>NC_073228.2:153882500-155125833 GCF_029281585.2 Gorilla gorilla gorilla
TTTTTAATACAGTTTTTTAAAAATCAGAAACTTGGCTCTTACTCCATATACTAGTTTGTGGCTTATATTTTTCACTTCATTTAGTGATACAGATATTAAAAATTTTCCGTGTGTCCAAATTCCATGGGTTAGTGGGGTTGGTTGGTTGGTTTTTTGGCTGTATGTAGCTAGAATAGTTATCAAGTTGTTTTTTTTTCATGTCAAATGGGTAATGTGCTGACGTTATAATGAGGTTTGAGGGAGGCACATCTCACCCATGTGCATGAATACCAGATCGTCATACTTGTGAGCTATAAAAGGATCTCTCAAAATTTCCTAAGTTAGCATTTTTCAAGCTTTTGATCATGACCCTCAGTAACAGGCATATTTTTTTATTACTGCCCAGTAAACATATATACTAAAGGTTTAATGAAGCTGTGCCCTTACTATATGCAGTCACTTTTTTTTTCTCATTCCTATTTGCAAAATGCAGGTTTCAACCCATTAAATTAATGTTATGACCCCTCATTGGATTGTGACCTGTAGTTTGAAAACTGTGTCGTGGACCAGGTTGGAATAGGAAAACGGGTCTGCCATCTCCCTTGTCATGTGTTCTTTGTCAGTTAACTTCCTTTCTTTAACAGTTTTACATTTGCCCTGACAGGAATATCAACTGGCTTTTACTTTGAGAACTGTTTTGTTTTCCACACAGATGTGGCAGCTCTGGGTGTATGTGTGATCTTGCGGTGTAGAAGGAAGGTATCTGGTTAGCGTCGGTAGTTTTGTAGATTTCCAGCCCCTAGATTCCCTTCATGTACACTCTGTTACTTGGGTAAACCCCAGTCTTCTCTGTAAATAGTTTCCTTTTGATTGGTGACATTGGGTATTTGTTAAAAGCCACAAGCTCTTTTACTAGTCTTAAACCAGTAAAGAGGTACGTGAGATATTCAGAAAATCAACTTAAATTCATTATTATAGAATAATTTTAATTTTGTATGCTTTATCTTTTCTTTCTTTTTTTTAGCTATATAAGTAAAATATACATTCCTTATAAAACATTTGAGGCCAGGCATGGTGGCTCATGCCTGTAATCCCAGCACATTGGGAGGCTGAGGTGGGAGCATTGCTTGAGTCCAGCAGTTCAAGACCAGCCTGGGCAACATAGTGAGACCCACATCGCTACCAAAAAAAAAAAAGCAAATTTTGTAGATAGTGGTAAAGAGGGAGAAACAACCATGATTGTCCTCTTACCCTGTGACATTTTAGTGAATAGTCTTTCAGACATCTTTCTATGCAAAGTTGTTCAACCATGTATTTATATGTATAAAAGCTATTATGTGCTTTTATAACTCAGTAGTAGTTGTAAATCTGATTCATGGTGTTTCTAATACATGGTATTAGAAACTGCACAGAAGCATGTGGCAAGGCCTGGACTTGAACATGACACTCAGCCTTTGGTGGGCTGGTGACTGCCAACTGGCAGTCCAGAGGGCTCATTTGGAGAATAGCTCTACAAATTCCCCAGGAAAGCATTCCCTCAAGTCGTTTCAGGACATGGGACCTCAGGAGTTTGGCTAAGGTTCAAAAGCCCTAAATAATCTGTTCTGATCCACAGCTACCAAGTGGCCCATCCAACAGGACTTCTCAGGTGAAAGTTGTGGAGGTCAAGCCTGATATGTTTCCTCCATATAAGTACAGCTGCACTGTCACATTGGTAAGTATGCAGCTAGGTGGTGGTGGGTTGACATGGAGGTTGTTTTGATTTTGTGGTTGAAGGTCAGTAGGAGGCTGGGGGAGAGGGTGGTGGTAGCTGGGAGGGAGAACAGGGTCAGGTATAGATTGTTAATGATGAAGATCCCATCCCTGATGCAAATAATAGCTACTGGATGAATCTGCTGGGTTGTTTTGGTCTCTTTCCAGGTGAGATTTATAAAGTGTAGGACAGCTGAGATTAGTGTATTTTTATTGAGAGTTGCCAGAGATGAGAATCTAGTCCAGATTTAACATTTAGCTGTCTTGGAACCTTTTAGCTTAGAAAGGGTGTTCCACAGTTACATTTAGGCGACGTTGCCTTTTTCTCCTTAAAACAGAGTCCAGTTCAACACAAGTATCTTAAAGTAAAATAGAGAAGTACTTTAGTAAAGCAGCTTATTTTGTTTAGCCTAGTGTTTCCCACAGGGTTTTCCCTTTATTTTTAACATAACACATATTAACATCCTAATGGACAAATGTGTGACATTGGGATCACCCTTTTGTAGGGCAGGCAGCATAGAGCAGGGAAATAAATGCTAGACAGCTGAGAGACCTGGTCCAAAAGGAGTTCTGGCTCTGCTGCTAGCATGCCATATGCCACTGGGCAAGATTCTTTCCTTCTGTGGTCCTCAGTTTCACTATCTGTAAAGTGCTGCATTGGTTTAGACATCTTTGGGGCATCTGTCACTCTCAACATTCTCTAATTCTGTTGATGCTTAAAGTATCAACCAGCCAGATGTCTTTTGGCAGTTTCTCTAGCTGATTGATTAAGATGAACAGATTTTGAGAGAACAGCTAGATTTTTAAAAAGTCTTGCCTCATAATGGCAGACAGGTTCAGAAAGGGTCATTCATTCCTTCAAAAAATATTTATTGGGCACATATTCTGTGCCAGGATCTGTACTGGGGATTCAGTAGCAAACAAGACAGCACAATGTGATAGGTTAATGTCTGGCCTGACCTGATCCCTAAGGAGAATGTGTCTCTTATCCTGGAGATCTGCTCAGGTTTCTTTCTCTTGTGACCTAAATATAATCACTACCTTTTCCATGCCTTCACTCACCACTCCCTTTGGCTACAGGAGGCAACTAGATTTACCATTTAGGGGGAACTACCCCTGAGTAGACCCTCTCTTCTGCTGATTAGATAGTAACTTGTCATAGGAGCTTAGATGCTAGAGCTTTGAACTTTAATAGTCTGTAAGTCACAGTTTGTCTTCAGGCAGGGCTTGAACTCTTTAGTTCATCAGTCTTAAGCACTCTTTGTTTAAACAGACCTGCTTTACTCCACCAACTGCCTGGACCCTGAAGGCATTTGAGTTTCTGACCGTTGAGAGTCAACTCTTCTGTTTCACAGATAGGGAAGGACTGGACTGGATTTGCCAAAAATTTACAGCCTGTATTAAAAGTAAAAGAGTTAATTGCAGAAAAGGTTAAGGCTCTTGAAGTTAGGCTGAATCTGGTTTGCAGTTGCCACTCTCTTCTCTGATTTACTGGCAGCTGCTCATTCTGGTTCTGGATTCTGCCCAGGTTTAACTTAATTTTTGTAGAATTGAACACTGGTCTTACTTTTTTAGGATTTGGGCCTGGCTACATCAAGAGGCCGGGGAAAGTGCAAGAATCCCTCTTGTAGCTATGTCTACACCAACAGGCACAAACCTCGGATTTGTCCCAGCTGTGGTGTTAACCTTGCCAAAGACCGGACTGAGAAAACCACCAAGGCTATCGTGAGTTCCTTCCCCCAAACACATCCCCTGGCCTGTTGTGGGCTCTGTTAGTGAACCTGTCTTAGTAGAAATAAGAAGATTTTTAAAGTACATGGCGGTAGTTAGAGCATCCAAACTGGAACCAGTTGGTGGGTTCTGAACCTGAGCAAGTGCCGCCTTTTCTCTGAGCCTCCTTGTCCCCATTGCCAGGGTGAAGGGGTTGACTAGATATCTTGATCTCTGAGAACGAAGAGTTCACTCACTGCAGAGAATGATGTAGCACAGGCCTTAAGTAGGAGTGAAAGGAGAGGGACGAAAGGGTTGCATCCTCTTACCGCTGAGGCCTGATACAAGACCTGTAAGTTGATTTACTGTTTCGGTAAATAGAGAATGCCAACCTAAGACTTTGCAGATTAGACCACCGCTGCTTTCTCAGGCTCCTTGGAAAGCTTTTAGTTAAGCAAAGCTTTACTTCTAGCAGTCTAGGCAGCCCTCCTCTCTGAAGTTGGGCCAAACTACTTGGGTAGTAAAATACATTCCACTTGGCTCCTTAGGGCTGCTATTATTATTATTGCTATTACCAGGAAAAATGGGCATTTTCAGAGGTCCTCAGAATTTCCATATGAGTTTTTTAAAGTGAACAGAAAATGGTGGCACTTGAGGCAGCAAATGGAAGGACTAAAATAAGGGTGAGAAGAGAAATGTCACTGGTCTGCCTTGGGGAAAGAGGGGATGGCACACAGAACAGGTCAGGACCTGAGATGGAGCCTGGTCACTCCAGATCAAGGCTGGACCTTGAAAGGCAGGCAGGTTTTGAATGGAAGGGGAAGGCATGCTATACTTAAGTCTCTCCCACTAGACTGTAGTCTGGTGAGTGAACATGAAGTGTGAGTATGGATAAGGATAAGTGTGAGTGATAAGGATAAGTGTGAGTGAACATGAAGAGTGTTCCATTTGGCTGGAGGAGATGGCGTGGGGGCATGGGGTGGGAGAAGGGGTGTTACGGAAAATAAGACGTGAAAAGCATCTTGGAACCATGTCATGGAAGGTCTTGTCAGTTTGTTCTTTAGTCAGTGGGGTCCTACTGAATGTCCTTGAGCCAGGGAGAGGCCTAGAGGAAAGTTATTTCAAGAGGGGAATGTATGGGATGAGAGTTTGGGAGTAGACAGGACTACAGAGGTGGGGAGAACTGCTTCAAGCTTAAAGGTTTATTTGTATATGGAGAGAGGCCTTTTTGATGATGAATCTCACCCTGGTCTCCAGAGTCTGTTTCCGTGCTTGAGGTGATGTTCTGAGGTTACTGTCCTTGTGAGAAAGGAAAGTGGAACCAAAGTATATGGGGACTAATGGCTTGGTGGGAAAAACACTGGGGCTGGGAGTGACCCTGAGTTGGAAGCTTCCCTCTCCCGAGCTTTAGTTTCTCCATTGGTAAAGTAAGGTGGGCAAGGTAGATTAGATCTGGGCATTTTACTCTTAGAGACAGGAGCCTTAGAGAAGACTGATAATTGAGTTTCAAGGAGTTTATAAATCCCTGAAATTGCATGCAAAATGGGTCCGTAGCTTTCATCAGATTCTCTTGCTCCACTGGATGCCTGCTGCTGGAAGTAAGCTTTCTTCCCGGATTTTCAATGGGTTTCAATGTGCTCTTCTTGCCATAGCATTGATCACACCCCATACTGACTGCTTTTCTTAACTCCCTATGAGACCACAATCTCTTCTAGGGCAGGTATGTCTCTTTTTCCTGGACCTTCTAACCCTGGAGCTTACATATACAAAGTGTGTCTATCTGTAATTAGGAGATAGAATTGAGTTCTGTGTAGGTAGAAGCTCTGAGCATTCCTTTCTCCTTCCAGTTCATTTTAGCTATTTGCGCGGTTTGCAGTGGAAGTGGGTGTTACTTGCTAGATCTAGGATGATGAAGGAACTTACCTTCTCAGGTGACATGGGAAATTATCTAGGGACCTCTTGCCAATTTCAGATCCCACTCTTAAACTTATATCCATCTGTATTTGGTTAACTGAGAACTGCACACCCCCAGGACCCTCATCTGCAGACCTTCCATCACTTTCCAATCTCCTAAAGTTTGGAGAAATACAGTGTAATTACTGCTTTCCAGAAAACAAAGCACTGGTCAGAACCACAGGGACCTTCTTGTGTGTTGTCATTTGGAGCCCCCTGGTAGCCAGATGTTTTCACATCTCTGAGCTGGAATGGTCTTTAGTCCTTTCTATCCTTCATCTCTGGCGAGAGTCACGGGACAGTATTCCTGCCAAGTGGTCTTCCAGCTGTGGTTTCATAGTCATGACTGAGAACACACAGCCTCTCGGGGCAGCTCATTCTAGTGTTAGTCAGCTCTTCTGTAGCCATTGATTAATTAATTCTCTCAGCCAGCATATATTGAATGCCTGCTATGGGCCAGGCTTTCAGAGATGAATAGGACGTGGCCCTTTCCCTTGAAGAGCTTACAGTCTAGGGGGAGAGAGAGATAACCAAGCTATTACAAATGAAAGTTGTCATAGGTATGCAGAGTTAATAAAAAGCTCCTTATTAAGTGTCCTAGTCTGTTTTGTGTTGCTATAAAAGAATACCTGAGGCTAGGCAATTTATAAAGCAAAGAGGTTTATGTGGCTCATAATTTGGCAGTCTGTACAAGAAGCATAGCACCAACATCTTTTTTGGTGAGGGCCTCAGACTGCCTCCACTCATGGTGGAAGGCAAGGGGAGCCAGCATGCACAGAGATCACATACAGAAAGAGGAAGCGAAACTCATTCACCACCTCCCTTGCCCCTGCCCCACGATAATCTACTCATGAGGGATCTGCCCCCCTGACCCAAGTACCTCCCTTTAGGACCTGCCTCCAACGTTGGGGATCACATTTCAACATGAGATTTGGAGACGGTAAACATCCAAACTATAGCATTAAGCATTTAACTTCTACAGAGCCATGTATAATATGTCCATCACATATGAATCAGTATCTTATGTGTGTCTCAGGCATCATGCTGGTTGGGAATCAGTAAATAAGCAGAATCCTACCCTTACTGAAGCGGGGAGGGTGGTGGTTTAGCAGCTATCAGATGATGAATTCTGCAGTCAAGGGGTGCACTCAGAGAACACAAAGCGGGGAGTGATTTATGCTGCCTTGGCAAAAAGCATCAGGGAGAAGCTCCATTGAAGAGAGACCTGCTTGAGAAAGACCTATTTTCAATGAGTATTTCAGAACATTGTTCCTGGAAGCCTCTGACTGGTATACAAAATTACCTTGTACCCAGAAGCCACCGAGAATTAAAGACAGATAACTTTAAGCAGTGCAGATACTTGTTTATGTATCAAAACTATCATTCATAGAGCCTTCATTGCACCATAGGCATTGTGCTAATAAGTGCTTTAGTTATAATATCTTACTTAATCTGTATAATGGCTCTAAGAGATTACTATTTTTATGCCCCATTTCACAGATGAGGAAATTGAGACTGAGAAAGATTAAGTAAATTGCCTTGGGTCCCACATACACAGCTGTTAAGTGGCATATCCAGAACTGAAACCTGGGTCTGTTATCCTCTAAACCCCATACCTGATGAATGAGAGCTAAGTGTTGAATCCATTACCAAGAGTTGTATATAATCCTCTCATTTACTGATACAGGTTGACTATCCCGTATCTGAAGTGCTTGATACCAGAAGTGTTTTGGATTATTTCATAATTTGCAATATTTGCAGAATACATACTGCTTGAGCATCCCTAATCCAGTGATTCAAAATCTGAGATGTCTAATGAGCATATCCCTTGAATGTTTTCTCAGTGGTCAAAAAATTTCAGATTTCAGAGCATTTTGGATTGGGGTGCTCAACCTGTAGAGAAACTGAGCCCCACAGAGAAAAATAACCAGCCTTTAGTCACACAGTGAGTTATTAGCTGAGCTGGTTAGGAACCTAGGTTTGCCACCTATCAGTCATGGGCCCCATCTGTCTGCTGCTCCCAGACTTTTATTATTTTAGCCTGAAGCTGGCTCTTTCTGCTCTGAGTGCTTGGTGATCAATCCACTCTCTTCCCAGGAGGTGAGCTCACCACTCCCAGATGTACTGAATGCCACAGAGCCCCTGAGCACAGCCCAGAGGGAGATCCAGCGCCAGTCCACACTGCAGCTGCTGCGCAAAGTCCTGCAGATTCCTGAGAATGAGTCAGAGCTGGCTGAGGTCTTCGCCTTGATTCATGAACTCAACAGCTCTCGACTTATCTTGTCCAACGTGAGTGAGGAGACAGTCACCATCGAGCAAACCTCTTGGTCGAATTATTATGAGTCTCCGTCCACGCAGTGCCTTCTCTGTAGCAGCCCATTATTCAAAGGGGGACAAAAGTAAGCACCCCTTAACTCTGCCCCTAGCTGCCCCATCCCATTTGGCTCATACTGCTCTTTTCTTCAGAAAACATTAAAACTATAACTGTGAAGATGTTATTCTCTGCCGTTTTTAGGCTTCCTTTAACTTTCTGATTGCTGAAAGTAAAGTAATAATTGGTAATTATCATTTCTGTTGAAATGCCTGAAAGTTATCACCAGATTAGGATTTAGTTTACATCTGGACTGCCCCACACAATGTTTAGGTTTGGGAGTTCATTGGGATTGGTTAAATTATGTAATAAATTCAGAGTTACATTAATTGTAGGGACGATTCCACAGATTCCAACAAAGTGGAAATACCTACCTAGAAAATCCTAAGCTCCAGCAAATGAGAATTTGCCATTGATCACTGAGCCCTGGAACTCCATAAAGAAGTCTCTTTCCCTTCTTTTTTTTTGTTGGTGATGTTTCTGGTACTAGCTCCCTGGCTGGGCCCCAGGAGTGCTGGCTGCTGACAGCCAGCCGTCTGCAGACAGTGACTGCCCAGGTGAAGATGTGTCTGAACCCCCATTGTCTGGCCCTGCACAGCTTCATAGACATCTACACAGGTGGGTGCCAACCTTCTCTTCCCTCAGAGCATCCCAAAGCAGGCTTGGGAACTGCCTCCATGGATGAGACCTCTGGCCCTTTGAGGACTGGGCCTTCTCAGATGGGGCTTCTGAGGAAGGGGGAGTCTTCTTCCTAAATGCGTTAGTCCCACAAGATGACTTTTACCTCTCAAGTGTTGAAGCTCTCAACTGGGATCTTTAAAATAACAGATCTTCATTGTGGAAGGGCTGGAAAATGCAGACAAATAAAAAGAGGAAACAAAAAATCAAGAGCATTGCTACTGCCATGAGATAAACACTTATTTAACAATGTGATCAATCTTCCAGAAATGTTGATTCATCTGTGCAGAATATAAGAAATTATAGGATGTATAGGTTTATAGTCTTTCTTTGAACAAAAGTACGGTTGTGCTAGATGTTGCTTTGGAATGTGCTTTTTAAACTTAGGGGTACATCGTGGGCATCTTCCTGTGCCAGCAAGTAGAGAAGTACATGACCATTTTTATAGGGATGTATGGTGCTCCAGTTTACACTTTTGTGATTCAGTCTTTGTGTACAGCCCTAATTTGTCTTTTGGACAAATACTCAGAAGTGGAATTGCTGCACATTTACGCTTTCCTCCCCTATTATTCATCAACATCAGGCATTTGTGGAACACTCACCGTGTACCAGCCATTTTAAGACTTTGGTTGAATCCTAAGTTTTGTTTGTAGAATTGAGTGCTGAAGATGAAAGTGTATTTTTGATGTATTCTCTTTGTCTTAGAACTTAATGGTGCTTTATTTTGAATTCATGTTTTTAATGTCTTATATTATTAGATTGAGTTTGTACTATTTTATGCTTTTACCAACAGTTAACAAAAGTGCCTATTACCCTGTTGTCTATCCAGGCTAGTACTCAGGATTATATATTTATTTAGTCAACATGTATTTTAAAATTTCCATGTAGTTAAGTGTGTTGCTCCAAGTTCCATAAGTTCTGACAGAGGCACTAAGTGGTGTAACTACCTTCACAATCAATATATAGAACAGGTCTATCACCCAAAACATTCTCTTTTACTGTTCCTTTGTATTTAAACCCATCCCTCTCCCCCAACCTCTGGTAACTGTTTGATCTCATCTTTATCCATATAGTGTTCTCTTTCCCAGAATGTCATGTAAAAGCAATTATGGCACGTAGCCTTTTGAGTCTGGCTTCTTTCAGTAAGTTAATCCTTTGAGAGTCATCCATATTGTGTTTATCAGTGATTTATTCCTTTTTATTGTGGAGTAGTTTTCTGTGGTGTGGATGTACCACAGGTTGTTTATCTGTTCCCCATGGGAGGATATTTGGTTTGCTACCGGTGTTTGGCAGTTACAAATAGAGCTGCTACAAATATTTGTGTACCAGCTTTTGTGTGAACCTAAGTTTTCATTTCTCTTGGGTAAATACCTAGGAGTCAGATTGCTGGGTCATGTGGTAAGTGTGTGTTTAATTTTATAAGAAAACTGCAGTACCAAAGTGGCTGTACCATTTTGCATTCCTTCCCACAATGGGTAAAAGTTACAGTTTGCTCTACATGCCAACACTTAGCATTATCTGTTTTTGTTTTTCAGCCATTCTAATAGGTGTGTCTCCGTATAAATTGTAGAGTCAGCTTGTCAATATCTACAAAGTCCTGCTTGAATTTTAATTGGATTGTATTCAATCTGTACACATCAATTTGGGAAATTTTGACATGCCTAACAATGTTGAATTTTCCAGTCCATAGTCTTTCTCTCCATTTTAATAGGTTGTCAGTTTTTCTAGTTTCAGCATATAGGTCCTGCCCATATTTTGGTAGACTTACATATAAGTATTTTACTTTTTTTTTTTCAGTGCTAAATGACATGGTTCAATTTCTAGCTATTCATTGCTAGTATAGAAATATAATTAAGTTTGTCTGTTGACTTTGTTTTTGTAAATATTATAATTGTTTTAAGTTTATCAATTTTATAGGTAAAAACTTGTGTATAATCAGGTAATTTGTTGTATTTCTTTGTAGTAGGTAGAGTATATGTCCTTTTTATGATCCTTTATGGTTTTTTTTCTATAGTACATTTCTTTTGTGTTTTCATTCTTCTTTTGGGCTTTTTTGTTGACAGTTTTCTCCCAGTTTATCGCTGTATTTATTCAGTTTTACCTCTAGCCTGTCAGAATGTGATATCAGTTGTCTTTTACATTTGTACTTGGTGATTTCTGGGGGCGTCATGACTTTTTTGCTTTTTAAAAAATATTTGTATGGGACCAGAGCTTTGCTCTCCCTTGTGGTGTCAGCCTTTGCACTTCTCCGTACCCTTCTTCACTGGGAACACATATTCCAAAATTTGCTTTTGTGCAGATTAGTGCATTATGTTTTCTGCACATATAAAATCACCCACTTTTATTTGTCTTAAATTGACTGCGCTTAAATTCCTCAGATTCATTCATTTCAGGATTTGGTGTTGGAGTGATTTCATAGCCTTTGTTGTACCCCTTACACATTCATGAGCTAAAGGATGCTCCTGGCCTTTCCCCAGGTGAAGTTGTGTGAGGTGTAAAGGAAGAGTGATACCTTTGGTCCTGAGGACTGAGCTGGGTGGGAAGAAAGTGTTTCTTTTTTTTATTGGGGGAAAAAAAGATCTACTATATGTACTATTTCATTATTTTTTGTTTGTTTGTTTAATGATGTATTATAGGCAACTTTGTGTCAGAACAGTTAGATCTACTTCTTTTTAAAAAAATGGATTCCATGTTGGAATACTTTATTCTTTTTAATGCTTTCTATTTTATGAATTCACCATAAATTAATTAACCCTTTCCCTATTGATGGGCATTTAGTTGTGGTGTTTTTGTTTTGCCTTTTTTAAGATATATAACTTGAATAAAATAGAGATGGGGCTTTGCTATGTTGTCCAGGCTGGTCTTGAACTCCTGGGCTCAAGTGATCCTCCCACCTTGGGAGACTACAGGTCTCCCAAAGTGCTGAGACTACAGGCATGAGATTACAGGCCATACCTGGCCTGTTTTGTTTTTTTGAGATGGAGTCTCTCACTGTGTTACCCAAGCTAGTCTACAACTCCTGGGCTCAGGCGATCCTCCTGCCTCATTCTCCCAAGTGCCTGCAAACTACAGGCACGTGCCACCGCACCCAGCTGGTGTGTATTCTATTTTTTGCCATTGTGTATGATACATTAATTTCCTTGTTGCCTCTTCTTAACCTGCAGGTCTCTTTAATGTGGGGAACAAGCTGCTGGTAAGCCTGGACTTGCTTTTTGCAATCAGAAATCAGATCAAGCTCGGAGAGGACCCCAGAGTGTCCATCAATGTTGTTCTGAAGTCGGTGCAGGAGCAGACAGGTAAAAGTTGTTTTCTTCCCTTTCCCAAGGTTAGTCCTAAGCTCCCTGGGAATTTTCAGTGATGGCATTTGGTTAAAAGACTCATTTTGAAGAAGAGTCTGATTATTTTGAAAAGGAGACATTCTTGACTTCCTAATACACTCTTCCTTTTGAATTTTACAAATGCCAAACTAATTTTGGAAAGCATGAATCTTTCTGTGCATCCAGGGACCCTTAGCAAGAGATTACCAGTGACTTATAGAAGTACCTTCTTTGGTCATAGGGAGACTTGGCCCCATTGCATGTTAGACTCATTCTGACCACACAGCTCCTGGATATCTGCTTCCAGTCCCAAGGCTCATGCCAAGACCTAAGAGTGAGGACCATTCTTTCTGTCTAGAATATTTTTCCTCCATGCCCTCTTTACTCCTATTTGTGCTTTTCCCATCCCATTCCTATAGGCTCCAATCCCCCTCTACCTTACCTGCTGTGAGAACAGATGGAGTAGAGCAAAGGTGCTAGAGTTACATGGGCCTGTGTTTCAGTCTTGGCTCTGCCACTGTTGCAATGTGATTTTGAGCAAGTTATTCTTGTGCCTCTGTTTCTCCAGTTATAAAATGAGGATAATAGCTCCTCGTTCATAGAGAATTAAATTGAGGTGAGATTAATGACATAACATATCCAAAGCTTTCAGCACAGCATCTAGTACTTAGTACAAGGCAGCTATCACTCCAGTGGGAATTGCTCTTTGGGTTGCCACCTGAGCACTTGCAGGCCAGATCCCTGACCCTCAGGGTAGGTAGTACACTGGAGTGTTCTTTAAGGTGAATCAGTCTGGCAGAATTGCTCTACTTACTACCCACTGGCTCATCCCTAGTGGCTTCAGTGTCTTTTTCTGTGCCCTTCTCAGTGTTCTTGCTCTTCTTCCAGAGAAGACTCTGACCTCGGAGGAGCTGAGCCAGCTGCAGGAGCTGCTGTGCAATGGCTATTGGGCCTTTGAGTGCCTCACTGTCCGAGACTACAATGACATGATCTGTGGCATCTGTGGTGTGGCCCCCAAAGTGGAAATGGCTCAGAGGAGTGAAGAGAATGTGCTAGCACTGAAGAGCGTGGAGGTAAGTGCCTCTTAGCCACTGTGAGGGACCTGCGGAATTTTCTCATTTTGGCATCTCCCTTCCTATATGATATCCCCAGGGGGTGGGTAGCTCCAGTCCTGTCTAGGTGAGGCAAGTGAGTTTTTCCTCCCACAGCCCAAGATTTCATTTAGGGAATGCCAGATGGAAATGGAGGCATTTGTTTATTCAGTTACTCACTTGAAAAATGTATTTATCCAGTGAATAAGTATCAAAAAATATATATAGTAAATATATTGAACATAAACTAAATGCATGTTTTAGACACCTGGGAGATAGTAGTTAAACAAAGTTTCTGTCCTCATGGAGCTCACTTTCTGGTTTGGAGGACACAGGAAACAAATATCTGTCCAGGAGTAGTGAGTGCTGTGAAGCACAGTAAAGCTGGGTAAGAGAGAGAGAACAGTGTCATGGGAAAGGGCATTTGTATTTTATAGAGGGCAGTGAGGGGGGAAGGCCTCTCTGATACAGTAGCATTTGAGTAGAGATCTGAAACCCATGTGGCTTTGTGGAGGAATATTCCAGGCAGAGGGAACAGCAAGAACAGGGTCTGAGGAAGGTTTGCTGGGCATGATTGAGGACCAGCAAGGAGACCCGTGGTGCAGCTCAGAGTGTGGGAGGGAGGGAGGGAGTGGTGGGGTGTATGAGGTCCAGACAGTGCAGGAGGCGACGCTATGTAGGGTAACGTGGGCTATTTTAAGGACTTACACAGAGTGAAATGGAGAGCCACTGAAGGGGTTGGAGGAAAAGAGTGACCTGAGCTGACTTAGGTTCTGAACTGAAAAATTTTCACACAATAATAACATCAAACTCAGATGGCTTCATAGATTAATTAGAACAAATATCCAAGAAATATTATTCCAAACATAGGCAAGTAACAAAAGTGGGCATGTTTCCCCAACTCATCATATAAGGTTGTATAACTTTGGAAACCAAATCAGACATTTGATGTAAGAGAAGAAATTGGGGCTGAATGTACTCATGAATATAGATGAAAGTCTGAATAAAATAATAGCAAATCAGATCTAACACAGTAATGCATCATGACAAAGTTGATCACAGGAAAGCAAGGTTGTTTCAGCAGTAGGAAATATGTTAATGTAATTCACTACTTAACCGATTAAAGGGGAAACCCTATATGATAATTTCATTAAATGTATGGGGAAAAAAAAGTTGTCCAGTATGATTCTACACCCATATTTATGATAAAACTCTTAGCAAACAGAACAGTAGGAAATCTTCCTTAACCTTCTTTATGGTTTAAAAAAAAAAATCCCATAGATTACTTTTCCCTGTGATCATGCCATGAGGTCTGGTCTACACTCACAGGCAGGGACTGCCCCTTGAATATGCCAGTAGTTGCATTGGAGTGTGAGGTTTCCATCTCTGAACTCTACCATAGTAAACAAGAGCCTGGGACATGAGCTGACTTTCAGGTACTGGACTTGCATCTCATGTGTTCACTGATCAGGCAGGTGCAGAACCTGTAGAGAACAGCTTTGGTGTATTCTGGCAGGACTACTAGACATATTAAGGGTTGAATGCATAGTCCTGTCTTTTACTTCCCAAGTAAAAAACCAGGCAACTAAACCATTTTGTTTGTGTTATCTCATCTAGAGGCTGTTTCCAGATTGATTCAAATCTGCTTGCCTAGTAGTAGTGTTAATAATGCAGCTAAGATTTATTGAGCATTTTATTACTATGCCAAGTTCTTAATCTGTGCTAAGTGCTTTACTATATGACTTAATTTTCCCTACAACCCCATGAGGTTTTTATAGACATAGGCACTGAAGCCCAAGGGCCTTGCCCAAGCTCACCCAGCCAGAGAAGGGTGGGGCTGAGATTAACCTTGCTCTTTCTCAGCCGCTGACTGTGGAGTCTGCACCCTAAGCACTGCCATTCTCAGCAGTACCTCCTACGACTCTGAGTTCTGTTTCTTCTGATCATATCTGGCCACAGCAAGTTTATGGTTTCCAAGAATAGACAGAGGCCCACCTCCCTGCAAAGGTGCCATCTCCTAGTCCTGCCTGTCACCCGTCCTGTCCCAATCAAGGCTCCTCTGTCCCAGAATGGAGTAGCATTCCCTTCACTCTCAGTTTGCTTGTCTCTTCCCTTCAGTGGTACCAGGTACTTCTTTCATAGAGGTACTTCTTTGTTCTGTGTGTGGAGAGTAGTGTGGTATGTGTGGGGAGAGAGTATCCTGAAGTCTATGAACTAAAACAGGAAGTTATTGAACAAAACTTAAATATGCTGTTATCCATGAAGAGACTTGTCAGCCCCTCTCTCGGAGTTGTATAAAGGAGGACCCTGTGGTTAGTTTGTGTACTGGGTTGGCATTTCCTGTTCCCTTGCTCCTTGTGGAGAGGATAGACTCAGCTGGCCTCATTCCCCTAGGTGTGCCATTTACACAGAGCATGCACTAAGCACCCCTGTGAGGTGGCAAACAAAGAGGAATAAGGTGAGGAGAGGAGCCTTTATGGGGAGCAGTGGTTCTTGGACTTTAGTGGGTATAAGAACTACATAGGGCAGTGGTTCTCACAACTTTTTAAAGTGGAGGGCTTGCTGGGTCCCACCCACAGGATTTCTGACTCAGGAGATCTGGAGTGGGGTCAGGAATTTGCATTTCTAACAAGTTTTCGGATGATACTCTTGCTGCTTGTCCAGGACCACCCTTTGAGAACCATTCCTCTGAGGAAACTTTTTTAAATGCAAAATTAGGAGTTTAGTTCATACAGCTCAAGATGTGGCCAAGGTTTTTACATTTCTAATAAGTAACCTATACAACTGTGATTGAGGTATTAGGATCCGGGTCACGTTTTGAGAGCCATATAAGAGGGCATTGCAAGAAGAAAAATTGAGTAGCACAAGCACTATTAATAGATGTCTATAAGAGATAAGTAAATGCTGCCCTGGGTAGAGGAGATAGCTGTGTGCTGATGATGTGTGGGAGGATGTCAGCAATCCACAGGGCCTTGGAAAATGGCTGGAATTTTACTCAATAGGATTCTGCTCGTTCTTGCCAGCCTGGTATCAGCAGTAAGGGTTTGGGCTTTGGAACTAGACCTGTGTTGACGTGATTGTTCTGTCTCTTCGAGTGCTTGAATACTCACCTCAGCCATCCCCAGACTTGTTTTTTAGTAGTTCATTACAAAGTGTCTGGCACATAACAGGTACTCAAATGGTAGCTCCACTTTCTTTGTAAGACAGGGAAAATGACTTGAACAAAGGTATAGAAACAGAAGGGATTTAGGAACTATTCATGTCTGGGAGAGTACTATGGTGTGAGGGAAAGAAATGTGACCAAAAGGCAGGTGGGTACAGAGCTGTCAAATTCAAGGCCCCGTGGCAGTGCCTGGCTGTCTGACTTCCCTTCACCAAGCCTTGGCTTCCCTGTGTGTATAATGACGGGGTAGACTGTTGTGTTGCTGATGTTCTGTGACTCCCACAGTTTGACCTTCTTTATCCTGACCTTCTAGTTCACCTGGCCTGAATTCCTGGGCTCTAATGAGGTAAATGTGGAGGACTTTTGGGCCACGATGGAGACAGAGGTGATTGAGCAGGTGGCATTTCCTGCCAGCATCCCTATCACCAAATTTGATGCGTCTGTTATTGCCCCCTTCTTCCCACCACTCATGAGAGGAGCTGTGGTCGTCAACACTGAGAAAGACAAAAACCTGGATGTGCAGCCAGTACCTGGTAAGGCCACCTGGTGGCTGACTGGGGTCAAAAAAGGGCTCAGTGAAGAGTCTGGGACATTGTCCATGGCAAGATAGCACAGTGGTAGCGAGAGGGCCAGGCCCCGCTGGAGGACTCTTTTCAGAAAGATAATAACAGCCCGTGTCAAAATCCCCTAGAGTTTAAAGTTGTGGTGCAGAGTTTTGAAGAGCTGTCCTCCATCTTAAATAGCAGGGGTGCACAGCTCATTGTCAGCCTTCTGGGATACACACACTGAGTAGCAGAACTCCTATTAAAAATGCTGATAAGGCTCCATCCCCAAAGGTTTTCATTGAGCAAGTGTAGGGGCAGGCCAAGGAATCTGCCTTCAAAACAGGCCTCCCAGATGGTTTTGCAGCTAGTTTTATGGATTAGACATTGAGAAACCCTGGACTAGCGGGTAAGAGGATAGGTTTCTAACAGCTTGAGTTTGATTCCCAGCTTTGCCACTTAGCTGTGTGACCCTCTGTCAGGTCCCATCATTGCCCTAAGCCACTGTTGCTTCTTTTACAAAGAGGGTGTGATAATAGCTACCCACTTCCTAGATCACTGAAGATAAAGTGAGCTAATGCGGTTAGAGTGATAGCCGCCTTTTTTAACTGTAACTCATAGTGAGAAATACATTTTGTGTCATGACGCAGAATGATATTCGTACATATGCAAGTGTGTATAACTGAAACAACATTCCCAAAACAGTATTTTTCTTTACCAAGTGCAATACACTTTATTTTCTATCTTATTTCATTTTTGAATTTTTGGATATGACCCACTTAATTGATATTGTAATCACTTAATATGTTGTGATCCACTGGTTCTCAAACAGTGCTTCCTAATATTAGATATTGAGACTGGGCACGGTGGCTCACGCCTGTAATCCCAGCACTTTGGGAGGCCCAGGTGGGCAGATCACGAGGTCAGGAGATCGAGACCATCCTGGCTAACACAGTGAAACACCATCTCTACTAAAAACACAAAAAATTAGCCGGGCATGGTGGCGGGCGCCTGTAGTCCCAGCTACTCAGGAGGCTGAGGCAGGAGAATGGCGTGAACCCGGGAGGCGGAGATTGCAGTGAGCCGAGATTGCGCCACTGCACTCCAGCCTGGGCGACAGAGCGAGACTCCGTCTCAAAATAAATAAATAAATAAAAATAAAAAGATACTGAGGTCCACCTCATATTCCTACTAATATTTTAAGGGCCCAGGCATTTTTTTTTTTTGAGACGGAGTCCTGCTCTGTTGCCCGGGCTGGAGTGCAGTGTTGTGATCTGGGCTCACTGCAACTCTGCCTTCCGGGTTCAAGCAGTTCTCCTGTCTCAGCCTCCCAAGTTGCTGAGACTATAGGTACACGCCACCACACCACCACACCTGGCTAATTTTTTGTATTTTTAGAAGAGATGGGGTTTCACCATATTGGTCAGGCTGGTCTCAAACTTCTGACCTCAGATAATCCACCTGCCTCGGCCTCCTAAAGTGCTAGGATTACAGGTGTGAGCCACCACACCCGGCCCCAAGGGATTATTTTTTTAAGGTGCCCCCACATAGTTCTCTTGTGCTAGCCAGGTTCAGGAACGTTGTGTAGAGGGCACTTTTAAAACGAGAGCTGCTGTTCTCTTCTTATTGATGCAGTCATGGTAAGCATCTGAGGTCTTGGTTCCGAAAAACCTTAGAAGACTGGATTAAAAGCTGACTTATTTTAGGGTTTTTTTCAGTGGCTGTCTGCAGGATATCTCACTCAGATGTTCCAGGGCAGAAAGCCAGTTCTAATAGACTTCAAATATCTGCAGAAAGCATGGACCTGACTTGAGTTCCACCTCTGCCAGCACTGGGGGAGGGCTTGGTGCAGAGCTGGCTTCCACTGTTTGCTGTTTAGTGGGCCTAGCCTTGGCCTCTGGTGACTGGCAGCAGCACCCTCCCACCAGCACTGTTGTCTCTTGCAGGCAGTGGCAGTGCCTTGGTGAGGCTGCTCCAGGAGGGCACCTGCAAGCTTGATGAGATTGGCTCCTACAGTGAAGAGAAGCTGCAGCACCTGCTAAGGCAGTGTGGGATCCCCTTTGGGGCAGAAGACTCCAAGGTGAGTGTCAAGGGCAGTGGTGGATATCGGGGCTTCTGGAGTAGGCTGATTGGTCCACTTTTCAGGGCAGGGATATGAATATCTGTGATGGCATCTGGGACACAAGGTGCTGGCAGTCAGGGATGCCTAGGAGATGGTCAACAGCTAGATGTGACATGTATGTGGGGCCTGGCCTCTAGCAGTTCCTCCTGTTGAAGGTTGTGAGCCTAGGCTCTGGGGTCAGGAATCCTGGCTCTCCTCCTTACTGTGTGTGACCTTGGATAAGCTGCTTTATATTTTGAGCTTCATTTTCGTTTGTAAAATGGAAATAACCAAAATACTAACCTTGTGAGATTGTTGTAAGGAATGCACTTTACACAGTGTCTGGTTACTACTACCTATGCAAGCTCTTAGAAAATGCCTACTATTACATAGTGTATGTGTCTATGTGTTTTATTCATACATTATTTACTTTCCCTTTCATATTTCTGTGCTGTTGAAAATGTTATGCTTCCTTCAAGATCAGATTCAAATGTTAACTCCCCTTTGATGGTTTCTTTGCCCTGTAAAAAGTGAAAGGACTCAGGCCTCAGAGTCTGGCAGCTTGATCAGCAGTCTGGCTGGCTTTGTCTGTGACCTAATCCTTTCAGGGCCTCCGATTGCTTGCCTGTACCTAGAGGAGGTTGGGCTGATGAGGCTCCAAGGCCCACTCTGACCCAGGCAGTTTATTCTTTTGCTTTGGGTGTTGGGTGAGTGTGTGATGCTGAGCACCAGCCGTGGTCCCTTAGCATTCGCCCTTATGTTTTTAATCTTGTCCTTCTACTCCAGGACCAGCTCTGCTTCTCCTTGTTGGCCCTCTACGAATCTGTACAGAATGGAGCTAGAGCTATACGGCCCCCACGTCACTTCACAGGTGGTAAAATCTACAAGGTGTGCCCCCATCAGGTAAGAAAATAACTAGGGGGAGCTTGGAGTGAATTTGCTAATGTTGAACTTCCCATACAGGGACTGATCCAGCTCAGTTTTGGGGGGCTAGACTTAGGTCACTGGGCAACCTCTGGCATAGCTGCCCACGGGTCAGGTGCTACCCCATGGGCTAGGGAGGGAGGCTGGGTCTTCTGTCAGTATTTTTTAAGCACCCTACCACATCCTGGGCATCAGCTGTTGAGGGTATAAGGGTGAGCTTGTATAAAGAATGACAAAGATGTCGTTCCTCCCTAGTTGACCATATATTTTAGTGGGGAAATAAAGTCACCACAGCTTGTGGCATTGGCTCTGAAGAAATTAGATAAGCGCCTAAGATAGAAAGTAACAGGGAGGAACCTGCTGTCTGAGGTGGCAGAGAAGACCGAGACCTGCAGGATAGGGAGGAGCCCAGTGGTAAGCCAGGGAAGGAGTGTCGCAGCCAAGGGACCACCAAGGCCGTGAGTGGGGAGACAGAGTGAGCTGAGAGGAGGGGGTGTTGGAGGGCTCCCCGGGGGGGCCAGATCACATAGAGCTCTCTAGGCCAGAGTAACAGTTCGTATTTTATTCTGACTGATGAGGGACCTTCTGGACGGTTTTGAATGGGAAATCTGTGGAAGGGTGTGGACAATGTGGCACTGGGTTAGCTCCAGGACAGGTTATGTACTAGATGGACAGAGTAGGCCCAGGTAGATCTTGGGACGGAAACCCCCACCTTAACAGGTACTGAATGGGAGAGAGGTGGCTTATCAGAGCCTTCACTGAAGCACATGAGTCAGCAGGGGTATCTAGCTGTAAAAAGAGAATCCAGTTCCCAACTACTTTAACAGAAGCTGTGTCTGAAGGAGATGCTTAATGCTTCTACTCTGGGCAGATCACAGCCTGCTCAGGGAATTGTGTTCATGCGACAGGGTATCATCTCATGAGAAGCAGCTGACAGCACAGGGAGAGCTGTAGATCTTGGGGGCTGTGATGGGAGTGGCATCACTTGGAGGTGACAGCCAAGTGGGTGTACCCAGAGTTGTGGAATGGTGCTTGGGGGGCCCTGTCAGTGGAGGTGTTTACTAGGCTACATTGTGGATTTCCATCTGGGCAACAAGCCCACTGGGGTCTGGTGGGGAGCTTGCTCAAAATACAGATGCTTAGACCCTACTTCAGAGACCTTAGTTTCTTAGGTTTGACCTCGGGCCCAGGCATCTCCATTCTTAACCAGCTCTTAGCTGCTGCTGCTGCTGTGTAGCTAGCATAGTGAACTGGTAGGTGATGTGGAGAGAGTGGGGTTTTGAAAGATGTTCTGAGGTGCCTTTCAGCCTAAGTTGAGGACAGGATGCTCCCAGCTGTCTCTCAGAAGGGCAAGGATGAGCTGGTGACTTCATTTAAGGACAGAAGTAGGAAGGGAGCAGCATGCCATGGGCTCTGGCAGGATGGCCATGGCTTCGGCCATGAAGCTGATTGCTCATCTTCCTGGGAAGAAGCGAGTGAGAACTGTACACTCTCTGCAGACTGGCTTCCTAATTAACCCTGCGCCCCCGCCCTTCATCTCCCAGGTGGTCTGCGGCTCCAAGTATCTTGTGCGAGGTGAGAGTGCCCGTGACCATGTGGACCTGCTTGCCTCTTCCCGCCACTGGCCGCCTGTCTATGTGGTAGATATGGCCACGTCAGTGGCCCTGTGTGCTGACCTCTGCTACCCAGAGCTGACTAACCAGATGTGGGGGAGGAACCAGGGCTGTTTCTCTAGCCCCACGGAGCCACCTGTGGTGAGTCACCTCCTGAGGAACTGCCATGTCTCCTCAAGCCTACCATGTCTTGCTCTGTCGCCCAGGCTGGAGTGCAGGGGCATTATCTCGGCTCACTGCAACCTCTGCCTCCCACGTTCAAGCAGTTCTCGTGCCTCAGCCTCCTGAGTAGCTGGGATTACAGGCACACACCACCACACCTGGCTAATTTTTGTGTTTTAGTAGAGATGGGGTTTGGCCATTTTGCCCAGGCCGTTCTCAAACTCCTGGGCTCAAGCAATCCACATGCCTCAGCCTGTCAAAGTGCTGGGATTACAGGCATGAGACACCACGCCCAGCCTACTCCGTAAGTTTTTACTGACCAAGCCCTCTGTTTGATGCCACAGCATATCACTTAGTGTGCCCAGGATATCCCAAACCTTGTGTTAAAAGAGGTTGCCTTTCAGAGAAGCCTAGAAAGTTGCCACCTTTGAGAGTCATTGTGCACACTGACATATTAAAGGCCCCAGCCAGCCCTGGATTAGTTTAATTCACCATGTCTTACATTTAGTTGACCATGGATAACACTGTATGGCATGCCTGTTGTGATCTGAAGATACACTGGTTTAGAAAACACTCATCTTATCCAACCCTCTCCTTTTATTAAAAGGGGAAGCTAAGGCCCAGAGGTGGAAATGGACTTTTCCGGGTCACACAGCAGATTAGTGGCAGAGCCCCTGTCTCTGTGTCTTGGTATATTGTACCAGACAGTATTTCTCACCAGTCATGTACCCTCCAAGGCCAGCAGGCCAGCCTTTGGCCTTTGCTGAAATAGATGTCAGAACTGATAATTAGGAAGAAGGGAAGAATAACAAAGGTTGAGTGCCCCAGCCAGGATGCATTATAGGAAGTGAAGGCCTCTGGCTTTGCCTTGGAGGAGTCATTATTGTCATTACTCCCTGGGGCTCACTGGCTCCATGAGCATGCTGGGGACTCCAGAAAAGTGTCTTAACCTCAGTCAGAGCCTGATCTTTCTGCTCCCCTGTAGCCACTGGCCTGAATGGACCGGGGGCAATAATAGCATAAGTAATCCAACATCTGTTCTGGAAGGTGGCCACTGTTACTGTCCCTGTTCTCACATGAGGAAATGGAGGCACTGGCGGGCAGGGGTTGGCCTAGAAGACACAGTACATGGTGATGTTAGGATTCAAACAGGGCTGGCTGAGCCTAGAGTGTTCTCATCACCAGATGGGTCCAACCTTAGTCATTCCTTCTTGTCAAAATGCATTCTCATTTCTCTTGTAGTGTGTGTCCTGCCCAGAGCTCTTGGACCAGCATTATACTGTGGACATGACAGAAACTGAGCACTCTATCCAGCACCCAGTCACCAAGACTGCCATGCGGCGCATTGTCCATGCAGGCATACAGCCCAATCCTGGTGACCCCAGTGCTGGGCACCACTCCTTGGCCCTGTGCCCTGAATTGGCACCTTACGCAACCATCCTGGCCTCCATCGTGGACAGCAAACCAAACAGTGTCCGCCAGCGGCCCATTGCCTTCGACAATGCCACTCACTATTACCTCTACAACCGCCTCATGGACTTCCTCACCAGCCGCGAAATTGTCAATCGTCAGATCCATGACATTGTACAGAGCTGCCAGCCTGGTGAGGTGGTCATTCGTGACACCCTCTACCGCCTTGGAGTTGCTCAGATCAAGACAGAGACAGAGGAGGAGGGTGAGGAAGAGGAGGTGGCCACAGTGGCAGAATAAGCCAGGCTGTTGTACAGGGACTACACCATCTCTCAAGCCATAGTGAGGCCCTTGCCTGAGGCAGAGCTATCCAGGGGACCTGCAGAAGTGGTCTCCTGTGGGGAGGGCCTCTGACTGCTGGGACTGACCAAAGAGCTTCCATTCCCTGAGCATGGTGGGACCCAGGGTCCTCAGTTTTCAACCCTCCAGGGGTCAGGAGTGGTACCAGGAAACCTCTTCTGGCCCCGAGAGAGCACTTGGGGGACACGGTATGTTTAATGGAGGGGAGGCTGAGGGAAAGGCTGGTAGCTGGTGGGTTCCGTGGGGCCTGCTGTGTGGGTCAGGGTGGAGGTCCTGGGTGGGCTAAGGCGTGAGCCCCAGCACTAGGTGGGAAGGCTGCTGAGGTCTCTCCCGCCCCTGAGGAGCCCTGGTTTCAGCCCCCTCAGTCTGATGAATTGCTTAGCCTGTTGCCTTTGACTAGGGGCCTGGGTGGCCTCATTAACTCTAGGGGTCCCTTTGGGCTCTTGATTCTCCCTGAAGGAGGGATGCATTTCTCTCTTGCTCTTCCTGTACCCACATTTGGGGGAAGCTGAGGAGGGAGGAACAGTCAGCCACAGCTCTCTTCCAGCACTGTCCTCTCCACCCCAAGCTTTGAGGAAGAGCATCCCCTTCCTCCTTTCCCTGGCCACTGCTGCTGCAGCCAATATCCTCTCCGGGCCTGGGACCCTCTCCACAGAGGGGATGTGGTCCCTGGTCATGACATAACCTAGCAGCAGTAGGAAAAACTCCCTTCTATGAAGGGGAAGCAGACTGGGCCATAAGGAAACAGCAGGACTGGCTCAAGTGCCCAAGGTTTGTTTAGGGCCTGGGAATTGGCCATGTGTTAATTTATTGAGTGGAGTAGGTGGCTTTTTTTCCCTCCCTCTTCCCCCAACAAGAATAAAGTTTATTAAATTATCTGGTTTTGGTGTAGCAGGAGTCAATTCCATGCACATCGTATGGGGCACAGTGTGGTCAAGCTCCACAGCTGTGAGCTCGTCACTTCATGTGAAGGAGGGAAGGAAAGAAAGACGTTCCAGGGAATTTGCAGGTACTCATGTGGCACAAAGAACCAGAGGCTGACTGCATTAATGCTGTTAGTTTAATGTGGACAGAGACATCCCACGGCGTGACTGTTAGTTAGGATGAGTCAGCTTGGGGGAGTTTGTGCTTCCTGCTTGGTGTGGCCAGCCACATGCCAAGGTCCCCTGCCTTCTAGCCCAGAATGACAGGGGACTGGGCAGAACACCCCCAACTTTTAGCTGCCACTTGGCTCATTACAGCAGTACCAGTATGGGGGTGGGAGGGGTGAGGCTGTGGAGTGAAGAAGGCGTATAGGGCAGAGACTAAGAGGTCCTGTGAGATTCTTAGAGGAACCATCCTGCTCCAAGGGGCCTGAGCTGAGCATGGTCTGTGAGCATTTGCTGCTCCTCTCGGAGAGGGAGATCGCACTCTCTGCCAGTCTGTCTAGCCCCAAAGAGCCTGGTTTTCTCAGTATCAGTGTAGCTCCTGGGGACTTCATAGGCATAAAGTCAGTCCATTTCCATGAAGATAAGGGGATTAGGAAAGAAGGTTCTACTAGTTGGCATAGCAAACACGAGGCCAACACCATGAGAACAGTGGGGGGGGGGGGTGGGGGGTGAGGGCTCAGCCCCCAGCCCCTGACTGGCAGTGATGGCCCATGCTCAGGAAGTGGGATCCTCTGACCTCCCCTGAATCCCTCACCTTCCCAAGTTTCAGAGCTGGGCCGAGCTGTTGAGTGAAATAACCGAAGGCAGAGTTTGTATGTTCTCCCCGTGTCGCCCCATCCATGGAGGAGTTGAAGTTTGGAGGAGGGGAGAGTGGTACTCCCTGTCGTCAACTCCTCAGCAGAACTGATAGTTGTTGGGCTGCAGCAAGGGCTGGGCGATATCCCCTTGCTCGCAGCAGGTCAGGTGCTCACTAGAGCTCTCCTCCTCCAGCTCACTGCTGCTGCTGCCGCTGCCACCGCTTCTGCTGCTGCTCGGCAGATTGGTATAGTCCTGAGGGTGGGAGGGACCAGAAACTGTCAGTCCAGATCCATCAGGCCCAGCCCAACCTGCTTTACCGGCCACCCACCCCAAGCCTCACCCCACTCACCCGCTCTCTCCTGTCCTCTTGGGCCTGCTCCTGAAGGAAGGAGCAGATCTGCTGGAAGGTGGGTCTGTGGGTGGGCTCCAAGGCCCAGCAGGCCTGCATGATGCTGTATCTGGGAGATAGGACAGAGGATGCCCATGGGCAGCTCCCTAGGGTCCAGGGGCCATTAACACACACCCCTAGAGAGACCTACCCAGCAGAGGTCCCCAAACCCAGTCAAAGTAAGTTTAGTATAAAACCTATGCCAAGTCCTTGGCATGCTTTACCATTTAATCCTCACAGTAACCCTTGCAGAAGGGTACTTTCATCACCCTCATTTTGACAGATGAGGCCATTTTGGTATCCTCAGGGTCACTGTAATAATCTCTTAAAAGTCTAAGTTTAGGGACAGGTGCAGTGGCTCATTCCTGTAATCCCAACACTTTGGGAGGTTGATGCAGGAGGATTGCATAAGGCCAGGAGTTCCAGACCAGCCTGGACAACATAGTGAGATCCCATCTCTACTAAAAAATTTTTTAAAAATAGCTGGGCTTGGTGGTGCACACCTGTAGTCCCAGCTGTTTGGGAGGCTGAGGCCAAAGGATTGCTTGAGCCCTGAAGATTGAGGCTGCAGTGAGCTATGATCGCACACATCACTGCGCTCCAGCCCGGGCTACAGAGCAAGATGCTGTCCCAAAAAAAAAAAAAAAAAAAAAAAGAAAGGAAAAGTGGTCGGTTAGGACCAGCCCTAGTGAACAGCTGCTTCTCTGAGAACATCCCCCATAGCTTGAACTCAAAAGGGGCTTCTTGTGTCCACTATGGGAGAGATAAAGTCTGACCCTGGAACATTTTGGACAGGGAAAGATCAGGGCCGCACAGCCTTCCATCCCTTTCCAGCGAAAGCCTGGGGTGTCCTTTTCCCTCCCTGGGATCCCTTCGCTTACATATTCTTTGGGGCAAATGCAGGCTGGGCCATTTGGTATCCATCCTTCACCAGTTTATAGAACTTGCTGTTCACCAGGATGCCAGGGTAGGGATTCAGCCCTGCAAAGGCCAAGATCAGGTAAGAGGCCATGCCCATTGTCTTCTCCCCATTCCCGCACACCCACACATCTTAGACTGGGTTTAAAGGGTCCCACTTGACAACACTGCAACAGCAGCTACTCTTATCCAGTGCTTCCTGTGTGCCAGCCAGTGTGCGGCAGGCTTAGGCTTCAGGAAGGTGTGAGCCTCCATCCAGGCCTTATCACACCAAACATTCTTGCTCAGGCTTTGGAATCAGACCAAAGCTTCAGTTGTGTATTGTTAAAGTGGGGACAGTCAGGTGGTTATGAGGGTGTAGGAGCAGCGTATTTAAGAACTGAGTACAAGTCCTTGTGCCTAGTCCTCAGGAAATGGCAGTTCTACTAGAGCCTAGTAGTAGAGAGCTGCATCTCCAAGGGTCTGTAGATTTCAGACAAAGGAGGGAAACAGTGACAAAGGAGGATAACAGGTAGCAGCAACTGAGCAGAGACAAACGAGGGAAGAGCCAGAAAGGAGCGCCTGTCAGGGGCAGAGGGTCTGCTGAGTCCTGCAGGAGCCACGATGCTGGGTTTCGAGAGCCCTTGCCCATTCCTGCACTCTCACCAACCCTCGCTGTGTCCTGGGCACCAAACAGCTTTGTCCACCAGTGGGGCAACCAGAGGAGCCAGCCCCAGGCTCTGCCTGGAGTGGGCCCAGTGGCTCACCAAGTGAGAAGATCTCCCAGAGGAGGATGCCATAGGACCAGACGTCGCTCTGAACCGTGTAGACACAGTCAAAGATGCTCTCTGGGGCCATCCACTTCACAGGCAGGCGGGCCTGGGATGACAGTCCCCAGTTATTTTGGGCCCTGACTCTTCACCCCCTCCCCAGCCTGGCCCAAGCCCTCCCAGCACTTACATTGCCCTTGACAATGTAGTTGGAGTCATTCATGATGTCCCTAGCCAGCCCGAAGTCCCCAATCTTGGCCACATGACCATTGGTCAACAGCACGTTACGCGCTGCCACGTCCCGGTGGATGCACTGAGGGAAAGCACCGCAGGGTTAGTCTTGGGCCTTCTCCTACCTGAGCCTGAGGTGAGGAGGATGGCAGGGAGGGCCCCAGATGGCTTTGGGGTCCCTGCTGGAGTGAACAACAGTTTTGGTCCTTTACCACAAACCCTTGTCTATACCTTCTACCAGGGCCCAGGATCTGAGAATGTGTAGCGTGATCTGATCATTTAATGCTTAGAAACCCCCATTACCCTGAGCAGCCATGGCCCTTCTCACCCTTTGTCCTCTGACTGGTCTGCTCAGGCCCCAGAAGCGAAGGGCTTCCGTGCAGAGAGCAGTCTCCAAACCCTACCGTTACTTCTGATCACAGCAGCTGCTATCTGCCAGGCCCTTCCCTAAACTCTGCACACGTTGAACCCTTTTTCTTTTCAAACAATCGTTATACCCATTTTTATAGGTGTAGAAACTGAGGCACAGAATTTAAATAGTTGCTTAAAGTCACAGAGCAGGTGGCAGAGCCAACAATCAAACCACTGACTCCCGAATCTGTTCTGAGGAAGATGGCAAGAGCTCCCATTCCCTGGCACTTCTTCCTAGGCTGACCGCACTTTATACATTATCTAATATCCCCAAAATTCTATGAGGAAGCTTCCATTATCATCCCCACCAGACCGTGTGCTTCATGAGCAGAGACAACTGTTGTCTGTTATACACTATTTAGTAAAAACGAATGAAGAAAGCCTGGTACCCTTCCTCATCTTCACACTGGGGACACAGGTGCCCAGCCCCGGAGCTCCAGCCTTGGGCACAGCTTTCTCCCACTCATCCTTGCAGCTGCTGCCCAAATGACTCTCTCGTACTCTGTCTCCTCCCCTACCCCCTCACAGGCTCCCGTTTCCTCCTCCCCATCGTCACTCATCCAGCCTCCCCGGAACACAGACCTGGGTGGCTATGAGCCAGGGCCAGGTTCCTACTCACATTCTTGGAAGCGAGGAAGGCCATGCCCTGGGCTACTTGGCTGGAGAAGTGAAGCAGGTCCCGGAGCTCCAGGGGCCGTCCATCCTCCTTGTCCAGGTCTAGGGTGGGAAGAGGCGTCAGGGCAGCCCTGCCACACTCCCCACCCCTCACCCCAGCAGCCCCTTCTCCTTTTCCCTTGTTATCAAGCAAATGGGGCCTGGCCCTGGGACCGCCTCACCTTGCTCAGAGAAGGAGTCATTTGAAGAAGTGGAGACAGGCCTCATCTCCACATAGGTGTCCACACCCTGGCTGGAGAAGCCACTGTCCCTACGTAGGAGAGAGGGTTGGGGGGCAGAGGTCAGTCCCCATCACTGCACTGCTCAGCTCAGGCCTTGACCACCCACCACCCCATGGTCAACTGGAACCTCCCTTTCTGATAAGAAACCTCCTGCCACACTCCGAGTGAGCATTGGTTTCTGCTTGGCTGTCCCCGATGAGGGAGCTTACAACCCATTCTGGTTTTGGGCAGCTCTGCTGTGAGAAAGTTCTTCACTGTTCTAATGCCAATCTACCCCTGAGATTTTCCTCCTAGCCCCTGCTCTACCCTCAAGGGCCACAGAGAAGTTGGAGTCCTCTTCCCCATAACAGCGCTACTAGAATTGGGGCATATTCTAGGGCCCCTTGAGTCCTCTCTTCTCTGGACAGTGCCTCACACCCCTGGCTTCACATTAAAATCACTTCGGGAGCTTTTAGGATCAGGCTAATTACTAATACTTCAGAAACTCTAGGGACAACACAGTCATTCACAGATTTAAATCTCCCAGGTGATCACAAAGTGCAGCCTAAGCTGAGGCCCACTGGTCTAGAGCAGTGCTGCTTAAGCTCCAATTCATGTGCAGATAAATCACCCCGGGAATCTCTGCAATGCAGATTTTGAATCAGCAGGCCTGGGTGGATGGGCCTGAGGTGGTGCACTTCCAACAGTCCTCAAGAGATGCCTATGAGAGCATACTTGGGGTAGAGAATTTGAGAAGCACTACTGTAGACTGAAGCACTACTGCTCCTAACGTTCCAGCCAGATAGGATTTCTCTCTCCCTCCTGTCCCCTCTGCGCTAGAGATGTGTACCTTGACAATGTCCATATTCTAGTGTTCCCAGAAGGAGAAACCGATGTTTTATTTATGATCTGACCATGGCAAAACCTTCCGCTCCCTTGTTGTAGAAACTATGCTTCTGTTAACAGCCTGGAATCCTTTTGGCAGAGTTGGTTTACAGGCCATTTGCCCTCGAAATTACCCACTCTGGGAATACTTTCCCCATCTGCGTATTTGAAGATGGAAGCTAATACTTTCCTTTGGTGCTCATTTTGATCTGATCTTCAGAGGCCTAGTGTGTGCCACCCTCATAGAAGTGTCGGAATCAGAAGAGGAAGCGATGCTGCCAGGCCCCCATTTTTAGGGCCCTGGGTGGAGATGGCCTCCTTCTCTTTTGCCTCCCCAGGCATGGCAGCTGACAGTATCTAGGATGAGGGCACAATGTACACCCTTCTTCTGATCCTGTCCTGACCCCACAAGCCCCTGAGACAGAGACCTCCAGGACAGCAGTGTGGCTTGGGTGACTCCTGGACTGGAAGTCAAGAGAGCAGGATTCTAGTCCAGGCTCCACCTCTAACCCTGACTCATGTGTGACATGAATCTCCCCACTTCCTCTCTTTGGTTCCCCATGTGGCTCTGTCTGTTGGATGGCTCTGTTCTGGATGGCTTCCAGGAATCACAGCAACAGGACAACAGAGCCATCTCTCTTTTTTTTGAGACAGAGTTTCGTTCTTGTTGCCCAGGCTGGAGTGCAATGGTGTGATCTCAGCTCACAGCAACCTCTGCTTCCTGGGTTCAAGCAATTCTCCTGCCTCAGCCTCCCAAGTAGCTGGGATTATAGGCATGCGCCACCACGCCCGGCTAATTTTGTATATTTAATAGAGACGGGGTTTCACCATGTTGGTCAGGCTGGTCTCGAACTCCCAACCTCAGGTGATCTGCCCACCTCAGCCTCCCAAAGTGCTGGGATTACAGGCATGAGCCACTGCGCCCGGCCACATCTGCCCATCTCTTACTAGGGCTCCAGGCACAGATCTTGGCTGATCTTTTACACACACTGGGTGGTGATTTCATTGATGCATATCTCCACCAGATTATGAGCTGCCCATCTTTGCCCTCCACACTCCCAGAACACGGTAGGTGTTCAAATATTTGTTGAATGAAGGGGAAAAGGAGTAGAGAAACAAGAGATGCCCATAAAACCTGTGGTGGCTACTTCCCATGACACAGGTGGCAGGTGAGGGCCGCATAGCCACGCAATCATGAGCCATCCAACCCTGAGCTGGCTTTGAAGACAGACTCGGGTCCTGCCTCCCAGACCTGGCCTTTTTCTTGTCCTTTGCCGGGGCTACCTGCGGACATATTTCTTCTCGAGGTGGATGTTCTTATAGTCGACGCCTCCCTCGGGGTCCTGGCCGGGGCTCAGGCTGGGTCCCAGCATGGCCTCAGCCTTCCTTCGCAGAAAGTTGAGCAGGTCGCCATAGCAACAGTACTCCGTGATGACCAGTACAGGGCCTAGAGCAGCCAAGGGTGTGGGGTGAGGGAGGTGCTGAGTGCTCCCCTGCATGAACAGGAGCATGAGACTGGGGGCAGTGAGGCCACTGGACCGGGACTCAGCATAGCTGAGTTCTAACCTCGGCTCTGTGAGCAAGTTTCCTTGTGCCTCAGTAGTTCCATCTGTTTAAAACAGATGGCTTTGGCGGGGCACAGTGGCTCATGCCTGTAATCTCAGCACTTGGGGAGGCCAAGGTGGGTGGATCACGAGGTCAGGAGATTGAGACCATCCTGGCTAACATGGTGAAACCCCATCTCTACAAAAATACAAAAAAATTAGCCGGGCATGGTGGCACGTGCCTGTAGTTCCAACTACTCAGGAGGTTGAGGCAGGAGAATTGCTTGAACCTGGGAGGCAGAGGTTGCAGTGAGCCGAGATCGCGCCACTGCACTCCAGCCTGGGTGACAGAGTGAGGCTCCGTCTCAAGAAAAAAAACAAAAAACGAAAAAAAAGACAACCTTAAAAAAAATGTAGTCCAAGAATTATTTCTTCAAAGGAAAGCTATGGCGTCTCAGTGTAGGTCAAAGCTGCTATCAGTGAAGAGGATGTGGGGCACTTGGAGTCCCAACAAAGCCCGGGGCACCTTTGTGGGCCCTGGGGAGAGTGTCCAAGCATCCTTGAATGGAGGCTTCATAAGAGGTAGGCGGGGGGCTTCACTCCAGACCCACAGGATCTGGCTCCCTGGAAGCAGGGCCTAGGAGCTTGCACATTCATCTCCTCCTCCAAGGGATGCTCCCTATCAGTCTCTCTCTATACCTCAGGCTGCCCGTGCAGCTCCTGACTAGTCCAGGAGATGGGCCCAGGAGTTTAAGGGATGCTGTGACCGGGATCCCACTGACACTTGGAGCAGTAGGATCCTGAAAAGGGGAAGATGGAACAAGGTAACCCTGGGGCCCTGAGATCCCCCAGAGGCCCCAAGACCTTGGCCCCAGGAACCCCAAGGCCCTTACCTCCATGGGTACAGGCTCCCAGAAGGTTGACTATGTTCTCGTGCTGGCCCAGGTGGCTCATGATCTTCAGCTCGGACATGAGGGCCTCCTTCTCATCAGCATGGGCCGTGGCTGGGAGGAAGAACCACAGGTCCCACAGACAGGGAGAGGGCAGGACACAGAGCACCACACAGATACATGGGGACCAAATGCAGAGACCCAGGGGAGAAAGCAGGGCATACCCCAAGACCCAGAGTGACCAGAAGCCAAAAGGAGGAGAAGGAAAAATGCAGACACACAGATGGCAGAGAGAGAGAGGAGGGATGAGCCTGTCACTGAGCTGGTCTTCAGGTGACAGGAAGCCAAACTGTGGCCAGGCCACGGCCATAGATGGCCTTTCTGCACCCCCAGACTTTTTGGAGCTCAGTCAGAAGCCCCTTCACAACTAAAGGGTGACCTAGACCTTCTTGGAGCCAGGAGTCAGAGGGTGCCTGGAGCTCACAAGAAAACCCAAGTCCTCACCCCTGAGCTCTGTCCCCCAGGCTTCAACAGGTTGAAATGAGTGTGATGCCTCTTGTGACACCAGGGCCAGCCCACCCCCAGCATCTACCACCCCCCATCCCTTCCCTCATCCCCTCCCCTCACTCACACTTCAGCATCTTCACAGCCACCTTCAGGACAGCATCCTCCTTGCCCAGACCAAAGGCCGTGGCCTCCACCACCTTCCCAAAGGCTCCAGCTCCGAGGGTCTTACCTGCCACGCACACAGGTCCCTTAAGTCCCTGGGCACCAAAGGGCCTCTGTCCAAGGGCCCATGGGCTCCCTGCAACCCCCACAGGCCCTGTGATAGGAAGCTGTGGAGTGCTGAGCTGCCATCTCACCAAACTGCAGGTTGTTCCGGGGGAACTCCCACTTCTCGTTGTAAGGCAGCTGCGTGGGGTCGATGAAAGTATAACTGTTGCCCTCATAGCTCTCGATGATCTTCCAGCGGACCTGGTACTTGGGCTTCTGCAGAAGAGGAAGGGAGCACATGGCAGTCGGGGCTGGCAGGCAGTTCCTGGACCTTGTTTCTGACCCCCAAGAGCAGGGGTGTGGGCAGTCCCAAGGCACCCAGTGGGAGAAGGCAGGGCAAGGCCTGCTCTGGGCTGAGAGAGGTCGTCTCATGAACATAGCACTGAGAGCATGTTCCTGCTTGACTCTGCCCTGTTGTGTGACCTTCCCTTCTCCAAGCCTCAGTTTCACTATTTGTGTATTGAAGATCTTGGACAAGACAACCTCTGAGGGCCCTGATATCTCTGATAATCTGGTAATTCCTGAGCCAGGAGGTAGGGTGGAACTTGAGATCTTATCCATCCGTTCATCTGTCCATCCATCTACCCATCCATCCACCCACCCAACCTCCCATCCAAATATATAGATATTTTTTAATTGTGATAAAACATACATGAAATTTACCATTTCAACCATTTTTAAGTGTATGGTTCAGTAGTATTAAGTAAATTACATTCTACCTTGTGCAACCAGTTTCCAGAGCTCTTTTCATCTTGCAAAACTGAAACTCTGTTCCTGTTAAAAAGCAACTCCCCTTTCCCTCCTCCAGCCCCTGGCAACCATGATTCTGCTGTCTCTGTGAATTGCACTGCTCTAGGCACTGCGCCTCAGTGGACTCACACAGCATGTGTCTATTGGGATTGCCTTATTTCACCCAGCGTAATGTCTTCAAGGTTCATTCATGTTGCAGCATAGGTCAGAATTCCCTTCCTTTTTAAGGCTGAATAATAGTAGCCCATCCACATACTTTCTTGAACATCTATTTGTGTCAGGCACCGCTGATTCAGAGTTGAACAGGACAAAGTCCCTGCCCCTCCATGGCGTTTGCATTCTAGTGGCTGAGAGAGGCATTAAACGCAAATAAATATGTATCTAGGAAATTCTCAAGTGGTGCTATGAAGAAAATAAAGTAAGATAAGTCAGGGAAGGCCCCTAAAAGAGCCCACCATGTGACCATCAGAGGAAGAATTTTCCAGGAACAGTGCATGGAAATGCTGTATTCTTGACATGGGAATGATCCTGGCAAGTTTGAGCTATAGGAAGGCAGCCATCATGGCTTGAGGGAAGTGGGGGGCAGGTTCCAGAAACAGGAAGGTCTTGAGGGCTATGATAAGGTGAGTGGGTTCCCTTTTGGGATTTTTTTTTTTCCAAGACAGGATCTCTGTCCCCCAGACTGGCATGCAGTGGGGGCAGTCTTGGCTCACTACAGCCTCGACCCCCGAGGTTCAAGCCATCCTCCCACCTCAGTCTCCCAAGCAGCCGGGACTACAAGCATGTGGCACCACACCTGGCTAATTTTTGTAGAGACGGGGCTTTGTCGCAGCCTAGGCTGGTCTTGAACTCGTGAGCTCAAGCAGTTTGCCTGCCTCGGTCTCTCAAAGTGCTGGGATTACAGGCATGAGCTACCATTCCTGGCCGGGCAGTGAGAGACCCTGAGAGTTTGACACAGGTGAGTCACCATCTGACTTTTTTTTTTTTTTTTTGAGACAGAGTCTTGCTCCTTCACCCATGCCAGAGTGCAGTGGCATGATCATAGCTCACTAGGCTCAAACTCCTGGGCTCAAGCAATCCTTCTGCCTTGGCCTCTCAAAGTGCTGGGATTATAGGCGTGAGCCATCACACCCAGCCTTGACTTTACCTTTTTGAGAGAGAAAGAGAGACGCTGCCCACTAGATAGATTCTGGAGGACCAGCACCTTTGGAAAGACCCGATTTCCTTCCTTAGGCTCTCCATGCTGTTACCACCCAGCCACGGGAGGCAAGCCCTGGGATGTGGGGAGGAGGAATGGCTGCCCCTGTTTCTTGCCCAGGGGTCAGCTGCTGAGGGGGAGTACCATGCTAAGGGTTGCCCATAAGAAATGCTGATGGAAGACCAAGTTGAGGGGGAAAGTGGAAGCTGGGCTGGGGCGGTGGAGGACACTGAGGCCCTGGGTCAGCAGAGCAACTCTTTCCGGCCAGGCCTTGGGGATGGGACAAGCTTGGCTGTGCCTGCAGCTGGGCTCCTTCCCTGGGCACCCGAGCTAGAAACTTAAAGGAAGTGTGGACCGGTGCTGGGGAGGAGGCTGGCCTTTAGCTGCAAGTCCTGGTTGAGAGAGAAGATTCCAGTCATGTCCTTTGCAGCAACACGGTGCAGCTGAAGGCCATTATCCTAAGCAAATTAACACAGAAACAGAAAACCTACATACCGCATGTTCTCACTTATAAGTGGGAGCTAAATATTGAGGATGCATGGGCATAAAGATGGCACCAACAGACACTGGGGGCTACTAGAGCAGGGAGGGTGGAAGCGGGCGAGGGTTGAAAAACTGGGTGCTATGCTGAGTACCAGGTGATGGGATCCATATTCCAAAGCTCAGCATCACGAAACATACGCATGCAACAAACCTGTACATCTATCCCCTGAATCAAAAATAAAATGTGGACATTTTTAAAGAGAGAGACAGGGAGAAAGCTTCCAGCTAACCATCAGGAAGAACTTCTAGCTGGTAGTTAGGGAGAAGAGACTGCAATTAGAAATTGAAGGAACTAACTTCCAGGCTCTGATTCTGAAGGGCGGACTGCAGGTGAACTTCAGAGCCTCTGTGTTATAGCTTGGGAGAGAGTCTGAAATGGGACACAGAGAGAAGAACTTCCCAAGCCTCTGAGGATGCAAATCCTGCCCGTCGGTGCCTTCCCAGCCCAAAAGACAGCAACAGGGCGAGGAGGGGATTCTTCAACCTCTCCTGGCCACTTCCATCTCTAGGAGCCTCTGTGGCTAAGACTGTTTTTTCTCACCACTTCTTGTTCCTCTGTCCCTCTGCAGCTGGGCTGAGTCAGCCCCTCCCTGCCCCCAGCTGGGCAGGGGGCACTGTTGAAAGGGAGGGGATCAAGGAGGAAGAGGTTTGGCTGGATTCTCAGATTTCTGAATCCTAGGCTCCTAATTCCTGGAAGTGGACCAAGCTGCCTTCTGCCTGCCTCAGGAACCCTCCCCTGCCCCTGCTGGGCATGTAAACCTCCCAGGGCACCTGTGCCATCCCTGGAAAGGGCTCATGGGCGTCTACCCAGAGGCAGCCTCTCTTCCAAAGAACTATGAGTGAGAGGTCAAGAGGTGGGGATGGGTGAGGCTTCCTGAGAAGGGTGGACGTAATTGTCATGATGGCAGCGAGTTCTTCCTGAGCTCTTCCTGGGAGTGGGGCGCTGGGCTAGATGCTTGAAGCACATCACCCCATTCATTCCTTGCAACGGGCCTAAGCCCCAGGCCCACCCCCCAACTTCTTCCCTTCCTCCCGTCCTCCCCACCAAAGGGGGCATGGAGACAAAGTCCCGGTCCCCTCCCCATCTAGGCCTGCTGGTTCTGGGTGAGTAGATGTTCTCCATCCCAGGAAGGTGGAGATCTGAACAATTCCCAGCGGAATCTTTGGGGACCCTCCTGTCGCTCCTCAGAGCTCAGTTCCAGCCCCCAGAATCGTAGTCTTTCCAGCAGCCTCCCTGGACCCTCCCTTCCCTGCTGCCTCAGCCATTTCCCTGTGCGCCTCCTCCTCCAGGGGAGCCTGCTGACTCCTGCCCTTTTCTCTTCCCCCACGGCCCCCCTTGTGGTCACTCTGGGGGACAGAAAGGTGATGACTCAGCCCTGAGGCAGAACAAACACTCCCCACAGACAGGCCACTTCTTTCCCCAGGCCTGGGCAATGAGGAGAGGCTGGGCTGAGTCCCCAGTGAAGGGGCAAGGCTCCGAACCTCATGGGGCAAGGCAGAGGAGGATGGGAGGGCAGGCACTTAGCACGGGCATGACCATCCTGACCCCTCAAAGTCCGGTCCCATGGGTGGACACCTCGGCCTGGAGCTAAAGGGTCTGTGAATGGGTGTAGGGGAGGAGGGTAGCTGCAAGTCTTCTCGCAGCCTTGCATGGGCTCCAGGGGCAGCTGAATTTCCTGGACAGGAAGTGTGGAGGTGACATGTTCCAAAAATGGTCCCGTGGAGAGGGGATACAGAGTTCCTAAACCACAGCCAAGGGGGGCTGGCCAGCCCAAGGTAGAAAGGGCCACAGGGGGCCCTAGGCCCTTCTCTGGAATCTCTGCATGACTGTCCTGGCAGCTCTGTGGGCACTGCGAGGCAGTTTTCAGTTCCATGTAAGGAAGAACTTTGCAAACATTGGAGCTGCTCAGAGAAGGAACGGGTGGCCCCGAGAGTGAGTAAGGTCCTGTCCCTGGAGGTGGGTGGGCTGGGCCAAACAACTGCTTTGGGTATGTAGTCAAGGAGATGATGCCCAACCTCAGGCCTCCCCCTCCTTCCACCATCCCAAGAGGCATGAGCTAACTCTGGTTCCCCAACGAACTTCCTCCTGGGACAAGAGTGTGCAGCTCCCATCACAGAGACTGTCTCGTCCAGCACCCCGCTCAGTCCTCTATGTGCGTTGTGGTACGGAATCCCTCACAACAGGCTGTTAATGATCCCATTTTACAAATGGAGAAGAGACTTAGACACACCAACTTTCTCATCATTCCATAGCCAGAGTTTGGCAGAGGCAGGATTTGGACCCAGATTCACTGAAGTCCAAGTTTCTGGTTCTTAAACTAGACCACCAGTGGGCTCTTGGCATGTCAGAGGAGGAGGGGCTGTTAAAGAGCACCCAGACCCATGGTACAAGAGGGGAAACTAAGGCCCAGAGAGGACAGCGAGTCAGCTGAGGTTACATGGCAAAACAGTGTCAGAGCTGGACCTAGATCCGGAGGTATTGACCAGGGCTGCCCTCAGAGCAGCCTTCTCATGCTGGGTGCTGGCAGGAGTAGAGATCCCGATCCATGTGCCCCTGGGGCTCCCCCAACATCCTTCCCACCCTGCCCACTTCAAGCCCTCTTCTCACAAAAGCCCCAAGGGGGTGTGGGGAAGAAAAGGTAGCCAAGGGGACACAAGACGGGTCATTCAGTCCTTGATCACACCACTCCCTTGTTCAAACCCACTGATGGCCTTGGACCGACAGGGTGGGGTCCAACCCTTCAGACCCCCAACCCCACCCTGGTCCTCCCCTCACCTGCACCTCTGCACACTCTGCCCTCTCCCCCAGAGATACCCTTTCCCTTAGTCTCATCTCCCCTGCTGCATCCCTCATCCTCCAAAGCCCATCCCACCAATGCCAAGCCACCTCCTCCAGGCAGTCTCCCTTACCCACCAGCCTGAAAAGTCCGTCCACCTCTGAACTCCCACAGCCCTCTGGCCTGGTCCTCTCAGCTTCTGATCACATTGCACATGGTCTTTGTGTGGGCAGGCAGGCAGTGGAGGCCATGGGCTCTAGGGACAGAAGCCCCTGGGGCCGAGTGCCAACCCTATCCCTCAGCCCCTTGGGGTTTTTTTTTAAACCTTGCTGAGCCTCAGCTTCCTGATGGGTAAGATACTGACTAGTATACTTCCTGCCTCCAGCTTCTTGTGAGGGTAAAATAAGATGAGTCAATGTTTCACATAATGATTGGGACATGCTTTGGAGTGAGTCCTCCTTCAGGGTTAAAAACCAGACTCTGCCTTTGACCAGCTGTAGACAAGGGCAACTGTCCCAACCTCTCAGAACCTCAGTTTACAACTCTGTAAAATAGACTAATGCTAGCTGCATACAATGGTTGCTGAGGGCATTAAATGAGATGATGTAGGTAACATGCTATAGAAAAATGCCCCTCAAGTCACTGTCATATACTGAGCAGGCAGTGACAGGAAGCACACTATACGCAACATGCACTAAATTGTGGCTTTAGCTAATAGGACAGTAACATGAAATAATGAAGAGGATGATGGTCTCAGGCCCTCGTCTTCACTAGACCATGTGCTTCTTAGGGCAGGGCTCAGGCCTGGCCCAGGGGACACCACGCTTGTATATCCATTTCCTCTGCCCCGTGCTGGGTGCCAGGACACCCCTGGGCTGAGACAGGATCCCAGGGCTGCGCTGCCTCAGAATGCCATTCCTCTCCTCATAGCCTCTCACTCTATAATCCATGCTCTTGCTTTCATGGCTTTTTGTTTGTTTTTTGAGCTGGGATCTGGCTGTATCACCCAGGCTGGTCCCTAACTCCTGGCTTCAAGCAATCCCCCTGCCTCAACCTCCCAAGTAGCTGGGATTACAGGTGTGCCCTTGCTTTAATGGCTATTTGATTAGCACCTGTCTCTCGCACTAGACAGTAAACGCTATGAGGGCAGAGCCTCAGAGGCCACCCAGCAGCCGGCTCATGTTGGCATACAGTAGGCACCCACTAAAGAGCTGTTAGCTGATGGACTGGCTGAGGAGGAGGAAGGGTGAATCCATGCAGCCTGGGGGTACCATCCAAATCTGGCTCACTCAGGCACCTGGCAGCCCCGCTTCGCTCCGGCTCACCTGCTTATACTTGTACAATAGCAGCAGGAGCAGCAGCAGCAGCAAGGCCATGATGGACATGCAGGCAACCACCACTGGTGTGAAGAGGAACTCATCCAGGGGATGCGTGTGGGCTCCTGGAAGGCATGAAGCAAAGCAGTGAGCAGGCAGGGGTGCCTCCGAGCCCCCTGAGGTCAGGCCTGCACACTGCCTGGAACACAGTGGGTGCTCAATAAATGCTTGTTGACTGAATGAAGCATCCTCCACTGGAAGCCTCTGGAGCCTCTCCTGCACACCCTCCCAGAGAAGGGCAGAGAGGACGGCCTCTTCAGCTCTGCTCATGCCCAGCCCCAAACCCTGTCCAGAGTCACAGCCTCCTGTGGCTGGGGGTAGGGAGCCTCTGGGGTCATGCAGTCTCACCCTCTGCCAGTGCAAGAAACCTTTCTGCAGCGGCCTGGCCTGGTGCCCAGCCATGGCTTGCATGCACACCCCCAGTGACGGGAGGCAAAGAGCATGCATTACACCTCCAGGAAGCTCGTTCAGAAAGGCCTTCTGGAGGTCACACAGCAACCTTCCTCTCCTGCATTTCCCCTGCAGCTTCTCCACATGCCTTTGGAATCATACAGCCCTTCTGAGGGCCTAGCAAGCCAGGCTTGTGGCCCCTGAGTCTCCTCTTCCCAGAATCTCTACTCCTAGTTCTAGCGATGTTTTGGAGAACATAATTTCCACTTCGTTGCTCAGATCAGTAACTTAGATCTGCAGTCAAGTTTCACCTGTGCCACTTGGGAGCTGTGTGACATTGAGCCTAGGGAAAATTCTATTTATTTCCTAGGTTTGTAGGAGTTAATCGAGATAATTCCCATAAAGAGCTTAACACAGTGCCTGGCGCAGCAGAAGCCTTCAACAAAATGTTGGCTTTATTATAATATACAACCTCCAGCAGTGAGACCCAGCGTGGCCGCAGGCACCTGCTTGCAGTTGGACCCTGGTAGCAGTTGCTCCAAGGCCAGCAGCTGGGGACATGAGTGACCACCTCTGAGCCAGGCAGATGCCAGGGTCTGGCACACAGTGGGTGCCAGAGCCTGGTTGTCAAAAGCCTGAGGATGCTGTGGGCCTCTGAGAATCACAGAACTAGCTGGTAAGGAGTCTTTGTGTAAAGCAGAGAGGCAGCCTGTGTTGTGCACAGGGCCGGGCATCATCCCCCGGGGCAGCCTCTTGCACAGCAACCTCAAATGGATAGACTGTGTCTGGAGCAAGAGGGGAGAGTTGGAGAAGGCTGTCCTGAGCTGGCCCTGAGCTGGAGATGGACTGTTTCCTTGCTCATTGCCTGCCTCCCTCATCAGCCTCTAAGCTCTGGGGAGGCACTGCTTCCCTGCATAGGGCACGTCCCTGGCACACGGTGCATAATGCCTGCACATACTTGTGAATAAATGCATGAGTTAGAGTGCAGGGACAAGAGTGGGGGCCAGTTTCTTCAGGCTGCTTTCTCTCTGCTTTCTCAGAGACTACCCTGTCCTACTGCTTCGGGGGACCTGCCAGGCAGGAGGGGCTTGGACTGGCCCAGAGAGGTGGACCTTGGTATTGCTAGGATCTGCTCCAAAGGTGGAGCTGACCCCAGCTCCCTCGGTGGGGGGTGGGGGAGGAGCCGCGTAAAGGAGCGGGGGCGGGGGGCGGGGGGGCGGGGGGGTGGTGCGGGTGGGAAGGCTCCCACTCACCCGCAGAGATGGGTATGAAGGCCCAGGAGTCACTCCCCACGCTGTTGTGGGCCCTGCACTCGTAGGTTTGGTTGTGCTCTAAGGTCTCAACAGTCAGCAAGCTCTGCACAGTCACCTTGTGGAAGGGCTCCTGGCTCAGGACCTCAGGGTATGGGTCATCCCAGACCTGCAGCACTTGGGCCTCATCACACCTGGCAAAAGCAGAATGTGGCTCAGAGCTTCAGGGTTGCCAGCGCCAGCATGTCCCTCCCACTCACAGGGTGCCCAGCCCCTGAGCCCAGGTGAGGGAGGTGAGTGGAGCCCACTTACCTATCAGTGTGGCCACTGCACTGCAGCCATGTCACGTTGGGCTGGGGGTACCCAGAGGCAGCACACAAAAGGGTGCCAGAGCCGTTGATGAATGTCCATATGACGCTTACCTCTGGGGGGTCTGAGGAAGAAAGGAGGAGCCCCAAGTCACACTCTCCCCGCCACCTCCCAATCTCCCAGTACCTACTTCCCTGTGCCCTGCCCCAGTCAACCCCATCCCTCCAGGCAGTCCCAGGGCCTCCGCCCCAGGCGGCGCTCGGCCCCAGCACTCACATCGAAGGGTGAGCTCAAACGTCAGAGCTCTCCAGCCTCCTGGGTTTCTGGCCAGGAAGGAGTAGCGGCCAGCCTCAGAGGGCTTCAGGCGGGGCAGAGAGAGGGTGAAGGTGTGCCTGCAGGAGAGAATCAGGTGGTGTTGGTGAGCCCCAGCCTAGTATGTCCCCTACCAGGATTGCAGTCAGATAACAGCCTTAAAGGGGTTTATTTTATTTTTGGTAAAATATTCAGGGCCCAACGGCCTTGGGTAAGCCAGATACTCAGGCAGGGTGCCATTGAGACATGCAAAAACCACCAATCCCATTTCCTTAGTTGGTTTTCTTATCTGAAAGTGTTTTTTTTCCTGAGGTTTAATAGAGATGATGTCTTCAAGGTGCTGGGAGGCATATCACAGGTCACCTACGCTGACCACTGTCACTGGACTAAGCTTTCATGAAAGCTGCAATCCCTGCTAAAAATCCCTGAAGTGCCAACCTTGCCAAGAGGGACTGAGAAAGAGACAAGAGGCAGGATGTAGGGCCCTGGGTTCTGAGCCATGTTGCTGCAGAGACTGGGGTTCAAGTCCTGGTGCTGCTGTTTCTTGGCTGTGTGATCTTAGACAAGTACTTAACCTCTCTGATCCCTCACTTCCTTTGCTTTGAGAGTGATATCGATGGTCATTAATTCACAGGCTTGGCCTGAGGATTAAAGGGCTTTTTTAGGGTGCTTGACACAGAAGTTGAATCTTTGTGGGCACTCAATTTAATGGTACCCTTTATTACAGAAAAGGCCCGGGAGCAAAAACTAACAATAAAAATCATCTTTGGCTGATTCTGGGAAATTTTTTGTTTTATTCTTTCTTTAATCTCTATTTTACAATTTGTCCATAATGAACATGTGTTGTTTAGGTAATAAATACATTTTTTAAAAAGTCCCCCAGTTCACTGTCAAAATAAATAAAATTTTAAAAATTATAGCAAATGGCCAGTTCTTGCTTGGGAAATGTCTGCGGCTACTACTAGACTAAAATCTATGGTATTCAGAGAGCAGTCTCATCCAGCCAGACCCTGGGCATATACAAGCCCTCTGCCCAGGTCACTTCTTGAGATAACTAACCCCTTTAACTAAAAATAATTTGACTTTTTTGGATAATTGAAAGTCACCATTATGAACAACCCATCACATGAACTAAAATTCTGTGGCTGTTTGGTGTCTGGGCTTGTCTGCCTTGTGCTGAATGGGCCCAGACTACTGTGTTTTAGGGGATCTCGTGTTCCTTTCCTCAATGTCTCTGTGGCTTATGGACCCATTAAACCGACCCATGGACCAACCCCCTCCAAAGGGCCTGCAGATTCCAGATTCAGAACTTCTGCTTTAAATGAGAGGAAGACAGAGACCTGGCCAGAAAGGACCAGAAGGGAACTGAGAGGAGGAAGATGAGGACAAGAAAACATCCTTGTTGCTTCTGACAACTGACAAGCAAGATTGTGGGAATCAATGAGGTTTGGGCTTCCAGAGCTAGAACGAGAATCCCAAAGAGTTTTGGAGTTGTCTAAGGGATCCACACAGGGATGACAAACAGATCTCTCACGAGCCAACTATGCTGGAAATACTGCCTGGGGCCTGTGTTGAGGAGGACTCTGAGGCCGCATCTACACTCTGCAGAAGAGAGTTGCAGAAACAAGAATGAGAGTGAGTGTGGCATGCACACCACGTATTTGCTGCCCTTAAGCTGTACTGTCTCGTTCTGAAAGGGCAGGGTATGAATGATTATTTCAGGCCAGGCACGATGGCTCACACCTGTAATCCTAGCACCTTGGGAGGCCGAGGCAGGCAGATCACCTGAGGTCAGGAGTTCGAGACCAGCCTGGCCAACATGGTGAAACTCTGTCTCTACTAAAAATACAAAAATTAGCTGGGTATGGTGGTGGGCATCTGTAATCCCAGCTACTCGGGAGGCTGAGGCAGGAGAATCACTTGAACCCAGGAGGCCGAGGTTGCAGTGAGCCGAGATTGTGCCATTGCACTCCAGCAAAAAGAGCAAAACTCCATCTAAAAATAATAATAAAAAGAAAGGAAAGAAAAGAAAGAACTATTTTAATACCTGAGTTAATACCTGATATACCTGGTATGAGTGTTCCTCTTAGGCACAAAGCTTTCTTATTTAGAACCTACCTGCTTAAGCCACTTTGGATGAGAAAGCAAGACCCCAAGAACACAGTTCACAAGCAGACAGGAAAAAGATTTCTAAAATGTGTGTGGAATACACAGGATTGTGGGAGTGGAGAGACGGAAGAAGAGGGGTGTGGAGTTATTATAGATTGCACTTCATGGGAAGAGTTTTGAGCTTGCAGAGAAGAGCAGCCAGTGAGAAATTCTTGGGGCTGGGTGATCACAATCCTTTAAAGAACATTTCATGTATCTGTGATTGTGTGATCTTAATTCCCTCTTCCCCTCCCTCCAAGCTTTTGTATGTAACAGATAACTTGTGCAGTCATTATCAGGAGTGTGTCTATGAGTGGGGCTGTTTTCTGCATTTAGATTGGCCCCAAGAGAGGAAAATGAATGAGGCTGAGGGTTCTTGAGGGACCAATGAGAATGCACACTCCCAAGAAACGGTAGAATCCTTGGGTGGGGCATTGACTATCCCAAGGATGTGGGATGGAGAGGTAGGTCAATTTCATCTAGATCTCAAACACAGATGACCAATATTGGGATTCCATGAAGTCAGGGAAAGCGAAGCCCAGAAAGGGGCAGGGACTTGCTCAAGGTCATACAGCAAGGTTGGGACATGAGCCAAGTGTCCTGATGCTTGCTGAAGCATACCCCATCTGGTTGTCGGGCTGTGTAGACGGGAGCTGATAAGTGGTACCTGTATGTGTCCTTGGTGGTAGCATTAGCAAGCTTGGGCTCAGGCTGGTGGTCAGAAAAGGGTCCCAGGTAGGTCCAGTTAAAACCTTGCAGGCCTGGGTAGGCCTCCACCATGACTTTGAGGTTGAGCCCCTCCCCCACGGTCACCTCCTGGATGAGGTTCTGCTCAGAGCTCAAGTTCAAGTAGGCACTCTCTGGAAAGCAGAACACACAAGCATCTGGCATTAGTGGGAAGATGTCCTTGTTTATTTGTCCATTTTGTCATCCACCCATTGATCCAGTCCCTGAGCAGCTACGTCATAGGTACATAGTCGCCACCACCCAAGACAGGTCCTCTGACACCCCTCTTCTCACCACCCCCTTCAGAATCCCTGGATCAAAACTTTTCTCACTGAAGCCCTAGGAGAACCTGGGCAAATTCCTATCCCCATTTGTGCCTCCATCTCCTTATTTGTGTAATGAAGAGATTGAATATATCTGTGATTTTCCAAGTTTTTGAAAAATTTTTGGCAGCAAGAAAACACACACACACATACACACACAATTTCACATGTCCTCATCCATTTCCCTTTCTTCTGGTCATAAATCAGTCAATGCAGCTTCCAAATATAGCTCTGGAGTAGGTGTGTAACCCAGGCCAACCAATGAGGGTACTCTGTCCCCTCTGGCCCGGTGATTGGTTTGGGTTATCATGAATCCATGAGTCCATAACACTCAATTCTATGATTTTTGTTAAGACTCTGGGTAAAGAGAAGCCCTCATTTTACTGGTGTTGCTAGATCAGATACTACAAGGCGGATAGTCGGAGTCCTACAAGGGGAAAGCCTTCCTGGCAGAGCTGAGAGTTGGGGAGTCATAGATTCTTTCCAGCATCAGCTGAACACCTGGATCCAAGTGTTCCTGAAGCTGATATCCATGAGCTTTTTAGCTATAAGGAAAAAAAAAATCCTTTTAATTAGGCCAGTTTGAGTTGGTTTCTATTACTTGTATCTGAAAGAGTCCTGACTAGTTTTTTTTTTTTTTTTTTTTTTTTTTGAAACAGAGTATTGCTCTGTCATCCAGGCTGGAGTGCAGTGGCACAGTCTCTGCTCACTGCAACCTCCGCCTCCCAGGTTCAAGCGATTCTCCTGCCTCAGCCTCCCGAGTAGCTGGGACAACAGTTGCATGCCACCACGCCCAGCTACTAACTAGGTTCTCCTAATGAAATTTTGCACAGATTGTAATCCAGCTGCTCTTGTTGAATCTCAGGCAAGGGAATTGTGGCAAGAACCCCAATTCACTCAGCCTCTCCATGCCTGTCATGGTAGCCCCTGACATGCCTTCTTAAAACCTCAGGGCTCTGCCACAAGCCCTGGACTAGATGATTTCTAAGAGCTCCTCTCCTTACTCTATTCTGTCTAAATATCTGAAATTCACCCTTCTACACTGATATATGTCTACTCAAAAGCCCTCTATGGCGTCCCATTGCCTCCATTATTCAGCGTGGCATTCAAGGCTCTCCTCAATCAAATCAGGTCTCACTGTGCTCATCCAGCCACCTCCCCTCTTCCTTCCTACACACACACACTCAACGCTCCACCCATCTGGGTCTCCTAACATCCCTGAACACACCATAGTCATTCCAACCTTGGAGGTTTTGCTCAAGCAATTTCCTCCACCAGAAATCCCATCCTCCTTTTCATTATAGAAGCCCCTTTATCCTTTAAGATTCACCCCCATGAGGGAGTCTCTACTCAGTGCTCCAGGACACAGGAACCTCTCACTCCACTCGACTTTTGCTGCCCTTCCAGACTACACACTCATTAGGCACCACATCTGCACTGCTTCATGCATCTGGTTCTCCCTCCAGGTAGCTTTCTTCTCTCTCCAAGTAGTCTGTGAGCTTTTGGGGGCAAGGCTTTTCTCTTCTCTGTCTCTCTCAACAATCCATCTATCTATTATTCATCCATCCATTCGTCCATTCATCCATCCAAACACCAACCACTTCCTGCTGCCTTCACCATTACCACTCTAGTCCACCCACCATCAGCTCCAGCCTGGACCACTGTGGTAGCCTCCTCCTTTCATCTCCCTGCTTCCATCCTTGTCTCCCTACAGACAGTACTCAACAACACCCAAGAAAGCTCTGTTAATTCTTATTACATCCAACCCCACCATGTCACTCATCTGCTCAAACCCTCCCACAGCTCCCCATCTTTCTCAGGAGAAAAAGCCCAAGTTTTTACAGTGGCCTCCAAGGCCCTGTGGGATCTACCACCTTCCCACTTTAGCTCTCTGACCTCATCTGAGACCACTTTTTTTCTCACTCTCTCCCCGCAGCCACACTGGCCCACTTGTCCCCTGAACATGGCAAGCACAGTCCTGCTGCAGGATGCAGCTCCCTTCTCCAAAATGGCCGCATGGCTTGCTCCTTCAGCAATTTAAGGCTTTGCTCAAATATCAGCTTTCTAGTGCGATCTTCCTTGGTGAACACCCTATCTGAAGCTGCAAATGCTATATAATTTGTTTTTTAATAATTTACTTGGCTCATTGCTTGCCCACTCCCAGCTAGAGCACACACTTCATGAGGTCGGGGGTTGTTGTATCTGTTTCACTTGCAGCTGTATCCTTGATGTCTAGAACAGTGTCTGGCCCAAAGTGTGAATGAACATAAACATTTATTGAGTGATGACTGTATGCCTGTACTAGAAAGCAGACAGGATTAGAAGCTGTAACTGAATTCTTGTGCTTTTGCTCTTCTTCCCCTTTACCCTGCCAAAGCTCCCAGTGCAGATTGGGGTCCACAGCAGAGCTCACAATCTGCTGCAAGTCCAGTGCCTTGTACATACTCTAGGGGTAGTGATGCTCATGATTCTCATGCTCCTCGCCACCTCCATCTCCCATAACATTCAACACATGAGGCACGGCCAGACCTAAATGTCTCAGAGCCTGCTCCCACTCCGATGAGCTCCTGCCTTGCTTCAGGGTCTGAGTCCAGTGACTGCCACTGCCTGCACCCAATCACCATAGCCAGAGACCTGGAGGTCATCCTTATCTCCTTTCTCTTCCTCATCCCTGCATCTCAGACTCTTCCACACACCACTGGCCATCTTCAGCCCATTCTCCAGCCTCCAGGTTCCCACCCAACCCACATGGTGCCAGACTGAGCCTTCTCAGATACTATCTCCTGGTGCACACTTGGACAGCATTTCCTGTGTCAGACCCTGTTCTAAGTACTTCCTATCTATCTATCTATCTATCTATCTATCTATCTATCTATCTATCTATCTATCTAATCTATCTTCTATCTATGAAGGCAGTTACTGTTAATATCTTCATTTTACAGGTAGGAAAACTGAGACACAGGGTGGTTAGCAACCTGCTAGTCCTTGGCAGACTCAGGTTGGAACACTGCCCTGGAGTGTGTGCTCCTGACCACCACGCAGTGCCTCCTCTGTACAATCTGACCCCATCACTCTCCTCTTTACAATGACCTCCCAATAGGTTAAGATGCAGTTATTCTTTCTCACTTTAAGATACCTTTACCTCCGGCTTCTGCCGCCTCCTCTGCTCCCCTGTGGCCACTCCTCACACCACTCCACATCCCAGCTGTTGTCAAGTTCTTTCAGTGTTCCAAATGATCTATGCTCTCTTTGCCTTTGAGCCTTGCATATGTTCCTCCCTCTGCCAGAAGCGTTGTTCCCCTTCCTTTCCCACCCTTCTGCCCGGCCAACTCACCTTCTTTCTTCCCATCCCAGTTTAGAGGCCACCTTCTCGAAGCCTGGGTTGGGGGGACTCTTCAGTGTTCCCAGGACACCTTGTGCTTCCCCCATAATCACTGGGTGATCATTGTCTTTTCATGTTTCCATAAAGGAATGCATGAAAGAATGAACAAATGAAGTCCAGTAGGGAGCTACTGGACCCCAATCCCCAAATAAACAAAAAATGGCGCTAAGGTGCACCCAATGCAGCCATGCACTGTAAGAGCTCCAAGATGGGAGAGAGGTCCCAGGAGAGGGTAAGGGAAAGCTCCTGGAGAGTGGCCCTTAGCCAGGCCTTGGATAAACAAACTCCAGCAGAGATATCCTCGGCAGGTCTCCTTCCCTGACATCAGCTTCCTCCTCAAAACCCTTCTGCTCACACTCCTGCAGGATCCCTACTGACTGTCCACCATCACCCTGATGCTTACCTACCACCCGGAAGAACATGGAGGTGGAGTGCTTGCCCTGCACGTTGCTGGCCACGCAGGAGTAGTTGCCGGCATGTTGGAAATCTACTCGATCCAGGTTGAGGGTCAGAACTTTTTGGTAACGGTTATTATGAAAGTCAGATTGTTGAGGGATTGCGAGCTGCAGCCAGAAGGAATGGAGATGTTATACCAAGGTAGTTTAGGGATTAGAAAGATCTGGGTTCCAATCCTCAGCCTTTAAGGATTACTATCTGCCTTTCCTCTGAGCCTGTTTCTTCACTTGTAAAGCGGGGCTAATACTGGCTCCCTGCCCCAAGACTGTAGTGAGGAGTAAATGAGATATGCATGCAAGTGGCTTAGGGCTGTGTCTGGAACACGGCAGGTGCAGTGGGAAGGGAGGAGGCTCTTAGAGGCAGCCCAGCATGATTCCCTCGTGGAATCCTCCCTCCTCCTCCCTCTCCCAAAGTCTTTCTGAAATAGCTGTTATATTCCTGGGCTTCAATGGTGGCCTAGGAAACCCTTGCTAAATCAGAAGTGAGCTCACCTCTGGCTTTTGTCTAAAGGCTGGGGCAAAGGCCATGTGTCAAGGCGACAGAGAACCACCTCCCCCCACCCACCCCCACAAAGTTCAGCGGCACAAGCATGAGTCCTGGTTCTGCGTCAGCTACTGACTGGGAGTGAGATCTCGGGCAAGTCTGCACCCCTCTCTGGAGTCTGAGCTGTGCCTTCAGCTAAGACAGCCAGTTTGGAGTTGGGGTCCCAGGACTCCACTGTGGGAAACCTGGTGTACTGGAAGGATGGCCAGACTTCACCTTGTGATCTGCAGGGACTGACCTTGGTGTTGTTGTGTTGGAGGAAGACATCAAAGTTAACATCAACGCTGCTGGCTGAGCACACGATCTGGGCAGCCTCCCCTTGAATCCGCACCAGCTCTGCAGGCACCAGTGTCAAGGCTGGGGGCCCTGGGATGACTGAGACCGGGGGAGAGACCCCTGAACACCCAGGCACCCTGAACATGATAGAGATATTGCTCTCCTCCGTGCCATGGGCCAGGTCACACTGGCCAGGGTCCCCACCACTGCCCCATCCCAAATCCTGGGAGGCAGCCTTGATGCTCCCAGTCCCCCCACTGCAAGGCCTGTCCTAAAGAGACCTTGGAAAGTCTACTTTCTCCATCACCTCTACCCCTCCCCAGTCCCATCACCATTCTCCACTCTGGACTTCTGCCCCAGCCTCCTCAGAGACCTCCCTGCCTCTCTCCAAGCCCCCTACACCTGGATTCTTCACCAAAGTGACCTCTTACAAATATAAATGGGACCATGCCTCTCTCCTCTGTAAGCATTTGGGGCTTCCCATTACTCTCAGAAAAGAAGTCAAAGTCCTTCCACACCCCAACCTGTTTCTGACCGCCCTGATAACCCCACCCCTTGTTTACTGCACTGCAGCCCACTAGACCTCTTTCCTACCACAGGGCCTTTGCACCCACCTTTCCCTCCTGGAATGCCTTTCCTCCCACACTTCAAATGGGAGACTGTTCTCATCCTTCAGATCTTTAGCTCAAAAATTCCTCAGCAAGGCCTCTGTGACCAGCTGATATGAATTAGCCTCCCCAGCACCTCCATGCCCGCCACTCCCCAGCTTGGTTTCTTGCTCATCACATTTGTATTTACTTTCTATTTAATAGTTAGACTCTAGTCGAATGTCAAATCCGCAACAGGAATATTCCAGCAGCCAGCAAGATGCCTGATGCACAGTAGGCCTTGAATTCATGTTTATGCCTATTGCTGCTGTTGAAAGATAATCTAATCTAGATTCCTAAGGCCCAGGGACATGAAAGGACTCACCGAAGGTCCCTGAGGGGGGGTCAAGGCAGAACTAGGGCCCAGGACCTTTGGCTCTTGGCCAGCCCAGGGCTCTGCAGGATGAAATGCCAGGAAAGAGCCCTAATGGCCTCCTCTGCCCACACAGCTGGGGTCCTTTGACCCCCTGGGCAGGTTTAGTGGCTTCAGATCCCAGTGGCATTGGGCTAGCTGCTTCACTCTGACCCTGGCCCTCGTTACAGGGACTGATTGCTGTCTCAAGCCCAGGTCCTCAGCCTGGGGTCCTGCTTGCTCTCACCAGTCCTCCCAGAAACCAGAATCCTGCCTGCCATCCCAGCAGGGTGAGACTCCACCTCCACTGTTACCTGGCCACCGCGAGAGCCGTCACATGCGCCCACCATCTCCTCCCTGCCTCTTGGCTCAGCATCCCTCCTACACATGCCCAGCACCTGGCCTTAGGCAGGCCCCCAGTGGGAAATCCATGTCTGAGGCTGAGCTTCCGTCCTCTTTCCACACCTAGAACATTCAGAGCCTGTCCCCACCTCACCACTTGGTACTCACTGTCCCCCTGCTGAAGCAGATCTTTGCACAGCCACCTTCTTCATGTCATTCAGATTTCCGCTCTAATAAAGTGTTTCCTTCTCAGTGAGGCTCCCCCGCCCCACACACTCCTTATTCAGCTACCCTGTTGAATGTTTATTTTTGTAGCATGTCTAATGACCTGAGATGACCTTGCCCACAGAGTTATTTGCTCACATGTGGTTTGTCTCCCTGCCCCGACACCTCGTCAGTCCTGCCCCATAGATGATCGTGGACCCATTGAGGGGAAGAAGTGAAAGAAAGAGGACATCCCACTACCCCCCCATCACACCCAGTCCCCAGTCACCACCCATGTGGCCGCCGGCTCTGTCCCCACTCTTCAGGCCTGGCTGCCAGTCCCCATGCCCCACGCACCTTTCTGCACTTTCAGCCGGATGCTGATGGACATCACCTTCCTGCCACCCATCAGGGCACTGCATTGATAGTCCTGGCTCTGAATGAACTTGGCCTTGTGGATGGTGAAGCCATGCCAGGGCGAGAAGGAGTAGTTGGTGTGGCGCATGAGGGGCCGGCCACGCACACGCACCAGCGAGACGCCTGCTTCCAGCACCGGGTCTGTGAGCAGACAGGGCAGTAGTGCGTCCTGGTCCTCGAACACGACCACCTCCTGTGCTAGCACGTTCCAGGGCCGGGCAGGGTCTAGAGTAGAGGAGGGCACAGGGTTACAACTGCCCTCCCTCCACTGGGCCAAGGAGTACCTGGACATAGGTGACAAGGAAGCTCAGAGAGGCTGATCATTCATCTGAGGTCACACCACGCCAGGACAGTTCAGCGGATGCTTCAGCGTGGTGGCTCCAGAGTCAGACGCACCTGGGCTCCAGTCTAGTCCCACTATGTGAGGCTGCATGACCTTGGATAACCTCCCTGCACTTCTAGAAAATGCATCATCATAGACCCGACTTGCAGGGTTGTTGTGAGGACTGCATTACATTAGCAGCTCTTCCAGGTCCTTGCTCATAGCCAGCACTCAGTAAATGCAGAGCTGAATTGTTACGATTGTTAATTTTAGGGCCCATTGTAGTGGGGCCTGCCGGGCCAGGCCTCTTGGGAGGAGGCTCAGACTCCTCACCTTTGACGTAGAGGTGGATGGTGGCGCTGCCTCCCAGGGGGTCTCCAGGCTCAGTGCAGCGATAGGTCCGCGTGTTTTGGAAGGTAGCGTTGTTGGTGCGGAGGATGCTGCTGGAGCCATCAGAGTACAGGGTCCAGTGAGGTGATGGGGGGCCATCCCATTCCACGCTGCCGTTGCCCACACATCGCAAGGTCACCGTTGCTCCTGGCTTCACGACCAGCTCAGGGACACTGGGCTCTATCACTGGGATTCCCTGACCTGGTGGGAGGGAGGGACAGCAGACAGAAGTGAGGTCTAGGATGCGCCCCTTGGGCCGTCCTGACTCTGAGATGGGTGGTAGCTTAGCAGGGATGGTGCTGTGCCATCAAGGGACCACCTTGAATGAGCCCCTGCCCCCTGGTCATTTGCTCAGCTCCTAACCCTCAACCTGCTCTGAGAAAGCAGAGCAGACTGATGTCTCTGATGTCCAGGAGGTCCCTCCTCTGAGAAAGGGGGCTTGCAGCTTGCTCAGCCTCTCACCCAGGCCTCTGTCCCCCTGGGGTCCTCAGCCTCCTGCCTCAGTCTTCCCTGCTGTGATGCCATCTTTCTTCTCCCCAGGAATGGACTCTTTTAACCCTGTGTACAAAGTGGACATATTTCTACCACCGAATGAAGAAACAAATGAATGGAATGTTCACGGCCAAGTCCTCAGCTTAATTCATATGGGAAAGAAAAAAAAGAGATGTAGGATCTTAGCCCAGCAGAGTTAGAGAGGTCCCAAGAATCTCCTGGTGTGCCCACTCCCACCAATGGACATCTGGTCTGCAGCACGGTGGGATGGGGAGGTGCCATGCCTCAGTTTCCCCACCTATAAAACAGGGACAATCATCGTACCCACTCATTGGTATGTTAGGCATTTTAAATGCATGGGAAGCCTTTAGAACATCACCTGTCACCAAATAAATGGCTCAGTAAGAGTTAGTCACTATGTTTATTACCTAGTCTACACCCAGCAGCTCACTCCTGCACCCCCACACATCTGTGTTTACTGGGAAGCCAATCTCTTTTAAGGAAAATTTTCTTGAAGGAGAAAAGAGAACTTGAAACCCCTATCAGGCTGTCCGGGAAGAAGGCCCGTTGCCTCTGCAGCGTCAGCATTTTTCCAGGGCCTAAAATAGGGGCAAAGGAGGGAAGTGAGAGCTGATTCAAGCCTCCGAGGGGCTGCCAGGCGCCCCCCAGCCTGTGTGGGCGGAAACACATTGTTGGCGTCAGGCTCAGCCCCTGGTTTCCGCTCAGCCTGTGGCCCTTCTACAGGGATGTTCTCACTTCTGCTTCCCCAGCCTCCTAGCCACTGTCCTCTCTCCAGGCAGGGAGAGGGAGTGCCACTTGCGGGGCAGCTGCGAGGCTGGGCTCTGACGCTGACCCACTGGCTGACCCTGGCCATCCAACTCCTCAGCTCTGGCCCTTCCTCTTCCCAGTGATGGGGGCACAATGACAGGCCAGCCCCGAGGGCTTTCAGTCAATTCAGGGTTTCTCCATTGTTCTCTGCAAACCCCCTTGAAATGGAAATTCCCCCTGCCCCACCATAGATAGCCCAGAATTGGAAAGGTTTCCTCTCTCAAGTCCTTTCAGGATGGCTTAATTCATGTTTTGATTTTGTATTCATCAGAATGTGCATCCCTTCTCCCCAAGACTCTGATCAGCAAATGGGATTGAGTGAATTGTGAATACTGCCAAGCCTGCCACCTGGGGTTGTAGCCCTCCTATGCAGTGCAACTGCCAGGAAGAGGGACAAGTGTCATTTCTAGCAGCCTTTTTAGCAAATCTCAACAGAGCTGGGGCTGCCCTATTACTGCTGCAGCAATCTAGGGCCCCCAGGCCGGGGTTTTACAGCAGGAAACAGCTTGGAGTGTGGGCTCACACCAACTTGGGTTTGGATCTTGGTTCTTCCCTTACCAGCTGGGTTAGTTTCTTAACCTCTTTGAGCCTCAGGCTATTCTTCTGTCTGATGGGAATAATCCCAGCTCCCACCCCAAAAACTTCAGCTGGAGGTTGAGTGAGATGATGTATAGAACTACTCCTGCCCTGGGCACCTGCTTTAATTGCTACATTTCTAATGTCCCTTCTGGGCCAACTCTGATCGCTCAAGATTTTAACCTTGGATTCTGTGATTCCATTTGTTCCTTTTTTACACCTGCCTCACGCCTCACAGTGGGCTTCTCCCATCCCTTCCCCCAGCCTGTCTCCCTAGACCCTGCCTTGGCCTCCAGGAAATGTGGTCAGGGAGCAGTGTCTGCCCTATTTTGTCCTATCCTATTGTCCCAGATATTCACGCAGGATAAGGCTGATACCCGCAACTTCCGCAGCCAACTTCCCCTGCTGGCTTGGCTAGCAGGGAAGGAAGCCGGCTTGGCCCCCATCCTCCTCGGGGTGGGGGCGTGGGCTTATGAACATTAACTGAGGTCCCCTTCTGTGCCTGTCCATTCTTCTCCCCTCTCATCTCCACTCCCCAATTCTCCCCATGCCTCACACCTCTCCACTAGCTCCCACTTGCCTGGAATCCCCTCCCTCATCACTTCCAGAATGTGCCCCAATCTCTACTCTTCTCTCCCAACACACACACACATACACACACACACACACACTGCACACTAAGGCTGGACACAGCCCCTCTTCAGCCCAGGATCTCATTGCAGTAATGAAGAGAGAGCCCCCGTCTCTCTCTAGGGTCCTCCAATACCATCCCCAGTCTCCTCACAGTGGCCCCTCATCCACTCCTCATTGGTCTATTGGGCTGAGAACTTAGGTTTCCAGCCTCCCCATCTCTTCTTTCTCTTGGGACTGGACCCTGGACAACCATCTGGCCCCCCTCCCACACACCATGCCCCTGTGAAGGGAAGATAAAAACTCAGGACCCTAATTCACTCTGCCAAAAGGAAAAACTCAAGCTGAAAACTGAGTCATGCAAGAAGCTCCCTTGCCTTTTATTCCTAAGCAGATAGCGACAGATAGAAGGTAAAATATCCCACAGGCAGCTCATCTATGTTCACTTTCCCTATGTAAAGAGCCAATTTACTGAACCGAGATAATTGACTGTTCCCCTACCTGCTGCTTTTCTTTTGCAACATGTGGATTACCACAACCTCCCCTTTTCCCCTCCAGCCCACTTTCCCCTTTAAATATTAAAGCCCTCGAATTCATCCAGAATGGCACAGACCACAGAATGCTTTTGTGACTCCATGTTTTTTTCTCGCCAGCATGTCCTTAACCTTGGCAAAATAAACTTCTAAATTGATTGAAGCCAGGCACAGTGGCTCATGCCTGTAATCCCAGCACTTTGGGAGGCCAAGGCAGGGGGATCCCTTGAGTTCAGGAGTTCGAGACCAGCATGGCCAGCATGATAAAACCCTGTCTCTACCAAAAATAAAAAAATTAGCTGGGTGTGGTGGCAGGCACCAGTAATCACAGCTACTCAGAAGTGGCAGAATTGCTTGAACCCTGGAGGCGGAGGTTGCAGTGAGCCGAGATAATGCCATTGCACTCCAGCCTGGGCGACAGAGCAAGACTCGGTCTCAAAAAGAAAGAAAAAAGAAAGAAAGAAAGAAAGGAGATGGAGTCTTGCTCTGTCGCCTAGGCTGGAGCGCAGTGGCATGATCTCAGCTCACTGCAACCTCTGCCTCCTGGGTTCAAGTGATTCTCCCACCTCAGCCTCCTGAGTAGCTGGAACCACAGGCACCCGCCACCACACCCAGCTAATTTTTGTATTTTTTAGTAGAGAGGGGGCTTCACCATATTGGCAAGGCTGGTCTGAAACTCCTGATCTTGTGATCCACCCGCCTCGGCCTCCCAGAGTGCTGGGATTACAGGTGTGAGCCACCATGCCTGGCCACAAGACTCCATCTCAATAAAAAAAAATAAAATTAAATTGAGACCTGGCTCAGATACTTTTCGGTTTTCGCCCCACAGGCAGGTTCTGGGTGTAAGGATAGGACAAGGCAGTGAAATCAAACCTGTGGGACTCTCTGAGATGAAGGGGGTGGCGGGTACACTGTGTGTGCATTTGTCAGACCTCATTGAACTTAAGAACCTGTGCTTTCTACTGCATGTAAGTTACATTGCAAAATAAGAAGTCCAGGCCGGGTGCCGTGACTCACACCAGTAATCCCAACACTTTGGGAGGCCAAGGCAGGTGGATCACCTGAGGTCAGGAGTTCAAGACCAGCTTGGCCAACATGGTGAAATCCCATCTCTACTAAAAATACAAAAATTAGCCAGTCATGATGGTGTGTGCCTGTAATCCCAGCTTGGGAGGCTGAGACAGGAGAAACACTTGAACCCGGGAGGTGGAGGTTGCAGTGAGCCGAGATTGTGCCACTGTACTCCAGCCTGGTGACAGAGAGAGACTCTGTCTCAGAAAACAAAACAAAACAAAACAAAACAAAAACCCAAATACTCAAGCTCAGTGTGATTGCCTGGGCCAGAGAAGGATGGTCAGTGGGCCATCTCCTCCTCATCAGGGACCAGAAGCGCCACGGCCCTAGGGTCCTTCTGTGAAGAAGCCAGTATGAGGCTGTCCTTTCTCCCCTTCAATCCCCATCCTCCCCCAAGGTCCCTTTGAATAAGCAGGCAATAGAATAGAAATGTGTTTGTTGGGCCAACAAGCCAAGCACAGCAGCCCCTCACCTCTAGTCATGTTCCCTCCCAGATGGAAATTCTGCAGAACTGCTGCAGCCTGGGGACCTCCTGAGACTTGGCAGCCTGTGTCTGGGAGGGCTCTGGTCCAGGAGACCCTCGCTGGTCTCTTCCCAATCCCTCCTCTAGCCCTATACCTATTTCACCCCGAATTCCCCTCTCCTGAGCCCTGGGCCAGAGAGGCCAACCTCTTGTCTCTCCCCTCTGACCCCTTACACAAGCCACCCAAGGAAGAACCACCACCCCTATCAGGCCCTTCCAAATCAGATCTTGCATAGAATCATCGAATCACAGGCTGGCAGAGCTGCCAGAGCCATCAGGAGCTCTCCAGGTCCTCCCAACTCAGTGTAGGTCTGGACCAGCAGTGCCGGCATCTCACATCTCCCAGGAGTGTGTTGGATATACAGAATCTCAGGTCGCACCTGAGACTGACTGAGTCTGAATCTGCATTGTAACAAAATCCTCAGGTAACTTGTATGCACAGGAAAGTATGAAAAGCACTGCTCTGGTCTAGTCTATCACTGTCCCCCTGCCCCCAACACCTGCAATTGAATAGAAGTGGACACTGAAGCCTCAAGAGTATCAGAGGCTTGCTCAGGACACACAGTGAGTCGCTGGCAGAGCTGGGACAGATCCACAGCACCAGGTGGACCAATTCCACCACACCCATCTCTTTTCACCCCACTACCTCTCCAAAGCAGATACCCACAAGCCCGCAGTCCAGTGCTGGGGAGACTAAAACAGCCTGAGGACACCCAGTGAGGGGCAAGGACTGAATCCTTTCACAGGGGTCTTCTCCGTCACACCCCAGCAAAGTCCCCCACCCCCTGTTCTGCTCTTACCATGCCAAGCTGTGGCCACCAGCAGGAGCAGCAGAACTCCTGGGCCCATGGCCTCGGTGGGGAAGCGGCAGGCAGGTGCAGGGCTGCAAGGTGCCCAGGGCACAGAGCTCTCAGCTACTAGCTCCGCAGGGATCGGGACACTGGACACACGTTCCTCTCCTCTGCACCGGCTGTTTGTCTTGTTTTCCTCTTCCTCCTCCTTGGGCTGATCCTCTTCTTCCCCTTTTAGCTAGGCAAGGCAACCACAGAGTTTGGAAATCTTGGGTCTTTAAGAAGAAAACAAAGCCTTGAACCCAAGAGGGAGGGGTCGCAGTCTGGGGCAGGGCCAGCCTGAGCTTGGGGGGAGCTAGCTAAGTTTGGGGCCCTTCTAAAGCCATCTTCGAGGGGTCTTGGGAGAAGAGACATGTCCAAGAGCAGCCAGACAGTTAGTCAGTAGCACAAATGAGGGTCTTCAGAGTGATCAGGTGGCTCTGGCAGATCCCAAAGAGAAGTTAGGTTGCATGATATTGTGACATATATATTTTTTCTTTACCCCGATGTCCTGGCTTACAACTCCTAAAATCCTTGGAATCTCCAAAGTAATACATATCTTTTAAAAATTTATTATTATTATTTTAGAGATGGAATTTCACTCTGTTGCCCAGGCTGGAGCTCTGTGGCTCGATCATAGCTCACTGCAGCCTCAAACTCCTTGCTCAAGCCTTCGAGCTGTGAGATCTGACGTTATCTCTAGGTAAATATAGTGTTCAAATTGAATCGGAGGGCACCAAATTCGTGTCTGCTGCAGAATCTGAACAATTGGTTGATTGCTTGGTGTATGGGGAAATATGCCCCATCCTCTACATCTGGGGTCAGAAGTATTTTGTGTTGTGAGACTATAGGAGAAACAGAGTTTGTTTTCTTCCTGTATACAGGTTGGTCTGGGAGAGCCTGATAATATTGGCAATAAGCTTCCTTTTACAGGACATTTACTAGCCAAACCTTTTACATTCACTGTCTCCTTTAGTACTGCAAAACTTTATGTAGGTAAGTACTATTGTCATTCTCATTTCACAGATGGGAAAACTAAAGCTCAGAGAGATCAAATGCCTTAAGCTTGTCCATAGTCAAACAGCTACCAAATGGTGGAGATAGGATTTGGATTCCAGCAGTCTGGTTATAAAACTATCTTTTGTGTGTTACTTACATTGTTTATTTATTTTTACAAAGAATCTAATTGTTCTGCATAACTCTTAAAATATATAGCATTCCTTTGCTCCCTCTTTTCCTGGAGGCAATTGCTTTTACCTCTTTTAGTTGATTCGCTTAGTATTTTACTTCTTATCTCTAAAGAACATGGTCATTTCTTCTTTTTTTCTTTTTTTTTTTTTTTTTTTTTTTTGAGACAGGGTTTTGTTCTGTCACCCAGGCTGGAGTGCAGTAGTGTGATCTTGGCTCACTGCAACCTCCACCTCCTGGACTCAAGCCATCCTCCTACCTCATCCTCCTGAGTAGTTGGGACTACAGGGGCATGTGCCACCATTCCTAGCAAATTTCTGTATTTTTGGTAGACATGGGGTTTCACCATGTTGTCCAGGCTGGTCTCAAACCCCTGAGCTCAAGTGATTCGCATACCTTGGCTTCCCAAAGTACTGGGATTATAGGTATGAGCCACCATACCCAGCCTAAAGTTCCTTCTTGAAATTGAAAAATCCTGATATAACATTGATCCAGGAAAATGATCATTCCCATGTACTCAGGTGTGTGTGTGGTGTGCATGCGTGTTTGTATGTATATTTATGAGTGTATATATGTACTTTCTTTTTCAGAAAAGTGTTTTGAACCTTTAGCAATCATGAATGTCAATCAAAGCTGACTCAAGAAGAAAAAGAAAATCCAAATAAACCTATAACAAGAAAAGAAATTTAATCAGTAATCAAAAACCTCCCAACAAAGCAAAGCCCAGGACCAGATGGCTTCACTGGTGAATTCTCCCAGACATTTAAAGAAGAATTAATACCAATCCTTTTCAACTCATTCTATGAAGCCAGCATTTTTCTGGTACCAAAGCTAGACCAAGACATTGCCAGAAAAGATAACTACACACCAATATAAATGCATGAATATAGAAAGCAAAAATTTTCAAAAATGTACTAGCAAACCAAATCTTTTTTTTTTTCTTTCTTTCTTTTTTGAGACAGGGTCTCACTCTGTCACTCAGGCTGGAGTGCAGTGGAGCAATCTCGGCTCACTGCAACCTCTGCCTCCCGCGTTCAAGTAATTCTCGTGCCTCAAACTCCCGAGTAGCTGGGATTACAGGCATGCGCCACCATGCCCAGCTAATTTTTGTATTTTTAGTAGAGACGGGGTTTCACCATGTTGGCCAGGCTGGTCTTGAACTCCTGACCTCAAGCAGTCTGCCCATCTTGGCCTCCCAAAGTGTTGGGATTACAGGCGTGAGCCACTGCACCCAGCCACCAGCAAACCAAATCTAACAGCATATTAAAATGATTATATACCATGATGAAGTGGGATTTGTCCAAGAAATACAACGGTGGTTTAACACATGAAAATCAGAGTAAAACATCACATTAATAGAACGAAAAAAATCCTCATATGATCATGTCACTTGATGTAACTGTAAAACCCAACATGCTTTCATTAAAAACAAAACAAAACCCACCCAACAAACTAGCAATAAAAGGGAACAGCCTCAATGTGATTAAGGGCACATGTGAAAAAGCACAACTAATTCAATGGTAAAAGACTGAGAGCTGGTCCCTTTAGATCAGGAACAAGACAAAGATGCCTGTTCTCGCCACTTCTGTTCAACATAGTACTGGAAGTCCTAGCCAGAGCAATCAGGAAGAAAAAGAAACAGAAGGCATCCAAATTAAAAAAGAAGAAGTAAAACTATCTCTGTTCACAGATGACATGATCCTATATATAGATAAATCCTAAAAGATCTACAAAAAGCAACTATTAGAGTTAATATACAAATTCAGCAAACCTGCAGGATACAAGATCAACATACGTAACTCTATAGTACTGGCAATACTCCAATAAGGAAATTAAGAAAACAATTTAATTTGCAATAGTATCAAAAATAAAATATTTTGGAATAAACTTAACAAAGGAGATGCATGACTTTACAATGAAAACTACAAAACACTGTTGAAAGAAATTCAGAAGACCTTAATAAATGAAAAACCACCTTGTTTTCATAAGTTGGAGGATTTAATAAGACAGCGGTACTCTCAAAGTGAGACTGATTTATAGGTTCAATATAATCCCTATCAAAATCCCAACAGCCTTTTTCTGCAGAAATGGAAAAGCTGATTCTCAAATTCATATGGAATCTCAAGGGACATTGAATATGCAAAACAATCTTGGAGGAGTCACACTTTTCAATTTCAAAACTTACTATAAAACTACAGAAATCAAAATAGTGTGGCATCAGCATAAGAATAACTATATGGATCAATAGAATAAAATTGAGAGTCAGGAAGTAAACTCTCACATTCATGGACAACTGATATTCAACAAGGGTGGCAAGACCATCCAATGGAGAATGACCAGTTTTTTCAACATAGGTGCTAAAAGAACTAGATAGTCACATGCAGAAGAATGAAATTGAATCCTTATTTTACATCACATATAAAAATTAACTCAAAATGAATTAAAGACCTAAATATAAAAGCTAAACTTATTAAAACCTTAAAAGAAACCATAAAGGTAATATTCATGACCTTGGAATTGGAAATGATTTCTCAGATATGTTTCTAAAAGCACAAGCAACCAAAGAAAAATTGGACATAATAAAAATTAAACATTTTTGTGCATCAAAGGACACTGTCAAGAGAATAAAAAGATAACACACAGAATGAATATTTATATCCAGAATAAATAAATATATCCAGAATATATACAGAATGAAAGTTGTAGTGTTTCCTCATCAAAAATCACTCTTGGTGCATAGTTCTATGAGTTTTGACAAGTATATATAACAATGTAACCACCACTGTAGTCAAGATATAGAACAGCTCCATCACTCTAGAAAATGTTTCTCATGCTGCTCCTTTATAGTAAAACCCTCCCCAAACCCCTTACACCAAACAACCACGGATCTGTTCTCCATCCCTACAGTTTTGCCTTTTCCACAATGTCTTTGTGCTTTACAGGATAATGTCATATAAATGGAATCATAGTGTGTAGCTAAAGAATGTATGTAGATAAGTGGGAGCCAAACAAAGGGTCCACATGGATATAAAGATGGAGAGAATAGACTCCAAAAGTGGAAGGATAGAAGGAAAGGGGAAAGGGCAAAAAGGAAGTGAAAAATTACCTATTGGGTATAGTGTTCGGTATTTGGGTACTGGGTACACTGGAAGCCAAATTCACCATTATGCAATGTACCCATGTAATAAACATGCACATGTACTCCCGAGTCTAAAATAATTTTTTTAAAAACCAGGCAAAACTTTGAATAGATATTTCTCCAGAGCACACGAAAAAATACTCAATATCATTAGTCATTAGGGAAGTGCAAATCAGAACCACCTTGAGATACCACTTCATATCTACTAGGATCATCATAATAAAAAAAATCGGATAACAAGTGTTGGTGAGGATGTGGAGAAATTGGAACCTTTGTACAATGTTGGTGAAAATGAAAAATGGTGCAGCTGCTATGGTAATCAGTTTGACAATTCCTCAAGAAGTTAAACATAGAATTGTCATATGATCCAGAAATATCACTTCTAGGTAAAACCAAAAGAATGGAAAACAGGGACCCAAATAAATACATGCACGCAAATATTCAACGCAGCACAATTTACAGTAGCCAAAAGGTGGAAACAGTTGACAGCTAAACAAAATGTGGTGTGTCCATACAATTGAATATTATTCAGCTATAAAGGGAATGAAATACTGGTACCTGCTACACTGTGGATGAACCTTGAAAACACTGTGTTAAGTCAATGAAGCCAGTAGCAAAATGTCATACGACTCCATCTATATGAAACATCCAGAACAGGTAAACCTGTAGAGGCAGATGGTTGACGAGTGGTTACCAGGGGATGTGGCAAGGGTGAATGGGGAGTGATTGCTTATGAGGAGGTGGTTTTGTTTCGGGGTGATGAAATGCCTTGGAACTAGATAAAGGTGATGGCTGCCCAGCATTGTATTTGTCCTAAATGCCGTTGTACACCTTAAAATGGTTAATGTTTAATTTTATGTTATGTGAATTTTATCTCAAAAAAAGAGAAGGGATAAAGATTATCTTAGACAAACAAAAACTAAGAGAATTCATTGCCAGCAGACCCACACTACAAAAAAAAAAAAAAAAAAAAAAATCCTAAGGGAAGTTCTTTAGGTAAAAGGAGTATGATACCAGCTAGAAAGTTGGATATACATTAAAAAATAAAAAGTGCTGGAAATGGAATAAAGGTAAGCATAAAAAATATGATTGCTTTTTAAATGCTTGAAAAGATAACTATTTAAAACAGACATTGAAAAATTTTTTTCCTGTCAAGGACCAAATAGTAAGTATTTTAGGTTTTGTGGCCATACGGTCTTTGGGGCAACTGCTTAATTCTTCCATTGCAGTGCAAAAGCAGCCATAGCCAATACATAAACTACTGAGCTTGCTATGTTCCAATCATACCTTATTTACAAAAACAGGAGGCAGGCTACATTTGGTCCACAGGCTATAGTTTGCCAATCTCTGATTTAAAGCAAAAGTAGTAGCAATGCATTGTATATTTATAGCAGATTAAAAGTGAAACATATTGTTGTCATACATTTCACTTTTACATATGCATTTACAGCAATCTCCACAGGGGATACATTCCAGTAACCCTGGTGTATGCCTGAAACAGCAGATAGTACTAAACCCTGTATATGCCATGTTTTTTTTCCCTATATCTACTGTATTAGTCTGTTCTCATACTGCTAATAAAGACATACCCGAGACTGGGTAATTTCTAAAGGAAAGGAGGTTTAATTGACTCACAGTTCAGCATGGCTGAGGAGGCCTCAGAATCATAGTAGAAGGCAAAGGAGGAGCAGATTCACATCCAACATGATGGCAGGCAAAAGAGTATGTGTGGGGGAACTCCCATTTATAAAACCATCAGATCTCGTGAGACTTAATCACTCCCACGAGAACAGTATGGGGAAAACTGCCCCCATGATTCAATTATCTCCACCTGGCCCCACCCTTGACATGTGGGAATTATTACAATTCAAGGTGAGAACTGGGTGGGGACACAGCCAAACCATATCACCTACATACCTATGATAAAGTTTATCAGTTAGGCAAAGTAAGAGATCAACAATAATAACTAATAATACAATTAGACAATTATAACACTACATTGTGATAAAAGCCACGTGAATGTAGTCTCTCTCTCTCTCTCAAAGTACCTTCATATTTTTGGACATGGATTGATCACAAGTAACTGAAATTGCCAATAAGGGGGAACTACTGCACTACGAAAAACGGGAAGAAAGGGTGTGCAGTCTTCTCTTGTCAGGTCCTCATGTTATATTTATTTTTCTTGTTTGTTTTTTGAGATGGAGTCTCACTCTGTCACCCAGGCTGGAGGGCAGTGGCGTGATCTTGGCTCACTGCAACTTCCACCTCCCAGGTTCAAGCGATTCTCACGCATCAGCCTCCCAAGTAGCTGGGATTACAGACACCTGCCACCGTGTCTGGCTAATTTTTGCATTTTTAGTAGAGACAGGGTTTCACCATGTTGGCTAAGCTGGTCTCGAATTCCTGACTTCAGGTCATCTGCCTGCTTCGGCCTCCCAAAGTGCTGGTATTACAGGTGTGAGCCACAGCACCGGCCCTCATGCTATATTTAAAGTCACATTTTCTCATTTAAAGGTAGACTTTGATTAATTTACGATGTAAGTTGTAAAACCCAGGACACTCCCTAAAAATTTTTCTCTCTTTTTAATCACTTAAAAATTTTTGAAGAGGTATAAATTATAAGCCAATAGTGGAAATGAAATGGAGACATAATACATACTCAATCCAAAGGAAGACAAAGATGGAAAGAAAGAAGACCAGATAGAATGAATAGAAAACATCTAACAAGATGGTAGAAGAGAGGATTTTGAATGTTCTCACCATAAGAAATGATAAATGTTTAAGGCAATAGACATGCTAATTACCCTGATGTCATCATTACACAATATACACATGTATCAAAACATCATATTGTACTCCATAAACATGTACAATTATTGAGGCCGGGCGCAGTGGCTCACGCCTGTAATCCCAGCACTTTGGGAGGCCAAGGTGGGCAGGTCACCTGAGGTCAGGAGTTCGAGACTAGCCTGACCAACATGGCAAAACCCCGTCTCTACTAAAAGTATAAAATTAGCTGGGTGTGGTGGCAGGTGCCTGTAATCCCAGCTACTTGGGAGGCTGAGGCAGGAGAATTGCTTAAACCTGGGAGGCAGAGGTTGCAGTGACCCAAGATCAAGCCATTGCACTTTAGCCTGGGCAACAAGAGTGAAATTCCGTCTCAAAAAAAAAAAAAAAGTACAATTATTATGTGTCAATCAAAAATAAAATAAAACTTGAAGAAAGCTGGAGTAGCTGTATTAATATCAGACAAAATAGACTTCAGAACAAGAAATATTTCCAGGCATAATGAGGGACATTACGTAGTGAAGACAGAATCAATTTTACAAGAAGACATAACAATCCTGGGTGTATATGCACTTTAGAACAGAGCTTCAGTTTTTTTTTCCGGCTGGAACCATGGAGGGTGTAGAAGAGAAGAAGAAGGAGGTTCCTGCTGTGCCAGAAACCCTTAAGAAAAAGCAAAGGAATTTCGCAGAGCTGAAGATCAAGCGCCTGAGAAAGAAGTTTGCCCAAAAGATGCTTCGAAAGGCAAGGAGGAAGCTTATCTATGAAAAAGCAAAGCACTATCACAAGGAATATAGGCAGATGTACAGAACTGAAATTCGAATGGCGAGGATGGCAAGAAAAGCTGGCAACTTCTATGTACCTGCAGAACCCAAATTGGCGTTTGTCATCAGAATCAGAGGTATCAATGGAGTGAGCCCAAAGGTTCGAAAGGTGTTGCAGCTTCTTCGCCTTCGTCAAATCTTCAATGGCACCTTTGTGAAGCTCAACAAGGCTTCGATTAACATGCCGAGGATTGTAGAGCCATATATTGCATGGGGGTACCCCAATCTGAAGGCAGTAAATGAACTAATCTACGAGCGTGGTTATGGCAAAATCAATAAGAAGCGAATTGCTTTGACAGATAACGCTTTGATTGCTCGATCTCTTGGTAAATACGGCATCATCTGCATGGAGGATTTGATTCATGAGATCTATACTGTTGGAAAACGCTTCAAAGAGGCAAATAACTTCCTGTGGCCCTTCAAATTGTCTTCTCCACGAGGTGGAATGAAGAAAAAGACCACCCATTTTGTAGAAGGTGGAGATGCTGGCAACAGGGAGGACCAGATCAGCAGGCTTATTAGAAGAATGAACTAAGGTGTCTACCATGATTATTTTTCTAAGCTGGTTGGTTAATAAACAGTACCTGCTCTCAAATTGAAAAAAAAAAAAAAAAAAAAAGAACAGAGCTTCAAACTACATGAAACAAAACTGACAGACCCGAAAGGAGAGATATAAAAATCTCTTGTAACACCCCTCTCCCAGTTGTAGGTGGTACAAGTAGAGAGAAAATCAGCAAGGTTATAGAAAACCTGAATAAAATCGTAAATGATTGAGCTAATTGATTTTTATCCACCTAACAATTGCAGAATACACATTCATCTCAAGGGCATATAGAACATTCACCAAGATATACCATATTCTATCACTTAAGATACATCTTTAAAAGTTTAAATAAGTTATGCAAAGTATTTCTTGCATCACAACAGAATCAAACTTGAAATTATTAACAAAAAGGTATCTGGGAAGTTGAAAATATTTGGAAATTAAACACACTTATAAACAACCCATGAGTCAAAGAAAAAATCACATGAAAAATTAGAAAATATTTTGAATTGGATAAGAAAACAATGGTCCAAGGCTACCACCTTAAGAAACTAGAAAAAGAAGAACAAATTAAATCCAAATTGACCGTAGGAAGGAAATAAAGACACAAGCAGAAATCAATAAAATCCAGAACAAAAGAGTTAGGGAAAATTAATAAAACCAAAAGCTTTTTCACTGGAAAAAAAAGTAATAACATTTACCAAGAAAAAAAAAAACAAGAAAAACACAAATTGCAAATATCAAGAATGGAAAGTGGACATCAATACCAACCCTACCAACACTAAAAGAATAATAAGGGAATACTATGAGCTACTCTATGCCAACAAATTCACTAAGTTGCATAAAATGGACAAATTATTTGAAAGGTACAAACTGCTAAAATTCTCTTAAGAAGAAATACATAACATGAACAGTCCTGTATCTATTTTTAAAAACTAAACTTGTAGTTAAAAACCTTCTAACCAAAAACAAACAAAAAAACTCTTCAGGTTCAAGTGGTTTTACTGGCAAATTCTACCAAACAATTAAGAAATAAATAATACTGACCTGGCCCAGTGGCTCACGCCTATAATCCCAGCACTTTGGGAGACCGAGGCGGGCGGATCATGTGAGGTCAGAAGTTCGAGACCAGCCTGGCCAACATGGTGAAACCCCATCTCTACTAAAAATACAAAAATTAGCCAAGCATGGTGGCAGGCACCTGTAATCCCAGCTACTTGGGAGACTGAGGTAGGAGAATTGCTTGAACCCGGGAGGCAGAGGTTGCTGTGAGCTGAGATTGTGCCATTGCACTCCAGCCTGGGCAACAAGACTGAAACTCCATCTCAAAAGAAAGAAAGAAAGAAAGAATACCAATTCTACAAAAACTGTTTAAGAATATAGCATAGGAGAGATCACTTTTTAATTCATTGTATGATACCAGCAGTATCCCAATATCATGACCACACAAAGATATTGCAAGAAGATAAAATTATGGACCAATATCCCTTATGAAAATAGATGCAAAAATTCTGAAGAAAATCTTAGCAAATCAAATTTAAGTATATATAAAAAGGATAATGCATCATGTCCAAGTGGTATTTATTATAAGAGTTAAAGGTTGAAACGTTCAACACTCAAAAATCAAGCAATATAATTTACCATATCAAGATTTAAAAAATCACATAGCCTTCTTAATAGCTGCAGAATAATGCTTTGACAAAATTCAATGTTCATTTCTAAAGGAAATTTCTTCAATATGGTAAAGGGCATCTGTAAAAACCCTACCACTAACATTAAACTTAGTGGTGAAAGATTGTATATTTTCCCTCTAAGATGAGAAACAAGGCAAGGATGTCTGTTCAACATTATACTGAACTATTCAACAGTGTACTGGAGATCCTAGACACTGTAGTAAGGCAAGAAAAAGAAATAGACCAGGTGTGGTGACTCACAACGTAAGCTCCGCACTTTGGGGGGCCAAGGTAGGAGGATCATCTGAGTCCAGGAGTTTGAGACCAGCCTGGGCAACATAGGCAGACCCTGTCTCTACAAAAAAATTAAAAAATAACCTAGCATGGTGATGCACAACTATAGTCCTAGCTACTTGAAAAGCTGATCACTTGAGCTCAGGATGTCTAGCCTACAATGAGCAGGGACTATGCCACTGCACTCTAGCCTGGGTGACAAAGTGACACTCAGTCTCAAAAAAAGAAAGGGAAAGAAGGAAGGAAGGAAGGAAGGAAGGAAGGAAGGAAGGAAGGAAGGAAGGAGAAGGAGAAGGGAAGGGAAAGGGAAAGGGGAAGGGGAAGGGGAAGGGAGGAAGGGAGGTAGGGAAAGAGGAAGAGAGAGAAAGAGAAGGAAAGAAGGAAAAGAAAGGAAAGAAGAAGGAAGAAAGAAAAAGAAAGAAAGAAAAGAAGAAGAAAGAAAAAAGAAAGAAAGTGAAAGAAAAACAGTTCAAAAGAAGAAATATAATGGTCTCTGTTTGGAGATGAAATGATTGTCTTCATAGAAAATGCCAAAGAATCTACAAAAAAGTTACTAGAACTGTAAGTAAACTTAGCAAGATCACAGAATACAAGGTCAATATCAAAAATCAGATTAAAAGTGAAATTTATTTTTTACAAATACTATTTACAATAGCACTGAAAAAAAACATGAAACACTTAGGTATAAACCTTACTAAATATGTGCAAGATCTGCCTACTGTGTATAAAACACTGAGGAAAGAAAATGAATGAGACCTAAATAAATGGTTAGATATACAATGTTTGTGGGTTTGAAGACTCAATATTTTTGAGCATGCTGATTCTTCTCCAGGTTAACCTACAGATTCAACAAAGTGCCAATCAAAATCTCTGCAGGAATTTTTGTGTAAATTGACAAGCTGATTCTAAATTTATATGGAAGCATAAAGGAATTAGATTAGCCAAAATAATTTAGGAAAAGAACAAAGTTGAAGCCCTCATACTACCTGGTTGACAGACTCTATAAAGCTATAATATAGTACTGGTGAAAGGATAGACATGTACATCAATGGAACAGAATAGAGTCCAGAAATAGAACTGCACATATGCGGCCAATTGATTTTTGACAAAGTTGCAAAAGTAATTAAATGAATAAAGAATAGGCATTCCAAAAAGTGGTACTGGAACAACTGGCTATCCACATGCAAAAAGAAAAAAATAAAAATCAAACAAACATAGAAAACATTGATCTCTAACTTAAGCCTTATACAAAATTATCTCAAAATGGATCAAAGACCTAAATGCAAAACCATACAACTATTACAAGAAATAGAGAAAATCTTTGTGACCTTGAGGGTTATGGAAAGATTTCTTAAACACAACATTTAAAAAGATCCATATAATCCATAAAAGAAAAAAAATATATAGGCTATCTGAGTGCAGTGGTGTTTACAACAAATTGATCACAGCCAGTTACAGGTTTCTTTGTTCCTTCTCCACTCCCACTGTTTCACTTGGCTTACCTTAAAAAGTAAATCTATAAATTGGACTTCATCAACATTTAAAACTTCTACTCTTTTAAATAGATTGTTAAAAGACAAAATACAGACCAAGAGAGAATATTCAACATTGCATATCTTATAAAGGACTTATATCAAGAGTACATAAAGAACTTTCAATACTCAATATGAAAATAAATGATTCAGTAAAAACAAGGAAAACATTGAACAAATAATATATATAAATGATAAGATAATTTGCCATATAAAAGATGCTCAATATCAATATTTGTTAGGAAAATACAAACTAAAACCACAATGAAATACACTACATACTTAATTAAATGGCTAAAACCAAAAATCAGAAAACCTGACAGTTTCAAGTGCTGATAAGGATGAGAATACAAACAACTTTTTTTTTTTTTTTTTTTGAGATAGAGTCTTGCTCTTGTCATCCAGGCTATAGTGCAGTGGGATGATCTTGGCTCACTGCAACCTCCACCTCCCAGGTTCAAGCGATTCTCCTGCCTCAACCTCCCAAGTAGCTGGGATTGCAGGCGCCCGCCACCACACCCGGCTAATTTTTTTTTTTTTTTTTTTTTTGTATTTTTAGGAGAGACATGTTTCGCCATGTTGGCCAAGCTGATCTCAAACTCTTGACCTCAGATGATCTGCCCACCTCGGCCTCCCAAAGTGCTGGGATTACAGGCGTGAGCCACTGTGCCTGGCCACGAACAACTATTAATAGAACTCTCATATATGTATTGGTAGTCAGGATGCAAAAGAGCCACCACTTTGGAAATCAGTCTGGCAGTATCTTATAAAGTTAAAAAGGAAACCTTTACCATAATTCATAATTTTAAAAAGAAAACTCTTACCATAATTCAGTAATCCTACTCCTAGGCATTCCAAGTAAAATGGAAATTGATGTTCACAAAAGGCCCTCTAAGCAAATGTTTTAGTGGCTTTATTTGTAATCAGCTCAAACTGGAAACAACTCAAATGTCCCTTAGCTGTTAAATGGATAAATAAACTGTGGTATATCCATACAATAGAACGCTACTCAGCAATTAAGCGGAACAAACTTCTGATGTACACAACGATGTGGATGACTCTCAAATTCTTTATGCTAAGTGAAAGAAGCCAGATTCAAAAGGCTTCATACTCTTTGATCTTACTCATACGACACTCTTGTAAACAGATAGAAAATAGATCATTGGCTGTCAGGGGCTGGAGATGGAGGGAGGGCTTCAAAGAACAGGTGGGGGGGGGGGTGGGGGGTGGGGAATTTTCTTGGTGATGGAAATATAGCTTCATTGTGACAATGATAGACATGACTATATACATTTGTCAAAAGTAGCAGAATTGTAGACTAAAAAGCGTCCATTTTATTGTGTGTAAATTAAATTTTCATAAAACAATGGGAAAAAAATGTAAAGGGCCGAGAATAACCAAGACAGTCTGAAAGAAAATGAAAAAAGGGGAAGTCTTTCTGTAGTAGGTATCAAGAAATATTATAAAGATAGTTAAGACAGTTTGATGTTGGCTCACAGATAGACAAATAGACTGGTGGTAGAAAATAAAGGTCCTAGTATCTGGGCACAGTGGCATGCACAGGTGCCAGTTATCCAGGAGGCTGAGGCAGGAGGATCCCTTGAGCCCAGAAGTTCGAGTCCAGCCTGGACAACATAGTGAGAGCCCACCTCTTAAAAAAAAGTTCCTAGATATGGATCATATGGACACTTGACAGATGATAGAACCAGTGGGGATGGGGGAGGGAAAGACAGTTTTAAGTGAACCTAAGATCATTGGCTAACCATTTTTTTTTTTTTTTTTTTTTTTGAGACAGAGTCTTGCTCTGTCACCCAGGTTGGAGTACAGTGGCCCAGTCTCGGCTCACTGCAACCTCCGCCTCCCGGGTTCACGCCATTCTCCTGCCTCAGCCTCCCGAATAGCTGGGACTACAGGCACCCACCACCATGCCCGGCTAATTTTTTGTATTTTTAGTAGAGATGGGGTTTCACCGTGTGGCTAACCATTATTTTTTAAAAGTACTGTTCATTTCCGGCTATACAACATATACAGAAATGAACTCCCTTACCAAGTGCTGGCTAAGATTTGGAGCAACAGGAAATCTCATACACTGCTGGTAAGGGTATAAATTGATACAACCACTTGGGAAAACAGTTTAGCATTATTTACTTAGATTGACGAAAATGCATTATCTTACCATCCAACAAATTCTACTCCCTGGCAGGCATACGTGCAATAGAAATGTGTGCACAAGTGTACTAAGATACATAGCAACATTTGTCATAATAGCTCAAACTGGAAAAAAAATGAAATATCCATCAATAATAGAATAGCAAAAAGTAGTATTTATATAATAGTATAATATAAACCAAATAAACAAGTGAAATACAGCTACGCACAATTATACGCATGCTTGGTTACATGGTGGCAAATGCCTTCTCCCATTCTGTGGTTTGTCTCTCCCCTCTTTATGGTATCCAAAGGAGATCGCATGAATGGTCCCAATTCTTCATTCCTTTCAGTACCCGATCTCTTTGCCATGTGACTTAGCAGTTGCTCTCAGAAAAAAAAAAAAAAGGTGATACCTATTGGCTTGGTCGCGCAGGTGCTGCTTTGGCCGATAGAATGAGACGGAAGTGAGGGTGTTCCAGTTTCAAGCCTAGGCCACAAGAGGCATTGCATGTTTCTCCTTGCCTGCGGATGCTGCTAACATCACTATGAGAAAGACGCGCCTGAGCTGGCATGGCTAAGGTATCCTAGCCAAGGCTAGATTAAAGCAGAGTCCCCAGCTGCCCCAGATGCATGAGAAAACCCTAGCAATCCAGCCAGATCAGCTGAATACTGTAGATGAGTGAGAAATACGTGTTTATTGGTATATGTCACTGCAGCTTTGTAGGGTTGTTTGCTATGCAACAACAGCTAACTGATAGAGTGAGCTAGGGGAAGAGGTAGGCCTGGGAAGGTTGGATTTTGCCAGGCAGAGGCAGGGAAGAGAAAGAAGGGCATCTGAAAAGAAATAAACACCAAAGACAATCAGCAGGTCCACCAGTCTGCCACCAGCCGTCACGGGACCCAGGCAGAGAGTGGCGGTGCTGGCAATCCCCTCCCACTCCTTGCTTGCTTTCCTTGCCTTCTTTTTTTTTTTTTTTAATACTAGTGGTCACTGTAAGATATTCATCCATAAAGAGATACACTGTCCCCATAAATGGAAGGCCCCCCAAACCCTTATTCTCCTAATCACAGCCTCTCTCCCCGCCTCAACTGCTTGTAAGAGTGTGTGTATACTCTTCCCAGCATTTGCCTGGGCACAGACGAGCTCATCCATCTGTCCACCCATCCATCCCATCCCTACTTTATAGTTTTAAAAATAGTATCATATGCTATTTAATCATTCAACACATCTTAGAAATCTTTCCATATTAGTTCATAGAGATTTACCATATTTTTAAAATTGCTTCACTCTATCTCATGGCATGGATGTACCATAATTTATCTCACCATTCCTCTAACAAATGGACACTCTAGTTCCTTCTAATTTTTCTCCATTGCAAACAATGCTCAGTGGACATCCTTGCACATGAATCGTTGTGCAAATACGCTGTCAGTGGAGCAGGATCCATTCATAGAAGTGGGATCGCCGGGTCAAAGGGTAGGTACGTTAAAACATGGAGATATTGTTAAATTGTTCCCCTAAGAAGGCCGTGTGGATGCGCATTCTCACCAACAGTGTGGGAGAAATGCAGCATCACTGTACACTTGCTGACATGGGATATCACTGATCTTTAAAACTGTTCGCAGTCTGATAGGAAAAAATGTTAATTCGTTGAGGTTTCATGTGCATTTTCTGTCTGAGTGATGAAATAAACATTTTTTCCATGTGTGTATTGGCTATTGGTATTTCTTCTACAGATATCTTTTGTCCGTTTTTTTGTCTTTATTGATTCATTGGACTATTTACTTCTTTATTTTTGAGACCGAGTCTCGCTCTATCATGCAGGCTGGAGTGCAGTGGCGCAATCTTGGCTCACTGCAACCTCTGACTCCCAGGTTCAAGCGATTCTCCTGCCTCAGCCTCCCGAGTAGCTGGGATTACAGGTGCCCACCACCACGGCCAATTAATTTTTGTATTTTTACTAGAAGTGGGGTTTCACCATGTTGACCAGGCTGGTCTCGAACTCCAGACCTCAAGTGATCTGCATGCCTTGGTCTCCCAAAGTGCTGGGATTATAGGCATGAGCCACTGCACCCAGCTTATTGAACTATTCGTTATCTGTATTATGTCTGCTAACCCAATTATCAGAAATGCTGAAAATATTTTCCATCAGTTTTCCACTTCTCTGCTAATGTTCTTTTGGTTTGTGTATTCACACAGAAGTTTTTACTGTGTGTAGTCAAATCTGTTGTCTTTTCATTTCTGACTTCTGGGTTTCATGTTTTGTTTAGGAAGGCTGAGCCATTTATTGTTTACGAGGCACTTTCGTTTCCATTTTCTCATACAGGCCTGGGTCACAGGCAATCAGTGAAGTGCATATCTCTACTGCATAGATAAGAAAAAGGAAGGTCAAGGAGGGTTTGTGACTTAGCTCACACAGCTACTTTGGGGAAGACTCAGAGCCGAATCCGAATTTTCTGAGTCGAAGGCCTAGGTAGCTGGGCGCCACTCCCCACTACCTGGATTGTCTGGCCAATACCATTCCCTGTGCCCCTTGGAGCATTTCTGACAGGTCACCTGCATCCATCTGTTGTGGGAAGCAGTTAGCCCATGCTTCCCTATCTGGCCCAGATCTGCCTCCCTGTGACACCCACCTGTCACTCTGGACTCTCAGGCAGCTCTGTTCCCTGTCCCTCGACAGGCCTCCAGTGATGCAGACAGCACTTGTGGTCCCCGGAGGTACTACTTCTCCAGGGTGAGCACTCTGATTTCTTAGTAGTCTTTCCTGGGACATGGTCTCCAAGCACATCTGGCCTCCCTTACTCTCATCAGATCAACAACATGCAAGATCATCAATGTGACATTAACTTCTTAAAGTCCAACACATTTGGAGGCAAGTCCCTAAGTGTTGTAACATAAGCACAATCAGATGGCGCTGGGGAACAGAAGATGGAGAGTCTGTGAGGTCTTCCAGAGCAGTGGCATTGGAGCTGGGCCTTGAAGGAGGAGCAGCAACCCTTCAGGCAGAAAGGAAATCCCAGGAGAGGGAATAGCATAGGGGCAGAGAGGGTGAAAAATCAGGACTCTCCGGGGCCAACCAGAGTGTGAAGGAATGGAGTGGAGATGGGAGTAGAAAGGGGGTGAGGTCCAAGTACTAAGAGTCCCTGACCACCTGGCGGGGTGCCAGGGCTTGATCCTATAGGCCATGGGTCCTTAATGGCCTGGAGGCCTCTAGAGGGGTGCACCTCCAAGTGCAGTTCAGGGACCCCAGCCTCAGAATCACAGGGGTAACTGTTAAAATGAAGACTCCAGGACCATCCCAGGCCTGCTGACTTAGGGGTGGGAGGTGGGTACCTGCACAAGTAACAAGCTCTCTAGCGGATTCTCATGCTCCCTCATGGCTGAGGCCACTGCCTTTGAAAGTCCCTGGATGGCCTTGAGGAAACCTGGGCACCCCTAACATGGATGCAAAGTTTGTGTGTGATCTTGCCCAGCTTTCATGAAATTCTCACCAAGTCCCTGACCCAGGCTGGCAGAGACCCCTCTCTGGTGGAACATGTTTAGGTGGAGGAGGGGTATAACCAGCAAGAGGGGTGGAGGCTACAGTAGTCCTGAGGGATGGCCTAGGCCACCTTGGCAGGACCTGTCTCTGTCCCCACGATCAAAGGATGCTGCTTGTCCTGTCATTTCTATCCATCCAGCTAATTCCTATAGCTCCTTCAGACTCGCTGCCTCCTGGAAGCCTCCCTGTTCCTGCCAGATGGGCAGGTATCCTTATTATGCATCCCAGGCCTTTTGGGCTCAACCGCATCCCAGCATTTTCCTTGCATGGCAGGCTTCAAAGGTTTATCAGGTGCTCACTATGTGAAAGGCAGCACACCCAGCGCTCTTTGGAATTTTCTCATTGAATCCTCAACTCTAGAGGTACGTGTGGTTATTATCCTTGTTTTACTGAAGAGCAAACCAAGGCTCAGAGAAGTTAAGTCACTTTCCCAAGATCACACACAGCTGGTGAGGGCATTTCTGCCTCCTGTGGTACAGGTATACCTGACCATTCTGATCCACTGATTTTAGATGTATGAAGAGTGAATGAGTTAATGAATGAATGCTGTATGCCAAAGCCCCGTGAGCAGGAAGGTACTCTGTCCTCCTGGAAAAAATGGCATTTAGAGGCCTAATCCTTTCTCTTTTTTTCATTTGTTCTTTTTTTTTTTTTGAGGTGGAGTTTCATTCTGTCACCCAGGCTGGAGTGCAGTGGCGTGATCTCAGCTCACTGCAACCTCCACCTCCTGGGTTCAAGTGATTCTTTTGCCTCAGCCTCCTGAGTAGCTGGGACTATAGGCACCTACCACCACACCCAGCTAATTTTTTAATATTTTTGACAGAGGCTGGGTGCGATGGCTCACACCTATAATCCCAGCACTTTGGGAGGCCCAGGCAGGTGGATCACGAGATCAGGAGTTGGAGACCAGCCTGGCTAACACAATGAAACCCCGTCTCTCCTAAAAATACAAAACATTAGCCAGGCATGGTGGCACGTGGCTGTAGTCCCAGCTGCTCAGGAGGCTGAGGCAGGAGAATCACTTGAACCCAGGAGGCGGCGGTTGCAGTGAGCCAACATTGTGCCACTGCACTCCAGCCTGGGTGACAGAGCGAGACTCCGTCTCAAAAAAAAAAAAAAAAAATATATATATATATATATTTTAATAGAGGCAGGGTTACCATGTTGGCGAGGCTGATCTCGAACTCCTGACCTCAAGTGATCTGCCCGTTTTGGCTTCCCAAAATGCTGGGGTTACAGGCGTGAGCCACTACACCTGGCCTCTTTTTTTTCTTTTTCCCTTTTTTTATAGGCAAGTCTCATTCTGTTGCCAGGCTAGAGTACAGTGTCAGAGTTACAGCTCACTGAAGCCTCAAACTCCTGGGCTCAAGCAATCCTCCTGCCTCAGCCTCCTGAGTAGTTAGGACTACAGGCACACACCGCCCACTTGACTAATTTTCTATTTCTTTTTGTTGAGACAGGGTCTCACTGTGTTGCTCCAGCTGGTCTCAAACTCCTCCTGGCATCAAGCGATCCTCCTGCCTTGGCTTCCCAAAGGGCTGAGATTACATGTGTGAGCCACCACACTGGACTCCCTAATATTTTCTGAGTGCTGTTTATGTGCCAGGCACCACAGCAGGCTCTTTCCATATTTATCTAATTTAGTGCTTTTAACACATGAGGCTGATTCTATTAATTATCGCCATTTTGCCGATGAGGAAACCAAGGCTCAGAGAGGTTAGTTCGCTTGCCCAAAGTCCCAGAGCCAGGGAATGACAGAGCTGAGACTGGAAGCAGGCAGCCTGGCTGCAGAGCCTACGCTAATGACCAGCACACTGCACAGGGCGATCCTGACCTCCCCCAGCAGTGGGTGTGCTGACCGCTAGTGGACACGGAGTGGGGAAGTGCCATGGGACTCAGTGGGGTAAGCCCTGACTGAGGAAGCCTTGGTGATGCTGCCGGGAAGGTGACAAACAAGAATCCCAGATTGACATTACCCCTTCCTGTGGCAGAGGAACTTTGAGAGGAGTTTGCATGACAGCCCAAGGATTAGGAAATTCTGAAGCAAATGTGTGGGCCATGTCACACTTCACATACTAAGAGCCCAGTTTTCATCTCCCTGCCTGACTCCTGGACCCTGGAACCTCCAGACCCCAGGTCAAGGACAGCTTAGCCCCCACCCTCCTGCCCAGTTAACCCCAACTGCAGCCCATGCCCTGGGACCCAGGAGGTTCCCCACCAGAGAGTGGAGTGGGCCCAAGCTAGGAGCCAGGGACCCAGACAGAATAATGGCAATTTGGCAACTGGTTCCTCTTTGACCCTGGACCACAAAGGTTCGACCACACCTATCTCTAGGCCTGAGGATTGAGCTCTAGTGTCTGAATTGGAGTACTATGGGGTAATTGCTCCCATTACTATTCCAGCTCCATAGAGCAGATCAAGGCCATACCCTGTAGCAGGGCTTACAGGGGTCTTTGCAATCTGATCTCTGCCTCTTCTCTCTCCATCCACCCTCCCTGCTGTACTGAACACTTGCAGCTCCTGCATACACCCCCACACTCCTTCTTCCTGTTCCACATACTTCTGCTTCCACCTGGCCCATAAGCCTCCCTTTGCCTGACTGAGTCCCTGTCTTATAGTCTCTCGTGGCTCCCTGAGTTTCCTGGCACTTCTCGCTGTCAACAGAAGCACAGTTATGAGAGTGGTTATTGGTGTGATGCCATTCTGACCCCTTTGTTCTGCAGCAGGAGTTTCCTGGTAGGGCCAGTCTCCCTTCTGGTCTTCTTTATACCCTCTACACCTGGCCCTGCCTGGCAGATGAGTGCTCAGTCAATGCCAGATGCATGAAGAAATGTATAAACAATCCAATGAATGAATGAATAAATGAAGAGCAAGGAGAAGCTCTCCACCCTCCAAAAGCAATTTATTCAGCAAATGCTTCATGTGTCAGGCCTTGTTCTGGGCCCAGGAAGGCCAAGGCTCAGAGCACTTTCCTGCGTGCAGGGACCTCACCGCCTGGTGGCAGGTAAGGCAAGTAACTAAGTGGTGTTATACAGTGCAGCTGATAATATCTGACATCTATGGACATTAACATGATTTGTCATCCAATTTGGAACCTTTGAGACTGGAAGGGGTGCTATTAATAATTGCATTAACACAGGGGCATGAAGGACTGTTCTGGGTCATCCATTGGGCACACTCTTCATGCCAGTCTCTGGACTGAGCTATTTGCACAGATCATCTCATTGATTCTCCCAGCCACCTTAGGGGAAAGCTGTAATTACTCCATGTTACAGATGAAGAAAGACAGGCTCAAAGATGGTAAGTAACCTGCCTGGAGTTATACAGCTAAGTGGCAGAGCTGGGTTTTGAACCCTGGAACCCAGAGCCAGAGCCCGCATGTTCAACCACTGACTTTCATCAATGGCAGGGGCTCTCAGGAGGATCGAGGGTAAAGGGGAACAGCCTAGGCTTTGGAGCCAGATAGACCAGGAATTCATTCCCCACTCCTAACCACAGCCAGGTCCCCGGCCTCTCAAGGCCTTGTTTCTTCATTATGTAAAATGGGGAAGGGGCTATTGACTCAGATCCAGTGAGACAATAATGCAGGTGAAGGGCATGCAACAGATATTTCTCAATCACTGTCCCTGGCCCTGGGGACATGGTGGTGAACAGGTCGGCTGTGGTCCCTCCCTTCTGCAACTCACAGCCTATTGTCAGAGCCAGGAGAAGAACCAGGCCACTGGGGGAGTTGCCTGGAATCACCGGAGAGAAGAGTCAAGGAAGGCCCTATCTGAGTTGAGAGGAAGTGAGAAGGGTGAGGAGTTGGGGGAGAGATACAGGGAGGAGGAAGGAATGTTCCAAGAAGGAGAAACAGCACAGTAAAGGCCTGGAGGCGTAAGAGTGCACAGGGTATGGGAGGCTAAGAATGCTGAACAGATGTGAGGGCCCATAAGAGGCACGGACAAAGGAATGCGAAGAGAAACCACTTTCAGCTGAAGAATGAGGAAAGCTTCTTGGAGAAAGTAGCTTTTGCTGGGCTGGAAGCTTGAGCAAGACTTTGACCTTCAGCTATAAAAGACTGGGCATTCTAGGTGGTGACGGCAGCACCAAAAAAAGGGGCAGAGGTCAGGAAGCTAGTGGCCCACACAAGGTGGATGGACCTTGGAGGGCAGATGTGGGAGAGGCAGTAGGAGAGGTTGGAATCAGATCAGGGAGGGCCTTAAAGATTCCATGAAGGAGTCTTGACTTTGCTGGGCCACGGGGAGCCACTGAAGATGTTTGAGCAAGGGAACACCAAGACCATCACTATGCTTCAGGAAGATCAAGAATGAAGAAGAAAAATTTTCAGATGTGGAAGCTTCCCTCTTGTCTCTTCAGAGGGGAAAACAGGGACTTAGAATTCTGTGATTTTCCAGAAACTGTGTTACTTCCCCATGTTTGTGACTTTTCTAGTTCCTGCAGTGAAGACCCACAAAATCTAAAACCAGAGACTGTGGATCTGCAAAGGGGAGCTGGGCAAGGGCAGCCTGCTGTGAAGCCCTGCAGGAGAAGCCGAGGAGCCCTGAGCAGGTGGGGGGTGGGAGCTGCTGGAGAGGGCAGACCTGTATGCCAAGAACACATGGGTGAGGGAAGAGCCAGCTGGGAGGGGGTGGTACAGGGAGACAGTTTGGCTTCTGTGATGTCCCCAGGTCCCTGCCCCAGGCCAATGGTCCCTTGCCAGACCCCTACACAGTGGTGGCAGATTTTCTTCCAAGCTGTGGGAAACTTTCATGGCCCAGAGCGGCCCCAGAACCCCATCCCAAGGAGAAGCCCGCCCCCCGCCACCCAAGAAATTCCAGGAGCCACATTCTGTGTAGGCAGCTGGCCCCTGACCCCAGGGCTCAGCCTGCTGGCCACTCTGAGATCTGGAACTGGACCTAGACACCCCCGGGGAAGGTAGGAGCAGGGAGGCTGGAAGGCAAGAGCCTCCCCGCAGTGACTGTAGCCAAGCCACTTGATGGCTCTGAGCCCCAGCTTCCTCATCTGGAGGCTCCTCTCACAGGCTGATCATGAGGATCCGATGGGACCCCTGGTAAGAGCACACCCTACACCATGAGGGACTGGGGCAGAGCAGGGTGGTGAGCGTAGGCTGGGTTTCCCAATGGGTGGGATGCCCTGTCTAGATGTGGGATGATGGATTAGTAGAGCTGCAGCAGCACTGAATGGCACTGTGGGAAGCTTCCTGCCTTGCCAAGTCCTCTTGGTGTTTCTGGTTATGCCAAGGAGAATGTTTCAGCTTGGCGCATTTCTGTCTTCAACTCTTTTCTGTCACCCACTTATGACTTTTCTCAATAAACCAAAGAGGGTCCATACTTCCTCCACCAGTCCAGAGTACTTAGCTAGAATTAAATAACGTTGTTTCTGTTGTTTGTATGTTTGATTTTCTTAGCCGCCCAGGGCACTATATGTACTTAAAAGGGAATTTTTAGACTTCAGTAACATTTTAAATGTTTATTCTCTTTACTCAACAACTCAATGTCTAGGAATTTATGCTATGGAAACAAATACTTAAATATGCAAAAACAAACATATTTTATAAATAATGGCCATTGTAGCATAACTTATAACTCTAAAAAATGGGAAATAGTCCAAATGCCCCTCAGTAGGAGATTGGTGTTAAATATAGTGAACCCCAAGTTTCTCTTCAAAGAATCAGTATGTCAATATGTTCAGCTCTCTTATTCCTTGATTCTCCATTTTAAAGTTTAACTTCCTGGATCTCTTCGCCCCCTTGCTTCTGGTTTCAGTAAACAACTTTCCCACCAGTCCTAATCAGTAGTTCACATCTGTTCCCCTGGTCACCTGCTTTGACCTGAGTCACCTGCTCCATCCTGACTCATCCTAAGCCACCTGTTCTGTATCCACCCTTCCCACCAAACTACTCACCCCCGCACTCCAGCTCATACTCCTGCTCTTTTTTTCAAATAGCCAATTGGAATTAGCTTAGACTATGCGGTCCAACCCTAGCCAATAGGGGAACAATGCAGCAGTAGAGGCTACCTGTGTCAGGAATAAGAACCTCTTCCCCTCCCCTGTGAAGGTGTGCTCTCACCATTGTTCCATCTGCCAGGATGGAACATTTTCTGCAGAAAGTAAAAATTTTACTTTCTGCAGAAAGTAAAAATTGCCTTGCTGAGGAAATTAAATTTATGTTCGAGTGCTATTTCTTTGTGGCACTGGGGAACAAGCATTTTGCATTTCTGACATTGGTTAAATAATGTCTGGCACAGGCTTGCTTTTAAACTATGTGCATCTCTCAAAATGGATGCATTAATATCTGTATTTCCCATGGACCTATGAGTATGCCCATGATATATTGTTAAGTGAAAAACAAAAAGTTGCACAATGACAAATGGGAGTTTTGTTGAAGATTATAGCCATATTCTATGTAGATAGGTACAGATAGAAATATTAGTATGGATATAAAGAAAACAACTTTGAAAAATATAACTAAACTATTTATAGTGAGAGGCAGAATTTCAACAAGATAAATTTGTACACACAGAGTTGCTGAATAAAGAGAATAAAGATTTAAAATGTTACTGCATTTAACATATAAAAATACACAAAGAAGACCTTCTCTTTCTATATTATGTATTTTGGTAATGGATTTTTAAATACAGGCATAAATGACATAAATACTTGTATCAAGTTGTTGTTTTTTTTTTGTCAGATCACAGGACCTTATTAAGATAGAATCACTGCTAATTACGTAGAAGCCACTTGCCTAAGCCAAAATCCATGAGGTTCACGTGAAGTTATAGTTGCACAAATTAGAAACAAAAGGCATATTCAAAGACAGAAGGAAATATCCTGATGCCCATTAAAAATAATTTTTAATTGCAAAACCGAACATTATAACTAAAATAAAAGGGGCCTGTTGGAGACGGTGCCCTGATTCAAAGAAGAAGGGACGTGAATGGGAGCTGTGAGACCCTCATCAGCTGCAGGTCAGGGCCCCGGCAGAAATAGCTCCTTTCAGTCTTTCCCTCTTTTTCCAGGAACAAGAACCCCGGCCGTGAGTGGGGTGGTGGAAGAATTGTGTAGTCCAAGTGGCTCATCTGTCTGGGAGGAAAATCCCAGCTCACCCGTCTTCCCTGGGCCCGCCTGAGGGGAGAGACTGGGAGGCAGGAGCCCAGCAGGGGCTGACCTGTGGTTACCCCAGACCCTGCCTGCCCTCTGCACAGGGGCCTGAGAGGCCTAAGCCCTCCCACAAATGAGTTTTTATTATTTTTCTCTAGCTCTCAGATGATGTTAGCTTTCCTTTCTCATCCAGTCCTTTCCTATCCTTTCTCTTGGGGAAACACAGCACCAGAAGGTCTGGAGACAGAAGACAGGAGTTTTGTCGCAGGCTTCCCCAGTCCCTAGCTCTGCAACTTTGGGTGGGTGCTTTACCTCCCTGAGTGCTGACTTGGGAGTCAGTCTGACCTGGGCTCCTCTCCCATCCCTGCCACACTGACCAGGTGATCTTGGGCAAGTCACTTCAAAACCTCCCTGAATGCACATTTGATTTGGTTTGAACGCAAATCAAAATTGTGAAAATAAAATAAAATTTCAGGAGCTCCCCAATTCATTATGCCAATGGGAAAAGTTAAGCTCTGGAAACTGAGTCACATCACAGGACTCTCTGACCATTGCCTCTTGATTTTTGTGTTGAGAATGTTATACTTTAACCAGGCTCCCCATTCTTTATTCAAACCTGGACTAAATGACACGCTGGTGATCATTACCTCTTTACAAATGAGTGTTAAGCAGCCCCCTTAAAGTGTAGTCAATAGTAGCCAATCAAATCTTGTAGCTCTATGTTAACCTTTGTATGGAAAACGTAATTGTGTTACCCACCCCTGTTTCTGGCTATATAAACCATCCTCACCTTGCCCCACACAGGGAAGCACTGATCACCATTCTCTGGTTTTCCTGTTTCCTGACGACTACCCTCACACTTTGCCCTTGAATAAACTTCTTTAACTAGAAAAACAAAAACAAAACAAAACAACAACAGCTTGGACTGGTGTCTCATCTGTAACATGGGACAATAGTAGGACTCAGGTCACTGGGTTTTAGGGAGGGTAAAATGAGCTAATGTGTGTGAAGCAACCAGACAGCCCTGGGGCATAGTAACTGTTGGATAGTGGTAGTCAGATTTTTATCATCCTTTGTCTTAGTGTGGCATCTAGCTCCATTCACCCCTGGAGAAACTGAGGCCTGATGTGGTGTAATCCACTCAAGTTCCCATAAGGAGCAGGCCTGAGACACGGGGAGCTGAGATCTTCTGACCTCCAGACAGAGGCTTTTGCATCAGCAAAGATAATCCCTGTCTGGAATGTGGGCTAGTTATTTTCTTTACAAGGCAGATCTGGGTATCACCTCATTCAACTCCTGCCACAGCTAGAAGAGAAGTCACAGGCTCTGGGTGTTTTCTGAAGCCAGGATCCCTGGGACGGTGGGCTTTGTATGGCCAGGCCTTATAGCTGTCGGGTATTTTCCCTGGTGTGGCTCAGCTGCCCCTGAGTTGGCGGCTGGGCCTGTGAGTCAGAGCTGTCCCATGGCTCCATTCTTTTCCCCACTTGAAGCCACAGCCCCAGACTCCTGGAGGCAGTCCAGGGAGGCCTGTGGTTCTAAAATGAGGTCCTTCCCGCACCCACTCAAATGAAGATGCCGTTTCCCCAGCTCAGAGAGAGCAAGGGAGTGGCTAAGGACACACAGTGATGGATCTGAGGCTGACACCTGGTCCACCTCAAGTGAGCCAAGTACAGGACTCTGGGTCCAGGTGGGAGGGCCCTAGCACTCTGTCCCCTGCCCCCAGCAACCCTATTGCCCCTGGCCCTGTGTTGCTGCCGGGGTCCCACAGGCCTGGGCTCGGCAGGAGAGCCTATGACTCATGCCGGCCCCACAACCCCTGAGATGCTGCAGCCGTGAGGGGTCTGGGTCCTGCCAGGTCTACACCCCTCTGCCCTCAAAGCCACAGCCTGGTCGCCACCCTATTCCCTCCCCTGTCCTTACCCTGGCCGCAGTTCCCTCCGCTTCGTCTCTTCCTCTTCCTCTTCTCTCTTCTCCACCTTCTCCTCACTTCGTGCTCTCACGCTTTTGGACACTCTGTCTGCCCTTCTCCTACCTGGGGCCTGATCATGACTCACCTGGACCTGGAATCTGGGCTCTAGCAGCTGCCTGTCACAGAGCACGCCGGCCTCAATCCGGGCCTGTGGGCGGAGTGGAGGGGAGGGTGTCCCAGCTGATAGCCAAAGCCAAAGCACATGGTGGAGGCAGTGAGACGCCTCAGCACCAGAGCCTTGGAGCAGCCCTGCAGCCCCACACCCTCCTGCCCGACTCAAGGCCAGGCTCTGTGGAGCCAGAAAAGCCTGCTCGCTTCCCACCTTGGGAAACCAAGCCCAAGGTCTAGGCCCCCCAGCTTCCAGCGAGGGGTGGGAGAGCGAAAATCCCCACTTTACAGATGAATGAAATGAGACTTAGAGCTGAAGGGACCTGTCTGGGGGTCTGCGTCTGGGTGAGCCTCATGTGCCCCACTCCACACTCCCCACGGGCAGGAACCCAAACCCGAGAGAGACCACAGAGTCTGTGAGTGAGAAGCACCAGGTTTAATATTAAAATCTTTCCCTTAAAAAAAAGTACACAGATAGAAAAACTTAACAGCATACAAAATAGCATTTCTGCTGTATAAATGTGAGTTAACGTGAGTCCTAAAAATATTTGTAAACCTAGGTGATTATATCTTTGGTACCGTATTGAGAACCCACTCTCCCTCCTTGGACCAACTCTGGGGATCCCAGGGAAGTAAGGTGCCAACCTGCAATGCAGGGCTGGTGCCCAGAGGGGTTGAGCTTCCTGCACCCCCTTCCCAACCCTCCCCGTGCGGGGGCGTCTTGGCTACAACCCTGACTCCCCTGGCACCTCCAATGCCCACTGGGCTGGGGACAATGAGATGTCACTGCTAGGTGTGGGCAGTGACAAAACCATACCCCCATGGAGCGCTGCCTCAGGGATGGGGCAGCTGGTGGGTGAGGGGCAAACCTCCAAAGCGCCCACCGCCCACGTCTCACATCCTTCTTGGGGTACCCATCTGAAGCTTCTTGTCTTTTACAAGACATAACTGTCCTCACTGTCCATTCTGTCTCCGACGCAGACCTCGGCACAGGTGCTGGAGTGGTGGGCTGCAGGAGGTGATCTCATTTGCCCTCTTTGTCCCTTTTGCCAGGATACCCCCGGAGGTCATCGTGGGTAGTGAAAGAGGTCCCGTGGTCTTCCCATGTCCCTGGGGCAGCTGCTGGGGGCTTTCCAGGACACCGGCTGTCACTCTAAGTCAAGGCCTGTGCAGCTGTGTTCTTGAGACTTGCTGGGGGCCTGGGGAAGGGGCATGGTTCCTGAGTCCCCAGAGTGTGATGTGTCATCTGGAATCTCCCAGGAGCCCAGCTGACCCCCAGGATGGAAGTTTAGGGTATATGCCCTTGCTTCATCTGGACAAACGTGCAACCACCTGGAATACTCTAGAATGTTAGTGCTGGCAAGGCACACAGAGTTAATAAGTCCGACTTATTCATTTTTTGAAGGGGAAAACTGAGGCCCAGAGAGGGTGAGGGATTCCTCCAAAGCCTCATAGCAGGTCCAATGCAGAGCCAGGGCCATATACTGGCACACACACGTGGCCACTCCACACTGGCACATTTACATTCTCATCACAGATGCGGGGCCCGTCTGGCCTTCTAGACTCTGGTGGATGGATGAAGACTGAGGGTGATAAAGAAAAAGCCCCAGGACTGATGGGCCTGAAGGACAGGGACACGGGCACTTGCTATGGCCACGTGTGCTCCAAGTGCCCTGGGCAAGGGCTGCAGGCTGGGGGTGTCCTGTACTTGGCTCAGCCTCCAGCATTAATTAGGCTGCCTAATGGCCCCAGACCAGCTCGGGCCAGGGAACGCAGGGACTGGCATCATAGGGAGGAGACTGGCTTTCTTCTGGATGAGGCAACACTGCTCAAGGCTAGGTCCTAGCTCAGCCAGCAGCCAGGGATGCTAGGGTCTCTTCCCTAGCTCCTGGGTGGATAAAAGTGCGAGGAGAGAGCTATGATTCCTTGAGGTGTAGCTGGCTGAACAGAAAAAAGTTAATTTACCACCTCAGTAACTCCAAGAATCTTCCCAGGGAGGGATTCGGTCTCCCCACCTGTCAGCCAGGGAGAGAATCCTAGATTCTGGGTCACCAAGCCCAACTTTCCCATCTTACATATGAGAAAACTGAGTTCCCTGGGGGGAACCCTGGCTCAGAGTCAGTTGGCCTCCCTGGAGGCAGAGGGCTGGTCACGGCCCCTGCAGTTTTCTTGCCTCCTAAGCCAGCCCCAGGGTTTGGGGCACAACACGTCAGGAGCAGAAAGCTTCCAGAAGGGGACAGCTGATAAGGGCAGCCTGGCTGACAGGAAGCCCGGCCAGGCCAGGCCAGGAGATGCTGGGTGCTGGCAGAGGGGGAGCTTCAGGCAGGGCAGGGTAGGGGCCAGCCCCCTACAGGAAGCTATCCTCTGCTTCCGCCCGAGGCGCAGGGCACCCCGAATCCGGCAACTGTTCCAGCTCCGGCCCCGGCTCCACCTGGAGCTCAAGCTGGGGCTCTGGCTCTGGTTCGTCCTGGGGCTCCAGGGGGCTGTCACAGGAGATGGTTGAGGAGGTGTTGACTTCATTCAGGGTGGAGCTAGAGGAAAGAGGCAGTGAGTGAGGGGCTAGGAAGGAGCCCAGGAGGATTCCAGCAGCAGTCATGAAGAGCCTTCGGTGTGTCCACCCCTGCACTGTAGGCTTCACACACTCCGGCTCATTTAACTCTTGTGAAAACTATGCAAGGCCTGCACTGTGAGGAAAGTGTGGCTCAGAGAGGTTATATCACTGCCCCACTTCACACAGCAGGGAAGTGCAGGAGCTGGAACTTCGGAGCAGGATCAGCTGGCTCCAAAGCTCATTTCTCACCCACCAGCATCTCCCTCCTCTGCACTCCTAAAGGTGTATGCTATCTCATTTAATCCTTGCAATGACCGCCTAATAGAAGTACTTTTACTGTTTGTATTTTACAGAAGAAGACACTGGCCGGGCGTGGTGGCTCACATCTGTAATCCCAGCACTTTGGGAGGCCGAGGCAGGCGGATCACCTGAGGTCAGGAGGTCGAGACCAGCCTCAACATGGAGAAACCCCATCTCTACTAAAAATACAAAATTAGCCAGGCGTGGTGCTGCATGCCTGTAATTCCAGCTACTCGGGAGGCTGAGGCAGGAGAATTGCTTGAACCTGGGAGGCGGAGGTTGCAGTGAGCCGAGATCATGCCATTGCACTCCAGCCTGGGCAACAAGAGCGAAACTCCGTCTCAAAAATAAATAAATAAATAAATAAAAATAATAAAAAAAAAAAAAAAGAAGAGGACACCAATGTTTAGACAGTGAAGCAGCTTGTCTGAGGGCACAAAACAGGGTGAGCATTCACACCTCAAGCTGTGTGAGCGCTGCACTTCACTCCTCTGCGCCATCCACTGGGACTCTTGGATGGTTGGCCTCTTCAACAGTTAGAGCAATGAGGGCCTTCGGAGCCTTCTAAGGCCGGTGTGCACTCCTGGCACATATGGAGAAACTGAGGCTCGCAGAGGAGAAGCCTTCCCAGGTCTCAGCGGCTAGTGGCAGAGTTGGGACAGTACCCCAGCCTGGGGCTCCCGCCACTTCACCTTGGGCTGGATCTCGCTTTGGAGGTGGGCGTGGCCTCATGGGGAGCCCTTCTCTCCAGTTAAGGGGAGATCCTGTGTGGACATCAAGTCCACGCAACAGCAGGGTCCTCCTATAAAGCCCCCTCTGAGCTGTAACTTCACCACTTCCCAAGGCAAAAGAAAACCACGAATCTCCTTCCCAGTCTGAATTCCGTCCTGAATTCCTTTAGACACCTCTGACTCCTACAACCAAGCAGGCTCCCTCTGGCCCCAGGGCATGGTGCTGAAGAACAGAACATAGGCCTCAGGCTGGCCATGAGTAACAGCTGGGGTGCTGGGGATGCTAAGTAGGTTTGCTTCTTCTTCTTGGGGCTAGGACAGGACCTAGAGATAAGAGAGTATAGATAACCTCTGGGGGCTCCTTTAAAGGAAATAGCTACCTTGCAAGTAAGTCCCAGCCCATACTTTTGTTTTTACTAGCCTGCCCTTTCCACCTCAGGGCATCAAAGTTCAAATGAGTTCCATTCTCTCTTCTATTCATTGATAGGGATAAGTACTTACCCTACGTAACTTACCTCTGAGGCAAACCTGACAGTGCGCGCACACACACACACACACACACTGTGCACAATTTCCTTGGCCCCAGGCCAGGGTGGCTACCTGGCTAGGCTGGGGGAACCCTCCAGTGGGCCCTCGTCAGCAACCTCGGGTTTGGGGTCAGGCAGGGGGATGATATAGTCGTTGTCACCCTCATTGGGCTGCACGGCAGTATAGAGGACGGAGCTGGTGTCCAGGGGAGATCGGAGGCCATGGAACCCAGGCAAGCGGGCCTGGGACCGAAGGATGGCTGGGTGGTCACTCCTCAGAAACTCCTCATCCACCTGCTGGTACTTCTGCTCCCGGGGCAGGGAGAACCAAAGAAACAGGGATGGTCAGGCCAGAAATGCCTTCAGGGATCTTCTAACCGAGCCCATCCCCCTTTGTATAAATAAGACCCCCGCTGCTCAGAGGGGAAAGGGATTTGCCCAAGCCACACGGTTGAGCTGCCCTCCTACCTCACATAGAATCTTACAAGGCATGGTGAGCTCAGGACCACCCAGGGAGGGGCAGTTACCAGACCAGCACCCAGGACTCTAACTCTTCCCCCACTTCAGAGCAGACAGGCACAGGCTCTCATGCTGCCTCAGCGTCCTTCTTCAGGGCCTCAGTTTCCTTTGCTGTGAAGTGGTGATGACCTTACTTCATCTCCCAGGTCCCTGGGACCATCCCCGGGGGGCAGTGGGGGTGAGAAATGGACCCAAAGAAGGAGCTGCCTCTGTGTCGAAGGCCATGTGTATTTCCTCCTCACTTGGACCCCTGTTGTTGGACGGGGCAGGGTTTCAGGGCCCTACTGGCTCTTTGGGCCTTGGACAGTCCTGTGACAGGATCCAAGTGGTCAGGCGGTTCATGGTCATATAACCTGGGGTTATTCACACTTCTGAAGGAGCCCCACGGTTCGGTATGGATGTAAAGGCCTGAGGGAGGCAGCAGGACAGACAGTGCTCTAGGACCCCTCCCTGCAACTAACCGATCAGCTTCCATGTAGGATTCCACTTCATAAAGCTCTCTGCTGCTAAAATAAACTCATAGCGCCAGCCCATCCCCTCCTAGAACCAGCAGGGAAACTGAGGCCCAGAGAGGACAAAGGGTGGTCCCCTAAATGCCAGCCCATCACACAGAGCCTTGTACTCGGTGTCTGACTTCTGCACCAGGAGCTCTCCGTGCTCCACCCCTACCCTGCCTCAACATACCTTTTTGTAACCTTCGCCCAACAGTCTCTCGAGAAGCAGCACCAGCTGGGAGAAGGGGGGCCGAATCTCAAACTTCTCTTCCCAGCACTTCTGCATGATCTCATAGCTGGGGATAGGGAGAAGGGTCAGGGCCTCTGGCCCAGGGTTCAGGGGACAAGGCAGGGCTGGGGGAGCAGGAGGCTGCTGCCTCTCAGAACAAGGTGAGCCATGGAAAGGAGCTGGAGGGAAGTGGTGGCTGGGTGTATCCAGAGGTCCTGTCTCTGGATATTCCCTTGGGAGGCCCTCTGAGAGCCCCCATTCCACATGGTTCCACAGGTTGACTACGCCTGGGTGAGCACAGTACCCAACCTTCGCCAACAGTTTTCAGCCCTGCAGCTTCCACGGTTGGTTCTTGATGGCATGTGACCCCACCTGAGCCCTTGAAGGTCAGCTCTGGGACTTTTGCTGGCACTATGGAGCAAGCAGTAAGACATGAGACTGGCACTGCTGGTAGCCATTTGGGCAATGCTGGCCTGAAAATGAGGCCACACAGAGCAAAGCAGAGCTCAGGGCTAGAACAAGAGGTTCCTGATGCCATCCTTTGAATGGCTGGATCCAGTTACACCAAGGCTTTCTAGATCTCTGAGCTAACAAATCTCTCATCTTTGGTTTAAGCCAGTAGAGTTGGATATCTATTGTTTGCAGCACAAAATCCTCCCAAATGCATGAGACTCCACTCACATCTCGTCGGAGGCATGGGCAGGCTGGGCCATGCGGTAACCCCGTTTGATGGCATTGTAGAACTGCTCGTTCATGGGCAGCTCTGGGTAAGGGGTGCCACCTGTTGGGGAGCAGAGACAAGAGATACACAGGCTCAGGGGTGGAAAAGTGGCAGGGCACCCTCTTCTACAGGACAAGGAGAGCCATGCTGGCCCTGGTATGGGTAAGGGGGCAGTGCCCCTGGCATTTGGAACTGTGGGCTCCTTCATGGACTCTGAACAGAGACCACAACCCTCCCCAGGATAGACAGCCAGAATGTGAGAGCCAAGCAGGCTTTCTGATGTCACTGTTCAAACCTGTCAATACTCAGACAGGGAGATAAAGAGACCCAGAGAGGGCAAAGAATTTGCTAACATCACACAGCAGGGAGAAGGTAGCAGAGCTGGGACCTGAACCAGGATCCCTGTATCAGGGCTCGTCCCATAGCCCCACCAGGCCAGAGGCATGAGTGGTCGAGGTAGACACCAGGCCAGGATGCTGAGGGCTGGAGGAGGAAGCAAGCATACCCAAGGTGAAGATCTCCCAGAGCAGGATCCCGAAGGACCACACGTCACTCAGGGTGGTGTAGAGGCTGTTGAAGATGCTCTCCGGAGCCATCCACTTCAAAGGCAAAAAGGTCTGTAGGGAGGTCAGGACAGGTGCTGAGTGCAAGGAAGGACCTCAGCCCCACTCTGCACCTGGGACGGGAGAAGGGTACCTGGCAGCTCCCACCCACAACCACTTCTCCCTCCCATTCCCTGTGAGGGCCCTGGTCTCTGCGCAGCACAGTTCCCATGTCCATCCCAGGGCTGGCCAGAGGACCAGAGGCTGTTTCTTTTCTCACTAGCTGGGGACAAGGCAGCCCCTGTCCCTGGGGAAAAGCCCCAGGGTCTGAGTAGTGAAGTGTGGGAGCCAGGGACTTGTCAAGGCACCCCCCAAGCTCTTATCCTGGCTGCCTTTGATCTCTGGGCCTAGCGTCCCTCCATCTGGGGTTTGCTGAAAAGTGGGGAGATGAGAGACAGGCAGGATGATCACGTTTTAACCAGACCAATCCCTGCTACTGCATGTGACCTGCTCATCTTTCTTGCCCTGTCACCTGGGCTTCTTCCTCCGCCCACCACCACTGGAACAACACATTCAGCCTGTTCCCCCTTCCCCCACCCTGGACCCATTATAGCCAGCCCTCCCCGCCGCTATACTTGCTCCATGCACTCCTGGGCGGCTCCCCTTCCTGTCCCTGCACACATAGCTGGGCAGGCACAGCCCATCACCGCTGTCAGGGCAGGCCACAAGGAGCCCCACACAGATTTGCTATGAGTTGCAGCCACACTGGTCAGGAGGGAATCTGTTCCTGCGGTCACAGGCACTGTGACTGCCCTGCAGGGGCCAGGGAAGGTACTCACGCTGCCTTTGGAGATGTAATTCGAGTCCCGCATGATGTCTCGAGCCAGGCCAAAGTCACAGATCTTGACCAGCTTGCCTTCACAGATGAGCACGTTCCTAGCTGCCAGGTCTCTGTGGACGCACTGGGTTTGGGGAGAGGGGAGCTGAGGCCTTGGGGACAATTGTGGGGAAAGACCCTTCATGTCAAGGACTTTGGGAAAATACAACACTGCCCACGTGCGAGAGGCCATCCTGGTGTGCTCTTGGAGGATGCTGGCTGGCTGGGTGACCCACCTCCCCACAGCCCCCACTCTGCCCCACCAAAACCACACGTACGTTCTTGGAGGCCAGAAACTCCATGCCATTGGCCACCTGGTAGCTGAAGCCCACGAGGTCCATGTAGCTTAGCAATGGAGACTCGTTGATCAAAGTTGCCCGACAGGTCCTCTCCGGGGCTAGAGGAAAAGCAGAGGGTCACCTGCTATCTTATATCCCCTTCTGGCCCACAGGACCCCTGCCCTTTGGCTCCTGGGAGACTGAATGTCCAAGACAGGTGGCTACTGATTGTCTAGGTCTCCCCTAAAAGGAGAATGATTTCTTAATATCAAACTCAAAGTTCTCCTGCTTTATCAGTGCCCTCATTGGCCTTTTGGCATTAGCCCTTGGGCCACTTTTGCCCAGCCTGGCCTGCCTGCCTCTCAGGGACACTAGACCAGCCTGGGGCTGAAGCTGAGTAGATCACTTTCCCTATCACGACAAAAGGCCAGGTCCTCCCACATCCCTGCTCTCTCCCTCCCTGAGGGTTCTATGCATGTTTCCGGATCCATAACAGGGCTTCCGTTTAGGGGTCCACTACAGATCAGTTTTGGCCAGGTGGCTAGCCTCAATTTCTACATCTATGAAATGGGCACGAGGCTCCCTTCTTCTCAGGGTTTTTTGGCAAGGCTGGGCACGTGAAGAGCATCAGCCTGTTTGGGTGTGGGGTACTATGTCACTATGTCCACCCACCAGAGGGAACGTAGTTATCGTAAGGGGCCATGTAGTTGGAGGACTCGATGTCTGCATATTTGACGTCTCCTTTCATGTCCAGCATGGGCACATAGTCCACCGACTCATCCTTGCTCATGTCCATGTAGCCACCGTCGCTCTCCCCGGTCAAGGACACATGGCTGGGGGTAAAGGAGCATCACAGGAGAGCCTGCAGGCTTTGCCTTCCCCTCCCCTCCTGCCCCTTGCCACTCATGAATTTCTTCTCTCACTCACACACTCACTCATCTTCCTTCAGTCTATCCCAGTAGGAAATCCTGTGGATCAAGCCTTTTCAACCAACCTGCTGGGCCAAGCTGGGCACTGAGGCTACCAAAATGACAGTTAGAACCCAGAGAGCTCACACCCAGAGGCGATTACAGCACCCCAGGGCAAAGGTCACAAGATGGGTGTGTTCAGAGGCCCCTTCCTGTGGCCTCCCCAGCGCCACCTGGCCATGGGAGTGCCTGACTGCAACCCAGCATAGGCAGCCAGGATTCACCCCGATATCTATGCCTGTAGCATCAGCTCCCCAAAGAGCTGTGGGGCTCTACACACATCTGTCTCTATAGGCAGGAAAAAGATGGGAAGGAAATTGATCAAAACATTGGAGAGGGCAGGAGTGGGTTTTAAGGTCTTTTATGCTTTTCTGAAGCTACTCTTGTCTTTGTTTTTGTAATCAGCAAAAGAACTAAGAAACGTTCTTTTTGGAAAAGACAAAGACCGGAGTTGAGCTCCCTGAGAGGCAGTGTGGAGGCTGATGTGTAGAGGCTGCAGAGAGGAACACAGCCTGGAGCACCACTGTGCAAATTGGGAGGCTTGGCTGTCATCTCACCACAGCCTCTGCCCCTTCCTCCATCACTGCCTGCCCTGGACTGAAGGGCAAACACCCACGACACAGGGATGACATATCACATCTGTAGAGAGCTTAGCAGCACAGGGCCTGGCATTACTGTTATTCCCTCATCTGGGGTGGACCATTTTGTGGAACAGCCCTAGCTCCAGGAGTGATTCTGTCCCCTGCCCTGTCACAGCCTCAGCTTCTCCTCCTGGACAAAAGGAGGGGAAGGAGTGGTGCTCCTCAGGTATCCCAAAGATTCAGTCCCTGGCCTCCCTCCTGGTACCTGGGCAGGGGGAGCCCAACGGGCAGTGCATTGCTGTAGAGCTCTGCGCTGGGCGGGCGGCGCTTGTCGGAGTGGTGCTGCAGGAAGGTGTGTTTGTTGCGGTGCAGGTAGTCCACCAGGTCTCCGTAGCGGCAGTACTCAGTGATGATATAGATGGGTCCTGCGGAGGGACAGGCTCAGGGACAGTCCCTACGGAGGCCTCAGGCATCCCCTCAAGGCCACGAGGCTAATCAGGGGCTGGATGTGGGAGAGACACTTTGGCATGACGGCTAGGAGGCTTTAGTGCCTTGCAAATCTGGATTCTTTTCCTGCCTCTGTGGTGGAGAGCAAGGTACTTAGTCTCCCTGAGCCTTACCTTCCCCAGCTGTTAAGTGGGGCTAATTAAACCCACCACAAAGCACTGTCATGAGGATTAATGAGATGATGTCTTTATTGGCTGGGCACGTGGTGAGCCCACAGTGTTGGCTCTTACTGATATGTTTTCAAACTAAAGCTTACTTTGGAGCCCAGTATAGAAAGCAGATAAAGGCCACTGTTTACAACGATCACTTTAGTAGTTAAATTCAACTACAATGCATTTACTTAAAGTCAATCAGTGAGAACTTGAAGATATCTACGCAAACGAAAATGTTGAAATGAGTGATCATTGCAAATGTGAATAAGTCTATGTACCCAACATACTTCTGTATTTTATTTTGGTTGCATAATGCTGAGGAAAATCCCAAATCTCACAATAAGCAGCTGCAAATGGTGATAACATTTTTTTTCAGCCTAACTGGCAATCAGAGCTTCAAATAGACCCAGTTGGCCACAGAGACTTTCTTCTATGATCAAATGAAGGTAGCTCCCAAGTAGCAAGCTGGTGGTCTCCAATGGTGGGCATATAACTCATCTTAATGTCATGTGAGCTGTTATTTATTGGTTTTCAAAATGTATTGGGAAAATAAAAAAGTGTCAGCCAACACCATGGTCTGGAAGCTGCTGGGACTGGTGACCTGACTAATCCTTCAGCCTTGAAGGTGTTGTGATTCTGTGAGTTTCTAAACCCCACCGCCTCTGGGACCGTGCAGTGAGGGCACTGGAGCGGGTGGGCATGGACCCTCCAGCAGGAGTGCTGTTGTGTGAGGCCTGAGAAGGGGGTAGGCGGGGCCTGGCCTTGGTGGTGGGCGCTTTCCCTGAGTCCTCTGGGGCAGTGGGTTCGGTACCTCCTTTGGTGCAGGCCCCCAACAGGTTGACCACGTTCAGGTGGGGCCCAAGGTGACTCATGATCTTCAGCTCCGACATAAGGGCTTGCTTCTCACTGCTGCGGGCTGTGGCTGAGGAAAATGGGGGCCCCAGGCCAGGCCCTGTCATGGAGGCTCCACGGAGGCCCCACCACAGGAGCCTATTCTGACTCTTCTGCCCCGCCCTGTGCTGCAAGACCCAGGCAGCCTGGCGGGGGTGAGCACCCACACTCTGAGGAGGGGAAGAGGCCAGGGTAGGGGGAAGCAGGCCGAGGAGGCCAGGGTGAGGAACGCTCTTTCCCAAACCAGACCCAGACTCGGGAGCAGTGCCTGCTGCAGTGTGATGGCCCCTCTAGTGCCTGCAAATCAGCATCAGGCCACCCTGGGAGAGGCTAAGTGTGTGGGGAGGGGCAGGGAGAGGTGAGGGCCCAGATGTGGAGGGCTCCAAGGACTACTCACATTTAAGCATCTTGACGGCCACTTTCATCGTGGCCTGAGAATGGCTCAGGCCATGAGCCGTGGCCTCCACCACCTGCCCAAAGGCCCCAGAGCCGAGGGTGCGTCCTGGTGCAGAGATGATCCATTAGCTCCTGGCCTACCAGGAAGCTGCACCGCTCCCCCAGCTGCCCCCCTCCCCCTGGCCGCTATCACCCTTCCTGCCCAGTGAGGGGAAAGAGCCACTCTCTTAGGTCAACCTAGACATTACTTAAACCACCTTGGACTCAGGGTATTCCCTAAACACACTCCTGCAACCACAATGCCTCCCTGTCTTTCCTGGTATCTCATCTAAGTCCTGCCTGCTTTCTGCCCCATCTTTAATCTCTGGAAAGTTTCTTCCCTCCCAAGGGAGCACGCTTCTCTGTACCTCCTCAGCTTCCCCAGCCAGACCAGGCCTGCTACTCAGCCTGTCCTCAATCCTTCCACTTTTGCCACATAGGGATCCCGTCTCACAGGGTCACAGGATCATAGAACCTCAATGCTAGGCAGTTCCTGGGGGATGGTCTTGCTCTCATTGTACATAGTAGGAGATGGAGGGCCAGAGAAGGCAGGACACCAGCCCTAGGTCTCATAGCTAGTCATGGCAAGGCTGGGACCAGACCTCAGAGAGTCTTCCCACCCAACTTGAGTCCCCACACTGCCACATGAGGCCTCTCAGGACTGACCCAGCACAAGCTGGTCCCGCGGCAGCTCCCACGTGGAGTCATAGGGCAGCTGCATGGGGTCCACGTAGATGTACTCATGGCCGTCAGAGCTCACAGACTCAATCACCTTCCATCGGATCTCGTAACGTGGCTTCTGGAGGACCAACCCCAGGAATTAGTTATCAGAGGGAGTCTCAGGCCCTGAGGCCCATTAGGTTCGTCCGTCTAGGACACATGGGGCAGGAGACCCTGAGGCCCAGAGAGGGGCAGGGGCATATTTGAAGTCACACAGCAAGTGCTCAACTGAGCCAAGGTCTTCATGGGCTCGGAGGGAACAGGGACCAAGGGGCCCCAGAGGAGGCTTCAGGACTTGGCAGACTGAGGAGCAACTGGCAGCTGAGGGCCTGGCTCATGAGAACCTCCTCTCTAGCTTCTCTCCCAGCCTTCGCTGCTCCTCAGATGGAAGTAGTAGAGCAGGTGACCCCAGAAAGTGACACCAGGTAGGGTACTCGGCTGGATGTGGATGGCTCTCCCCATGCTGGGCAAGTCAGAAAGATGTAAGCTTAGAATGTTGACATCTTAGGGTGTTGGAACGACAGGACTGGAATTTTAGAATGATGGGATCATGAGGTGCTGCAATCCTGATTCAGGAAGCTTAAAATGTTGGAATCACAGAATGGTAAAATCTCAAAGCAGAACACTGAAATTACAGACTAATAGGATCAGAATGCATTTCAGTAGAATCACAGGTTCTCCGTGGGTGAGAGCTAGAAGAATCCTGGAGCCCATGCAGTCCACCTCAAAGGTCCCATGCTCCATGGCTAGGGTGAGAGGAATGGTGTCTCAGCAGGACCCGGGGACTTAATGACACAGTAGGGGAAGGGAATCCTGGATAGCTCGGGCCAGGCTCAGGTTGGCCCAGACTGCTGGGGGTGGAGGAAGCTGAGACAGCCAGCGTCACAAGTCCCCACCTGAGTTCCATGCTGAGCCCTGCATGTGGCCAGATCACGCAGCATTCAAGGAGGGCAGAGGGGTGGAATTTATGCAAAATAATGATGCGCCAGTCTTCACCCACTGGGCCAGGGAGGGGCTTACCTTCTGCCAAAGCATGATGAGGATGATAAGGGAGATGACGGTGAGCACCACCAGGGCCAGGATGGCTGAGATCACCACCACCTTAAAGGGCAAGGCTGGAGGCAGAGATGAGAGCAGGCCATGAGCAAACTGGGCAGCTGCCCTCCCCTCACCCCATCTTTGGCATCATAGATCCCTCCGTACACATCCTGTCCAGAATAGAAGCGCCCACCTCCCCACCAGCCTGCAGTGTCAGACCCTCAGCCTCTCGCTCTAGGCCACACGTTCAGACTGTCCTGTAAATACTCCATCCCCTCAGTAACTACCCCCACTCAGATCACTGCTGTCCTCCACGTCCCTTCAGCCCTGCCAGTCAGTCTGGCCTTGCTGCCAGAGCTCTGGACGGGGTGCAAATCCTGTTCTGAGTTCCTGTCCATTGCCTGGACCTCCCATTAGCCCTGGAGCCCCTGAGGGCTGGGTTGTGGCTTACCTCTCCTCTGAGTCCACACCCTTGCTGGGGCTGCCACAGCTCGGTCAGACTCCAAGCTCCATGCCTGACCGAGTGGCCGGTGGACTGAGTGAGTGGCCACTGAGGGAGCAATGGCTGAGACCCCCAGCCTGATGAATCCAGACCTCAGCACGGAGGCCACTTCTCCCCACTTCACCCAAAGGGCCCAGTTGGGGTTGGAGTGGTGACGGTAGTTAACAAAGTGGGGCTCACACTGGCCCTTACAAGCCTCGAGTCTCCTCCACCCTCAAGGCCTCAGCCTCTTCGCTGTACAGCTTCCCACTCTCCTCATCCAGCCCCGCCAGACCTGCCTCTCCCCTGCCCTGCCCCGCTGGCCACCCCTGAGGTCCTATGGAACTCATTCCCTCCTCTTCTGTCCCCAATCTATGCTTCTTTGCTCCCCAGGAAGTCCTGTCCCACCTCCTCCTCCCCATCCATTGCTATAACCTCAGTCCCTAAAACCACACCTGGCACATGGTAGGTACCTAGTACTATTTGTTGAATTACTAAGTGAATGCCATTGTTATGCTTAAAATCTTTGGATGCAGGCTGGGCGCAGTGGCTCATGCCTGTAATCCCAGCACTTTGGGAGGCCAAGGTGGGCGGATCACGAGGTCAGGAGTTCAAGACCGGCCTGGCCAATATGGTGAAATCCCATCTCTACTAAAAATACAAAAAATAGCTGGGCGTGGTGGTGGACTCCTGTCATCCCAGCTATTCGGGAGGCTGAGGCAGGAGAATTGTTTGAACCTGGGAGGCAGAGCTTGCAGTGAGCCGAGATCACACCACTGCACTCCAGCCTGGGCAACAGAGCCAGACTCCGTCTTAAAAAAAAAAAAAAACAAAAAAAAAACTTTGGATGCTTCCCCATGTTATCAGTAAAGGAAAAAGGCCAAACTCCTAAAACGGCACATAAGGCAGAGGCTTCATGACTCTACCTCTGCTTCCCTCTCCAACTTCGTCTCTCACCCCTTATCCATTCTCCCTTACCCTTACCCATCCTCGCCATGCCTTCCTCCTCAGGGTCCCAGACCAACATCCCTCTTCTCCTCCCTCCTCCTGCTCATCACACATCTCGGTCCTGGGAAGGAAGCCTGCATCTTCTAGGCAGCCATCGCTGGAGGCATGAAGGAGCCCTCTTGCAGCCATCCTAGGCCCTGTGTGCTGGTGCTCAGCTTCCCGCTCAGGCTTTAGTCACACAAAAGTGTCACATCTGCCTTGGCTCAGAGCTGGTCTTCCACTCAGGCTGTCCACACTGTCTGCCCAGATACCCACTTGCTCAGAGAATGTGTATGCATGTGTGGGAGCGTGGGTGAAATGAGGGGATGAAAGAAGCCCACCCATCCACCACAGGGCAGGGGACAGGAGGCAGCTCTAGACAGGCACGTGCCTGAACACACCCAGGGACCTGCATACACAGAGACCAAGACGCCTCACATGGCCTTTGGAGCCCTGCCTGCTCTAGATCTGCCGACCCCTGTAGCTCCATGCCATAGCACTTCCTTCCCCTTTATCTGCTGCCCTTCCAGCCCCTAAGTATCCACACACTCGATCCTCCAGCCAGATTGAGTTGAATTCTTTTCATTTCTAGGAACTCATTTTGCCTCTGGGCTTTTACACAGGCCCTCTGAGTGGGACACCATTCCTTACCAGGCTAACTTCTAGTCACTTTTTAGGTTTTCACCTAAAGGTTCCTTTTCTAGAATACTTTCCTGAATCCCATAGCTGGGCATGGGACCCCTTCTCCCTCCAGGCTTTGCCCCTAATGTGGTGATCCCAGAGGGAATTGCCAAGTTCCTTGTCTGCCTTCTCTCTCTGGACTATGGGTACTAGGAGGTCCAGGCAGGGCTGAGCCCTTTGACCTTTATACTTCATTGAGAAGTTGGGTCCTCATATTTATTGAATGAAGAAGAAAGGTGAATAAATGAAGCACACTCATACAGGTGCATGTATGCATAAGGATGGGCAGGTAGATACACAAAAGCATCAAGACACTGGTAGGCATTGTTCATATGCACAGAAATTACACACGTATGTGTACCTGCTAACAGATGTACATTGTACAGCAGGCACATGTGTATGGGAATTATGCTTGTACACTTTTCTAGAAAGGTGTGCTCCAATTATATGCTTACAGACATGCACTATGCCAGTTTGCACGCATGCAAAGGAATTGTACATGCATTGCTTGTACACATGTACAGGAATTGTGTACCCACAGGTACATGCATACAGACATACACTGTGGGGTTTAAACAGATGTCTGGGAATTAGGCATGCTCACGTACATGGCTTACAAACACGTGGTGGGTTTACACACATGGACAGGCATAGTGCACAGGTGTATGCTTATACACATACACTCTAGCTTTACAGGAGTGACTGGAGATTGGGCATTCTTCAGTAGACGATTTACATATCTACACACAGAGGATTTGCACCTATGTTCAAGGAACAGGCATGCTCATGTACATGGCTTACGACATACATATAGTATATGTACACCACACTGAAGGATATTCATATCCATGGCTTATAGACTTGTGTTTGTACACGTGTGTACCCATATTGTGTTTGCCAGAATGTGTTCCTATGCATGTACACAACAGGGTTTCACAATGCTCCTGTTTGCCCCTGGGCATGCTAACTCCTTTGGCCTGCTGTGGGTACATGGGCACATTACCAATTAGGCAGGGTTAAGGTAGGGATTGGGATCGTCAGGGGCCACCGAGGCTGGGGACTCACAGTGTGGCACCACGATGACCTCCTGCGTGTCCTGGCCCACAGCGTTGCGCAGCGTGCAGCGCACCGACAGTGGCCGATCCACGTGCTGCAGACGCAATGTGCTCACCACCTCAAACTCCTGCTCCTCCTCCCAGTACGTCACGTTAGTCTCCAGCTGGCTCTCCTCTTCGGAACTGTTCCCCAGCAGCGTGGGTGGCAGCTCGCGTGGACACCTGCCAGGAGAGCCGGTAGGGTTGGCTGCCAGCCCCTTCCCCTTGCAGACAGGGAAACTGAGGAGAAACTGGTGGAAGGAGGCAGGACGTGTCCAGTTCCTATGTCCCACTGCCTGTTTCCGAACGGGCTCCTCCTGTGCTCCCTCTACTGGTCAGCAGGGGGTGCTCCCATCCCAGAACTGACGACGCGGATTGCAAAATCCATTCTTATTTGACCCACGGGGTCATACAGCGTATCGGGTAGAGGCAGAACCTGCACTGAATCGTGCCTCTGTCCACTACATTAGAATCGACCTGGCCAGGAGTGCAGAACTGATCTACAGGGCGGGTGAGTTCTCTGGGGCTCAGACCCTGCACTTTGCTAGGCCAAACTGCCCAGGGGTAAAGGTAAGGAAAAGGGACCATTTAGGTCATACAGAGTAGGACCAAGGAGGTGGTGACCTGGCCTCCTAGGATGCAACTCTATGCCTGGAACAATATGCCAAGAAGAACGGGCGGGACTAGATAACCTTCACGAGCTTTTTCTAGCCAGCTGGGGGACACTGGGAGACTGAGGCCCGGGTCTGCTCACCTTTTGAGGTCTCTGCAGGCAGACCAGATGATGTTCGGCTGGGGCATGCCCCGGCCACGACAGCGGACTGTCTGTTCCCCACTGTCAGGGTGGCTCTCACTTAGCTCCAGCACTCGGACAGGGACTGCATGGAGAGAGCACTGAGTTAGGAGGCGGGAGGGTCAGGACAGTTAACAGGACAGGTCCTCAGGGGAGGACCTGGCCCAGAGTCTCTCTTGGGGGAGGAGGGCTGTAGACTGCAGGTGAACATTAAATACCAGGAATCAGTGTGAAAACCGATGGGTTCCCTTCTGAGTACTTCAAAGGGAACGCCTCAGCAGGGTGCTAGTCTGTCTTTAACACCTCTCTGAGACTTGCTAATCTTCCCTTTTAACAAAGAGAGGCTAGGCCTCAAGCTCAGAGCCCTGGGCCACCAAGCTCATGAAGCCAGCATTTAATAGCATTGTTTGGTCTTCTCTGAGTTTATTTTAGTGGTTGCTTTATATTTATGACATGTGATGTCGATTTTCCACCTACAATAGAGAGGTTACATTTTGTCTTACAAAATAAATTTGTTTTTAGAAAGTCAGTTAACAAAACATTAAGTCATTATCATGTCATTTCTCTGCTCAAAACCCTGCCATGGCTCTTCATTTCAGTCATAGTAAAAGCCAAAGTCTGCACCAGGCCCACAAAGACCTATGCGATTTGCCCTTCTCCCAGCCCCCACTGCCCTATCCCCGTTCTGACTTCATCTCCCACCACTCTCCCCAACAGCCCTGATCCAACCACACAAGCCTTTCAGTGATTGCTCTGGCCTTTGCACTGCCCGAGGTACCCTTTCCCCAAATATCCACTGAGCTAATGTCCTCACCTTCTTCAGGTCCTCATGCAAATGTCACTTCCTCAGCCCTGATCACTGTATCAAAAATGCAACTCTCACCATCACTCTGTGCCCAACACTCTCAACCTTCCCTACCCGGCCCCTGTTTTTCCTCTCCCGCAGTGTTAGTTACCTTCTAACCTATGTAATTTGCTAGGGTTTTCCTCCCTACTGTTAGTGTTTGTCTTCCCCTACTTGGATGCAAGCTGCACAAAGGCAGGGAGGGAAGTTCAAGAACCTTGAACAGACAGGCATATGGTAGTTGCTCAATAAATACCTATCGAGTTAATAGTACAGTATAAGTGGAATATGAGAAGGGAAAATCATGGCCTTGGTACCTAAGTGCCTGAAGTTTTGGAAACACCAATCTAGCCAGATGGCCTCCTTATACAGCTGGGGAAACTGAGGCCCAGAGGCCAGGTTCACACGGCAGTGGGTCAGTGGCCTAGAATCCATCTCCTGAGTTCCAGGCTCCCTCTCCCACTCCTCCCATGGGTGGGTGGACAGTGCAGGAAGGGAGAGGGAACAGGGGCAGGGAGGAGAAGGAGAAGGGACATGGCAAGGGGCGTGCTCATCACCATTGATCTGTAGCTGGAAGGAGAGCTGGACCTCAGCATCCTCATGGAAGGCCCGCATGGTGTAGTGGCCAGCCTCTGCCACCTTCACGCGAACGAGCGTCAGCTCTGACACATACCTGGGGAGCAGGAAAGGCAGCTGTCAGAGTCGGAAGGACTCTTACAGTTCTCCCCACCCTCCTGGTATAAAGAGGAACACGGCCCAGGGAGGGGAAGGGCTTGCCAAGGTCATCTCGGCATTGGTAGCAGAGCCGGGACTCAAACCAGGTCTCCTAAATCCTCACCCATAGGCAGTTCCCCTAGGCCAAGAGGGAGGGTTCAGATGAACTGTGGGTGGGGGTGGGGAGCATTGAAGGAAAGTCCTATTTCTCTCCCCTTCAGAAACGTGGACACTGCTCCATCCTAACCTACCACAGTCTCTGTCAGCCAGCAAATCTCCAGCCTCAGGGATACCACAGGCCATGAGTGGCCTGCCTGGCACCCTCTTCCCCAGTCATCTGCCCGTTTACTTCTTGGCTGCTACTGCTGGCCCCACCCATCACAAGGACAACTAAACATCTGGGTGATCATCTGACCGGCGTCTGTTTCCTCCGCTAGACTAGAAACTCTAGGAGGGATGAACTGTCAGCTCTGGTCGCTGCAGCATCCCCAGCACCTGGCACCTAATATGCTCTCAGAAAGCTGGGCCTAGGTTTGTGGCTGAAAGCCGAGGGCTGCCTGGCGGCGGCAAAGAAAAATAACTTCAAGAATGGGGTGGGAGAGCGAGCTGCTCACCGGGTCTCCGACACGTTGCGCGTGGACAGGGCGATTTCGCCAGCGCTGGAGTCGCCCAGGGTGCGGTTGTCTTTGAACCACAGGACAGTGGGCGGTGGGTAGGCCTCGAACACTACCTGCAGTGTCCGGCTCCGATGCAGCTCAGCAAATTGTAGTGTGCCCACCTCTCCCAGGAGCCGCACGTAGCCGCTCTCTGCAAGGGGTGACCGTCAGGGGCGGGGCCCTGGGGGCAGGGCACCAACTGAATCCCAAAGGAGGCCAGCCTGTGGGGTGGGGCTTCAGGCCTGGGGACCCTGCCGGCCATGGAGTTTCCGGAGCTGAGGTTGAAATTGGGCTGGGGACGGGGCCTGGAGAAGGGGCCAAATTTGGGGCTAATGTGGATGCTGGGGCCGGCTCCCAGGTTGGGACCAGAGTTGTACTAACAGTTCTCTGTTCTGGGTCAGTACTGTGGCTGATGCTGGGACTAGTGATAAGGTTGAACTAGTGATAAGGTTGAATTTGGGGATGGGGCTTCCCGGACCTGGGATGGCAGTTGGGCTTGGAAGTCAGGTTGGGGCTGGGGCTCTGGCTAGTCAGAAAGTCTAGGTTGAGATAGGGTTGGATTTGGGGCTGACACTACATTTTGGTTTGGGTTTATCCTGGAATTGGGGTTTTGGTTGGCACAGAGGCTAGCTAGGGTTGCACTGGAGTGTGGCTGACTATACCCCGGGGCTATGACAGGCACTGGGTCCAGCTCAGCCCTGATCACTGTATCAAAAATGCAACTCTCACCATCACTCTGCGCCCAGCAGAGTGGGTGAGGGTGGGGAGTGTTGAAGGAAATGGAGATTGGGCTGAGCCCAAGGCACACACCAACCACGGTGATGTTGATGGCCTTTTCATCCTGATGGTCATTCACACTCTCCGTCACATTGCAGGTGTAGGTCCCCGAGTCTTCTAACTCGGCACTGGGGATGTGCAGGATGGAGCGGATGTGGTAAGGCATATCCAAGAGGAAGTCGGTCACCGGCTCCACCAGCCGTCCACTCTGCAGCAACAGGTTGGGCAGGCCCCCCAAATCAGGAGGGGCCGGGGAGAAATCAGCCTGCAAGCCAGATATCCACCCGTTCCTGGCCCCTCCTCCGACCCCTGCCTGGCCCCACATTACTTCTTTGCGGGGGTATGTCCACTCGAAGTTGACCACCTCATTCCCGATCACAATGCACATGAGGGTGATGTTCTCACCCTGGCGGACCACAGTCTGCACTGCGTTCACAGAGACGTTGATGGATGACACTGGTAGAGAGAGATTGGCTTAGGTCTGGGGAAGTCACCACCAGCCACTAGCACTTCAGCTTGGGGATAGGGTAGGGGGCTAGAGAGGGAAAGGATGACTGATGTAGAAGATTCATTCATTGAACAAATATTTACTGAATACCTACTACATGCCAAGTACTATTCTGGACACTGGAGCAACAGTAGTGAACAAAGTGGACAAAATCTCTGTTCTTATGGAGCTGACGTTCTAGAAGGGATAACAGTCTGGAAATCAAAGTACCCTCTGGAGATCTATGTACAGGAGAAATGTATTGAGCACATACCATGTGCCAGGTACTCTCCATCTTTTATTTAATCTTCACAATTGATCCTATGAGGTAGGCAGCCATTGTTATCCCCACGTTACAAGAGGGGAAGCAGGCTCAGAGAGATTATGTGCTTTGTGTAAAGTCACTTAGGCAGGAAATAGCAAAGCTGGGATTTCGACCCAGCTGGCTCTGAAGCTCGTGCCCTCACCGACCATGTTACACAGGCCAGCTCTGCCACTATCGAATTCTGCGACAGGGGACAAACTCCATCCTCTCTCTGCACCTGAGTTTCCTCTTCTGTAACATGGGGAAAACACTATCTTCCTTCAAAGGCTGTGGTGAGAATCCACTGGGAAGTGGAGTCCCACACTTTGTAAACTGTAAAGGGCTATTCCTCTGCGGAGGATTATACTTGCCTCTGCTGAGCATCAGGCCAGAAAGGGGGCTCACCCTGGAGTCTGTAGACATAGTAGGCATCGGAATCCACCTCCCTGTCCCCAATGGTGGTTTTGCAGATGTAGCTTCTGTCCTCAAAGATACCAGAAAAGCCACGTTGGTGATCATAGGGGACAGGCAGTGCAATGTCCCCTTTCTTCTCGTGCAGTGTCACCACCAGCTGTGGGTCTGTTACTCGGCATGGAATGGTGATCTCAGTTATTTCCGTGAGAAAGATGAATAGTTCCTCGGCATCATTAGGGAGGAAGCCCACGGTGGGATCTGCCAGGAGTGGAGCCGTGAATGAATCAGGGGAACTGGGTTTCTGGCCATCCCCTGAATTGCTGTGTGGCAAGTCATTTGTCATCTCTGGCCCTTTGTCTCCCCATTACAGAATAGGGATGCTCCCAGAAGAGCATAAATCAAATGTTAGAGCTGGTCCCTTCCAGCTCTAATGTTTGATATTGACAGTGCCAGGGTAAGAAAGAAGGCAAGTCACAAGTTGAAATGCAGCTGATATCTGGAGCTTGGAGAATGGGGAAGAAGGGATGTGGGGTCAAGAGGGAGCAGATTGGAAGCAGCTGAGAATATAGAGTTCTTGGGAGGCAGGAATAGGGTGACTGGCAGGGAGCAGGCAGATCATCCAGACCAAGGAGTTGGGGCGAACACACTCCCCAACTGAGCCAGGCTGGTTCCATGATTGTCTGCTTTTCTAGGATGGCTGCATTTCACAATAAACTAAAGCACTCTCTGGACTTCCCCTGATGCCTCCAGTTGACAAGAGGGGTAAGGAGTGGGCACACAGGCTGGGAGCCCTTACCTGGCACAAAGATGTAGAGCCGTTTCCGCTCATCGGTCTCCAGTCCACGGGAGTCATTGTGGGTGCAAAAGTATTCTCCCGTGTCTAGCCCAGTGAGGTTGGTCAGTGTGAGCACGCTGGAGAAGGTGCCGTCCTGGGCCTTGGCCATTTCCTGTGGGGGCTCCTGGGACATCCGTTCCCATACCACCGGAGCTGAACCCAAGCAGGTCAGAACGAAGGTGCTGGAGACATTGAGGACAAGCTCTGGCCCCGGGGGTGTGACGACCAGGCCCTGAGAGATCTGTGGTTCCAGCAGTAACAGGAGGGGCAGCAACAGCAGCTCGCCTTTGGGAGAGGAGGTATCAGACATCAGGAAACAGGGGCTTCAGCACCTCTCCCAAGGCTGAGCCTGCGAGGAGGCCACGTATGCACAGCCCTCAGGTCCTTGAGGAGCACAGCTCCTTTATCCGACAGGCTGGGGCTCTCCAGCCATGGCTCTGAGGACCACTCTCCCAGCTCCAAAGCCCCAGGGATTCCTCCGGACTGCCTATGTCAGTCCCTTTAGACCCCAGCCTCTGAGTCCTTCAGCAGTGCCGTGTGAAGGCAGTAGGCACCAGAAGGGGCCAGGAAATCCTCGGGAAGCAATTCCCTGGCCTCCAGTTCCTGCATTGCTTCCCAGGTCACTTTCTGAGCCTCTTCCCTACAGCTCTCTGCCTCCTCCCCCGACTGCCCAGGTTCTGCCCAAGGCCCAGAGGTGGCTCTGGGTGGGAGAGAGATGAGAGGGAGGGGCTCAGGTAGCTCAGAGTGGGGCCAGAAAAGATGCTGAGGCCCTTTTGGGCTGGAGGGAACTGGGGTTGGGTGTGTGTGTGTGCCAAGTGATTGGTCCCCCTCCATGACATCCCCTGGAGAAGGATTTTTCAGGCCACGCCCTCCATGCCCCCTGGTGATACAGATCAGGAGGGGAGGTGGGCGGTCAGGCAGCCAGTCCATCTTATGGCCAGCTGCCGGGCAGGCTGCTGGCTGGTCATTAATTGCTGGGTCAGTCGCTCAGCCCCTGCAGAGCTGAAGACATGTTAACGGGCAGGAGTGAGGGGTGGAGTGTGCTGAGAAGCCCAGCAGGGACTTGGAAGCTCCCAGCCAATGAGGGGTCCAAGCCGAGTGCCACAGATCCACCAGACCGAGGACAGGAGGCCAGGGGTGTGTGCCAGAAGGTGGGATGGGGTCTGGAGGGCCAATCAAAGGATTTGAGCTGATGGTTCTGGACAAGCAGGGGCCCACTGACGCTTTCTGAGCTGAAGGGCTGGCAGCTGGAGGCCTCCACAGAGCCCACTGGAAATCCTGAAAACTAAAGCCAAAGAGCAGGGCAGTGTGCCTGGTGCTTCACGCCCTGCCGCCAGCACACATCACCCCTGCCAGCTCCAGGGTTCCACTCCGCAGCCCCCCGGGTCCCCTACCTTATCTCCCATCTACCCACCTTTGAGGGCCAGAGCTGGCATCACACCCGGAAGCCGCATGGTGTCCTGCAGAGTTAAACAGGAGTCAGGGCCCAGGGCAGGTGGAGGCAGCGACAGGGGCTATCTCACCACCTGGCTCCTGCAGAATGAGCCCCAGCTTGGGCCACCCAGCCTTCATGTCCGAGGGGCTGAAGTCAAAAGCCACCACGTCCCAAGCCTGAAAGGGCACTCATGACCACAGGCTGTCTCCTCTCCATCCCGGACTTAGCCTTGGGGTCCTGGCCTTTGCTTTGGCTCTGCTTGTGACTCTCACGTGGCCTCGGCTGCGTCCCCAGACTCTCTCCGGGCCTTAGTTTCCCCGTCTGTACAGTGAGTTGGGGGAAGTTGGGCTGGATGGTGTCCAGTAGCCTACCAGCTCTGACAGCCTGTCCTCCGGGTGACAGTTCCAATACCAGGCTCTTATCTGCCAGGACAAATATTTGGGAAAGTGTGATGAAAGGCATGGGAGGAGGAGGGGGAAGGCCAGAACCCAGAGAACTCCCGCAGCTCCACAAGCACAACAGGAAATGGAGGAGGCTGTGGGCTGTGGGAAGGGAAGCGGGGGAGCCGGGGCTGTGGAATGTGGGAGGTGGGCCTGGACACCTTTAGTCAGCCCAGAGCATACAGGGAGGCCCAGGGGACAGCAGCTAGGGGCTGGGCCCAGGAGAGGTCCCATCGAGCAGCCAGGCCTCACAGGTCCTTGGAGACCAGTGAAGCCAGGCTCCCCACCCCCACCCCCAGGGTGCAGATGGGGAAACTGAGGCTCTGAGAAGGTGAGAAGTTTACCCAAGATTCCACAGCAGAGCCTGTCTGAGAGGGAGACAGAGAGAAAGAGACCTGGAATGATAGAAGTAGAAAGAGACAAAGACACAGAGACAGAGAGGAGGTGCCCAGAGAGACAGCACCCGAGGCACTAAGAGACAGAAGCAAGGACAAAGACAGAGACAGAAGCAAGGACAAAGACAGAGACAGAAGCAAGGACAAAGACAGAGACAGACTGAATGGGGTGGCCCTTGCTCTCCTCTATCTTGGAAGACACACCTCAGGTCCCAGGAGACCACCAGGAGCCAGGTATGCCAAGAGTCTGCCTGCAGCATTGGCAGGAAGGACGCCAGAGGACAGGGGTCGCAGAGCATGAGCTTTGGGAGGTGATGGCATGATGAGGCAACAAGGAGCCTCCTCTGGCTGTGGGGCTGCCCAGCCTGGCCTGCCTCTGAAGGCCATGCCCAGCTTGCCCCTACCTCCCCATCTCACCCCTTTTAGTTTTCAGTTTAGGGCTGCAGACCGGGTTCAGGCCCCAGCATGCCACCTCTTGTGCCATCGCTCTGCCTGTGGCCTAAGTCCCCAGCTCTGGAAGTGGATGATGGTGAGTACCTCACCTACCAGGGCTGCATTCACATGTCAGGGGTGGGACAGAAGCAAGGCTCCTCCCGCCTATGGACCCCCAATCTTAGCTCTGCCCAACACCCCAAGAAACAGTCTGAGCAAATCAGCTCTTCTCCTCCCTCCTCCCTTTCAGACTGCCTGCCTGAAGGTCTCCTCGTTTCTTCCTCTCCCCTCTCTGAACTGCTCCTGACTCAAAGCCCAGCCCTTCTGACGCCCCCTCCAGCCTCTGCTCCCCACCATTCCTCTGCCCCAGCCCCTCCAGCTGGATGCCAGGCCTCCTTGGTCAGGAGGCAGCAGCGCCAAGGCGGAGCCAGCAGCCCCCACAGAGGCCCATCTGCCCCTCCGTCGGTGCCCCTCTGGCTGCCCCCTTCCTGTAGAGATCTCAGCCAAAGAAAATCATTAGCAGAGGCTGGGGGAGGGGGTCACTTCAGCTTCCCTGCCCCTCCTCTCCCAGTCTCCCTGGCTGGCCACACTGTTTATTATTCTAAAGGAGGAATTTGGCCGGCTGGCCAGGAGAAGGGAGGTCACTGCAGCAGGGCTGGCCTGGCTCTGGAAGGCTGGGCTGGCTATGTGGGCTGGGCCCTCATGGCATGCAGCCCCCGACCCTCCTCCCATGTGGCACTCCATCCTCTCCCCTTCAGGCTCTCTTCTGCTGGGCCTGGGGCTGGGGGTGGCTTAGAGACTCTGAGCTAGGAGGTATGCTTTTTGAATGGGCAGCAGAGGCCCAGAGAAGGACAGAAGCATGCCCCAGTCACACAGCAAAAAGGCAGATTCAAGCTGTGGGGAGAGGACAGGCAGGCAGTGTGGATGCCGTAGGGAGGGTGTAGGCACCCCAGGGATCTCGGACTGGCTTCACTATGAATAGAGCAATCAGCTCCCCTCATAAGCACCCTGGGACCCACTGTGAGACTGAGCGAGTCTCCAGCCTCTCTGAACTCTGCATCCCCATCCATATAGAGAGGTTGGCAGGTGTCGTCTCAAAGAGCTGTCCCTATAGTGAAGCTCTGCCTTTCTGACAGGCCAAAGAGAAGATTCTAGTCACCACGAATCTTACCAGGGTGTTTTGAGGAGGTGGGGGCTAGTAAGCAGGAGGGGGCTACATTCCTGAGGCTAGAGTCACATAAGAATCCACCAGCCATCTCGCTCCACGAAAGGAATTTCCATGACTATTCAGCCACAGACTTGCTCTGCGGGCTTTGACAAGTTGTTTCCCTCTCTGGGCCTCAGTTTCCCCATCTATACAATTAAGAGTTAGGCAACAGGCTGGGCACGGTGGCTCACGCCTGTAATCCCAGCACTTTGGGAAGCCGAGGCAGGCGGATCACGAGGTTGAGAGATCGAGACCAACCTAGCCAACATGGTGAAACCCCGTCTCTACTAAAAATACAAAAATTAGCTGGGCATGGTGGCAAGTGCCTGTAGTCCCAGCTGCTCAGGAGGCCGAGGCAGGAGAATCGCTTGAACCCAGGAGGCGGAGGTTGCAGTGAGCTGAGATCACACCACTACACTCCAGCCTGGTGACAGAGTGAGAATCTGTCTCAAAAAAAAAAAAAAAAGTTAGACAACAGTGTTTCAACAGTGTTTCAGGGGACTTTCCGCTGGTGACGTGGAACCCCAGGAGGTGGCAAGGAAAGAGTGGTAGGGACAAGAGGCTGGAGGGCCAGGGAGGGCAGAGTAGGGCTTAGGGCACCCAGACATGACTTCCCAGGCCATCCTGGATGACTCCCTGATACCCGACATTGTCCACCCAATGCGTTAGGCCTCTTTGTGCTTCCCAGAGGCTGTTCTGGTTCCAGCCAATCCCAGGGAGGCCCAGGCAGCTGACTTGGTGGTAGTGGGCTTGCCTGTGACAACTTCCCCTCTTTAGGAGGACTGTACTCTAGGGAAGGGCCACCTAGGACAACCTGGATGTCACAGTCAGAGAGCAGGCACTCCCCCTATCTGCTGTACTCTCCTGCCCAGGGAGGCCTCTAGAGCAGAGAGAGGGAGGGCACCCCTAGGTGTCCCCCTTTTGCCCATGAAGAGAGTGCTATGTGCCAGGAACCCCTCCTGATTCCTCCTATTCTGGCCAGGTTGTAGGCTCAGAGGCCCAAAGTGGAGATCATGCCCAGCTCCTCACGTGACTCAGAGGGACCCCTTAGGGGAGCAGAGTGAGGACCCCAAGTCCGGGGCACAGAGTGGAACCCCAAGTTCAGGGGAGAGGAGTGGGGGGCCCCAAGTCTAGGGGAGCGGAGTAAGGACCCCAAGTCCAGGGGAGCAGACTGGGAACTCCAAGTCAAAAGGAAGCAGAGTGGGGACCCCAAGTCCAAAGGAGCAGAGTAAGGACCCCAAGCCCCGGGGAGAGGAGTGGGTGCCCCAAGTCCAGGAGAGCAAGCATGCTTGGGGAGTCATTCTCAGAGGCCCAGACTTCCCTCCTCCCAGCACGTACAATTCTCCACTCCTTTCCCACCGCCTTAATCTAAATAAATCCAGCCCATCTTGGCCACATCCGCCAGCAACAGCTTCCCTCCCTCAGGGTCCTGAGGCTCCCACGACACAGGCAGGCCAGGGAGGGGGCCCTGCATTGCTGCGGGGGTTGATGGGGGGAGCCTGCACATGGTCAGCACATACACACAGCACAGATGCACAGATGCCTGCCTATGCACTTCCTCGCACGCTCCTCTGAAACACATACGTATGCAACAGGCCATGTGGGTGCCAAGCCCTCATGCAGGTACTAAACATGTACACACCCACACGAAACACATGTGCGCAGCTCCCACTGTGCCCAGCACCCGTGGAGATGCACCCGTATGCAACAGTTCACATGTGTATGCAGCACATACAACATGCACAGAACATGTGCACATAGAACCCCAAATTCACCTGAACACACAGCCATATGCATGAACAGACAAGCCAGAAAGCCCGTGTTACTGCACCAGGAACCATTCTGAGCATTTGGCACGTATTGGCTCACTTGATTCTCCATCAACTCTATGAGGTAGATACAGTGATCATTTCCATTTTACAGTGGGGAAACTGAGGCAGAGAGCATTTAATAACTGGGCTAGGAACACAGAGCCAGAAGGGGTAGAGCAGAGATTAAAGTGAAGTGGTGTGACTCTGTGTTCTATGCCACCAGCTCCACCGCTTCTCTGACCAATGTGCATGTTTGGTTGGGTCTGGGGAGAAGGCAGTGGGGACTGATAAAAACAGACGGATTTGAGAGTTACTTAGCTGAGAATCGACAGGACTGGGTGACTTAATATTGAGGGGCTGGAGAGGGAGGTATGCACCTCTGTGTCTGGCTTGGAATACTGGGAGGCAGAAGTGTGTGTGTGTGTGTGTGTGTGTGTGTACACGCGCACATGCTGAGGGGACGATGCCATTTTCTGAGATGAGAATGAGGTCAAAGAGCAGGAGTGAGAGCTGCAACTGAGCAGGTTTAGGATAGGGAGGGTCTGTGGGCACTGAGGGGACAGTGGGATGTTCAGTCTGGAGGCCAGGAACAGGCCGGGTAGAAACAGCAGTGAGATGAGAGAGAGAGGGCCGTGCTGCAGGGAGAGGGGGGTGCTGGGGGCAGGCAGTGTCAGGCCTGGGATGCTCTGAATAAACCAAATGCCTGAGGGAGGAGGAGGCCTGGCCATGGGGTTATGGGGTCAGAGTCTTGGAATGTCAGCAGGCCAGAGCCCTCAGGGATCATCTATCTAATCTAACTGCCTTCCTGTGCTCCATTGTGCTCTTGGGGAAACTGAGGCTTAGGGAAGGAAAGCAAGAGGGCCCATTGTTTTGGCCTAGACAAGATGGGTTCGGGTGGTCAGTGGGGCTGAAGCTCACCTGCCCGCGCAGCTCCCCGCCTCCAGCCCCTGCTAAGATGTGAGGCTGGTGGCTCAAGGCCCCAGGCTTCAGGCTATAGCTGCCCCTGCCCTCTCCACAGCACACCTCTGTCCTGCCACACATTGACCTTTGTTTCAAAGTCACATTCTCTGCACGAGCCCAGCCAGGCAGGGATTGGCGACTGAGACTCAGAGGAGGTAATTTGCTAAGTTGTTGGGAGAAGTGAGCCACAGACTCCAGGCTCCTGACCCAGTCCAGTCTTCTGTTCTCCGTACCGGGGCACTTTACAGGCCTGGGACAGACTTTGGAGAGGGGTTGGGGTGGGAAGTAAGAAGACCTGGCTCTAGTCCCAGCTGTGACACCCACTTATAGGATAGTGGCCCCCCCTATCTGCAGGGAATACATTCCAAGGCCCCAGTAGATGCCTGAAACTGTGGATAAAACCAAACCCCATACATACTATGTTCTTTTCCCTACAAATACATACCTATTATAAAGTTTTATTTATAAATAAGGCACAGTAAGAGATGAACAACAATAATAGTAAAATAATAAAATAGAACAATGATAAAAATATACTGTAATAAAAGTCATGTGACTGTGTTCTCTCTCTTAAAATATCTTACTGTATCGTTCACTCTTCTTGTGAAGACGTGGAATGACACGGTGCCTACGTGATAAGAGGAAGTGAGGTGATGGCGTAAGCATTGTGAAGTAGCGTTAGGCTACTACTGACCTCCAGACATTATCAGAAGGATCAGGTCATCTGCTCCAAGTGATCCTGGACCACCGAGCCATGATAGTGTTGATGGCTGGATGTCAGAAGTGGACTTTGTTGATGACTAACAGGTGGGTAGCGTATATGGACAAAGGGATGATTCACTCCTGGGCGGGACAGACAGGACAGTGCAAGATTTCATCACACTACTCAGAACAGCACAAAATTTAAAGCTTGTAAGTTGTTTATTTATGGAATTTTCCATTTAATGTTTTTGGACCACAGTTGATCTGGGGTAACTGAAACTTCAGAAAGTGAAACTGCAGCTAAGGGTGACTACTGTACAGTCCTGACCCTCTCTGAGCCTCAGTTTCCTTATCTGTGCAAAAGGGTGGGCAAGACTGTCTTGGGAGCACTTTCAGGGCTGACATGCTGTGGCCCTCAGGGCTCCACTCTGGGAAGGCAGCTGTGCTGAGCTGGAATGCTGGGCTCGGGGTGGGGGTGCTGGGGAGGGACCCATGTCATGACTCAGCTCAGAGAAGGCTGCCAGTTCCAGGCCTGGGAGTCTGTGGGGGCAAGAGGCATCTGGAGCCAGGGATGAAGTCCTCCCGCCAGCAGCTAAAGAGTAGGAAAGGGATAGCAGCACAGCCTGGGCCTGGCGGCAAGTCTGGTCCATGTGGCTGTCCCCAAGCAGGCTGAGATGTGGGTGTGATTGGGTCATGTGATCAGGGAGCCCCATCCTGGGAGCCAGAGAAGAGAGCAGGATCGGAGGGTGAGGAGACAGTTACAGGTGGAGGGGAGAAACTGGGGAACTGGCCGAGGCTCCCACCGGCCCCCTTCAATCCTATGCTCGCTCCACTTCCAGTTGTTGGAGAAGGCTCAGTGCTCCACCCCTGCACCACGAACCTCCCCACCAGCCTCGGGATCACTCTAAGGGCTACAGAAAGAAAGCAGCCCAGCGCAGGCCACTCGGTGTTGGAGCCATTCTCTGTGCCATGCTGCTTCTAGGCCCGGGGTCCTCTTTATGTTTCTCCAGGTACCTACAAAGTGCCCTGAACAAAGCAGCAGAAATCGACTAAGATGGGGCCTGGCGTGTGCTCCCGCTGCTCTGGAAGTCCAAACTGGATAGAAGAATAGCGCTGGTTCCCTGGAAGGCTGCTAAGCCCCCTGCACCCACCCCTCCAGCACAGGCTCGGCTGCCTCTGGCTGTCCCACCGCCAATCTCCTCACCTCCAATCTGTCCCCTCCACCTGTTCTCACACCCCAGCCAGAGGGACCTTTCTGAAATACCTATGTGACCTCTCCGGCCCTCCTCTGTTCTCCATCCCCCTCAGGCAAAGGCTGGCTTCTCTGCCCAGCCTTTCAGAATCTTCCGGCCCCGGCCCTGACAGCTCCCTCACAACTGAGGGAGGAAGGCGGCTGCCCCTCCAGCTCCCCAGGGCCCAAGCCAGGCCCTCACACTCGTCACTCACTGTGTGCTCCTCTCCCCATGAGGCCTCCCCAGGGAACACAATGGAAAGAAATGACCTATTTTCTGGAAGTCCAAAATAAGATGAAACATCTGTCTGGAATGGAGCCAGGCTGATAAAGAACGGGCTGATCTCCCCAGCCCGAGCCCCGCTCTCCTGCAGCAAACACCCCCTCACCCATTAGAGTGCGTGTGCTTGGGGGTGGGGGCAGCGATGCGGCTGGCTACTTGGAACAGTGCGTGGGAAAGCGCTCAGTGTGTGCCTCACGGCTGCTGGGGGGCCCAAGGGAGGGGGCCTGGGTCCCCAGGAAGGCTGGGAAGCAGCCTGAGAAGGAGGTCAGTGAGGGAGGGAGGCCTGCTGCACACCCCTGCCCACCGGCTGCAGAGCAAGCACTTCCTGCCTCCTGCGGTGCCTTGAGGGTTACCCCCAGGGCCCTGTGGATTCCTGGCCCAGAGTCCCCCCACCCACCCCGGCCCCATCTGGGCCTCCAACAGCCTTAAAAATAACAATAATAATAATAGCTACCTCTGATTTAGTACAGTTGACCCTTGAACTACACAGGTTTGAACTGTGCAGGTCCACTAACACGTGAATGTTTCACACATGTGAAACATCCACCTCCTTCCCACCCTTCCACTCCTCCACCTCTTCCACCTCTGCCACCCCTGAAAGCAAGGCCAACCCTTCCTCTTCCTCCTCCTTCCCAGTCTACTTAACGTGCAGACAAGGGTGAAGACTTTTTCAGTGATCTACTTCCACTTAATATAAACTGAATGTATTTTCTCTTCCTTGTGATTTTCTTTCATCTAGCTTACTTTATTGTAAGAACATAGTATATAATATACATAACAGACAAAATATGTGTTAATTGACTTTACGTTATCAGTAAGGCCCACAGTAGGCTGGCTATTAGCAGTTAAGTTTTTGGGGAGTCAAAAGCTATACATGAATTTTCGACTTTGCAGTTGGTGGCTGTCCCCAGCCCCCTCATTGTTCAAGGGTCTGCTGTACTTATCACCCACTATCCATGCTAAGCTCCTTATATGAATGATCTCACCAAGTCCTCAGAACAATCCCATGACATCAGTACTGCTTCCTCATTTTACAGATGTGGAAACTGAGGCACAGACTGTTTACATTGTTTGCCCAACAGCTTGCCAGTGGTGTCTCCAGTGTTTAATACTGGGCAGACAGGCTCCAGAGCACACAGCCCAATGCCCATGAGACAGCCCCTCTGTGGCAGGAGGCAAAGATAAGGAGCCCCGCAAAAAGGACAGCCCAGTACCTGGCACAGAACAAGCTCAAATAAAAAAAAAATAAAAGTTAATTAGCCGGGCGTGGTGGAGGGCGCCTGTAATCCCAGCTTCTCGGGAGGCTGAGGCAGGAGAATTGCTTGAACCCGAGATCGCGCCACTGCACTCCAGCCTGGGCAACAAGAGTGAAACTCCGTCTCAAAAAAATAAATTAAAAAATAAGGTCGTCAGCCTTATCTTTTCGCCTTCTTTGTCCCAGCTTCTCCTTTCACTCTTTCATGCTGTCTTTTGAGCTGGGTAAAGCTGAAGCTGACAGTTGGAGTGGGAAACAGTCACTCCATTTTTCACAGAGCCCTACAATCTTAGTACATTCCCCCTATTCACATCTCCCCCACCTTCTCTGCAATTGCACACCTCCCATGACAGGGCTCTCACCACCTCACCTGTGGCCCATTTCATTCTTAGCCAGCTTAGAATCTTCAGAGGGCAGACTATTGAGAATTGTTAATTACACTGAGTACAGTTTATCTCACTGCATTCTCTGCTTATTGGTCTTGCTTCTATCCACCAACCACCCTCTCCCCAAATACAGGACATCTTTCTAGTTATTGTTCTGATCCCCCCCAATCTGGAAACAAACAAAAAGCCCCTACTAATTTAGAGCCAGGCACTCTGCTAAATGAGATGATCTGGAGATTTTGTTTCATCCTCACGACCACCCTGTGAGGGGGGTACACTCATTATTCCCATTTTACAGAGGAGAATACTGAGTCTCAGAGACTTTTGGTAACTTTCCCAAGGTCACACAATAAGTAAGATGCAAAGGAACGGGAATGCAAACTCAGGCCGGCCTGACTCCAAAGCCTATATTCTTTCTTTTTTTAGAGACAGGGTCTCGCTCTGTTGCCCAAGCTGGAGTACAGTGGTGTGGTGGCATGATCATAGCTCACAGCTCACTATAGCCTCAAACTCCTGGGCTCAAGTGATCCTCCCACCTCAGCCTCCTGAGTAGCTGGGACTACAGGTCCGCATCACCACGACTGCCAAAACCTGAATTCTTGCCCGTCATGCCAGACTGTCTGTCTCCTGACCAGAAACAGTTCTGTCCATCTGTCCACAGAGAAACGTTCTCCCTCTAATGGCGTCCACACGGAATCCAGGATCTCAGGGATGAGAAGATCCTCAGGGATCTGGGTCCCGCCTCTGCTCTGACTGAGGGGCAGTGTATGCGGGGGGCCTGCCCCGGGTCACCAATAATTTTAAAGTCGAGCTAGGGATAGAACCCAGGACTAGGGATAGAACTCCACAACTTCGCTGCAGAGGCTGAGGGTGAGCACACAAGGCTGAGGAGAGAGTTTTTGCTTAGGAAAGCCAGGGTCTGGCAGGGGCAGTGCTCCCGCGGGATACAGCATCCAGGCAATCAGCCCAGGTGTGTGGCCGGCTCTGCCACAGGCCTGCTGTGCTCAGGGTCCAGGCCTGCCCCTGTGGGGGCCCCAGCACCCCCTTCCACTGTTTGCAGAGGGCCAGGGCCTCTGTAGCTGCAGAGTTCCAGGCCTCCACCATCCTGCGGCTGCCCTCCCCACCCCCACCCCCCAGAGCCTCATCTCCGGCCGGTGCCATGGCAACAGAGAGTGCCAGGCCCTGGCAGCCAAAGGAGCCCCTGAGAGGGGTCCCAGGCTGAGACTGAGGAGGGGGGTGCGGCAGGCGCAGACAAGCAAACCTTCTGTTCCCCGGGCTGCTGCCAGCCCGGAGCAGCCATGGGCTGGGGTGGGGGCCGCAAATAGAATGGGTTCTCAGAGCCAAGTGGGCAGGGGACAGGCAGGCCTTGGGCCATTCACACTGACCCACCAGCACACAGCCTTCCCCGACAGGCTCAGGGCCTGTAAATAGGGGAGGGGTAGCTAGCTAATGAGTAAACCCTTCACTTATCAGTGCCAATTACCAAACATTGAGATTCCCCTCAGAGCCCTCCTGGGCGGCAGAGCAGGAGGGCAGAGAACCTCCATGTTTCACTGACCCTCTCACTGTCTCAGCATCTGTCCTCCCACCCCTGTCTTCGGTCATTCACTTAACCACCCCTCTGTGCCTCAGTTTTCTCATCTGTAGATTGAGGCTCATCACTAGGTTGTCAGGGCTATTGAAGGAGTTAACACAAGCAAAATGCTTAGAATAGGGCCTGGCACACAGCCCTCTGCAAAGTTGGTGGCCACATTATTATTATTCATTCACTCGAGGGAGAAGAAGTCACTCACTCACTCGGCCTTGCGCGCACAGCCAAGACTCCACGGGACTAGGCTTCTCAGCAAAGGGATGCGTGTGATAAATGAGACGGTGCAAGAAGGCCTCTCCCAAAAGACGCTCCTCAGGAAGAGGTAGCTGCTGATTATTGGTACAATCAGTAGCAACAGCCCTTTTCAGTGTCCTGAGGCTCAGTGAGGAGTGTCTCATCCTAGCACACTCGGGGATTCGGTGGCCAACCTAAGGCCAGACCCATCTAATCACCACTGTCTGTCAATTACTTCTTTCCTGAACTTTTGTCTTAGTCCTTTAATATGACTTCCCACAAATCAGGATACCTACCTAACAACGATCTGGACTCTCTCCAAATTCCTAACATGGAATTAGGCCTACAGTAGGTGCTCAGTAAATGCTTACACGATATGAGAGATTAAATGGCTCTGTAGGGTCAGCTCTTCAGTCCTGGGCCCTCGGCCGTCTCCTAATAACACAGGGATTCACTAGGCTAGGGAACTGGCATGGATAGGCAATGGTGACTCTTTCCTTCCAGGGAGGTGATGGAGATGAGCTGGTGAGGGCAGAACAGACATATGGCACTCTGAAGCCAACAGGCTGCGCCTGATGCCATCCAGGGCAGGGATGGGAGCCCCGCCAGGCTGGGAGCAGTGGTTCCAGCTGGAAGCCACTTATTCCTGGGTCCAAGCCCCAGTTCTCTGAGTTTAACTTATCTGAGTCCCAATTTCCTGGGAAATGGCATGGGAGACCTCCTTTTCCATTTCTGGGAGGGCCAGAGATGATGACGCACAGCACTTGGCACATCATAGGTGCCCAGTAAATGGTAACTAATAACAGTATATGATTACTCCAGTGGGGAGAGCGGGTATGGCTTCCTGAGGGAGGTGGCCTTGAGCTAGGCCTCCAGGGTTTCTTGAGTTTTTTGGCAGATGATGCCAGGGAAAGGTATGGCCAGGGCTCTGTGAGAGATGAAAGGCATCTGGGAGAAATGGCAGGGAGAGATCTGTTGGGCTAGAAACTGGGGCTCTTCAGCAAACAGGTAGGTGATGGCCTGGGAAGGAGGCAGCAGGAGGCCAGGGAAGGAGGCAGGGAGACTTCAGGAAAGGTCTGCAGTGCTGTGTGAGGATTTTCTCTGGACCACCAACTTTTCAAGGCATTGATAGTGATGGCGGGTAGTAGCTGCTGGCTTGGCAGGGCAATGCTGTAACTCCAGGCACTGTGGGGAGGGGGCCTCCATGCAGGAGGATGACACCAGCAGGCTGGCATTTAGTGGGAGGCTGTGGATTAGGATGGGGACAGTGGAGGCTGCAAGGCCAGTGTTGGGGATGAAGCTGTCCCAAACTCAGCCTGAACTCCCTGGCAGGACAAGCTACATAATTTGTGGGGCAAGCACAAAATGGAAATGCAGGGCTCTTTGTTAAAAATTATTAACAATTTCAAAATGATGACTGCAGAGCATTAAACCAAACATAGGCCCTTCTAAGCATGGGGCCCTCAGGAGGATGAGTGCTCATGAAGCCATCTCTGTGCCCTGGACTAAAGGGGAGGCCATCTGTCTGTCTCCATCGATTTATCCATCCATCCATCCATCCATCCATCCACCCACCCACCAATCCATTTATGCATCTCTATATGCATTTATTTATCTAGTGATTATTTCACTATCCATTCAGCAGATAGGCCCTGGGTTGGACACTGATAAGGACACAAATACAGGTGAGATGGGAGCTACCCACAGTCCACCAGGTCAAACCTGCACCTTTACCTTCAATGCTCTGGGCCAGGAGGGGCCAGGGCTTCTGTGACATGTTTAGAAAGCTGAGCCCTACCCCTCTAAGGCTAACTGGAAACCCTGCCCCACCCTATAACCACTGAGGCTCAGCCTCAGAAGTGAAGAAGCTGGTGGTGTCACTGCCCTTGGGTTTCCACTTCTCAGAAGGGAAGGTAACAGAGCAGCAGCAATGAGGATGTGGCAAAACAGTCACAAGAAGCATGGTAGGAACTCTCAGGGGCTAAGGGCAGAGCTGGATGGACCTCTGGGGGCCACTAAACTTCTCCCTTGGCTTCTCCCCACTTTATTATAAGAGGAAACTATGATTAGAATGAAGAAGTGGTATGGCCAAAAGCTCGGGGGTCCAGCAAACCACCCAGGAAGATTCCCATTTCTTGTTGGGACGGCTTTGCTCCTTTTCAGCCCATAGCCCAGACAGACCTGGAGGCTGAGCCCTGAACCACAGAGGTGGAGCTGGGTCTCTCCAGGCCTTCAGAGAGATGGTAAAGACCCAGCACCTGTGGTGGAACAAAGGCGAGCCCAGGTCCCAGGCTCAGCGTCATCACCAATTATCTGTAGGGACCTTAGGTGCAACCCTTCCCCTCTCTGGACCTTAGTTCCCATCCATACAATAAAGCAGTTGAATCAGGTGACCCCCAAAAGTCCTTTTCATCTCTGACATTCAGGAACTTTCAGACCCCCCGACCCTCCCAAGGGACAGCCCTCTCCATCACAGGGCGGAGAAGCTGGTACCTCTGGCAGATAAAAGGTTTCAGCCACCTGAGACATCAAATAGCCCTGATCTGAACTGAGGAGAGAAGGGGATTTTAATGCGGTTAAAGCAGTACACTTTGATTTTCAGCCTCCTGCACCAGGCTGGGGGTGGGCTACCCCAGGAAGCATCTGGTGGATGTAGGGGGCAGGGGCAGGGTGGGCTCTGGGGCTAAGGCTTGGAGGTTCAGGAAGACTTTATCCTGAGGATCTGGGCCTGAGGGCTCAGGAGGGATGTGAGGTGGGCTTCCACACTGGAAGCAACAAGCATGCGAATTTCACACCCACTCCCACCAGAGGTAGGTCCCTGTGTCCATTCCCCCCCTCACCTCTGGATCCCATCACTCATCTGGGCCAAAGCCTTGCTTCCTCTTGAAATTAGAGCATATGAGGTTCGAAAACGCAGCACTGGAAGAGACCTAAAGGGTTACAGCATCCACACACAGCCCCTAGTGGGCCTTCCTCCCCGACCCTCCCTGCTCAGTATCCCAGGAAAATGGGCATGTGGGAACTGTAGGAGCCCTCTGAGCTCCTCAAGAAACTGAGCACGTTAAGGGGCCACACTAATTGTCAGAAAGTTCCTCATTGTTATTGCAGGTTAAAGTTTTCCATTAGTGGTCATCGATCCTGACCTCTTTCTGTAATGTGTAGAAAAAGGGTAAGAAAAAAACCCTTTCATTGTGAAATTAAATATGCATGATCCCTGAGTACACAGCAAGGCTTGTGCAGCTGCCAATCTGGGCTGGCATGGCTTGGAATCCTGAAATTGTTTTAGGGCTGGAAGAAAGTTTTACCATCATCTGGGTCAACCTCCTTGTTTGACTGATGGGAAAACTGAGGCCCCAGAAGGGAACGATTTGTGCACAGTTCCATAGGGTTCTAGGGTCTGATGACTACCTCTGGAATGCTGAGGGCCCCCACAGCTGAGGCACATTCTCAGGGTTTACACTGGATCCCCAGGGGCATCCCAGGCCCCATCCAGCCTCTCATCAAGGGGATCTGGAGTCAGAAACACCCAGGTGCAAATCCCAGCTCCGCCACTTCCGAGCTGTGGGACTTCAGGCAACTGACTCTGCACACTTTCTCACCTGTAAAATGGGGAGAGTTTAGCTGGGTGCGGTGGCTCATGCCTGTAATCCCAGCACTTTGGGAGTCTGAGGCAGGCAGATCACTTGAGGTCAGGTAGTTCGAGACCAGCCTGGCCAACACGGTGAAACACCATCTGTACTAAAAATATAAAAATTAGCTGGGCATGGTGGCACACACGCCTGTAATCCAGCTACTTGGGAGGCTCAGGCAGGAGAATCACTTGAGCTTGGGAAGCAGAGGTTGCGGTGAGCCAAGATCATACCATTGCACTCCAGCCTGGGCAACAGAGTGAGACTCCATCTCAAAAAAAAAAAAAAAAAAAAAAAAAAAAAAAGTGGGGAGAGTTTATATATCTAATTTTGAGGTTGCTGTGACGGTTTTTTTGTTGTTTTTTTTTTTTTTTTTTTTTTGAGACAGTCTTGCCCTGTCGCTTAGGCTCACTGCAATCTCCGCCTGCTGGATTCAAGCAATTCTAGTGCCTCAGCCTCCTGAGTAGCTGGGATACAGGTGCGCGCCACCACGTCTGGCTAATTTTTGTATTTTTAGTAGAGACAGGGTTTCACCATGTTGGCCAGGCTGGTCTCAAACTCCAGACCTCGGGTGATCCACCCGCCTCGGCCTCCCAAAGTGCTGGGATTACGTGTGTGAGCCACCGTGCCCAGCCTCGATGGTTAAATTAATCCAGTAAATATTTATTAAGAATGTCCTGAATGCCCAGCATGTTCCAAGTGCTGAGGAATACAGCAGCAACTTTGAGGTAACAGATGTAAAGCACAATTGAAGTAGACACAGAAAGTGCTAAGAACGAGTTGGTTCCTGTTATATCATCATGCTCACACTGCTTCCCAGCTGAGGTGCTACAAGCCCTGACCCTGGGAAGGGGCCCAACACCCCCCTTTCCTTCCCTCCTAACGCTCTGGGTCAGAAGACAGGGGGCACCAAAAAGATTCCCATTCCCACTGCCCACTGGGTTCTGAATCAAATGCAAGAAATGGGTGGGCATTTCAGAAGACCTTTTCATCCCTTTCTCCCTTCCCACTGCATTCAGCAGCAGCCTGTTCTGAGCCAATGCCCAGAGCACCCTCCTTTAGCCTAGAAGGCAGCTGGTCTCAGAGTCAGACTGTGGCCTGTGCCTGGAGGATGGACACGGATCTTTGGAACATACATGGTGTCCAGGTCCCTTCCGTGGGCAGAGCCTTTTGCAGGTTGCAGATTAATTTCACAGCCAAGCGTTCCAATGCAGGAGGCCAGGAGAGCAGTGGTTCTCTCAGCCAGTGGCCAGAGGTCCAACTGTGAAGTGCAGGAACTGTGGTAAGCACCTTGCCAATGCTGTTGTCTCATGGAGCCCACACACGGTCCTGCTGCTCACAGAGAAGGAGACTGAGGCCCAGAGAGGCAAGGTGCTGCCCCGGGGTCACACAGTCAGCCAGAAACTGACTCGGGGTCAATGCATAGTCATCTGATGCCCAAGCCTGGTGCTGGTTACCCACAGCGCTCACTGCCTCCCAGCTGCGGAAGGAGCCCAGAGATGGGATGTTGGGGGTCTGAGGTTGGCCACACAGTGGATTTAAATCGAGCCAGGGCAAGCACTGGGTCTCCTGACTCTGGATCCACGGTGCTTTCCACTGCCTGCCCCACATCTGTGGGCAATTATAAGTCCCAGCTCTTCTTCCCGCAGAGGAGGGGGGCTGCTGATAACTGCTGTCTGGGAGGAGGGTGCTGACCAGATGGTCTCTTTCCTCTCTCAAGACCAAGCCAGGGCCCAGGCAGACCTTGGAGCAGTCAGACCTGAGGCTGCACTTTCTGCTGGGGAAGGTGCTGAAGCCAGGAGCAGGCTCTGCAGGAGGATGGAGATTCTTCCCTCTGACTGGGAGCTTCCCGGGGAGCACGAGGTAAGCCTTTAGAGTCAGGCAGACTTCAGCCTAAACACCATCTTAACTCACCGTATGGCCCTGGGAAAGTCACTTAGCCTCTCCAGATCTCAGCTTCCTTATCTACAAAAAGTAGGTAATAACATTGATTTCAAAAACTTGCCATGAGGACTCCAAGGTGTGTGAAGTACCAGGCTCTATGCCTGCATGAGGTAGGTGTTCAGGGACTGTATGTCCCTGAAGGCTGTGGATTCAGGGTCTCCTGCTTGGAGACAGGGGAGGACTGCATGACTTCAGAACTCGTCACTAGAGGCCTCTGTGCAATCGGGAGGTCACAGAGGGAAGGAGAGATACTCCTCCCTGCTTGCAATGGAGGAATGCTGCCTGGAGGAGCCACACGATGTCCTGGAAGGGCACCTGTGAGAAGGCTGGAGGCCTGGGTTCTAGTCTCACACTTGGGAGCAGAAGGTCTTCAGCGAGCTCCTCCTCCCTTTCACCAGGACATTTTCTCAGCTGCACTGCCTATCCAGGGCTGGGCACTGGGCGCAGAGCACAGGATGGGGAAACCTTAAACCTTTCCCCAGCAGAAAGTGCGGCCTCAGTTCTGACTGCTGGGGCCTGAACAATCTCTGATGAACAAACAGAACATAAACAGATCACCAACAGGGGAGGGCCAAGTAACATGGCTTCAGCACAAAGTGCATGGCTAGCACTTGGAAGACAGGAAGAACCTAGGAAGGCTGCCTGGAAGAGGTGGTGTATGGAATATCCCTGAAAGAAAAGTGATGAGGAAGGGCATTCCAGAAAGGGGGAAGAGGGAGGGCAAATGCCCACAAGCAGGATGGTGCGCATTCCTTCTGGGAATTCTGGGATCTGACTGGCGGGAACAAAAGGCCCAAGTTTGGAGTAATGGGGCACGGGGAGATTCCAACCTCTCCAGGCTGTGCCACTTACTAGCTGTGTGTCTACAGTTATGTGGCTGTGTGAGCCTCAAGTTCCTCATGTATAAAACGGAGGTAAAAACAGTCACTGCCTCTGGGGTTGCTGGTGAGCATTACATGAGATCAGTCTCATAAAGCACTCAGCACAGTTGCGGCGTGCAGTAAGTGTCAAGCAGTGGCAGCCTCTGTTAGGAGCTGGGACTTTCTCCAGGCACTGGGGAGCCATAGGCGGATCCTGGGCAGGGAGGTGGTGTGATTGGATTTATGCTTTAGAATGGCATGGAGAAGGGGTAGAGTCCAGAAGGAGGGAGACAACGAGGAGGCCTGAGCAGCTGCCTGGGACCAAAGGAAATGGCCCAGTGGCTGACCCCTTCTTCACAGAGGAGCCCCCAGATCTGACAGCCAGGTCCCAGCCCCCAGACCCAGCAGCATGACCGCTAGGGGGTTGCCATGGCCGCCCGTCACCGTCACCCTCGAACTTTCCTAGCCCTCAAACTTTTCTAGCTGCTGGGGGTTTAGAAGGATATCTTAAGAATCTAGAAAATTTGCAAATCCATTTAAATCCCCAAAGGTTGCCTGGCGGCTGACTGGCCTAAAGCCAGACTGGTTCTTAGAAACAAGGCTTGGGCCAAGGAACAGCGGCTATGGTCCTGAGGTCCCCAGTCCCCTGCTTTCTGTGTACCCTGCCTACCTTCTCCCAATTCCCCTCTCCCGCTCTTCCAGCTCTCCCCACTCCCCATTGACTGTGCTGTGCTTTGGAGGCCCCCAGTCAGCACCCAGAAACCCCTGAGGGTTGTTTAATGAAGGCAGGAGCAGCAGGGATGATGAGGTGGAGGCCACTCACCCCAGAGCAGGGGAAAGGAGAAAACTGGCTCCTCCAGCCCTGACATCACCCACAGTCTCCCAGCCTCCTCTCATCTTGTTTTGTTAAAAATATCTTCCTTTTTTTTTTTTTTACCTACTCGAAGAGATGCAGGTTAGGGCAAAGGGACAGGGCATGGGGCTGGGGTTCCCACTTTTTCCAGCACTTACCTTACTGCTGATGGCTTCTGGTGTGGGCACAGTTCCAGGCTCTGGACAGTCACCCCCTCCAGGAAGTCCTCCTTACTGCCCTCTCCCCGTTATCAGAAAGACTGCTGGTCCCAGAGTGGGTAACAGCTGGGTAGAAGGACAGGCAGGACCGGTGCAGGCTCCTGAAGGCTCAGGAGAACAGAGGGATGGAGGAAGGGGGCTGCTGCAGGGGAGAGGAGCGGCCCAGCTTCGCCTCACTCCCCAAGCATCCTTCGGGAGGAGCAGAGCCGCCAGAGGGGCCGCCCTGGGTCTGGCTGTCTGCGTTGGGCAGGGCGAGCGCAGGCTGCTGCTGGGCAGCAGGGCTGAGGGGCCGGCTCTCTCCTCCTCCTTGTTGATCTCCTCTCTGGCTCCAAGTTGCTCACAGAGCGATCCTGGGTCCCAGATAGGGCGGGCAGTCACTGCTGGCTGCTGGCAGCCTCAGGAGCTCACACCACTGTGGGCTTCCATGCCCCCCCACTTCCCCCGCCACTTTGGGGGAAAGGCTGCAGGGTGGCTTCTGATTGGCCCAGCTGGGAGAAGGGGGGGCGGCGGGGCAGGGAGGGTGGACGCGTGCGTCTGTTTTCAATTTCAGTTTTTTTCCCCCTCTCTCTTTCTTTTCCCCCAAGTTTCTTGTTTTTCTTCTTTTCCCTCTGCTTACTCCCTCCCATCGCCCGTTCTCTCAGGATGTGAGGGGATGCTTAGAAATTCCACAGCCCACGCCAGCCGCCAGCTGCTGAGTCACTTTTGTCAAAGAGTGGCCTCGGCCCCACTTTCCCGATGCCCATGTTGGGTGGCGGCCTCCCCTTGCCATGGCACCCAGGGAGATCATTTCTCAGTGCCTCAGTTTCCCCATCTGTAAAGGAGACTCTGATCATCTCTGTGGTTGATTCAGTCAACCTTCATTCATTGAACAAGCATACTGAGCACTTACTACATTCTAACACTGTACTGAGTGCGGGGGACAGTAGCAAGACGTGGTCCTGACCTCAGAAGCACCAGGCTAGTGAGCGAGATATTCATTGGGCAAGCAGGTGCCTGGTGGGCAGACAGGAGGCTGAGAGTGCATTTAGAAGGACCCCTAATGGAAGCCTGAGAGAATCAGAGAGCACTGCTGAGAAGAGGTGACATGGAGGAGATGGAAAGATCCTCCAAGATGATCAGCCATTTTTCAGAAGGACAAACCAAGGCCCAGGGGTGAATTGGCACAGAGAGGGAATATGATTTGGTCAAGGTCATCCAGCACAGATCGGATATCTCTGGATATTGACAGATACATTCCTTTTCACGTCTCAAAGCCCCTGGGGTGCAAGGAGAGGATTATTTGCCCCATTTTATAGATGGGGACACTGAGGCCCAGAGGAGCAAAATAAGCTTCCCAAGCTTACACAGCAATGGCAGAGCTGGGGCAGAACTAGGTCTCATGAGACACGTGATGGAAGAGACACAAGTCATCTGACCCCCACCCGAGACCCCTATTCCAGTGTAGATGAACCCCCTGCCCTGCTTTCTTCCTAGGTTCCCCCTGTGGCTCTTTCATTCAGTCACTCAACAAGATACTTTCTTTTTTTTGTTTGTTTTTTTGAGACGGAGTCTTGCTCTGTCTCCCAGGCTGGAGTGCAATGGCGCAGTCTAGGCTCACTGCAACCTCCGCCTCCCAGGTTCAAGTGACTCTCCTGCCTCAGACTCCCGAGTAGCTGGGATTACAGGTGCACACCACCACACCTGGCTATTTTTGTATTTTTTGTAGAGACCGGGTTTCACTATGTTGGCCAGGCTGGTCTCAAACCCCTGACTTCATGATCCACCCACCTCAGCCTCCCAAAGTGCTGGGATTACAGGCTTGAGCCACCGCACCCAGCCTCAACAAGATACTTTCAAGTATCCGTTTTGTTCCATTTCCATTCTCTGGCTCTCCTTTCCTACCAGGGTCTGCCAAGACTCCTCCAGTTCCCCCAGCTGGGTCTCTTCTTCCACCCTCAGCTTCTCAGATCAGAAGACATCTCCAGTTACAGACTCCTAGCCCTCAGATGGCAAAGGGCATTATTTTAGAAGGGCATATAGAATGGGCTTACCACCCCTGCTCCCACTACTGCACCCACGGGGCAACTGAATTCCAGAGGGTGAAGAAAGGTGTCCCAGGTGACACAGGTAGAGGCTGGCTCTGCCCTCCTTCCGTCTGCGCCGCTAAGTCTTTCCTCCTCAGCTTCCCCCAGGCCCCTGTTCACAGAGCAGAGGATTTGCGTGAGCTGGGATTCCATGCCCACCACAGTCAACTATCTTGCATTTCTTGGTCTAGTCCCAGTCGGGATTGCCCAGCAGAGCATCTGGGCTGGACCACATGGAAGGAGAAGTGTTCTCAGACTGGCTCCCTGCCACGGGTTGGGGACCATAAGAGTACCCCGAGAGAGGGGGCCTGGCCAGGTCTTTGTGGCAACAGGGAAATAGGGGAATGTGAAAAGATCCCACAGGCCACAAGGTCAGGCTTGCACAGGGATTTCTTGTGCCCAAAGACTCCGTCAGAAATTTACGACTCCCCTCCTAGCATCTGCCTGGGCCATTCACCTCTGAATCCTTGGCTGACCCTCTGCAGCCAGGCCAACCTGGGGGAGGCCAGGAGACACACCAACCCCCTAGTCCCTAAAGAAGCTAGTCTGGGAGTCAGAAGACCCAGCCACAGACTTATCAGGAGAACTTGAATAAGTCCCTTGCCCTGCCTGAGCCTCGGTTTCCCTATCTGTACATAACAGTTGTGGACTCACTGTGCTACAAGGCCCTTGGGATGGTCTGTCTGCAATTTCCCTTAGAGTTGGACTCTAGCAAGGGAGAGGAGGCTGGTGGGCCCTAGGGCAGGGGTACAGCTGGGGGCCAGAGATGCAGCACAAAGGGGAGGGGCAGTTGGCGGTGGCTCCCCTGGGAAGCTGGCGGCCTCCAGTTTCCGGCCAGCCCAGCCGTCCTGAGGCCCATCTGGAATTACTTAGCCCCTACCACCATTAACCCTTGGTGGGCACCAGGACTGTCACTCCTCCTATCAACTGAGATATGGGTGGGAGGCGCAGAGCTACAGGGAGCACCCCAGGGCACTCACCAAGGGGCAAAATTGTCATGATTGACAGAGGAGGTTGGAGAGCTAGAGATAGAGCTGGGTTTGAATCCCAGCTGCTCCAGTTTCAAGCTACATGAGCTTAGGCAAGTCACTTAAACTCCTGGCCTTGGTTTCCTCCTCTGGAAAATGGAGACAAGTCAAAGACTGATTCATAAGACTCTCCGGTTTGTACAAAGGACTTAGTACATTGCCTCGAAGTGTACTAAGTGTACACTATTACTGAAATAGTGAGTTTCCTCATTCGAGCAGCATTCCATCACTGTGTCTTCCTGGGCGGAGCCCTCCCTTTTCTGGGTCTTGGATTCCCCTTGTGCACTCTGCCTTCAGCGGCAATGGACGGGGCACACGGGCAGTGCAGCACCATCACCCTGGGGTGGTCAGCATGGCCCCCAGCCCCACTGTGGACAGGACAAGCTATGAACATCCTCACACCTACACAGATACTGGGAACCCAGTCCAGCCTTGGACAATGCTGTCTTGGGGAAGCCTGGGCTGAGAGTAGGTGGGCAGAGCATGGAATGTGGGGAGCCCTGCCTGAAGTGGACTGGGATGGGGTACAGTGGGAGAGGGGGGCTCTGGGCCTTAGGGTTCCACACTGCCTTCCCCCACAGCACGGTGGCACACTCAAGAGTTAAATGTCTGGACTCTGATGTTGGCAGCTCCAACCCAGCTCCACCACTTCCCAGCCATGTGACGCTGGGCGATGATATGACCTGAGCTCTCTGAGCCTCAGTACCTTCAACTGTGAAATGGGGACACATGTGCCTACCTCACAGGGTTGTGGAGAGACCTGAATAAGCCATGCCCACAGGCATTTTGTCAAGCCCTCGAGCAAAACAAGAAAGTGCCACAAAAGGTGACTGATCCAGCTGGGCATGGTGGCTCACGCCTATAATCCCAGCACTTTGGGAGGCCAAGGTGGGTGGATCACCTGAGGTCAGGAGTTTGAGACCAGCCTGGCCAACATGGAGAAACCCCGTCTCCACTAAAAATACAAAATTAGCTGGGTGTGGCGGTGCATGCCTGTAATCCCAGCTACTCGGGAGACTGAGGCCAGACAATTGCTTGAACCCGGGAGGCAGACGTTGTGGTGAGCTGAGATGGCGCCATTGCACTCCAGTCTGGGCAACAAGAGTGAAACTCCGTCTCTAAAAAAAAAAAAAAAAAAAAGGTGACTGATCCTCAGGTGTTACCAAGAGCTGCTGTCATAGAAGTCCACCACCAGGGCTGGAGGGAAGCTCACCAACATGCTCATTTCACAGCCGGTATGACTGAGGCCAGTGATGGAAAGGAACTTGTGCAAGGCCTTGTGATGTGTCAGCCACAGACTGGGACTGGAACCGAGGCTTTCTGTCTAGACTCGTAGGCCCATGCTCTTCCCCAGAGGAGGGAACCAGGCTGAACAGACCCCCGTGCTGAGACCCCCCTCCCCCACCCACGCTTGTCAGAGCCGGAAGTTGCTGCTCTCAGTGGGGCAGGGGGAGGGAACCGGAAAGGGAGCCTGAGTGGGAGAATTCCCAGGAGGCTGCTCAGCCCTCACTCAGGCAGGCCAGCGGCCACCACATCTGGCTCTCCCACGCTCCCGGCTCTGCCCCCACTCCCAGGCTCCCCGGCAGAGTTGTGGGGTGGGGGTGGGGGGTGATGAGGAAGCAGCACACATACCCCAGGCGCTGACACAGTCATCTTAGACGTCAGGACCCTAAGATATGTCCCTTCTGCTGGCATGGAAACTGAGGCCCAGAGAGTGGAGGGGACTTGTCTGAGGTTCACAGTGGGGCTGAGGGAAGCTAGAATACAGGACTCCTGATCCCCAGCTCAGTGTCCTTCCACCCATGCATGCCCTGAGCAGAGCACGTAGATCCTTGTGCCTGTGGCCGGGGAGCCAGAGAGGCACAGAGCGGGAACGGTCCCCCTACCTCCTGGACACTCAGTGTAGTGGCTTTCTGAGTGGGCAAAAGACCAGCAGGGGCCTTGGGCCACATTCCCTCCCTAGATTCTTAGGACTGTCTTACTGAGCCAGACTGTAGCCACCGAGGTCTGCCAGGATCCCAGGAGATAAAGGCTTCAAGACACTGCCCATTCAGCCTCTCCTCGCCCCCTTGCTGGCCTCCCTCTCAGCCCCAGCACCGTGGGCAACTTGAGTGTGTCCATCTGGTACACGCAGATGGCTCATAGATCCCCAGAAGAGCAGGGCCCTCACCCTCACTGAATACACTGGCTCCTAAGGTCCGGAGAGCACCAGAACTTTTTTGAGGGCACACAGCAGGCCTAGGGTGGGGCCTCTCCATCTAACACCCAGTTATCACTAAGATAACTGTTCTTCCAACCATCCATCCATGCGATAGAAGTTAATTGAGGACCTACTATGTGCCCTGTCCTCCTGTCCTCACAGAGTTCACAAGCAAACACCGAGGAAACCACAAATTAATAATATCAAATTGTGATGAGTGTGATGAAAGAGACAGAGAGAATAATGAGCTGGGTGGATGGGAGTTCTTGTTCAGGTACAATAGGGCTTCTGTGGGGAGGAAGCAGGCCTGTGAGGCCACACACATTCAGGAGTAGGAACAGTGTTCGAGGCAGGGGGAAAAGCATCTGCAGAAGCTTGGAGGCCAGAGAGATCTTGACGGGTTCGAACAAAGAGAAAAGAATGGTTGAGGCAGAGAGCCGTCAGTGGGATGGAAGATTGGAGAGGTGGTCAGTGGCCAGGCATCAGGGCTTTGTGGGCTCGAGGGAGTCTGACTTTTATCCTGAGGGTCAGTAGGGGCCACTGCAGGATTTTAAAGAGGGGACTGATGAGACCAGGTCACCCAAGTGCACTGTGGAGGATGGACCAAAGGGGGCAGGAGGGAGGCATGGGACGAGTGTGGAGGCTGCAGTGGCCGATCATGGACTGAACACTGCACACACACACACCCCTACTCCGTGCTGCCCCCAACTCTTTATCCACCTGAGAGGCTGCAGGAATGCATCTCAACAGGGAGTCTGGGCTTCTGTGTCCCAGCCTGTGCCTGGCCACTTGACTCACAGTATGGCCTTTTTCCTTCCCTGGCCTCTGTATCCTCCTCAGCACGGTGGGTCAGACACAGTGCTTCTCTGATAAGGACATCTATGCCCTGGGCCTCTGGTTCTAGCATCCCCTCTACTATCTAAGTGTCTGTGTCCTGGGGACTGCCACCCTTCCCTATACCTCTGTTTCCCTAGGATAATCAGTGGCATCCGGGCATTACTGAGACAAGGCAACAGTACGGCGAGTCCTCCAGCAGTACCCAGGAGTGCCAGCAGGTGGCGCCCCCAGCCCCTGGAGGGGTAGGAGGAGAAGAAAGGTGTTGGGAGGAGAGAGGCTTCTGGAAGGCAAAGATGCCTCACAGGAGTCCCCCGCATCTGTCCCTACCTGGAGGTAGGCAGGGCAGGAATTAAGATCCCCGATTCTGAGGTGGAAGCAGGGACTCAGAGAGGGGAGTTAATGTGTCCAAGGTCACAGAGCGAGACTAAGGCTTGGCTGGGATGGGCCCCCCGTCCAAAGCCCTTGGACTACAGTCCAGAGACAGCTTCAAGAGGCTGGCAGTGCAGTGCAGTGGGCCTAACACTGGCCCTGGTGCCCACCAGCTTCTCTTAGGCAAACTATTTGCAACAGAAAGCTGAGCCCAGAAACTTTTCTCTTCTAGGGCCATAAACCTGATTGAAAAACCAAGTTATCACTAAGATCTTTATGAGGCCATCAGCTCTGTGCCCCACCCCAGGAGGCCCTGGCTGGGTGTGTGAGAGCAGCCTGGAGGGAGGGCTTCCAGGGGGAAGAGGGGCCTACCCAGGAGCCAGAGGAAGGAGGGGTCCAATAAACAGCCACTCCTAGGGGCAGGCAATATCAGAGAGGAAGAGGCTGCCCACAGGACAGGGTAGACAGGGCCTTCTCCACGCACAGAGCCACGCTGGACTGCTATCCCAGTCCCAGTGAGCACAGGGGGAGACTGAGGCCCAGGGGCTCAGGGTCACAAGGCGAGTCAGAAGCCAAGGTGGGAAGACCTGCAATTTCAGACTCCCAGCCTGGGTCATTTAAACAAGGTTACAGTGTCCTGGTTGGGGGGAAACTGGGGATGCCACATCAGGGCTGGCTCAGGACTTCTACAGGGGGTCCACCTAGGGTTGAGGGCGAAAGGAGAGCAGAGACTTTTTTGCATGAAGAAGTCAGAGGAGGAAGAGGAACCAGCTATTTGTTTAAGCAAAATCCCAACTAACAAACTAGGGGGCAGGGAGGCACACACAGCTCGCTATCCTGGCAGCGGGGGCCAGATGTAGAAGAAAGAGAAACTTTGGCCCGGCACGGTGGCTCACGCCTGTAATCCCAGCACTTTGGGAGGCCAAGGCGGGTGGATCACCTGAGGTCAGGAGTTCGAGACCAGCCTGACCAACATGGAGAAACCCCATCTCTACTAAAAATACAAAATTAGCCGGGCGTGGTGGCAGGCACCTGTAATCCCACCTACTCAGGAGGCTGAGGCAGGACAATCGCTTGAACCCGGGAAGCGGAGGCTGCAGTGAGCTGAGATTGCTCCAATGCACTCCAGCCTGGGCAACAATGGCAAAACTCTGTCTCAAAAAAAAAAAAAGAAAGAAAGAAAAAAGAAAGAAAGAAAGAAAGAAAACTTCCAGCTAGGATATTGACTTCTGTGTGACTTCAGGCAGATGACTTTGCTTCTCTGAGCTCCAGCTTCCTCCCCTGCAAAATGGGGTAACAATCAACCCCACCTCGTTGTGCTGCTGTGAGGAGGAACTGAGATAACACATGCAAAGGGCTTGGGATGATGCCTGGCACTTAGTAAATGCTTAATACACAGCAGTGCTATTGTTGTTGTTATTATTACTCCAGCAAAATGTCAAGGGCCAAACCCTGAAATCTCAGAGAGAACTGAGCTAGGAGTCAGAAAGCCTAGTACAGGGGAATCCACAGGAAGTGTGGGGACCCAATCCAGGATGTGTCCGTGGAGTGGGAGGGACATCCACCCTGGGAGGGCACACTACTAATGGGACCACAGAGCAGCTGGAGGGGCTCCCCAGGTCGTGCGGGTCCCTAGCTCTGCCCTCTGCCTGATCAGGAAAACAGTCTTTGCTCTGCTGGGAAAGGACTGCCGCTTTGGCCCCCATCTCTCAGCCACCACCTAGTCCTGGCCACCATCTCCACCACTCCTGGACCCCTTCCCGGCTTCCTGCTGCTCTCTGGCGCCCCGCCTCTCCTCTGGCTCATTCTCCACACACCAGCCACAGCTGTCTTCCCGCCACTGCCCTCCGCCACTCTACCCCTAGATAATACCCTTCCACACCCTCATCAGGCTTGTCCCACCAGGGCCTGCTCTGCCCCTTGCCGGACTCCTCTCTTGCCCCTACCACTCCAGACTGGCCTTTAAGTGCTAAGGGAACAAGTGTCCCCTCAGGCCTCAGGGCCTCTGTTCATACTGACCCTTGACCCCTGCCGCCCTTCTCCACTCCCCAGGGCCTTGACTCACGTGTCACTTCCTCCTGCAAGTCTTCCCTGACTCCTCCCTCTGGGTCAAATCTCCCTATTCCTGGCCCTTGCCAAGATGTAACTTTACCTTTATTTGTGATTATTTGATTCATACCTGTCCACCCCTGCCAGACCCCAACTGTAATTACTGCAAGGGCAGGGCCTCACTCAGTACCTAACATAGTGTGAGCACAAAGGAGGTGTGTTAATATATATTTTTCAAATAAATAAATACATAAAGAAATGAATTTGTATGCCTATTTCCAACCTTTAAGCCTACCATTTAGGCCTGACAGAGCATACTCTTGAAACTAGAGGGCACTTAGAGAGCACCCTTCCCTCGGGATAGGCATCCTTTCCCCAGCATCCCTAACGTGAGACTGACCTCCAGCACTCACTTACATACCTCCTGTGATCATGAGCTCACTCTCTCTCATGACAGCCCATTTCCTGACAGATGGCCCCTTACAGAGCACTTTCTTACGTATGGGTGGGCTGAAATCCACATCTGTAGCCTGCAGTTTCCTCCCTGAGGTCCCAAGTCTGCCCTGTCTTCCTCCCCAGACTCAGACCCCACTCCAGGTTTTCTCTTCCTTCAGTCCAAGCAGTCCCAGTTCTCTCAGCTCAGAAAGCGGAGTTCAGTCCTCTTGGGCCTCTTCTCCCTCCTCTGTGTACTTGCCAATTTCCCACCAATTCCTTGAAAACTTGAGTCCTAAGCAGAGCCCAGAGCTCCAGAGAAACATTTCAGCACCGCATCCACTTCCTGACCTGGGAAAGTGGGATCTTCCCTGCTGAGGCAGCCATGTGCTCATCTGTGTCATGTGCTGATCCACACACATGTGGACAGCCATGTGCTCCTGCAAGGTAGCCAAGGGCTCCACCCGGTCAGCAACAGCCAGGATCTCCCTTCCCCTCTCCTACAAGCAGCCTTCATGTTGCTGCAAACACTGGGCACTACTCCGTTCCTTTCTGAGCCTCAATGCTTCTACCTGTGCAATGGAAAGGGTTCCTCTGAGCAGGAAGCGGAGGGAGCCCTGTGCTGGCTGAGTCTGTGGCTCTATCACATATCAGAGCCCCAGAAGAGCAAGAGTCTCACCAGGGCCAGCTTCCCAGGCGGGTCACCATTGCAGTCACACAGAGCCCAGTGTGTGGAAGGGCCCCAGGCTCAGGTGAATGCTCTGCTGCCACCATCCTGAAATCCTTAATCATTTTTGAACAAGGGACCTTATATTTTTTATTTTGCTCCGGGCCCTGCAAATTATGTCCTGATCCCGAAACATCTGCCCAGCCCTGAGATGATACTGACCAGCCCCCGGCTAATATGGTGACCCAAGAGAGAGACGGGTTGAACAGATAAGACCCTGATTCTGACCTTCTTCTGGGGACCACACATCCCTGCACAATGAGAGGAACCCAGGAAATGTGGGCCCATCCAATCCCACAGGGTGCTTCTGCACAGCTCCCTAGCACAAAGCCCTTGTGGGGAGGGACCCCATCTGACTTCCTGACCCAGAGCCCTGTCCTTCATGCACCCTTCCCCAAATCCCTCCGCCTTGTCCCCACTCCCAGTTCACTGACACCCCCTCAAGTGTTCCCAGCCCCCACTCCCCCTTAGGTAGCTATGAAATGTTTGCCAGTCCTTCATATGGGGTGGAGGAACACGTGATGCATTTAAAATCCCAAGGGGGCTCCAGCCATAATAAATGGATCAGGGCTTTTGGATCCCGATTCACACAAACCGACTGCTAAAAAGACATTTTTGAATCAATTGGAGTACTTTGAATACGAACTGTGTGTTAGGTAATACCCAGGAATTTGTGTTAATTTTGCTAGATGTGATAATGGCATATTATGTAAGAAAATGTCCATGTGTTTTAGAGATGCGTGCTGAAGTATGTAGGGGTAAAATGACATGATGTCTGGAATTTGTTTTAAAATACTTCAGAAAAGCGGGGAGTAGGTGAAATAAGTGTGACAAAACCTTAATAGTTGTTGAAGCGGGGTGATGGGTACACAGCAGTTCATTATACAATTCTACTTTTGTGTATGCTTGAAACCTCTCAATTAAAAAAAGAGGGTAGAGAGTCATCAAGATGATTTACTAAAAGTTTCCTGTAATGTCCCCGGAAGACCCCCCTAACTCACACACACACACCCCCACACACACACTGCCTTTTGAGAACTTTCTCTAGAAGGCCAACCCAGGCAGTCCCCCAACTGTAAGGAAGACTCGTGTATGTATGTGCATATGTGCATTTCCCCAGGGAAAAACATCCACAGCTTCCATGACGAGAGGGGTCGTGACCCCTCCCCGCCAAAAGATTAAGGACCTGCGATCCTACAGACCGGAGCCCTGTTTGAAGTCTGCGTTGCCCCTCACCTCAAGCTGGTCACTGTGTGAAGTTGGCCTAGAATCCCCCGGCCCCTGGGAGCTTGTTCCTCCACCTGTAAAATGGGGCTGCAGGGCCGTCCACGCGGCCACCGGAAGGACAAGGTGTTCAGGCCGCTAGGCCGCTCGCTGGCAAGCGATTCCCACTCGCAGCGCGGCCTCGACCCTCGCCCAAGACGCGCCCTCCGCGCCCCCACCCCCTCCAGGCCCAGGCCAGTCCACCTCCCGCTTGGGGCGGCAATTTGTCTCCTTTTGAACCCCCCGCCCCCGACGGGTTTCCCCCTTTGATTCGCGGCCCGGAGGCTTCCCCCCGCTTTGAAATGCAAACCCGCCTCGGCTGGGGCCGCGGGCTGCCCGGAGCTATAAAAGGCCTGGGTGGGGCGGGCGCGGCGGCAGGACAGCCGAGTTCAGGTGAGCGGTTGCTCGTCGTCGGGGCGGCCGGCAGCGGCGGCTCCAGGGCCCAGCATGCGCGGGGGGCCCCGCGGCCACCATGTATGTGGGCTATGTGCTGGACAAGGATTCGCCCGTGTACCCCGGCCCAGCCAGGCCAGCCAGCCTCGGCCTGGGCCCGCAAGCCTACGGCCCCCCCGCCCCGCCCCCGGCGCCCCCGCAGTACCCCGACTTCTCCAGCTACTCTCACGTGGAGCCGGCCCCCGCGCCCGCGACGGCCTGGGGGGCGCCCTTCCCTGCGCCCAAGGACGACTGGGCCGCCGCCTACGGCCCGGGCCCCGCGGCCCCTGCCGCCAGCCCAGCTTCGCTGGCATTCGGGCCCCCTCCAGACTTTAGCCCGGTGCCGGCGCCCCCTGGGCCCGGCCCGGGCCTCCTGGCGCAGCCCCTCGGGGGCCCGGGCACACCGTCCTCGCCCGGAGCGCAGAGGCGGACGCCCTACGAGTGGATGCGGCGCAGCGTGGCGGCCGGAGGCGGCGGTGGCAGCGGTAAGGACCCTTCCCTCGCCCTGCGCCTCTGGACCTGCAGGTGCTCGGGCGCGGCCCAGGCCGCCCCCTGTCTGACCTCTGCTCCGGCCCTGCTCGGGTTCCCGGGAGTGTGGCCCTCCTGTCCACTCTCGCCCTGGGGGGCTGCTTTTTGGCTCCCTCTCCTGAGCCTCAGGCTATCGGAGCCTTCAGCAGCACAGCCTAACCCTCTCTCTGTACAGATAGGGAAACCGAGACCCCCTGCGAAGTGCGGAAATGCGCCTGCGGCCGCGGAGCAAGACCCGGACTAGAACGCAGGCTCCCAGACTCGTGTCCCACACTCATTTAGCAACACCGACTCCGTGCTCTTCATCTGCTTCTTCCACTCCTAACCCAGCCCTAGGCAAAGGCGGCAAGTTCGCCCCAGAAGGGACGATTAACTAACTGTGTGAATAGGGCAGGTGACTTTCCTGGCTAGGGCTGGGTCTCCCCATCACACAGTCAAGAGATTGCTGGGTCATATCCTTCAGGCTGAAAAAGAGCCCTTTTTGGCCAGACTGGGGCAAGGGGTCTGTACCTTACCTTCCCAGGGTCCTCCCTGAACTCTTGACCCCGGGGGAGGGGAAGCGGGAGCAGTGGGAAGGGGGGCTACTGTTTGGCTCCTGAGCCTGTGAACCTCCTGCCCCCAGGCAGGCCTCTCTGATCCGCCCTCTTCAAAGGCAGGGTAGGGGGCAGGACAAAGGGCCCAACTTTAATGAGGGGCGGCTTGACCTCCGTTATGGGTCCCCCCTTTGTCATGCAACTGGCTCTGCCTTGGCTCGGTAGTGACTCCTGTTGGCCGGAAAGTGAACACGACGTTCCATTGTCCGGACTGTGTCCGGCCTGTCCTGACAAAGGCCACCTAGCCTTGGGGGCGGGAAGCTGGCCTGCCCACCCTTTGATGTCCAGCCCCTCCTCCCCTTATCCCAGCTGCGAATAATCCTGGGACTTCTCCTACCTCCTCGCACTCTTCACCCCCATCTCCCCACACACACCCAGCTTGCCTCGGGGCAGATGCTGGGTTGGCCTTGATCAGGAGCTACGGGTTCTGGCCATAATCATATCCCCTTTTTGGAAGTCCCAGGGATACAGAACCTCCTATCTGCCTCCAGGGAGATGCAGGGAACCAGACTCTGCCACTTGCTTCTGTGGCCTTGATTAAATAACAGCTAATGTTTTGGAACACTTAACTAACGGACCAGGCATGACCTAAGTAAGATCTTGCATGCATTAACTCCTTTAACTCTTAAAACATCACTGTAGGTACTATTATCACCCCCATTTTAAGATGAAGAAACTATGGCATAGAGAGTTTAAGTACTTGCCCAAGGCCATATAACCTGTAACTAGTGGGGCTGGGATTTGAACCCAGGTGGACTAACCACTAAGTCTGTGCTCTAATTCTCTACACAACAGCTCCTCTTAAATCAGTCATCTTTTCTGGGTTTCAGTTCTACTGTCTGTGAAATTAGAGAGAAGGGAGATTATGCAGTGGTTTGTACCCTTGTTTAAGTTACAAAAGGACTCCTTTGAAAAATCTGCTGAAAGGTACAAATGTTGCATCATTGGGCAATTTCAGGGGTTCTGGAGGTAGGCTACCAGAAGCTTTATCCATAAATCCGGGGTTAAGAACCCTGTGTTCTATGAGAGGAGGTGGTGGCAGCACCAGTGCTCAGGATCCTGCAGTTCCCAGTCTGTGAGGCTCTGGAGAAGGAAGCCTGTGTTTCCTGCTCCTGTGTTCCACTTTCTGCTTCCTGCTCATGGGGTGACTTTGGAGATGAATGGGGAGGTTCCCTATGGGTAGGGACTTGGAGAGAGGCCATCACCGTGTAAGGGAAAAGGAGTGTGTCAGTGGGGGTCAGGGGACTGGGTATCCTGGAGGAGATTCCAGGAGCTTCCATACAAATCACCTCGTGTCTCTGGGCACGAGAGCTGCTGAACCCGGCTCATCCTCTGGTCTCAAAAGTCGTTTGAAAACTGTTGTCTGCAGGCAGATGAGTCTACCCCAGGCAAAAAAGCATTTCCCCCTCCTTGCTCTCCGAGAGTAGAGGGAAAGGCAGAAGGAGGTCTGGGGGTTCCCAAGGCTCCAGGAAAGGGACTTCCCTGGAGCCAGGTTAGCCCTCTTCTGCAGAGGATGCAGGAACCCTGACCTTCTTGAAGCCAGAAGGTGCTGCCTGTCTTCCCGGGGCATCTGACTGTCTATTCAGTGCTCCTGAAGTGGGGGCAGAATTGGGTTGGCACTGTTGACTCTCCCTGAGAGAGAGGCCAAGCCCCTCCTGTCTTTGGCCTCAGTTTCTCCTTCTGGGCAATGAAGGCATAGGGTTTCCAGGGGTGCTTCCTGTGCAATGCTGCTGTCCAGGACAGCTGAAGGAGGATCAGTGCATGCCACTGCCCTCCTAATCCCCACTGGCACTGGCCACCAGGTCTTCAGCCTGCCACCAATCCTGGCTAGCCCCCTTTTGCCCCACTTCTGAGCCTCCAGCATTCGAGAGTGGACAAACTGGACAGTTAGAGACCACACATGTAGATGAGGGAACCAAGGAACAGAGACTGTGAAGAATGTTCCAGTTTCACACAAGCGGGGCTGAGCTGGGCTAGATGTCAGAAGAATTGGTTTAGAATTTTCCTATGGTTTCCCATCATATGTAGGATAAACCCCACATTCCTTCCTGAGGTCTACAAGACTACAGCATTTGCACCTGCCTGCCTCCCTGACCTCATCCCCGGCTGCTCTCACCTTGGCTTCCAAGCTCTAGCCATTCCAGACTTCTTTTAGTTCCTCAGACCTGCCAAGTCCTACTGCAGATCTTGTGCACATGCTGTTCTCTCTTCCAGGAAAGCTCTTTCCCCTGATTCTTTGCAAGAGTGGAACCTTCTTACCCTTCAGATCTTAGTTTAATCGTCACCTCCTCCGTGAAGCCCTCCATCATTTCCCAAAGTGGACTCCCCACTACACCCATCACGAATCTTTGCTGTGTTTCCTTCAGAGCACTAATTCCAATCTACTCACTTCCTTACACTTGTTTGTATGTTGTCCATTCCCATGAGGTCCAGAGCTATGTCTGCTTAACCCACTACTGCATCCTGGCATCCAGCTCAGTGCATGGCATTTAGTAGGTGCTCAATATATTTTGTTGAGTGAATGAACAGGGCAAGTGTGAGGGACAAAAGGCATCTCTGGGGAACAGGGAGTGGGTGAGATCTTGGCTTTCACACAGGTTTCTGAGGTCCCAGCCCTAGGATTGGGACCTGTGACTGTCCAGCCAAGCAGTTCAGGTCAATGGAAACCTGGCTGCCTCTGTCTCTCCACTTGGATGGTACCCCAACTCACCTGGGGAAGTGGGGTTGCTGAGGCTGGGACTAAGACTTCAGTTTCTTCTAAGGAGGGGGCAGTGACAATGGGAAAGATGAGAGAGAGGCTGTTGGGCTTCAATCAGTCTCCGATTCCAAAAGACAATATTAATCAGTTATGAGTGATCAGCATCATTTGACTGAGGCCAGGATAGGAAATGACTACAAGACGTTCTTTTTTTTCCTTTTCTCTTTGCATTTTCATGAGAAAGGTTTTAAATATCATCATTTTCATTAGGATGGTTACACATCATCCTTCCGTGGAAGGCTCAGCCTCCAATTCCTTTGAATAAACCTGCTCCACAGGTTAATGGCCCATTGGGGTGGCTGAGGTCTCAGGACTGGGGAGATGTTCACGTGGATGAGACTGTGGGAGCAAGGTTGAGATCTTGGTCCAACCCTGTCAACTTTCAGATGGGGAAACTGAGGCCCATGAAGGGTATGAATCCTCCCCTCCCCCCACATTGCAGGTCCTCTCCCTTGGCCCATTGCCACAGCCACCAACCTGCTGTCTCACCTTCAGCCTTTCTGTACTGCTCCAGCTGTCTTCTAAAACCATTGCCATATTTACCTTCTCAAGGCACATGCCCTGCTCAAGAGCATTCTGTGGCTCCCTACTGACATGGAATTGCCATTTCATTTTATGCCATTTCTTTTTTCTTTTTTTTGAGACAGAGTCTTGCTATGTCACCCACGCTGGAGTACAGTGGTGCGATCTCGGCTCACTGCAAGCTCCGCCTCCCAGGTTCACGCCATTCTGCTGCCTCAGCTTCCCCAGCAGCTGGGACTACAAGCGCACGCTGCCATGCCCGGCTAATTTTTTTGTATTTTTAGTAGAGACAGGGTTTCACCGTGTTAGCCAGGATGGTCTCGATCTCCTGACCTCGTGATCCGCCCGCCTCGGCCTCCCGAAGTGCTGGGATTACAGGCGTGAGCCACCGTGTCCGGCCTTTTATGCCATTTCTTTGTTGTAAAATCCAGCTCCATTTCTATGGCAATCAGAGCCTTCTTGAGAACTGGCCTCAACCATCTATTGAAGCCATTCTCCTGCTACTTTGCCTAGATAAGGCAAGTTAAGAGCCAGGGCTTGGGAGTCTCAGAGCTGGGATTGCATTTCCATAAGAAGCTGTATAGCTTCGGACAAGTTAATTTGGATCATTTCTCGGAGCCTGGGCTGCTTCTGCTGTAACAGGATAATAGTAGGATTGCATCTCAGAAGAGATGCCTGTAAAGCACCGCCCTGCAGCTGGCACACAGTAGGTGCTTAGGGCATCGGTGCCTGTGACCACCTCTACCAGTCCTCAGCAGGTGCACTGGAGCACACACCTCACACTCCCAGCCTCTCTAGTCTGGTCCCTCGACCTGCATTGCCCTCCCTTCCCTCTCCTGCATCTTCACCAGCTCAAATGCTGCTCCTTCTCCGAGGCTGTCTCCTGTAGGAAGCCCTCCCTGATTCCTCCCTCCCAAGCACTGTATCAGGCCCTTGTTTTCATGACACTTACCACTGCCTGTCTACTTTCATTGTCTTGTTTATCCCTGCCACTGACCATCTGTAGTTCCTCAAGGACCAGTCCTAATCAGTCCCATCCTCACCCTGTCTTGCACATAGTAAGAGCTCGTGATAGAGCAAATAACTGTGGCATTGGCTAAATCTTTACTGTGTGCCAGGCACTGTGCCAAGAACTTTGCATGGGTGATCTCACTTAAGTCTCATGATAGCCCTGAGTGGTGTAAGGATCTAGTATACTCATTTGATAGATCAGGATAATGAGGCTCAGAGAGGGTAAGGTGGCCTGCCCAAGCTCATACAGCTAGGACATGGCAGCACAGTGTTTACACCCAGTCTACAGCCCAGCAATTGTCTGTGAAATAAAGACACACTCACGAAGGGGAGCCTGAGACCCCCCTTCCCCATGGGCATCCCAGCCAGGTTGGGGGGAAAGGAGGCCAGGCAGGGGATGTACTGTAAGAGGCTGGGGGAGGAGGGGGCCCAGCAGGGGCCTGGCTGTTTAGAACCGATTCTCCAGGCAGAAGCTACATTTGACACCTCATCGCTCAGATGTAGCTGGGAAAGGGAATGACCCAGTTAGAAGGTGGCAGAAGGCTTTTTTTTGGTTGGGTGTTTTCTCCCTGCTGCTTTGGCAGATATTGCTGCTCAGAGCTTAGGGAATCATTGTGAAGGTCCAAAATGGTTTGTTAGCAGCAGGGTCTGGTGTGTCCATAGGAAGTTATCTTAATGGGCCGGCCTCTCAGGTTTTTGTGTTGGAGCTCCTGAGATATGGAAACAGCATTCACATCTGGAGTCAAGGCCGTCACCATGTTAGCATGCCAGACCCTCCCCATGCCACGCTCACCCCTCAGGCTTGTGGGGGCACCCCACATGGATTCCCCCCCCATCAACAGAAAGAAGGAGCAAGCTAGGCTCCACACCCTCCCATGGCTTCCTTTTGTTCTTAAAACCAAATCCATATCCCTCTCCTACAGAATCTGCTGGCCTCTCCAGCCCCATCTTGTGCCTCTCTCATTCATTCATTCATTCAAGCAGGCAAGCAGTAATATTCTCTGAGTGAGTGTCTTCTGTCCTGAACTTGCTCCTAGGCATTGGAGATGATGGCCTGAACAAGGCAGACGGGTCCACCTGCACGCAGAGAGCTGCCCTCTCTGCCCTCACTCTGCTCCTCCCTGCCTGGGGGCCTTTGCACCTGCTGCTCACTCTCCCTGGAATGTCTTTTCCTGTTCATGACATGGAAGCCTCCTTCTCAACCTCAGGTCTTGGCTTAAATGTGGCCTGTTCCTGGAGACCTCCCCCAGCTAAGTAAAGTAGCGTTCTTCCCCCCACCTCACCAGTCGGTTTAGCTCATTGCTCACTTTCCTTCCTGCTACTAATCCCAGTTTGTCATTATTTCATTTGTTTGTTTTTAGTCTACCTCCCCTGCCATGAAGGAGATAATGAACTATTTATCAAGTAAGTACTGAGCAGTTATTATGGTAATCATAATGCGAACCAGCATCTATTGGGTGCTCAGTGTGTTCAGCATTTTTTCAAATGCAAGATTTCTGTCCCCGGAACAGCACATTTCTTCTCCATCAAATGAGTGGCTTGGACTAAGCTTTAGGAGCAATGGAGATGGACAGAAGGCTGTGCTTTGGAGGCTGAGCCACCAGCTGCTGGAGTGGACGTGGGGAGCAAGGGAGACAGGACTGAGAGGTGCCACCTTGGCTTTTGATCTGAATGGCTGGAGGATGGAGGTGCTGTTTATTGAGTTAAGGAAGCAGAGGAAGTAGCAGGTTTGTTTTATGTATTCACCAAGGATTCATCAAGTACTCACTGTGTGTGTCAGGCACGTGATAGGTGCTGGTGAGCTAAATGGCATGGCCCTACCCTCAAAGAGCATTCAGGGAGCCAAGGCCTAAGGGGAGGGTCTTCTCCAAGGTCACACAGCCAGCTAGGGGTAGGAAGGGGCTGGAGGCAGAGCCCCTCACTGCAGCCCCGCCTCGAATGTGAGACTTCAGGAGCCACACCTACAGTATAGTAGCAAGGGCTTCACTCTCAGACTAGTCTAGTGGAAGATGGCCAGGGGGGCAGTGGCCTGGTAACTCCACCAGGAAACAGTTAGAGAGGCCTCAAGTTCTTCGGCCTAGGAGAAGACCTGAAGGGATGCAGTTGCTGTTTGTAAATCTTAAATGGCTGTCTTGGGCTCAGGGTGCCCCTGTGGAAAAACTCAGGAAGGATATAAATGGGTGGCAGATGCAAGAACTGGCTGCTTTGCAGCTAGTAGGCGTGTGCTGCAGTGTGGGCGTCCGGACCCTGGTAGGAGTTTGATCTAGCAGTGTTTGTCCAGTAGGACTTTCCGCCAGGATGGAAATGCTCTGTATCTGTGCTGTCCAGTAGGCAGCCACCAGCTGCACGTGGCTGTTGAACACTTGAAATACAGCTAGTGTGACTGAGAAACAGAATTTTATATTTTATTTAATTAATGTGGCTAGTTGCTGTCATATTGGACAGTGCAGAAAAATCTCTCTCAAGAGTTCCCAGAATGGAAATCCATTCTGCATAAGCTCCTTGTTCTTGCATTGAGGAATCTCTCCTGCCTTTTTTTTTTTTTTTTTTTTTTTCCTGAGTTGGAGTTTTGCTCTTGTCGCCCAGGCTGGACTGCAATGGCGCAATCTCGGCTCACTGCAACGTCCGCCTCCTGGATTCAAGTGATTCTCCTGCCTCAGCCTCCAGAGTAGCTGGGATTACAGGCACACGCCACCACGCCCAGCTAATTATTGTATTTTTAGTAGAGACAGAGTTTCATCATGTTGGTCAGGCTGGTCTCGAACTCCTGACCTCAGGTGATCCACCCACCTCAGCCTCCCAAAGTGCTGGGATTACAGGCATGAGCCACCTCGCCTGGCCTCTCTCCTGCCTCTTTCAGCTTCTTTGTCTCTGTAGTATCATCATCATCATCATAGTTTTTATTAATAAGTACTTTGTTAAGTAGGTTATTACTTTGGTCTCCATAACTACCATATAAAGAAAGTATTCATGTCTTCATTTTAAAGATAAATAAACTGAAACTCAAAGAGGTCCAGCAACTTGCCCAGGGACATACCACTGGCACATGGCCAGACTTGGGGAGAGCCACCGGTCTCTGTCTGACTCTAAAGTCCCTTCCTCTTTGCTACCTCCCAAAGCTGGGTCAGATTGTGGACCTTGATGAAGAAGATAGGGCAGCAGATGATGCAAAGGTGGCCCTGGAGGAGGGGGGTGCAGAGATGATGAAGAACTCTAACTAGGAAGGAGGGTGACAGTGGGGAGGAGAATCTGGCTAAGGCTGTAGGACTCCCAAAATGGCTGGCCTGGCCATTGTGCCCCTTTCCCCGCCCCCATGCCAGCTTCATCCCTGCTCAGGGCTTGAGTGACGAACCATGATATTAGCAGCCTGGGACTGCCAGATCAGCCAAGACAAGGACCCAACTGTGGGTCAGGCAGAAAGCCTGATGTCCCAGGAAGGGTATCCATCCATTGTAGAGCTGGTGAGGTTAGGGCACAGTGGAGAGCCCTCCCCCTGGTGGTACAGATGGGGAAACAGGCCCAAATAAGGGATCACATGTCCAGCTGGTGGGCCAGCCAGATCTCCCCACTCCCAGGCCAGTGTGTTCTTGGCCCTATGGCTCCCCATTAGGCGACATTCCTCTCTCTCACGAGGGACTCCACCAACATGCCCACTTCTGCAAATAGCTCTGTTTTCTCCTTTTTGTCTCCATAGCTTTTTACCCTTTCCAGACTGCTCTCACAGCCATTCTGTTCCCCAGGCAGGGGAAGGAAAGCCCAGGGAAATTCAGTCACTTGTCAAGTCCTTCAACTAAGATGACCAGGCTGGACCACAGCCCAGGTCTCTGCCACCAGGCAAGGTCTAGAAGCTCGCCCCAAACACCCAGCCTTTCCCAAACCTCAGTAGAGTGTGACGCTGCTACAATTTAGGCCCCTCACCAGAACTGCCACCACCTCTGAGCTGGCCCACAGCCTGCCACCCTTGCAGCGCTCCTACAAGTATTATCTGGGGTGAGATCAGTCCTCCTGAGCCCCTCTTTCCCACCCTTTCCTTTGCCTATCGGCCTTGCAGTCATCCACAGCAAGTGACCTATAAGCTCTCTGGACTTGCTTCCTTATCTTGGAAAAGGGGACTCTTTGCAGTAGCATTCTATGGCTACCCTATTCCCATCTCCCCTGAGCCCCCTCCTGCCAAAAGCCCTATGCCCTTCGTTTGTCATTCCTAGGCTGGCATCACAGACACGGGTGAGCTCCCCATCGCCTGTTGCTGCATGCAGTGTGGGTCTCTGAGGGACTTGGCTGGAGGGCGTGTGGGGCAGGTGCTCCCTGTGGGGGTTGCCTGGGGTGGCAGGCAGCAAGGTGGCAGGGGGGGCCAGGAGGTCTGATCTTTAAGGGAAGGCTCAAAGCTGCACAGAGGGCTCAAAACTGCAGAGTCTTGAGGGCACTTGGACTGGTGCACAGGCTAAACCAACGCCCAGAGGAGAGGAGGAACTAATTCTAGGCCACACAGATGGCATGGAACTGGGACCAGGACCCACTGACTTTAGCTGGTGGTTCAGAATCCACAGGGGCCTCGTTAAAGATGACCGAGAAATTAGGATGCAGTAGATCTGGAGTGGGGCCTGGGAATCTGTATTTTTAGCAAGCCCTTGTGTGTACAGACGTGCATGCCTGTGTGCACGTGTGTGTTGGGGTTAGGATCTTGAAGCACAGCCAGCTGGGGCTGGACCACCCAGGGAGGAGTCACAAAGGTTTTCGGAGCTGGATTTGTGGTCCAGGCCTGGGGGGCCAAAGCTGGTCATCCCCCAGGGCCACACACCCGGCAGGAAGAGGGCAAAGGAAGTGCTGACCTAGGGGCCATTTGATTGTGCTGGAGCAGAGGCCACACTCTGTCCTTGCCTGGCCCAGGCTGGATGGGGAGCCCCCAGTGCAAGCCACTGTGGCTCCTGTCCCCATCCTCCCCCTGGGCAGGCCCAGTGTCTAGACTCTCAGACTGAAATTGGTCTTAGAATTCTTTCAGCTACAATAACAAACACAATCAGAGAATCAACAAACATTGGGAGGTTCACGTTTCCAAGTTGGAAGGGACCTTATAAGTAAACGGTCATTTCTAGCAGACCACCCGTTGCACAGATCCATTCCCTGGCATTCCTGCCAGATGGTCATCCCACAACTGTTGGAAATGAGTAAGATCTGCCCTTCCCCATGCACCTCCTGCATGCTAGACATTGTCCATCTATCTCAAGTGAGCCCCTGTATGCCGCAGGGTTGGAGAGAACTACAAGAAACCTTGTACCATTTGATTGATAGGTTCTACTGCTGTTTCTGAGGCCAGATAGACCTGGTTTTGAATCCCACCTGCCTGATTCATGGTCCTCTCTGACCCTGAGTTTTCTCATCTGTAAAATAGAGTGATAGTTGCCCAGCTCCATGGGTCATTGAGAGATGTATACAAAGGGCCCAGCACATGGATGTGTTGGCTATTATTAGAATATTAATTTTCCCCATTTTACAAATACAGAAAATGAGGCTCAGAGAGGTGGGGAGACTGTCCTAGGTTACCCAGCCAGTGAGCAGCTGCACTCCACAACCCCAGAGGTTTAGTTTTAATGACATCCAGGAGCTCTGGGCTGGAACTCCTGACTGCCCCGAGACACCTCTGGAGTCACAGAGTGTACCTCTGTTGGGCTCCACAGCCCCTCTCCAGAGCCCAGAGAAGTGTGACAAGGTCTGTGGGCCAGGTCTTCACCGGCAGCCTTGCCAGGACAGAGAGGAGTAATTATGGAGCTAAAGCCCAACCAACCACACGTTAGGGTCACCTGGAAAACTATTCAAGTACCAAATTTTGAGACCCATTTTAGCGCCACTAAATTTGAATTTCTGGGGCCAGAATCTGCACTGTGAAAAAGCTTCCCAGGCAGTTCCAAGGCTGCTGGTCAGGCACTGGGAGCCATTGGCCCGTACCGTGCATGCGTTAGGGGACGGGAGTGTGCTACCTCTCATGGTGGCCTAATCCACATGGATGGGACATTCTGCGCATCCCAAAACTGGAGAGAGAAAGCCTCCCATTTCGGTGAGTTACCCAAGGCTCTTCCCCTCTGTGCTCACCCCTGAAGAGCTGAGGGGGCTCCCCATTCTCCCTCCCACCCATTCACACTGGCATCTGGCCCAGAGGATTACTCATTAGGTGGCTGGGAGTGGCCCGCCCCTCAGCAGACACCTGTTATAGGAGCCTGGACTTCCCCCTTAGCTCCAGCGTCCCAAGGGCCTGTAAATAATTCATCCCCAGCCCTCTCCCCACCCCACTGCTCTCACACACCTCCCTGCCCCCTCCTTCCCAGGCTCCAGAGGTATCTTGGGGCAGTTGGGAGTTCCAGCCCAGAGCTGGGACTGGAGCCCAGGGCTCCCGGCTGTCATTAAAAATACAAATTAACACATACACTTGATAAAGATGTAAAAAAACCCAAAGTCTCCCTCCTACCTGTGGCTTTCCAACCTCCAGTGCCCTCTCCAGAGGCAGCCCCTATTACTGGCTTCTTGTATATTCTTTCAGAAAGAACTATATGGGTGCAAAGATGTTTGGGTATGTGTGTGTCTCCCCTGTTTTTATACACAAATGGTAACATACTATTTACACTATTCTGTCTTGCTTTTTTTTTTCACACGTCTTAGAAATTGCTCCATACTGGGACATATGGGGTTTTGAAATTTGTTTTTAATGACTGCATAATGCTCCTCTCCACGAATGCACCATCCCTTCTCTCACCAGCTCCCTGCTTGTACACATGTACATTGTTTTTTGTCTTGTGTTATCAGAAACAGATGGAGCTTTGGGCAGCTCTTGGTTGGATCAGTTACTGGAAGTGGGATTCTTGGGTCAAAGGGTATGTGCCTGTTAAATGAGGCTAGATATCGCCAAGTTGGGCGCTAAGGAGGATGTTTCAGTTCTCACTCCTGGAACAGCATATGGGATTCCCTGGTTTCTGAGCCACACGGTGTGATAGCAAACATTTTGTTCTTTGGCAGAGCCATTTTCTTGCACGAAAATTGTGTGTTTCAAGCAGCTCCACCAGAGAGAAGTTGGCCAATGGGTTCCTGAGCCCACCAGCTCCTCTCCAGAGCCCAGAGAGGAGTGACAAGGCCTGTGGGCCAGGTCTTCACTGGCAGCCTTGCCAGGAGAGAGAGGAGTAATTGTGCAGCTAAACCCTATCTCCATCTGGTCTCACTCCTGACCCCCTCCCTTGTGGAAGAGCTGGGCCTGAGGTCAGAAACCTGAGTCCTGGTTCATACCATGACCAGTCAGGACGGCCCTCTGCAAGTGCCTTTTCTGAGCCCATTTCCCCCACCTATGAAATGGCTCTCATGGGTCTGGGCTTGCTCATCAGAAGAGGTAGGAGTGGGTGCTAGGACTCTAAGGAAAAAGCACCTTCAGGACCACTGCCTGTGATCTCTAGGCGAAGGTCTGGGTGGGCAGGGAGCCTCATGCCCTACCTCAGGCCTGTCCTCCAGGGGGTGGCTGTGAGTCCTCTGGGCATTTTAAGGGCCCCCAGCCTGGGGCTCTCAGTGGCCTTCCCTCACCATGGTCTGGGCTCTCCTTTCCCAGAAGTGGCAATGGAAGGGTGGTCTGCTATTTAAGCTTATGTTACCAACACTTTGGGGGCTCCATGGCAGGCTCAGTGGGCCCTAAATTTGGCAGCATGCGGAATTGTACCCTGGAGAGGCAGCAAGAGCTCTAGAGCATGGGGCATGGCCTTGGGCAGGCCCGTGCCTGCTTGGGCCTCAGTGACCCTGACTACACAGGGAGGTAGGACTGGAAGGGCTCACCAGGCCTCTTCTTTGGCCCTCCAGCTGCCATGCAACCATTGTGAACCCCGATCTCTTCCTCAGTAAAGTGCGAGGAGACTAAACTCTCACAACTGCTTCCAGCTTTAGCCCAGTGAACCCAATGGGTCTGTGGATTCAGAGCCATGTTGGCCTCCAGTGCTGGTGGCATTAGGCAGAACTGTTTTTGAGCCGGCGTTGCATTTTCTAGGCCAAGGAGGGGCCCAATCTGGAGCCAAGGCCTGGGCAGCCACTCCCTTATCCCTTTCCTGGGGCCAAACCTGGCTGAAGGCCGAGGCTATCCCGTGCTATGCTGGGCAGCGGACTGAGGTCAGTGGACATGGAAGCGTCCGGTGTGGTTCCTCTGCTCTGGCAGGAAACCCAGGGAAAAGCTGCCCAGGAACATCTGCTGCCTCCCATTCTCCACAAAGCCATTTGGCTCATGGAGAGCCCAGTGGCTGTCCTGCCAAGCTGCGTGGGCTTGGTGGAGGGGGACAGGCGTCAGAATGGGGGCGGGTGAGTGGTTAGTACAGGGGTGCTGAGGGACAGGCAGGGCCAGGGCTGAAACCCAAGAAGGTGAAGGCTGGACTGTGGTGGGGACACTTGCGAGAGGCGGGAGGGGTTGATGGTCTTTCAGAGACCCGCCATGCCCTGGTGGGAGCGTGTGTGGGTCTGGAAGTGCTTGCGTGCGCCTCCTATTTATAGCCACGTGCTCAGCTTCTTATAAAGGAAACTGGTGCTTAGCCAGGCCCCACACAAGCCCAGGCCAAGCATGACTCTTAGTATTCTCTCCAGACAGACCTCTGATCCCAGTCCCAAAGAAAGTCCTGACATTAACCTCAGCTGGTCCTCAAATCCAGCTCTGGGCCCCAGGCTGAGCCTCATAAAGAAGCCAAGGCACCGCCCTCTCTCCTGGGTTACGGCAGCTCTCCCTGCACTTCCCCTTCCTCTTGCAAATCTGTTCTCCATGCAGTAGCCAGAGTAATATTAAAACCTACATCAGACTTCATGTCTCCTCTGCTCAGAATCCTGCAATGGCTCCTGTCCCAGACAGAGGAAAACCCAGAGTCCCTCCCCTTGTCTCCTGTCCTGTCCCCCTTCTCACTGCACCTCAGCTCCACCAGCTTCCTCACAGCTCCTCACTGTCAGACAGCAGGCAGACAGCAGGCATGCCCCACCTCGGGGCCTTTGCACTTGCTGTTCCCTCTGCCTAGAAGCCTCTCCCCAGATGTCTGCATGACTCTTTTTTTTGTTTATTTTTCTTGAGACGGAGTCTCTCTCGATCACCCAGCCTAGAGTGCAGTGGTGTAATCCTAGCTCACCACAACCTCCACCTCCCAGGTTCAAGCAATTCTCCTGTTTTCCCGCCTCAGCCTCCTGGGTAGCTGGGATTACAGATGTATGCCCACCATGCCCGGCTAATTTTTGTGTTTTTTAGTAGAGATGAGGTTTCACCATGTTGGCCAGGCTGGTCTTGAACCCCTGACCTCACGTGATCCACCTCCCTCAGCCTCCCGTAAAGTGCTGGGATTACAGGTGTGAGCCACCGTGCCTGGCCCTGCATGACTCTTTCCTGTACCTCCTTTACACCTTTGCTGAAATTCCCCTTTTCAGCAAGGCCTTCACGGCCCATTCTATTTAAAATCACAGACCACCTCCTCCCTAAATTCCCAGTCCTCCTTCCCTGCCTCCTTTTCTTCTGAAACACTTATCAACTAGTGTATCAAATATTTTATATGTTTATTTTTCTTTTCATCATCTCCCTCCCCTAGAAGCTAAGCATCATGAGGGCAGGGGTTTTATTTTGCTCAGTGCTGTAGCCCAGTGCTTGGCTCACAGCAGGAGCTCAGTGAGGATCTGTGGGATGAGCTGCATCTCTCCTGCCCGGTGCCTGGACACAGGGGGATGTGTGGACGGCTTGGGCAGACCAGCCTCCGGCCCCTGGTGCAGGCCCGGCTCAGGGCTTGGTATCGTGAGCCAGAGCCTTTGAGGTAACTGGCAGGTCCTAGGGGTCCATCAGCAGCCCCAGTCCTCCCTGTCTGATGTTGAGGCCATCCCCAGGCATTTGGCAAGAACTAGGGAGCCCACACCTGGGACAGTTCCAGATTCTTTCTGCTTCCACCTCTACCTGTGGTGGCTCTTCCCTTCTCTCTTCTCTTGCACAGGAGGAAGGAGCAGCTGCCATCTCATTAGTCTTGATCACCCTTGCCTGCCCGGTATCCCCTCCGTGTCTCCAGCATTCAAACCTATCTGATATCTGACCACAGAGTGGAGAGTTTGTTAAAAATGCAGATTCCACCCCCAGGCTTTCTGACTAACTGGTCAGGGATGCCCAGAACCTGTGTTCTTCACAAGCTCCTGGAGAATGGCTGCTGTGCAGCCACATCTGGAAGCTGCTGGTTTAAAGTTGTTGGAGCTGGCCTTCAGAATAGGGCTCTGGGTCAGGAGACCTGGGCTGAAGCTGCAGCTCCGTCAGCAGCCTGCTGTGTAACCCTGAGCTAGTTGTTTTCCCTACCTCACTGCCTCCCTGATGGGCATGGGAGGAGTACTTGCCTCCCAGACTGGGAGTCTGTGGGTCTGAGTCTGGGAAATGACTGTTTCCCCTGAACCTGGAGTGTATGTCTCTCCCCACCTCAGGGTCCTACTTCAGGGAGCCTGGATTGTCTTCCTTCTGGGGGTCCTGCCTGGGCCTTTTTTGCAGCCTCCTCTCAACTCATCTTCCTTCCCGGCTCCTTCTGCTTCTCAGGTAAGACTCGGACCAAGGACAAGTACCGCGTGGTCTACACCGACCACCAACGCCTGGAGCTGGAGAAGGAGTTTCATTACAGCCGTTACATCACAATCCGGCGGAAATCAGAGCTGGCTGCCAATCTGGGGCTCACTGAACGGCAGGTGTGTCTGTCTTCCTATCTCAGCCATAGGAGCAGTGCAAGGACTCTGGTCTCCAGGCTGCCAGGCAGAGTACAGAGCTCAGTAGAAGGAAAACAGAGAGGTTGAGTCTCCAGGCCATTGTCACACAGCACAGCAGAAACTGAGGTGCTACCAGCACCCTCCCTTACCAAAACCCAATATCCTTGCCCCCAAAAGGCAGGGGTAAGGGGATCTGATTAGCCACAGGCTACAGCAGGCTATGATTAGTGCTGTAGGAGGTGCACGTGCTATTTACATTAGGGGAGCAGTCACAGGGATAACAAGGAAGGCTTCCTGGAAGAAGCATGGCCTGGGAAGATGGAGAGGGGGAAGGTTACAGAGAAGGGCATCTCCAGGGTAGGGGTGCAATGTCTAGAGGGGGAGAATGAATTCAGGGTCCATGTGGTCTGGGAGGCTGGAGAGGAGATAAGCCACAAAGCCACATGGAGAAATAGGGGCTCACTGTCCTCGTCTCTCCTTCTTGCACTCTCTCTTTCACTCTCTCCCCGCTGCCCACTCCATCTCTGTCCTCCAACCCCACAGGTGAAGATCTGGTTCCAAAACCGGCGGGCAAAGGAGCGCAAAGTGAACAAGAAGAAACAGCAGCAGCAACAGCCGCCAACGGCCCAAGACATCACGGCCACCCCAGCCGGGCCATCCCTGGGGGGCCTGTGTCCCAGCAACACCAGCCTCCTGGCCACCTCCTCTCCAATGCCTGTGAAAGAGGAGTTTCTGCCATAGCCCCATGCCCAGCCTGTGCGCCGGGGGACCTGGGGACTCGGGTGCTGGGAGTGTGGCTCCTGTGGGCCCAGGAGGTCTGGTCCGAGTCTCAGCCCTGACCTTCTGGGACATGGTGGACAGTCACCTATCCACCCTCTGCATCCCCTTGGCCCGTCTGTGCAGTAAGCCTGTTGGATAAAGACCTTCCAGCTCCTGTGTTCTAGACCTCTGGGGGATAAGGGAGTCCAGGGTGGATGATCTCAATCTCCCGTGGGCATCTCAAGCCCCAAATGGTTGGGGGAGGGGCCTAGACAAGGCTCCAGGCCCCACCTCCTCCTCCATACGTTCAGAGGTGCAGCTGGAGGCTGCTGTGGGGACCATACTGATCCTGGAGAAAAGGGATGGAGCTAAAAAAGATGGAATGCTTGCAGAGCATGACCTGAGGAGGGAGGAACGTGGTCAACTCACACCTGCCTCTTCCTGCAGCCTCACCTCTACCTGCCCCCGTCATAAGGGCACTGAGCCCTTCCCAGGCTGGATACTAAGCACAAAGCCCATAGCACTGGGCTCTGATGGCTGCTCCACTGGGTTGCAGAATCACAGCCCTCATGATCATTCTCAGTGAGGGCTCTGGATTGAGAGGGAGGCCCTGGGAGGAGAGAAGGGGGCAGAGTCTTCCCTACCAGGTTTCTACACCCCCACCACGCTGCCCATCAGGGCCCAGGGAGCCCCCAGAGGACTTTATTCGGACCAAGCAGAGCTCACAGCTGGACAGGTGTTGTATATAGAGTGGAATCTCTTGGATGCAGCTTCAAGAATAAATTTTTCTTCTCTTTTCAAAAATGTATAAAAATCATTATACATAGCATTAAAGAAACATTTTTGAGAAGTACAAATCATCCTCACCTTCCCCAGCAACTGTGTATTCCTTTCCCGTTTGTTTAGGCCCACAACAAGGTCACCTTTAAAATACATTTGAAAGATCAAAACAGAACACCATTCGTGTAGGTCTATGAGACTACGTAAAAATGTGAGTCCATTTTGTAAGTGGAATCATCAGACTCAACGTATCAGTCTTTTGAATTTTTCAGATGTGTTCAGTTCAGGTTTTTCTTTCAATAATGACATTCATTGCTCACCCCATGTGCTACACGTGGCTGGGCCTGGGAAGCACACAGTCCTTGTCCCCTAGACTGGAGAAGGGGTGCGACATCATGTCTTGGGAAGATGTGGAGGGGGAAGGTTACAGAGAAGGGCATCTCCAGGGTAGGAGAGCAAGATCTAGAGGGGGAGAATGCATTCAGAGTCCATGTGGTCCGGGCAGCTGGAGCAGGAGAGAAGCCACAAAGCCCCCCTCAGGGTCTGACTTCAGGGGTCCTGAATTGCTCTGCAGAAGTCCCCAGTCCAGTGGGGAAGACTGCCATGCACACAGATGACACTAATATAACAGGATAAGGGCCAATCTGAGCATCAGGGGAGCCAGAGCATCCAATGAGAGCAGAGCACCCAACGAGAGCAGAGCACATGCCTAGCTTATCCTGGAAGGCTTCCTGGAGGAGGTAATGTTTGAACTGAGACCGAAAAGGACTAGCAAGTGTGGATCAGGCCAAGAAGGGAATAAAGGAGAAAAGGAACTTGAGCAATATGAACTGAAAGTGTAATTTTTTTTTAACTCGGGAGTCTACTACCCGGGGCCTTCTCTCCCCGGGGGCTCTGGTGCCAGCTGCCTGCCCCTCTGTTTACTGTTCTGGGAGGTGGCCAGGCCATAAAAAGTGTGCACAGCCTGCCTGACATCGCCCTTTGCTCCCATGATAACAGTGCACAAGGTGGATCCTGGCCTGGCACAGTCCCCTGAAGTGCAGCAGGCACTTCTCTCTCTCCTCCTACCAGTGGCCTGGGAGACAGTGGGCATTCATTAGTAATGGTGGACACCTGAGGCTTGGGAAAGAACCAGGGTTCCAAGAGTAGAGGGGGAGGGGCTGGTGAAAAGGTGGCTGGCCTGGACTGAATAGAGTTTTCTGATCTTCAAAAAAGTATGCTCTGTGACCCTAGGGTAACTGCTTCCCCTCTTTGGGCCTGCATTGCCCCATCTGTAAACTTGGGGAAGTTGTCTACCAAAAAGAAATAACTCTGGTCAAGTAAGTTTGGGAAATCCTACTGAAGCCACTTCTCTGATAGAGTCACAGTGGGCCATTAGCACATCAAAGTCTCTGACAAGCCCCACAGCAAAGAAACCCCTTGAATTTTCTTTCATCTGGCCTTCCCCCATGCTTTGCTACCTAGGAGGCCCCTACTCACACCTCCCAGCATCCCACTGAACTCCACACACTCTGCAGTGCTGGGATGTTCAGGCTGGAGGGCCACACCTTCTCTGTGTCTCGGTATTTAGCAGCAGGTTTTGTCGTCAAATGGCCTGGATTTCAGCGTGACTACTTCCAAGCTGCAAGACTTCAGGCAAGTTACTTAGCTTCTTGGAGCCTTGGCCTCCTCATGTGTCAAATGGAAATAAAATAGTCTAACTGAGCTTAGAATTGTGTTTCGCTCAGGGCCCAGCACATAAGAAGTGCCTGTTTTTGAGCCACCTGCTCACGGGGCTGCTGCTGCATCCCAGTGTGAGAGGCTGGCAGGCGTGGCTGATGTTCTACCCACCTGAAGGAGGACAAGCCTGTCTCCGCATTAGGAAGACCTCTGCCCGGCAGGAGGTCAGTGGCCACTCCTCTGATAGAGTCACAGCGGCGCATTACCACATCAAAGGGTGAGCTGCAGCAGTTGCCCACATGGGAGGTCAGGAGGTTGGATACAACCCACAGGTTGGGTTGGTGCTCACCTACCAATGGGTGTTTAGCCCCATGAAAAAGGGAACTCATCTAAGACAACTTCCAAGCAGTGCAATTTGCTGCCTTGTGCCTGGTGAGTTTCCTGTCACCCAGAGTTCCACCAGAGATTGGGGTGCTGTAATGGCTTAGGAAAGAGACCCTTCAAGTCTAGTCAAATCTTACAGCCACCCCAGGGGTAAGAGGTGTTCAGCTCTCCTATCAGGAATGGCCCATGCTGCTTTGCGTACAGTGACTTTGTGCTGGCCCTCCAAGGCCCACAGACTGCTTATGTCTTCTAGCAAATCAGAATTGTGCATGTCAACACTGTTTACATACAATTTCAGGGAGTCCATAGACTCCTAACCCTGGGCTGAGAACCTGTCTTATGGAAAAGCCAATCCCACCATTGATTGCCAAGAGATTGGTGTGGACTGAGCAGAACAGTTGCAGCACTACTCTAGGGAGGGACTTGGGGTGGGGAATGGAGTATTTTGAGAGAGGAGGGCTCCAGCAGTCAAGGGTGTGTGTGTGTGTGTGTGTGTGTGTGTGTGTGTGTGTGTGTGTTTAATGGGCTGTGATAGGGGTACAGGGGTTAGAACAGGAGGACTGTGGAGCTCTGAGGAAATCAGCCCAGCTCTGAGTGTTTGAGATGATCTGCCAGGGGGATGCAGAGCTGGAGAGCACAGCCAGCCTCCGCCAGGGCAGCTTTGGAGGGCAATCCCTTTCCAACCAGGCAGCTCTGGGATCACTTCCTCTGAACCACTCCAGATGGACTAGCAGCCTGGAACCTTGTTTTTTACAGTCGTCACTCCCTAGTGTGACAAAACACATGCTCTACAGTGATAAAATCTGAATATTTAAGCAAATTAAAAATGTTTATTTATATACATTTAAAAATATCTCCCTATAGAATAAAAGGAAGTACATTTCATCTGACACTTTCCTTAAATCACACACACACATCTCCATTGCACTTCTGGTTTGATATGAGACCAGAACAGGGAGAGAAGGGGGAAAGGGAGAGTGAATATTTACCATTTGGATTCCTAAGCAGTCATTTTGCCATGAATCAATCAAACCCCCTCTGGAATGGGGGAGAGGAGATGGTGGTGACAGCAATTGTCAAATGTGCTTGGTTGCTGGACTCCTGGCCAGTTGTATGATCATAAAATTGGAGCTTCAGTGGGTAGATTGATTTATGTGGATAATGTCTTTTAGAAAATCTTGGAGTTTTGGCTGGGCACAGTGGCTCATGCCTGTAATCCCAGCACTTTGGGAGGCAGAGGCAGGCAGATCCCTTGATCTCAGGAGTTCAAGAGCAGCCTGGGTAATATAGCAAGACCCTGTCTCTACAAAAAAATACAAAAATTAGCCAGTCATGGTGGCACACACCTGTAGTCCCAGTTGCTTGGGAGGCTGAGGTGGGAGGGTCGCTTGAGTTCAGGAAGCGAAGGTTGTGGTAAGCCGAGATGGAGCCACTGCACATCAACCTGGGTAATAGAGCAAGACTCTGTCTCAAAAAAATAAAGAAAAGAAAATCTTTGAGTTTTGTTTGTTTTATGAAAGGGCAGACTTTCCCCACCAGGGCTGTGGGGATGGAGGAGATGGTGGCAGAGAGGTATGAGCTAGAGGGCAGAGCCTGGGTGAGGTCAGACTCCTAGGTTATAGACATGATCCTGTCTTTACTGAATCACTGAGTGATTTTGCAAATCCTGCCCCTCTGGGTCTCAGTTTCCCCATCTGAAAGGCATGGGCCTAGATCCATTTGCACCTCACAGCCCCAGTGACTTCCACAGTGGCTCAGTGGTCACCCCCTGATGTGTCTGCTCAAGGGAAGCTAAAGCCCTGGTCCACTCCCTTCTTCTCCCCCAGGGCTGGGTCCGTGAAGTGGGAGGAGCAGGTGCTGCTAGGAAGGGTCATAAAGAGGCCAGTCTTCTTGGCTCCTGAGCCAACTGCCTCATCCCTGTGGCTCTCTGTGCCTTCCAAAGGGTCTCATGAAACCCAAGTGCCAATGGGAGGGAGTGGTTGAGCAAGGTTGAGCCTCTTTTGTACAAGATGCATTGACAAGCCTTGGGTGAGGGATGGGGAAGTTTCCTGCCTGGGCCTCCTTGGATTCAGGAGCCCTTGGCTTCTGCCTCTCCCAGCCATGACCCACAGCTTTCCTGGCTTCATCCCCAACACCCAGTGCATGACTTCACTCCTCTGGGACAGTTTCCTCAGGTGTAAAATGAGATGCACAAACATGTCTTCCCAGACAGCTGGAAAGAATTAAAAATTAGATGTTGGATGCAAAAATCCTTCATAATGCACACAGTAGGGCTCCATAAATGCTCCTTCTCTTCACACTCACAGCCACTCTTGGCCCCATATGGGTCAGCAGGCAGGGGGCAGAGGAGACACCTTCCTCCTGGGTCTGGAGAGCCCCTGGTTTGCCCTTTGTGGCCAGGCTCAAAGGGGAGAGAAGTTTGATAGGACCTGGGCAGGGGAAGGGGTGGACTGGAGCCTGGCCAGGCCTTTACCCAAGTCCATGCTTTGACTTAAACCCCTCCAACCTTTTCTCAAGCTCCAGAGGTGGGAGAGAGCAGACCCTTATTCTCATCTCTCCCCAAAGGCCTCCCACCATGTCAACTGATAGTGAGCCAAACAGATGTATGGTTAATGTCTAAACTGGGACACTTGCGAGGGTGAAAAGGACACAATTTGTAATGTATATACTGATCCACTAGTGTATATCAGTCAGTCCCAGCAAACCAATGTGTGCCATTGCTCCAGCTCATCATTTCCCGTCCTAGCCACAGGCTCACTGGACCCTCAGAACATTCTGAGGCAGCAATGCATGGGCGGCTCGTGGCCCATTTTACAGATATGAAATTAGAACTATCCAGAAGCCATACTGCTGCTGGACAGGAAGCCAGTTACTAATGATCTAAGTCACAGATCACAGTGACACTGTGGCACTTGCCTGTCCCTTCTGCTCACCCAAACCTCCCCATTTTGCTTTCATCTTAAGGAAAGGAGGAGAGTTGAAGACTCTACTAGCCTAAAGGTCCATGAAGCCTGACTCTGTCCCTGGTGTCACTCATTAGCCCCATGACTTTGAGTAAGTAACTTAACTTCCCTGTCCCTCAGCTTCCTCATCTGTAGAATAGGAGTAACGACACCTGTCTCTCCAGGTTGAGAAAATAGGACACCTAGTTCAGGACCTGGCACATTTTAGGTGCTCAATAAATACTGATAGATTGAATAATTGGACTAATGGTGGCGTGGGCAACCCACAGTCAGTGAATAAATGTTAACTGAGCACCTACTAAGTGTCAGGCTCTTTGTGCTAGATGTTTTCTACGCTCCATCTTCCTGAATTGCTCACACTCCTGTAAGGGAGGAGAGATTCTTATCCCCTAAGGTCGCACAGCAAAGACGACGCAGGGGGGTGGGCTGTTAGTGTTCCTTGCCCAACTGTGGAAAGGGAGTCCCAGAGAGGGCAGGTCGCTTGCCCAAGGTCACGCAGAAAGCCGAGGGTTTCCGTCGCGAACCCCCCTCCCCACTCGCTCAGGGCTCTCCAATCCGCAGCTCTGCGTGCGGGGGCGCGCGCATCCCCCCGCCGTCCGTCCGTCAGCTGTCTGTCTGGGTGTCTACGCGGGCGCAGCAGTGCACCCTTCCCCAGCCTCGGGCGCTGCGCAGGGACAGACAAGGCGTTCGCAGCGCCCTGCCCGCGCTCCACCCCCCAGCCTGTGCGCGGGAGCCGCGGGGGCAAAGGCGCAGTGGCCAGCGGACCATCTCTCGTGCCCTCGCTCTCTGCGCTCCGGGGCAGCTGAGCCCCGGCCACCCGCTCTCCAAGATGAAGAAGCTCCAGGGAGCTCACCTCCGCAAGGTAGGGCACGAGGGCGGGGGCGCGGGGGGTGCACCTGGAGGAGGGTTGGAGAGACCCGCCCCCAACGAGGCCCCTGGGGAAGGTCTGAGGACGCACCCAGACCAGCTTCGGGCTTGGGGAAGGCCCGAATCAGCTGGATAACAGGGAGGGTCAGGGTCACGGTCTGCGCCCCCACCTCTGCCCCTGCCATCTGGGGTTCGGGATGTAGTATGAGGGGAGTCCTGGTTCACTGGGCCAGGCCTATGAACAGGTGTCTGCAGTCCCCGGAGGCGCGGGGTAGGGGTGGCCGGGGCCAGGCACCCACCTCTTCCCCAATTCCACCCTGCTGCTCCCCGCCAGGAGCTGATTGCCGGGTGTGGGGAGTATTGGAATACCTGAGCGTTGAGCTGGACTCATCTGAGGGGTGGGGAGTGGGAGGCGGTCATCCATACTGAAGCCGGCTCCCTGAGCCTGCGGGAAGACTCTCCTCTTTCCTGCCTGCTCCCTCCCTGCCCCCTTAGCTTGCCTGCTGAGACCCCAGGCTGCCCCTCAGCAGGGCTGAAGGGAGGCAAAGACAGGGAGGGGGCTATCGGAGGCAGGAGGATATGATCAATGAAGATGGAAGCTGGTATGGGAGAGTGGCCGTGGGCCCAGACCTCAGGCTCTCACTACCTTGCCTTGTGGGATTGGACCTCTCAGCCAAGCTGTCAGGATATGGGGAGGGGGAATACTGGGGGAGGTTTTCTGGCTTGTACCAGTCCTAACTAAGGAGTCAGATCTCCTGAGTACTATTTCTGCCGCTGCCACTTGCCTGGTGACTTTGGACAAGTTCATTCTCTAACCTGAACCTCCTCTGGCTCAGCCCTAGCCTGGAGGCACCAAAACAGGCCCCACTGGGTGTGTGAGGTGTGGGGAAGAATGCTAAAGGGCTGGTAGATGTGAGAAGACTGTTCTCAGGGGCTGGTGTTATCAACCTCCCTACATACACACACATTCACACTCACACTCACTCACACACACACTCATTCATTCAAGTTCTCTGCTCTGGGGCAGCTGGGCTTGGAACCACTGTGGTGTGTCTTTTTTCTTTTCTTTTCTTTTTTTTTTTTTGAGACGGAGTCTCGCTCTGTCGCCCAGGTTGGAGTGCAGTGGTGCGATCTCGGCTCACTGCAAGCTCTGCCTCCCGGGTTCACGCCATTCTCCTGCCTCAGCCTCCCGAGCAGCTGGGACTATAGGTGCCCGCCACCACGCCTGGCTAATGTTTTGTATTTTTAGTAGAGACGGGGTTTCACCGTGTTAGCCAGGATGGTCTTGATCTCCTGACCTCGTGATCCGCCCACCTCAGCCTCCCAAAGTGCTGGGATTACAGGTGTGAGCCACTGCGCCCAGCTGGTATGTCTTTTTTATTCACTGACATGAGTGACTTCTTGAGACCATTTGTGAGTCTCTTGGGTCCTGTTTCCATTCTTTTCCACTCTCCTTCTCTTCCCTCTCTGCCCTCCCTCCCCACAAGAGGCCCTGTCCCTCTTGCTGGGTTCTGGGCTGGGGGGTTAGCAAGCTTTATCTCATTTAATCCTTTAACACTTCCAGGGGCTAGGTCTTAGTAGCCCCACTTTATAAATAAGGCAACTGAGGCACAGAGGGGTGAGACTCACTGCTTACCTGCTGGCAGGCTAGGCAACCTAGAGCCAACAGGGCAGAGGGTTGGTTCTAGGTTGCTACCTCCTCTCAGGGTCCTTTCCCTTTTCTCAAGCAGAATTGGGTGGGAATGAGAAAATGCCAGATTTCCGCAAAGGAGCAGCATTGCTCAGAGATGAACACTGGACTTAGAGTCAGGGGATCTAGGTCCAAGTCTTGCTGTGCCTTTAACTTGCTGTTTGACCTTGGGCCCATCCCTTCTTCCTGAAAGTCGGTTTCCTAATCTGCACAATGATGAAGTTGGACCCCAGATTCCTATTGTCTCTCTCTGTCCTGAAGAGTCTTGGCTTGGGCAGTCTTGAGTCTCCCAGCCCCTGCTGTGAGTCCCTAAAGGCGAGCATGCAGGTCTGACAGACTCAGCTGTGTGTTCCTGCATGCCCCTGGGGTAGGGAGTGGGAGATTCAGGAGTGGGAGCCTTACACCCAGGAAGAAGTATGAAGCAACTCATTCAGCTTCCAGCCCTGCCCCAGCTATTTGATTGCTTTCTTCCATCTCCCAACCAGCCCCATCCTCACTGTGCCAGCCTCCTGGGATTCACCCCATGGTGGGGTTGGGAACTCCAGTTGGGCTCCTGATTAGCTCAGCTTTGGAGGACCCCATCTCCTGCCCCTGGAGCAGAAGCAGGCTTCCCTCTGATTGGGGGAGGAGGGGGACGAGCTGGCAGCATCCTGCTCTTGGAACTCTAGTCACCATGGAAACAGAGAACCGGGACCGCTCCGTGAGCATGGAAAGGGCAGCTTCTCTGGAGGGATCAGAGGAGCCTCATTACTGGGACCTCCTGCTAACTGGCCTGAATGGTGCTGGGATGGGCGGGGGGTGTCTCAGGGTAACAGGCCTGCTCACCACCCAACACCAGGAACAGTGGCAACCATTCCTCCCGGAGCTCACCTGGGAGTGAGAGGTTGCTGAAGGCTGATGCTCACCCAGCTGGAGAGGCAGCCTCAGGGAAAGGGGCATTGGAGGGGAAGGGTGGGTTTCACGTAAGTCTGGGATCTGCTGCTCCTGTCACCTCAGAATGTCCATGATCACAGCTAAAGAACTTCCAGGCATGTATTTGTTTCATCCCTTGCAGCCTAGTTACTTTAAAAACAGCTCTTCGTGCTCTGTCATTGTCATCGTCACCCATAATAATGTCTGGCTGTTCCTGTCACCACGGCGCCTGTGGCCAATAGCCAGTTTCTGGCAAAATCACCACTGTGGTCACCATCACTGAGGGTCTCCTAAGGGAGAATGCCCCATGGACCTCTCACCCACTTTGAAGCATGAAAGGAGACCTTAGGAACAGCTGGCCTCCGCTCCCCTCTGGGCATGCATCTCCTCTCCAGGGACAGCAAGATTATAACTTTCTGAGACAGATCACGGCTTAAGTACCTTCTTCCTGCTCATGAGCCAAAATTCACAAAATTCACCCAGACCTCAGGCTCTCCCTACCTGGGTGGGGTTGGACCCCCCCAGCCAAGCTGTCAGCATGCGGGGAGGGCGAGTATTGGGGAAGTTTTCTGGCTTGTGACTGAAAAGTACCAGTCCTAACCAAGGAGTCAGATCTCCTTGGTTCTTAGTAGGCCCCATTTGAGCCACGGAGCATAAGTGGACTCCCTCCCTCAGGGGAACCCCTTGGAGGGAACAGGTCCCTCCAAGTCCTCTCCTTTCTATGCTGAGGGCTCCCAGCTTCTTCCTGTTGTCCTCCTATCACCTCTTTTCCTGAACACCCTCCAGCCTGGCCACCTGCCCTTTGGACATGCTCCATATTGTCTGCATCTTTCTTAAAATATGGTGCCCGGAACGGAGGAACAAAACTCCAGCACTGGTGGGTGAAGGAGACCTGGCTTTCGCATCAGGAAACCTTGGGCTCCAGACCTAGTTCTTCCACTCACCAACCTGGTAGAAACCTTGGGTAGGTCATGACACCTCTTTGAGCCTCAGTTTTCCTCATGATGAAAATGGAACTTAGATGAATACTGAGCTCAAAAAGTTGTTCTGAGAATGAAATCAGGTAATGTGAGTGAGATGTCTAGTGCAGTGGGCACATAGAAAGTGCTCAATATACAGTAACTTACTAAGATCATCATCATGCTCTTCATCTTCGTCACCCTCATCCTCATCAAAATAGGACCATCCAGCCAGCCACGGTGGCTCATGCCTGTAATCCCAGCACTTTGGGAGGCCGAGGCGGGTGGATCACAAGGTCAGGAGACCAAGACCATCCTGGCTAACACGGTGAAACCCTGTCTCTACTAAAAATACAAAACATTAGCCGGGCGTGGTGGTGGGCGCCTGTAGTCCCAGCTACTCGGGAGGCTGAGATGGGAGAATTGCTTGAACCCGGGAGGTGGAGGTTGCGGTGTGCTGAGGTCATACCACTGCACTCCAGGCTGGGCAACAGAGGGAGACTTTCTCAAAAAAAAAAAAAAAGGACCATCCCTTGATTTGACATCTGTGTTAGCCAGACTAAGGTCAGGGTAGCTTTGTTAGTGCCTAAGCTACCCTGCTGGCCCAGTAAGTTTTGGTCGCCTGAAATCCTGAGGCTCTCCTGCATATGACAAGGTTAGTCCAGTTGAGAGCACTTGATTATCTGGACTGAGAATGTCTTTTCATTTAGCTCTGTTCAATTCCAGAGTCTTGTCTTGAGGTCACATTTCTGGCCTGGCCTCAGTCTTCTCCCCAACCTCTTTGGTCTCTCTCATTGGCAGCCTGTCACCCCAGACCTGCTGATGACCCCCAGTGACCAGGGAGATGTCGACCTGGATGTGGACTTTGCTGCAGACCGGGGGAACTGGACAGGCAAGCTGGACTTCCTGCTGTCCTGCATTGGCTACTGTGTAGGCCTGGGGAATGTCTGGCGCTTCCCCTATCGAGCGTACACCAATGGAGGAGGTATGGGCCTGAGGTCCTGTCGGAGGGTGCCTGGGGTGATGGACCAAGGCCCTGGGGTAGAGTGAGCTTTTAGGTGGCCTCAGCCACTGTCTCCTAGGCGACCTTGGGCAGAATTCATTGAAAGTGGTTTATAGTAACCTGGGGCTGGGAGGAAGGAGTTTACCCTGTCTTGTCCTTCTCATCACCCAAGCCCTTCCTTCCTCCCTCTCATCCCCAGGAAGGATACCCACATGGTTCCCTCTCTAAGGCTGGCCACGCCACGCCCTGCACGGTGGGCAGAGGGAGCTGCCTCTGCTTCGTGATAAGGAGCTGTATCTGCCTGCCGATGATCACTGCACTTTCAGTGTTCTCCCCACCCCCTCCTTCCTCCACCTCCTCCTGAGCTGTGCTCCATCAATCATTCCCTCTCTTGAGTCTCCAATCTTTCCTCCTCTCTTGGTTCCTTCCATTCAGGCTGCAAACACAAAGTCTCTCCCATCTTAAACAAATTTCCTTTCGTCCCTGCTTCTCCATCAAGTGACGGTTCCAAGTCTCATTAGCAAAAGCTGGGGCTGAGCGCTTACCACCTGTCAGGCCCTGGGCTTGGTGCTTGCTGTGCCCATCTCATTTAACCCTGGTGATGACCCTATTGGGTAGGCACCATGGATATGATGAGGTAGCTGAAACTTGAAGAGACCAGCGTCCTTGCCCAAGGTCACAGGGTGGCAGACCCAACATTCCAACCCAGGACTATCTCCTCCCTAGCCAGTGTGCTCTCACCAGTACTCTGTATCTCCTTCTGTCTCTAGCAAACTCTGAAGGAAGCATATATTGAGAAAGTGAGAGAAATCCAAATAAAGCTAGATGAAGCAAAGAAAGGATAAATTTACATGACTAGGATGTGTGGGACTGGAGCTGGCCTCTGAAGCTCTAGGACCTTGATGACACCCATGGTGTCTCTCGGCAAGCACTCTCCCCATGTCCCTACTCTTCCTCTCTGTGTGCTGGCCTCATTTTGTCCTGAGACAGGCTTCCTCCCCGCAGTTGGTGGGGGACAGGCCTTGGGGGGAGGTGGCCACAGACAACTCTGCAATGACTTCATCCTCAAATGGGTTTAGCAACCCAAGAGCTTTGCAGAACTGCTCTGTCTGAATGAATCTATACAGAATTGCAGGGAAGGCCTCTGATAGGCCTGGCTTTGGATAGGTGCCCACGGGGGAAGGAGGAGAGGGCGGTGAACTCCCTCCTCCCAGCCCCAGGTTATGATAAAACACTTCCAACTAATTCTGCCCAAGGTCGCCTAGGAGGGGGTTGGTTGATGTGACTGGCAGCCCTTCCAGAGCCATATGGTGGTGGGCAGTTCTCTAAAGAAGTGACTGCCAATGTGAGAACCAAAGGGGAAGGGCTATTGGGCCCACGGAACCACAGGTGGCAGTCACAAGTGTCTGAGGCGGCATGGCGGGGAGGGGCAGGCGGATAGAGTGAAGCCAGATTCTGAAGGGTGCTGGTTTCTGTACTGAGGAGTCTGCACTTTCTTCAGTAGGAAATTCACACATTCTCTCCCTCATTCATTCATTCACTCCCTCAGCAGGCGTTTCTCAGCGTCTGCGCTGAGCCCAGCACTGTTCTGGGCACTGGGGCTCCAGAGGTGAGTAAATCCCTGCTGGCCACTCTGGCCCTCAGCAGTCTGGTGTAGAAGAGAAGAAACCTACAGTGTTCCATCAGGTCTGAGGGGGCATCTGCAGGCCAGGGGAGGGGCGCGGGGCTAGAGCTGGGCTTTTGGGGGAGCTGCCCCCAAGGCCCTTGCTGACCACCCCGCTCCCGGCAGGCGCCTTCCTCGTGCCCTACTTCCTCATGCTGGCCATCTGTGGCATCCCCCTCTTCTTCCTGGAGCTCTCCCTGGGCCAGTTCTCCAGCCTAGGGCCCCTGGCTGTCTGGAAAATCAGCCCCCTCTTCAAAGGTGAGGCCTCAGTGGTCCCCAGGGAGGGAAGGGCTCAGGGTCTGGGGGAGGCAGGGAGGTTGCCCCCAGAACCCCTGCCAGCTCCAGGCAGAGATGGAAGTGAAGCCCAGATAGCTGCCAGCTCCCCGGAAGCCGCTCCACCCGGCTGGCAGAGGGCTTGGCCTGGGCAGCCCAGCAGCCTCTCCCCACACCAGGCGCCGGCGCAGCCATGCTGCTCATCGTGGGCTTGGTGGCCATCTACTACAACATGATCATCGCCTACGTGCTCTTCTACCTCTTCGCCTCCCTCACCAGCGACCTACCCTGGGAGCACTGTGGCAACTGGTGGAACACAGAACTCTGCCTGGAGCACAGAGTCTCCAAGGACGGCAACGGGGCCCTGCCCCTCAACCTCACCTGCACCGTCAGCCCCAGCGAGGAGTACTGGAGGTCAGGCAGCTGCTGGCCCCGTGGCATCTGAGGGGACCCTGCACTGCTGAGGGTGGCCAGAGGGCATCCCCAACAGGCTCAGCATGCACCGCCATGATGAGCTCAGGTGGTGATGGCAGGTGGACTCTGGCTTCTAATCCCAGCTCTTCACCTGACCAGCTGTGTGGCCTCGAACAATTTATTTGGCTTCTGTTGCTTTATCCGTAGCATGAGGGCAATAATACTAGGTATCTCAGAAAGGTTGTTGTGAAGATTAAAGGAGAGAAAGCATATATTAATAAATTGTGCAGTCCAGTCTGGTGGATAGTAAGTGCTCAATAAATAATAGCTGAGAATGATGATGATGATGATAACAGTAATAGTAACATTATGGAGTCTCAGTTTCCTCCTCTGTAACAGGGGTTGGTAACAGTACCTGCTTCGTAAGGTGTTATCCAGTTAGTCATTTACCCACTCACTCATTCTTTTAATAAATATTTATTGAGCAACTGCTATATCATAGGTAAAGCACTTAGCATAAGGCCAGGACGTACATAGTAAGGACCATCTCAGACTCCTCTAATAGAGATAGGACTATAATAGAGTAAGGGACTGTCATCAGAATTAAACAACATAATGCAGGTGAAACCATTATCACGGTGCTGGGCACACAGTGGGTCCTGGGAATGGTGGGTGTCGGAAGGACGTTGCACTCATCAGCCTATCCCAATGCCCCATTTTATGGTCAATAAAACAAAGCCTTGTTGCTGCATTCTGCCTTTAAAAGAAGAAAGGAAAGAAGAAAGAAAGAAAGAAAGAGAGAGAGAGAGAGAGAGAAAAAGAAAGAAAGAAAGAAAGAAAGAAAGAAAGAAAGAAAGAAAGAAAGAAAGAAAGAAAAGCCCAGAGGCTTGCTCAGTATTGCTCAGTAATTAGTGACAGAGATGGTATTGACACTAAGGACTCCTGAGTCCTGATCCTGTTCTGGAACATTCTAAAATAGCCTGGTCCCTAGGTGGGACTGTTGGCTGGCCAGAGAACACAGACCCTATAACCCCATCCCTTCACCTACAAAGGACTGCTGTTAGGAGATTTCTCCCAGATAGGCTCCGTGTCTTGAAATGTTTTGGTCTTTAACCTGCCTGTAGTACATAGTTCATTCATTTGTCCACTTCAAGTCCATCTGAAGTGTCCGCACCTGCTGAAGAGTTTATCTGACCAGTGGGAAAGAATCAGCCTGAGTTTGCAGCTTAAAGCCAAAGGATTTGATACAGTCACTGGCAGCTGCCAGGGTGGTCTCCATGGCCATGCCACAGCCCACTGCATCAGTCAGGATGCAGGCAGGAGGCCGATGGATTGTCAGAGGGTTTCACTGAAGGGAGTTTAGTGAAGGGACTTTTCAGAGGGTCATGGAAGCCACAGCAAAAAGTGAAGCATCAATGACTAGCAACAGGGACAGCTATCACCACCCCTGAACCTAGGAGGCAATGGGAGGGAACCAGGAGAGAATCAGAGCCTTGGAAGAGGGGCTGCCTAAAGAACACAGTCATGGCCAGGCCCTGGATGGTGTGTGTGTGTGTGTGTGTGTGTGGTGTACACATGTATATGCAAATACCCAGACCCCTCATTCCTCCCCTCACTCCAGTCTCCCGCTGTTGCCTCCCATTAGCCAAACCCACACGGAAGCTGAAGAGGAAGGAAGAAGAGGAAGGGTGGTCTCGAACTCCTATCCTCAAGTGATCTTCCTTCCTCAGCCTCCCAAAGCTGAGGAAGGGGTAAGGTCTGGTGAGGCCAGCCTCCTGGGTCAGAGTTGGTCGGAGAAGGATGGAGAGGGATCAAGAGGGCGTCAAGTGGAGAACAGCAGTAGAGACTTGCGGGCTGGACATGGCTTGACTCCATGTCTGTGGAGCCTGGCGGGGTGACCAGGGGACACTGAGACCTTTGTCTCCCACAGCCGCTACGTCCTCCACATCCAAGGCAGCCAGGGCATCGGCAGCCCTGGGGAGATCCGCTGGAACCTCTGCCTCTGCCTGCTGCTGGCCTGGGTCATCGTGTTCCTCTGTATCCTCAAGGGTGTGAAGTCTTCGGGCAAGGTGAAGCCTGGGAGGCCCCGGAGGCCTGAGGGGCTGGATGGGGTGAAGGCTTCCTGGAGAAGGCAGGGCATGGACTGAGCATGAGAAGATGAAGAGACTTCAGCTGGGAAGAGGGGAAGGGAGAGAGCCTTGAGACTGGGGGATGAGGGCTGCTTGAAGAGAGACGTGGAGGTGAGGACGCACGGGGGCAAGGCTGCTTTACTAGACTGGAAGCTCACCAAGGCAGGGTCTACATTCAGCTGTATCCTGACCCAGTGCTTGGCACTTTGAATGAGCTCAGCAAGAGTTTGTTGAACACTTAGAGTGTGAGTACGTGAGTTAGGGGGCTCTTTGTGATGCAGGTGACCAGAACCCAGTTATCACACTCAGTTGGAAAGTCCAGAGGGTGTGCTTCAGGCACAGCTGGGTCTAGGGGTTCAATCAGTGTCATCAGGAAGCTGGTTCTCTGGGTCTGTCAGTAGTGCTTCCTTCCAGGATGGCTTCCTTCTGAGGCTTCATTCTTCGTGAGGTCACCCTAGCAGCTCTAGGCGTACATCTAAGCTTGGTAAAGGGTTGTCTTTCCCCAGTTTGCAAATATTTTAGAATTGAGTCTCATTGGATGAGCAGGGCTGTGCACCCATCCCTAAATTAATCCCTGTGGTCAGGAGGATGGAATGCTTTTCTTGGCTGGGCGTGGGTCATGTATCCACCCCTGGAGCTGGGAATGGAGTCAGCTCCATGGTGGGAAAGTCAGGTACTGTTATCTGAAAAAGGTAAACTAGAGACTGGAAGACAAAGCCACGGATGTCTACTTCAGGTGATGAAGGGGTGGAAAGGACGATAAAGACATTTTGAAAAAACTCGGGGCCGGAGGTGGTGGCTCAAGCCTGTAATCCTAGCACTTTGGGAAGCCGAGGTGGGTGGATCACCTGAGGTCAGGAATTCAAGGCCAGCCTGGCCAACATGGTGAAACCCTGTCTCTACTAAAAATACAAAAATTAGCCGGGCATGATGGCAGGTGCCTGTAATCCCAGCTACTCGGGAGGCTGAGACGGGAGAATCGCTTGAACCTGGGAGACGGTAGTTGCAGTGAGCCAAGATTGTGCCACTGCACTCCAGCCTGGGAGGCTGAGTGAGACTCCGTCTCAAAAAAAAAAAAAAAAAAAGAAAAACTCAGAAACCTTCAGGATGGCTTGCCCAATCATTGGTAAATCAGAACTTGTTTCCTCTGCAAGGTGCAGACGATACCAGAAGTATCATTTACAAGGAACAGAGCCATTTAAGACAAAAAAGACAGGGTAGAAACCATATAGAAAGAGAGAAGAGGTTATGGTCAAAGCCAAGGCAGTGAGGACGCTGAGACTTGATGGTGTTTGCTGAAGCGGTAGCTGGAGGTTTGGGAAAAGAAGGAAAGAGGGAGGAGTGAGTTTGGGAATCTTGAATGTCTGAGGATAATGCAGAGTGAGTTTGCAGGGGCAGGGAGTGGACACGGGGAGGAGGAGGCTTTTATAACCAACAATGGCGGCCTGGACCAGGGGCTGCAGTGGACATGGCCTTGGGAAGCAAGGTGGTGGTGCTTTGCCGATGCTGAGTGTGTGAAGGGAGGAGGGAAGCCTCATGGATGAAGGCCGGTTCCTGGCTTGGGCTACCCAAAGGCTGGGGAGGCAAGTGACACAGATGAGTTTACAAGGAATGGCACTGAGTGAAGGTCCCCGATGCCATCAGCTCGTCACTTATCATCTCTCAGGTGGTGTATTTCACGGCCACGTTCCCCTACCTCATCCTGCTCATGCTGCTGGTCCGCGGAGTCACCCTCCCAGGGGCCTGGAAGGGCATCCAGTTCTATCTCACCCCCCAGTTCCACCACCTGTTGTCTTCCAAGGTGAGCCCCTCAGGGCGGGGTGCAGAGGGAGGGGCCAGGCCTGAGCTGGAGAGTGGAAAGAGGGCTCCCTGGGACACCGCAGTACCAGGCACTCTGCTCAGCCCTTCTTGTGTCTTTTTTATTTATTATTATTGTTATTTTTTTCTATTTTTAAATTGATAGGTAAAATTTTATGTATTTATCGTGTACAACATGATGTTTTGAAGCATATGTACCTGGGGGAACTGTTAAATCTAGCTAATTAGCATATGTATTATCTCACATAATTATCATTTTTGTAGTGAGAACACTTAACATCCACTCTCTTAGCATTCTCCAAGAATACAATATATTGTCACTAACTGCATATTATACTTCATTTATTATTATTAACAATCATGTAAACACTATCCTCATTTTACAGAGGAATAAACTGAGGCTCAAAAGGGTTCTTATTAAGCTTAAGGTCATACAGCTAGGGGATCGCAGAACAGGGATCCCAGCGCAGATTTGTGTGACTGTAAACCCCAAGGAGGGCATTAGTGACGATGGTGATAACAGTGGTACTGACAGCTAATGTTAATATTTATTGACTGGGGACTGCGCCTGACCTTGCCCTAGTGTTTTACATGTATGTGTGTAGTGATTTAACCCACCCTCCTCCCATGAAGTAGGCACTATTCCTATCCTCTCATTATAGATAGGGATCCTGCGGTCCAGAGGGGTGACCTGGCTTGTTCAGGCTGCACAGCTAGAAAATGGTGAAGCTGGGGTCCAAATCCAGGTGCCAGGATTCCAGAAAGGAAGTAAAGGAGTTATGCAGGCTTACTGCCAATACAAATCTCCTGCACACTTTACATTAGGCTCTGTGTCCTTCAGAACTGGACCAAGCTTAGAGACCATCTTCTAGATCCTGGGTGGGAAACTGAAGCCCGCAGAGGGGAAGGGACTTGCCCATGTCCCACCGTGTAAGTGTTGGGGGAGGCTTTGCTCCTGGTCCACGTCACATGTGAGCCAGGCTCATGACCACACCATCCCTCGTGACCACGCCATCCCTGGAGCTGTCACACCGTCTTCATTCACTGCCTTCCTTCTCTGTCCTTGACCATCCGCACACCCTCCCTTTCCATCCTTCCCGGCACAGGTGTGGATTGAAGCTGCTCTTCAGATCTTCTATTCCCTGGGTGTGGGCTTCGGGGGGCTCCTCACCTTTGCCTCCTACAACACGTTTCACCAGAACATCTATAGGTCAGTGTCCCACAGCCTCCCAGACCCTGGGGTCCAAAGCAGGGAGGAGAGTGGCTGGCCAGGGAGGGCCTCAGAGGCTGAAAGGAAGGCCCACTCACCCTGGCCCGCACCTGGACTTCTTCTGGTAGAGACACTTTCATCGTCACTCTGGGCAACGCCATCACCAGCATCTTGGCTGGCTTTGCCATCTTCTCCGTGCTGGGCTACATGTCTCAGGAGCTGGGCGTGCCTGTGGACCAAGTAGCCAAAGCAGGTGGGCAGGCTGCCAGGCCTCAGTGGGGTGAGCATGTGTGTTGGGTAGAGATGGGGCTGGGCCAGTGGACCAGCAAGATTATGGATGGGGGCCATGCGCGGTGGCTCACGCCTGTGATCCCAGCACTTTGGGAGGCCAAGGTGGGCGGATCGCTTGAGGTCAGGAGTTCGAGACCAGCCTGGTCAACCTGGTGAGTCCCAGTGTCTACTAAAAATACAAAAAGTAGCCGGGCGTGGTGGCACATGCCTGTAATCCCAGTACTCAGGAGGCTGAGGCAGGAGAATCGCTTGAACCCGGGAGGTGGAGGTTGCAATGAGCCAAGATTGGGTCACTGCCCTCTAGCATGGGCAACAGAGCAAGACTCCGCCTCAAAAAAAAAAAAAAAAGATTGTGGATGGGTATGTCATGTGTGTGCATATGCACACATGTACGTGCAAAGGAACATGTCCTAGCTGGTCTCTGGTGGTCCATGTGCAAGGGGATGGGTGAGCAAACGAGCGTGCATTAACCCATGTCTGGAGGCAAATGAGTTTCTGTGCAAGATTGTCACGTTTTGTGCTTTGGTTGCACAAATAAGTCATATTGTGTGTGGAGGTGTCTATGTGCAAGTTAAAAGGGTGAGAATGATCTTGTGAATCACTGTGTCTTTTGCCAGTGGATGCATGTAAATGTGTGTGTTAGTGGGGTTATTTGTACCAATAATTGTATACATAAGTATATTTCAATGAGGTTTTATATTGGGGTCTTGTGTTTGTTTATCAACCTATGTTTATTGAGCACCTACAATGTGCTGGTGTAGGTCCTGGGAGTTAAGGAAGTGTCAGAGGGTGCATTTAAGTGGGCATCTCTGAGTTAGGCGAAACAAATGGCCCAAATGAGTGTAAGTGGCCGTGTGTGTCTGAGTGTGCGTATGGGAGCCCACCGCATGACCCAAGCTGCTGACTCCGTGTGCCCCTGGCCCAGGCCCTGGCCTGGCCTTTGTCGTCTACCCACAGGCCATGACCATGCTGCCTCTGTCACCCTTCTGGTCCTTCCTCTTCTTCTTCATGCTTCTGACTCTCGGCCTAGACAGCCAGGTGAGTCTCGTCTGTGGCAGCAGGCACCCCGTGTGTGTGTGTGTGTGTGTGTGTGTGTGTGTGTGTGTGTGTGTGTGTGTGTGTGTGTGTGTGTGTGTGTGTGTGTGTGTGGTGGGGATAGAATTCTGACCCCCAGCCCCTCCTCTCTCCTCAGTTTGCTTTTCTGGAGACCATTGTGACAGCTGTGACAGATGAGTTCCCATACTACCTGCGGCCCAAGAAGGCGGTGTTCTCAGGGCTCATCTGCGTGGCCATGTACCTGATGGGGCTGATCCTCACCACTGATGTGAGTGGCGCTGCAGGGAGGATGGCAGGTGGGCGGGACAAGGGCAGACGCCTGCAACGAGATCTCTGGCCCAGCTGAGCAGTTGCTGGGCCCCCTCCATCTTCCTCTTTGCAAGGAACCCAGTCCCTCCCCGGCCCTATCTCCCAAGGGAGGCAGTTTGGCCTTGTGATCCAGAGTCCTGGCTGTGGAGATTTAGTCTGCAAGATCTGGGTTCAAACCTGACTCCTGCACTTGCTGAGGGGGCTTCAGGATAAATGATTTCCCCTCCCTGAGACTGTTTTTCCTCATCAGTAAAAGGAGGGTTCTATAATAGACGGCTGTCTTGGGACTCAGATAAGACAAGGCCTAGAAGGGCTGGGCTGGCAGCCAGTGGTCACCCTGTCATCTTGTGCTCCCTGTCAGCAAGGCTGCTTCCTGCTCACTTCTTGCCAGGAGAAGGGGCTGCAGCAGAGAGCGAGGCCCAGGAAGGGGACACCAGAACTGTGCTTGTGTTTTAGGGGGGCATGTACTGGCTGGTCCTTCTGGATGACTACAGCGCCAGCTTCGGGCTGATGGTGGTGGTTATCACCACGTGCCTTGCCGTGACACGGGTGTATGGTGAGAAGAGCCGTGGGAGGCGGAGTCGAGCTCTCCACAGTGGGAGAATGGGAGTCTACCCTGGGGAGCCCCAGAACCTGGGTCCCTGGTCCCAAGGGCCAGGGTTTCCAGTGGGGGCAGCTGGGGTAGAGGAGGGGCTGCTGGCGCTTGTGGGGCCGGCGGGTGGGGCCATTCCTCCTCCCCTCCCCTGTGCAGGCATTCAGAGGTTCTGCCGAGACATCCACATGATGCTGGGCTTCAAGCCGGGCCTCTACTTCAGGGCCTGCTGGCTGTTCCTGTCCCCAGCCACGCTCTTGGTAACTGGGGAGGGCGGGAGGGTTTCTGGCTGGGGCCCCAGAACTGAGAGCGGGAGTCCCCTCCGCACGTTCAGTCTGGTAGGGCCACCCTGGCCCGCAGTGGAGGGCTGTGGGGTGGCCACCAGAATCTTAGTCCATCCCCTCCCCTGATGTTCCCAGCTTCTGTAGCTGTGCTGGGCCTGGCCCTAGTTCAGTTGGTTAAATGGGTGGGTCTTTCCCAGGCCCCAGGGCCTCAGGATTGGAGCCTTTAGGCTGTGATTTCTGTCTTGGGGTTAGAGCAGCTAAGGGTCTGGGGTGCTTCAGAACTGGGCTGCTGCAGTCCTTGGTGTTGGGTCAGCTTCGAGCTGGGCTGGCTCAAGCCCTGCAAAGGCTCCAGAGATGGACCACTTCAGGTTCCGGTACAGCTTAGGATCCTGGGTAGCTCTGGGCTGGACTGTCTCAGGCCTTGGGCTGGCACTAGGCTGGGCTACCTCGGGCCTTAAGGCAGTTAAGACAAAAGCTCGCAGTGATGCTGGGAGTCCCCACTCTGCAGGCCCTGCTGGTGTATAGCATCGTCAAGTACCAGCCCTCGGAGTATGGCAGTTACCGCTTCCCGCCCTGGGCTGAGCTGCTGGGCATCCTGATGGGCCTGCTGTCCTGCCTCATGATCCCAGCTGGCATGCTGGTGGCTGTGCTTCGAGAAGAGGGCTCACTCTGGGAGGTGAGTCTGCCCACCCTGTCCACTCTCAGCTTTCCTGACCTGTGGCCTGACTCTAGGTCCCCCTGCTAGAACAGAAAACATATGCACCCACCCCTTATCCAGCTTCTTTTAGCCTGAGGAGACTTGCCTGGGCTGAGGCAGATTCAGGGGCTGGAGTCCTGCCCTGTGGCACTTTGTACCACATGAAGCCTTAGGGGAGTGGGTGGCACAATCTAAAGACCACTGTTAACCAGGGACTGGCCCCAGGTCCCACCATGGGTTGGGGGTGTGTCAGGTCTTGAACTCAGGTCACCAGCCCAGAGCTTGCTTCTGGAACTCAGGGTCAAATGGCGACAGTGAGGGACCCCAGAGGGCAGGCTATCGCCCTACTCCCGTGCCCAGGAGTCCTGCTGTGTCCCACTGGTAGCCCGGGATAGAATGATGGTGTGAGCCCTGCCCACGCCTAGGGTTTTGGGGAGGGACTCAGACAAACATAGAGAGTGCACTCTGCCACAGGGTCTGAGGCCTTGGAAGAGAGGAGTAGTGACCCTTTGTGGGCCAGCAGAAGTGGTGTGGTCTGAGCTTCACTGCACCCTCTGAACACTGAGGCCAGCACTTCTGCCGCCGCTGGTGTGGAGTCCTCCGGTGGCAAGAGGCCATCATCATGAATGCAGCTTTAGTGAGCCTGATGGATGGCATCCAGAGAGAGCCTGGAGGCACCCACAACATACACATCCCACCAGAAGTGTGCTGGAGCCAGCTAGCACTGGTTCATCCTTAAATATTCAGGAATGTGTGAGCTAGGTGTTCAACCATTGGTAGCTAGGAATTGGCAATGGTGGAGATATTTACACCACAGAAAATGGCTACAAAGCGGGCCTCCCTTGCACCCCACCCCACAGTCTGCTTACCAGCACACTACTGCCTCTCCTCCACTTCCCCCGTGTAGCTCCTGCCCCTCACCTCCTCCACCACAAGGCTCCACCTGCAGGGGTTGCTCAGGAGGCAGAAGTGGTTTATGCCTCCCCCATCCTGCTGCCAGACCACAGGGGCACCCTGGAGTCTAGCCTCTGCACTGCCTCCAATTGCTGTGTGACTTGGGGCAAACTGCTTCCCTTCTCTGAACCTCAGGAGCTCCACCTCTGCTCGTTGCTTGAGAGCCAGGGTACCTGCAAAGGGAGGGAAGAGAGGGGAGTTGCTCAGGGTGGAGGCTCCAGCTCCCAGGAAGCTCATGGTCCCCAAGCCTTGCTAATGAGCCACTAGGAATGCTGGGCTCTCCAGCAGTCACCACTGCCCTGCTGCCCTGCTGCCCTGCTGCCCTGCTGCCCTGTCCCACAGCCAGGTGGAAGGGGCATGTTTTGGGGGGCTCAAGAGCTGTGGTGAGCACTGCGGAAGAGGCATTCCCCAGCTCAGGAGTGCCAGCTTCAGAGGCCAGGGCTTCCAGCACTGACCCTAGGATCAGAATCCTGCCTCTGCCATTTGCCAGCCTCATGGCCCTAAGCAAGTTACTGCACTTCCCTGAACCTCAGCTTCTCTGTCTTTATTTTTATTTTATTTTAATTTTGTTTATTTTTTTTTGTTGAGACAGAGTGTTGCTCTGTCACCCAGGCTGGAGTGCAGTGCAGTGGAGACAGTAAGCATAGTATCCAATAGGCAGTTTTTTTGGTCTTTTTTTGTTTGTGTTTTGAGACAGAGTTTCACTTTGTCACCCAGGCTGGGGTGCAGTGACGCCATCTTGGCTCACTGCAACCTCCGCCTCCCGGGTTCAAGTGATTCTCCTGCCTCAGACTCCCAAGTAGCTGGGATGACAAGCACCTGCCACCACATCCAGCTAATTTCTGTATTTTTAGTAGAGAGAGGACCAGGCTGGTCTTAAACTCCTGGCCTCAAGTGATCCACGCACTTCGGCCTCCCAAAGTGCTAGGATTAAGTGTCTTTGTCTTTAAAATGGAGAGAGTGATACCTACTTTTAGGCCTGCTATGAGAAGAAAAGAAGCTTATCAATATAGTCTGCATTGTGAAAGGCAGAAAAGCAAAATATTTTAAAGGTTCAGGATGGGGTCAGGACGGGTTCAAATCCCAACGCCACCACTTCCCAGCTGTGTGACTTTGGCCAACTTAACTGATCTCTCTGAGCTTTAATACTCAGATAATATCAGTGCGGGTGGATGGTAAAAGTACTAATACCCCTCTCATTAGGACACTGTGAAGATTAAATTAGCCAATGCTTAGCACAGAGCTGGAGTGCACTGGGTGCTCAATTTTAGGCCAGGGGTTCTCACAGTGGGTGATTTTGCCCTTGGGGGACATTTGGCAATGTCTGGAGACATTGTTGGTTGTCGTGGAGGGGAGAGGGATACAAGGAGGAGTTTTCCTGTCATCTAGTGAGCAAAGTTCAGGGATGCTGCTAAACAACCTTCCATGCACAGTACAGCCCCCATAACACAGAATTCTCTAGACCAAAATGTCAGGAGCATTCAGGTTAAGAAACTGGTCTGAGCACCCCCGTTTTCAGCTGGAAACAAATCTAAGTCCTTGTTCTCAGGGAGCTTGTATTTTATTGTGGGGGATAGGCAATAAAGAAATATGTAAAGGTAAGTTCTGCACTTAAAAAAAAAAAAGGAGTACAGGAATAAATGGAGAGTGGTACTTTGGCCAGGATGGTCAGAGAAGACCTCTCTGAGGAGGTGGCACCTGACTAACTGGACAGGGTGATCCATGTAGGTATCTAGGGTAAGAGCATTCCGGGCAGAAAGGCAACACGTGCAAAGGCCCTGAGGCAGGGGGCTGGCATGTTTAAGAACAGCATGGAGGCCAGTGCTGCGGCTGGAGCAGAGAGGGTGGAGAGAACTGGTGGAGCTGATATCAGGGAGGTAGGCAGGAGCCAGGAGCTGGAGGCCCTGGTGCACACTTTGGATTTCATTTCCAGTGAGATGTGCAGCCATTGGCAGGCTTCTGAGCAGTGGGGTAGCATGTGCTCAACACATCTTCCTAAGTATCACTGTGCTATGAGTACCGAGCTGTGGGAGACCCCGGCTAAAGGCATCACACATGGTATCTCCCTCGGAACCTGCCCAGTGGGCTGCCCAAATGTTAATTGCCTCCTTTCTTTAAGGACACAGGGGCTCTCTCTTCTCCCTGGCATGACAGGCAGAGGGATTTGGGAATGTGGTTGAAGAAGAAGGAACTCTGGAATCTCCAGGCTTAGTCATCATCTTAGTCACCCCGACTCCGTCCATGGAAACTGGGGCTCTACAAGGGAAAGGTCAGAGGCAGAAGGAGGCAGGTCAGGGCTGGAAGAAACCGGGAAAGCCAGCTGCAAGCCCACCACAGTTCTCCCGGTTCATGGCTCTTTTCCAAAAGCCCCCAGCTCCTTAAGATTCAGCATTTAGGGGAAGGCTCCCGGACTGGCATTCAGACACTCTGAGGAGGGGCCCGCCGCGTAATTATAGCAACAGCCGCCACTTCCCAGGCCTTACCCTGTTCCCAGCACCCTGCTAAGTGCGTCATCTCAGTGCCTTCACAACAATCCTGTGACAGGACTGGGATTCCCGAATTACAGACCGGGAAGCAGAGCACCCAGAGCCGAGCGGCATTGCCAAGAGCCATCCAGCTTGCAAGTGGTAGAACAGGATTCTCACCCAAGCAGGTGGATCCCTCCCCTGGGGAAGTCATAGTGCCCCCCACTTCCCCGCCAGGGGGCTGTGGCCAGGACTCACCCAGTGATGTGGTCAGGTGTTTGCTGGGTGCCTGGCCACAGTGAACCCTCCACCAGCACTGCCTGTTTCCTGTTCTCACTGCTCTCGTTGCTTTGCTGCAGCGGCTCCAACAGGCCAGCCGGCCGGCCATGGACTGGGGACCATCGCTGGAGGAGAACCGGACGGGCATGTATGTGGCCACGCTGGCTGGGAGCCAGTCACCAAAGCCACTGATGGTGCACATGCGCAAGTACGGGGGCATCACCAGCTTCGAGAACACGGCCATCGAGGTGGACCGTGAGATTGCAGAGGAGGAGGAGTCGATGATGTGAGGCAGGAGGCAGGTGGGCAGAAGGCCCTGCCCGGGACCTCACAGTCCCTTCTTAGAAGCCTGCAAAGGTCAGCTGTGCCCTCTGGGATTCTCAGAGGCTATGGGGGGCCTGCCATAGGGATGCCAGTCCCCCAATGGGGGTCCCTCCTGCAGCCTCTGCCTCTCCTGAAACCTCTGACAACCCCCTACACATACACACAGGCATACTCAGACCCACTCAAAGCTGAGAATGATCCAACTCAGCCCTACTTTGCGGATGGACATATTAAGGCCAGGAGGGGAGGGACTTGCCCCACGTCGCATGGCAGAGGGGACTTGAACCCACGCCTCCGGACCAGCCAGCTCCCTTTCCCATGGGGCAGCCGGCACCACCTTCTCATCTCTATTCAGGGCCTACACCCCTCCCTTTTTTGGGGGAGCCTGTCCCCACACACCTCAGCACAACCAGAATCTTGAGTTGGGCAGGGAGGGTCAGGACTACAGAGGCTCTTGAGGCTCCAAGGCACTGGGGATCAAAGGTCAATGAGTTAGGTGGGGAGAAAGATCCCTGGGGGCTCCTGTATGCAGGACTCCTGAAGGAGGTGGGAGCTGAGGGCCCTGGAGGATGGGGAAGGTTTGCAGAGAGAGGAAGAGGGCAGGGTGGGGAGGAGCTCTGGGCCAGAGGATGCTGAGCTGCCTGGGCAGAGACCAAGAGGGTTGGAGACACTAGTTTTACCAGGTTACAGGAGGGTTCAAGACAGAAGGAAAACTAACAGAGGGGGAGCCAGGGATGATGGGGTGGGCAGGGGATTTGCATGATGAAGAATATCATTCCAGATCTGTGCAGAGCGGATCCGAGGGGACAGGGTGGAGCGGGGAGGCCTGTGCAAAGTGGGAAAGAGCTGCCGGTGGCCTGAGCCAGGGTGCTGGGGCTGCAGGTGGGGAAAGGAGGCCCCAGCACTTCAGACAAAGGCCACCCTTTCACCCACTGGACCCAAGCCACAAAAGCTGGGGAGGTTGGAAGGGTCACTGTGAGAGCCCAGGGCCCCTCTCTTCCCATCTCCCTTGTCCTGGTGGCCTTCAGTGTCTCTTCCAGTTCCAGCAGCTGCTGGGAAGCTGGCCTTCATTGTTGGTGACAGGGCAACCATGGGACTAGGAGGTGGCCCATACACACGGCTGGCTGGTCCTGAGGCCACCCACCTTGTTCCAGGACATGGGCCTGGGCCCGGTGTGGGGGTAGACGCAGAGGGCAGAGGGTAGCCCTTGGTACTGTGGGTCCCTCAAAGAGGAGAGTGGGGTGCAGAAATGCCTCAGCATGGCTCATGCACACAGCATTCTCCCGTGGGGCAGGGTTCCCTCATGCAACAGGCCTCCCTGTGGCCAGCCTCTGCCTGTCTCTCGCTGTGTCCCCCCAACCCCTTGTGTTCTGTTGGTTCATTGTTAATAAATATCAAATGAGGTCATGCTCCTTACCCCGTCTCCTTACTGCTGAGAGCACAGGGCTCCCCAGCTCCCACTGGACAGGGGAGGAAACAGGCTCTGCTCCCTCCTTCCCCGGCTCTCCTGGCTTCTGCCCTGGGTCTGACATTTGCCTGTGGCAGTACGGGGTGGGTGGGGCTCAGAAAGGAAGACAACTCCAGGCCCTTACAGACTACTTAGTTCACTGTTATACAGACAGAAAAACCGAGGCCCATAGAGGGAAAGAGTCTTGCTCAAGGTTACCCAGCCAAGCCGGGCAGAGCCTGGCGCAGCAGGGGCCAGCAAAGCAGAGCCCATGAGCCCGCTGCCTCCTTCCCTCTCCCACTCCTCCTCAGCCCTGCCTGCAGATGAAGGCTGGAGCTGAAGACCAGGGCTAGGAGGAGCCAAGAGTTTCCCAGGCCGGAAGAATCTCTGGGTTCCACCCACCCTCTCCTGGCAGGGCCTTGTCATATAAAAGAGCCCCAGGGCCTTTCAAATGCAAGGCCCAGGTGTTTGCAAAGGCTTTGATTGGTGGTGGAAAGGAAGGGCGGCTGCATATTTCAGATATTAATAAATTCCCCCTAACAAAGGGCCAGGCCCCCCTCCCACTCCTCTTTGTTTGGGGCTCTGGGTGAGGGGAAAGAGATGAATTTGCTAATTTGCAAAGCGTGTGAGAATGGTCCTCAGAATTCAGGTGCTTCTTCCCACGGGGCAGGCTCCAGCCCTGCTGGCAGCACCCTGGTACTCAGCCTTCTCAGCATGCCCTGTCCGGGGAGGAGGTGCTCTCTGCCTGGGCATGGGGCCATGGACTTTCGAATATTCCTCACCAGCCTCTCGGCTGCAGCCAGGTGTCCTGGGAGTCAGGAAAGGAGCATCTTGGGAGTCTAGGCTTCCTTTCTCCTCAGATTCCAAGTGTGAGATTGGAGGGTTGTAGGAGTCCATGGGTCCCACCAGCTTCACTTCCTCCTGCCTCCCCAACCCCTGCCCACTCCTGCCACCGGGCCTGTGGTCCCTGTCCTGCCCTCCCTGGCCCAGTCTTCCAGTTTCTCCTACTTTTTCCATTTCCTCTGCTCTCAGACAGCTTTTCCTGCCGCTCTACCTTCTCCTCCCTCCGTCGCCGGCAACATCTCCCAACTGCTCCGGTCCTGATCCCTGTATTGACTTTAGGTCTCCCTGGCTCAGAACAGCCCCCAGCCTGGCCCTGATTACAGTGGGAACTGACTGGGGAACAGGGAGCTCCAGCTGGGGGAACCCACGACAGCATAGCAGGCAGCTCAGAGAAAACATCAGCCCTGTCTGGAGTAGGATCCCACCCTGCAAACCTCGAATGTCCTACCTGGCGGCAAACTCACATCCTACAGGGCCAGCCAGGAACCTGGGTGAGGAAAGCTGTTGGTATGAGCGGGAGAATATGTGGCAACTGACCCTCCGTGAGTGCTGGAGAGGCAAGAGGGAGTGGTAGGGACTGTGGTGAACTAGAGAAGAAAGCACGCCTATCTTAAGAGGGAGGCCACCTCTCAGAAGTATGGACCCAGGCTGCCAGATCTCCGGGCTTTTTAAGGGCAGCTGGAAATCTGGATTTTTATGAGAAATTTCCCAATGTGCAATGTGGATGACTGATTTAAAAGTTGTAAGCATGGGCCCGGGCGGGGTGGCTCACGTCTGTAATCCCAGCACTTTGGGAGGCCAAGGCGGGCGGATCACAAGTTCAGGAGATCGAGATCATCCTGGCTAACACGGTGAAACCCCATCTACTAAAAATACAAAAAATTAGCCGGGCATGGTGGCTCGTGCCTGTAGTCCCAGCTACTCGGGAGGCTGAGGCAGGAGAATCGCTTGAACCCAGGAGGCAGAGGTTGCAGTGAGCCGAGATCATGCCACTGCACTCCAGCCTGGGGGACAGAGAGAGACTCCATCTCAAAAAAAAAAAAAAAAAAATTGTAAGCCCAGCTCAGTTAGGGCCTCCTGTCAGCCTCTCTGCAGGCTGACTGTTCTGCAGTCTCAACGGATGAGCAGCCTAGAGGGTTTACCCAGGTCCCATGGGGAGAATGTTCTGGAGCTGAGGCCAGACCCCAGGGCTCTCCACCCTCACTCAGTCCTCTAATGTCCTGTCTCATCTGATCTGTGTGTCCATGGACCCCTGAACTTGGGAGGCTGGTGTGGAGCCTTGGGAGGCATCGTACGTGCCTGGCTGGAGTGTGGGGTAGGGTGCCCCGGGGCCCTTCATTCCTGTTCTGGGGCTTGTTAGAGGGTGCCCTTGGGCACCAGGAAATGCTGAGATGAGAAGCCTGGCTATACACAGCCACTGCCAACGTGTGGTCTCTGTGGCGGGGAAGGAGGGAAGGCAGTGGAGGGGCAGGGGCTCCTACCCACACCATTAGGTCAGCCATATTCCCGAGGCCAAGTGAGGGTCAACAGGCTCCAGGGGTCACACTGGTTACCTGAGTGTTCGGTCCTCAGTGGGCCCCGAGCCCTGTGTTCCTGTCCATCACCCCAGCCCAGCTTATGCTCCTGAGCAGGCCCCGGCTGTCCTGCCTTCCAACCTTGGCTTAGGCAGGGCCTTCCGCCTTGATCCAGTGTCTTCCCGCCCACCCGTTGGGATCCTAGCCATCCTTTAAGTCCCTCCTAAATATACCCTCCCCTGTAAGCCTTCCTCAATTCCCTAACCAGATGTGGACGCCTAGAATCTTCAGGGGGTCTGACTCAGCCCTACATCTGGTGAGTCCTGACAGCCCAGCCCTGCCTGCCCAGGGCACTCACATCCTTTTGAGACAGTGCATTTTGTTTCCACATAGTGAAGACTCTCCTTGGACCCCAGAGTGCTTTGGGGCCACAGCAGGGCATGGTGCAGAGGCCTCAGGCTGCTCAGCCACACTGATCTGGATTTATTTCCTCCCTGGATGTGTGGTCTTGGGGAAGTCACTTAACCTCTCTAAGCTCTCATTCTTTTACCTGTAAAATGTGGGCAATGACAGCTCCTACCACGTAGCAGCATCACCCATTGCCTTGGTGGGCGTGTGATACACATTTATTGATTGGAGGAACACACTTGTGTCTACCATCTCTGTCCCACTACCAACTCCTCCAGGACAGAGACTGGACTCTCCTCATCTCTCAGTCGCCCCAGTGACTCCACAAGGCTGGTTCACAGCTTTGCACCATGAAGCATCAAACTGAACACAGTTCTTGGGTGGCTCTGGGGATATCCAGCAAAGAGTTAAGACAGTCGCAGGCCCCTCAGAATCCCATGTGACCCTTAGTTGCTGAGCCCCAGGGTCTGCGGTAGACAGGCTCCTCCAGACTCATTTTTTGCTGGTGGCTCATGGAAAGTTTGGTTCTTTGAGCTCCAGGCCACTCCCTCTGGGGCCTGAGTCCTCGCTGAAGCTGGTCCTGCCCTGGAAGGGCGTCCAGGGCTGGCTGCCCGTCTGCGGATCCTTGGCCAACAGTCCCCCCTGCTCTGTCTCCGCCTGACTTCCTGCTGCCTTGGCCTTCTCCCCCAGGACAGAGCAGCAGCCCGCCCCCTCTGGCCACAGGGAGGCCTTTTCTCAGCACCCCCATTCAGAATCACTTTTTGTTTTGGGAAAGAAAGCCTTTTCCTGCTCAAGTCCATAGGCTCTGTGAGCAGCAACCCTAGAAAATTGCAGCCAGGGAGCCAGGTTCAGTGGCTGGTGCCAGTAATCCCAGCTGCTCAGGAGGCGGAGGCCATAGGACCACTTGAGGCCAAGAGTTCGAGACTAGCTAGGGCGATGTACCAAGACCTCATCTCTACATTTTTTAGAAGCCAGGCTTAGTGGTTTGTGCCTGTAGTCTCAGCTACTCAGGAGGCTGAGGTGGGAGGATTGCTTTTTTTGTTGTTGTTGTTTTGTGGAGTTTTTTTGAGACAGGCTCTCCTTCTATCACCCAGGCTGGAGTGCAATGGCACAATCACAGCTCACTGCAGCCTTGACCTCCCAGGCTCAAGCGATCCTCCCACCTCAGCCTCCCTACTAGCTAGGATCACAGGTGTACACCACCACGCCAGCAATTTTTTTTTTTTTTTTCTGTAGAGACAGGGTCTCACTTTGTTGTCCAGGCTGGTCTGGAACTCCTGGGCTCAAGCAATCTTCCTGTCTCAGCCTCCAAAGTGTTAGGATTACAGGTTTAAGCCACCTTACCCAGCTGGGAGGATCTTTTGAGTGACAGGCTAAGAACCCTTCTCTAAAAAGAAAAGAAAACTGTGGGCAGTAGGAGCCAAGGAGGCTTTAGGCATCTGCTGGTCAGAGTGGAACCCTGGCTCCATGGCCCCTCTGAATCTGCTGCTTCACCTCTCTGAACCCCGGTGTTCTCAGATGTGAAAAGGGGAGAATAGCTTTCCCTTGGCAGGGGATTAAATGAGATAAATTAGATGCTCAATACATATTTTTAAAATGTGATCAAAGTGCTTAGCACAAAATGTGGCATGCAGGAACCCTCTAGATGGGATGCATCTCATTAGCCAGCTCTCCCTTGTACAGATAAGGAAACTGAGGCTCAGCTCCCACCTCCAACCAGCCTGGGGAGAAAGAGGCTGGGAGTTGGTGTGCCTGGAGCCAGGGACAGGCTAAACTGGAGGCCCAGGCTTGCCAGCACCATCTGTGTGCCCTGAGGACCCAGCCTCAGTGTCCCCATCTATAAAACAAGTGGGTTGAACAAGGACAGAGGGCTCTGCAGAGGTGCCTTGGTGGAGGGAGGTGAGGAAAGGGGAGCTCTCTGCTCCCACCCACTCCATGCAGCCTTCTGCTGGGGACCATGCCACGGGAGCTAGGGAGGGGAGCAGCACCCCTCTTCAGAGATGGATTGGGATTGGCTCTGCCTAGTGGGAAGGAAGTCTCAGTTCTCTTGCAGGATGAGTTTAAGGATTCAGAGCCCTGAAGGTTTCTCCAGTGAGCCAAATGCCCTGCCCAATCACTAGGAGTAGGGGGATACAGGGTGAGCGTGGGCACAGCAATAAAATCATCACAGTCCCAAGCCTGGCTTGACCTTGATTCTGCTGATCCAAGGTCAGGGTCTCAGAGAGCTTTGGGGCTTAGGGTGGTAGGACTTAGAGGCAGGGGAGGGGCCTATGGTCAATATTGATCTAGCTGAGTCAGGGGAGGACAGGGAAGTGGGAAGCCTGGGGTGGGGCTCCCTGATAACTGCATCTTCAGGCTGCCATTGTGACTGTGGAAATGGGGTGGGGACAATGCGGGGAGGGGGAAGGGATGCTCCATGCAAATTCCCGAACCTGGGCTTTTACTAAAACTACAGCTGCCTGGACCCCTGCCCAGAAGAATGGCTCTTATTCTCTGAGGGTGGGGCCCAAAACATCTGTATGTTTAGCAAACTCCCTGGTGAATCTGCAGCAGCCAGCTCAGTTCTCACATATGGGGCCCACAGGTTCAGTGTCATTGTAATATGAGGAAACTAAGGCCCAGAGAGGGGATGTGACTCCTCCAAGGTCACTTTGGGAGAGGAGGCTGACAGTCCTCCCTTTTCTCCTGGAAGGAAGGAGTCATCCCCCTCCAGCTCCCTCCACCTCCAGTTGAGGCCCTGGGTCTGGGAAGGAATGGCTGGGCCAGGGCGTCCTGAGGGAAGTGGCCTCTGAGACGTTGGTAGCCCTGGGTGGAGAAGGGAGGTCAGGGCTGGTCCCAGGAGGAAGGACAAGGAGAGGGCATTTCCACAGGACTGGACCTGCCCCACTTTGCCCTATGCACAACCCCCAGCACCTGCCAGGGGATGTTTCCTGAAAGATTTAGCACAACCCAGGCCTGGGGAAAGCCGTTTCCACTGCTGGGGCCTACCCATGCCCTGAAAAGGCACCACATCATGGCAGATTCGGGGCTCACTCAGCCCTTAGACACCTCCGGCCCCCATGGCCTCCTCCCAAGCCTGTTCTGCTCACCCTGCCGCCACAGTTCTGGGCTCCCAGCCTTTGCTCTGGCCTCCACACTCTCCCTGCCTCCATCCCATCAAGCACCCCATGAAGTTTTATCCAGCCCAGTGACCATCTCTCCTTCTCCTTCCTCTGGGCTCCTGCACACTTTGCACCTCCAGATCCAGCCCCCATCCCAGCCTTCCTTGAGTTCTTGCTCTCTGCATGTCTCTCACTGTCTGGAATGGCATCAGAGATTCCTGGGGGACAGGAGTCATGAGACAGGTCTAGCTTATCACTGAGCCCTCCTTGGAGCCCAGCCCAGCCACAGCATGCCCCAGGGAAGCAGGTGTGGGAAGCAGGTGTTCACAGCAGCTGAGAGCCTCAATCTCACCTCCCTCCCTCGTGCCCTGGGCCATCTTGGGTGGGTTCCTTTCCTCTGGGCACCTTCTTATTAATGGAATAAAGAGAATAGTAGTGCCCTCAGTGGAGGGGTATGCTAAAGATTGAGAGCACCTATAAAAGAGGTGGGGCGTGCCTGGCACTCAGTCAGTTCCCACTGTTAACCGTTGTTATTTCTGGGTGGGTGGAATACTCATGCCCACACAGCCTCCACTCCTCCTTCATTCCAGGGGCACATCTGCTAGGGGTCTTCTCTATGCAAGAATGACAGTATCTGCCGCGTGCATCGGGAGCACGGACAAGATGCTGTCCTGCCTTCAAGGAGCGCACAGTTCTGCAGAAACTTGCTTAGGTGACTTGAAACCAGAGATCTGTGGTGAGGAAGGTGGAGCAGATTGTGGAAGCCCATGGAGGGACCTAGCCCAGGGTACGGGGGAGGCTGGGGAGGGCGAGGGAACTTCCCAGAGAAGATGCTGGAGCCATGTCCTGAAGGGTGAGAAGGTGTCACAGTGCGCTCAGTGGGAAAATGCAAGGGAAATGGCCCTCTGCAGTGCCCTTTGGAGTATGGAGACTGTGGGTGTAGACAACCGAGAGAGAAGGCAGTAGCTGGAAGGGGACAGAGTGTCAAAAGGGGAGGAGGTCCTAAGAATCCCAGTCACTCCTCGCTGGCTGTCCAGAGACCAGGGACAGGGCAGCACCGACCAGGGCAGGGGAGGCCCCTGGAGGGAACAGAGCACCGTGCTCCGAGTTAGAAGGCTGGGGGGAGCACTGGTCAGAGTCTTACAAGAAGTCTCTTTGCCTTTGAGTCTCATCATTTTCATCTTCAAAATAGGACTGTTGTAACTAGGACAAGAGGTGTTGTGAAAGCACTTTGTGAACTGTAGAGCATCATTCTCCTGTGAGATAATAATAGTGTTTTAAGTGGAGTCGGTACTTTTTGAGAGTTAAAGGATATCTCACAGGGCGTGGTAGACATGCTAGGGCCAAGGACCGCCTGAAACCTGCTCCTGTGCTGCCACCTGCTGGTGAAGGGACACAATGACCACCCAAGCCCTCAAAGCTTTCTGCAGGGCCCAGGCAGGAGCCGCTGGGGCAAGTGAAGGCAGGGCTGGGAGGACGCCTGCCACTAAACCCTTGAGGACATCGGTGATGTCCGCAATAATAAAAAAACTCTTCATTTTTTATTATTGGCATCTAATTGGAATTTAAAACATCATCCGCAAAGGTGGCAAATGGAAGCCCCCAAGCCTCTCTTGCTTTTCTCAGCCTTGGCCTGTGCTCTTACTGTGAAGGTCCTCCCCTGTGTGCAAGGGGCACACCCCCTACAGTCACTGCCCCTGGCCATTCCACACACCAGCAGTGAGGATAGACCCGGAAAGCATCTGGTGCAGGGATTCTGGAGTGCCAGGCACCCGGAGTATGGTCTAGAGGGAACTGTGGGCTCTGATGGGCACCTTTCCTTGGCCCCGTGGCATCCAGGCCTCTGGGCAATGGATGGGTGACCAGCTTGTCTGGTTGGCCTGGTGCTGTCCTGTTTTGAGCACTGAAAATCTCACACAGGTAGCCGGGAAGGTTGGCCACTCTACCGTGGCCTGAAGGTGGCCAAAGCCTCTGCATCACCACTTTGGCTCTGCCCTGCCAGAAGCCAGCAGCTCAGGCTCCAAGGACCAAAGTGTCCCAGGCACTAGGTCCAGACATATGTTTATGGGTAAAGAGACCCTTCCTCCCCTTCCCCATTCTTTAAAGCACTCTCTGGCGTGGTGAGTCCTGAGCACTCATCTGTGAGGCTGGGCTGAGGGAAGAGGATGGGTGGGGGACTTGTGGAATAACCTCCACATTGTACAGGGAAACTGAGGCCCAGAGGAGAAGAACCTTGCCCCAGGGCCCAAGAGAGGCTTTAGCTCTTGGCTGCTCAGGCAACCCATAGCCACCCCTTTGCTCTTGTTGAGGGTACCCCCATGTGCCTGGGAGAAAGCTGACCCCATCCCTGGCTCTACAGGTGGGGCATGTGGTCCAGGCATAATCCCACAGTGACTGGCTCAGCCTTGAGCATGTGACCACAGTTGGTCCAATCAGAATGAAGACCAGGACTTTTATTTTGCCATGGGGCAGATCTAGAACTGGAAACTAACAAAAACCTCCCAGCTCAGGGGCTTGACCAAGACAGGGACACACAGAGTGCACAGAAGTTTGTAGCTATTTATTGCACTGAAAACACCAAGAATAAAACAAACGCCCCTTCTTCCCATCCCACCCCCCCCCCTCCAAAAGCAGAAAGTTTGAGCAGTGTTCATTCAAGTTCACAGCCACATATTTTTAAAAAAGAAAAGAAAAAAAAAAAGAACTAAAACAAAACCCCAAACAAATAGTAACAAAGAAACCAGCACGGGGAGTCTGGCAAACTCATCCCCCAAAAGGGTCTCCCTTTGAAGGGAGACAGGAGGCCTTGGGTCAGGATTCGCACCATGGTGGGCACAAACCCAGGAGAACACTTTCCTGTAAACGTGTTTTCATGCTGGAGCCAAGGTTTTGACTTGGGTTTGGATTTTTTTTAATTTATTATTATTATATTATTATTTTTGCATCTAAAGGATGTTTTGGAGGAGCACAGAGTTTGTCTGGTGAGGGTAGGCTCTGGGCAGATTTTTCTGTGAGTCTCCCCTGCCTGCTGCATCAGGATCATCCCTGGTGCCCTGTGGTGGCACCAGGTGGCTGCCCACCCACAGGCATGGCCTTCACAGTGGGGGCCATCTCAGCCTGGGGTAGCGATCTGCCTCCACTTCTCTGGCACTTGGAGAGTGACACAGTGGACAGGAGGTGTGTCAGCCAATGAAAGGCAGGACCTCAGGCTCCTCCAGCTCAGTTTCCTCTGGCAGGGAAACCAAGCTCCAAAGAGGGGAAGGAACTTGCCCAAGGTCACACAGCAAGTCTGGTCAGAGCTGGGAATTGAAGCCTACTCACCCCAAATCACTGCTCTTTCCCCTGCAGTCCACTGCTGAAAAGCAGTTGACAGGCACCGGAGAGGGGAATCAGGGGCAGGTGGGGGAGGGGATGGAGCCTGACCAGGTCTAGAAGTAAACAGGAGTCCAGCCAGTGACTATCCCTGCCAGTTCCTGCAGGTAAATTAGGCTTCACATAGCCAGACGTTTGCTCCTTCATCGGCTGGATGGGAACAAAGAACCCTTTTAACCAATGAGGAAACTGAGGCTGAAGAAGAGCTCAGACCTTGCTCGGTAATTACAGCAGCCCCTGGTGAAGGCCACACCCTCACCCTTGACTGGGGATGGCTGTAGGGAACTGGCAGCTCAAAAGGGGGACAGGTGGTTTTGCCCCTGGGATAATGGGATCACTGGGCCTTACTGGGAAGCCCTCTGGGCCTGGGGCAGGCCAAGAGCCTACCCCTGGGCCTGGGCAGCAAGGTCTCTGCCAAGGACAGAGGCCAGTGATGGACCAGCTTGGAAACCAGGAGGCCTGGGCAGCATCTCTCCTGGCCTGCAGACCTGGCGCTGCCTATCTCACCTGGGCCTGGGCAGCAGGACTTGAGAAAAGAACCCAGCAGACAGCTGGTGATCGGGGAGAGCTCAGAAAATCTCGGATCAAACATCCTCACCAGTTCTGCTCCAACCAACACCCAGGAGGGTCGAGGGTACCGGAGCCTCCTCCAATCCCTGGGGACGTGGCTCTTCCTCCCCTAAAATCCTCCAGAGGGGACAGTATCTCATGCTGGCAAAACACGGCCACACAGAGGCCAAAAGCACAGAGAGGCAGCAACAAAATTCCGAGTCGGACACTGAGAATACAACCTCTATTTTTTTTTTTAGTCCAAAACATGTAGATTGGTTTTGTTGAGTGTTTTCTTCTTTTTGTTTGTTTTCAACATACTTACTGCGTATAAAGTCATGCAAAGAAAACAGTGCAGACAGTAGATCCTAGTGGATGTGCCAAGGTATTCCACTCAGAGTCAATCCCAGGGAAAGAGGGAAAGAGGAAAAGAAAGAGAGAATGCGAACCCGAGGCTGCAGGATGAGGCATGAAGAGTAGAAATTCCCAGTGCTTTGCTGTGGTCATCAGACACCAAGGGGAGAGAGGCGATGAAGACACACGCTCACGGGCCCCCCAGAGGTGGGTGGGGGTGCTGGGGGCGGCACACAGATATGGTGAGATGAAATCCTGGGAAGTTCGGTAGAGAAGACCCCAGTTTGCGAGGGAAGCAAAGAAAAGTCCAGATATTTCCATCCTGACAGCCTCCCTCCTCCTCTCTGCCCTGACTTGCTGTTCCTGAGTCAGTGCTGGCATCTGATGCTTCCACAGTCCCAAAAGGAATGCCTGTGTCAGCTCACCTTGGGACCGAAATGGCAGAGAGGCCCTTCTCCCCGGAGCTGAGTCCGCCTTGGCCCCAATACCACAGGTGACAAGGTCCACCTCAGAGATGACAAAAAAAAAAAAAAAAAACTAGAACAGAAAAAAACTACCCCTCACCCCTCTTCCTACACCCCTTCCAACCTGACCCTTCTCACAATAATCTGAGAAGTCTAGTTATTACATAAATATCCATTAACGCGAAATCCGTTTACGAAATACACAGAAATTTGGCTATAAAAAGGCATGCGGTCCAAGTAGAAGTGATACCTAAACGTTGCTTTCTTTTGCCCCCCAAAAACAATTAGATTCCCTCTCTGAGATACGACAAAGCTGGAATTCTCCAGGGATGACGGGGGTGGGGTGGGCAGGTTAATGTTGGAAGTGGACTTCACCAGAAGGAAGCAGAAAGCAAGTAGGGGCACCTGAGAGGGCCACATCCCCCACACCGAGGGAAGGGTCAGACCACCCTGAGGTCAGCACAGGAGGAAGAAGACTTAGGGGAGCACTTCGAGGCAGGAGGCTCCTGGCGTATGCTCTTCTCCCCACTCCTTCAGTGCGGTTGGCTTAGGGGGAAGGGAGTGTCATCTGCCCTTCCCCGGGGACACTGGAAGAGGAGAGGTCTGGGAGAGGGATGGACGGATGCTGCCTTCCTCATCATGCCACCCCTCCTTCTCCCCAGCCCCTGGTGGGCACACAGCCCGGGCATTCTAGCCTACAGCCCAAGACAGGCCAGGCGGACAGCAGCTGAGGCTGGGGAGAGGGGGCCAGTGCTGTGGACACCCATGCCTGAGGAAGCCCCAGCCTGGCAGGGGAGAGGGTGGGGGTGAGAGGTGGGGAGATGTGGCCGTTCGCTCTGAAGTTGCGATGACTTTTGTGAACAAGCAGGTTTTCCTGATGCAGGTACAGAAGTGACGGTGGTGGGGTGATGAGATGGGAGAATTCCAGCAAAATCCACCTGGGAGAACCAGCAGCTCCATTCCACGGACAGAGTGGATCTCTGCGGCACAGCAACGCAGCGACCCCAGCCTGGTCCCTCAGCTGTAAGACACACACGGGGTGCTTCTCAGGGCATGGTGTTTCCTGCTTGGGCAACCCACCCACCCTGCCGCTTTAGATGGAGTCCAAGCGGTCCCCGGTGGCTCCTGCCCAGCTCTTCCCCCAGACCTGCAGGCCTGGCCCCCTTCCTGGGGTCTTCCCACCCCACTCTGCAGCCTTTCAGAGCTGAAGGCAGCAGCTTCCCTGACGTAACCCCCTCCAGGGCAACACTCCCATCCTTTACATTACCCTGGGAGGCAGGAAGGAGGGATTCTTACTGGGGCAGGACGGAGGGCGCCCCAGATCTGTGGAAGTGGACGATCTGCCATTTGCCGTCCCGGCGGTGCCAGACACGGGTCTCCTCCGACTGGGCGGTGCGTGGGATGCCGCCAGCGTCCAGGTACTGCGTGATGCGGATGTAGGCGATGCAGGCTGACTCGTCGCCCATCAGGTGGATGTGGGGATTCAGGATGGTGGTGTGCACGGGCTTGCTGTTCCGGGACCACACTGGAGGCGGGGATGGGAGGGGCAGAGGAGATGCAACCGGGGGCCTCCTGTCTCACTTTCTTCACTTTCTCCACTCCCAGCAGCCCTCTCAATGGAGGCGCCCTGCCTGCCTCATTTGCAGGGAAGGGGCCTGTGTGGCAGGACTCAGCTACCTGGGATCAAGGTAGAACTTCTAGATGATGGGGACATCACATCCTAGTTTAGATACAGTGGAGTTCAGACATGCAGAATTCATCAAACATGAGAAAATGGAATGTTTGAATCATGACCGTTAGCCACATGGAATAAGCCTAGAGGATCATAGAACCAGAAGAGCTGTGAGCACAGTCTCAAATCCGGATCTCCCCAGGTACCAGGCAGGCACATAAACAACGGGGGCTGAGCTGGGTATAAGATGCTAAATGACAACTGACCCTTTGCCTCTGGGTCAGGGAGGCGATAGGGAGTGATGGGGACTGTGGCGAATAGAATGTCTTGTCCCACCTAAAGAGGGCATCCTGCACACAGCTTCCCTGGTGGTTGCCATGTGAGTGAGACCAGTGTTGACGTGCCTCGTTTTTCAAGAGAATCTGGAAATCTGAATTTTTATATGAAAACTCTTCATTTTTTAGTATTGGCATCTAATTCAAATTTAAAACATCATGCAAGCCAAGTGAAACATATCTACACTTCAGACACGGCCCGTGGGCCTGTCTGAAGTATATCTACTTCTACTGTATATCTACTTCTACTGTAGATATACAGAATTGTGGAAATGTGGAGGAATATGAAAATTGTAGAATCTTAGAACCTTGAAATGATAAGGATGGTATTGGTGGTCATGGGGTGAGGTCATGGGGCTTTCCAGCGTTAGGGAGAGATGCATAGCTCTTGGAATCATGATAGGGCTGACAAAGTCCCTGACACCAGCTTCCACCAGATGAAACATGAGGCATCACCAGGACTATTATTATATTAATTCTAGAAACTCGATGTTTTCCTCAAGATAGGAAATGAAAGCATAGAAAGACAATGACCCAGGGAGGGGTTGGACAGTGGTGATCTGTATCTTGGGCTTGAGAGGAGCCCTTCCCTTTGTGTAGCCCGAATATAGGTCTGAATCATGTGAGGTGCTGACTTAAAACACAGCTTCCCCAGCCCCACCCTTAGAGAGCCCAGTTCAAGAATCTCTAATATTAAAAATCTGCCTTCTCCTTCCCTACCACTTGACCCTGGTGCCAAGCCAGGTTTGTGAGCCACTTATTTCCTGAAAAATGTAAAATGTCTTTTTTTTTCAGGATTGCAGAAAATATCCAATAACACCCATCCCCTAATATCAGAAGCACGCTACACCCAGGCTTTGAATAAGGACTTAAAATCACCAAGTCTTAGGCACCATAGAATAACAGACTTCGAATTTGGGCTCTCAGACATACAGAATGTAGGGTTTCAGCGTCATAGACTTGGGAGTGACCTCAGAGGTCAGAGGTCACCCAGCAGCCCAACTATAGAATCTGAGAAGGGCTCTATAAGCGTCCCTGACAGCATTCGGGGCTGGAGGCATACAAGACCAACATATCCATTCCACAGATATGCAAACTCAGGTCCAGAGAAGCAATCTGACTCATCCCAAGCTGGGCTAATTCCTGAAAAAAACGTAGTGGAATCTAAAAGAAGTCAGTTTTGGCCGGGAGCGGTGACTCACTCCTGTAATTCCAACAGTTTAGGAGACTGAGGCAGGTGGATTGCGTGAGCCCAGGAGTTTGAGACCAGCCTGGGCAAAAAGGTGAAACCCAGTCTCTACGAAAAATACAAAAAAATAGCCAGTCTCATAACCTGGTAGGTAGGAAGAGAGAGAGACAGACAGAGAGAGAGAAAGTGAGAGAGAGAGAGAGAGAGAGACAATGGATAGATAAAATTAAAAAAAAAAAAGTCAGTTTCCAAGTGAGACTGCATTAGAACAATCTAGAACAATCCCAGAAGGGACAAACAGAGCTTAGCATTGCTGGGGGCACTGGGCCTTGCTACAGTCAGCAAGGGCTGGAGTCCTAGGAGGCATTTGTAAAGAAACGCCACCTGACGTGGTGTCTTTTGAAAAGATAGGCGGCTTCCAATATCTACCCCTGTGCATAGGGTGGGAGAGAACCAAGTCCTCGACAGGAAAAAATAGGGCCCTGGAGGGTGGAACTTGGCCAGGAGTGAGCACTTACTCTGGGTCTGCCCTTGTGGGTTCGGCCTTGGAGGTGAGCAGATGTTTAAGCCTGGAGTCTGGGGGCCAGCACTAAGATGGGGCCCGCTGCATAGACGCAGGCCAAGGGCTGCATGGCTTCCTCTCTGTGATTACTTCAATTTTGCCATCCCTGAGCCTTTACAGTTGGGCCTTAGCCTGGTCCATGCTTTGTGGGGATTGTAAGTTCACACTGGGGGACCAGTGCCCCCAGAGGACAGACTATAGGATGGTGGCTACCATGATCAGTGAGGAGCTCCAGGGTGATAGGGACGTATGGGGTCCAGCTACCTCTCCTTGCATGAGAATTCAATTATTATATTATTATTATTATTATTATTATTTTAGATGGAGTCTTGCTCTGTTGCCCAGGCTGGAGTGCAGTGACATGATCTCAGCTTACTGAAACTTGTGCCTCCCAGGTTCAAGTGATTCTCGTACCTCAGCCTCCCAAGTAGCTGAGATTACAGGTGTGCACCACCATACCTGGCTAATTTTTGTATTTTTAGTAAAGATGGGGTTTCACCATGTTGGCCAGACTGGTCTTGAACTCCTGACCTCAGGTGATCCTCCCAACCTCAACCTTCCAAAGTCCTGGGATTACAGGCGTGAGCCACCGCACCCGGCCGAGAATTCAATCTTCCTTGTTAGCCTTGGAGAATTCATTTGATTTATTAAAGGAAGATGTTGTTTTCTTCTTCACAACTTTTTGGAGGGTGTCCTTGGCCTCTGTACTCTATAAAGTTCAGTCAGAGAGGGTGCAAGCCAGGGTAGGAGTGTCAGTCCCAGTGGGGTTTGCTAATGTGCAGATACAGCAGGTGCTACAGGGAAGGGAAAGGGCACTGGGGTGAGTGAGGTCTAGGTTCTGCCACCGGCTTCCTGGGTTCCTTTAGACAAGTCACTTCTCTCTGAGTCTCAGTTTCCCCTCTGTATGATGAAGAGCTGGACTAGATCCTACTTCAGTCACTGAAGTACCTTCTTTGTTATTTTTGCCATTCGCAAGTGCCACTGTACGTACTTCATTAAAGTATTTCCTGGGGTGGGCTTGGTGGCTAACACCTGTAATCCCAGCACTTTGGGAGGCCGAGACAGGCAGATCACCTGAGGTCTGGAGCTTGAGACCAGCCTGGTCAACATGGTGAAACCCCGTCTCCACTAAAAATATAAAAATTAGCCGAGTGTGGTGGCGAGCACCTGTAATCCCAGCTACTCAGGAGGCTGAGGCAGGAGAATTGCTTGAACCCAGGAGGCGGAGGTTGCAGTGAGCCAAGATCGTGCCACTGCACTCCAGCCTGGGCAAGAGTGAGACTCAGTCAAAAAAAAAAAAAGGGGGGGGGGTTTCCTGGATTGATTGACTTTACTAATTTCTATAGGTTTTTTGTGTTTTTTTTGTGTGGAGATTGAATCTTGCTCTGTCGCCCAGGCTGGATTGCAGTGGTGCGATCTTGGCTCACTGCAGCCTCAGCCTCCCGAGCAGCTGGGATTACAGGCACCCACCACCATGGCCAGCTAATTTTTGTATTTTTAGTAGAGATGGGGTTTCACCACATTGGCCAGGCTGGTCTCAAACTCCTGACCTCAAGTGATCTGCCCGCCTCAGCCTCCCAAAGTGCTGGGATTACATGCGTGAGCCACTGTGCCCGGCTATAGATTTATTTTAAAAGAAAACTTATTGACATAGTCATTGATGAGCAATCAGTATCATGAATAAAGTTCTAATAATAAGGCCTGTGAAAATGAAAGAAAGTTACATAATCCTTGCACCATACTCCTGCCTGAAAGAGATCTGAGCCTGAGATTTGCTTTCTCTTTGATAAAGAGGGAAATTACAAAGTGGCAGAGAGGTGTTGAAAACAGGCTAGCACCCAGCAGAGTCTTTCCCCCGATGGAGCCAGAGTATTGAGAGAGAATTAAGAAGGAAAGAGCTCTCTCACTGTGTAAACTCATGCTGTTTTAAGTGGTGCCCGCGTACACCCTAAATCACTGTGTAGCCTCAGTGGTACACGCCCTTGATTTGGGGGACCCTGAATATACCACTTCTTAGGTCCTTCCTCCCTGTCCTAAGCTACCTGATTCTAACCTGTGTGCGTTTTGGTTCATCCCTATCTGAACCCCGGCCTAGGGAAAGACAGACACAGGCAGAAAGCACCCTGGGTCAGCCCCAGCCTCAACCCCCTGAAGCTCCTGGTTGCAAAGCTGCCAAGGTCTCTCCTGCAAAGGAGAGGCCCAGGAAGGACAGACATGCAGGACAGAGACCTAGACAAACAGGCAGGGGCACAGCAGTGTGAGCTCTCTGTCCTCCTCTTTCCCAAACTGCCCACCCACAGAGGGCACTTGCGTAACAACCCACCAGCCAGCTTGTGACCAGCTGGGCAGCTGGGATGGCCCCAGGCATCAAGATGACTGTAACTCGGGTGTGTGTGCCAGTGGGAAGCCTCCCTTATCTATAATATGGGAATCAAGGCCCTCCCCAGGCCACTCCCAGGGTCATGGGCAGGAGAGGCCTGGGAGGGCTTGTCCTGTGTGTCCCTGGTCTCTGGGACCTCACCTGCCCCATCTTCAACCACAGGAGGGGCAGCTGGTAGTCGATGGGCCAGGGTTAGGAGAGGGAATCAAGAGGGTACCAACCCCAGTCCACACGGGAGCTTCCTCTTCGCTGGCTCCTGAGCCGCCCCTGGGGCCCTGCCCGTCACCCTGCTGTGCCATCCAGCAGGACATGGAACGAGAGCAGACAACAGGCACCACAGAGAGAAGGAATTGCTCACGGTTTTCAAAATAGAATCGATGGAAGTCCAGGCCCTCAACCAGGTTTCCCAGGGCCTCAGGTTCGAAGGCTGTCATGCCAGGGTCGCACATCTTCCTGGGGGAAAGAAGCCAGAGGGAAGAGGGACTGGGGCGGCTTCTCATTGGACCCTTGGAGGGTGAGCCTGTGAAATAGGAATGATTGCACCTACCTCACAGGATCATTGAAGTTAGTAGATGGGAAGGGGCAAGGGGCTTGCAAGTTATAAAGTATGGGATATCACAGACTGGTTGGTGCCATCTAGATCCGGGAAGCCTGGGTTCAGGCCCAGGCTCTGCCAATGGCTGTGAGACCCCAAGCAAGTGGCTTAATCCCTTTAAGCAAGAGCACCATGAATGGTGTGCAGGGCTGTGCAGTGCACTAAAGGTGCTGGTGGGGAGGAAATTCAGCTTGCTCTCTACTCTCCAAATTGTACTCCCTGGTTCAGGGCGGTGGATCCAGAGGGGGCTTTTGCTAATTTGTCTTCCTGTGGGGTCGGGATGGGGGACACTGCCTTTTCCTTCACATAAAAGTGACTTCTGCTCATCAAGCCAGGTATATACCTGGAAGGGGCGAGTTTTCTAATTTGAACAAAGGTGCCCTATTGTTAACAGCAGCCTTGGCTGTGAGCCTCAGTTTCCTCTTCTGTAAGATGAGAAAAATAGCATTAGATGAGGTAATATCTGGGAGGAGAAGCACAGGGCATGACGGAGGCTGTGTATTTTCAGCTGTTATTCCCTTCCAGGTCTTAGTCTTCTGGGAGATCCTGACAGCCAGGCAGGGGAAGGGAACAAGCTGTCTTTCCCATCTCCAGGTCTGTGGGATCTTTTGTGGTATAACATGGACCCCTGTGACAATAGCAATAAAGCCACGGGCAGGAAATGTCCCAGGACAAGCAAAGCTCCCAACCCAGGGTAGAACTGGAGACACCCAGGAGAAGGTGTCAGGCCCAGCACCGTCTGAGCTGGAGAAAGCATTCACAGGGTGCACTGTCCCTGCTCTGTCCTGTCTGTTTGGGTGACCCCAGACAACTTGCTTCTCTACTCATGACCCCAAATTCTCCAGATGGCTTAAGCCAGGGGCTAGGGGACTGTGCTCAGACCAAACGGGATGCCCAGGACCCTTCCAGCTCCAGAATCCCCCAAGAGTGGGGGTCTGGACATGTGGGAGACTGAGCGCCCCCACTGAAGAAGCCCCAACCCTGGAGGCACCTGGGTGTTCCTGCCTCCTAGAGTGAAGGGACTTGGAGGCCATCTGCCCCAACTCCATTGTACATATGGGGAAACTGAGGCTCAGAGAGATGAAGGAACATGTTCAAGATTACACAGGGCATCCTGGACCCCAGAGGTCATGACAAGGGGTCAGAACCTAGAGCAGGCTGCAGATGTCAGAGGAGGTGCCATCACATAGGTGGGAGGGGTTCCCCAGGACGCCCAGAAGTGCCACTGAGGAGCTTGGGAACCACAGGGGCCACCTCTCTTTCCTTCACTCCCTGGCTGTGTCCTTCCAGAGCCACTGGCATGATACATTCCAAGTCCATTCTTTCTAGAACTGGCTGCAAGACCAGCTTAACAGCCTATTTCCATGCTTTTATGCAACACTCAGGTATATACATGCACACGCACCTGCGCACCCTCCTTGTGCACAGTTTTAGACGTGCACACATGTGTACAAGTGCATGCATACACATATGTACACATCACCCTCAGTTCCACACATGCATCTTCTAAGCCCCTTGTTCTTCCAGAGGGAGCCAGTGACCTTCTAGGGGGCTTTGCCACCTGCTGCTGCTGAAAACTCTCCCACAATTAGAATGTACCTGGCAGGCCGGGTGGGCTCGGTGGCTGACGCCTGTAATCCCAGCACTTTGGGAGGCTGAGGTGGGTGGATCATGAGGCCAGGAGTTCGAGACCAGCCTGACCAACATGGTGGAACCCCGTCTCTACTAAAAATACAAAAATTAGCTGGGCGTGGTGGCGTGCACCTGTAATCCCAGCTACTCAGGAGGCTGAGGCAGGAGAATCACTTGAACCCGGGAGACGGAGGTTGCAGTGAGCCGAGATCGTGCCACTGCACTATAGTCTGGGTGACAGAGTGAGACTCCGTCTCAAAAAAAAGGGAAAAAATAAAGAATGCACCTGGTCTGCCAAGCCTTTGAGAGGCAAACTTCAGCTCTGGGCACATTGGAAATCAGGAGCAGGCTGCCCAAGGAGCAAACCCCAGCCAGGTTATGCCCAACTCAATTTAACCCAACAGGCAAAAATAACTCTGCCTTGGTTGGCAGTCTTTGTCCTCCAAAAAGCTTATGTCTGGTCTCTAGGCCCAGGCCTTGTCAGCACTGGCCAAAATATTGAGGACTAAGCCCAAAATATTTGCTCTCCCGGGGGCCAGCTGAGGGCCCAAGTGAAGTTTGTTTCTGGGCCAGGCCAGGAAAGGTGTGAGTGGGCAGCACAGGGTGCTCTGGCTCAGCCCATGCACACACAGCTGCCTCTCCAAAGGCAAGTCCAGGTGTGTATGGGATGTCTCATTTTATGTTATTTTTGTGCAAGCTGCCTTATTTCTCAGAGGAGTTCAGATTCTGCTTAGAATTACTTCTGCTCATGCCTGCTCACTGAAGGGACGTGGCCTGTGGATCCTGCTTGCTCCTGCCCATCTGAGGTCAGAGGTCCAAGGGAGTCTAGGGTGAGCACTCAGGCCTACTGGGCAGGAATGAAGGGAACGTGCCTCCCTTCCCACCTTCCCAGCTCATCTCCTGAGGAGGCCCATGCTGTGATACTGTCCACCCCCTCTTTCCTTGGGGAAGCAAGGGAGTTTTGTTGGAGTTCCTCCCAGGGAACAAGATGTGAGGAGGAGGAAGGATAGGAGGAGGAGGAGGACTGACATATAGAGCAGTGTCGCGAACAGAAAGCTCAATAGAAGCATCAAGTCCGGATGCAAAATAGAAATATGAGTTCAGCCCGATTCACAGCACATGCAAAGTGAGTGGATGAGGATCGGAGACAAGGACCCCCAAAGTTAGCCGTTGGTACCCCCTGAACAACAATCCAGGCAGGACATGCAGAATGAGCCCAGCTGACTCACGTGTAGGACTCAAAATCTCCATTGCTTATGGCTTCAATCAGCTGCTCTGTCACTTTTATAATTTCCTGTTTCCGCACTGTAAGGCAGAAGGGGACACAGAAATAATAATAATAATAATAATAATAGTGATGGTAATGAAGCACCAACTACCATTTCTTGAGTCCTTATCATGTGCCAGACTCTGTGCTGGGACCTGAAGACCTCATGCAGATGATCTCATTTATCCTCGCATTGCTGCTGGAGGCTAGGCATCATCACCCCCATTTCACAGAAGAAACTGAGGCCCAGAAAGGCAAAAAAAAAAAAAAAAAAAAAGAAGGTGTGAAAGTTCCTCAACTACAAAGGCCAGAGCCAGTGTCTCTGTTGGCGGTCTTTGCCTCTAATACATGGTGGACATTCTGACTCTACACCTGATGTAAATCCAGGTCTTGGCTCCCAAATACTTATTCCTACCACCTTTGCTTTGCCATGTAAATCAAAACAGGATCAACTGTGACACTGTCACTGATAGCCATGAGCCAGGGGCTTTCTTATGACCAAAACCAGCACCACTAAGAAAAATCTTAGGGTATACGCATCCCTTGAGCCTAGATGAGCTTCTTGCTCTATTTGGGTGCCGATAGGAATTAGGCACTGAGCTGTCCAGAACTTTCTAGGCATAATGAATCCCATTTGCTGAGACCTGGCCCTCCCCTATCTGCCACTGAAACACCACAAACAGCTGGTCTTTCTGGTGGAGTTAGATGGCCATCTTATTAGACGTGTGATGTTCTGAGCCTCAGTTTTCCCATCTGTAAAATGAGGGCACCACCACCTCTCATTCATTCAGAGCCAAATACATAGTGAGCAGAATCCAGGCTTCAGCTTAGACAGATGTTTATTTAAATGACTGTCCAGGTCCTCAAGCTGTGCAACTGCAGGCCACAAGGTGGTTTGAAGGTCTGTGAAATGGAGATGATAGTGTTCTCCGAGGGTTGTTATGAGGGTGGGGTGATGTGATGTACACAAAGCATTGGCCAAAGCCTGGCACATAGTGGGTGCACCTCATAAGTGCGACCATGCCCTGCCTCCCTAGGCCCCTGCCGGGGGTTGCCTCTCTGCTCTTCACTAATACCCTGGGAGGTAGGCAAGGTCAGCTTCCTCCCAATTCACATACAAGGTGACTGAGCCTCAGTGATGGAGGAATTTGAAGCCAGGTGTCCTGGCTCCTGGCAGAGCCTAACAGAAGCCTTGCTCCATCTCCCAGAGGCAGGCCCCTTTCCCTCCTTCCACAGGCTTAAGCTTGGCTTTAAACCTGGCCAGCTCATTGGTCCACTGGAGTTGTCTCAGGTGAATAGATGAACACATTGCCAGGATTGCAAGCTCAGGCCTGGCCTCAGCATTTCTCAGTCTGGAAGCCTGGGAGGGAGCCCAAGCCTAGCAGAGGCCCTCACCAGCCCTGTCCTCACCAGTTGCCCACACCACACCACCCCACACAGGAGCACACCTCAGGCCCAGAGGACACAGAATCATAGAACATCCAGGCTAGAAGAACCCTTGGAGGCCAGAGCCTCCTTATCAAACTTTAGGGAAACTGAGACCCAGTGAGGGGGTTGTGATTTGCCCAAGGACATGGCACATACCAGGTGGAGAGCCTGGCTCCTTGCCCAGGGCCTTTTCCATAGGCCCCTGAGGCCCCAGCTCACTGTCTGTCCTAACACTAACCTCACGCAATTGTTTTGCCCGAATGCTTTATCTATGCCCCAGCTCACAGATGAGCTCATGGGGGCTGGGCTGTGACATCCCTTGCTCACTGCGTCCTGGAGCCTGGAACAGGCTTGGCCCCATAGGCCTTTATCACTGAATGAATGAATGTGTACCAGGCCATGTGCTATGTGCTTAGTCTACCAAGTTCCAGAGCCTCACAGCACAACTTTATTTCCATGTCACAGATGAGCAAACTGAAGGTGAAAGAAGCTAAATAATTAGCTCCAGTGGAGCTGGGACCCTAATCAGAGTTTGCAGCTCTAAAGCCCATCACATTCTCCCACACTACACCGAGCACCGCCCCTGACACACGGTAGATGTAGCAGTGATCATTCAACGTCAGCCACCACTGTGAACAGCTAATTCCCTTCTCTCTCCTGGCTCCAGTCAGAGTCACCTGGGCTGGGAATGAGTCCGTTTTTCAACCATGAGTGCCACCAGGTCACACAGGTGTTGCTGCACCTCTCTCTCTGGGGACTTTCCTGGGGCTGGGGCAGAGGCAGCACTCAATACATACATGTTGAGTGAATGAATGAATGAGTGAATGGGACCAAACCAGAGTCTGGACTGCTATCTTCATCCCGCCCCTTGGACTTGCCCAAGTTGCCTGGTAGCCACTGTCCCTAGGAGACCCAGAACCTGGCTTCCTGATCACCTGTGCCCTCCTTCCCAGAAGCTGGAGATTGAGTATGGGAAGAAGCCTAGCCCAGCCAGTCACCTCTTTTGTTTGTTTGTGTTTTTGTTTGTTTGTTTTTTGTTTTTCATTTTTTTGAGATGGGGTCTCTCTGCATTGCCCAGGCAGGAGTGCAGTGGTGTGATCACAGCTCACTGCAACCTCCACCTCGTGGGTTCAAGCGATTCTCCTGCCTCAGCCTCCTGAGTAGCTGGGATTACAGGCATGCACCACCACGCCCAGCTAATTTTTGTATTTGTAGTGGAGACGAGGTTTCACCATGTTGGTCAGGCTGGTCACGAGCTCCTGACCTCAGGTGATCTGCCCGCCTTGGCCTCAAAGTCCTGGGATTACAGGTGTGAGCCACTGTGCCTGGTCCAGAGCTACCTCTTTCTTGCCACTCCCACATGGAATCAGGGGTGACAACCAGAGCAAACCCACGTGCTCCTGATGTGAGACCTGAGTCACTCTCCTTGCCTTCTCTGCATGGACTTCAAGACCCTTCTGGCTCACCGTTCCAGGAGCCTGTGCTCAATGCCTGTTTCCTGAGGTCTGCTTCTCCCTGCCATCTCAGAGAGTCTAGCACAGTGGCTGAGGTCATGGATTCTGGAGCCAAAGTCCCTGGCTTTGGATTCTGGCTATGCCACTTACTTAATAGCTGTTCCCTTGGACAAGGGAACTTCCAGTGCCTCAGTTTCCCTATATGTATAATGAAGATACTAATAGTACTTACCTTGTAGAGTTGTTCTAAGGATTGAGTTAAGAATATGTCAATAGAAATAGCTAACATGTACATGGTCCTCACAGAGAGCCAGTTGCTGCTCCGAGTCCTTTAGATGAAAGCACTTATGTAAAGGATGCTGCATTATGTAAAGAAGTTAGCACAGTGCCTGGCTCTTGGGAAATGAGAGTGTGGTTACTATCATCTGGGAATCTCTGAATTGGAACTTCCTCCTGAGGACATCCTGGAGTCTCTAGTCAGGGCAGGGATATTTCCCAGCAGCCTGATATGAGGGGGTGTGGCTCTGGTTGGAACCCAGGGCTTGTGGCCTGCCCGGAAGCTGGCTGCACTGTTGGACGGCCCTGGCTATTTTCACTTCCTTCTCCTTTCAAGTTGAAATCTGTCCTTCCGAAACCCCCTAGATACAGTTCTTGTCTTCTTTCTGCCTTCTGGGGCCCTGAAGTGAACACGTGCTTCCCCAGCCTCTATGCCTAGTCTTTTCTTCTTAGAGCTGAAGGCCTCCAGGTTGTGGTACTGACTCAAGCTGGCCATTTAATCCTTGAGAGTCCTGGAGCTGTCTAGATACCTCTCTGAGTACGCGCACACAATATCAGGTGTGGCCTGAATAATGCAGAATATCAGGTCTGGGGTAGCACTCTCTATCCCCTCCCCAATTCTGGATATTATACCTCTGTTAATGTAGCCTGAGACAGTGCCTGACTTGGCTGTATCTCCAGCTACTCGGGACACCAAGTTACCAACAATAAAGCCTAGTGGGCAGGAATCTCCCTAGCTTTGTTCTGTGGGACAGAAGATCTGGGGGCCTGGTGCTTCTTACATCTGGAAAGTCCACTCTGATTCTGGGCCTCTACCATGCCCTCAGCAGCCCCACTGCTGTGTTCATTCAGCAGCTGCTTAGTAGCAACCACTGGCCTTTCTCATCTGCCAGCTGTTCACCCAGACAATCCGGGAATGCTCCCCTACAGATGGGAAAGCCCAAACCCCAGAGAGGTTAAGACACTCTCTCAAGATCATACAGCATGCTAAGACTGAGACGGGATCAGCATTCCTGACTGATATTTCCCAGAATGTCTCTGCCCGAGGCAGAGGTAGCTCTTTAGTTGGAGAGGAAGTTAATTTTTCAAGGAGCGAATCAGGAGGGATGGGGGAGTGGGAAGGAAGCAGAGCCCCAGGCAGCTCGGAGGGCAAGAGGCCTGTGCAGTGAGCCAGAGGGGCTTTGAAATATTAATGTCTCTTTCTCTCCTCAGGGGACTATGTTCCCTGGAGGATGACATTTCTAATTAACTTTAATGTCAGGTCAGAGTCCACCCCACCAGCTGTTATTCTCACTTAGTAAGAAGACTTAACAAATTAACACCAGAAAACGGTTCCCTGGAAATTTTCTCTGAGGCCAGGAGAGGCTGGGGGAGGCACAAGGACTCCTCTTTCCTGCCAAACACGGGGAGAAGCTCCTGGCTGACCGTTTCTTCCATCAGACGTGGCTTTTGGGGTTTTTTACATTTGGGGAAACTGAGGCAGGAAACAGGGTCCCAGTCCTACCATTAATAAGCCATATGTGCCCTTTCTCCTCCCTAGGCCTCAAATTTCCCTCTGGAAAGGGGGAAAATCTGGAAAGTGAGCCAAAATTCAAGACTTTGCAAATTGCCCCATCCTGATCGCTCTAAAGCAGAGGATAATGATGGCAGATGTGAGACCTCAGGGATGCAGCCCAAAGCCATTACCCCAAGAGAAAAAACGTCCTTGATGGCTCCTAATTTACATTAATAGGGCATACAGATTTGGTATTGTATTCCAAATATTTCTCTAACATTTAAATTTGTCTTAAAATAATCTTTGAGTAAAATTGGTGCTCCAAGAAAATGTCACCTGGCTTCCCGTCATTCAACCACGAACTCCAGTTTGAAAAAAGAAATTGAGATTGATTAAATAGCTTCTCTGGGCCAAACACTATATGTGCACTTCATATGCATCTTCTCATTTCATCTGCACAGCAATCCTCTGAGGTTGGTACTATTTTCATTACCTCTTTACTGTGAAGGAAACTGAAGCTCAGAGAGGTTGAGTAAGTTGTCTGAGGTCATTCAGCAAATGGACTCCAGTGGAGAAGAAGAGCCAGATTACCTCCATGGTCCCTGCCTGTTCTGAGGCCAGGATTATGTGGCTATATCTATCCAGTCTCCTCAACATCCCAGGGCCCAACTCTTATCATTGGGCAGCTAGCCTCAAATAAGGGGAACAGCTTAGAAGCACCATTTCTTGGCCTGCCACATACCCCTGGGGTCGTAATTCACAGGGCAGGGCTGGGAATGTGGTTAGAACACTGGACTTTTGTGAAACTAGAATGCTGACTTGACCCTACCAGGGAATTCTTCAAGATAGTGTATTTTCTCATTCGTTCATTCATTCATTTTTTTTAAGAGACAGGGTCTTGCTATGTTGCCCAGTCTGGAGTGTAGTGGCTATTCACAGACACCATCATAGGTCACTGCAGCCTTAAACTCCTGGCCTCAAGCAATCCTCCTGCCTCAGCCTCCTGAGTAGTTCAAGATAATGTATTTTTATAAGTTGTCCCTGGTGCCATCACAGAAGATGGATTTACTGTAGGGTCAGGTTGTGGTGATAGAGTACCCACCACCGCCCAGGTTGGGAATGACCAGGAAGGGACACACATGGGGCGGGTCTCATCTTCCAGGCATCCTGGCAGCGTCAGGAGGCAGCCTTGGTATGTGGTGCGTCAAAACTGCCTTAAAGCCTGAATCACAATTTTACAAAAATGTTTCCTACGTAATACAATGCTCTTTTTCCCATCTCTGTATTCTAAGGCAAAATATCTAAACTGGTACTGCTGAGTTCCCTCCAGGTCAACGGCCTTTTTTTATATTTCAGAGACCCCCCTACTACCACCACCACCAGGCATCTCTGCTACACACCTGAGTGTGTGAACCACTGAGCTCCCTGTCCTGGGGAAGGAGGAGGTCTGGCTGCTAACACTTGGAGGATTTGGTGTCCCCAGGGCAGAAGTCAGCAATCCCTGCCCCTTCCTCCAAGCTCCAAGGGCACTTTCCACCACCAAGGCCTTCAGAGTGGCGGTTACCAGCCAAGCTCTAGAATCCGACTGCCTGAGTTCAAACCCTAGCCACATCCTTGCGAGCCATGGGACGACAGAGTACAGGCCAACATACCCGGCCTCTCTGTCCTCTGTTTCCTCAGCTGTAGAATGAGGTTCACAGCAGCACCTACTTCATGGGCTATAGTGACACTCCAGGAAGTCAGTCCAGATAAGGTGCTGAGACCGGGGCTAGCGCACAGCAAGCATTCCATAAATGACGGCCCTTATTACTATTTTTGTTTTATCCTTACTCACAATCCAATCAGTTACCTGATGCTTTGCTTCCCCCACCTGAGAGCTTTTGAGGACTGCCGGCCACTAGCTCCAGTGGCGCCGGCATCTTTGGTGGGTCTTAGGCAGTGTTTCCCATACTCCAGCCACTGGAGCTTTCTGGATGTTTGCTCTCCCTTCCTTTACAGTTATTACTGTTTTTAAAATCAATTCACTTTTCAAAAAAAACTCAAAAACACTTATTTCAAAAGGAACATGTATACCATTACCAAACACTTATGACTTGAATATGTTAAATTTTTCTCTAATACACATATAATATATATCCTCTAACATAAGAAAACTGGCCAGGTGCAGTGGCTCATGCCTGTAATCCCAGCACTTTGGGAGGCCGAGGCGGGAGGATCACCTGGGGTCAGCAGTTTGAGACCAGCCTGGCCAACATGGTGAAACCCCATCTCTACTAAAAATACAAAAAATTAGCCAGGTGTGGTGGCAGGCATCTGTCATCCCAGCTACTTGGGAGGCTGAGGCAGGAGGATTGCTTGAACCTGGGAGGCAGAGGTTGCAGTGAGCCGAGATCGTGCCACTGCACTCCAGCCTGGGCGACAGAGTGAGACGCCATCTCAAAAAAATAAAATAAAAATAAATAAAATAAGAAAACCTATCTACGCACCAGCAGTAGTTCTAGTACCACCCCCCTGCCCATGGGAATGATGCCTCCCAGTGTGCCCAGTTTATAAGGCACCAGAGCGAAGCTCTCTGTAGATGAGCAAGAAATGAGGTTGGCACGTGGGAGCTGTCAGGAAAAAGAGGTCTGCTCAGAGCTGGTTCCAGAAGTCTAAGGGGTCCCGACACTGAAGGCCCCTCCCTACCTTTGGTGTCTTCATCCTCGATGGTAGTGTTGGTGCTCTCTGAGGATTCCTGCCAAAGAGAATACAGGAGATGGTGAGGCCTGCCTGGGAGCGGGGCGAGGCATGGCCAGGCCCTGGCTGCCTGGTGACGCGGCTGGTTTCTGTGAGCCTCACAGGCTCTGCCTTCCAGATGCTGTCCTGAAAACCCTGTCAGATTCTCCAGCCTCAAGACGGGGAGGGCCCAGCTGAGCAGGTGGCCAGGGGCCGGGTTGGGGAAAGGGATGGCTGCAAAGAGAACCCTGGCCTTTCTGGAAGGACTGAGGGGGGTCCTGGGTCCTTTCTGCTCAAGGGGGTGAAGAAGGGGTGTGGAGGAGCAGAGAGACACCATGGCGGCCGCAGAGTGGGGAGGAACATACACTGGCAGGGGAGGAAGAGAGAGAGAGGGAGGCCCAGTGTGAGAGAGAGTGGGCTCTTCAGAGGGGAGAAAAACCACACGACTGAGTGAGACAGCGATGGAACCAGAAGAGGGAGGTGGGCCACCATGCCACCACTGGACCCTAGACAGAGGCAGGGCTGGTGGCTCCCCTGCCACCAGCGGGCCTGGTAGCCTTACAACAGCTCAAGAGGGGCCTCTGTGGCACCTACTACTTTGGCCAAACCAAGCCCCACCCTCGCCGCTATTGGCACAAACCAAGCCTGAGATGAATTCTAGAGCAGAGGGGCAGGGAGAAGCGAGAAGCCAAGGTCTGGACATAGGACCGGGTTCAGATCCACCTTCATACCCAAGGAGGATCTCAGGTCTGCTGTCAGCCTGCTGGTCTGGGCCGTGGAGTTGGAGGTGTCAACAGAAACACGCAAACAACACACACACACAACACACATATTGTCACACAAGGCACACGTACCAAGCACGCCCTGAGCACCCTCTCCCCGCCCCAGGTTCCCAGTGCAGCCTGCAGGAGGGAGGCAGGAGCAAGGGTTCGAGGCCCAGCATTTACCGGCGTTAGGAGACGGCAGACACTCACCATTAACTGAACGCTGGAACTGGACTTTCTTTTCTGGAAAAACAAGGAGAAGAGATGGGACAGGAAAAGACACAGCGTGAAAACGGCAGGGAGCAGAGGAACGACAGGGGAGGTTTGGGAGGAGGATGGGCCTCTGGGTCATCCTCTGTAGTCCTTTGTCGGCTTGGCATCGGGACAAGGAGTCAAGGAGTCAAGGCCACCAGCAACAGTTGACCTGGTGGGGCCAGTCCTCGGCCTGAAGCTCTGAGTCCTCATGCACACTGCCTGGGTCTAGCGATCTAACAGCCAAGCTCATGGCCAAGCCTCCCTGGGACCAGGGCTACCCACCCTGCCTAACTCTGATGGCAAAATCCAATCCTGGCTCTGGAAGCCAGTCACTGGAGGCCTCCAGAATCCAATGCTCTTGAAGGACAAAGGGTGCTCAGGCCTGGAAGTGAGGCCCAATGTCTTCTCCTAGGCTCCCCGTGCATCTCAGCTAGGAGGACCTCATTCCCAATTGACTGTCACAGTCACTTGGGAAGCTTGTTACAATAAACAGAATCAGGTCCCCTCTGAGGAGTTTGATAACTAGGTCTGGGGTGCGGCCTGAGCATCTCCATTTTAAACAATATCTGCAGGTGATGCCAAAGCAGGGCCAAGCATGGGAGCCAGTCCTCTAAGTAGCCTTTGCAATCCAGCTTGCATTCACAACCTCCTGGTGGCTGGCCTATTCCACCCCTTCATGCTGATGGAGAAACTGAGGCTCAGCCAGAAGTGGAGCTGAGTCTAGAACTTGAGTCTTTTGGCCCTGCCATTCAGCTTACACTAGCATTTTGGGGATTTGTAGCATCCCCTGTATTGGCTACGGTACCAAGAGAAGGAGAGGGGGACAAATGTAAATTACCTTCTCCTTCCCTCAGCTCTCCAAGCCAGGAGTCTTAAAGACTCCCATTCACAGAAGATGGTAGGTGAAGACAGACCCTTGCATTGCACAGATGAGAAACTGAGGCCCAGAGAGGTGCAGTGGCCTGCACAAGGCCTCGCGGCAAGCCACTAGCAGAGCTGAGGCTAGAACCCAGGCCCTGCGTTCAGGCTCTTTCCTCTGTCCAGGTCTCCAGGCACCCACAGTCAGACCCTCTCCAAAGGCTCATCCTATTCTAGATGCCCTTATACCAGAGAGGCCAGGAGGCCCCTCTCCCTGCTGGAAAGAAGGGTCTCGAGGAGCCCACAGGGCAGGCCTTTGCCATGGGAGGCACTGGATATGCCTTGAGGGTCTCAGGTCTAATTCTGGGTTTCTGACTCCAAGATCCAGTGAGCTCCCCAAAATCCTGGGCCAGGCCCCCAGGTTATTCTCATCTTCCAATAGGACTTCTTCCCTCCTCCATCCAAGGGAGTGAAGGAGGCTGAGCTACAAAGTGATGGTTGGGCCAGGAGTGGCCTTTGAACTCAAGGCCCTGTGCCTTCCATCCGGGGCCTCCACAGAGGGGATGGGGTGGCTCACTGGGCACTTCCGATGCCCGTGTGCTGACAGGGGCATAAATGCTCACAGACCCTGCATTTTCCCCAGCTGGGCTGGATGGTGTGGCTTCCACAGTCAGCAGCCTGCAGTCAGCCCCTCATCTCCCCGATTCCCTTCCCCTCTCCTCCCTCCTCTCCTTCCTCTCCTCCTTCCTCTTTTCTTCCTCTCTTCTCTTCCCCTCCCCTCCCCTCCTCTCTCTTTTACTCCGTTCCCTGGCCCTCCCCTCTCCTCCTTCTTCTCTTCCTTCTTCTCCTCTCCTCTCCTCCTCCCTCTTTTCTTCCACTCTTCTTTCCCCTCCTCTTCCCTCTCCTCTCCTCTGCCTCCTTCCTCTCTTCTTTCTTGTCCTCTTCCTCTCCTCTCTTCTCCTGTCCTCTCCTCTCCTCCCCTCTCCTTTCTTCCTCTCTTCTCCTCTCCCTTCCTCTTCCCTCTCCTCTCCTCCTCCTCTCTCTCTTCCTTCTTCCCCTCTTTCCTCCACTCCCCTCCCCTCTCCCCTGGTTGTCCTCCCTCCCTGGCTGGAGCCAGGCCAGGCACAGAATGGGGAAGGGGCCAGGCCCCACACAGCTCAGCTGTCAGCAGAAACCCGAGGAGCCGCGCAGGGGCCAGGAGGTTCCAGGCGGGACACGAGGAGGAAACACAGAGCAGAGACTGCATCAGATTCGGACGCACAGTGACAGGATGGGACATGGGGAGAGAGGTCACGATGCACAGTGGGACACCAACAGGGGCAGTGAGTGGGGCTGAGGGGAATGAGCAGTCGGCCCTCCTCCTAGAAGTCCAGGCCTGGGGTGGCCGGGAGGGGGACGTTGCTTCTTGGTGATAGAAAGACTTAACTTCCCTGAATCACAAACGATGATGCTAATAATCTTGTATTGACCAGTACTTTAGTTTGATTTAAAGGAACTTTCACTGAAAGTAGAAATCTCCCTCTTTCACCAAAAGTAGAAACCGCATCTCTTAGAATCACATGTGGAAGCATGGTTCTAAGGTTAGCAAGGATGATAGAAACAGTATGGTCAAAATTAGCCTTGAAAAGCCCTCCAAGGCCCATAAAGTATAATATAGCTTCACATCTCTGCCATTCCTGCAGTGCTGGAGCCAATCACTGCCTCTTCAGTTAAGCCCCGGATGAAATGGGGTTTGTCTCCAGCTGCCCAGCGGTAGGAGGAACGTGTGCCTCCCCACTGGGCTGAAGGTGAGACAGTGAAAGGAGCCTGTGATGTGGCTCCACCAGGCCCTTCTGGTGTGACCCTCTCACCAGCCCCCTGCAAAGAACTGCTGTGCTCCCCTGGAACAGGCAACAGAATCGCTGGCCTGGGTCACCCAGGGGGAGAACAGTAGGGCCCAGACTCAAACCCATGGCTTCTTGACTTGCGATCCAGTTTCAATCGTACTGAAAATGCACCTGGACCCCCAGCTCCGCCGTTCTCCCCACACTCCTTCCGGGAGCAAGACATGGCAGGCCAGGCTCCCCAAATCCTGGGCCAGGCCCCCAGGTTATTCTTATCTTCCAATAGGACTTCTTCTGTCCTCCATCCAAGGGAGTGAAGGAGGCTGAGCTACAAAGAGATGGTAGGGCAGGAGTTGCCTTTGAGCTCCTCTTCTTCCATACCCAGGCCACCCTGAGAAGTCTGTCCTGCGCCACGGGAAGCAGTGACGCTTTGTTCAGCTGTGCCCACTGGAAAGCCTGCAGTGGCCAGCAGAGCCCCACCATGCTGTGAGCTGTCCTTGCCATCTGGCAGCTTCTGCCTCCTGGCCTTGCCCTAAAAGAGCTAATTAGCATTTCTTCCCAAGAACCAGCCTGATGGAGGCCTCTCCTGACCCCTTGCCCAGCCTCTACCAGGGCCACATCCAAGAGCCAAGCAGACCAGGGCAGCTTCTCTCTCTACTTCCTTCTCCTCTAGTTACCTGGGCCACAACCCACCGGTGTCTCTGGTCTCTATCCCCACATCCCCCAAATCGGAGCCAGGAAGTCTGCTTTCCCCAGGGCGCCCAGCACCCCTAGCTCAGCGTCTCCACACAGTGGTCAGAGAGGGCCCCAGCTACTCCAAAGCTGGCAGCTCCCACATTGCACATCCCTCTGTTACCCCTACACATAGAGGGATGGGGGGTTGGCTCAGGGTTAACCCAAAACAGCAGGCAAGCCAAAATTCAATGCCAGATTCCATTACAGGATTTGGAATGAGTGCCTGTTAACTTTATAAATTAAGTTGGCTTTAGATCTGTGGTTTTCAAATATTCTTGAGAAAACTTGGTTTTCAAGAGAAATTTTACCCAAAAGTCTAATACATAAAATAGAGGAAAGATAATAGTGCCTAGCATCTCATGAGTGTGTATTACATACCAGCACCATGCTAAGCTCTCAGGGCGCATTGTATTAGTTAATCCTCACCAATAGGCTTAGGAGGTGGAGATCTCTTTTAACCTCATTGCATGAATGAAGAAGCTCAGGCTCAGGGAATATAAATACCCAGCTGAGGTCCAGCTGCAGGCAAGCCCAAGGGCTCTCTTCACCATGATCATGCTCTGGTTGAAGTGGGTATGAGAAGCCCAGAACCATTTAACCTGGCATCCCCCTTCCACATCCCACAGTACCCGATCCGCTGCCAGAGGTGCCTCCCCAGTCAGTACCTTTGGGATCTAAAGAGTTCAATTTGAAAACCACTGTCTTGGACTAATAACCAAATAATTATGTATTTCTCTAGCACCCAAGATGAGAAGGGAGAATGATTAGATAGGATTTTATTGCTTTTTTTGTTTGTTTTTAAAGCTGCAATCTTGGAAATGATCATCAAATCCACACCCCACTCATTGTACTTAGGGGAAAATTCAAGCTGGGAGGAGAAGGCTAAGTACAGAGGGGAGACCCAATCCTGGCCTTGGACATCTAGCCCAGACTCCCTCCCATGCAAACTTGACAGACCAAAACCAGCGGCCAGAGACCATAAATGCCTCCTTAGACAAAGCCATCAAGCCACCAGCACACCTGGCTGTATTCATACAGCATCCCACACCTTCCAATGTCCTGGGCACATACCAGCCCTGGGGCCCTAGCCAGGCAGGGCTCTGAGCCCAGAAAAAGGCAGGGTCTCAAGAGAGGATAAGATCGAGTGGCAGAGGAGGAGGGAACTGCAGAGAGCAGGGGACCAGGCCCCAGAGAGCAGAGGGAGAAGAGAGAAGAGATGGGAAGGAGGACCGCAGGATGTGGAGGGACCACAGGGTAACTCGGGCTCTAGGGGTGGGACAGGGCAGGCCCTTGGAGCCGGGAGGGGATTTTGGAACTGAACCAGCACCAGCAAGCCTTGCCGGGAGGGGGCACCTTGGAACCCAAAGCCAAGAGGAATGGCTGTCCATCCTCCACGAGCTTTCTGGGTGGAACTAAGGTGTACAGCGGGGCAGGGGCCCGATCCAGCCCACACATAGGCAGGACGGAGGTCACCCCTCATGACCATTTCTGTCCTCTCCTTGCACCCTCTCTTGCACACCAGCTCTCCAGCCTCGGAGAACCACAGAAATCTCCTTCTGACCTGCCCCTTTCCTTGCGCCTGCCCCAGCCCCAGCACACTGTCACTTCCACCCTCCTCCAGTCCCCCCTCTCCCATCTGCCCCCCAACAGTCACGGCGCAACGGTGGGCACCAAAGCCTAGGCTGTGGGTCTGGAGACAGCCTGGCCACAAATGTGGCCCACGTCTGCCCAGGACACCATCAGCAAGGCCCGGGTCTTGCTCCAGGCCTGAAAGCCGGTCTCTGTTGGCAGAAACGCTGCCAGAGCCAAGCCCTGCCAGGCTCCTGGAGGGGCTTACCTTCACACCATCGCTCTTCTTGTTTCCCCCACTCTTCCCTCCTGTGGAGGAGAAAAAGTAGAGGGTTAACAACACCAGGCAGGGCACCAGGGCCCACAGGGCGAGGAAGAGCAGCATCCACACGCAGCCGGAGGGCAGACTGCAGGGAGCAGAGCTGGCCCAGCGATCCTGGGGGAGGCCTCCTCCTCCTCCTCCTCCTCCTCCCTCCTTGGAGGCCCAGGGACTGCCTGGGTTCCCCGCCTTCTCAGCAATCTCAAGCGTAACCCTCTGGCTTCATGGGTTGAGGGAGGTGTCCAACGTGTCCCAGGACTGTGGGCTGCTGTTTCAGCCCGGGGATTCCCTCTGAATCCCCGTCACCACCGTGCTGGCGGTGGCCAACCCGAGGCCTGGCTGCCTGGCCCCAGGCTGGACACGCCCTCCCCACCCTGGCCCTCTCTAATTTTAGCCCCATGCTGCTGCGGAGGTCATGTGTCAGCCCTGCCTACTCACTCCGGACAGCTGCAGGCTGCGTCTTGCCAGTGACAAGAAGCAGATGCCCCCACTGGGGCCCACCCTGCCAGAGCACCCATCCCCTGCCTCTCTCCTCAGGCCATATAGGCCTCCCCAACCTCAGACTCCAGAGCCCCATATTGGCACTGGCTATGGCCCGGGTGGCAGGGACAAGCAGAGCAACAGCTCTTTGGGGGCTTCCCCTGCTGTCGTTTCCCCTTACCTCCCTCCTCACCTCCTGGCCAGAGCCCTGGAAGTGGGCATCAGCCAGGAAATGGCCTGAATGTCCAGCCCTGCCCACAGGCATCCGGCTGCTTCAGACTTAAGCAAATACCTTAAACGAAACAAGGTATCTGTGAAGTACTTAGCAAAGCACTTGACCCATATGCCGCACATGCTCAGGAAATGGTAGCCATGATAAGACTTCTCCTGGTGGCCTTGAGAGGGGGAGTTGGGAGGAAGGTCATATGAGCCACTGATGCCCCAGGGGCTCTGAGGCATGGGGCTCATGGCAGGTCACCTTCCCAGTCACACCCACATTTCCACCTATGACCCCTTCGAGGCTCTCATTCCAAGTTCCCTACTTGCAAACCAAGGCAGGGGCCACCTCTGGATCCCGAAGCTGACAGGAATGGCTGTCCATTCACCACAGGCTTTGGAGGGTTGGACTAGGATGTGCAGTGGGGCAGGGGGAGTGCTTTCTCCTCGAGCCTCAAGGTGGACGCCCCTCTCAGCTCCAGCCTACTGTCACAGGATCGTGGGTCCAGTGAGGCCACAGCGTCTAATTTTCAAGAGACGACAGCAATCTGGGGTTTTCTATGAAATTTCCTCATTTTTAAGTGTTAGAAACTCATTCAAAAAAATTTTTAAAACACCCCTACCTCCACAAAGCATATCAAGAGATTCAATCCAGCTCACAGGCCGCCATTTTGTGAGCTCAGGACTAGAGTTCTCTAGGGTGCTTCAGTTGTTAAAAAAAGACTCTGACTATCTGGGTAGCTCATCTTTCAGTTTACGGAATGGCAGGATCCTTGTCCAGGGAGAGGGTGGGAAGGCAGTTTAACGAGGTAGGAAAAGCCCAGTCAGAAGTTCTAGTATCTGCCCACCTCTGGGTCTCACTCCTCCCAACTGGTTACATGGGCAGGTGGACCCACTCAATGCAGCCAGCTGCCCTCTTCTCAGAGCTGCCCTCTTGCTGTGGTGCTGGCCGCAACTCTGCAGCAGCTTTCTCTGCTGGCCCCAGCCCCAGTCAGAGGGCCCCTCGGGTGAGCTTTGCTCTATCTGCTATCTATATCTCCTCTACTGCCTGCCAGCGGCCTGCGCTCCCCAGAAGGAAGCCTCTGGCGGGCACTGGCCCCAGCCCTCTCTGATGTGCCAAGAGGAGCTTCTTGCTAAACCCTGACAATAATCCCTTCCCCTTCTCTCTGCAAAGCCAGATGCCTCAGGTGATTGGGCACTCCCTGCCTTAACCAGCCCAGTTTGGCCAAGGGCCTGGGACGCTCCTGCCCTGGACTCCCTGGTGACCCAGCCCAGTTAAAGGCACTTGCCCTGGGTTTGGTCAAACCTGTGCTGAATGCAGGCTCTGCCTCTCTAGCCATGCGACCTGGGACAAGTCAGAGCTCACCTTCCTGAGCTTCTGCTTCCTCATCCCAGAAATAGGGATGGCAGCACCCCCATCATCCCCTCTGCTGCCTTGTCATGTAGGCCACCTGAGTGGAAGCACGGGACTGCTTAGCACAGGGCTCCAATCATGGTGGGCAATATTGTTACTCCCTGGACCTGGCTCCACCCCATCTAGAACTCAATCCCCTGCAATCAGAAGCCTTCCCCTCTAGGCGGCCCAGCCTGAGAACCCCAGCACTGCTGTAGGAGTGGGCAGCCAGACTAAATCTGTAACCAGTCCTGGTGGGCCCTGGGCTTGCTGACTTTTGACCTCTCTTCACTTCTGGGTACAGGCCGTGGCAGGTGAGCTAAGCCCTTAGTCACAGAGTCCTCTACAACTCCCTCTCCCCAGGCCCAGTGGCCTGGGGGCACTCCAATATCTGACAGGACGGTGCCCCCAACAAACTGGTGCAGGGTTTACTGGGGACCCTGAGGTCCTGCCACCTACCGGAGAAGTTCCTGGTGGCCAGCATCGTGGTGAGAATGGCTCCCTGCAAGACATAAGAAGAGGGCAGTGGGAGAGGAGGCCGGAGTGAGGGGACACAGGAGGGACAGAGAGATAGGAGGGCCACGGGGAAGGAGAGGCAGGTGCTGCATTCAGAGAAGAAGCCAAAGCCTCTGCCCTGCCCCTCCATTTGTCCCAACCCCAACCCCAACCCCAGCCCAGAGCCCATCCCTCGCCCCCTGGAGAAGTCGGGGTGAGCTAGGCTTTAGCCAGTACAGCTCCTGGGACAAGGCCATCCTAGGGGCAGATATTAATGGGCCCCTTGGCCTGCCCAAGCTGATGAGCTTGAGGGACACCTACCAGCAGAGGCTCCTGAAGATGATGGACTTTTCTTGCTTGGGCAACAACAGCAGACCTCGTGTCCCCCAACCCCTCCACCTCTTAGCCCTCTGCCCCGTGCTGAGAGCATCTTGCTCCAGGACTAGCTCATCCCTCCATGGCCCCTGGGCTCAGAGAATCCCAGGAGGATTTTCTCTTTTTTTTTTTATTTCCAAGTTTTTGATTTTATATATATATATATATATATATATATATATATATATTTAAGTTCTAGGGTACATGTGCACAATGTGCAGGTTTGTTACATATGTATACATGTGCCATGCTGGTGTGCTGCACCCATTAACTCGTCATTTACATTAGGTATATCTCCTAATGCTATCCCTCCCCCCTCCCCCACCCCACAACAGGCCCCGGTGTGTGACGTTCCCCTTCCTGTGTCCAAGTGTTCTCATTGTTCAATTCCCACCCATGAGTGAGAACATGCGCTATTTGTTTTTTTGTCCTTGCGATAGTTTGCTGAGAATGATGATTTCCAGCTTCATCCATGTCCCTACAAAGGACATGAACTCATCGTTTTTTATGGCTGCATAGTATTCCATGGTGTATATGTGCCACATTTTCTTAATCCAGTCGATCGTTGGACATTTGGGTTGGTTCCAAGTCTTTGCTATTGTGAGTAGTGCCGCAATAAATATACGTGTGCATGTGTCTTTATAGCAGCATGATTTATAATCTTTTGAATCCCAGGAGGATTCTCAATGTAGAGAAAGCCTCTTCCATCAACAAGCAGGCTGGGGGCTAATGGCCCCTTTGGTTCCAGAGCCATCTGATTCAGACCTGACTTGACACTGTCTGAATCCCACTGCTTATGATGTTAAGAATCCCTGATTCTGATATTTTGAGACTTCCTCTGTGACACAGCTTCCACTGCAGGATGGGGATGGGACTCAGTTCTCCTGGCATCATGCTGGCCACCACCCCTTGGTCTGTGTCACCATCCTAAGCCTCCACTCCAGGCCTGGGAGCAGCAGATAAGGAGGCTCCACAAGAGCTGGGGCCTCCGCCTCTTCCCTCATCATCCCCAGCGTGCTGACGGCTCCTCTGTTCCACTGACCAGGGGCCCCTCAGTGCCTGGCAAAGGCCAGGCCAGGAGCTGTCACCACCCTGAGAGCACACAGAATCTGCAAGAGTGTGAAGCTCTGGGACCACCTGGGTCACACTGAGCTTCCTCAGAGCCACAATCACTGTCTGAGTGCCTCAGCCATTCCTCCACAGTACTGGGCAGCTGGGGCCCCTCCCTGACCAGGGTCTCATGTTCAGTCACATCTCACCCCCAAAAGCTCTCCCCAGCCACTATGAACCACTTGTGGTGCCCCTAAGGGGTCAGGCGCACTTCCAAACTTCTGCACAGGCTGCTTCCTCTGTCTGGAACACGTTCCCATTCTTTTTTTTGTTTTTTTGGTTTTTTTTTGAGACAGAGTCTCTCTCTGTTACTCAGGCTGGAGTGCAATGGCACGATCTCGCTCACTGCAACCTCTGCCTCCCAGGTTCAAGCAATTTTCCTGCCTCAGCCTCCTAAGTAGATGGGATTACAGGTATGTGCCACCATGCCTGGCTAATTTTTGTATTTTTGGTAGAGACAGGGTTTCACCTCATTGGCCAGACTGGTCTTGAACTTCTGACCTCAGGTGATCTGCCCACCTCAGCCTCCCAAAGTGTTGGGATTACAGGCATGAGTCACTGCGCCCGGCCACACTTTCCCATTCTGACTCTAACTTGGCTAATACCTGCTTATCCTCCAAGGTCTCAGCTTAAACGCCCCTGGCTCCAGACCCAGAATACCATTGTCCTGCTGCATTCTGCCACCATCTTGAGGCTTTCCCAGGCATGGCACTCACCACTGCCCCATAACGCCCCAGGAACTTGTCTGTCCTCTCCACTAGAGCAAGGGCTCAGTCATTCACCGCTCACTCCCCAAGCCCAGCCTGCTGTCCAGTATGCAGTAGGTGTTCAATAAATGCTTATTGAATCAATGAAGGAAAGAATTAGTGAGCAAGTCTCCTGGCCTCTGTGGAGACCCAGGCAGAGCTAGTCCCATGGCCAGGACTGTGGAGGGTGAGGACCTGTTACCTTCAGTTTCCTCCTGGCATTGAACTTCTTCAGGCAGTCCACGGTCTCCTGTCTGTGCATGCAGGATGCCACGGTGGAGCGGTGCTGGAGGAAGTAGGGGAGAGGACTGTGAGTGGAAGGCAGGCTGGAAGACAGGCCCACCCAAGGGTACCCTTCAGCAGGGCATCTTAATGGAGGTGTGGCTGACATCCTGGGGAGAACGATTCATTGCTCTAGGGGATGCTTCAGGGTGTTTAGCATCCTGGCACCAGACATTCAATGCCAGTAGCACTGTCAGTTGTATGCCAACCCAGAACACTCACTCCTCATTTCCACGTTACCCCTGAGAACCACAGCAGGGGCAGTCTCTTGGATTAAGCCCTCTTGGCCCCATGGGCCAGGGGAAGGGCCAGAACTCTGTAGGGGCCTGGATCATGAGGTCTGGAGGGGCTCCTGGGAGAAGTCCTGCTGAGGGAGGCTCACCGAGATCCAGGGGTGCTTAAGGGCTTCGGCAGCTGTGATGCGTTTGGATGGGTTAATGGTCAGCATCTTATTGATCAGATCCTTGGCTTCCGGGGTGACAGTGTCCCATTCCGGAGATGGGAACTGGAAGGGGCAGAGAGGCCAGGTTTGCCCAGCCTGCCCCAGGCCACCCCTGCGATCCCCCAGCCCCTGACTGGCAGGGGAGCAGGCAGGGGTCCTACTGCCCATCCACTTGGACATCCACACCAGGAGGAGTTGGGGCTCCTCACTGCAGGGGAGGGCCCTAGCCCCATACAAATCAGAACACGGCGGAGGGAAAGGAGGCCTCCCTCCAACCATCTTTCTGAGACTGCGCCTTATTTGGAGAGCAGCCGGGCAGTGGCTTTAGCCCAGACTTCAGAATCAAAAGGCCTGGGTTCGAGTCCTGGCTCTGCCTCCTGGGCTGTGTAACCTGGGTAAGTCACATGACCCCTTGTGCTATCTCTAGAGATGTTGTGAGAATTAAATACAATATAAAACATACAGCACAGAGCTTAATAGCTATCTGCATAAAAGCAATGTAGCTTGGTAGTTAGAAGCATGGATGGTAGAGCCAGACTGCCTGGTTCAAATCCCACCTGTACCATTTCTTAGCTGTGTGATCTAGGCAGTTACTTGACCTCTCTGTATCTCAGCTTCTCTATATGTAAAATGGGAATAATAACAGCACCTATATCATAGATTGGTGTGAGGATTAAATGTAATAATATGTGTAAAACATTCAGAAGAGTGCTATAGAATTGTTAGCTATTATTATTATTTGTATATATGAGACAGAAAGAGAGAAACCCTGGCTTGGGAGGCGCCTCTCCCCCACTCCTCACTCCATTTTGGTGCTGCTTCTTGCCTTCTGGGGCCCCACAGGATAAATCTCCAATCATTAGGCACAGCATGGTAACCACCTGGCCCTGGTCCGTCTTCATGCTCCCCTGGGGTTCACCCCTGTGCCAGAACTAGAGAGTGGCTTGGCGCTAGCTTTCACTGGAAGGGCACCAGAGGATGATGGGGGCTGAAGAGAGGAGCGACACTCACATCATAGGCGCCGGCTTTGATCTGCTGGTACAGGCGGTGCTGGTCCTCATCCCAGAACGGGGGGTACCCAACCAGCAGGATGTACAGGATGACCCCTGGAGAGAGGACCAGAGAACCTTCAACCCCCTGTGGGGAGGAGACATGGGGGGAGGGGAGTGATGGGAAAGGAGAGAGGGGGCCCCAGAGGCCGGGGTGCAGCCAGGGGCACAAAAGGGCCTTAGGATGAACTCACCACAAGCCCACAGGTCCACAGGCTTCCCGTACGGGTCCTTCCGCAGCACTTCTGGGGAGAGGTATCCAGGAGTCCCTGCAAACCCTGCTCCCAGACACACAGACAGGCAGACACATACACAGAGGTTGTCTCGTAAGTAACCTGGAGCAAGATCCTGCTGGAAGAGGGGATGAGGATTGTTCTGGAGCTGAGGAAAACAGCCCCTGCCCCTCAGGTGCACTTGGGCTTGTATTGTGCAACCCCAGCCGGCCCAAGACATAAGCCTGATGAGCCAGCAAAGCCTCTAGATGAGATCGACAACTACCTAGCACACGTGTCACCACTTCCCACTTCAGAGCCAGTGGTAATCAGCCACAGAACTCCTTCCTACTGGGTCCTGACTCAGGATCATCAGCTTCTCAGCACCACTCTTCCAGGAGCCACTAGTGATCCATTGCTGGTGGCTTCAAGATGAAATGCACCTGCCATGTCAGCCCCAGGCTGAGAGCTAAGCCCACTCTGCACCCCCTTGTTGGAGTTGGTCATGGGATGTCGGGAGGCCTGTCCTAACTGACTTTGCCCCTTGGGTAAGTCTCTTTATCTTCTAGTCCTTGTTTCCTCATCTGTCAAATGAAGGATTAGGGATTCCTATCTTAAGTGCCTCCCAGGGTTGTTGAGCCGGTCAGTTCAAATAATGGACACCTGAGGTATTCTAACAAGCACTTTTAAGAATACTTACAAGTTACTGAGAGTGTATGCTAAGCATTGGGCTGAGCACTTCATATGCCTGGTCACATTTAATTCTGACACCACTCCTGAGGAACACACAATTATTATTCCCATTTTACAGATGAGGAATGAAGGCACAGAGAGGTGAAGTGACTTAGCCAAAGTCACATACCTCATAAGTAGCAGAGTCGGGATTTGAACCTAGAACTCTGGTTCTTAACCATGGCTCAATATTGCCCACTAAAAAGTACTCCCAGGTAGCTGAAAGAGACTCAGTTATACCAAAATCACAAAGCAGGCTGGATCATCTGAGTTAAGTCCTGGTCTATCCCTTTTAAACTTTCTTGACCTTCTGCAACTTTTCTGCCAGTTTTTTCCTCATCTATAAAATCAGGATAATAATCTCAAGCACCTAGACTATTAGGGCAGCTCTGTGGAAACTTCCCTAAGGCCTTCAACCACAGGGAGCCCTTTGGGGAGGAGAGATGGCAGGGGGGAGTGGCAGGAAAGGAGAGAGGGGGCCCCAGGGAGCCCTGTGGAAGGCCGTAGGGTCCCATGCCTGAACCCTGGGGACACAGATAGGTGCTGCCCACTGGCTCAGAGACTGGGTGGGACAGGGCCTCTGCTCTACCAGCCCCGGCTGGCCCAACAGCATCTCCAGCCATACCCACTCAGGCAGGGGGTTCCCAGAGGCTTATGTGTCAACACAAATGGGTGCTGACCCCCAACACTTCTGCCAGCCCACCCCACTTACCAAACCATGCCTGCTGCTCCCCCTCCACCTCTATGGCCAGGCCAAAGTCTGCCAGCTTCACTGCGGCACCCTTGAGCTTGGAGGCCAGCAACAGATTCTCAGGCTTGTCAGGACCAGAGAAGAGGGAGGAAGGGGAGGAAAGCGCCAAGAGACAGTCAGCAGATTCAGAGCCTCACCTCTAGGGGCCTGGGCTCACAGGAAGAACAGCCCGGCCCTCCGGGGCCCCTGCTTTCATCTCCAGCCCTGCCTCAGGCTCCTGAGTCTCAGTCCCCAGAGAGGGGACTATCCTATGGCAAGACCTCCATCTGCTACAACAGAAAGGCCCTTTCTCCATCAGCCACTCCTCCCTCCCCACTTCAAGATCTGGGGCTGGGCTGAGGTGAGAGCGGGGTAGTACATTCACCACCACAATAAAGCAGCAGCAGCAGCAGCAGCAGCATTGATTGTGCCCCTACTATATGTCAGCTGCTGGGTTAAGTGTTCTGCGTGCATCATCTCATGTATCAACGACCCTTTCGGGTAGGTATTATTACCTACATCTTCCACAGTGGCCTTCTTACGCCCCTTGAAACAGTCCATCTTGTTTCCACCTCAGGGCCTTTGCACTTCCTGTTTTCCTCCTCTAATTTTTCTCCCCCAAGCTTCAAAGTGGCCCCTTTACTTTGTCCAGCCCTCAGTCTCATGTCACCCCATGGAGGAGGCCATCCAAGGCTACTCTATCTAGAGGGGAAGCCCTCAGGCATCCTGTGTCTTTGCTCCTGTTGTTACCTTCATAGATCTCATCACAATTTGCAGTGTTTTCTCCCATCTGTCTATGTGCTTGTTTATCATCTGTCAGCCCTGGGGAATGTGAGTTCCTTATCTGTCCTGTTCACCACTGTATCACCAGCACCTAGGTTGGGGGGCCACACAGCAGGCACTTAATAAGTATTTGTCATGTATATAAAGATGAGAAAACTGAAGCTCAGAGAGGTTAAGTGACTTGGCCAAGATCACGCAGCTGGTAAGGGACAGAGCCAGAATCGAGGCAAAGTCTGACTCTATCTTAACTGCTCTAGGCTGAAAGATGATGAGGCTTATACATGGGGCCAGCAGCTGACTTGGGAAGGTCCCACACCTGGCCTCTGGGCATCGAGGCTGCTGCTTTGCACTGGCTCAGCCTCCAGAATTCCTCCACTTCCTGCTGGTCCCTTCACCCTGAGACTCAGGATGGAGGGGCGCTAAGACTGTGGGCTCGCTTAGATAGTCCCAGTTTCTGATCCCAATGCCGCCCACCTCTATGCCATGACATGTGGGCAAATTATTTCACTTCTCTGAGCTTTAGTTTCCTCTAAGAAAAATGCTTACCTTATGGGGCGGTGCGTGGATTAACTGAGATAATCTGTGTAAGCACTTCGCTGTGGCCTACAGTAAGTGCTTGGTAAATGTTAGTACTTCTATTTTCTGCTTGGGGAGGGGCTCAGAGTCTCTGAAGACTGTTGGTTTTGAGTCCTCCTCTGATCCCCTTCCCAGTGGGACTTCTGAAGGGTCCCACCTCTGACCTTTCACTGTCTAAAGCTAGGCTGGACCCAAACAAATATAGCTCCCTCCGCCTGGCTCAAAGGCCTCCTTTGTCCTCTGGGGACAATGTTCCTAACATGTCCTGGGTCTCGGTAACCGTCCTGCCCTGATTTGATGAATGTGTCACTAATTATTGTATCCAGAGTGGCCTAAATTTGGGCTGCCTCTCCTCCTTCCTCCTCCAGTGCAGGGGCTGCAGCTATAATGGGAACAGGCCCTCTGGGAGAGCTGCCCTGCAGTCTGGCTGGAGACCCTCTTGGAGTGCACACTCGTCTCATCTAGATTGAGCCACAGGGAGCTTGCCTAGGGCTCAGGAGAGAAGCCATGTCTGCCCAGGACAGTCAGAGAGGGGCAGGGGCTCTCTTCAGAGCATTGTGCCCCAAAGAGGGACCCAGACCAGTGGAAGCATGCCCAGGGAAGGTGCCCAGGATGAGGCTGGCCTGAAAATCACATTCTGGGAGGACCGTGGCAGGGGTGGGTACACCCTGCAGGGGACTTAGCAGCTACAACAAAGCTGCTGGAGTCCCTGTAGGGCTCTTCCAAGCTGGAGGTTTGGTCTCTGTGTGGTTCCAAATGGTAGAACTGAGGTTCAGGGCAAAGCCCCTCCAGCAGGGAAGAGTGTTCCCCAGTGGTGCAAGGGGCTACCCCATGGGAAGTGAGTTTGCTGTCACTGAAGAACAAAAAGCAGAGGTTTGATGGACATCTGGCAGGGTCACCCTAGAAGGGGCTGCTGAGGAAGCAGGAGCTGGATAGAGTGACCTTTTGGCACCAGACTCCCAAGGTCACAGGATCTGGGGTTAGAAGGCCAGAATTCCCCCACCCTAGCTAAGGACAATTGAACTGCATGTTCTTGGGCAAATTGCTTGAACTCTTAGGCCTTAGTTTCCTGCTCTGCAAAATGGAGACAATATGAACTACCAGCCACTGATACCATGAGGATCAGCAGCGGAGATCCACGAAGTCCCTGCTGAAGGAGCAAGGCTGTGCAGCTGGTGCCAGTCCTAGACTCTGCAATCTCCTTCAGGTAAAAGGAAGGAGAACTGCACGGGCCTAGAGTCTGGTTTTTCTTCTCCCCTGGCCTGCCAGAGATGCAGGAACAAGACTAAGAATGCATCTGTATACCAGGCCCCGTGCTATCTCATTTCATATCCTCACCAACCCTTTGCAGAGGTTGCTATGGCAACCCCCATTGTGAAGAATCTGAGGCTCAGGAAGGTCATGCTACTAAAGGCTGCATGGCTAGAAAGTGGCCTGGTTGAGATTTGGACCCAGCCTGCCTTCTTCCCCACCCACCGTAGCCAGTCATGACAGTATAACTGCAGCTCACCTGTCCTGGCACAAAGCATGTGGGCTGGGAGTTGGAAGAGCAGGGGCCCAAACACAGACGCTCTACCTTCCTGAGCTCAGTTTCCTCATCTGAACAGTGGGGAAAATAATCTCACCCACCCCACCTTCCAGCCTAACACAGATAAATTGAAGGGATTCTGATAATGTCCAGCTCTGCAGGAGTAGGGACATGCAGAGGAGAGAGGGGATCCCGGGGTGAGCCACACCCACGGTGGGTTGCTCACCTTCAGGTCCCGGTGCACCACCCCCATCTGGTGGCAGTGCAGCACAGCCTCCAGGATCTGCTGGATACAGTGACTAGGGAGAGAGAGAGGAAGGGGTCATGGTGGTGTGAGCACAGGCCTCCCCTGGGAAGCTGACAGCAGGCAAGAGTGCCCTGTCCCCAGGTGCCATTGCCAGGCAGCACCTGACACTCACCTGGCATCCGCCTCACTGTAATACTCCCGGGCCACGATATCTTCAAACAGTTCCCCACCAGTGACCCTGGGGAGACAGGCATGGAATCACCCTCTGATAGAGGCGACAGGTGCTGCCTCATCTGGAGGAGTCTCCAGGAAGCTAAGGATGGGGCCCAGGGACCTCAGGACCTCAGCCACAAAAGGAGGGGCCCCAGGGCCAGGGGGGTGTCCCCTGCTGCAATGCCCTTCCTGTCTTCCAGACCACCCTTCCATTGACTCCAGTCCCCTCTCCTCCTCCATCCCCGGCCCTTCTTCCCCACCTAACCCAGGCTGGAGTCTGGAGGTTAGGGACAGTCAGAGCACATCACTAGGCTCATTAGGAAGCCTATGGCCTCCCCCATGATCAATATCTCAAGGGCTATTTTTTATCGATGAGATGGCTCCATCACTGATTTTCATTGCCATACCAGGAACTACTGTGGCCTATCATTTCATTATTGCTTCTCTTTGAATCAACACTCTTCAAAAAAAAATTAAACATATTCCAGAAGGAAACTTTATATTGCCACTGAAAATGGAAAACCAGCATCACTGGCCACAAATAGAAGAGAAGCAAAAATAAATATAGGATGAAAGCTAAAAGTGTTTGTTGGTGTTTTAGGAAAGTCAGCTTGCACTGCTTGGGTGGCAGGCCCACCACATTTGGGGAAACTCTGGACCACAAGAGGGAATTCAGCCCAAGAGGCCCAGTGAGGCCATCACTGGTTAGGCAGCCCCAACACCGTTGGCGCATCCCAGGGGGGGGCCAAACTCACAGGTCGAAGATCAGGTAGTGGTGTCCCTCCTCTGAGATGCTGTCATGTAGTCGGACTGTGGGCGGGGCAAGGCAGTTGGTTACAGCGGGACACACTGCTGCACAGGCCCGCCCTCCCTCTCTCCCCTCCTGTGTATATCCAACACCCCCTGCCGCTCCCAGACAGTCACCGAGTACACACCAGGTGCCAGGTGCTTTGACAAGCGCCGGTGAACCAGGGCTCACTGCATTGAGTCCGAATAGACCTCAGGCATTACTGAAAGAGGGCTGGGCTTCAACACGAAAGATGCCTGTTTAGGTCAGAGTTTAGCGCCCTCCCCTCTCCGAAACCCTGTTTGGTTGCTGGGCAGGCCCAAGTCATGGAAAGCCTGTGGCTCCAGTCTCTGCCACTTACTAGCCGTGTGACTTCTGGCAAGTTGCTAGGCCTTTCTGAGCCTCTCTTTCCTTGCCTGGACAATGAGAATGAAACTCCTGGCCTTGCAGGCTTGTTATGAGAGTTCCAGGAGGCATGCAGTTGGTGCTCACTCAGTGCTGCCTGAGCTAATATCCTGCTCTGCTCCCAAGTCTGAGGAGATAATGGAGCATGGAGGCCAGAGGCAGGAGTGAAAGGGTCCCTGTGTTCTGGCATGCTGAGGAGCTGTCATCTCTTCACACCCCATTTACCCAGAACAGAGGCAAAGCTCCCAGGAGCCCAGGGCTCCCAGCATGCACCCCTGAGCTATTAGAAGGAAGGGCCTGAGTCCTGGGGCTGACTCTGGGGCCACATCCTGTCAGTCAAGAGCAAGTTCTCACAGGACAGGGCTCACATCCTTCCCCGCACCACAGCCTAAAAATGCCCATGCAGGGGCGTGCTGGCTCAGTGAATGACGATTCATCCACACAATGGAAAATGGCACAGCTGCTAAAATAATGCGGCAGTTATGTATCTACTGGTTCAGAGTCATCTCCAAATTATGTTGCTTGGTGAAAAAGCCAAGTGCAAAACAGTATGCGTAGTACTTTTTTAAAGGATGTATTTAAGTTTATATATGGCATAAGTCTCTCTGGAAGAATACAGAGAAGCAGGCACTGGGGTGCCTCTGGGGAGGGGAATTGGGGGAGTTGGGTCATGAGAGGAGACTCACTTTTCACTATGAATCCTAGTGCCATCTGAATGTTTGCCATGTGCATATATTTCTGACTCAATATTGAGTCCCCTGAATTGTTTATGGCTGTTGTATTTGCACATAAAATTTGGAGAGAGGCAGGCATCAGATACCCCAGAGCTGATGCCGGTAGGGAGAGGTGGATGCGCACCAGAGATGGAGAGGGAAGGGGCACAGATTAAAATGAAAATTTAGGCTGGGAGCGGTGGCTCACGCTTGTAATCCCAGCACTTTGGGAGGCCGAAGCAGGTGGATCGCCTGAGGTCAGGAGTTTGAGACCAGCCTGGCCAACCATGGTGAAACCCCATCTCTACTAAAAATACAAAAATTAGCTGGGTGTGGTGGCCCATGCTTATAATCCCAGCTACTCCAGAGGCTGAGGCAGGATAATTGCTTGAGCCCAGGAGGTGGAGTTTGCAGTGAGCCGAGATCGTGCCACTGCACTACAGCCTGAGCGACAAAGCAAGACTCCATCTCAAAAAAATAAAAACTAAAATAAAATAAGATAAAATAAAATAAAATAAAATAAAAATTTAGGCCAGGTGCAGTGGCTCACCCTGTAATCCCAGCACTATGGGAGGCTGAGGTGGGTGGATCACTTGAGCTCAGCAGTTCAAGACCAACCTGGGCAACATGATGAAACCCCATCTCTACAAACAATACAAAAATTAGTTGGGCATGGTGGCACAGGCATTTGTCGTCCCAGCTATTTGGGAAGCTAAGGTGGGAGGGTTGTTTGAGCCCAGGAGGCGGAGGGTGCAGTGAGCCAAGATTGCCCCACTGCATTCCAGCCTAGATAATAGAGTGAGAATGTCTCAAAATAATCACAATAATAATAAAATGAAATTTTAAAACATTCTTTAATGATGACATATATTTATAAATAATAACTAAAAGATGTTTTAAATATATTCTAAAGCAAAATCTTAAAGGCACATGTAATTCTGCTTTAATTCCTTTCAACTTTTTTTTATAAAAAATTCAGGCCGGGCATGGTGGCTCATGCCTGTAATCTCAGCACTTTGGGAGGCCGAGGTGGGCAGATCACCTGAGGTCAGGAGTTTGAGACCAGCCTGGCCAATATGGCAAAACACCGTCTCTATTAAAAATACAAAAATTAGCTGGGTGTGGTGGCAGACGCCTGGAGTCCCAGCTGCTCGGGAGGCTGAGGCAGGAGAATTGCTTGAACCCAGGAGACGGAGGTTGCAATAAGCCGAGATCACGCCACTGCACTCCAGCCTGGGCAACAGAGCAAGGCACCATCTCAAAAAATAAAAAAATTAAAAATTAAAAAAATTCAAACATACAGTTAAGTGAACACCCAGCTATCCACTACCTAGGTTCTATCATTAATGTTTTCCTATACTTGCATTATTACGTTTCTATCCATTCCTCTGTCCATTGGTTTATTTAATTTTTAGTACATTTCAAAGTAAATGCAGGCTTAATTTTTAAAGTATAAATGTGTATTGGCCAGGCACAGTGGCTCACGACTGTAATCCCAGCACTTTGGGAGGCTGAGGCAGGTGGAACACGAGGTCAGGAGATCGAGACCATCCTGGCTAACACAGTGAAACTCCATCTCTACTAAAAATACAAAACAAAATTAGCCAGGCGTGGTGGTGGGCACCTGTAGTCCCAGCTACTCGGGAGGCTGAGGCAGGAGAATGGTGTGAACCCAGGAGGCAGAGCTTGCAGTGAGTCGAGATCACGCTACTGCACTCCAGCCTGGGTGACAGGGTGAGACTCCGTCTCAAAAAAAAAAAAAAAGTGTAAATGGGTATTTAACTGTATTTTTGGTGTGTAGCATCTGGCAATTCTACACCTGGGCCCTGTCCAGAAGCCCTTTGGTAAGTTGGTGCATCCAAACCCCACGTGCTGGAGTGTGGGATGCTAACAGCACCTGAATCCCTGACTCAGGCTCTGCTTCCAGGGAACCTGACCTGAGATGATATATGTAAGTATACAGTCCTTGAGAAGGCACATATATCATATATCATATGGTAGCACGTATCATTAAATGTTAATTCTAGATGTGAGGTTATAGAAGATACTTTAAAAAGTATTTGTCTTCTCATTTATCTGCAATAAACTTGTATTGTTAGTGTATCAAGGTAAAGTTTTGCAAAAGACTCTTCCCTCTCCCTGCCTTCCTCCACGTGGTCTCTGGGGAGTGAACCCTCTCCTATTCTTTCTGGTGGGCCGTCGTCTCTAACCTCCCTTTCCTGAGTGTAAGAAGCTTTGAGAAGCCAAGCTGCAGCTAGAATCATCTCAGAAAGGGCTTTTAGAACCATGGCAACAGGCTTTGGAAGGAGCCACAAGAAGACTGGAGTCCCAGATCTACCCTCTGACCCAGGGCCTCAGCCCCTTTAGAGAATGTCCTCAGGTCTCAGGGAAATGGACAGAATTGAGGGAGGTTTTCTCCAGAGCTGATTCTCACTCAGATGGTGACTTTGTGTTGATGGTAAGAGGCTACCCCTCTGAGCAGCTGGGCAAGGGGCACATGGGTTGGAATTCAGCACCTACTTTTGCAGTGCACCACACACGTGATGGTACTAGAGTTGGCTTCAGTCCCTGAGGTCAAGTCACACCTCAGAGCCCAGGAGACAGGATTTCTTGTTTCAGGGCCGTTTTCACACACAAAGCCTCCCCTTCCATCAGTGGAGGCTGCCTGAGGAACGACTCAGCCGGAGCCCAAGATTCAAGGGCCATAGGCTATCATCATGGTCCTGTCTCCTGGTGGAGTGACTGACGTGTCTGTGCCCATTGAGTCATTCTGTCACTTTTGACTGTTTAAAATATTGTCATAGAACAAACAAATCTGTAACCTAGCTTTTTATTTATGTAGCTTGATTCATGCACTTCTGGCATGCCTGTGATTTTCCAACAGTGCATTTTTTTCTTGGAGGTTGAAGGACAGTACTTGTTCCCTTATTTGCATGTCCCCCTGACACCACATATGTGATATCCACTTGGAAAGCTAAATAGAAGGACTGGGAACAAGGGCTCTGGAGTCAGACTTGCGGAGTTCGTCTCCCAGATCCACTTCTTACAAGCTGTGTAGCTATGGGCAAATGACTTAACCTCTCTGAGCCTCCCTTCCAAACAGTAATGCGAATACCATTGGACTGCTATAGTCATTAATGTGATGATTCCTGCAAACCACTTAGCACAGCACCTGGCACTAGGAAGAGTTCGATAAATGGAGATATTGTCATCTTCATCACTGACCTACCATACTTCCCTTCCCCACCACAAATCACCTACTAAACTTTCAGGTTGTCCCTAGCACAGTGCAAGTCCCCTGTGCCTTGGGGTGGCCTTCTGGCGTCTCCCTCATCTGCAGGTGGTGATGGTACAGACAGCAGGTTACCGACCTCTCCCAAGAAGGATCTGGGAGGTAAATGCTTTGTGCACAACACAGTTGGACTGACCTGTGCTGAGCCTCACTGACCTGGTCCCCTGGGGACTGGACTGACCTGGGACCTCACTGACCTGGTCCCCTGGGGACCAGGGCAGTGGCCACACAGAAGCAGCGACCAGTAGTAACCTTGTCTAGATTGGCCAAGCAGGCTGAACAGGACTCAGTCCAGTGTCTTTAGGCACAAGCTCACCTTTTGGGTTTTGAGCCCACATCTGTACCTCTTTGCACGTCTTTGGGAAGATTACAATTTTGAAGGAAGATGCTTGGAGGATCAGGAAAGTGCACCCTCCAAGGAACCTTCCAGCCCTGACAGCAGCTCAAAGCTCCTCTGGGGTCTTCCTGTGCTGGATGCTCAGCTCTGCTTTCCAGTCCCGCCTGCGCATCGCCACCACCCCCACTCCCATTCCCCATCCTCACTTCTCCTGCACATTCTCAGTGCCTAGCAGAGACCTTGGCATGGGGTGGGTCTACGATGCACCTGACATTAGGTGAATGAAGGAAGGAGTAAATGACTCAATGATGATGATGATGATAGCTACCATTTCTGAGCTTTTACCACACGCTAGGCTTTGTGCCAAGTGCTTTACTTACGCTATCTCATTTTACCCTCCCAACAGTCCTAGGTGGGTGCTGTGATTATCCCCACTTCATAGAGGAGGATACTGAGGCTAAGAGGTTCACAGTCTGCCCAAGCTGAAACACTTAGTTAACGGCAGAGCTGAGATTGAAACTGGGTGTCTGACTGCAAACCCCATTCTCCTAACCACCATGTTATATATAATATAGTGCCTCCAGTGACGACTAAAAATCCTGATGGCCCCGAGGAATGACAATCATATGGAGTTTTAGGCAAGAGGATGTCTTCAGGCAAGGTTGTTCTGAGGGAAGGTGTTGATTGGGGAAAAGGGGGGCAGCTTAATGATAATGACTGTCATTGTGCTGTGGTCTATTTAATTATCACAATCCTATGAGCTAGGTATCATTTCCATTTTGCAGATAAAACTGAGCTTCAAAGTGGTGGAGCAACATGTCCAGGGTCACACAGCAATGAAGCAGCAAACTCAGGATTTGAGCTGTAGTCTGTCAGCTCCAAAGCCATAACCTACTGCTCCCCATTTTATAGCTGGGAATGAGAGGGAGAGGGAGGTGTGAACATGAGGAGGCAGTGTTGACCTGAGATAGCTGCAGTTGTGCAGCAACACACACACATATTCACACATTCACACACACTCACATACATGCACTCACACAGACATTCACACACACACACAGACTCACATACACACATTCACACACACATTCACACACTCACACACGTGCATTCACACACTCCACACACTCTCACATACACTCACACACTCACATACACACATTCACACACACACACTTACACAGACACACATTCACACACACTCCAACACTGTCACATACACACACATACATGCATACACATACACTCACACACACATTTGCACTCACACTCACATTCACACACATATTCACTCACACACTCCACACACTCTCACACACTTAACACACACTCCCCTCCTTCCACTGGAGCTGGTAGCCTCTGTAAGGACCATAAGATCTTACAGTCAGAGATCACTCTCAACTCCCTCCATCACACAGCTGGGGGGTTGGGGGCCCAGAATGGGCAGGGGCTGCTGAAGGCGACATGGTGAGGACATTAGTAGGTGAGGGACCAGGGTTCAACCAGGGCTGTTCCCTGCCAACCCAGGGATGTCTCTCTGATGCTGGTCCCGGAGCCTCTGGCTGCTGTTTGTGCAGGGAAGGGGAGGTGCCTTCTGGGTATAAATAGCAGATGGAGATGCTTCTCTCTGGCAGGAGAGTTAACCCTTGGGGCCCTGGGCACGGAGAGAGGCCTCCCTGCCTTGTGAGAAGGCGTGGTGGCTGTCAGAGTTGGAAGAGTCCTTAGCGATCACCTAGGCCCTGCTCCTCAGTGCGGTCTATGAGTCAGCAGGCTTGGCATCTCCTCAGAGCGTGTTAGAACTGCAAAATCCTGGCCCCATCCCAGGCCCAGTGAATCCAAGTCTACCTTTTCACAAGGTGCCCAAGATGCTGGTTCAGACAGACCTTCCCTCAGAGGATGGGGGGAAGTGATTCAGAGAGGGCAGTGCTCCTGCCCAAGGTCCCACAGCAATTCCCCGACAGAATTAGCCCTCAAAGCCACACTTCCTGCCCTCATGACTCAGCACCCTGATAGGCAGGGATCAGCCCCCAATTGCACAAGGGCTGAAGAAGGGGGGCCAGGCAGTGAGGTGTTGTTTCAGAGCCCATCCCCACGGGTTCTGCTGCCCTGGCTCTGTCCCAGCCCGCCATGGCCCAGCCTCTCCATGCAGCCTGTGCCCGGCCTGTGGGCCAGGGCCTGAGTTGGAGCTTGACCCTGTAGGCAGGCAGGTGCCAGGTCGAGGGAGGAGGGCAGGGCCACGGTGCCAGGCTGAATCAGCATGGGTGTGGGTATGGGGAATGGGCCACAGCGGTCAAGGCCAAGCGTATCCCCCTGGCCTATTTTCATCTCTCCCAGAGCTTTAGAAGTTTTCCTGAAACAGCTTTTCTGAAGGAGGCTGCCGGCAGTGTGGGATGGGAGGAAGGGCCTTTCTTCACCTTCCCCCGAAACAAGCTGGCTCTGAGGAATGTGGAAACCATTAAAGACGCCCCCTTTCCCATCTCTGCTGCCTCCATCCCCAGAGAAGAGAGCAGCTGCTCTCCACCCAACCCGCAAACACCCACGTGCCAGGGTGGGCAGGGGAGCAGGGCCTGGCTCCCCTGCGCCCCTCTCATCCCACAAGGCTCACCGATGTTGGGGTGCTTCAGCAGGCGGCAGATGCGGGCTTCACGCTCCAGCTTCTGATGGTCTGAAACACAGAGGCTCAGGTGAGTCCCCGGTGAGGAAGGAACCATCACCCTCCATCTCCCCCTTCTCAAAGCCTCGTATTATCTCCACCTCCCAGGGCAGCCCCTGGGGGCTGGGAAAGCTCACCTTCTGGCCAGGGCCTCTGAGTTCTCCAGGAAGACCATGGGGTGCAGTGGAAAGAGGAAGAGGCCTGGGTTGCAGTGACTCAAGCACATCCCTCGCCCTCTCTGGCCTCCGTTTCCATGATTCTTAAATGTGATGCTTCTCCGAGACTCCTCCAGGCCTGTTCCTCAGGCCCTATACTCTAGCCAGGCTAAATGGCCAACTTCACTTCTACAAGCAGACCCCGCTGGGCCCTCTCACTTCAGGAGAGAATTGCACATGCGGTTCTCTCAGCTTGAAACACTTACTCTACCTCCCACCTGCCGTTCACTGCCCATCACTCACTCCTTCCAATCCTTAGTCTCAGGCCCCTGGCGGCAGGCAGGGGCCCATCCTCTGTGCTTTCAGAGCCCCCGAACAGCATGACCCACTCAGTCTCATGGATATCTAGTTCCTTGAGGGCAGGGACTTCGTCTGTGTTGTACCCCTGACATCTACCCAAACACCTGGCACATACTAGGTGCTCAAGAAATAACTGAATGAAGCTGGGCACGGTGGTTCACGCCTATAATCCCATCACATTGAGAGGCTGAGGCAAGTGGATCACTTGAGCTCAGGGGTTAGAGACCAGCCTGGACAACATGGTGAAACCCCATCTCTACTAAAAATACAAAAATTAGCCGGGCGTGGTGGCAGGCGCCTGTAATCTCAGCTGCTCAGGAGGCTGAGGCAGGAGAATTGCTTGAAGATGGAGGTTGGAGTGAGCTGAGATCACGCCACTGCACTCCAGCCTAGGCGACAGAGCGAGACTTCATCTCAGAAAAAAAAAAAAGAAAGAAAGAAAAGAAAAAAGAAATAACCAAATGAAAGAATAAATGATTGAATGAATGTGCCTTTCTAAGAGAGTGGCTATTCTTCCAGAGGGCTATGTTGATTCCCAGAAGCCACCTCCCTTTCAGGAGACTCTGGGACCAGGGACACAGAGAGCCCCAAAGAATCTGCAGGGGCCCACCCAGAGCTCTCCCTCCTGCCTTCTGGACTGCTGTGCAAGTCTCCTGGGGCTCCCCACACACTCGGGAGAGAGGCCTTGTTCGGGATCTGCCACTGTGGCTTCTGATTCTCCAGCTGCTGGGAACAGTGGGACACATGATCCTACTCCGTGCCCCCAAACAATCCTGGGCTGGGACCACCACTCTCCCCATTTTATAGATAAGGAAACTGCAGCCTGAACAAGCTGAAGCCTCCGTGGTGGCAGAGCTGGAACTGAAAATGCATTTCCCATTTTCATTTTTGGTGCTTTTTTCACAATTTGGTAGTTAACCCCTTAATTTAACAAACAAAACCATAAAAAGAAATCTCTTTTTAAAAACTCTGTGCCAAGCACTGTGCAGAGGGGCTTTATATGCCTTTCAAGCCCTCACTACAATCCTTTGAAGGGGTTACTATCATTTTTCTGGCTTTCCAGAAGAGGAGACAGAGCTTCAGAGAGGTTAAGTACCTGCCCAAAGTCAATCCCGCAGTGAGCAGTGGAGCTATGATTTTTACCCAGACAGTTAGACTCCAGAGCTAGGCTTTCAATCCTGGGCTATACTGTTCTCTGTGCCCCAGCTCACAACCACTACCTCCACTTGCCCCCAATTCCCAAATAGAAAAATTAAGACCCACAGGAGGAAACTCATGCCGACACTCAGACGCCGAGCCAGCACTAGAACCCTGGCCCTGAATGGCCCTCTCAGAGTAGGCAGGTATGCGGGTGGGGGGGTGGTGAGAATGAAGAAAGTTCCAGCCCTTGTTCCCAGGAATCCAGCTCCCCTTTCCCCTGCCCCCTTCACTAGAGCAATCACTGGCTGTCCTCCAAGGGCTGCAGAAGCCAAAATCAATACTGAAAGGTGGCTTTTCCACCAGCAAAGCAATTAAGTCCAATTCAGTTTCCATGGCTCAACTCCCCAGCTGAAAACCGGCTGCAAGCTAGGGATAAGGAGGTGGGGCCAAGTTGGGGGGCATCCCTTGATTCCTCCTCCCTCCGTGGGCTCCTTTCATATCCTCCAGGGTAGGGGAGGCTGACTTCTGGGCAGAGGAGGGGATGACCATCCAGAGCTGACCAGGCGGGGCCCTCCCCTGATCCACGTCCCATGCCCTACCCCATGTCCCATGCCCTACCCCCCATCCCACCTCCAGCAGAACCAGAACTCAGGCAGGTCAAGGTCAGGCCTGTCAGAGTGGGAAGGAGGCTTCTGGCTTAGGCTATGCATTCAGGAAGCGGAAGCCCCAAATCCAGAATGTTGCTGTTTTCTCCCTGTGAGTTTACCCAGGAGCAGAGAATATTGACAGGATTGAAAGAAGAAAACGCTGGTCATGCAACTGTAAACTTGTATCTGGTTACCAGACCTTATTGCTGGAAATGCTAGGAACTAATTGTATAAATCTTATCATCATCTTATGCATGGTACAATTAACCTGCATTGTCACTGTTGAAAGCATTCATCCTACTGAGTGTAAACATATACATTATACAATATTTCTGGTAACTGTGTTTGCAGTGTTTTCATTTTCCAATATACAGAGAACCTTAAGACATCTAGGGACCATGTTTCTTTTGACCTCCGAGGCCGTGTTCTGTTATATAGATGGAGAAACTGAGGCCCGTTGACAAAGGAAGAGTCCCTTTATCAAAATCACTCACCAAAATCACTCTGAAAACTCAAAGCTCTGAGGCCTCTACCCCTGCACCTTCCCCCAACTCCTCCCCTCAGCCAAGGAGCCTTTTTTTTTTTTTTGAGACAGAGTCTCGCTGTGTCGGCCAGACTGGAGTGCGGTGACTCGATCTTGGCTCACTGCAACCTCTGCCTGCCAGGTTCAAGCAATTCTCCTGCCTCAGCCTCCTGAGTAGCTGGGACTACAGGCACATGCCACCATGCCAGGCTAATATTTTGTATTTTTAGTAGAGACAGGGTTTCACCATGCTGGCCTGGTCAGGCTGGTCTCGAACTCCTGACCTTGTGATCCGCCTGCCTTGTCCTCCCAAAGTGCTGGGATTACCGCGCCCTGACCCGCCAAGGAGCTCTTTTTAAAACATCAATTAAATCCTGTCCCTCCTTGGCTTCCAACTCTCCAACAGCTTCCCAATATACTTAGAGCACAATCCAAACTCCTCACTGGGTCCGGCCTCACCTTCCGGCCAGGAAGCTCCAGCCACACTGGCCTCCTCTCTGCCCTGACACACCAAGCTCCTTCCCACCTCAGGGCCTCTGTACCTGCTGTGCCTTCTGCCTGGAAAGCTCTTCCCTGGGTCTTCTCATCAGGCAGGCCCCGGCACAATGTCACCTCCTTAGAGAGATTCCCTGGCTGCCTTTTCTAAGCCTGTCCCTCCTGCCACATCATGTCCCCATACCCTGTCTTATTTTCTTGGTTAACACTTGTCATTACCTGAAGCTACCCAGCTGACATATGTGTTTAATGTTCTTTTCAGTCTCACTCCCCAGAAAACGGGCACAATGAGAGTAAGACCTTTTCTGTTGGTCACTGCCATGTTCCCAGGGCGTGGCATAGAGCTGCTAAGCAGCTTGTCCAAGATCCCATAGCAAACAAGTGGCAGGGCTGAGATTTCAATCCATGTACATAGCTACTATACTATATTGCTTCCCATTCTAATAATTTTTTTTGAGACAGGGTCTCACTCTCATTGTCCAGGTTGGAGCACAGTGGCAGGATCACGGCTCACTGCAGCCTCTACTTCCTGGGCTCAGGTGATTCTCCCTTCTCTGCCTCCCTCTTGAGTAGCTGGGACTACAGTCACCTGCCACCATGCCCGGCTAATTTTTTATATTTTTAATAGAGATGGGGGTCTCACCATGTTGCCCAGGCTAGTCTTGAACTCCTGGCCTCAAGTGATCCTCCCACCTCCGCCTCCCAAAGTGCTGGGATTAAAGACGTGAGCCACCAAACCCAGCCCCATTCTAATAATTAATTTATTGATGAATAGATCCATTGGCTCAGCAGAGTCCCATGATGGTGAGAGATCTGAGGGAAGCTAGAAGTCTTCAGCCTCCTGCCTGGGGACCTGGGGGAGCTTTCCCCAATGCCCATGATGATATCTTGGGAACCTTTTTGCTTCCTCCCCAGATGGTTGGGTCACCTCCAGGGTGTGGGGGCTAAGAGCATGGCAAGGCTCAGCAGAGCTCAGCAGGCAGAGGTGGATGGACATTCTGGGGTGAGGTCCCTGGGGCCAGACAGTCTCAGCAGGGTGGGTCAGGACAGGGCAGGCCTGGAAGACCTGCCATCACACAAATGGGCAGGACTCTGCCTCCAGAAGGGAGTGGACTCCCCTGGGCTCAGGTGATTCTCCCTCCTCAGTCTCCCTCTTGAGTAGCTGGGACTACAGGCACCCGCCACTACACCCGGCTAATTTTTTATATTTTTAATAGGGACGGGGGTCTCACCATGTTGCCCAGGCTAGTCTTGAACTCCTGGCCTCAAGTGATCCTCCCACCTCCGCCTCCCAAAGTGCTGGGATTGAAGACGTGAGCCACCAAACCCAGCCCCATTCTAATAATTAGTGGCCTCCAGCAGGCAGGCGGCCCGAGATTCCAGCAGGAGGCACACAAGCCAGGAGAGAAAAGAGACCTGAAGTCTGGGAACAGGAAGTACCTGCTCCCTACATAGGGCAGCCTGATCCTGGGAGCAAGAGTGCCAGGCAAGTGGTGGGGAGGAGAACAGGAGAGATGGGAAGCACATGTTTTGCCGTCCCCTCAGAGGCTTCCTTGCAGGGAACTGAATGACACTCTAGTGCAGGCTGGATGAGCTCGTCATGCTCCCCACCTGGTGCCCCGAGACTTGTCACTGGGGAGCCGAGGAAGTGACCCCCTCATGCTCGAGCTGGAGAGTGGGGCCTGTGGAGGTCACAGTGCCCAGGCCAGTCACCTCTGGCTGCACCAGCCTCATGCATGTGCCCAATGCGCCCTTAGAATTCTACCTCGGTGTGTGCCGTGGGGAGGACGAGCTAGGAGGCTATACAGCACCTGATGGGGGTTAGCACTGAGCCTGTATTATCGTATTAGGTTGGTGTTAATAGCTACTGTTACTGATGATAGGATTTTTTTAATGCAGGGGCTTGGGCCCCACCTACTGAATCCAACTCTCATGGGTGGAACTCAGGCAGCTGCCTTTTTTAAAAAGCTCCCAAAGGTATTTGGCAGGGATTAGAACAGGCAGAATTTTCACTTTTCACTTCATTTCTTCATGGTTTCTTTGAATTGTTTATACTATGAACATTTTTTAAAAGACTAGATTAAAAATACATACACAAATATATCGTGGGTTTGGGAACCGCTTGCTAGAAGAGGCTGGGCAGGGCGGGCAAAAGAAAGCCACAGCTCCCGGGAGGGTGGGTACAGCCCCTGCTGGGTGCTGCCAGAAGTCACCCGGGAGCACCAGCAGGAGATGCTTAGAGTGTGTTGCCAAATATTCAGCATTAACTCCCTCCCCCCGCCCCCGAGGCACCATGAGCAGCAAACAAAGAATCCTGCTAAAAGAAGCTTTTGCTTCTCCTCTCCCGCTGGGAAGAAAAGCGGCTGGCGGTTGGCAGACTTTTCCAGAAGTTTCCCTGATAACCTCCCCACCCCCGCCCTCAACATTCACCTAGGCCAGGCCACCTTCCTTCCAAGAGGTCAAGGACTCAACAAGTTGCCAAAGAGAGGCGGTTTGGACAGTGACTGTCTGGCATAGCCCAGGGTCTGCACTGTCCCAGGAGTGCTTAGTCACCTTCCAAAACAGGAGCCATGGCCCTTCCACCCTCCCATACACATCTGTCTCTTTTGGTCAACGTGCAAGTGTGTGTGTGGATGTGCCTCGAGAGTGTGGTGAACTAACCCGAGATCCCCAGCATCTAGGGACCACCTTGGTGCCTGACCCTCTCTCCCACTGGGACAACCTTAACCTGTCACCCCCTGTCCCTGTTGTATCTCAGGGATTGGGACATCTCCCTTGGTTACTCAACACCCAATGCACAGAGAGGGCACCAGACTGCTGCTAGTCACACAGCAATGGCAAGGCCAATCCAGGCATCTGGCCATGAGGCAACACCTCTGCTGGCATTCCTGCCCACCCTGTCTCTAGTTCCCAGCCTTCCACAAGCTTGGACTTTTCATACTGACTGTATACCACGTGGGGCTCCTGGTCCTTCAGAGACCCTCACCCTAACCCCAGCCACCCCCTCTGCTGATCCTCTTTGACCGCAAGACATGGGGGGGAGGTCGGTAACTGGAAGAAAGTGCTGAGCTCCCAGCAACACTGAGCCAGAGAAGAAAGGCAGCAACACACAGTCCAACATGAGGCCTGCTGGGAGGCCTGTGGGGAGCAGCATGAGCCTCCTGTACCAGCCACGGTGAGGACCGCCACGAACCTGCACCTGCTGGGCCCTGGCCCCACACAGCTGCGCCTGTCAAACACCTGGACACTCTGCCAGCCCCTCACACAACATCTCCCGCACTGCACAAACCATGGATTGTACAGCCCATACCTGCACCCACCTCACCCAACAGAATTCCCTCCACCACCAGGCGGTCCCAAGGAAAGCTTATACACCATTTCATTCAGGGTGGGGACTGGCCTTTCTGAAGATAACCCTTTCCAACACACTGACCATGGTTACCACCATCACTGTCTCAAACACAGAGTAATGGCAAGAAGCGCATCTCCTGGGCAGGCTTCCCAAATTTTAACGTCCACAATCACCCTGGTGTCTTGTTAAAATGCAGATTCAGATTCTTCAAGTCTGGAGTGGGGCTCTAGGCTTTGCCTTTCTAACAAGCTGCTAGGGATGCTGATGTCGCTGGCCCAGGACCACTTCTAAGGTCTTAAGGCAGTGGTTCTCAAACTCATCTGCAAATTAGAGTTATCTGGGCATCTTTTCCAAAACCCAGATCACACCCCAGACCAACTCTCTGGAGGACCCAAGAGTGGCGTGGCTGAAGCCAAGCACACTTGGAGTTCACTGGCCCCTCTCTGAGTGCCAGGTGCTGTCCTAGGTGCTGGGTGCAGAGTAGCCCATACTCTTGAAGTTTACAGCCCAGAAGGGGAGGTGGGTATTAAACAAGGGGCCTAATCAGTAAACAGGATGAGTCTAGGTCAGAGAAAGCCATAAAGGAAATGAATAGTAATAAGAGAGAGAAAATAGGTTGGGCGTGATGGCTCACACGTGTAATCCCAGCACTTTGGGAGGCCGAGGCAGACAGATCATCTGAGGTCAAGAGTTCGAGACCAGCCTGGCCAACATGGTGAAACCCCATCGCTACTAAAAATACAAAAAGAAAAAATTAGCCGGGCATGGTGGTGGACGCTTGTAATCCCAGCTACTCGGGAGGCTGAGGCAGGAGAATCGCTTGAACCCGGGAGGCAGAGGTTGCAGTAAGCCAAGATCGCACCATTGCACTCCAGCCTGGGCGACAAGAGTGAAACTCCATCTCAAAAAAAAAGAGAGAGAGAGAGACAGGAAATGGAGAAGGCCTCGTCAGATTGAGGGGTCAGGAAAACCTCTCAAAGGATGTGACCTTGAGCTGAGACCTGAAGGCTGAGAAACAGCCATTCATCAAAGGAGCCAGGAGATGGCGTTCAGGCAGAGGGAATGGCAAGGGTAGCGGTCTGGAGGGGAGAAGTGATGGCAAGTGGCAAGAGAGTAGGGAAAGAAGGGCCCATCTGGTGTCTCAGCCCTCACCCGTGAGGCACAGAGCTTGGCCTGTCTGGGTGAATCTGTGCTCTCCGGCCTTGAAAAAAAGGAAAAGAAGGAAAAAGGGAAGGTCTATTCTCATGACACCCCAGGAAGAGCAGCCCCCACCCCTGCCATAAGTATCACCCAGGGGCTCAGCCCTGGGCCCTGGTCTAAACCAAGCAGTACAGGTAAGGGGAGAGAGGAGAGCCCTGGAGGGTGGGCAGGGTAGAGATCAGGCACCTACCTCTGGCTGACAGCTTCTTTGTGTTGATGATCTTGGCAGCATACTCCTGGCCGGCCAGCACCTTCACACACCTTCGCACCACCGAGAAGGCTCCCCTAGGAGGACAGAGAAGGTGGAGAGGGTGAGGGAATGCCTGAGGGCTGTGTCCCTAGGAGATGTTGGAGTTCACATCACTGCCCCACGCTAGATGGAAGCCCTTCATCAGAGCTGCTCAAGCTCACAGGGGCTTCTGTGACCCAACTCAGGGACAGAGCGAGGCCAGAGAGACCCAGAAGATGGATCCAGAAGCAGAAGATTAGAAGTTTGGCCTCAAGTGAGAGGAGCCTGCCAACGTCATCAAAGTCAGGCTCATCATGCTGTAAAACATTAGAATCATGTAGTGTTAGAACCGTGGAATCCAGGTCTCTGAAAGTTTTCAGTTTTTTATTCTTTGAGTAGGTAAACGTGGACATGGTTCAAAGTTCAAAAGATATAAGGGTATAGGTAGTAAAATGACCCCCTCCCGCCCCTGTACTGCAGCCTCTGAGGTCCCCTTCCCAGAGATTACCACTGTTACCATGTCCTTGAGTCTCTTTCCACAGATGGTGTCCCACACACTAATGGACTGGACTTTGTATAGTGTTCTCCACCTTCCTTTTTTCAGTGAATAATATATTTTTAGAGATCCTCCTTCCATATCATAACATAAGAGTTCCTTGTTACTTAGTATGTAATTGTATGGCTGTCCGATCCTTTATTCAGCCAGTCCCCTACTGATGGGCACTCAGATTAGTTTCAATCTATAGCCATTACAAACAATGCTACAATGACTAGCCGTGTATGTGTGCATTAGAATTATATCTCCTATGTATGCATGTGTCTGTGTGGGATACATTTCCAGAACTTATGTTATCTGGTCAAGGGGTAGGTGTTGTTTGCTGATTTCAATGGATAATGAGAGAGTGTCCATATTAAAGATTGTACCAACTCACTTTCCCACTAGAATGCAAGGGTGCCTGTTTCCTTTGCCCTTGTCAACACAGTGTATTATCAAACTTTTTTATATCTGCTAAAGAGACAGGTAGAAAATGGCAATTTGCTGTAATTTAATTTGTAATTGTCACATTAAGAGTGAAGCTGAGCATCTTTTCATGTGTTAAGAGGCTCTTGGGATTTTATCCTCAAACTATTAGTAATTATAAGAGAACTTGGGGCAAGGTCTGTGAGTTTTCCAGCTCACAGGGGAAAACATTGTCACCATGTAGAATGTGGCCCATTTCCTACCTCATTTGATTTTTCAGGAAAAGCTACAAATCTGGATATTGATGAGAAATTTCCCAATTTTTAAATATTGGCACCTATTCCAAAAGAACTTGAGGATGGTATTTGGCCAAACAAAAGTTGTCTAAGGGCTAGATCTGGAGTCTAGATGCCATTTTGCACTCTTTGCCACAAAGGCCATGTGCTCCAACCCCTTCATCTACAGAGGAGACTCCTAAAGGGCCCGATACTGACCGTGGTCACCACTATGGCACCCTAACCCCATGCTAATAGCAAGAAGAGAGTCTCCTGGGCAGGCTTCCCAAATCTAAATGTCCATGGAAATCACCCAGGCACCTTGTTAAAATGCAGGTTATGATTCCTCAAGACTTTGAGCTCCAGTGTAGTTCAGTGTAGATTGCCCAAGGTCACATGGTTCATAACAGGTAGAGCTGTGTCTAGAACTCAGATGTTAGCATTCTTGGGTATGTGACTTCCACACCAAGTAAGCCTTCCACTTCCTGGCATGCTGGGCCATGCCCAGGTTTTTGACATGGCTGCACCCATCACATCCTTCAAACTTGGATGCCTCATCCCAAGCTTATGGGCAGCTCCGAGCCCACAAAAAGATGAGGCTGACAAGGCAGAGGAGGATGCTGGCAGGCACCGAAGAAGCCCGCAGGCTAGCACAGATGCCTGCTCTGCACACAGCCCTGAACATGGTATCACTGGCTTCATGTCTGGGCAGCAGGAAATGAGCGGCTGGGAAACTGTGCAGAAGGATGAGGAGGAAGGAGCCAGGATACGGACTAGAGACCAAGAAATATAACCTTGTAGGAAAGCTAGAGAGGGCCAGAATTCATGGGCACACAGAGGGCCTCACACAGCTGTGGCTCCTCCTTGGGGCGTGCAGCCTGTCCATATGCTACCAGGAAGAAAGCAGCAAGACCCCAGTCCCCTCCCTGAGACTCTCCCCTGCTATGCAGCCCCTCTTCCGTGCTTCCAGAGCACCCCTGCTTAGAAAAAATTCACTTTTCTTCCATCATTCCCACGCTTCTGGCCACCAGCTATGAAGGGGTTTTTTTTTCACACCAACTGATGCTTTGGACACCAGTTGGGTATCCTATAATTCAGTTATGAGACTAACTACCTAGAGTTAGTGCAGACCCCACAGGTTAAGGGCTAAGTCCTACAAGACTTTCCCCTTGCTTCAGATACCAATCACAAATAGTGGGTCCTCAGGTTACCCACAATTCTGTCCACCCAGCTAGTGACTGGGGGATCCCACAACCCCCTCCTTTTATCATTTTCTATGATGGCTCACAAAACTAGGAAAACGCTTACTTACATTTACCAGTTGTGCGTGTGTGTGTGTTTACATTAAAGGTTATGATAAAGGGTACAGATGAACAGCTAGATGAGGAGGGGCACAGAGCAAGGTCTGGAAGGATCTTGAACACAGGAACTTTTGTCCCCATGTAGTTGGGGTGTGTCACCTTCGGGGTATGTGGATGTGTTCACCAAACCAGAAGGTCTCCCAGCTCCGTACTCAAGCGACCTTTATGGAGGCCTCATCACTAGGCATGACTGATTATTAACTCAATCCCCAGCCCCCCTCCCCTCCCTGAGAATGGGGGGAGGGGATGAAAGTTCCAAGCTTCTGGCCACGGTTTGGTCTTTCTGTGACCAGCTCCCATACAGGCACCTACCCAAAGCTGCCTCATTAGAACAAAAGATGTTCTCATCACCCAGGAAATTCCAAGGCAGTTGGGAGCTTTCAGTCAGGAACTGGGTTCTAAGACCAAATATTAGAACAAAAGATGCTGTTAGTACCCCCATCACTTAGAAAATTACAAGGGTTTGGGGAGCTCTGTGCCAAGAACCAGGGACAATGACCAACTATTTATTTCTAGATTTCTTATTACATCATATCACAACCCTACATCCCCATCTAACTTAGACTGGTGGCGGCTCCTCCACCTGCTTATTTCTCCCACCCTGACAGTGAGTTCCTGAGGGCCAGGACTTTCACTTTCTTCTCTCTGCCCCCAGTGCTTGAATACCCAGTGTCTAGTGCCAATAGAGCCTCCATGAGTGTTACTTGCAGGAGAAGGAGGTGGATTTCAGCAAGAGTGAGAGAAACTGAAGTGAGGCAGGAGAAGAGATTTTCAGATGGGGTGTTAGGCATAGGAACAGTCATCTAAGGAAGGTGGGGGACAACTGGTCTCTCAAAGGTGCCCACCCTACCCAGGCATGGGGATGGACCCCAAAGACCTTTAGGTCCCCCTCTAGCTGGGGGCCATGATTCTCAAAAGACCTATGAGAAAAAAGCTTAAAGTGGCCACATCTGGGCAAGGTTCCGAGAACTCCAGGAAGAGAAGGGCAGGAAGCAGGGAAGGTTGTGAGCTCCAGGGTGCAGGAGCTGGGTCTCATCCTGCTCACCAGCACGTGACAAATCTTGGTCCAGAGCTACAGCTCAATTAATATGTGTGGGTAGTTGGAGGGATAGAGGAAGGGATGGCTGGACAGGGGGAGGGAGGGATGAGTATAATTTCTCCATTAGAGAGGCAAAACTCCATTCTAGGTAAAGACCTTAGATCAGTGATTATCAAACTGGCTGCCTCAGAATCCCCTGGAGGATCTTTAAAAAAAAGATTCTGACCGGGCATGATGGCTCACGCCTGCAATCCCAGCACTTTGGGAGGCCAAGGTGGGAGAATCTCTTCAGCCCAGGAGTTTGAGACCAGCCTGGGCAACATGGCGAAACCCGATCTCTACTGCTGAGCATGGTGGTACATGTCTGTGGTCCCAGCTACTCAGAAGGCTGATGTATGAGGATCACTTAAGTGCCAGAGTGGGAGGTTGCAGTGAGCTGAGATAGCATCACTGCACTCCAGCCTGGGTGACAGAGCAAGACTCTGTCTCAAAAGAAAAAATAAGCAGATTCCAAGGTCCCACCCAGACCTCCTAAATCAGCACCTCTGGGTGTAGGCCCAGGGAATTTGTAATTTCATTTTAACTCTGTCTGTGGGTGATTCTTTCCCAGGCAGCCCAGCACTGCCCGACGCCTTCTGGGGAAGTCCTTCTGTGTATCCTGTCTCCCTTGGAAATCAGCACTGATGGGGGCCAGCGAGGGGGGCTCTGCGCAGGGAGGCCTGACAGGCCCCATGAGCCTGGGCTCTGGCTCAGTGAGCCAAGGCCGTAAGAGCTACGTCTATAAAACAAGAGAAGCCATACTTGCTGAAATTCCCCTTCAGAACAGCATCAAGCTTTTGTGTAAATTAGAGGCTCCTCACTGAAGGTCCATGCCGTAGGTGGGGTAGTGTGGGGACCCTGAACCCCTTGAAGGACACCCTGTACATCCCAATGTAAGCAAGTGCATTTTTTGGAGGCAGGTAAGGGTGCATGGCTTTTATCAGATGCTCAGAGAGAGGAGTTTCTCAAAACAAGTTTAGAGCTGCTGATCCAGAGGGTACCAGCCCCTCACAAGCGCAGAAGTCTTCTTCTCTTCAAATGTACATTCACCCCTAAGCACCCTTTGGATCCTCACAGCAATCCTGTGAAGTTGGAATTCTGATCTCCCATTTAATAGATCAGGAAACTGAGGCCTCAAGTGAGCAGGCATATTCTTAACTGAGGCTGTGAAGAGAATCCAGGTCACTTGCACTTTTTCTTCTGACTCAACCAACAACAGAAGAATGTGGTCCTCAAAAGCAGAGACTCTGGGGTCACAAAGACCTGTAGTCCAATCCTAGCTCACCCCCAACTGTGTGACGCTGAACTTGACGCATCACCTTTCTGCGTCTTCCTGTTAGAGGGCAATAATAGCCTCTACCTCCTGGGTTCCTTGGGGAGATTAAGTGAGGTAACTAGTGCAAAACACTTGGCACAGCACCAAGCACATGAGACATAGTTGGGAAAGAAGGGGTTCCGAATGAGGCGAGAAAAGGGGCTGGGCTGCTACCTAGGCAGCCCCAGGCTCCATCCCTGCCTGCCATGGCAGTGGGGATCAGAGGAAAGTCATAGCCAAAATGAGAGTGAAAGCAGTGAGTCGGCAGCTCTAACCTCCTCCCTTTTTTATCTTCTGTTTAAAAAAAAAAAAAAAAAAAAAAGCATGTTTCTGTATTCTTGTCCTGCATGAACAAGTGGCCATAGCCCAGAAACCTTGGCAAACAGAAGAGCCAGCCCACTCCTCTTGTGGCCCTGAGCTGAGCAGGCAGCCAGCAGATGGGTGGGTGGGCCAGAGCTTGGGAACAGGACAGGGCAGGAGAGGCAATGAGGCCAAGTTGGGGAGGGCAAGGGTGGGAAGCGATGGCCAAGAGTCCCAAGAGGAAGGGATGAGGCCTGGGTGTGAGGGCTGTGGCGGGTGGCCATGGGCAGTCCTGGAAGTGCCTGTGAAAGTGTTTCTGAATTCCTCGAGGGGTGTAGGGGAATGCCCCTGGGTGCAAAGGAGGAGGGGTGGGAGAAGTGTTCCTGGGTGCAAGGGGCGGGTGTCTGGCCATAGGCGTGTATTGGCAACCTGGTCTAGCCCCTAAGAGTGTGATGCTGTGAGGCTGTAGGTGTGACAAAGCACACGTATATCACCCTGGGTATGAGGCGTGCATCCATGTGAGCCAGAGGGTCACAGAATGTAGGCAGGGAGGGGTGTGTGGGGGAGAGACAGACAGGCAGACACGGGAAGAACCAAGTCTCAGCCCTCAGCCCTGCTGGGAGGACTTGGGCAAGAACCAGCCCCAGTGAGGGCCGCAGTCTCTTCACCTACAATGTGGAGGCTGGGGTAAGGATGAGGCTCAGGAACGCAGTGGCTTTTCAGCTCTCGTGTTTCATACCAGTGCCATTCAACAGAACTTCCTGTGATGACGCACACACCCTGAGCTGTCCACTGTGGCAGCCACTAGCCACAGATGCTACAGAGCACTTGAAATGGGATCAGTGGAACTGAGCACCAAATTTCTTATTTTATTTAATCTAAATAACTATATGTGGCTAATGACTGCCACGTTGGAGAGCGTGGTTCAACATAGAGAAGAGCAGGCACTCCTGAATCAGACCAAGCAGAGTTCACATCGTGGGTCAGCTACTTCCTAGCAAGCTACTTCACCTCAGTAAGCCTGTTTCCTCCCCACTGCAAAATACGGATAATAATAGTACCAACCCTATGCGGTTGTTTCAAGGATTCAATGAGATAATAAGGTAGGCAATGAGTTTGGCAGAGTCCCTGGGGTATAGTAAATGCTCAAGGAACAATGCCTTGTGTAGGCATCATTATCCATGAAGAGAGGAGGACAGCTGGCATCATCAGAAACAAAATGGACATTGTTTGCCAAGCTCGGGGAAGAAGCAAGCCAAGGTGGAGGTGTGTGGGAGCCACAGCAAGGTGGAGAAAGGGCTGCTCACCAGGGTTGAGTAGCCTGCCCCTGAGGGTGGACGAGCAGGAGTGTGGGCAGGCAGGGAGGCCCCCCTCCGGCACTCCGGCAGACAGACGGAGAGGGCACAGTGACAGTGGGTCCGGCGCATGGCTGAGAATGTGGGAATGTGCTAATGGGCTGTGAAAAGCAAGATTCACGCTGGGAAATTGCTTTCTAGCTGCCTGGCAGACAAGGTGGCCTGGGTGTAGCTGGCTGCCAGCCCAAAGGGGCCCACTGCCCTCTCTGGCCTGAAACAGCAGGAAGAGTTGACATGGCAGCCAAGTGCAGCTCCAGCAGCACTAGATGGGGAGTCAGAACTCCTGAGCCCTCACTCAGCTTGGCTACCAGCTTGCTTACTCTTCTGGGCCTCAGTTTCCTCATTTGAAAGATGCGACCAGCCCCGCTCCCTTCTGGGGCTATTTGTGAGGGGTCTCTGCTACCCAAGACTGGTTGCTGCCACTTTCTCTAAAGGAAGCCTCTTCACCTTCACCCCAAGCCACTCAGAGCCACGTTACATCTGTGAGTCTCAGCAAACAGGAAGACTTTTTATCTATCGCAGCCTTCTGGGGACAGCACTCACCCAACACTTCCCTCCACTCTGTTCTCCGTGGGGGTCTGATTGTCTGGGCCCCTTACGGTAGTCTTTAGTGTCTGCTCTTCATTGACTGTTTCCTCAAACACGCTCAGGTCTCCTTTCTTCCAGAAAAATAAAACTGTCTCCTCAAATAAAACAAAACAACCGAGAACCTTTCTCTCGACCCAGCAGCCTGGGCTGTTTCCTTCCTCCCTTCTTCTTTGCTGCCAAACTTCCAGAACAAATGTCCGACATCCGCCGCCTCCTCTTCCCACCTCCCACACTCCATGAACCCACCACAATCTGGCTGCCACCCCCAGGGCTCCATGGAAGAAATGCCTGCGCCAGGTTCGCCCACCCATGCCTCCTCCCACCCTCACCACTACCCCTTGCAGTCCCCGCTGGAGCCTAATGCACCTTGCCTGCCCCACCCCAGGTAGCATTTGGCCCCACTGAACACAGCTTTGAGCTCGCCCTTCCTTTTGTTTCTGGGTCGCCGTGCTCTCCCGGCCTCCTCCATCACTGGCAGTGCCTTCGCTGCCCCACCTTCCCTCAGTGTTGCTGCTCCCGGCCTCTTTCTACCCACCCTCTTACCACTCCCGCCCATCCCCTCTACCAGGGGCCATTAGCTGTGATCTCTGGGGAGGCTCTGGGCATTTGCGAACCCACTTAAAACTGTATTAAAATGATTCTGTGTCTGTGCATTGTTCTGGGCAAAGGATGCGTAGTCATCAGCTCTGCAAAGCAGTCCATGACTCCGCAAATAGTTAAAGCCATTGACCATCACCCAAAACTGAAATCCACATCCAGAGCCCCCTCCTGTCTTAGGAACTCTAGCCCTGTATTTTTAGCTACTCATTGTCTTGCCTAGATGCTACATGGCAGTTACCTCATAATCAAAGCCCAGTCTCTTCCCCAAAATTTCCCCACTCTTGGTTAAGATACTTAAGCATTTCACTTCTCTGAGATGAGCTGGGGGTGATTTCAGAAAGTTCCTGGTCAAATGCAGATAGATCTGTTATCTGTAAGAGAATCTGCATCCAAAACCCCTTGGTGGTCAGTAACACATAGCCTAAGCTGGCTGATTTGATCACCCAGGATGTGGAACCCAGAATAGACAGGTTAGAATGCCTGGGGGAAGAGAAAGAGCTGGGGTTGGCCACAGAGGCAGCACCACGCACTGGGCTAGAGTTTGGGCCACATGTGGCTGCATCAGAACCTTGTATAGCCCATAATGTCTTACTTTTGAAGTCCACCCCCTCCTATTCCAAAGCTGAAGAAACTGGGGCCAAGACTTTGAACCCAGGACTGCTGATTCATAGTCATTGCTTTTTCCAATACCCAGTACTCTCAGATTAGAGGGGGTCCGACCTTGAGGTCCATAGTTGGGCTTGGAGTAGGAGGACCTGTGGAAAATAACAGCATTCTGCGTGTTGCAGTGAGTGTGCATTTTGGAAGGGGGAGAGTACCCACAGCTTGCTTGAGATTCTCTGAGGGCTCCTAATTCCCAAAACAGTTAAAAAGCTGGGGTCAGTTTCATTCAGAAACAATGAGAAGCTTTTAGGCCTCAGCTTACCCATCTGTGAAATCAACTGTTGATAAGTAATTTTTAAACCTTCTCTTTCTTTCTTTCCCATTTAGGCATTAGTACCTTTTGTTAATAATAAACAAACAAAACACAGCTATGCAGCTTCTCAAATGGCAAATAGATCAGAGGAGATGGGGCTGGATGCTCACTATCCCCTTTGCTTGACTCTCCCCACTTCTTCCCAGCTCTGTAAGCAGAACTCCACAGAACAAAGCATTATACGGCCAGAAAATCCTAGGACCTGTTACTGAAACCACACCTCTCCCGTCCTCTCGACCGCCTGAGGCTGCAGCCACCCACTCCCAGACTCTAAAAGATGCTGCAGGGACGCAGTGTGCTCGAGCTGTCCCACACTGCCCCCCGCCCCCAAACACCAATCCAGCAGAAGTCTCGTGGGGGACACAGAAGGGCTGGGAACCGGAAGAATCTGTTTGCTGCAGGGAACATTGAACCAACAGAAGTTCCAACATATTCCTTGTTTTGGCTATGCAAGGGTTTTTTTGAATGGGTCACAAAAAGAAAAACAGAAAAATATTCTATTTTCTCTTTACAGTGCTGAAAGGCAGGGCCAGAGCCCAGCAAGTCAAGGGACATGCCAAGGGGTGACTTACTCCTCGGTCTTTGATGGCCTGTCCCTGTCCAGAGTATACACCACAAAGGCTTTCAGAGGTCCAAGCGTCAGAGAGAGAGAGAGGTCTCCAGGGGTAGGACAGCCAAGCACTGGAGTGGACAGACACTGGAGTGTCCAGTTCTCATGTGTCACTGGCTTGTGTGACCATGGGCAACGCCCTCGCCCTCTCTGGGCCTTAGCTCACCATCTGTAAGACAATGGAGCCCTCTTCCCTCCAATATACTGAATCGAACTGAGGGTACCATGGCTCTAAACCATCTCGCATGTCATTCTTTCAGCAAAGCATCTCCCCAGATGAGGGTAGGGACCTAGGGCAGGAGGCCTGCAAGGAAGGTAAGGCCATGGATGAGAGTGGGAATTTGTACATCTCTGCTGCCAGAGCACTACTAGCTCCTGAGGCCACAGCCAGCTGTGGGATGCAGGAGCAGTTCTGACCATTGGAATGTCTTCCTTCTGTGGAGCTGAAAGCTGCCTCCCTTACTCTACAGAGTCGGCAGCTCTGCCTCTAGGGCCCCTCAGGCCCCAGGACATCTCTGCAGACACGAGGTGTTGGGGAAGGGGGAGACATAGTCCCCAAGGGATCTCTTCTGTCTGCTAAAGCCCCCCAATTCCTTGGTGTTCTCTCACTTGATTCAGCTTCCAGATCTTCACCACCCTGCCTGGCCCTCTCTTCCAGACAATCTACAGGTTTTTAATAGTCCTGCTAGGACCCAGCATCTGGAAATTGGGGTCAGGCTGAACAGGCCAGAGAAGAGTGGGACCCCAGATCCCCCAGGGCTGACATGCTCCACTGAAATACATACCTCAGAGCTTTTGTCTGAGTTGTTCCCACTCTCAGGAACACTCTTCCACCCTCTTCCTTCTGGTTAACTCTTCCTCCTCTCTCTTACTTTCTCTCTTTTTTTAAGATAGAGACAAGGTCTTGCTCTGTCACCCAGGCTGGAGTGCAGTGGCATGATCATAGCTCATTGCATCCTCAGACTCCGGGGCTCAAGCAATCCTCCCACCTCAGCCTCCCGAGTAGCTGGAACTACAGGCATGCACCACTGTGCCCAGCTAACCTCTGGGTAACTCTTATTCAGCCTCCAGCTCCCTAATGTCACCGCCTCAGGAAACTTTCCCTGATACCTCCCTCACCCCAACTAATCGAGGTCTCTTTGCAGCTCACAATTCCATGTGTGTGGCCAAAGCCCTTATCCAGTTGCATGTAAATAATGATTTCTGAAGTGATTTAATTAATGTTGGCTTTGCACTGGATTGTGAGCCCCGTGAGGCAGAGACTACTTAAGTCTTGCATGTGGTGCATGCTGGGCTCAACCTAGGCCTGGGAACAGAGTACCTGCCCAGGAAATACCTGTTGAAGGGATGCAAGGATTCCAGATGTGTTCCTCTTCTTATATGACCCTAAGACACCAAGGCCCTCAACCTTCTCCAGCACAGAAAGTCTCACTGGCCTTAGAGTCCCACCTGACACCGTGGTAGACAGCCATGCCACACGAGGACCTAGAGGACCTGGGCTGGGTCTCAGCATGTTGGGCTGCACCTGCACTCAGCAGATTGCCTGGGGTAGGAGGCTTCCTACAGTGCCACAGAGAAGCTCCAAGAGAATGCCACAGGTGGTTCACATGCAGAAGGGGACTGCAGCAAAGAGGGACAGAGACAGAGGCAGAGTGAGACCAGAGAGACAGAGACAGAGTGAGACCAGAGAGATGGAGAGAAGAACACAGAGAAAGACAAGCCCTGCTAGCACCATCTTACTATCCCTGCACTGGGAGATGGACTCGTGCTCTATGCCCTGTCACAGCCAGTGTGTGTGTGTGTGTCCATGTGCATGTGTGTGCTCCCGTGAGCTGTGTGAAGACGCATGTGTGTGTGTGAGCACACATGCATCAGCAACAGGATGTGAGTGTTGCACTCCGAGGCTCTGCCCTCACCCCACAGAGAGGGCCATGGCCCAGACTGCAGGGCATGCTGGCAGCAGTGTCACTGTGTGCTTGTGGAGGGAGGTGGGGAGGAAGGGAGGGAGGGAGGGAGGCTCAGCAGAGTGTCAGTGTGTCTCAGCCTGTGTGGGGGCGGCTGCGCGGGGGCGGAGGGCTGCAGCGTGCACCAGAACATGTGCGTGCCTGCCACTCTGATGGCTTGGAGGAGAGGGAGGAAAGCTCGTCCCTTCCCTGTTCCTGCCACCCTTTCCTTGAGGTCCTGCCCCTCAATTTCCCATCCTTTGGCCTCTGGTCCCTGCACGTCATCTGGTCCCCTAGACTGGGCCCTCTCTCTCCTGTGGCCTTGGACAAACCACTTCTCTCTGAGTGTTGGCTCCCAGAGACCAAGGCAAGGACCATCTATGCAATGAGCAGAGCATCTCCATGGTCCTTACAATTCTGATGTTCTGGAGGTCTGCAATTTCCCATGTGTGCCCTCCACAGAGGGAGGCTACAGAGGGTGGCATCTCTAATGGGGCATTGCAGGCATCTCCAGAGGTATTATGATCCCCATTTTACAGATGGTAAAGCCGAGGCACACAAACGGCAAGTGATTCACCCAGGATGGCCCAGTAAATTAGAGGCAGAATCATGATTGGAAAATCAGCAACATCAGAGTTTCCCTGCCCACATGGCCACTGCTCCTCTTCCCCTGTTAGTGGGTAAGAGGGAGGATGTTCCCCAGATACGGCACCAGTCATGATCCCTCTCAGCAGTCTTCCCCCCATATGCTGGGTGCTGGAGACCTGGACATAATCCCCTGAGCCAGTCTCTCCACCTCCTCAAGCTGCGGTCTCCTCATCTGTAAGATGGATGAGTAAGCCCTGCCCACCTCCTTCAGAGATGAGCTCATGGATGAAAAGCCTCGCCGGCCCCAAAGTGCTGTGGATAGGAGAGGGTATAAGAGGTGGAAGAAAAGCACGGCCCCCAGTCTTTGGGTACATGGATGCCCAGTGTCCTCTCTCCAACGTGACATTGTCCACCCAACAGCTCTGCCTGGGAAAGGCAGGATTGCTAAGCACATTCTACAGATGTTAGAGTTTGGGTCCCATGAGAGGACTTGAGCACCCAGGCCCCAGGACCTCAGTACAGGGAGTTGCCTCTGGGCCACACTGCCACCCGTGGATCAACCCAGGTGAGAAGGAGCTTAGGTCGAGGAAGCTGCCCTCTCCTCCCTGTCAACCATGCTGGCCAACTGCAGCCTTGGCAACCCCTTCTCCAACCCCAGCTCTGCCTTGAGTCAATTTCAGATCTCTGTTTCTAGAGAGAAAAGAGTGGGCTGAGCTCTCTCTCTAGTCTCTCTTCCTCCCTCTCTCTCCCTCTCTCAAGTAAAATCTCCTTCAGAGACTCTTCCTATACAGCCCAGTGATGACACAGGCTGCAGGGCAACTTTTTACCTTTCTAACCTCTCCTGGGGGTAGGATCAGAAGCCCGGAGAATGCCAATGGCTGGAAAAGGCTCGTTTTCCACTTCCTTGAACGTGACCCCTTCCTTGGGCCCTCTGGTGCATCCGTGGCAACCCCTTTGCCCAATAACCAGCATTCTTCCCTTTCTTAGAGAGGTCTTTGGAGAAGGCTGGGTATGCTGGGAGCTCTGGCCTGACCACTTCAGTCCACACTGAACCCTGGAGCTGGTGCAGCATGCCTCCTGCAAGCTTCGGTGCCGCTAGGATCTGGGCTTTTATTTCTCTCATCCTCAGGAGAGAAGAGGATTGGGTCAAAGGAAGAGGGATGAGCTCATCTCTGGATCCCAAGAGACAGCCCCACCCCAACCTTCTAGGAGACCGGAATCAAGTTCTTGACTCATCTGAATTCATATGCTTCAGTGGAACCTGCAGTCGAGTAGCATCAAGAGGCTCCAGTAGCCCTCCCTGGGGCCCTGGCCCCAGTCACAGGTTCCCAGAGGGCTACCCACCAGGGCTGGAGAAGAGCAGCTACTCTCACATCCATAGCCAGCCCTATCCGGAGCTCCTCAAAGGCCTGCAGTCCTGAGCCAGACCTCACTGGGCAGGATGCCAGAAGCCCTCCAGAGGTATTTGCCCTCCTCTCCTGCTGGGCAGCCCAACACCTTGAAGGAGACCCAAAGGCTCCCATGTGCCCTTTTAGGGCCAACCTGGCTGCCTTTTCCAGTCACCCTGCTAGTGATCTGAAGTGGGTTCTGGAACGGGGGCTTAGCTTTTGGGTGGTGACTGCAGTGTCCCAGCTGGCAGGGACGGTGGATCATCAATTGAAGGATGGGCCCTGCAGGTACCCTCATAGCTTCCTCCCACAGAAGAGGCCAGCCAGGGGGGAAGCACAGTTTGGTCAACCTCGTCCCAGCCCCGGATGGGCCAACTCCAGACAAAAGGTACAAGCAGATCCCATTCCTCACTTTCAGCCTTGCCCAGACTTTGAGAACAACAACAGTCACCCCGGTAGCAATCGGCACTGAGGGCCTGTCATGTGCCAGGCTCGAGGCTGCATCTCTACATGCACCATCTCATTGAATGCTCACAGCCCTTTATATCTCCAGACTACAGGTGGGGGTAAAGAGGTAGCATAGCCTGCCTGGTGTCACAGAGCTATGGGTGATGAGGGACAGAGCCTGTGTCCCTAACGGCTACGCAGGGCACTGCCCCTCCCTGCACCACTGGATGCTCAGACTGAAGCTGCTGTGGAGAGCAGGAGCCCCAGGCTCCTCAATGATGTGGTCTGGACTTTTTAACACAGACATCAGGGGTGCGGAATCAGTCCACTTTATCCCCTTGTCTCCAACACAAGCTTCTGCAAACTTAGGCTCATACACAGTCTTCCCGATGTCCCTGCAAGCTCCTGACATTGCATGCAACATTTCGTAGGTTTGTGCGTTTTTCTGGGGAACGTAGATTTAGACTTTCATCAGATTCCTGAAGGAATATGTGACCTAAAAAAGGTTAAGAGCAGTCTGATGGTTCTGGAAGGAAGAAGTCTGAAATTGATTAAACAAGGCCTAGCTATGCCTGCTACCCTCGGTTTTCCTGCCATGGCCACACCAGGGCTCCCTTGCCCCTGAAATTCTCTGTGAAGGTTCACGAAGGGTCTCTCTGCCCAGTTGCCCCCACAAAACCCAGTCTTAATGATATCCATCTCCTCTTGGGGCAAAACATCACTTTTATTTTCACTTTGAGCACTTGAGTCACATCTCAACTCCATCTCACTGTACTCATGACGCAGTCCTGCCAGGACTCAGTCTTGGTCACTCCCTGAAAGGCAGCTTCGTGGCTAATCAGGGAATTCTTGGGTTCTAGGCGAGCACTGGAAAACACCTGGAGAGGGGTCCCTGCACAAGTTTGTAGACAGCCTCAGTCCTCCAGAGCAGCCCCAAATATTTTGTTCCTGCCCCTACCCACAAAAAAAGCACATTCAGAAAAGCTGAAAGTCTGCAGATAAGAGTGAACACACGTACACATGGGGGTATATGTGCTCAAGGGAGGTGGTGCATGCCTGTAGGATAGCGTGTGTGTGTGTGTGTGTGTGTGTGTGTGTGTGTGCAGCCTTCCTGTATACAGTCACAGGGCCACCTCCCACACATATGCAGACACCAGCATGAGCTCACACACGCCTATAACACCCATACTCCCACATAACCCTGTGAGCCCAGGCCTCACACACGCACACACATGCGTGTGCACACACACGTACATTATCCTGTGTGCGTGACCCCAGTCTTCACGTAGATGTGCATATGAAGACCTCACAGGAACACCATTGTGTCCGCATCTCATATGAGCATCCTCACACACCCCTAGACCTCACACACATGTGCCTTCCTACGTGCACACAGCTCTAACCTGCCATACATGTGCACATTTAATGAGTCATGTTTACACCCTTGTTCTCATTCAACCCAGCCAATAGCACTCTTGTAATACTCACGCACATGCACCCTTGCAAGGCACACTTGCATTTTCAGGCCTTACACACGAAGCACCTCTTCCTGGTGCATATGCATGAATGCTTGCACACCCTGGCAGGGCACACCAGTGTACCCCAGTGTCACAAGCAATTTCCCTCAAAAGCCCTTTTACAGCCACACACATCACTCCTCAAAATGCACACTAGTACACACACATTCAGAACTCACACCAATACACACCTGCCTCCAAGGCCCCTCCCCCCATGCTCCTGCTGCCACAGCAGAAACCAACCAGGGCATCGGTGCTCCTTTGCCCACAAGGCAAACTCTGCCTCCAAAATGCACCCAACCCTTGACCCATCCCAGGATCCTCCAGAAACCCAGCTGGGGACATCCAGGAATCCCTCCCTGACACTCCACACCCTACTGGGCCACCCACAAGGGCCTCCCCTCTTTCCTCATCCTCCCATCCTTCTCTACACAGCAGTCATCAGGGCAGAAAATGAGCTCTGGACTGGGCAACTTTGCTTGTCCAGAGCCACTGCACCCTTCATACCCTAGCCCCTGAAACAGCGGTGCTCCCCGCTACAGCTTCCTGATTTCCCCTCCCCACCTCCCAACACCCGGGAAGCCTGTCATGCTCAGATATTAACCCCTACTGTACTGATGCCCTCACTCCTGGCAGGAGCTGAGAAAGGGGAGGTAGGGAGGGAGAAGTTGGCCACTCTGTACAGTCACTGTAGGTGTCTAAAGTCAGGAAGAACTACCGGTAGCTGGTGAATTCTCTGTCACTGGAGGTATCTAAGTGGAGGGGGATGGCCACCTCAAGCAAAACTAGAGAAGGAATTCCAGCTTTGGACCCAGCTGACTAGGAAAATCCCTTTTTAACCCTAAGTCTCTAAGAATCTGTGTGTATCCAGGTTGTGTGTACTTGTGTGCATTTTGTGTGTATGTGTGTGCACTGGCATACACTGTCAACCCTTCATCCCTACATACACACTCGCCTGGCTAGCTTGGCACATCTGTGCACCCACAAACATGCCCACGCCCGACTCTGGACGCTCTGTACACAAGCAGGTGCCCCCAAACCCATGCAGCCTGCCTTCATCTGTGTACACAGGAATGCTCCCCAAGCACTGCAGGCACACACACCCCGCTAGAGACCCTGACCTCCCCGCCCCCCATGCCCTCCAGGACTTCCTGAGGCACAACTCACTTGCCCAATTCCTCGAAGAGCTGGTACTCTTCCGTGAAGCGGGTGCAGGTGATGGTGGCCATCCTGGCGCTGGGCAGGCAGGTGAGGCTTGGGACTGGGGGACCAGGACTGAGGCGCTGCTGCTCTGCTCCCGAACCTAGGGACCACTTGCCTGCCCGTGCTGCTGAATGCAAACAGAGAACCGGTTTGACTGACGAGCCTGGGGCTTCTGAGCAGGGCACTGTGGCTGCTCACAGCCTCGCGAGCCTTCGTCAGCATCCAGGTCCCCATGGCAACCACCTCCGAAACGCCCTGTTCCCGTTGCCCCGGTAACTGCCTCCCCAACACCTGCCTGCCTTCCACTGCGAAACCTGCTCTCGGACGCCCTGACCATACCGCACACAATACTGCAAGCCTGTGTGGGCCTGGGGGTGGGATGTACCCAGCACCTCTGGGGTGATGGACCCAAGGAGGGCCTGGAGGAGGTGGAATAGAACAAACTTTGTCCACAAGTGATCTTTTCTCTTCCCACCTCCCCCACCTCCAACTGTGGGGCCCTTGTAGCAGACGGGATGGGATTAAGTGGGGCAAAAAGGCAGTTGCCATGGTAACAGCCAGTGGGTGCCGCATTCCGGATGGTCCCCAGGAAGGAATGACAGGATGCAGTTACCCTGGCAACTTCATCTCTAGAGAGACAGGTATTGCCCCGTTGCCCTGGCAACAGCTGGGTTCTAAGGTTTACAGGGAAACGATGGCTAATTCACAGGGATGGCTCTCCCTCTGTGGATCACTGTAGTCTCTGTTACTGTCTCTCTGTTGCCCTCTGTATTTTTTTTTTTTTTTTTTTTTTTTTGCTTCTGCCTCTGTCTTTCTTGTTATGCTCGTGCTCTTTTAGCTCTCTTACCACCTTGTCCATCACACTAGCACTCCAGCTTGGTGCAGAAGTGCAGAGGACACTCCAGGATTCTGGAGGGAACAGCCCTGACTGCCTGCTCACCCCCACCTCTCACAGCTGTGACAGTTGCTCCCCTCCAGAGCCCTCCTCTGCAACCTCTCCCCAACCCCATGCCCCCAACGGGACCATGGAAATCTGGTCTCCTGGTGCTCATGTCCCAGTTTCTGCTTGTGCTTCCAGTCAAGGTAAAAAAAAAAGAAAAAAAAAAAGGCGAGAGGGGGCTGTGGGGAGGTGAGCATGGCATGGCTTACCCGGGCTAGGCCACTGGCCAGAGACTTGCCATGAAATCTTCAATCCAAAATTTTGTGGGCACCTTCCCTGCCAACTTCAACTCTTCAGGGCATCAGCCATACCTACAGCCACAAGATCTTCCTCTAAGATCTTGGAGTTAGGAAGAAAAGGGACTGGAGTTTAAGACTAAGGATCTGAGTTTGAGCTCTGATTCTTGGACATTTATTATTTTATTTATTTATTTATTTATTTATTTTGGAGACAGAGTCTTGCTCTGTCACCCAGGCTGGAGTACAGTGGTGCAATCTCGGCTCACCGAAGCCTCCGTCTCCTGAGTTCAAGCGATTCTCCTGCCTCAGCCTCCCAAGTAGCTGGGACTACAGGCGCACACCACCACACCTGGCTAATTTTTTGTGTTTTAGTACAGACAAGGTTTCACCATGTTACCCAGGCTGGTCTCAAACTCCTGAGCTCAGGCAATCCACCCGCCTCAGCCTCCCAAAGTGCTAGGATTACAGGTGTGAGGCACCATGCCCGGCCTTTGGACATTTATTAGCTGAGTGATCACGGGCAAGTCACTCACCCTCTCTGAGCCTCCAGCTCCTTTTCTACACAACAGGGGAATGAAGATGCCCTGCAGGGGAAGGCTGTGGAGATGGAGTGGGTTAAGGGCTGTGAAGGCCTTTGGGAACTATGCAAATAGGAGGCCTCTTTCTAGGCTCTAGAGGAGGAAAATGAAGGTTTAAGGCTGGCCCGTGACCACCCCATCACTCTAGCTTGGGCTTGGCATCTCAGACCCTGCATACACCTTCCCCTCTCCACTGAGGAAAAAGGGTGCCTTGGCCCATTTCGCAGCTTGATGGGCAGAGGCTTCATGCCAGCACCTGCCCCCAGTGAGCATGGGTTGGATAAAAGGATCCAGGCATCCAGACCCTCAGGGATTCTAGCCCACCCGCTCTGAACCTCCACATTGCCTTGCTAGTCCTCTCACTTGCAGGACATGTTATCTGCTTGTTGGTATTCTCCAACCCCACGAAGTCCCTGACTCACTACCCTACTTGCAGGGGCCCCCTGGAGACATCCGGATAACCCTCCCATTCTGCCCTTCTTCCTGGGAGTGGGCTGTGGGGGAGAATAAAGGGTGAGTTCTCCCATTCAGCCACTGTTCCCAGGAGAGGAGAGGGAGGGTGGGAGAGGGAGGGCGGCAGAGGGGAAGAGGGGAAGTGAGCAAGGGAGGAGGGGGGTAATGGCTTAGCCACTAATTGCACCATTACCACCTTCGGAAAAAGGGAGAACCACTCAGTTTTGTTTCTGCGCACAATATGCTTCCCGCTTCTGCCGCCAACGTTGCAATTCAGAGGCAGAGTGGAGAGGCCTATGCCTGGGGGCCGCACAGCCAGTGGGCAGCAGGCAGGGCACAGAACACGGTGGCCAAGCTACAGGCCTATGTGGGGAGGGTGGGGGAGGGCTGCACTGCTACCCTCCTGCCCCAGACCCTCTAGCCTGTCCCCCAGGAGGGGATGGCTTCCACACAAGAAAGTGCTGGAAGAGCCCTTAGTGACCACCGAGGCCACCTGCCATTGCACAGGGACAGGAGAGGCAGTGTAGTAGTTAGGGTGACTCCACGACTTACGGGCTATGTGATTTTGGATGAATATCCTAACTTCTCTGTGCCTCTGTGTCTTCATCTGCATAATTGGGTCAATAATATTCCCTACCTCCAGGCTGTTCTGTAGATTAAATGAGACAAGCACAGTGGCTGACACTATAAATGCTCAATAAATGGGAAATTATAATCAAGAAACTCAAAAGTCCTCTCCCCTCACACACCACTCCCTGAATCACGGAAGCACACACCATCATCTCAAGTCCCGGCACTTCAGGGCACTGTTCCCTTAGTCTGCACTGGAGTTTAGCTCATGGTTTGGAAATCACCTTGTCTAAGCCTAGTTTGCAGCAATTTCTGTAGAACAAAGAACTAGAGCTAGAAGGAGAGGAACCACAAGGCTCTCCAGCTCATCGGGTGCCAAAGGAATGATGATACTGTTTTAAAAATTCACAGTAAAACAAAAAAGCAACTATGCTGTGAGATTATGAGGCTGTATTAATGGAAATCTAATGTTCCAAACTGGGACAGTCCTGCGTGGCTGGGTGCTGGCCTGACGCCTGTTTCCTCTCTCCATTCCCACTGATGAAATGGAGCATGCTCAGAAGTGAGCAGAGCACGTGGGGAAGACCCTGGCATCAGGTCCCTCAGAGGAAGGTGTGAAGGAATGGAGGCAGGAAGATGGCCACCTCTCTCCCTGTATGTGATGTGGACCACGGGGGCAGCCTCTGTGGCTGCTGGGAGCAGGGCCAGCACAGCCCCGCTCCTGTCATCTCTTTCTTCCCTACTTCCATCTCTCCTTTCCACTCTCCTTTCTTTTCTCCTCTTGCCCTCCCCTCTTCCTCATTTTTCCTCTTCCCTCCTTTGCATCCTTCCTTCTCGGTTCTCCGTCTTTCTCATCCTTTTTACTTCCTTTCTGGTTTCCAGCTCCCTCTCTTTCTGTCACTCTTCTCTCCCTCCCCTGCTGGCCTACACTGTGCATGCGGTCCTGGGGGATGGGCAAGTTGAGGGCTGCAGATCCAGATAGCAGAGAGATGGCTGGAGAGGCGGAAGAGAGACGAAGAGGAGGGAGAAGAGGAAGAAGTCCCCTCTGAAAGTCTTACACATGAGCACACACACACACCCCTCTGAGCCTTCCAGAGCCTAGCTCAGCAGTGTGGGCACTGCCTCGGACAGGCACCCCCCACCTTCCTGAGGGTAATAGCCACTCTGCTGAGAAGGCATGACTGCTAATTCACCACCTCCCCTGAGCCCGCGAGGCTAGCAGCTGTGCCCGGTGGTGGCGGGCACTGAGGAGCCAGCCGTGCCTCTGTGGCGCTGAGAGAATGAGCCGATGATTACAGGAGGGGGACTGTTCCTGCCAAACTCCCCACTCCCCAGGGCCAAAGCAGACACGAGAGGCAGCACGTGTGCCCCCATCTGCAACACGCGTGTGGCATTCGAGAGCAGGCCTGCATGCTATGGGCTGGTTGCCAGGGGTGGGAGCCCTGGAGGTTGCTGAACCCAGTCCTGACATGCCAGAATAGGGATTGGCACATGAACACAGGCAGTGCCCCACAGAGACAGAAGGGATGAAAAGTGACCAGGGCTGGGTTCCTGCATGGGTGATTGTAGCCCCAGTGGCATTGTGACAGCTGACTCAAATCCCACCTTCCACAGCCCACACACATATGTGCTCACACACATATGCCCAAGTGCCCCAGGGTCCTGCAGGGCCTGGGCAGGCACCACAGAAAGCATGCCATCCAAAGGGTCCCCACAGGGCCTGTCCCACTAAGGGCAGTGAGCATGGGGGGCAGAATTGGTGGAAAGTGGGCCAAGAGAGAAATGGTCCTGCTGAGGGTCTGGGTGGAGGGAGATTGGGTTCATTCATTGCAGTAAGTAAGGCTAGGCCTACATGAAGAAGTGGGGGAAGTCAGGGATCAAGGAGCAGCACTGTCCCTGAGGTCTCCCACACAGGAGGCACTCTTGCAGGGGAGAGTGAAGCAGAGAGCCATGGGACAGAGGACAATGGCTACTGGGCCGAGGGCTGCATAGCACTCCTTGCAGTTAGAGGACCTGAGTTCGAGTCCTGGAAGAGCTTGCAGGAGGTCTCCCCAGCAGAACCTCCACTTCCTCCTGAGAAAGATGGAGCCCAGAGCACTGGCCCTCCATCCAGGTATGGGGCTATCACTTGGCCCTTGGGGAATGGGTTACCAGAGCCCAGGACTCCACTGGCAGGGCCCAGCTTGGACAGGCTGCCCCCTGGCTCTGGCCCCTACAGCTGGCAGATCAGCTGCCATCTGGTGCAGCCAAGGAAGAAACAGGGGGTCTCACCAGGCATCTCTGGGCTCCACTTCCCCAGATCTGTGGCCCGAGGGACCGGAGCTGCCTCTGATCTGCCCTCCCTTCCCTCCCCACAAGCACAGGTGCTCAAATGGTACGAGCAACCGCCTGGCAGTGCCAGTTGGCGGCCTGGCACAGAGTCCAGACCCAGGTGCCCCGGCTGGAGGAAACTTGGGCCACAGGAGATGGGAGGGGGCTGGCAGGAGCCATGCTGATTGCTGGGAAAAGCAGAAGTCACCACAGGCTGAGCCTGTTATCGTAGTGCTTGAGTGCTCTGGGGCACCCAAGACCCTCCACCAATCTCAGGCCTAGGCCAGCCGCCAGCTCCTCTAGACCAGGTTGCAGGCTCAAGCTTGCGTGGGGCCACCGGGCTGTTTGCTGAGCGCTGGGTTGGGTAGGACTCAGCTAGGCAAGCTCTGGGCTGGATTTGAGACTGGACCAAGACCTGGGGTCAAGTCTCCTTCTCAGGGCACCAGGAACAGGTGCCAGCCCCCTCCCCAGCTGGTCTTTCTTGGTTTAGGTTGGTCACAGGCAGTAAGCCTCAGTGATTAGGGGACAGCAGAAAGGGCCATTCACGGTCCTGCACTTGTGGTGCCAAAGGGCAGGGGCCCCGGGAGAGAAGTGGGGGCTGGAGCTGGAGGGTAGGCCTCGGGCAGGGCTGACTCAGCAGGCACAGGAGAGGCCTCCATACAACTCGTGCAAGCCTGGAGCAGCAGGGAAGCCTTGGCTCCATGCCACCCTGGAAAGGCCCCACCCACACAGCTGGGACAAGCACCCAGCAGAGCTAGAGTACCCTGAGGAGTGGGCGAACTATGGACAGCTCATCTCCCAGGGTGTGTCAGGCCTGGGCCACCGCCCTAACAGGTGACTTACTGCTTCAGAGCCTCCCTCCTGAGCAGACTGAAATGCTGGAGGTCACTGGAATCCAGAGGCCTCTGCCTGTCCTGGCTCCTGCCCCATGACACAGCTGGGCATCAACATCATAGAGGCAGGAAAAGATGCTAGTTGGGGGAGGTGATAAGGGGTAAAAAGAATAGGGCCAGGAGGAAGGGGCCTAGAGCATGAATGGTCACCTCCACCCAACAGCCTCAGGCCAGACCCTCACTCCTGGACTCAGCCACATCTGCAGTGGGGATGGAGCTCTGTAACCAATACCTGAACACATACCGCACCCACCCCACCCCACCCATCCTGCTCATCCACAAGCTGATGAGTCCTAACAGGCCTCCTTTGCCAGTGACAAAAATAACTATTTTCAAAATTCACAGCAGGGCTTTCGCCTACACACACTGCGCCGACTGGAACCTGAAGGGAGATATGCAGAACGCAGTGTGCGGATGGAGGCGCGCTAGGCGGCAGGCAGGCTCTGCAACACCCGTGGCCTCCTCGCTACCACTCAGCCTGCCCCCCACCCCAACACACACACATGCACACTAGCCCAGAATGGCCAAATGGGAAGTGCTCTTAGATCATCACTGAACATAGTGGGATGTTGAGGCCCAGAGAGGGTCAGGGATGTGCCTGAGGTCACATAGTGGGTCTGTGGCAGGACTCCCATTCCCCCACCTCCTAGCCAGGCTGTCCACCTCCTCTCCTGTTCACTCGGGCGACCGTGAGCTCATACCTGCCCCCAGGACACACATGCACACACCCACACATGCTCATAGTCAGACAGCACTGCATCCCTCACTTCCACGTTACGACACTTTAATCAAGTTCACAAGCTCCTCCACAACCTTGGCCAGTCTTCCAGAGCCTCATGAAGGAGGCAGAGCCAGGGCTAGCATCCCCACTTGCAGGTGGGGAAATCAAGGCCTAGAGGGCAAGAACTGTGCCCCAGGTCACAGGAGAACCCAGGTGTCCTGGTACTGGTTTGGGGGCTCTTCACAGCTCTTTCTACCACCCTTGGTGCTGCAGCAGTTAATGGCCCAGCCAGTTTCTCTGGGTACTGGAGGGGCCAGAAGAGGAATTTTGCACCACGGTGCCTGACACCAGTCTGACCCGAGGACTGGCCTAGGCCATGTGAAGACCCAGGAAGGTCAACCCCCCCGACCCCTGCCCTCCACCCACAGCGCTTGGGGGTCCCTGTAGAGAGCAGCCAGATTTCCATGCTTCAGCTGGGGGCCAGGCTTGGAGTTGCCTCCAGGCAACTCCCAAACACCACCACAGGGATCCCGTGTTAAGGGGGAAGCCTTAAAGGAGTTGTCAAGTGGCAAGGCCGGCCAGGAACTCCACCGTGGTCCCAGGCTCCAGGGCCACACCAAAGAGTCACAAAGTCATTAGAGCTCATTTTACAGATGAGGAAACTGAGGCCAAAAGCTCATGTGGGTCACCTGAGGTCACAGAGCAAGTCTGTGAGGAGGCAGGACTGAGACACAGGCATCCCAGTCTGGTTTATTCCCACCCACTCCTAACCAGGCTCCCTACCCTGTTCAACCAAGGGACTCTACACCCTCCAACTCCTTGTAGATGGAGACGTGACAGGCTTCTCCCTGAGAAACAGCAGGGCCAAGCCGGAGTGGGGAAGATCCTCTAAAGGACAGTTTTCTCCCTCCCCACCATCAGATCCGTTGGGACATTAGCCTGGTGTTGAGTTTACGGAAAAAGGACCGAAGCTTGCAAATCTTGCATTTTTTCTTGCGACGACCCCGGGAGAAGCTTCGAGCCCTCCCTTCGTCTTCCTCCTCTTCCTCATCACTGGCCCAGGGCCCCCAAGCACCCCCATTAAAGTCAGGATGAGCCCGGGGGTTCTCAGCTGGGTAGCGTACCGGGATGGCTGTGCGGTTATATTCCGCCAGGCGAGCCAGCAGTGTGCGGACCACATCAGGCCGCTGGCCAGCCAGGTCCTCCCGTTCATAAGGGTCAGCACTGATGTTGAAGAGCCACACGGCCTGGCGGACACTGGCCATTCGTTCCAGGTTCCACCAGCTACCCGGGAAGGTGGCCAGTGTCTGCGGCGGGATCCAATCGCCATAGCCGGGGTCTCCTGTCAGCAGCTTCCACTCACCCACGCGGATGGCAGCCTGCACAGCGGTGTTCCAGATGCCAAAGCCGCCCTCCAGGGAGCCATGCTGGGCATGGTTGTAGAGTGGGTCGATGTTGTGCAGGATCTCCGTGCGTGGTGAGGCCCGGCCCTCGCTGATGGCCGGCCACACGTCATAGCCATCCAGCCCATCGGCTGCTGAGGTGGTACCACCTGCCAGACCCACCAGGGTCGGGTACCAGTCAGTGATGTGCATCAGTGCCCGGCTTGTCCGTTGCTTTCGCTTGAGCAGGGGACTATGGACAAAGCCTAGGCCCCGCACGCCACCTTCCCAATAAGTGCCCTTGCGTCCTCGGAGTGGCCAGTTGCTGCCCCCCGAGAAAGTCTGGCCACCATTGTCACTGGAGAAGATGATGACACTGTTGTTGTAGAAACCGTAGCGCTTCAGGGCCCAGGTGATGTTGCGCACAGCCTCATCCATGCAGGTCACCATGGCCGCGTACTTCCGCCGGGCCACATTGCCCATGGTGCGGTAGCGGTACAGGTACTCACGAGGGGACTGCAGGGGTGTGTGTACTGCCTGGAAGGCCACATAGAGGAAGAGGGGACGCTGAGGGCTGTGGCTGGCCAGGATATGGCTGGCGCGCTGGGCGTAAAGCATAGTGGAGTACTGGCCGCTGAGCCCCCAGGCCACATTCTCACCCTCGTGCAGGTCGAAGCCGCATACGCCTGGGCCATCACAGTTGTCATAGGTGTAATAGTCCACATTGCCCGTGAGCGAGCCCAGGAAGGTGTCGAAGCCCCGACGGGTGGGCAGACACTCCTTCCGGTAGAAGCCCAGGTGCCACTTGCCCACCATATGGGTGGAATAACCCGCCTCCTGCAGCTTCTGTGGCAGTGTCACCTGGTCCAGGGGCAGGCAGTTGGGCTGCTGTGGGCGGATGATGGAATGCTGGAGTCCTGTGTGGATCTGGTACCTGGTGGAGAGGAGGGGAAGGCACAGAAGGCACAGGTAAGCTACAGACCATTGCTCTGGCCATCCAGTCCCCAGTACCACTGTGAGGTGGGCTGTGGTCCCAGCACTACCAGCAAAAATAATAACAGTAACCACCAGGTATTATCTACTGTGCTAAGCACCTCAAATGCGTTATCTCATCGACTCCTCAAAATCACTGGAAGTAGATCATATTGTCATTTTACAGATGAGGAGATTGAAGCTCAGAATGGCTAAGCCACTCACCCAAGATCACACAGCTAGGAAGTTGGAGAGTTAAAAGTTGAACCCAGGGTAATAATGACAATAATAATAGCTAATACCGAGCACTCACTGTGAGCTTGGCATTACACTAATCCTCTTATGTGAATTATCTTTCTTATTCCTCACCACAAATTCAGAGGTACATATTATTGTTCCCCTTTTCCAAATAAGGGAACTGAGGCTTGGTAAATTAAATTAGTTGCCCAGTGACTCACACGGCTAGTAGTTGGAGTGGGATTTATAACCCAAGCAGTCTGACTCCAGACTTCGGAATCCCTAAGCTCTAAGCTATTAACTTGCACTGGGGCCTAGAGCAAGCCCTGCTTTCCCAGGCAAACTCTTACTCACTCTTCAAAGCTCAGTCCAAATGTTATCCATGCTATAAGGTCTTTCACAACTCTCCCAAAGAATTAGTCACTTTTGCTTCTGGGTTCCCCTAGCATTTAGTACACGCCATCGTTTTCTTACTTGGCCGTGGGATTATACTCGTCTGCACATGCTCTTGCGCCCAGTGACATGTGATGGGACTGTCCTTTATTCAACCTTCTGTTCCTAGCACCCAAGTGATGTTCAAAGAGCACTCAATTATTTATGAAATGAATGAATGAATGACACTCAAGAGGGTTTTAGAGCCAGAAGGGACCCAATTCATTCTCTAGTTTACTCACCTCATCTTAAAAAGGACGTAAGGTCTTTTTAAGGGAAGGGGAAGGGCCTTAACCGAGGTCACTCAGTGGTCAGGAACAGAGCCAGGACTTGAACATAAATCCAAGCAGAGTCTAAGCAGGGACTCTTTTTCAGCAAACTGGGCTGCCGTATCTCTTCCCACATGGGGGCCTCAGTTTGCTCCCGTATAGGAGTTGGTTGAAATGGGAAATTTCTAAGACTCGTCTAGTTTCCCAGTTTTTTAAGACCAGCTCCCAAGTGCCTGCCTGTGAGCTCATATGACCCCTTGATCCAGGCTCTCACCCTGAGGCAGGAGTAAATGGCTAGGCAAATCCTGAATTCCTCATTTATCCATTCATATCCCATCTTCCCCCTTCTGTGGTCAAGGCTCCCATGTGATCTGCTTATGGTGTCTTGCCTTTACTCAAGTCTTGAAAGTCCCAGAGTAAATAAGAAGCCTGGAACTTCACAAGTATGTTAAAATCCCACACCTTTTTCTCACCCCCAGGCATCCAAATTAAGCCAAGCCCTGAATACCTGACATCTTTAACCAGAGCACAGGAGTGAGTTTCTGTTTTGGTTTCCTTATCTTAAAGCTGTTATTGTTGTTAGCTATAATTAGCTACTACCGCCATTTTTAACACTATGTGCCATACGCATACATTATCTCATTTAACTCTCATTTTAAAAACCTACAGGGAAGTCTATTACCACCCCCATTCTACAGATGACAAAACCAAGTCCCCCAAAAGTGCAGCAATGACCCAAGTTCAGACAGCTGACAAGCAGTGGAGCTAAGCTTTGAACCCGGGTCCACTCAAGTCATGCTCAAAATCTTTTGGTGATAACAGCCTCTCCAGGCCTCAATCAAGCTAATAAATTATTGGATTTGATATGAGAAGCGCCCTAGGGCCCTGAGTCCCAACTGGGCCTGTCTTCATAGAGGTGGGGTGCTGTGGAGTGCTGGCTTGTAAAGCGGATGGGCCAGCTAAGAGTCATCAAAGCCCACCTGCAAGTGAGTCACAAGAGAAACTTTGCCTCTCTCCAGTGTCACAAAACACAACTGGATGTGTTAACAAACACTAACGAGGGCTGTAAGCATCAATGAGATGGAGCCAGCTGCAGGGGGTGGAGGGCAGGCACTGGTCGGCCACGTTCAGTTAGCTTCGCAGATCAGGGGACTGGAGCACTGCCCTGCTGCTGTCTGCTCATTCCGCTACTTAAACCAAAAGTCACCTCTTAGGACAGAAACGCTAAGTTGTGTATAACTCTTGGGAATGCAGACTCCTCCACCCTCTTCTGCAGGTCAACATTGGTCTTCACCACTACACCACCAACCTGCATGCACCACCACCCCAACCCACACACACCCCACACCCCTCCTTCTTTCTTCTGTTCTCCTTCTGATTCCTGGATCTAAACGCTGGGTGCCAGATCGAAGGAAGAAAGGACACCATTTGATGCCCAGCTCCAGGACCCCCGCCAACTGGCCTCTCAATCCTATCTCCCACAGACCCTGAAGTTGGGCACGGGCACCAAACTAGGCCCTCCCTGAGTCCTTGCCTCAATTTCTCCCATCCAAGAAATAGTGAGACTAAGAAACAGGGAGACTAAGGCTTCTGGTTCCTGAGATCACATTAGTGGCTCTTGGGTGGAACTTGGGAGAAAGCATGCCTTGGACCCCATCCAAGGAGAATTAGCTTCAGCACTGCCAAAGGATTTTCTCATAAGTGGCCAGAGTTTGCCTTCCATATCCCCACCTCCTGTTTCCCTGCTCTTTTAATCCTGTAATCCTGCTGCCTCGCCTGTGGACATTTCCTTGTGGAGGAAGCAGCATGTCTACTTGGGGCTCCAAGCCAACTTAGGAGGATTTTGCAGATGAAAAAACAGAGGCTCAGAGAAATGAAGTAACCACCCTAAGGCTACACAGGTCATGGTATCCTATGTGTCTTTCTCTTCCACCTATCAATTCCTTGGTCTTCTCCCAATGTATTCATCAAGCAGTATGGGGACCTGAATCTCTCAGGAGACATAGAGGCTGCCATATATTGACAGCCAAGCAGGTTACACACAACTCATTCCAACTTTGCCACTCCTTTTCAAGATGAAAACTGTTCTTCGCTCCATTTTACGGACAAGAAAACTGAGGCTTAGAGAAATTAAATGACTTGCTCAGGGTCTCGGGGTCCATAAATAGAAGCAGCAGTAAATGTCAGAGGCTGCCATGTTCCTCTAACAAAGGGATGACCAGATGTCTCCACGTTGTGTGGAATGTGAGTGTCCTGGAACATCAAAGCAAGAAGACCTCAAAGATGATGAAGCCCATTCAGTGTAAAGGAAGGGTAATTGAGGCCTAGAGAGGGCGAGGGACTTACTAATGATTACACAGCCAATAGGAGATTTCCCAGATCCCAGCATGGGGTGGTACTGGCAGGAGAAATCTATCAACTGGGTTGATTTGGGGTTTAGATGCCCAGTCCCGGGGCCTTGAGCCACGCCTACCTGCCAGTGAGGAGCTGGCTCCGCGAAGGCGTGCAGATGGGCTGGATGTAATAATTCTCCAACTTGACCCCCTTGGCCGCCAGCCTGTCCAGCGTAGGGGTCTCGATATCTGAACCATGGTAGCCCACGTCGTGGTAGCCTTGGTCGTCCGTGAGGATGAAGATGATGTGGGGAGGCTGGGGCGGAGCGGCCGAGGGCTGCTCGCCAGCCTCCCCGGGCCCGTCGGCCACGAAGCTCGGCTTGGCCCAGTCCCAGGACAGGTAGCCGAAGCTGATCAGGCTGACCAGGGAGAAGCCAGTGAGGGTGTGCATCGCCAAGCCGGCCCGCGCGTCCCGGCGCGCCGGGCTCCTGGGGCCTCACCACCTCGCGCGCCCAGGGCGCACCACCGGCCCGCCGGCTCGGATGCTGCGAGGGAGTTCAGCGCCCCCCGGGGACGGCCCAGTGTCTGGTCCGGGACTGGCTGCCGGACGGCTGGGCCGGATCTGCTCGGCCGCAGCGGGGCGCTCTGGGGAGGTCAGGCCCGCGCCGAGCTGCCTCCCGCTGCCTAAGCGCAGGCCCTGTGCCGCCTTTGCTCCCTCTTCCCCAGCTCAGCCCGGCCAGCCTGAGACGCGGCGTGGCAGCTTCCAAAAAGTGCTCTCTACCATCCTCTGACTCCCCTCTTCCTTCTTGCCCTGGATTTCTCCCGCCTCCTAATTTCTCTCTCCTCTGCTTTCCCGGCCTCTCGCCCCACCCGGAGTCCCTAGAACAGCCCAGCTCCCTGCAGGGAGGTGGGCAGGACCCCAGAGGGGAAGGGGAGGGAGGCACGAGTTGGGCGGGTCGAGGGGACACGGCGGGAGAGAATTCGAAAAAGTTGTAACATCTGCCGGGCCGGGCCGAGCCCCAGGTGGAGGGGCGGGACGCAAAGCAGCGGCTCCACCTCCCGGGCGGGAAGCCCCGGCCCTCTCGGCCTGCTGGCTCCAGCGCCCGCCCCTGACCGGGATGGGGAAAGGATGGAGTGGGGCTGCTTGGAATTCGATGGAACAGCTCCGGAATGGCTGGGTCAGACATTCCTCGATCATGGAGCCTTAGCCTCTCTGAGTGCCAGCCCTGGAAGGAAAGCCCATCATTTCCTAGTCCAACCGGGTCATTCTACAGATGGAGAAACTGAGGCCCGGAGATAAGCCTCAACGCGTCTAAGTCACAGAACAAGTCAGTGGCTATGTCTCTAAGGCTCACCGTGGCTGTTGGAGTGGCGGCTGCCTTCGGTGAGCCGGTAGAGAAAGCGATGGAGAATGGCAAGCACTTTGGCAAGCCCCCGCGGCTGGAAGTCAGGAAGCTTGGTTGTAGCCTTGCCAGCTCCCCTCTCCTCAATCCCTCCCTCCTCCTCGTTCTGCAATTCCCAACTAGAATCTTAGAATGCCAGCGCTGGAATCCAGAGGGCAGGGGCTGTTTTATCCATCTCGTATCCACAGGGTGCAGCACACAGTATAAGCTCAATCAGTATATGTTGCATGAATGAATGGATGCATGGGCCCCAGTGGTCACCTAGGCCAGCCTACCCAAGGAAACCTCCACACCAGAGAAGGCAAGCTTGGGGGACTCTGGAACCCGATGAGCATCATAAATGAGTAGAGCAAGAGATAGTTGTCTTGCCCTAAGGAGACACAGGGGCTGCAGCAAGTTAAAAACCACAGCCTGGCTTCCAGCTGACTACAGTCAGGCAAGAATACGGACCAGTGTTTCCAGATCTTCTGATTTTTCAAGAGGAATACCCTCTTTATCTATTAGGAGAACTATTCCAATTGTGAAATGTTAGTGACTAATTGAAAGCAAAATTTAAGCACTTTGTAGGCCAAATCAGACCTCTCCCAGGAATATATCAGACCATCGGTGCCGGTTTGCAAGCTCTGCTCTGCATCATTGTTTTGCAAAATTTTACTAGGCTACATTTTTAAATGGAAAAACTGGGCTAAACAAAACCAGTTAGGCTTCTTTACTTCTAGGATTTCAAATGTTTAACATGCACACTGCTGATCTGCAGGAGGGGCTGGTTAAGCTGTATTTCCCAGTGTTATGTTACCATGGACCCTCTTTCCTGGTTCCCCCACCCCCCAACCAGCTTCTTGAAGGGCCAGTGTTTGGGGACTTTGGGAAGCAAAGACTGCCCAGGTGCATCTTCTCTCCTAGCATCTTTCCCCTGCCAAGATTCTGTCATGATCCCTTCCCTCTTACTTAAAACCACTGCGTGTGGGGAAAGAAACCAGACCTCCAAAATAGCAGCCCGTGTGAATCTGCATTTTGAAATGAGGGCTGCGTGGGGCCAGCCGCTCCCATTTGCTCAAAGCCCCATATTTAGGGTGACCAGATTTATCAGAAGGGAAAACTGAGCTTGTTGTTCTGGCAGAAGACATGTTGAGGACAGACAGGAAAAATACAGCCTCCTGAGGGGAAGGCTGCTAAAATGGTGCTTCCAGAGGCTTCCACAAGGCTGTCTGTCCTGGGGTGTCGAAGTGGAACAAGTCACCAGAGGTCAGGTGGACTAGGGTTTTGCATTCTTTCTATTACCCCAGGGCAAAAGGAACTGGGCAGGGCTGCCTCCCTTCTACTCCAAGCACAAAGAGAAGCAGCAAGGGGATGGGGTGGGGGTTCCACCTGGATCAAAAAAGGCCCAGGGAGGAAAGATCACAGGCGGCAGACCTCTGTGGAGCTGTCACTGAAACAAGTAGTATTTCAGAATTCAAGACAGTGGGCTCTGCTATCAGACTATTTGAGTTCAAATCCTGCCACTCATTTGGGGTCTGGCCTTGCACAAGTTATTTGACCTCCCTTAGCCTCAATTTCTTCATCTGTAAAATGGGATAATAGTATATATAAGATCTACTACAATGCTCAGTAAAGTGCCCAGCACACAGTAAGTACTTGGTGAATGTGAATGGTTACGATGATTGTTCTCTGTGCTTTTGAGAGGAAGGACTAAGTCCTGTGGGTGAAAGTTACAGGAAAACAGATTTCAGACCAATTTAAGGGATTGCTTTTGTAAGAAATCCGGCCACCTGCTTAATAAAAGGATGACAGTGATTGGTAAATCACCATGTGGAGGGGAGTGGGTGAACTTCGGGCCCAACTCTTGTTCCTCAATACTCACTTTTTTCTTAAGAGTCTCCATAATCACCAAAACCCACAGAGGCCTCAGAGAGCACTATCCTCCCTCTATCATTCTAGGGAAATAAACACTGACCCTCAGCAATTCCAATGATGCCATTACACAGCTAGGCCAGGCTGGAACATTTAAACCAGACATTTCCAAAGGCTCAAGGATGACAAGGAGGGAATAAACACAAAGTGTAATGTGAATCGTGGTCATATAGCTTTCAAGATTGGCTCACTTATCTTCCCTTTGTGTTCTCTACAAGACAAGGTGCTTACCTGCCTTCTTCCCTGGGACAATGTCCATCAGCCCTACCCCAACCCACACAGACTCTCAAAACTCCAACATGTCTCAAGTTCAGGCCCAAGAATTAAGACTTAGAGACACAGACGTTCCCTCTCCAGCAAGCTAAACTAGCCTTTTCAGTTTCTGTCTCAGAACTCAGCTGTTTCCAAGACAATTGACAAGAGGAATGTCCACCCCACACAGGAAAGATCTGTCCCCCCATTCTCACAGATGTGTTCTCCTCCCTTAACCCCCAAACGACATCCACATTAAAACACAACAGAAAGCCTAATATCTGCATACAAAATGCATTTCAGATGTGGCAGGGTGTAGTTTTGTTACTTCCTGTCACAGATTTCCATTGATGAAATCAGACTTCAGAAAGTACTGAGCTTCCCATTACTGGATCCATGCAAGAAGGGGGTTAAAGTGCCTGTCTATCCAGGAGATAACAGAAGAGATTCCTGAACTAAAAAGAGGGGAGCAAAATGAAAGGACTTTGAAAGCTCTTTCCCATTTGAAAATGTTACGATTTTAATCACTTGTTCCCAGACAACTTTTTAGGGAGCGGAGATATAAAAGTGAAAAACTGGGTTAGTTGGTTTTGTGGCTTTGTCTCTCATTGCTATTCGTGTGTATGTGTGTGTGTGTGTGTGTGTGTGTGTGTGTGCATGTTAGTGGCTAGGTATATGTGTATGTTTGGCCATCTTTGAACTAAAATTATCTAAGTACCAATATTATTTCCTTCTGATTTATTGCCCTTGGCAAAGACCTTATGCATAAATTATGCATGCTGTCTCTCTCTAGGGGTCAATTTGTCTAGGCTGGATCAAATCAAAGACCAAAAGAAAACATAGAAGGCCTCTGAACACTCAAAATATCACAGAGTTCAATCACTTAACTCAGAGGAGAGCTCCTCAGGCCTTCCTAACTCTTAAGTCTACTGACTCTTACTTCATTCGCAATTCTTATAAGGCCAATCATTTCCTTTCCCAGTCCGAGAATATTAGAAGCAGCTCAGATGGAATATATAAGAAAGTGAGACACTTGCCTATTTTATAGCAAAATATGCTTACATGTTTCACAGTGAAAAATTAAGGAGAAACAAAAGAATAAACGAAAATTCAAACTGATGAATTCCAAAAGCCTGGGAGTTTGGGGTTTATCGGTGCAGGAGCCAAGAACTATATTCACCTGAACAGACCCAGAAACATCGCCAAATCACCGTTCAGCACAGAAGTGAGTTTAGATCTCTTTTTAAGAGTTGAGGATCTCTTTTTAAGAGAGCCAGAAAGGCATCATCTGTTTTTTAAGGTTTCCATCCAAAATGGTTAATATGAACCGTTCATAGTGCAAGGTCATCTTCAGTTGCAGAACATCCTCTCTGCAGACACAGGCTCAGTGAGGCAGCAACATCTTCAGCGGGTTCCATGGTGATGCTGGAGGTCATTCTCAGCTGCCCAACAAGAGTGCCCTCCCTCCCCAGTGGCAGGCCCCTCTCATCCACCCTCTGCCTCCTCTGTGCAGCCCACTGAGGCCAGCATGGTGTTACCCACACTTCAAGCCCCACAAGCTTCAGTAGCTGGCAAAGACACGTGGGACTCAGTGTGGAAGCAGAGAATCCCACTCTGGTGCCCTCTCTGACAGCCAGGCCATATCCCTCTAATGAGCAGGTCTTTCTGTTTGGAAGAGAAAACTCTACATGTTCCCTTGGTCACCTAGTTTAGTGACCACTGGCTCTTACCGTAACTCCCACACTCTCTGCTTCAGCATCATTCATTATAATTAATTACTGATTAATGGAAAGGCCAGAGGTGTTTAAGGAAGCCATACGGCTGCATTGTGGAGAATGGATTGCAGGACCCATGGTATGGGTCCACGCAGGAAGACCACGCAGAGACACGTCTGCCCGATGGGTTGCTCTCCACAGAAGGCAGGCTGAAGGGGTATCTGAGAAGGTATCTAACATCTTCTTGGGTATTACTTGGGCAAAATGGTGCTGGGAAGACAGGGGTTTTCCTCCTTGATACTGGGGCACCTACTTTAGCCTTTCTGGGGCAGACATACATCCCCCCTCTGACCCTCGCTTCCAGACCTCTGGGTGGTCTCACTGAGTGCCCTTGTCTTAGTGATCAGGATCCCTATATCAAGTCTTTGAGCCAGGAGTGGCAAGAGCCCAGGTACCCATGGCCTCCTTGTCTTTAACCCTTCATAGGGCCCAGCCCTGGCATTTCAATGGCTCCTTTCTCTGGCGCTCAATGAAACATTCTTCCGAGAAGATTATTGAAAGCAGAGCTCTGGGTACACAATGGGCGCTCTGTGCTCACAGCCGCTGCCCAATCTGTTTGCCCAGCCTGACTGTGGCCTCACCTCTCCACACACTCCCCACCCTCCACCCACCCGACCCCGGTCCCACCCCAAGGCCTGCTCAAAGGGAGGTCATATGAAAGGACTTGTTCTCCATGTTCTCAGAAGTTCCCGCCCTGGCCTCTTCCAACCTTGAGAGGAATTAGCCTAATGGGACCCAGGCCTGCCTCCAGCCCATCCATCCAGGGCTCTGCCCACTTTGATGTCCAGAGGCTTCTGTCATCACTGGTCAGCTGCAGTTTCTCTCTTATACAAACACCCCCCACACACACATACACACAAACACACACATACTTTCAAAGAAAGAGGTGAAGTCCCAGAGAATCAAATAGAGAGTGGCAGTGCTCATATGCAGACAAACAGAGGGGCTCCCAAAAGTGAGGGTGGCAGGCTGCCCCCCAACCCCACCACGAGGGCCTTCCAGGGTTCAGGGAAGGAAAAAGCGTGTTCTGGTTAAATGTGAGACTCCTAGAACTAGATCGCCTGTGTTCTAGCCCAGCTCTGCCATTTGCTAGCTGCATGACTTAACCTCTCTGTGCCCAGTTTTCTTATTTGTAAAATGGGGGGGGAGAGGAAGAAGAAGAAGAAGAGGAGGAGGAGGAGGAGGAGGAGGAGGAGGAGGAGAAGGAGAAATATATAACCTCATAAGATTGTTGTGAGGATTACAACAGACAAGGCTTCTGAAGCTCTTAGCACAGTGCCTGGTATACAATTAGCTCTCTGAAAATGGTAGCTATTATTGTTTTTGTTACTAAGCTTTGTTGTTGTTATACTTAGATTCTATTTCTACAACTGTATAGCCTCAGGGCAAAAATCTACATTTCCCTGATGAAGTTATTCTCCTCCAAAATTTCAATAGCCACTAGCTGCCTGAAATAAAAAGCTCAAGCGTTTAGCCTGGCATTTGGCACTAGAACTTTGCCTTCCTTCTTCATCATAATGTCACTGGATATATGGAAGGTAAATGGGTCCCGTCACTACTATTACTGCTGTCATTGTCATCATCTACTATACTTGGAGAAACTGGCTTTTAGCACAAATGATAAGAGACTCTGCCTGAAATAAAAATAAATTAAAAAAAAAACCTGACTCGATACCAAATTGAAATTTGGAAGTGATAATAATAATATAATAGCTTACATTTATTGAAGATCTACTGTGCCAGGTACCATGCATAACTCTTTATATCCATTATCTCACTAAATTCTTACCTACCTATAAGGTAGGTAAAATTATTATCATTATCTGCATCTTGCCCATGGAGAAACCGAGAAACACAGAAAGGGTAAGTAACTTGCCCAAAGTCACACAGCTAGAAAGTGTCAAGGCCATGATTTGAATATAGGTGTCAAACCTATTGCCTGCTGCATTAAAGTCCCCACCATATGCTCTCCCGTCACCAAGCCTGTGAATGGGGTCCCCTCTGCACTTCAGTGGTTAGATGCCAACACTCCCAATGCACTGGAATGCCCTGGCAGTGGGCCCCAGAGGCCTGAGAGGTCCGAGTGGGCCTAGGAGTGACATGAGTGCATGCTCTGGGAGACGCCCTCCACCCCCTGCCATGCTGGGATGCTGGGTGGAGCTGCCTCCAGCACTGCTCCACTCCTCCCGGACTGAGTGGGAATTGATCCATCTTGGAAGCCGCTCTCAGGCTTGTCCCCTGCCCTTCCCATTCCCTCCTTGAGGCTCCCTTGCCTGCTCCAATAGCTTCAGGATGTCCCAAAGCCCCTTGAGGCAGAGGCTTCCTCTGGCTTTCTATGTTCTCAGACCCAGATGTCACCTCCCTGTGAAATGAGAGTCAGTCTCTCGGGGCAGCAATCTTGCTGGGTTTTGCTTCTAAGGGATAGCACAACCCAGCCCCCGCTGCCTCCTGGCCTTGGCTAGACTGCTCAAAGCCAGAGATGCTGTCTAATGACAGGGATGAGGCTTGCCTCTGTTCCCATGGCAACTACTGTGCTCTGCTAAGTCAATCACTTTTGAAGTTCCTGCTGGTGTGAAAGTTATTTTGCATAGAAGTGCTGAACCCTTATCCAAGAACTCTGTTCTGAGTCTTTAGATCCTTCCAGGTCTCTTAAAAGTTGATTTTCCCTTTCCCTTCCTTTGTTGAAGTCCTTTAATCTTTAAAGCCCAGCTCAAATCCCACCGCTTCCAAGAGACTTTTCTAGACCTCCTCCTCCCTTCCTTCCCTATTCAGAGTCAATCTCTTGCTCTCCACAGTCCCCTGGGGCATGTTTATGGTTCTATTAGATCACAGTCTGCAGGTTTCAGAGTTATTTATGTGTCTCTTTCTGAGCCCCTGGTGAGTGATCAGCCCATAGTAGGTGCTAAACAAACATTTGTTTGAATTTATTTGAATTTCCTTTCAGGGTTTTAAATATTTTCTATTATTAATAGTACAGGCCGTTACTAATAATCCCTTACACTTGTAAAATTATTTACAGTTTATATATAGCTTCATGCTTGAGGGTACTGCTTTAAACCCCAGCTCCACCCTTCCTAGCTGTGTGACCAGTATACAAGCCTTGTAGCCTCTCTCAACCTGCTTCTCATCAGTAACGTGGATTGTGGTAAAGATAAAACTAAATGTGTAAAGGGTTTACTTAGCACAGGGCCAGATGTCCAGTGATCCTTCAATAAATGTTAATTATTATCATAACTCATGATCTTGTTTGGACCTCACGAAAGCTCTGGGATGTAAAAGGGGCAGGAATTTTGTTAGTGTCATCATTGTTATCAATGACATATGAAGAGACTGAGGCTTAGAGAAGGTAAGAGTTGCCTAAGTGTTCAGACTTTAGTCAAATACTGTGATGGGCACCTATTGTCTGCCTTGCAGCTGCTCCCCTTTCTTGGAAACAGAACCTAGATTTTCTTTGATGGGTTTCCACTGATGGGTTGACTCCAGGAGCAGGCTTGGACAATTAGAGCATCAAATGTCCCTGGTCAAAGTGATTAGTTCAGGAATGCACAAGTGACCTAAGACTGTCTAGTGAGACTCAATTCTGAGAATTTTGTTTGGATTTTTGAGAACAAGATTGTTCATCGTCTCTTTGCTGCTAGACTTGGAGCAAGAAGATTAGAAGCCCGGACCTGCCTGGAGCTAACTGTAGTGAAGAGAAAAAAGCAAAGTGAGAGGTAAAGACAGATTCCCAATAACACCATTTGAGTACATGGGTCCTTTCCAGTCCTACCTGAAGCTAGAACTACTCCCCTGGACTTCAGTTATGGGAACAATATGTTCCTTCTTTCTTACACCAATTTGTGTTGATGTCTGTCACTTGCTACTGGATGAGTACCAACTACTGTGAGAATGCTGTCTTATCCACACAGAAATCAAGGATCTCTTTATCCAATTCATTCACTCAACAAGCACTTACTGAGCAACTATTATGTGCCTTTCACTCACTGGGACTAAGACTACAGATATGGACAAGACAAACCACCTGGCCCTCTTGGAGTTGATGGTCCATTGTCATTCCCTTAGACTTGTGAAGACACTGAGGCTCAGAGAGGAGAACACCCCAAAATATGTGTCCTTCACATGATTAAGAGTGCCTCGGTCCTGAATGAAGCTGGGCTGGAGCTGAGGCAGGCAGTGGTAATTGGCTGATCACTGGCAGGAAGAGCTGGTTTAGGGATTAGTGAGTTTCTGCTCAGCAGGAAGCTTCCAGACCAACGCTGGCAGTTGGACCTAGAGGCTGAGCCCTCGTCCCCTGGATCCAGGACTCCAGGCAGGGGATAGTTTCCTGCGAGCAGCATGGCTCCAAGGTCTCATTTGAGGGTGTCAATTCCCATGCTCCTGGCTTTACGGGTGGACTCGCTTTGGTCTGGAATTCTGATTATGAAGAGGCATTTCAGCATCAAGATTACCCTGGAGGGAGCCTCCGTCTCACAGGGGTTTTCAATATGCTTATCAAAGGGAAAAGCCCCATCTTATAGCCTAACCTGAGCCTAGTTTTTTCCTTTATCCTATGACCCACCCTTGGGAGAACCTAGTCTCTTGGGCAAACCCAGTCTCTCAGGGCCAGGTCTCTCACGGAGGTTGTGATACCTAGAAATTGGATTTGCACTCAGCTGACTTAGTTTGTCTCTGCCTCCTCAGTTCCTAGCAAGACCCTGGCTTATAGTAGATGAGTAAGTCTGTATCTCATGAATGTTTGTAGGATTTTTTTTTTTTTTTTTTTTGAGACGGAATCTTGCTCTGTCACCCAGATTGGAGTGCAATTACGCGATCTCAGCTCACTGCAACCTCCGCCTCCCTGGTTCAAGCAATTCTCCTGCCTCAGCCTCCCAAGTAGCTGGGATTACAGGTGCCTGCCAGCATGCCCAGCTACTTTTTTTTTTTTTTTTTTTTTGTATTTTTAGTAGAGACAGGGTTTCACCATGTTGGTCAGGATGGTCTCGAACTCCTGACAATCAGGTAATCCACCTGCCTCAGCCTCCCAACGTGCTGGAATTACAGGTGTGAGCCACCACGCCCAGCCTGTTCATAGGATTATTTTAAGATGGGGAGAGGCACCCATTCTGAGACAGATTGACCATGAAATCAGTACAGCTTAAACTTCCAGACCCCTCCCTAGCACAGGGTCCTCTCTAGTCCCTGAGGGGGGCTCCGACACTGTGTTCACATGATCATGTATCTGAAAGTTGAGCCCGTCATCTTAACTGCAATCAGTTGTGATCAATGACTCTTCCCTCTGACCTCTTCACTGTTATTTTTCCTCAGGACAGATGGCTTTAGAAGGACTGTGGCATTTTGGGGGTCTGGCTCACGGGAAGTTGAACTGGGGATACATGCACAGTTAAGTCGGCTGTCTCGGTATAGAAATGTCTTCCAGGCCTCTTGCTGTCTGCTGAGCTGACTCACTTGACATATTATGACACAAAGGTGCAGGCCCCAAGCTTGGATGGCAGCGTGAAGGTGTCTTCCAGTCCGCGGCAATAGAAGTATATGTGTTGGAGAAGAGGGACAATTTTGAAATCTAAGGAGCCAAGAGCTAAGCTGTGGAAAATTCTTCCAGTTATCAGACCTGTAAAATTCTAAGCAAAAGACTCAGTGCTCAAAGATGCTTAAACAAAATGGAAATTATTTCCTGTCAGGAATATTCTACAATACAGTACATATCATTATAAATACACACACCAAAACCTTTTTCTTTCTTTCTTTCTTTTTTTTTCCTAGCCCTGGCTAGGACTTTTCTTTTTCTTTTTTTCTTTTTTTTTTTTGAGATAAAGTCTCGCTGTGTCTCCCAGGCTGGAGTGCAATGGCATGATCTTTGCTCACTGCAACCTCCACTTCCCGGGTTCAAGCAATTCTCCTGCCTCGGCCTCCTGAGTAGCTGGGACTAGAGGTGCACACCATCATGCCTGGCTAATTTTTGTATTTTTCATAGAGACGGGGTTTAACCATGTTGGCCAGGCTGGTCTCAAACTTCTGGCCTCAAGTGATCTGCCTGCCTCTCAGCCTCCCAAAGTGCTGGGATCACAGGCATGAGCCACCATGCCTGGACTTCTTCTGTTTTCTTTTTCTTTTTTTGATGGATATCATGTTATGGGTTGAATTATGTCCCCACCCCTCAAAACAAAAAACAAAAAAACAAGAAATGTTTAAACCCCACCTACCTCAGAATGTGTCAGAATGTAGACTTGATCTGGAAATAGGATTTTTACAGAGATAATCAAGTTAAAATGAGGTCATTAGGGTAGGCCCTTAATCCAATATGACTGGTATTCTTATAGAAAGGGGAAATTTGGACACAGGCAGACGTGCAAAAGGAGAACACCAAGCTTTGATGAAGGCGAGGTTAGCGTGACACATCTCCAAGCCAGGGAGCACCAGAGATTGCCAACAAACCACCAGAGGCTGGGGGAGAGGCCCGGAACAGATTCCCTCATGGCCTTAGAAGGAATCAACCCTGCCAACACCTTGATCTCCAACTTTTAGCCTCCAGGACTGAGAAATTAAATCTCTTGCTAAGTTTGTGGTATTTTGTTACGGCAGCCCTAGCAAGCCAATAGCATGTGAAGGAGAATTTATCAGAAAACCCATGTCTGTGGCCCACCAACCAGCAGCAGCATTACACACAGTGACTACATCTCATGTTTTATGCATTCCAGCCATCAAAAATTAAAGAGAAAAATTCAATTAACCCTGCAAGGGGGAAGAGTGGATTATCTTTCCATTCTATGTTTAGAAAATGATTACAAAACCATTTTCCTGTCAAGACTATGGTGACACCTGTGGCCGGTGCTCATCCTCCCAACACTACACTGCTCCTGAGTCTGGGCCTTTTTTCTGTTGTCTGCATCTAGGGCTTCCCTGGTGCCTGAGTGTGCTCTTTGGGTCCTATTTAGAGAAACAACTGGCTGGGCTCTGCTCCCATGGGCCCAGATGTCAGGTTTGAGGTTCTAGAGAATTAAGGGGTCAGAGTGGCCTGGACTCTGTCTCCAAAACTGCCCTTCTTCATCATTTTTCATTCCTTTCCTCCAGCCAGAAAATGAAATTGGAGTTATTTCCTCTCAGAACCTGAAAAAATGTTGCCTTCATGTTTGGCCACGGACAGATGAGCTGTCTCAATTACCCTGGGAAAGGCCATCTAAACATTGGCGATTCCACTGGGTTTTTCTTTCCACCTTTTCCTCCTCCTCCTCCTTCTCATCCTCCTCCTCCTCCTCCTCCCCCCAGCCAGGCCTCCAGGCTCCCTTCCCTGCTCCACCGTGTCCTCAGGGGAACCCCAGCCCTCTTCTCCTCCTCCAACCCACCTCCTGCCTGCCTTTGCCACCAGCCTCTCTGGCTTGCTATCATATTCAGGTGACCTGCCAGGGGTCAAGTTTTCCTTAGGGTTCTGTCTGAAGCTCTTGGCTCAGGACCTGGGGAAGAACAGAGGGAACCAAAAGGTGATTCAGTTGCAGGGTCCAGGCTGGATTTTGGTGGCTGACATTGTAGATGGTTCTACCTAGAGCACCCTCAAATACAAGACTCTGAACCCAGCACCGAGCAGGCATCAGTCCGAACTCTTTGGGTGACAGAAACCCAACTTGCCAGCTTAGGGAAGAAGGAGGAATTTCCTGACTCGCGTAACCACAAAGAAGGAGACAGGATGGAATCAAGCTTCGGAGATGACTTGAACTCTTTCCACCTTTCACCTTTACATTTCTTTGGATGTCATTGTCATCCTTCCAGACAAGTAGCCCTCACCATGAGCAGGAAGGAACTAAGAGCCACTCTCTAGGTCCAGGTTAAAAATGTATCAGAGAATTTAGACATGGCTGGTGGGAAAGTAAAATGCCCCTGTGGAAAATAGTTTGACGGTTCTTCACAAAGTTAGACACAGAATTGCCATATGACCCAGCAATTCCACTCCTAGGCATATACCCAAAAAAGTTGAAAACAGGGATTCAAATATATGTTCCTCATAGCGTTATTTACAATAGCCAAAAGGTGGAAACAGCCCAAATGTCCTTTCAATGGATAAATGAATAAATTGTAGTAAATACACACAATGGAATATTATTCAGCCATAAAAAAGAAATGAAGTCCTGATATATAGTACAACCCAGATGAACTTCAGAAACATTACGCTAAGTAAAAGAAGCCACATGCAAAAGTTCGTGTATTGTGCAATTCCATTTGTGTGAAATATCTGGAATAGGTAAATTCATAGAGACAGAACCTGGACTGGTGGTTGCCAGGGTCTACGGGAAAGGGAGAATGGAGAGGGTTTCCTTTTGAAATGATGATCAATCAACAGGGTGTAGGGTGGCACTTACAAAAGAAAGGGCAGCTCCCACTGGAGTCAGGTGGCTACAGTTGAGGGTAGTCACATTCTTGCAGGGTGGAAGACAGAGTACTCTTTTGGAAAAGAGTATTTATTTATTAAACTATAGTTTAATAAACAAGATGTGACACAATCAAACATTGGAGATAGGAGAAAATTTAGAACTACTCCATCAATATGGTGGCCACTAGCTGCCTGTGGCTAGTTAGATTTAAATTAATTCAATTCCTAAATAACAATAGCCACCTTTCAAAAGCTAGTGGTACCAAACTGGGCAGCAAAGATGTAGACATTTTCTATCATTACAGAGAGTTATATTGAAGAACATTAATTTAGAGACTGCAGAGTACGACTTTTTTTTTTTTTTTTTTTTTTGAGACTGGAGTGCAGTGGCACGATCTCGGCTCACTGAAACCTCCATCTCTCAGGTTCAAGCGATTCTCCTGCCTCAGCCTCCCAAGTAGCTGGGATTACAGGCGCCCACCACCACACCCGGCTAATTTTTATATTTTTAGTAGAGACAAGGTTTTGCCACGTTGGCCAGGCCGCTCTTGAACTCCTGACCTCAGATCATCCACCAGCCTCAGCCTCCCAAAGTGCCAAGATTACAGGCATGAGCCACACCATGCCCAGCCGACTTCTTCATTTTATAGGTGAGAAAAATGAGGCCTAGAGAGATGAAGCATCTTATATAAGCACATACAACAATTTAGGGCCGCAGCCATAACCAACAATCAGGGCTTAGTTTAGGAAAGTGGAGATGATGTTTTTAATTGGGAAGAAGCTCTATTGTCTCTTGTTTATAAAAGGAACATGCTCGTTGCATGTATTTTAGAAACACTCAAAAATATTAAGAAAAATAAAGACCAACATAATTTCCATGACTCAGAGATTGTCATAGTTAACATTTATATATATTCTTCTAGGCCTTTTTTTTCCTATGCATTTCCATTCATAGACATATATATAGATTAAGATGCATTTTATTCTGTCTCCTGCTTTTTTCTCATTTAATATATTTCAGACATTTTTTATGTCATTAAATGTAGATTTATGCCATCATTTTAATATCTGTGACAGATTAATTTTGAACAGGAGATTCTGCAAGACTCTTTTGAGGAAGTGGCATTTGAAAACAGACACTTGAAGAATCAGGAGGCTGAGATGGTGGCCAGAGCGTTCTCAGCAGAGGGCAGAGTGTAGACAAAGTCAAGTTGGTGACAGGACACTCTGTCCATTAGAAGCTTGCTTTTGACAGATGCAAGAATCAGGGCTCAGAGAGGCAAGGTAATGTTTACCAAGGTCATACAGTGAGTCCTTGTAAAGGGCAGGGCTCGAACCCAGGACTCCCAACTCTCAGGTCTGGGCTTTGGCCTCCAGAAAATCCAGTCTCGATTCTTCACATTGGTATTCGCAGCTTTGCATCACCTGGTTCTCACCCGCTTTGATTACCTTAATCACAGATGACATCCCATCATAGGACATCCTCTGCATCTGCTCCATGCACAGGCAGGGAGGTCAAGGCCCACTGAGGGGAAGTCTGAGTCATTAAGCAAGATGATAATCGCTGGCATGGAGAGAGCCCTCACTGCATGTCCGGCCATGAACTGGGGCCTGGTCCGCATCCTACCACAAGACCCTCTGCTCTCCTCCCTAGGGGCTGTGCCTGTGTGACCCCTGAGTCACCGTCTGCCTGCCTCACTGCTGTGAGTCAGCAGCATTCTTTGTGGCTGAGAGCAGCGCAGCTCAACCTCAGGGCCCTTCCCCTGTACCTTGGTGAGCCTGGCACATCCTCCAGCTAGGCTAGGAGTAAAAGAGTCAGCGGATGAGTGGCCTTGGGTCATGGCCTGAGAGCTGACCTGTGGGAGCCACTGGGATTCGGATGACTCAGAGCTGCCTCCATGCTGTTCGGAAGCTGGACACTGACTCTGTGAAGTAGTACTGGGCAGAAAGTACCAGCAACTGTCTGGGCTGGGAAGGGATGGTAGGAGGCAGTGAGAAGTTTCCCTGATAACCTCCCTTACCCCTTTGAGTACAAGTCACCCCCATCTCCGGGTGGCTGTGGGGATGAGGGTTAAGAGCATGGGTTTTGCCACAAGGCAAACCTAGTTTGGAGTTGGAGTCCTAAGTCTGCCTCTTACAGTGTGACCTGGGCAAGTCACTTAACCTCTCTGGGCATCTGAAAAAAGGAAACTGGGAAAACCAGTGCCTGCTACTGCAAAACTAAATGAGATCATGTATGTAATGCACTTAGCACAGTATAGGACACTGATAAAGCTCTTGGAAATTGGTAGTTATTATTTAGATAATATTATAGTAGACATTATCCAAGGTCTCTTCTAACATTCTCCTTTCATTTATTCAGTCATTCATTCATGTGATGAGTATTTATGTATTGAGTACCTATAGGAGTTGGGGGACAGAGTTCAGAACAGGCTTTCTGAGAACTGACGGTCACCCAATTGCTAATTGTATTATTCTGTTTTCATACTGCTATAAAGAACTGCCTGAGACTGGGTAATTCATAGAGGAAAGAGGCTTAACTGACTCATCAGTTCAGCATGGCTGGGGGAAGGCCTCAAGAAACTTACAATAATGGCGGAAGATGAAGGGGAAACAAAGTACCTTGTTTACAAAGCAGCAGGTAGAAGTGCCAAGCAAAAAAGGAAGAGCCCCTTATAAAACCATCAGATCCCATGAGAACTCTATCGCGACCCACCCACCATAATCCAGTTACCCTCCACCTGATCTCTCCCTTGACACGTGGGGATTATGGGGATTACAGTTCAAGAGGGGACTTGTGTGGGGACACAAAGCCTAACCGTATCACTGATGTTCATGGTTAACCCCTTCACTGAGCAAAGAAAATACAGATATCAATAGACAAGGTTCCTGCCATCATGGAACTTATATTCTAGTGGGGGAAAATGAGACAATAAATAGACAAATGGACAATAAACAAGAAAATGACAGATACAGTGGAGAGTGATGGGAAGAGGCCACTTTAGATGGAGTGGCCAGGGGCAACCTCTCTGAAGAGGTGGCATTTCCTGAGCCAGGAGGGCTGAGCCATGAGGGGAGCCTGGGCTTGTGAAGAGGCAGGAGGAGTGTCTCAAGCACGGCGAGGTCAAGGCAGGCACCAGTGTCAGGAGAAGGCTTTGCTGTGGAAGACACAGCAAGGAGGCAGTGGGACTGCAGGGAGAAGGGAGCAGTGCAGGGTGAGATGTGGGCAGGGAGTGGCCAGACCTTGTGGGCCATGTTAAAACATGTTCATTTCTTGCTAAATGCAAGTCCATGCCTCTGTAGGCTGGAGTTCAGAGTAAGACTCTCGAATACCTGAATGAGAACTAAGCTGAGAAGAGCTTAACCATCTTTCTGAGGGGCATCCATGTCCCATCCAGACAGCTGTGAACATCAGCCCTCTCAGCACCAGCAGGGACCTTGAAAGTGAGCCCCTCCCCAAAGTAGGCAGGGAGACCACAGCAAAGCCACCCTGCACTGTGTTATTTCTGGCGGGGTGCCGGGCCCTCCAGCTGCATTCCAGGAGGAAATCTGACCAAATGGTTGAAACTGAGGAATGCAGAGCCCACCCCTACCTCAGACAGAAGGAGCCCTTTCTCACCCAGGCCCCTGAGGTGAGGCTTTCCGGGGACTAGGGGTCACCCGATTTCTCCTGTTTATGGTTAAAGCCTTTGCTGAGCAGAGAAAACACAGCTGTCAACCAGAGGCTCAGCACAACACCTGCAGGGAGGGACCGGGCCTGGCAGGGGAGGGGGCTGCCCAGGCTTGCTGGGGTCCTCTCCCTGCCTGCAAAGTTCAGTCACACTGGCATTCAAGGACCTGTATCTACCTTGACTATCCTAAGCAGGGAAGACAGCCTGCCACAGATCATCCTCTGAAGCCAGAGACAGACGGGGCCACCCAGCTAGATAATAACAATTGCTAACATCAAGAACTTACTATGGGTCAGGCAGTGTGGTCAGAGCTTGAGTAACATCTAACAAACCTTTGGTGTGGGTACTCGTGTTACTGCCATTTTACAGATGGAGAAATTGAGGCTTCAGAGGTTTAATGACAAGCCCAAGATCAAGCAACTACTAAGTAGAGGACTTAAGATTTGAACCACGGCCTTCTGACTCTAGAGCTCACTCTGGTTTTCATTGTGTTTGATTTCCTTATATTAATTTTTTCTCAAAGGGAACTTATTATAATACTACTATTAATGGAAACACATATTAGGCAAAAGTAAAAATAAAACAAAAAAAAAGGAAATAATGTTAGTAAATTCCAGCTGGATACTGTTGCTGTTCAAAGAGCTAAATCTGAAACCTTTATTCAACTGATGAACAAGAGAGATTAACAAATGTTAGAAAGGTATTGATGATACACAAGCACTGAACTGAGTCAGGATTTCTCTTGAAATAATCTGCAAGCTAAAATGAGATTGAAAAGGGAATCAGTTTTTCACTGCGTGCTTCACTGTTATTTAATATGGTTTAGCTATGTAGTCATCATTAGTGCTGTTCAGCAAACATTTCTGGCTTTCTGCCTCCCAGGCACATGGAGGGTTGACACCTCCTGATTCCTTTGTGATTGGGTGGGGCCATGTGACCAGTTCTGGCCCTTTCTAAATGGCACATTACTTCTGGGCTAGAACATTTTAATTCCTGGTGTGAGGCCAGCCAGCCCTCTCTTGTCCAGAGCCTGGTTCCCAGAGTGAGGTCAGTGAAGAGGAGAGACAGCCCCCAGCTAAGCCACAGTGATTATGTAACACAAGCAAGAAATAAGCTTGGTGTTATAAGTCATTAAGACTTTCAGGTTGTTTATTTACTGCAGCGTAACCTAAGCTATTCTGACTCATACAGCATATCATCTAAAATCACATTAAAGATGCAGCCCCTGTCTTTAAAGCCCACAGTCTTAACTGCTGTGTTGTGCCAGACATTGACCAAGCCAAGACTGGAGCAAAGCCTTAATGTTCCTTGTGGAATGCTCTTACCTTTACTGTTGCCTCCTTCCCCAAGTCCACTACCTTGGAAAACTACCCATTTCCCCAAAGTGCCCTTGACTCTCCCCATGTCAGAGCGTTGCTTACATTTTTCTCTCTGCCAGGAATGATATATACCTCCATCTCTGCCCCAGTTGGAGACATGGTAAAGAGATAGGCTGCCTGTGTTTCGATGTGGACTCTGCTACTTGCCAGCTGTGTGATCTGGGCTCCTCAGTTAACCTCCCTGGGCCTTGGTTTCCTAATCTGTAAAATGGGATAGTCGTGACTCTGTTATTCACAAAGCTGTTGTGAGGATTTAGTGTGTTAACATATGGAAACCATGTAGAACAACGTCTCACTCATAGTAAGATATTTATCAGCATTAAGCTATCATTAGCAACCCTACTTGTTGAAATCCTGCCTACCTTTTGAGGACTAGCTCATGTTTCACCATTTCCATGAAGCCTTCTGAGGTCCCCCAAATGGAAGCACTCTCTGCCCACTCTTAGGGCAAATTGCCTGGTGCTTTCAAACTCCCTAGGTTGTAAGCTCCTTGGGCAGAGTCACATCTTCATCATCTGGATATCCCCACCTCCCTCCACAGTGGCCTGGCACACAGGAGGACCAAGGAATGGGGGTTACATTGAACAGAATAGTCCAGGGTAGGGAGAGCTACCTTGGGCATCATTGAGGTTCATGCAGGGACAAGAAGGCTCTGAGTGTTGGCCTTGCCTCTTGGGAGGAGCTGGTCTTATCAAGTCAGTGCATCAAAAGCCTGGGGCCATCTCCCTCACTTTCAGGTGGAAAGACCTAATACAGGTAGATTTGCTGCCTGTGGCTGCCATAACAAAGAACCACAAAGTGGGTGGCTTAAACAACAGAAACGTATTCTCTCAGTCCTAGAGGCTAGAAGTCCAAAACCAAGATGTCAGTAGGGCCATGCTCCTCTGAAACTCTAGGCAGAATTTGTTCTTGCCTCTTCCATGGCAGGAACCATGTCTGTTGATATCTGTAATTTCTTCCTTCCTGGTAGTGGCCATCAATCCTTGGCTTGTAGACACATCGCTCCAATCTCTGCCTCTGTTTTCACGTGGCATTGTCCCTGTGTGTCTGTGTTTTCACATGGAATTCCATGTGTGTGTCTCCTCACTTCTTATAAGGACACCAATCACATTGGATTAGACTTCCCCACAAATCCAGTACAACTCATCTTAATTTGAGTTAATCTGTAAGCCTCTATTTCCAAATATTGTCAAATATTGTTATGTGTGAGTTAACTGCTGGGGTATGTTCTGAGAAATATGTTGTTAGGCAATTTCATCATGTGTGAACATCACAGAGTGCACTTACACAAACCTAAATGGGATAGCCCATTACACACATAGGCTATATGAGAGGGCCCATTGCTTCTAGGCTACAAACCTGTCCAGCACGTTCCTGTACTGAATACTGTAAGCAATTGGAACATAACGGTAAGTAATTGAGTAACTAAACATATCCAAACCAAAAGGCACAGCAAAATACCATGTAAAAGATAATTTAAAAAGAAAAAAAAAAGCTGCGTACAGTGGCACGCACCTGTAGTTCCAGCTACAGGAGGTTGAGGTTGGGACTCAGCCTTTACTCTAAGAGTTCAAGATCAGCCTGGGCAACATAGCAACATGGCAACACCCTATCTCTAAAAAAAGACAAAAATAGATGAAAAAGATAAAAAACATTACACTTGTGTAGGGCATTTCCTGTGAATGGAAATTACTGCAGGACTGGAAATTACTCTGGTGAGTCAGTGAGTCAATGGTGCATGAATGTGAAGGCCTAGGGCGTTGCTGTACACTACTGTAGACTTTATAAACACTGGACACTTAGGCTACACTAACTTTTTTTTGAGACTGGGTCTCACTCTGTTACCCAGGCCGGAATGCAGTGGCTCAATCATAGCTCACCGCAGCTTTGAACACCTGAGTGGAAGGACTCAATTAATCCTTCCACCTCAGCCTCCAGGATAGCTAGGACTACAGATATGTGCTGCCACACCTGGCTACTTTTTATTTTTTTATTTACTGTTACTATTTTTAGAGATAGGATCTCACTGTGTTGCCCAGGCTGGTCTTGAACTCCTGGGCTCAAGCAATCCTCCCACCTCAGCCTCCTGAGTAGCTGGGACTACAGCCATGTGCCACCATGTTCAGCTAACTTTTGTATTTTTTGTAGAGATGGCTTTTGGCCATGTTTCCCGGGTTGGTCTCAAACTCCTAGACTCAAGTGATCCACCTGCCTCAGCCTCCCAAAGTGCTGGGATTATAGGCATGAACCACTGCACCAGCCTAACATTTTTTTTATGTACAAGTAGAAGGAGTACACTCTAAAATAATGATGTTGATAACACTAATAAAAATAATAATAAATAACTAAAAATAATAATAATATATAGTAAATACATAAACCAGAAATACACCAGCTGTTTTTTGTCATTATCAAGAGTATTATGAACTGCCCATGATTGTATGTGTTATACTCTTGTACAACTGGCAGCATAATAGGTTTGTTTATACCAGCATCACCACAAACACGTAAATAATGCATTGTACTATGACATCACCAGACAACAGGAATCTTTCAGCTTCATTGTAATCTTATAGGACCACTGTTGCATATGCAATCTGTTGTTGACCAAAGCATCATTACGTAATTCACGACTGTAATCTCACATTCACAAGAACTGGAGTTAGGCATTCAACGTACGTTTTGGGGAAACACAATTCAATCCATAATACCAGGAGTTAGGAGACTGGGACCTTTGGGCTTCCCCCATTTCATAGAAAGTAGGAGAGAAGGGGTCATAGAAACTAGGAGAGAAGGGGTGAGTTAGGGAGCTCTGGCCTGGGAACCAGGACACCTGGACCCTGCCTTCAGCTCATTCTTCTTCATGGTAAGATGAGGAAAAGTGTCCCCCATGTTCACCAGATAAGTTCTTGTGAAACCCAAATAAGGTATGGAGCGTAAAGGTAGGAAAATTGCTTTGCAGCCCAAACACCATGCACAGATGAGAAGAACTTCTCCTAGGCCCTAATTGTACTCTTATGCTTCACCCGTGAGTTTGACAGAGAGTTCCTGAAAGGGTACTTTTTCTACACAACCTTATTAATTAGGCACTTCTGATGCTGTTCCCTCAGCCCTCATTAGTTTGATTTTATATTGAAGCAAGCATCATCGCCATAGAGAAATACCACATTTGACATACAGAAAAGCGGGACATGGAGACCACTGCCTCTCTACTTAGCCCCCAGGCCTTCACTCAGGCAGCCCTCTAGCAGCCTTTGCTTCAGCCACACTCAGTTCCTTGCCAGGCTTCAGAAAGGATGGGCCCTGCTCGTTTGGAAACCCCAGTGGTTTGTTGTGTGGCTTGGGGACGGGCTCGTCTCTCTGGTCCTTAGTCTTCTGGTTGGCAGTCTGTACACTGAGGGCTTTAGGTGATCTGAGAGGCCCTGCCACCTTTCTTTTTGTGTGATTTTAGCTTGGGGTGGTCCTTTAGGACACTTTTGGGTCCTGACCTGAGGATAGGCACGGTGGCAGGAGTTCAGACAAAGGCTAGGATGCCTGGTCCTGTCTCCTGCTCTGCCACTGACATGCTTGGGCAATTCCTTCCCTTTTATTTTTTATTTATTTTTTTTTTTTTGAGACGAAATTTTGCTCTTGTTGCGCAGGCTGGAGTGCAATGGCACGATCTCGGCTCACCACAGTCTCCGCCTCCCAGGTTCAAGCAATTCTCCTGCCTCAGCCTCCTAAGTAGTTGGGATTACAGGCATGCACCACCACGCCCAGCTAATTTTGTATTTGTAGTACAGATGGGGTTTCTCCATGTTGGTCAGGCTGGTCTCAAATTCCTGACCTCAGGTGACTCCCCCCACCTCGGCCTCTCAAAGTGCTGGGATTACAGGCATGAGCCACAGAGCCCAGCCAATTCCTTCCCTTCTTTAGGGCTTTTTCCCCTGCCATCACAAAAGAGACTGGCCTGGATGAAAGCCCTTCCAGTTTGGCTTTTTTGGAGTCCAACAGCCAACACCTTTGGAACATGCCATGGTCATCCTCACCACCTGGCCTTAACATCTGCTATGCCCTCCACCAGGACCACCGTTCCCCGCTGTGTTCACACGGTGCATTTCTTCATTCAGGTTTTCACTACTCAGCAGAGCCTCTTCTTTCCACCCAACCTAAAGTCACATGCATATACACAGCCCTGATACTCTTTTTCCCTAAACACTGATCATTACCAGATCTCATACTGCACATTTATCAGTACTTTGTCTTTTTGCCAGCCCTCCCCACCCCCCACCAATAGAATATAAGCCCCATAATGGCAGGGATCTCCTCTAACTTGTTCAACATGGCACCCCAGTGCCTAACATAGAGCTGGGCACCTAGTAGCTACTTGATGTATTTTGGAAGGAAGAGAGGGAAGGAGGGAAGAAGGAAAGAGGGAGTGGGGAAGGAGGGAGAAAGGGAGGAGGGTTTTACCTATCTGTATGAAGTTAGCCTAAGATCACGTAAAATGCCTTTTCTTTCTCACCCTTGCTATTGCTAGGCTATGTCTTTCTAGCTTGTATTTATCTGTTCAACCAATATGCACGGTTGGCCAGCTCTGCCCAGGTGATCGGAAGGTGAACCTGATACCCCCACCGTCTTTCCAATCTTATTAACCTACATAGTAACCAGGACTATGGTCAGTGAGGGGAGGAGGAGAACAGGGATGTATGTAACTAGGAGACAGAGGACAGGGGGCAGGGAGGGATCGGAGGAGGGCCTCTCAGTGCAGGTGATGTGGGCCCTGGGTGGTCACTTAGGGTTTGGGGAGGAGGCTGGTGGGGCTGGTGGGACTGGCTCCTGGTGTGGACCATGGCAGTGCAGGGACAGGGCTCAGCCTCCCAGCTGTGGCCTTTGCTATCATTTCCTGTGGGAATGCTTTCTCCTTAGCTACCCACCCTAGGGCCTCCCTGCCCCAGCTAAGGCAGGGCCCTCCCTCCACCCTCTGCACACCAAGGTGGCCAGATCCTTTCCCTCTGAGCTGCCTCTCCCTTGCCGTGGACTTCCGGCGGCCTGGACCCTCCTGGGAGCAGCCCTCTCCCCTCCCTCTTGACGCATGGTGGGGTCGGTCTCTGGAGACTGTCCCTGGTCTCTGCTGGGCACCAGCTTCCAGACTGAGTTCCTTTCTCTGCAGCCTTGCCTGTAGGACATCGTCTCACTGAATCCTTCCACTTTTTTCCTGCCTTACTCACCTTTTCCCTTTCCCTGGAGCTCAGTTGCAGCCTCGCATTTCTTTCCCACGTGAGCCCCAGGTGACATTGCAGGACATCCAAGGTAGCCAATTTCGGGTGGGCTCCACTTAATAATAAAGTGCTTCCCTGCGCCACATGTGTCATCTCATGCATCCTCATGAGGACTCTCATTAGTCCCATTTTACAGATGAAAGCCTGTGACATTCACCATAGTAAGTAGTTGAACAGCGGCTCCAACCCAGGGGGTTCTGTGCTTCTGTGCATCCCCTCCACTCCATGCCTCTCTGGAAGAGCCTCTCTGGAAGCCGGAAGTCCACGGCAAGGGAGAGGCAGCTCAGAGGGAAAGGATCTGGCCACCTTGGTGTGCAGAGGGTGGAGGGAGGGCCCTGCCTTAGCTGGGGCAGGGAGGCCCTAGGGTGGGTAGCTAAGGAGAAAGCATTCCCACAGGAAATGATAGCAAAGGCCACAGCTGGGAGGCTGAGCCCTGTCCCTGCACTGCCATGGTCCACACCAGGAGCCAGTCCCACCAGCCCCACCAGCCTCCTCCCCAAACCCTAAGTGACCACCCAGGGCCCACATCACCCATCAGAGCCCATCTACTCCGCGACACTGTGCGGGGCTTGCCCAGGGCCTGCTCCTTTTCCAGAGACTCCAGTTGTTTCCTCTAATGAGGGGGTGGGATAGGTTGAGAGGGGACTCAAATCATAGAACTTTCCAAGCTTGAGCAAGACCCAGGAGAAGGGAATTAGATAGGGATCCTGTCCTCTGGATACTCTCATAAATATTAATAATCGCAGGAGCTGACATTCACCTGGGGCTTACTCTGGGCCAGGCACTGTTCTAAGCAATTGCATGTGTGCTCACTGGCTCGATCCACACAAAAACTATCCTCCCCACTTTACAGATGAGGAAATTGAGGCATGAAAACTCATCCACACAGCTACTAAGTGCTGGAGCTGCAAGTGAACCCAGCAGGCTCTGCAGTCAAGCTCTTCCCTTTGAAGCATTTCTCAGGCAGTCACTAATATAGCACTTTGTCCAGGCTACCTTCAACCCAAGCATTGGGACACACAGGGACAAAGGGATGGGTTGTCACATCCCACAGACACCCCAAGCCCCTGTCCTCAACCTTCTGAACATTTATCCTCCAGTCTAGAGGCCATTTACACAGTGATGGGTCTGGATCCCTTGCAGAAGAAAAATACAATTTTCTTTTCCACTCAACAAGCCTATGTTTCTCTCCCCTGCCTCTAGCCCCAGTGTTTATTTCAGCAAGGAAATGGCCTTTGAAGTCCTCGCTTCTTGAAAGCTGAGAGGGAGAGGGAGGCACTACAAACATTGAAAAGCATATCCACATTTTGGTTGGAATCTGGAAGATTTTAAGGATTAATAACAGTTTTTGGAATCCATGGACCCTGTTGCTCTTTCAAGGTGAAAAAAATAACCCCTTGAATATCACAGCTGCTGGGGTCTGGAGGAAAAAAATCACCCAGAGCCATGCCAGGGGTCTGCTTAGGCTGAATGTGATGAGGAACAGCCCCAAATTCTGGTCCAGGGGGCGTGTTCTTAGCTCTGTGGCAAAGGGGCAGTAAGAAAAGGGAGATTTTCCCAAAGCTCCATTCCCTCTTTTGAAAGGATCATCTTTTACAGGGGTTATGCCCTTCCTGCTTTGTTTGATGTCAAAAGTCCTTTCTTTAAGGAATTTGTGACTACGGTAAACAAAAGTTATTTAAAAGTGTCTTCAGCAAAAGAAAATAGTTGGCAATCCTACCTCAGTCTCCCAGTTCTTAATCTTTTGGAATGTGTCTGGTTAGGGAAATCTCAGTTCTTCAGTTGAGGAGGAAGAAAGAGATGGACACATGTTATCTCACCCTGAAGTAGAAACTGGGGCCTTCATAAGACTCTGCCAAAATGCAGAGTATGGTTCAGGGGCAGTCGCTGCAGATGCAAGCCCTGGGGAAGGCTTCTCAGAGGTGGAGTGCATCCCTGGGCCGTGGAAGGCAGGTACCACCTCACCTCCACAGCCAAGGGGAACTCCAGGGAGAGGGAAGGAAGAGGCAGCAGAACCTGTTCTAAGGACACCTGAGTGTCTAAGGGCTCCCTCAGATGCTGATCGCATCTACTTCTCACAATCCTGCAATGAGTGTACTCCAGTTATTCCCATTGGACATCTAAGGAAACTGAGGCATGGTAAGGTTAAAGTCACGGTCAAGGTCATGCAGCAATCAGGGGCAGAGCTGGGGTTCTCACCCAGGCCACTCTGTGAGACTGGCTACATAATTTGCAAGGTCAGTACAAAATGAAAATGTGGAGCTCCTTACTCATAAATTATTGAGAATTTTAAAACGGGGACAGCAGACTGTTCAACCAAGCATGGGGCCCTTCTAAGTGCAGGCCTGTGCAGCAGCTCAGGTCACACACCCATGACAGCAACCCTGCTTCTGGGCTTGAGAGTCCAGCTCTTGCCGTTGTTCACCGCTGCTTTCCATTAGATGGTGGAGTTAAGTTAAACAGAGGAAGCAAAACCTAAAATTATCTATTCACTAAAAATCTACAATGTCCCTATTGAGACAGGTATAATATACAATATACCAAATTATTCATCAATGGCTGTTTGGAGGGTGAGACCATGGGTGAATTTTTCTACTTTTCTGTATAGCTACTTTTTAATATAAGTAGAATTTCTTTACAATAGAAATGAAGTGGGTGTTTTGCTGTGTTTTAGTAGTTTCACCTGTAGGACAGGAAAGAATTATGGGGCTTCCTGGCCATTCCCCCAGCTTCCCTTCCAGGACCAATTGGCTCCTCTCTGCCTATCATCTCTCTGGCTCTGGACCCCTGCCCACTCCACTTTGGGGCCCCAGCCTGGTTCTAATCAATGGCTGATGACCAGGACGAGAGTGTGTTGTGATCAACCAGAACATGTGGGCCAGCAGAAAGACCATGGCCCTGGGAGAGAAACTGAGCCTAGTCCCTGCTCTGCCAGACATGTGCTGTGTGGCCTTGAGCAAGTCCCTTTCCCTCTCTGAGCCTGATGTTACAGTGGGGCCCTTTAACACAGTGTGGTCTACAGCTCAATGACTGCAACAGTCAATGAAGCAATTCCAGCCACCCAGACCTTTTCTTGAGTTTCCTCCTTTTCCACAAACAGCAGAGAGGGAGTGAAGCAGGATGATCTGGAGCAGGGCAGTGTGGTATAGTGGGAAGAGGAACTCTAATTTGGAAATACTCAGTAAGCAATATCTGCCCCTCTTGAGACCCCTGTCCTCTCTGCTTCAAACTCTCCAGGATTCCAATTGCCTCCGGAATAAACCCCAAACTCCTTACCATGGTCCTCCACAATCCATTCTGCCAGCCTTGTCTGCTCCCATTCCTGATTCTTGCTCACGCCCCGCCTGCCACACTGACCTCCCTGCTTTTGTGTCAAGCTCATTCCCCCAACAGGGCCTTTGCACTGGCTGTTCCCTCTGCCTGGAACTCTCTTCCCCAGACCTTCCCCGGACTGCCTCTTCAGATTTTGAGCCAAAATGTCACTCTCAGAGAGGTTTCCCTAGCTACACAGCTCTTTATCCCATGAGCCCATGTCAGCGTCTTCACAGCACACATTGTTATCTAACATTTCCTGTTTCTATGTTCTCATGTTCATTATCTTTGCACATCCCCCATCTTTCCAGTCCCATGACACTGAACACCATGCCCGTGACCTACTGTCTGGTTCCCCACTTTGTCCTCAGTGCTTAGACAGTCAATAAATATTTGATGAATGAATGATTGAATGGGCCTCAATATGCCTAGCAATACAATTAGAGGGTAAGGAGAATTCAATCATTCTGGTCACAGATGTCTTTTAAAATATAATGAAATTTAGGGATCCTCTGCTCAGGAAAGCACAGACATAACATTGTGCATCCAGTGAGGTCCCCACCCCCTTTGAAGCCTACCCCAGAATCCCTGATCATGCTCTGAAGTTTTCAGATCTGGGAACAGAAGACAACAAAGATCAAATGGGTGTTCTGTTGATTGTAAAAGGTGATCAGGACTTGGTGCTCTGTCTTTGCGGAGTTTATATTTCCTCATTTGGAGCCAAAACTATGTCTTGGTGCCCCCTCCCACACTCCTGTCTCTAACTCAGCAGATCCGCTCAGCTGGAGGGACCTGGCTCTATTATTCTTGCTCCTTGATTGGCCCCCCGGTTTTCCTTCTGGCCCTCTCCTCTCCTCTTCCTGCTGCTGAGATCTTAAGACAGCAGATTCAGGCCTCTGGAGAAATGGTCTCCCTTAACACCAACATGGTCCCCCATCTATAAAACCTTTCAACTTCATAAACTCGTAACTGCAGAAATCTGTCTGAACATTCCGGGGCGGTTGTAACTATTGGTGTTGGCTTGCAGACCTGAACTGAGCTGCCAGAGCTTTAATGAGGAAATACTTAACAGGCCCAGCCCAGGGTGACGGCCAGGGAGGGCAGGGAGCCCACAGACGGGTGCCAAGGGGAGCCATGAGCTGGCCTCCGCTGGGCACAGTGGACAAGACAGGCTATCGATCAGCTTCTCAGAAAAATGAAATTGACTTAATCTTGTTACCCTTTGAAGGTGTGGGTGGAAGAAAGTGAGATGGGTTAGATACGGTGGGACAGCTGTCAGGAGTGAGAACCTAGCCAGGACTGAACTTTGTGTTGAGACACATGTAGCCAGACAGATGAAAAAGGCACTTTCTCCCTCCCAGGCTGGGGCACGCTGTCTTTTCCATGATTAATGTGGAGAGAATGGCTTAGACGCTGTTGAGGGCCGGCGAAGAGAAGTGGTCCTTTTTTTCCCCTCCTCCCCAGGCGCCTGACTGGAGAATGGTGGCAGGGAAGGGTCAGTTGTGTTGATAGGGATGGCTGCGGGGCCACCTGGAACTTGCACAGGAATCCACATCACTGAACACCCAGGGCCCCTGGCACCCGGAAGGTGGGCTGCGGGTGACCTCAGGAAGAGGGGGCTGCTGCAGTCCCAGCCAGGCAGCTCTAGAGAAGCAACTACCCCTGGTATTTCCCCTCCCAGCAGCCACATGAAACAGTTCTTGGGGGACAGGGAGAGAGAACACACTTCGGAGGTGGCTGTGAAAATTTGGGCCTGGCAGACAAGAAGTGCTATCCACAAGAAAGGGGCAATTCTGTGGTCTTGTACATCCTGGAGACTTCATTGAAGGAATTCCCTTCAATCTGATCGTCAGGAGGAAGGGCCCCTTGGCTGTGAGGTTGGAGGAAACTGTTGCCCGGCTGCAGCCCCACGACCCCACCCCCTCCTTGTGGTGCGATGAAGGCCTGGACCCCGATGGGACCACACTTTGTGCCTGTGGCTAGGTGGGCATTTCTAAAAGCTGGATACCCAGAAATACCAAGTCAGAACAGCATCTCTGACCTAACCACATGGCCCAACTTAGAACCATACCCTGAAGCCCTAATTTCCAGGGCAGCTGCCCCCAGGCCAAGGAAGGCCCATAAATTCCAGGTACATGAAGAAATGAAGTCCATGCTTGTAGAAGCAGGGAGATAGGGTTCTTTCTCAGCTGTATGATGGATTTCTCTTCCCTTCATCACACCAACAGTTCTCAAGACCTTGCCTTACTTAATGTCATGGTCCCCATTGAGACTCTCCAAGACTCCCATGGAATGAGGCCCTACTCTGTTTACAGATAAGACCCCAGAAATCCACTTTGCAGCCCTGTGGGACAGGAAAAGAGTGCTTAGGTGCCTGACTATTAGACAAAAGGAGAAACTGAGGCCTCAGAAAAAAAGCTGAGTTCAAGTCATAGAATGGATTTTCCCTTGGAGGCCATCTGGCAACACACTGGTTTTGCAGGTGAGAACTGTACAGCTGAGAATAGAGGAGACTAAGTATGTCCCCAACCCCCTCCACACAGCATTGCACCATTCCCTCTGCCCAGGACCCCTGAACATGGCCTCCCCTTCCTCTGCTCTCATCTCTGGAGGGGGCCCAGCAGGCCATCCCCCCACAGATTTGCTCCCAGCTCCAGCAGAGGCCAGGCCTGAGCCTCAAGAGCCTCGCCATAGCTGAGGGGGCCCAAGAAAGTACCATCTGCAGGAAAAGGCATCGAGAGTGCTGATTTCAGTCCCAGATCTCTGCTGGAAAGCCCTGTGACTTTGGGAGACCCTTTACAAATATCCTAATATTTGAAGAACACATTATGTTTCACAAGGCTCTTTCACATATGTTATTTCATTCTGTCCTGAATCTCTTGGGGCCTCAGTTTCTTCACATCAAAATGAGGGAATTGAACTGACAGATGGCTTCAAGGCTTTCTCTCCCACATGCTAATATTTTGTGAGAGACTACGTTTTAAGGCATCTCATAGATTATATTGTTCGTTTTAGGATTTATGGTGCTAAGATGCTGTGTTCTGGGATCCTAGAAGCATCAGCTTCTGAAATTCAATGGTCTTTGATTCTCAGAGTATATGACTTTTTCATTCCATGATTGCATATGTCAGAGTTTCCCAGATTTTACTTGTTCCCGTACTACCTTTAGCACATAGACTGTGTCTGCATACCACCTGTATTATTATTCATTTAGTATTTTTTCTTTAAATAGAAGCTTTTTTAACTTAAATAAATGTCTTTAAAATGGAAACTTTATATCACTATTGCGAATGGAAAACCAGTCTCACCTGCCATAAATAAGAGCTAAAAGTAAAAATAAATACAATAAAAACAACGCTATTAAATTCTAACTAGATATTGTTGCTTGCCAAAGGCTGCAAGTCCAAGGCTTGCTCTTTAAAAAAATGTTTTAATATACATACGTGTATATATATATTAGCAAGGTTTAGAGAGGTATTAAAGACACGTTAGCATCGAATTGAAATGGTATAATGAGAAGGATTGAAAATATAACTGAACTTTTCATCTCTTTCTCAGTAAGTGGTTCCATGTTGTTCAGTGCTGTACCTGGGCATCACCTAGGTTCACTGTGGGGCATGTCCCTTCACTAGGTTCACCTAGTGTAAAACTCCTTGTTCTGCCACATGGTAAAGGAACCTAAACTCTCACCTCTCAGGCCACACGAATATTGTCCAGAGAGTCCATTTGGTTTCTTCTCTTCTGAGCTAGGAAGAGCTTTGCATTATTGCAAAAGCAGTCCCTCAGATTCAGGCCTGGGGCTTCCCTCTCATGGTCTTCCCCGGATAAGAAGAGGCAGACTAAAACCCCACAAACCTATCACCTGGAGATTGTTAGAGATGTCAGTGGTTCTGGAGCTGCCAACAGGACTCAGCTGGACAGAAATACACTCTCTTTAGTGCAGGTCTGGTGACAGCTGGGCCTGCAAGTGATGCTTTTGCTTGTGAGGCAGAGAGAGCAGACACAGCTCTGGGGGTGCTGGCCTCCAGAGCCGGGAGTGGGGATCTACAGGAAAAGCCTGTTGGAAGAGCTCAGCATACCCCGGGAGGGTCAAGGCTGGACTCATCCTCTCTGGGGCTGGCTGCAGAGCCAGGGTGGCATCAGGCCAGGCCTTGACATGTGGGAAGGAGGACCCAGGTTCTAATCCCACCTGCTGCTGGCCCACTGTGTGACCTTGAGCAAGGCCCTTTTCCTCTGCAGGGCAACATCCTCTCTGTACAATCGGTGCACATACTGGCTCTGACTATCTCTGCAAGGAGTAGGGGTATAAGAATGCTTCCTGGCTCACAACTCTATCTTCAGCACATGGTTTCACTCAAATAAATGGCTGCTGCTATTATCATAACAATAATTATTATTTGGTCTTCACGATTCTTTGAGAAAGGGTGAGATGAGCAACAATTTTCTCATTGACAGGGGCAACATATAGAAACGTTTTGACACACAGAAGTACTCCGTATATTTGATAACAATATTTCTTTTTCCTTCCTGCCAGGCGCCTTAGTGCCTGAGGGCAGCATCAGTCCTTGGCCTGGGCTCAGCTTCTGAAGCTGGCCTGATGACTTCTCTGTGATAGTGACATCGGCCTCACGTTGAAGACAGCCTTTCTTTGTCTGACTCCAGAACAATATATGAAAAACCAGGGCTGCCTTTCCCCTGCTCCCTTCACCCCACGCAGACTCCCACCTCCAGGCCGTTGCTATTGCTCTTGCTCTTGCCTTCCCCTACGATGTCCTCCTCTCTCCTCATGGCTTGATCCAGCCCTCAGAACCAACCTCCAAAACCCAGGTAATAGTAATAGTCCTGGCTCGGCCCCAGATTCTCTGATTGGCTGCTCTGGACCTCAGTTTCCCCATACAAAATAAAGGGATTGAACTGCATGACCTCCAAGCTCCTTCTAGTCGTGGCATTGGGAATGACAGATGCAGTAGTGCCCACCACGAAAAGGAAATGACCCTGACTGCTTAGAGTCAACTGCTCAATGAAGACCCTGTCAAACTTGGAATCAGGAGAATGGGGACAATCAGCTCCATGGCCCATGTGTATAGCCTTTATCCCATAAACTGTAGGCAACCAGAGGACAGAGGCCATGTGTGATTTACTAACCCTCACATCTGCAGAGTGTTCAATGCATAAAAGTTGCTCAACAAATAATGATCAAATAAATATACGTATGCTTGAACTGTATGATAAGCATTCTTATTAGAAAACTGAAGTTGAAGTCAAATGCAATCAAGTTAACGCTCCTTGATTTTAAGCTCCAAGGAGAGAAGCCCCCTCTTTCTTTTCCTCCAGGCTCAAACTGCAGCATTAGCCTGAGCTTGGGGCTGGGGGCAGAGAGGAGAACAAGGCTCTATTAACTTATTTTAGTTATCTAGAGAAAACTCACTTTTTTTTTTTTTTTTTTTGAGACAGAGTCTTGCTCTGTTGCCCAGCTGGCAGGCAGTGGTACAATCTCAGCTCACTGCAATCTTCACCTTCCGGGTTGAAGCAATTCTCATGCCTTAGCCTCCCAAGTAGCTGGGATTACAAGCACATACCACCAAACCTGGCTAATTTTTATTCTTTTAGTAGAGATGGGGTTTTGCCATTTTGCCCAGGCTGTTCTTGAACTCCTGACCTCAAGTGATCTGCCTGCTTTGGCTTCCCAAAGTGCTGGGATTACAGGCATGAGCCATCGCGCCCAGCCAAAAACTTCAAATCTATGGGCATATTCAGGCTTTTTAATAGCTTTTCACCCTGCCTAGTATTCAATCATTGATTCCACAAACACTTCTTTTTTTTTTAACTTTTATTTTAGTTTCAGGGGTACATGTGACTGTTACATGGGTAAACTTGTGTCATGGGAGTTTGTTGTAGAGATTATTTCGTCACCCAGGTATTAAGCTCAGTACTCAATAGTTAACTTTTCTACTTGAGAATATCTGTGTAGCTGGGGCTACAAAGAGTGTGAAGGACAGGCATGGAATTTGAGGAATCCTAATACTTGGTTTCCAGCCCCAGCTCTGATAGGAACTCTCTGTGTGATCTTGGGCAAATCACTTCTCTCCTCTAGGCTTTAGCGTCCTCATCTGCAAAATGGAGTGTTGGACTTGTTAATATCTAAGGATGTTTCCTTTCTTATTATCTATGATCAACATCTTAACCTGTGAGCTGCAGATTCCCAGAGCAGAGGGACTAGAATTTTTTTAAGAGGTCTGGGAAGTAGTCTATGCATCAAACATTATCTGTAAATAATATACAAAATTACGATTCCTTTTGTGTGTGTTGGAGACAGGAGGTTAATGAACTTTGCATAAGGGCTTCACACTTGAAAGGGCAGAAGCTCTGGTGTGAATGGCACTGGCTATCATCCTGACTTGGACAGAGCTTACAGCCTAGCAAAGATATAACCCAAGCAACTTGAATACGATGAGAGAAACAGATGTGGGTCCTGAAAGTTCAGAGGCAGGAGAGACCAGTAAAAGGCAAGAAAGTTCTCTTAGAAGTCATAGACCCCACTGAGAAATTGAGACAATTATTGGTCTCCCCCCACCCCTACCATACCAAATGCACCAAATCTTACATACAATTGCCAGGTGATCACAGGCCTTCAAGTTCATCTCACAGAACTCATCACAGTTCTTAATCAAGGTTAAGAACTATTGATTTAGATAAACCTGTAAGCAGAAGTCAGGCAAGTCTGGAGCAAATCCCTAACTTGAATTCTTGAACAAGGGCACCATACAAGCTTGTAGGAGAGGCTAGAGACACTTTGGGATCGATGGCCCCAGGACCTGAGAGGTCTTGATCAGAGAGAAGGGGGCACGGGGAAGCTTGGGTGAAATAAGCCATGAGCCACCTTCTCTGTCTCTTCTGCTAGACGAAGCAATTTTTTATGCTGTTTCAGAAGGCTAAACTCATAAGCTTCAAAACATAAACAAGCAGAGCCTCTTAAATCACTGGGGAATTGTTTATGAATTAAATCATCTCTTCATAACAAACAGAGACCAGCCTGAGAATCCACAACCTCCATGATTAGATGTAGACAGGCAAGGAATCAAGAAGGGCCCCTGTGGGGATGAGACCTCATCCGAGATGGTCCCATTCAGAGGCAAGGCCACTGGCTAGAAAACCCTGCCTCTGTTCTCATGAGTGAGTTCCTTCGGGTGGTAGAAACCTGATGGACATATAACAAGATTTAAAAGGTGAAAATATGCTTTTGATCCTGAAGTGGTAATCATTTTAAAGGCCACGGCCAACACCACCAGCATTACAATTACACTCAGCAGTCTCGTGGCAAAGGACAAAGGACGCAATGGCAAAATGTAGTTTGACTGAGCCAAGGACATAGAACCCCTGAGTGACTGTGGGCGCAGAATGACTCCCGAGTGAGAGCTTCTCCCACTTTAATGTATATCTGAGTCACCCAGCATCCTGTTACTATTTGGATTCTGATTCAATAGGACTGGGATGCAGCTGAGATCCTGCATGAACAAGTGCCTAGGTGATGCCATGATGCTGGTTCCCAGGTCAAAATAATGGCAGTGACAGCAGAGCACAGCTAAATCCATGGACTCTGGGGTCAGATAGGCCTGAGTTCAAATCTTGGCTTCCTTATCCCACTGGCTGAATAATATTAGTTACTTAGCCTGTTTGAGATTCAGCTCTTTATCTGTAAAATAGGAATAACAGGCATGATTGTTTATTCAATAAATATCTATTAACATCTTCTATGTGTCAGGCTTGTGCTAGGCCCTGGGGATGCAATGGTGAGACAAAGCAGACTCGGTTCCTGCTCTCGGGGCTCTGATGGTCTTTGAGATGATGAATGTAAAGTATTTAGCACAGTGCCTGGTACCTGGTAAGAGCTCAACAAATGATACCTATTTTTATTAGTAGTAGCATAGTATCATCAATTTCAAGCACCCCGGGGAGAGAACTCTTCTGTTAAGCACCAACTTCCTGAAAGGAGTTCTGATTCATTCTGTAATAAAGGGGACACTGAAATGAAGAGTATATGGTCCCACCACTTGAGGAGCTCCTGGTTTCATGGAGAGATATGTATTTAGCCCAGGTGTAGCACAAGTTAGATGTGGGGTTCACTCTGTTCACAGGCTTGATCCAGAATGACTGGCCTCCGTGTGCTTCTCAAAGCTGACCATCCTTCTCTCTTGGTTGCCCTGCCCCCAACCTTTGTTTTTTGACTCTGCCTCCCATTTTTACCCTTTTCCTACACTTTGACTTGAAAAATGCTTTACCCCCTCAGTAATGACTATAACCCAACTCCTGCTGGCTAGACAACCTGTAGACCTCCCACCAAAGCTATGTATCACCCCCTAGGCCTCCCTACCTTCCTGCCCACCAGGGTTATACAAATGGATCAATCTAGGCACCTGCTATGGAGCTCTGGAACAAAATCACAAAGACTTGGAATGCTCTGCATTCCATTGGAATTCTCAATACGCTGAGTATCAGGAGGTTGGAGATCATGGATGGTGTTGATAAGGAAAAGGTAGTGTGCTTTCAGGTGGGCTGGGAGAAGATATCTAGGTCTGGGCCCTCCTGTGCCCCATTCCTGGTACAGACTTCCCTACAGTGAGGCTCTAAGTCAAGGCCAGTGAGAAGGTGGGAAGGAGCAGGGAGCAACTACAAGGAACAGCTAATGGAGCCTTAATCTTCAAATCAACTGAAGCAAACCACAGAGACTTATTGAAGTTGTCACAAGCAGCACTGGGGCCTAGGGATGAAGTGAGGAGTGGGGCATAGTCCCTGCCCTCATGGAGTTTACCATCAAGCACAGAAAACCAACAATGGCAGGGCATGACAGCATAGTGTAGTGGGCACCGTCATGGCGGACACACTGGAACCAGTGCAGCCCATCAATAGAGGCTTCCCAGGAAAAGCACTTCAGCTGTCACCTGAAGAAGGGTGAGGCCAAGGACGGTGAAGGGAAGGAGCATTCCAAGATGAATGAACAGCATTCAGAAGGCTGGACCGAGAGGACTGCTCCATGTGGTCACAGAGGGAGGTGTGGGACATGGACCTGTTGAGGGGGCCAAGGGCAAGCCGCAGAAGTCTAACCATTCCAAGTGTCCAACTTGGACACCTCCCCGAGGGCAATGGGGAGCCACTGAAGGTTCTGCAGTACAATTCAACACCAGTTATTAGTCTGCTTTTACAGATGGGAAACTGCGGCACCAAGGAGGGGTTAGGTAACTGGCAAGAGGTTACACTATCAGAAAGTGCTAGGGCCAGGATTCCCTGCCATATGAGGCCAGAGCCTACACTTTCCAGCACGTGGTTAAGTGCACACACAGGTACAAATACACATATATTAAAAAAAAAAAAAATACAGCCACAGCACAGGGCTCAGCCAGAGGCCTTACAGGCAAACTCTATTTAAACCCATTTAACAAGGAGCCTCTTAATGATCTCATTAGCCTGGACAGGGCCCTTAGGAAACTTGAGGCAAGGCCCTGCTTTAAATGGGGCTTCTTTGAAGTGGCCACCACCTGAAGCAGCCACCTGAGTGGCGGATAACAACGAGGGCCTGTGAGCCCTGCGCCCGCTTGGGCTGCAGCCACGGGGCCTCTAGCACAGCAAGACTTGGCCTCGGTGGGGCCCAGGATGCCTGTCGGGTTGCTGTTAGCTCACTCCCAGCCACCCTCTCTGCAGGCCCATTCAGATGGGCGATCTGGCTGGCCAGGCCACAATGAGGTCATGCGTCATGATGGCGGTGGCCGGAAGGAGACTGTGGCCTTCCCTGGGCCTCACCCTCTCATGTCTGGACTCCAAGCTCCCCTCGGCCTGGTCTGGCTCCTGATCAGGGATGCCTCATGGTTCTCCCTGATCCCAGGCTCTACCTCCACCCTGTCTATCCCCAGCTGCTCTCATCAGTCCTCTTGCTTCTAGACTGACACCCTTCCCTTCCAGCCACCCAACCCTGATCTCTTCATGATCCCCTTAAGGATGGGTGCCTGATCTTCCACAGGAGCAGCTATGAGACCCCACCCAAACATCACCCCCAACCCCAGTCACCCTAGATGCCTACTGCTCTGGTCAGCTTGGGGCCTCTTGGCCCCCTCTCCCTCTGCCTGGGGGAGAGTCAGCATCCCAGCAGGGCCAGCCCACACAGCTCCCAAGCTGCCCCAGGAAACGACTGGGGGTAACTGACCTTCTGAGGAATATGCACCTGGCCAATTGTCCCACCACGGGGGTGCAAAACCCAGACAGGCAGAAGGAACCGATTCACCTTTCCAGAACTGCATGCGGAGGCCCTCCCAGCAGGCTGTGGCTGCCGCCCTGCCTATTAATAGTCAAGCAGCTGTTTGCCTCTCTGAATGAGAGTCTTTATTGCAAGCTGCGTTGACAAAACAGATCCTGCTCCTTCCTGCCCAGAATATGTGGGGGTGGAGGGGCCACAGTGAGATGTGCCTTCCTTCCAGGGACATTGAGAAGATCAGCACTGGGACAGACCTTAGCAGAGACCCCTTGAAAATCAGGGCCAAAGCCAAGCTCATTCTCACCACCTCCTCAGCCCCTCACTCACTCCTCTGCTCATGTTCCCAGTTTCAGCCAGCAGCTCCACTGTTCCTGGGTACTTTCACAACATTCTCGTCTCTCCTTTGTACCACCCCAATCTAGAAGCCTCAAAGTTGAGGGCTTGGGCCAGCGTAGTGGCACACGCACGTAATCTCAGCACTTTGGAAGGCCAAGGGGGGTGGATCACTTGAACCCAGGAATTTGAGACCAGCCTGGGCCACATAACAAGACCCCATCTCTACAAAAATACAAAAGTTAGCTGGGTGTGGTGGGTGCGCCTGTAGTTCCAGCTACTTGGGAGGCTGAGGTAGGAGAATCTCCTGAGCCTGGCAGTTTGAGGCTGCAGCGAGCCATGATCCTGCCACTGCATTCCTGCCTGGGCGACAGAGTGAGACCGTGTCTCAAAAAAAAAAAAAAAAAAAAGTTAAGGCCTTTTCTGACATCTGGCCTCACCTCCCATGCCCCACCCCCTCAATCAGCTGAGTATGTGACTTGACATTCTCTCCCTTAGCTCCTGGGCTTTGCACATGCCATTTTCTCTGCCCGATGCTCCATTTCCCCAGATCTTCATGTGATTGATGATCCCTTAAGTCATGGCTTGGAAAAGACCACACTAGGAAGGCTTGTCTCCCAAAACCAACCTCAGTGTGCCTCCATGCTCTGCTGAACTTACTTCCTTACCTGAAGTTCTTTCTGGGAGGGTAGAGGTGCGGCCTTTTTCTTCCCTTACTTTCCTCTACCAGCTCCCAGGACACTGACACTGAGCTGAATCAAAGAAAGATACATGAATGCTTCCATCTCCTTCCCGAAGCCCCCACACTCTGACCAGTCAGCAAATCCTGTTCATTCAACCTGGTGAAGAACGAGAGATCTGGAAACAGGTTGCCTGGGTTTGAATCATGGCTCTGCCACTTATCAGTTGAGGGACGCTTAAGTAAGTCATTAACCTTGCAAAGCCTGTTTCCTTACCTGTAAAATGGAGCCAATCATAGTTCCTGCTTCCTGAGGTTATTGTAAGAAGTCAAGGGATGGCTGGGCGCAGTGCTTCATGCCTGTAATCCCAGCACTTTGGGAGGCCGAGGAGGGTGGATCACTTGACGTCAGGAGGTCAAGACCAGTCTGGCCAATATGGTGAAACCTCATCTTTACTAAAAATTAAAAAATTGGCTGGGTGTGGTGGCATGCTCCTGTAATCCCAGCTACTCAAGAGGCTGAAGCAGGAGAATTGCTTGAACCCAGGAGGCAGAGGTTGCAATGAGCTGAGATTGCATCACTGAACTCCAGCCTGGGCAACAGAGCAAGACTCCATCTCAAAAAAAAAAAAAAAAAAAAAACCGTCAAGAGGCAATGCTTATAAAATGCCTAGCCCAGCATCTGTCACAGTCAGTAAATGTTAGCTGCATAAATAATTTTACTCAGTGTTTCAACCTGACCACAGAAACTTCCCCATCCATGCCTCCTCCACCCCCATTTAACCATCATCCACAGCGGTGAATGTCACACAGCACATGCTTTCAGAAATGCCTGTGTAGCTAACAGTCGTGCCATTGAACAAGTGAGGCACGTGGGGCCAGAAGGAACACAGGACAGAGCCATGAGCCTACATATTAGACCTGATGGCTTGGCCACATTGCTGCATCTCGGCCTAAGGAGCTAAGCTTGTGGCTGCCTGTGGGTCCAACAGCCTGCAGTGTCAGGTCTCCCAGGAAAGGACCAGGTACCAGGGAGCCACTGGCTTCACATTAGAGCAGGCTGGCACAAGTTTTGGTTCCCATGGACCCTCAGGGTAGCCTAAGGCACGCTTAGGTCAGGAGTTAATGGAGTTTTGCTCCTTCTCTGCTTGATGGGTGCTTGGAGGTGAGGGCTGTGTAAAGGAAGAAGATGTGCATTTAAGCCTTGGTGCTGATGCTCTTTGCCTGCTGTTGGCTGGCTGCTCCTGCTCCCCTGGGCTCCAGAGCCTTCTTAAATTGTCTTCAGAGAGGGAACACTAATCCCTGACTGGTGCAGGACTTTTCAGTCCCCAAAACACATCGATTTTCATAATCTCACTTGATCCCTTAACTGCCCTCCCTGTGAGCAGACTAAGCCTCTCCTCAACTTGGCCAATTCTAAATGTGAAGGTCAGAAAACACAATGCACCTTGCCTAAGGCCACAGAGTTACATTGTGGTCATCCTGAGGCTGGAACCCAGGTATCCTTGCTCCCTGTCCTGTGCTCTTACCGCTCTACCTGGCTGCTGTCCAAGGCATTTAGTGGAATGTTCACTGCGGTGTGAGGGAACCAGGCTCCCCTTTTTTTTAAATTCAATATTATTGAGCACCTATTAACTGTTAGCCATTGTATTAGGGATAAAATTACAGGCCTTTGTGATGTGTGTGTGTGTGTGTGTGTGTGTGTGTGTCTGTGTGTGTGTGTGTGTGTGTGTTAATGGCTTTATTAAGGTGTAGTTGATAAACAAAAACTGCACGTATTTAATATATACAGGACCCAGGACTTTCAAGCAAACAGCTCTAGGCCCATAAACATATGAAAAGATATTCAACCTTATTAGAATTCAGAGAGATGCAAATTGAGACCATTATGACATCCTTTTACACCCAATGGATTGGCAAGGAATTAAAGAGCCTGACAATACCAAGTGTTGGCAAGGATGTGGATCAAACAGATGCTTATACACTGCTGGGAGGAATGTCTATGGGAATAAGTGACTTGGAAAATCATTCCAGTATGATCTTGTAAAGCTGATCAATCACTTTCCCTGCAGTCTCACAGTTCCCCTCCTAGGCAACATATACTCCCAAGCACATACACACCCGTGCTTACCATTGTGAACACACTGGTTGATAGAATCTTGAAATTCTTCCATGCCAGTTGGTAAATAGCTACTATTCCAAGTCTCCCCCACCCATTTACCTGTGACCGCCTGTGATCCAGCTGCCCCCAGCCTTTCCTTTAGGTATCCACTCAAACTCCCCATGATCCAACAACTAAAATGTTAATACCCCATAGACTACCCCCAGGACCACATTCCAGCTCCACAGCATCCATTCTGATTGCTCAGTGCCCTCACCTCTCCAGTTGTTTATTGTTATTGTGTCCACCCTAGAGAAACCCTTGCTCACATGCACCAAGAGAAATGCACAAGGTTATTCGTAGAATCAATCTTCTTAATAGAAACAACAATAACCACAACAACCACAATAACCAAACAACTATAAATAACCTCAGGTCCATGCAAGGGAGATGCCCAACCAAGCCACTTCCTTCTGTCAGCTCAAAGAAGCTCCTGCAGGGTTCAGGGCAGACAGAAGAGATGGGCTCTTTTTTTTTTTTTTTGAGACAGAGTCTTGCTCTGCTGCCCAGGCCAGAGTGCCATGGTGAGGTCTCGGCTCACTGCAGCCTCCACCTCCCGGGTTCAAGCGATTCTCCTGCCTCAGCCTCCGGAGTAGCTGGGACTACAGGTGTGTGCCACTACATCTGGCTAATTTTTGGATTTTTAGTAGAGACAGGGTTTCACTATGTTGGCCAGGCTGATCTCGAACTCCTGACCTCATGACCTGAGATAGGCTCATTTTCTAGTGGGATCCAAGCCCAGGCAGATGGTCATGCTCACTCTGTGCCTTAGGGTTGTATCTTATTTACCATCCACGGTAGCAGTTAGCATTCTTAATCCCATTTTACAGGTAAGGAAACTGAAACGTAGAGAAGTACTATAACTTGCCCAACGTCATACATCGTAGAGCTGGGGTTTGAGCCCATGTCTTTGTGATTTCAAAGTCCAAACTCTTCTTCACTAGTAGGGGCACATTACCATAGGTGGGAGTTCTTGGCATGTGGGCCTTTTTCACTTGGGATCCCCAGCAACTGGCACAGAGCCCGACACAGAGGAAGATGCTCAGTGAACAGACTGTGATACAGCAAAGCAGTCAGTCGATCCACTGTGACTGACTTCAGCCTCTGCACTGGGCCTCACTTCCTACTTACCTCCCTGATTCCTGAAATCCAGGCCAGAAGACCATTTTGCCCTGAGATCCCTTGTTTCCTGATCTCCTGATTTTGAACCTGGACTTGCAAGATACATCTGCTCTGAGACCACTCCAAATATTTAAACACAAAGACTGTGACTCTAGTCATTCATTCCTTTCTTCCATTATGCCTATGTTTTGTTTTGTTTTGTTTTGTTTTTGAGACGGAGTCTCGCTCTGTCCCCCCAGGTTGGAGTGCAACGGCACGATCTTGGCTCATTGCAACCTTCACCTCCCGGGTTCAAGCAATTCTCCTACCTCAGCCTCCCGAGTAGCTGGGATTACAGGCATGTGCCACCACACCCGGCTAATTTTTTGTATTTTTAGTAGAGATTGGGTTTCACCATGTTGCCCAGGCTTGTCTCGAACTCCTGAGCTCAGGCAATCCACTCGCCTCGGCTTCCCAAAGTGTTAAGATTACAGGCATGAGCCACGGCATCCGGCCTTATTCTTTAAATATTGATTGCACACCCATATGTGCAAGGCACCGAGCTGAGCTTGGGAGAAACAGCAGTAGTCACACAAAGTTCCTGCTTTCTGGAACTCTCAGCCTGCCCTGGGTGCCCCCAACCTTGAAACACATTCCTCAGAGCAGCTGGGTGCTGACATGAAGCCCACGCACCTGGCTCAGTGGCCCTTCAACCCAGCAAAACAGCAAATCCAGGAGGCTGACACTGAAGTACCTGGGTGTTTTGTCCCCACATGCCTCCTGTCTGACCTTCTGCCTGAGGAAAGAGTTTGTTTTTGCTCCAGGAAGAGAGGTATAGCTGTGGGAAATTCAATGTGCTTATTTATTTGTTTGGCTTCCCTAATTTAATCTTCTCAACAAATAAAAATAAAGATAGCATGTTTGCCCAAATAGCAAAAGGCCCCACCTGAGATGTTATTACGCTTTCCAGAATTAGGCACACCATTACTGCTAGTGGCCAACGTGCCCAGGGCAACTGAGGGTTAGAAGCCCAAGCTCCCAGCCCAGCTCTGCCGATGATGGTTTGATAACGGAGATGTCGTTTCACCTCTTCAAGTCTTGTTTCCCTCCTTTATAAGATGAAATGCTTGATGCTTACAAAGTCAGAACTTTCACATTCACTACCTCATTTTGTGTTCTTAATATGCTGTGAAGAAGGCATTTTGATCCTATTTTACTGGTGGAGAAATTAAAGCAGAAGAGACAGAAGAGTCCAAGTGACCCAACTGATAAGAAGAGGCAGAGACAGGAGCCGAATCCAACCTTCCAACTCTTGCCTGGGGTCCTTTTGTCCTCACCAGGATTTCTCATACTTGAGTAACATACAGATGCCTCCAAAATAATCATCACTGGCCCAAGAATATGCCCAGAAATCTTAGGAGTCTGCAGACACAAATTTAAGAACCTTCTAAGTTTGATTTACAGCAAAATCTTTGTTTATTCAGGTGGCTGTAAAGTCATTGATTATCCCAGCACCAATGTGATCACAAAGGCAAACATCAACACAGCATTGAAATCACTTGTCCATACAATGTTATAAGGCAGATGTTCAAATTATCGAAAAATATAATTTTTTTTTTTGAGACGGAGTTTCGTTCTCATTGCTCAGGCTGGAATGCAATGGCGCAAACTCAGCTCACTGCAACCTCCACCTCCCGGGTTAGAGAGATTCTCCTGCCTCAGCCTCCCAAGTAGCTGGGATTACAGGCGCTGCCACCACACCCAGCTAATTTTGTATTTTTAGTAGAGGCAGGTTTCACCACATTGGTCAGGCTGGTCTCAGACTCCTGACCTCAGGTGATCCACCCGCCTCAGCCTCCCAAAGTGCTGGGATTATAGGCGTGAGCCACTGTGCCTGGCCTAAAATTTTTCTTTTCTTTTTTTTTTTTTTTAGAGATCGAGTCTCGCTCTGTCTCCCAGGCTGGAGTGCAGTGGTGCAATCTCGGCTTACTGCAACCTCCGCCTCCTGGGTTCAAGCAATTCTCCTGCCTCAGCCTCCCGAGTAGCTGGGATTACAGATGCGCACTGCCACACCAGCTAATTTTTTGTATTTTAGTAGAGACAGGGTTTCACCGGGTTGCCCAGGCTGGTCTCAAACTCCTGAGCTCAGGCAATCCACCCGCCTCGGCCTCCCAAGGTGCTAGGATTACAGGCATGAGCCACCGCACCCAGTTAAAATTTTTAATTATTTTAGATTATCATTGAAATGAAAATTAAAAATCAAACTCTTGAAGAACTTGTCGGAACCATCCCTTTTCCCATTCTGAGATTCTGTCAGGCTGCCTCCACATTGCCTGAAAACCCGTCCCCGTTCTAACATTCTTTGAGTTTCCCTGGTAACCATCTGCTGGTGGAAATGACAATTAAGCCGTTCAGCTGCCTGGTTCACTTAGTTCCCCCATTATGGCTCTGTGCCAGGGTCAAGAAGGCCTGAATTTACCCACCTGCAGCGATGTGCCAAAGGAGAGAGATCCTCTCAGGGACAGGATGAGTCTCAAAACACAGAGTAGAAAAAGCCTGCACCTGGACGGACATTGTTCATCCTTCCACCACCTCATCCACTAATGCATCCGTTCTGCATTCACTCTCGCCTGTTACATTCCAGGTCCACGTTTGTGGGAGAGAAGATGGGGTGAAAAAATAAGCAAGGTTTACCTTCGTGTATATAATGTACTACTATCAATATTGTGTGCCTGTGTGTGTGTGTGTGTGTGTGTTTGTGTGTGTGTGTGTGTGTATGCAGTCATATCTAAGCCCTGGTAATATTGCATCCTCCTGGGAAGAGAACCGAGAAGCTGGGGAACAGAGGGTGGGAGCCCAGGAGATTTACTTTTCTCGGTACCCTTTGCATACCTTTACATGTTTGCATCATGCGTATACATCATCTTCTCCAAAAACAGGCTTCAGTTTTTGAACTACATTCTCCACTGGAATCCAGTGCTCTGGCCGTGTGAGCAGGCTGACCTTTCAGAGGTGGTGATGGTGGGGTGACTCACGGTCAGTAAGTGGGACGAAGAAGGAGGCATCATCCAGACCTATTTGCCATGGGTTCTGTGGCCTTGTCCAAGAGGCTGCTGGCCCCAGAGGCCTCTGCCCACCTCCCCTCCAAACCTGCTCCTGTGTATGCTGTGCCCAGGATTGAACTGCTCAGAGGTGATGGAGTAGGCCCCGGCCATGGCCTCAAGAGACCTGCTTGTGTGGGCTGGCATGTGGTCACATATGAGTGAAAGTGACCAGGCACGTGTGTCCTTTTCTTTCCCCAGACATATATTCTCTTGGAGCCCTCAGATGCCCTCCCCACCCTGCTGCGAGGGTGACTGGGCAGCTTTGAGTGGCCATGGTGTATGGAGGCCATGGGATACATCCTCCGTCCTCTTCCGGTTTTCTTGAGGCATCACGTATGCCACTTCCATAAGTTCCTGCTTCCAGAGTCACCAAGCATGGCCCCAGGAACAGCTCAGAACCCAGGGCCATGGGTGGGAGGGAAAAGGAGGGAGACTGGTGTCTCATGTCTCGCATGTCCCAGCTCCTCCAGAGACTCAGCTCCACTTGCAGATGCAAAGTTAGATTTGAAGAGACTGTAATCTTGGGGCCAGGCAAGATTAGGACATTCACACTGGATGGCTCTCAGGGAGCAGCGTCTTCTGAGGCTTTTCTCAGTGAGTCCTCCCTCTCCCTGGGGGATTTCAAGACTTCCCACTGTGCCTTGACCTGCTTCCTCCAGCCTCATAACACCCCTGAGAGCTCAAGACAGTTCTCTTCCCTATTTTACAAGTAAAGAAGCTGAAACCCAAAGGTAAAATGACTTATCCCCAAGTTCACCAGCCTATAAATCACTCAGCCTGAATTTCAACCCAAGTGGGCCCTGCTCTAAAGCCCGTGCTCCTAACATTCCACCTGAGGTCAAGGCCTCCTGAGGAGGGTGCAACGCCAAGAAATGGCCTCAGCTTGCTGCGGATTGTAGAACCCCAAACAATAGAGGAAGACATTGACGCAGTTCATTATATTCAAACCTAAAGCCTTTGTGCATCTCAAGACTGCATAAATAAAGTGAAAAAATAATTCACAGACTAACAAAAGATAGTCGCAGCAGACCACAAGATTAGAGCTCCTGCAAATCAACAAGAAAGACACAAACAGCACCATGGAAACACGGACAGGGGGTACAAGAGGCGATCCACAGAAGAGGAAATCCAAACCACTAGCACAATTATGAAAATGGTTTAACTCCACTCTTCAGAGAAATAGAACTTAAAAACAAGAACGAGAGACATTTGGCCCCCATCAGAGTGATAAACATCCCAAAGTCTGACTATTGCCAGGTCAAGTCTGGATGTGGAGCCACAGAAACTCATCCTTTCAGATACAGTCAGGCAATGGCAGGGAGCGCCAAGATACTCACACACCCGACCATTCTTCCCCAGGCACATGCAAGACACGCATGAGGATGGTCACCGCAGTGCGGTTTTTATTATGGAAAATTGGACATCATTCAAATGCCCATCAACAGGAGAATGGATTGATAAACTGTAGTACATGCCCCTACAATGAAATTGATTGAATAGTGGATATGTGTATACTGGTGCTCTGCACATCAAATGTGGATAAATTTCAAACACAATGTTGAATGAAAACAAGCAAGTTGCAGAAGGCTATGCACAATATTATGTCATTTACAAAGAGTTTAAAGCTACAAAGCAACACTTTCTATGTTTTATGAATGAATACATGTATAGCATGTATACATAAACATGTGCAGGAACAACTCATGCCAACTTCCGGGAATGGGCTGGTGACTCTCTCTGGGCAAAGGGAAGGGAAATGAACTGAGATGCTCTTATGTATTTGAAATGTCTTTTTTCACAATCTAGGCCGGCTGCTGTGGCTCACACCTCTTATCCCAGCACTTTAGGAAGCCAAGGCAGAAGGAGGATCACTGGAAGCCAGAAGATCGAGACCAGCCTGGGCAACAAAGCAAGATCCTGTCTCTACAAAAAGTTTCTAAAAATTATCTGGTCATGGTGGTGTGTGCCTGTAGTCCCAGTTACTCTGGAGGAAGAAACAGGAGGATCGCTTGAGCCCAGGAATTTCAAGCTGCAGTGAGCTATGATCACCATCTCAGTTCAACCTGGGTGACAGAGCAAGACACTTGTCTCTAAAAAAAAAAAAAAAGTAAAAGAAATCTACGCAGGGCATGGTGGCTCACACCTTTCGCAGCACTTTAGGAGCCTGAGGCATTTGGATTACCTGAGGTCAGGAGTTCGAGACCGGCCTGGATGACACGGTGAAACCCCGTCTCTACTAAAAATACAAAATTAGCTGGACTTGGTGGCGCATGCTTGTAATCCCAGCTACTTGGGAGGCTGAGGCAGGAGAATTGCTTGAACCTGGGAGGCAGAGGTTGCAATAAGCCAAGATTGTGCCACTATACTCCAGCCTGGGCAACAGAGCAAGACTCTGTCTCAAAAAGAAAGAAAGAAATCTAGATCATGGGAACATGGAACTGTATGTGTGTGTCCCTGCATTTTTCACATGCCAAATATCTTAGTTATTAAAAATCAGGGAGCTGGACAGTTGCCCTAAGGTCAATTGTCTTCCAGGTCACTGATTACTGTTTGAGAGTTTCATCTGGAATTAACTTCCCATTCATTGGCCCTAATTCTCTTCCTTAAGGATCCCATGTGAAAATCCAATGGCTAATGGTATGCATGCGGACTAGCTCCTGCCCTCAGCAGGCTGACTGTGCAGGCTGGCAACTGTGAGAGGAGGCCGCGTCTCCCAGCCACCCCCTCCATTGGCATCTCCCTCCACCTTCTCCCACCACCATCCCTCACCACCCCTCTGGCCTTCTCAGCAGATGGTAGCTCATACAGCCTGTTTTCTTCTGTAGAAAGTCCTTGACAAGCCCAGAGGGAGGCTCAAAGAAACCCCACCACTTTTTCAGTGGAGTTTTCTTTGCTAACCATGGACTAGGCTCAACAAGGGACACTCAGTGGGAAGAACTGAGCTGGGAGTCAGGACAACTGCTCTTGACTTGCTGGGTGACTTTGAGTAAGTGACACAACCTCTCTGAATCTCGACAGGTACACTGAGGGAGGTGTGCACTTCGAAACCTTAAGCCTCAGAATCCACTAGAGAGATTTTAAAAGCCCAGATGTGGGGGTCCCAAAATGGGAGTTGCTTGATGTGAGGCCTTGGAATTGTATTTCCATTGACTAGCCGGGTGATTCCACTGCACAGCTAAGCTTAGGAATCATTAGACAATCGTGGCAGGTTGGACATTCAGATATGTGAGCAAACTCTGTCCACATCGCCTATTTTGTCTTCCCACCCCCAGCGCTTTCCTGCATCCTTGTTAATCATCATCACCCTGAATAGTTTATGCCAAGCAGGGTGCTGGGTGAGAATGAGGGAGCAGATGAGCTTCCAGAATGAGGCCCCTTTCAGCCTCCCACTCCTTAGTAACCGCAGAGAAGCTGAGAAAGAAGGTGGGAGGGGGAGCCAGCCCTCGTACCCTCCACAGGTGGAGGAGGGTCTGGGGGGCAGGGGCACATGGCCCATCTGCTGAGTTCCTGACCCTCTGCCCAAGGCCCAGCCTCCCAGCCCTGGGGCAGCTCCTTCTCCCTGTCTCCACCCCTACCAAAGGCAGGAGTCTGCAAATCACAGCATTCTAGAACATCAAAGCAGACTAATGTTTTCCCGATTGCAGCCATTCACTGCTGTCTTACCACCTGTATATTATTTAATTGGTACTTTCTTTTACATTGACTCACTGTTTTTTACTTGAATGCCTACTTTAGCCCCATTCTAAGCAATAATATCTGCGAAATAACAGGTTTGATGTGCTAGTTATTTTTTGTCTAATACACATTAAAATAAATACATAATGATTTCCATTTTAAAATGTCCATCTTTTTATCTCTTGAAGTCACTTTGTGCATCACCACACTTTCGGAAACACTGAGCTAGTCCAACCCTGCCTTTGCACAGAGATGCAAACTGAGGCCCACGGAGGGGTGGAGCTAGCCAAAGGTCCTGCCGCTGGGGTGGAACCTGATATCCACAGGTGGCCACACTGGGCAGGCCCCAGGCACTCTGGTGACCTTGACCTTTTGAGAGAACTTTCTTTGGTTGTGCACTGCCCCCTCCTGGCTGGTTCTTCTGCAACACATGACCTCCGGGAGGAAGCAGCCAGGGGTGGAGGCAGGGCCACCTTGTTGCAGAACACAGAACACTGCCCAGGGTTGGAAGGCTGGGCAGTCAGGGAAGGCACCATCGCAGAGGCGGCCTTTGCACGTGGCTTTGAAAGATAAATAGGAAACAGTCAAACTTCAAAGAGCAAAAAGGTAGTTCTGTCCAAATGGTGTGAAGGGAGTGAGATGTTCTGAGGACAGAGTACTCAAGATTTAGCTGCTGGTTTGGATGATAGGAGACACACCAGAGAACAGACTGGGATGGGCTTTGAATGCCTAAGAAGCAGCTGTGACTTGAGCCTGTGGTCAGCGGTGAAGCTAGGGGAGGTTTAATGAGCAGGGAAGTGATGTGATGCCAAGTGCAGCGTGGAGAGTGGACAGGAGAGGACAAGGCAGGGGCAGCGCGGAGGGAAGAGGATGTGGCAATGGCCCAGGGAAAGGTAGACAGGTACTTCCCTCTGCCTCTAACCTGCTGGGGTCCTTGTCGAGTCACTTCCTGTCACTGGGCCTGTTTCCTTATCAGCAAGAGGAGCGAGCTGGGCTAGATGCTCTCCAAGGACCCTTCTAACTCTGAGAAATAAAACCACAAAAATAAGAAATTATGCTGATGAGGCTATGAATTGCTACAACCCTTTTGGCAGTTAATTGGGCTTTAGCTATTAAAATAAAACTCATGCATCCCCTCTTGTCCACTTGCAATTACATCATACAGAATTAAAGCTCCAGTCTGCAAGGATGTATTTACTAGGATGTTTAGAGCAACACTACTCTATTAGCCAAAAAACTAGAGGCAAATAACCTGTATCATATCATCTCCCATCTCTGTCTGTTGATGGCCCTACCGAAGGACTGGTTATGAGCCCTCTGGCAGCTGGAGCCTGTCTTGAGCCTCAGTTTCCTCATCTACAACCATTTGACATGCTTTATAGGATGTTGTGAGGTTTTGATTGGTTAGTGTTGGAGCCTGGAAGCACAGCTCCAGCTCACTGCACACACTCAACAAATGATAGCTGTTACTATTACTCAAAAGAGTGTGGCAGATCCCAGCATCTGGAGAAATAGCTCTGCTGTATTGTTATTAGGTGAAAAAAGAGAGTTGCAGAGTTGAGTGTTTAGTATGATTCCCTTTTGTAAGAAAAGAAGCAAAGAAGCCAGGTGCAGTGGCTCATGCCTGTAATCCCAGCACTTTGAGGGGCTGAGGCGGGTGGATCATCTGAGCCCAGGAGTTCAAGACCAGCCTGGCCAACATGGTGAAACCCATCTCTACTAAAAATACAAAAATTAGCTGGGCATGGTGGCACATGCCTGTAGTCCCAGCTACTTGGGAGGCTGAGGCAGGAGAATCATTTGAACCCAGAAGGCAGAGGTTGCAGTGAACCGAGATCATGCCACTGCACTCCAGCCTGGGCAACAGAGCGAGACTCCGTTTCAAAAAAAAAAAGAAAAGAAAAGAAAAAGAAAAAAGAAAAGAAAAGAAAAAGAAAAAAGAAAAGAAGTAAAGAGAAGTGAAAAAGGAAAAGGAGAAGGAGGACTAAACCATATGAAGGATGTCTGTGTTTGTCTGGGCAGAGAAAGGATGTGAAGGGATTGAATACCAGGCTTCTTTCTGATTGGGAAAGGAAGAGGCTCTAGTGTGGAGAAGTGGGCTGGGAATGGCTAAGAGGGAGGGAAAAATGATGGACTTTGTCTTAATATATCTCTGAATTGTTTAACTTGTTACTTCAGTAACAACTTGTAAACCTTTAAAAGCTCCTGTGAGATTAAAGATTTCGTGTCATTTCACGAAAGGGAAGGAAGTCTTGGGAAATCTACTGGCCAAAATGACTTGGCCCAGGGAAAACCTGTTGTTACAATGGATGAAGGGAGCTATTGGGAAGGGCACCCTTCCCAGAGGGGCCCTTCTCTTAAGAGTTCCACTACTGGAAGGGTCTTTGTTCAACAGCTTCATTTAACAGAAGGTAATGCTGAGGACCAGAGAGGGCAAGAGACTGGCCCAAGGTCACACAGCTGAGCCAGGCAAAAAGGGCCTGACTCCTGACAGTAACACAGGGGAGAGGCCCAGTAACCTTTCCCCTGTATCGCTGCTACCTCCCACCTCTGTGTCAGAGCCATTCCTGCTGGGAGAGACAGGTAGAGTGCCCCATCTCTTGAGCTTCCTTCTCTTCTGTTGTTCATTCTTCCTTCATTCATTTCCTAAGTGACCTCACCGTGCCCTGCATGGGAATCCAAGGTGACTAAAGCATGCTGCTTCCCCGAGAGGCACTCGCAGTTCAGTGGTCTGGGAGCATCTGGCTTCTACCACTAACAAAGGCATTTTCTCTTACTGGTAGAGAAATGCTCTGAGGCTAATTTTTTTTTTTTAATGCACTGTTTTGTTTGTTGCTGTCTTAATTGTTGCCATGTTATATTTTATCAGTTTAATGTTCTAATTTTGTGCTTGGGCCCTGAGGCAATTCAGTGAAGGGTATGATTTGGAAAATGAGGGAAATAAAGAAATTGTCCACAGAAGAGACAGCCTCCCAGGAGCTGAGGACAAAGCATAAGTGCCGACAATGAATTTTATTAGGAGCAAAACAAAAACAAACAACCTGTTGCCAGACAGAAGGTATTAGACAATCCTGGTGTGGTTTTGTTTTCGTTCTTTAATTTAATTCCAGTTCTGCATTTCTTCCAGGGTCAGCCAAGGATGCACAATCCAGTTCCTTCCCCACTGCCTTCCAAAGCCTTCCACATTCCTGCCTCCAGGCCTAAACTCAGTGAGCACCTTGCCTGCCCTGCCCTCCCTTCTTCTTCAGGAGAGGTCTGTAACCATTCCTGCACTTGCCAATACTTATTAAGTGCCTGCTGTATGCAGGTACTGTGCAAAATGTTGGAAATAATGCAACCAACAAGGCAAAGGTAAGTCTGCCTTCAGGGAGTTTACATTCTACTAAGGCATGCATTCTCAAATGGGGCCTTGATGCCCTCGAGGAAATGAAAACTGGTTCCTGGAGGTGTTGGTGGAAAAAAATCTTAGATCTTACAATGGTTTGTATGCTCATCATGTACATTCATCACCCATCCAGCCACCCAAGCAGAAACCTGGGTGTCACCACCAGTTCCAGCTCCCAGCCCTCTCTGATCTCAGGGGTCCCTCATAAGGCCTGGCCCGTGAAGGATTCCACTCTCTCCCTGCAAACATCCCATCTGCCTTGCTTCCCTCGCTACCCAGTGTAGATCCCAGGACCCAGAATTTTAGCATCTCTTTGCCAATACTTTAGACTCCTGTGCCCTTTTCTCCCCACCCATCTGGCAAAGCCCTAGGCCTGGATAAATCCCACTATGTACATACATCTCCCCAGCCTGCAGCTCGGTAGGTGAGCCCTGATGGAGGAATTCACTCAGCAGGACAGGACGAGACACACATACACTAAGCACCACCAACCTCAACTGGGGAGCCAAGGCTGTCAGGCAATTGGGGATTTTGTGGGCAAGTTGCTTCTCAACACTCTGAATGATCATTCTTCTTTCAAACTCCTCACCACCTCTTCTTCACTCTCAGCAGAAGACCTTGCCTCCCACTTTGCAGAAAAAATAGAAGCTCAAAACGAAATCTCCCTTAACATCCCACTATAAACCTACATCTACATCTGCACCCATCCTCTCTTTGTTCCTGCTTTTGGGTTCTAGAGAACTCATCCCTCCTCCTCCCCAAGACAAACCCCCCCAACCCACATGCCTGATCCCAGCCCCTCACATGCTTGAGAGAACTATACTCGCTGATTATCTCCCTTATTTCCTACACTCTTGGTTAACCTCTCTCTCCTGGATCTGCCATTCACTTTTAAACAAATCTCAGGTTTCTTCTACCTTGAAACACACCTCCCCTAACATACATATTGGCCCTAGCACTTTATCTTTCTCGTCCTTTTTATACAAAAACTTCTTGAAAGACCCACTGCCTCCCTCATCCCTCCAGCACTCATCAGACCACTGCCATCTGACCCCCTCCATCATGCCACACGTAAATAGCCCTCCCTAAGTCCCCAACAATCTCCACGCCTGTCCATAAACCAAAGCCCAGGGCTGCACCCTCCTCCTATCTGACCTCTCAGAGCATTCCCTCCATCAATTCTTCCCAGCTTTCTAAAATGTCTCCCTTGGCCTCCTTCCATAAGCCCACTCTCCTGGGCTTTCTCCAAGCTGTCCAGCCACTCCTGATCAGCCTTTGCAGGCAGATCCTTTTGTACACAGCCCTAATCTGTAGATGTACCTCAAAACTTCATCCTGGGCCATCTCCCTTCTCTCTCCACATTCTTCTCCCTGGGTAAGCTTCTCCTCATCCACAGCCACAATTATCATCTCTCTATCGACAACTTCTCATCTTCATCTCTAGCCCAGACCTCCACGCCATGTCCAAACCCAGGTTTCCAAGAACTTTCTCAACATCTGCATGTGGTGACTGTAAGGCATTTCAAGCTCAAGATGTCTAATGTAGAATATATACTTTCACCTCTTTGTCCACATCCTCCTCTCCTCAATCAAACCACCCCCGTCTCAGTCCTCTTCCAGTTTTTTCTATCTCGGTGAAAGATACTGCCTACTTGTTTGCACAGAAACCTCAAGGTCCATTCTGACATTGCCTCTTCCTTCCCCTCCCATTCCAACACACCTCTGTGAAAACTTTAGTTCCTGATTAACTCTGGGAACCTTCCACTCTCTTCAACTCCACTGCCACCAGCACCCTCCCCGCTGCCCCCGCCACCTACCACCCGCCCCCCCCCCCCCCCACCCACACACACACACACTGTCTTCTCCCTGGATGCCCGCCTGCACTCCTAACCCTGACTTGTCTTCCCACATCTACTCATACCCACCAGACACAGTCCACTCTCCACTGGGCAGGCACACAGGTCACAGTAAAATTCAGATTTCATCCTGTACCTCTTGGGCTTACACCGTCAGTGGCTTCCAATGGCTCTTAAGATGGAGAAAAAAAAACCCTGATGTGGCCAATCCTTCACATGGAGTCTGCCCTCTGCCCACCTTCTACACTCCCCAGTCCCCCTGCTCTCCCTCCGGACCATGCTACAAAGGCCTTTTTCTGTCTATTCTCTCAGCTGTACCTTCTGCCCTAGGCCCTTTGCACAGGTTCTTCCCTCTGCTCAGGTTTCTTCTCTCTGACTCTCCCTTACACACAGTTCTGGTTTCCTCATAACCATTAATTTCTCAGGGAATCCTTCCCTAACTCCCAAGAAAAAAATAGATCCCTCCTTCCTGTTATATGCTTTCACAATAATAGCACACACGCACACAGAGAGCGCTATTGTTCAGAGCTCCTCTAAGCATTTCTGCTGAGAATTCATTTACTCCTTATGACAACCCAGTGAGGTAGAAATTATAATTATCTCCATTGTACAGATAAAGAAACTGAGTCACAGTGACTTGCCCAAAGTCACTTAGTTAATGAGGCAAAGCCAGAATTTGAACCCAGGCAGTGTGACTCCAGTGCAGCTTTTAAACACTATATTATTACATAAGAAAACACTATCCTTTTCCTTCCTGCACTTACCCGCTGTTTGTAACACTGTATTGTATGACTATTAGTTTAGTATGTGTCTCCTCCGTTAGACTGTAAGCTCTATTGGAGTAGAGACAATTCCATCACTAGACTGTAAGCTCTATAGGAGTAGAGACTATTCCATCCCCAATGGTAGGTACTCAATAAATATTTGCTCAAGAAAATGGGAAATGTTGAATGTGTACAGACACATAACATTTTCCATTCAAGTTCAAGACAAAGATAACCACATACCTGGACCTCCTAGGGTTAGGGACTCCTGCGCCCGTAAGAAACATGCTGCCCTCAGATTCTCAATGGGTCCATGAAGTTAAGAACAGCTCACTCTAACATTCTCCAGCCTACCTCACCTTTTCCCTGCCATCCTTCCCTCAACAACTACAACAGCCTCACATTTAGTATTAATGGCATGTGCTTTGGTTTTAGCAATCTTTTAAAAACACAAAACAGGGTCAACCTCCTCAGAAAAGCCAGTCAGAGACTATCTAATGCCCTCAGAGCAAAGTCCAAACTCTGTTGGGGGTGGGGAAGTTGTAGGCCTTGTCTACTTCTTCATCCTCATGTGCCCTCATTTGTTCCCTCTTCCCCACTTCACCCCACCCCACCTGGACAGCCCAGCAGCGCAGACAAGGGGTTCTGGGTTTAGGGTTCCCAGGCAATAGCAGGGTGTTTTCTCATGCCTAGACTCATGCAGTGCCCTCTGCCAGTCCTCTCCTTTGCACCCAGCAATTTCGGGTGTCTTTATGCCTCAGCTTAGATATCTCTCTGGGGTTCGGTGCTCCTCCTTGGGGCGCCCATAGGCTGCATCTGTCCCTGACAAGGCACACCAGATATTGAACTATAGTTGCTTGGTTACGGACAGTCGTCTCTGTGAGCTTTGAGGGCAACTGCCATGTATTATGCACCTTTTGAATCCCCCTAGCCTAGCCGGGTGCTAGCCCAAGTTAGGTGCTTACTACAGATTTGTTCAGTTAGCGAATGAATGAATGAATAAACTGGCAACTCGTGTCTGGTTCATGGGCACCAAAAACCATGCGAAATGGATAAATGAGCAGGTAATGGCAGTACAAAGTTCGGATCTAGAGAAAGATCCAGATTAGGGAGTTCAGAGATGAGTAAAACGCAGACCCAGCCATCAGAGAATTAACAAGGAAGATAAATCTCTTCAAGAAGCCAGCCGGAAGGATTAAAAGAGAGTCGTCCAAGTCCCGGCCGGCCCCGGGGGCGGGTCCCTGTCTAGCCCCGCCTGCTCCGCGCCAATGGGCGGTCTTGTTGATCACGAGTCTCCGCCCCCTTCGCCTTGAGGGGCGGGGCCGGCCACTCCCGGAGAGGGGACTACGTTTCCCGGCGCGCCGCGCGGCCGGAGCGAAAGAGGAGCCGGAAGTGGGGCGCGCGAGGTCTAAGGGCGCGAGGGAAGTGGCGGGCGGGGACTAAGGCGGGGCGTGCAGGTAGCCGGCCGGCCGGGGGTCGCGGGCATGGCCGAGGCCAGGAAGCGGCGGGAGCTACTTCCCCTGATCTACCACCATCTGCTGCGGGCTGGCTATGTGCGTGCGGCGCGGGAAGTGAAGGAGCAGAGCGGCCAGGTAAGCGTTCGTGGGCCGTGTGCGAGGGCCGCGTGCAAGATGTGGAGATCAGCGGCCCGCGGCCCGCGCCCCGCGCCCCGTCCCCAGGCGACCCGGCAGGCGCCCGGAGCCGGGTCCCGCAGTGCTCGACGGCGCGGCCAGGGGTAATGGAGGAGCCGCAATCTCTGCCTCCCCACTGCGACTTCAGTTCCCCTGGGCCTCACTTTCCTCATCCGGGCAGTGGGTTGGGCCAGAAAGTGTGCTCGCAGGGGCCGAACTTTGTAATTCCCGCTTCCCTTACCTCCACGCCCTTCCTGGTAGCGGGTATTTTAAGTTTCCTAAGTCTCCCGCCACGTGGCTAGGCTCAGCGCGGCCCCCCCTGGGGCAAGGAGGTTGCTGCGAGTCTCGGGGGTGGATTGCGACCAGCCCCTCGGGGGAGCGCCTGGAGAAGGGACCCTACAGCCTCTTAGTTGAGCTGGAACTCAGGCGTTTAGCGATTGTCTGTACTGAGACGGTCAGCTTTGGTACTCGAACTCGTGGTACAGTCATTTCTTACTTGATTAATTCAACTGTTAATCCGGTACTCAGGGTGCTTCCTGGTGTTCGAATGGTGAGCACCGTCTCTCAGCCCTCCTGGAGCTTACACTCTAGTAAGGTAGACAAATCAAAGAATCACAAAAGTGACTATATGCTTAGCACCGCAATAAGTGTTAAGAATGAGAGGGATGGGCCGGGCACGGTAGCTCACGCCTGTAATCCCAGCACTTAGGGAGGCCGAGACTAGCGGATCACCTGAGGTCAGAAGTTCGAGACCAGCCTGGCCAACATGGTGAAACACCGTTTCTACTAAAAATACAAAAATTAGCTGGGCGTGTTGGCGCACGCCTGTAATCCTGGCTACTCATGTGGCTGAGGCACAAGAATTGCTTGAATCCGGGAGGCAGAGGTTGCAATGAGTTAAGATCGTGCCACTGCACTCCAGCCTGGGCGATAAAGCGAGACTCTACCTCAAAAAAAAAGAGAGATGGATGGCAGATTGCCCTGGTCAGGAATAGCTGAGGTGTAAATGCCTTGTGGTGGGAGGGAACTTGTGTACACACTGGCCTGGAGAAAGTCCACTCTCTTGAGCCCAGGAGTTTGAGGATACAGTATGAGCCATGATCATGCCACTGCACTCCAGCCTGGGCAACAGAGCAAGACACTGTCTCAAAAAAAAATTTTTTTTAAGTCCATAGCAGGCCAGGTACGGTAGCTCACGCCTGTAATTCCAGCACTTTGGGAGGCCGAGGCAGGCGGATCACTTGAGGCCAGGAGTTCAAAACCAGCCTGACTGACATGGTGAAACCCTGTCTCTACTAAAAATGCAAAAATTAGCCATGCATGGTGGCGTGCACCTGTAGTCCCAGTTACTCGGGAGGCTGAGTCAGGAGAATCACTTGAACCCAGGAGGCAGAGGTTGCACTGAGCTGAGACTGAGCCACTGCACTCCATCCTGGGTGACAAGGCGAGACTGCATCTCAAAAAAAAAAAAAAAACATCCATAGTGGCTGAAGTGTGAAGTACAAGGGCCAGATGCCCCTGGGGAGATGGAGGCAGGGGCTGGCTGGAGTGGTCTGGTGGGCAGTTTGATCTTCCTTGGAAGAGCAGTGGTAAACCAATGGAGAGTTTTGAACTGGTGAGACAGTATCCTAAGCAGTCAGATCCCTTTGCCCTGTGGTGTAAGCTCTGCTCCTAATGCTTGCTCTCAGAACCTCCTGGAGGGACTAAAGGGTGATGGGCCCTAAGACGTTATCTATGCTTTTCCCAATTTCTCTGAACCTCACTTGCTCTTCCTACCGCAGTTATGGTACTTCACAGATAAGGGGAGCAAGAGATAGTACCCATCTTCATTGGAGCAAAAATATCCTGCCGTCATGGAGCACACATTCTAGTAGGAGCAGACAGGTGACAAATAGACAAAGTTTAATAAGTTAATGATATAGTATATCCAATGATGGATGGTGCTTGCTATAAAAGTAAGGCAGGCAAGGGGGATAAGGGATGTCAGACTTCGATTATAAGTAGGGTAGTCAAGGAAGTCTCATTGAGAAGGTGTCATTTGGGCAGAGACCTGAAGGAAATGAGGGAGTGAGCTGTGTAGTTAACAGGGGAGAGAACATTCCAGACAACAAGAATAGCAAGGCCGCGTTAGAGGCAGGGTGGCCTGACACATTTGAGGACAGCAAGGAGGACACTTTGCCTGAGGTGGAGCAGAGGGAAACTGACTCTTGAAATCTTAGTGTTACCGGCTCACTGCTGGGCACTGACAGATGGTCTTGTTCAAACCAGATAGCAGCCTGCAAGGTGGGTATCGCTGTTGTCCCCATGTTAAGAAGAAATCTGAAGTTTGAAGACGTGACGAGATTAGTTCAGTCCACCCGTGCCCCACATTGCTTAGCCTCGTTAGAGTACTTGATATCCTGGCTTATTGACATTTACAGAGACAGTGGGCCCTCTGGCCTCTGCTCCAAAGGCCTGGATTCCACCTGGTTCCCTCTGCTTCCACCAAGGGACTGGTACCATTTGGGCCCAGTCTTCTGCCAGCAGACTAGTAGACTGTGGTCATGCCACCTGGATGCCTCAGGTGTCTGGGCTGTGATTCGTGCTTTGGGAAGATTGGCTGGCCACGTCTTTGAAAGCTTTTTTAAAGGTCAAAGGTGGGGAAAACCCTGTCTCATGGCCTCTAGGCATGGATAGTGCCAGAGAGGCTGGGAGCTGGATGAATGCTAGCTTGGAACATTCCATCTCTGGCCTTTCAAAGGGGTTGTCTAAAAAGGTTTTAGTTGGGATTGGTTGTTCTTCTTGTCTCTGGAAGGTTTGGGACAGAACTGGCAGGGCCAAGCAGACATACTTCCCAGAGCAAAAAGACCCTCTTTTTTTTTTTTTTTTTTTTTTTTTTTTTTTAAAGAAAGGGTCTTGCTCTGTTGCCCAGGCTGGAGTGCAGTGGCACAAGCATGGCTCACTGCAGCCTCGATATCCTGGGCTCAAGTGATCCTCCCACCTCAGCCTCCTGAGTAGCCGGGACCACCAGTGCATGCCACCATTCTCAGCTAATTTTTAAATTTTTTTATAGAGACAGTCTCACTATGTTGCCCAGACTGGTCTTGAACTCCTGGGCTCAAGTGATCTTCCTGCCTCAGCCTCCCAAAGTGCTGAGATTACAGGTATGAGCCACCATGCCCAGCCAAAAAGACCCTCTTCTGAACCACCTGTCTATACGAGTCATGAGTTTGGGGAGATCTGGGTCCAAGAAGGATCCTTACTGTGCTGGGGATTAATTGTGGCTTTCTCTTTACCTCTCTGCAGAAGTGTTTCCTGGCTCAGCCCGTAACCCTTCTGGACATCTATACACACTGGCAACAGTAAGTGGTGGGGCCGACAGGGTGGAGTAGGGACACCCCAAGCAACTCAGCTTGGAATAAGCTGGGATACCTATCTGGTCTAAGATCCGTCCCCATAGCCCACTGTGGACACCATTGTTGCCTCCAGAAAGCCAGCTCACATCACATGGATGGGTATTTCTGTGTGGATATCTGGTAGTGGGAGGGGACATTGAGAGCTGTGATCTCTTAAGAACAAGAGCTTCTCACCAGCTTGTCAGTTGCTCAGCAAACATATATTGAGCACCTCCTGAAAGCCAAGTCCTGTTCTTACTTAGTATGCAAATATTGTCACAAGTGAGACAGACATGGTTCCTCCTTTCCTGCAGCTGACATTGTAGCCAAGGAGGTAGGCATAAGTCAAAGAATGAAACAAATGAATGTTAAATTACAGTGGTAGTAAGGATTACAAAAGAGAGGAACCTGTTGCCACAGCCACATAAATGGGTAAGTCTGGCTTCATCTGGGGGTCCAGGGGAAGCTTCCCTGAGGTGATCTTTGACTTGAGAGCTATAGGAATTGGAGGAGTGAACTATGCAGTGGGTAGAGAGTGGCAGGTGGAGTGTACCTGCCAGTGGAAATTGCTAATGCTAAGTCCTGTGGCTGGTGGACAGTACAGATGGGGCTAGGTCATCGCATGGATAGCCACGCATGGGCTGGTTATCCATGGTGAGGAATTTTGTTTTTATCCAAGAGCAGTGGGGCCATGGTAGGGTGAAAAAGTGAGGAGATTGCTCTGCACCATGGTGAGACTGGTGGGGCCATGGACACCATCGTCCAGGCAAGAGCTGATGGGGCTTGACACAGGGAGAACAGGGTAGAAAGTGGATTCCCAAGAATCACAGGGATGAAACCAGGGCCTGTGGATGGGTGGGAGAGGAAGTATCTGATTGACTCCACATCTAACTTGTGTACCCATGCATAGAGCTTGAAGGGAACTCAGTTTGGAGGGGAAAGATTTCAATGACATGTTGAGTGTGAGATGCCTTTTAAACATGTAAAATTTATGTACTCTTCAAGGAAGGGGGAATTATCCAAGGATGTATCAACAGAGGAATGGCTGGAAAATGGAGAGAGTAATTGTGTTCTCTTCATGCACTGGCCTGACCACAGCTGACTAAGGGAGTGAAGGACGTGCAGACATATCCCATGAGGAATGGTAGAGAGTACTGAATTGCCTTGGTTGGAAAGGAGGCAGGAGAGGGGTGTGAGGGACCACTGCACATCTTTGAGGACCAAGAATAGTGCGTTCTCTGAGGCCCTGGAGACAGAAGTGGGCCCCAAATGTACCTGCTTCAGGAAGACAGGTTTCAGCTTCTGAATATAATGACATCAGAGCTATCTAAAAATGAGGTGGGCTAGGTGGAAGTGGTGAGCTCCCTGTCATTAGAGGTGTGTAAACAAAGGCCAAAATGGTGTGGAAGGGATTACAGCCTCTGGTGGAGAGCTAAGGTCATTGAAAACCCTGCCAACCCTCAGTCCTCTGCTGCTAAGGAGAGCTTAGAGCACAGGGCACAGCCCACACTTCCTCACCCTGACTTGCCCAGGTGAGTGGGTGTTATTCGTAGTACTTCCTTCCCCCAAAAAACTGCTTCAGTGAGCTGCTCTGCACACTCTTCCCTGCCACTGGCCCCTTCTATGGGTGAGGGGGACAAGGACCTCAAACCCATGAAAGGCAGCCTAGCCTAGCAATTCCCTGAAGAGTTCAAACCCAGCAACTAGCTGTATGTATGACCTTGAGTGGATTTCTTGGCCTCCCTGAGTCTGTCTTCACCTATAAAATGAAAATAATGATGGCAATTATCTCATTGCATTGTGAGGGTTAGACACAGTGCTCCATATAAAGTGCTAAAACTACCGGTTGGAGGCTCCCACACTTCCTGCACCCGCCTCAGTATTTATTGAGCATCTACTACAACCTAGCAATATTCTTGATATAGCTGGGAACAAACCAGAGAAAAATCCCTGCTCAACAATTTTGTTGGGGGAAAAGAGGCAGAATAAATTGATACATGTAAAAATGAAACCTGTTTTTAACAGGAGAATCCTGACAAGTGGCTTTCCTGGGAACAAGGGATCCGACTATCACATCCCAAACTATGACAGAGCAGAGTCCATCGCAGCTGGGAAACCTGGGGCCTAGACAGTGACTCCCTGGGATGGGGGTCAATGGGCGTGAGACTTGAAAGTCCAGGGCCTCAGCCATCTGGGTGCTTATCCTACCCATGCCCTAGACACACTTTGCCATGAGCAAGTCACTTAGTTGTTCAGTTTTTGAGACATGTGCGAGGCACTGAGGATACTGTAGTGAGCTGCCAGCTGCCCTCCTCCCTGGGCCTTTCTGTGTAGGGGAGGAGTCTAGGAAGTAAGTAAAATAACAGGAGATAGAGAAAAGCTATGAAGAAAATGAAACAGGATCACAGGGCAGAGCATGCCTTGGAAGAGGGGCAATCTTCGAGGGCCTCTCTTGGGGGGCTACATTAAAGTTGAGACGGGAAGGACGAGGACCTGGGCAGAGTCTTCCAAGAAGGCACAGTACACACAGCATGTTCTGCAGGGGGAAGAGCCTGGGCGGTTCTGTGAGGTGCCTGCATGGGTCAGCTCCTATCACTTAAAGACTGGTAGCTGCTGCAGCTGTTATATAACATTATCCAGCATTCCTGATTATTTTAAAGACTAATCAAGAATTGTAAAAGCACTTTATGAAGTGAGTGAAAATGCAGAATACAAAATTGTGTCTATACTGTGTTTTCACCACTGTTTAGATTCTATGCACATTGCCTTTAAGAGCTGGAAGGATGCGGGAAGGTCTGTCTAGTCAATTCTTGTGGAGTTGTTCTGTCACCCAGTTGGTATAGACAGTCACCCTTGTCCTGCAGAACCTCAGAGCTTGGTCGGAAGCGGAAGGCAGAGGAAGATGCGGCACTGCAAGCTAAGAAAACCCGTGTGTCAGACCCCATCAGCACCTCGGAGAGCTCGGAAGAGGAGGAGGAAGCAGAAGCCGAAACCGCCAAAGCCAGTAAGAGCCTTGCAGCTTTGGGAACAGGCTATGGAATATTGATTGTTCTAGGGTAGAGTCTACCTCCAGCTTCTTCTCTTATCACTAGAAGACCTAAAAGACCCTGGGGAGGAGATTGGGAGGGCACCACATATCTTTGGCAGTATTTGAGCCCTTCCTCTGTGCCAGGCATTGTATCTCCATGCTCTGGGGGTGCAAGGCCAAACCAAAACAACCAGATGGGCCCTTCCAGTCTCATTTGGTGTATGGGGCCCAGGAGCTGCCCTGTTACAGGCTCCCAGGTGATTCTTATTAGCTGGAAAGAAGACACACGTTCAGAAGTACTGCTGGAGGGATTTCAGAAAGCAGCTAGCGGACACATTTTCTGTGTGACCTGTGGGATGCTTTAGGAATTGCTGATCTTCGTGTTCGTTTAGAATTGTACCCATTAGCACTAGAAGGCTGTACTGGGCACTGGTTTTACACCGTTTGCAGGAGTAACTCAGTCAAAGCTTTTATAGCCCCTTCTTCTCCTAAGGTCCCAGGGCTCCTTGTACTTTCCCCAACAGCAGCCATAACTCTACAGAGGAATTGCTGTGTCTCCTTTGCATCGTATTATCTTCTTTTGCTTACATAGAAGACACATTTCTTAATACTTATTTTTTATTTTTCAAGACAAAGTCTTGCCATGTTGTCCAGGCTGGTCTTGAACTCCTGAGCTCAAGTGATCCTCCTGCCTTAGCCTCTTGAATAGGTGGAATTCCATGCACATACCACCATGCCCAGCTTCCTGAGTCTGCTTTTAAAGTGTTTGAGATCATACTAGATATATATTTTATTATTTTTTTGAGACGGAGTTTCACTCTTGTCACCCAGGCTGGAGTACAATGGCGTGATGTCAGCTCAGGGCAACCCCCGCCTCCTGGGTTCAAGTGATTCTCCTGCCTCAGCCTCCTGAGTAGCTGGGACTACAGGAATGCACCACTACTGCCAGCTAATTTTGTGGGTTTTCTTTTTCTTTCTTTTTTTTTTTTTTTTTAATAGAGACGGGGTTTCACGATGTTAGCCAGACTAGTCTCAGGTGATCCGCCCACCTTGGCCTCCAAAAGGGCTGGGATTACAGGCATGAGCCACTGCGCCCTGGATATATATTATATATCGCTTAATTTTACATTATAAATGCAAAACGAGTTCACTTTGAACTGTAGAAGAGCATATAGAAGAAAACTTAAAGGTTTCTTGTTCTCCTTCCCTGTTCCCCATCATTCCTAAGTGCATCTCCTCATAGGTAACCTTTAAAACTTCCTCCTTTGCCTCTATATTCATTCAAACATGTATTCTTACATGCATATATACAGACCTGCATGCTATTTGAAACACAAATGGTAAAATTTCTTACTGATTGGCTATTTGGTATTAATCAATTTTATAAGCTGTGATAATGGAGGTGTAATTACATTTTTTTGTTTGTTTGTTTGGGGCTTTTTTTGATATGAGGTCTTGCCATGTTGCCTAGACTGGCCTTGAACTCCTGGCCTCAAGTGATCCTCCTGCCTCAGCCTCCGAGTGTGTAATTTTATTTTTTTAAAAGTCTTTACTGGGTTGGGCATGGTGGCTCACACCCACCGGTAATCCCAGCACTTTGGGAGGTCAAGGTAGAAGGATCACTTGAGCCTAGGAGTTGGAGACCCGCCTGGGCAACATGGCAAAACCCTGTCTCTACAAAAAATTTAAAATTTAGCCAGGCATGGTGGCGTGTGCTTGTAGTTTCAGCTGCCTAGGAGGCCTGAGGTGGGAGGATTACTTGAGCCCAGGAGGTCAAGGCTGCAGTGAGCCATGATTGTGCCACTGCACTCCAGCCTGGGCAACAGAGCAAGACTGTCTCAAAAAAAAAAAAAAAAGAAAGGAAGAAGAGTCCTCGTTGGCATCCTGGGCAACATAGTGAGACTCCGTCTCTGCAAAAAATAAGAAAATTAGCTGGGCATGGTGGCATGCACTGGTGGTCCCAGCTACTCGGGAGGCTGAGATAGGAGAATCATGTGAGTCCAGGCATTGGAGGTTGCAGTGAGCTATGAATGTGCCACTGTACTCCAGCCTGGGCAGCAGAGCAAGACCCTGTCTCAAAAAAAATTTAAAAAAGCATCCTCATTGAGAGAGAAACATGCTGAAGTATTTGTGGGCAACGTGATAGGATATCTGGCATTTTCTTCAAAGTAATGCTTGATGGGGAAGGGTGAGTGAGATAATACATGAGATGAAAAGATTGGTCACAAGTTGCTAATGGTTGGAGCTGCCTGGTTCTTCCTATTTACTACTTAAAAATTTTCCATAATTACAGAAAGAGAGAGATGGAGTGAAGTGCCAGGAAAAGAATTAGATCATGCCATTCATCTCAGCAACATTCTTCTTAACAAAAAGAAATCTGAGATTTAAGGAGACAATACCCTGGTATAAAAGCACTGAGAAGCTGGGTGCGGTGGCTCATGCCTGTAATCCCAGCACTTTGGGAGGCCGAGGTGGGCAGATCACAAGGTCAGGAGATCGAGACCATCCTAGCTAACACGGTGAAACCCCGTCTCTATTAAAAATACAAAAAATTAGCCAGGCATGGTGGTGGGCGTCTGTAGTCCCAGCTACTCGGGAGGCTGAGGCAGGAGAACAGTGTGAACCCAGGAGGCGGAGCTTGCAGTGAGCCGAGATTGTGCCACTGCACTCCAGCCTGGGCGACAGAACGAGACTCTGTCCCAGTAAATAAATAAGCACTGAGAATCAGTGAATATCGATATCTAATGGGGCCCAGGTGGCATGGTTCAGCCACCTCTCCACTAAGAAGCCATTTGAATTCCAGGCAACTTTCTCTGTGGACCTGAGGCTGGCTGCCTGCCTGACCACTGCCGCTTCTTGCCGAACGGCTTTCAGGGCTACAGTGTGGTGGCCTGTGTGAATGGTGCCCATTGCAGTGTGCAGTGCCCAGTAGGCAGCAAGAATGTGGGCCAGTCCTTTTCCCTCCAGGGGCCTCCACGTCTCATGCTGCAGGGGAGTTGGGAATCCATCAGGGATGCAGACACGTAGCTTCATGTTACCATCCTCTTCTCTCTTGCTCCTGGTGGACCTGGCTGATGCATCACAGAGCTCATTCCTGCAAGTCTGGGCTCAGCCTCAGATCCTCATGCCAGCACCAGGCAGCCAATACCAATAGAATTGTTAGGTGAGATGAAACCTGTTTGCCATTCATAGATGAGAAAAGCTCATCTGGCTCCTTTAGCAGATGTTTGTTTCTTGCAGCCCCAAGACTAGCATCTACCAACTCCTCAGTCCTGGGGGCGGACTTGCCATCAAGCATGAAAGAAAAAGCCAAGGTGAGTGGGACTGCCTTCCAAGCTATTGCCTATGGGATTTAAGGTGCCTGGCTGGGGACAGTCTTCCATGTCAGAGAAGGATAGGGTTGTGAGTAATTGCCCCACCTGGATTCAGAGCTCAACCTGTGTCATGAGTTGTGGGATCTTAGTCCCTTCACCTCTCTGGGCCTCAGTTTACTTTTCTATAAAGATAAGGATGATGCCTGCTGCAGTGGGCCACTGGGCACATTCTACACCTGGGGTAGGCGATTTCTTTCCTCTTTCATGCCTGCGTTCACCCGTTCACTCAACAGATCTTGACTAATACCCGTTATGTTCCAGGCACTGTGCTAGGTGTGGAGGCACCGTAGTGATCAAGACATCTGTGGTACTGAAACTCTAAAAGCATTTTCCAAACTGGAAACTGCTCAAAAAACAAGGTGTCATTTTCTAATAATCCAGAAAGCAGAGTTAGATACATACATGTATAAAGAATTGTGCCTCTGCGATTGCCTGGAGCATTAGCAACAATGTCTCAAAGTAATTATGAAGTAATGATAAGATCAACAACAAACTGCTACTTACCACTTAGTAAATAACTACCATGTCCCAAGAACTGGGATTCTGTTTTCTCAACACCTCTGGTGAGAGGAGGTGCTGTTTTTAACCTCACTTTAAAGATTGGGAAACAGATTGAAGGGGTAGTTTACCCAAACTCACACAGCTAAGAAGTGGTAAGATTGGGTTCAGATGCAAGTGGCCTGTGCTCTTAGTTCACCATGCCATACCAGATGCGTCTGTCACTCTTGTTCTCTGTAGGCAGAGACAGAGAAAGCTGGCAAGACTGGGAATTCCATGCCACACCCTGCCACTGGGAAGACGGTGGCCAACCTTCTTTCTGGGAAGTCTCCCAGGAAGTCAGCAGAGCCCTCAGCAAATACTACGTTGGTCTCAGAAACTGAGGAGGAGGGCAGCGTCCCGGCCTTTGGAGCTGCTGCCAAGCCTGGTAAGAAGCCCCCACCTCTAGGAACCTAGTCCCCAGAACTTGGGCTGGTGAGGCAGGCCTAGGCATTGCTTTAAGTTCTGGGACATTTCTGGAATCAAAAGTTTGTCTCCAGGACAGCCAGGTTCCTGCATCTTAGGACTTTTCTCGTCACCTAGACGAGGGAGGGTCAGCTTACAGGGACCTGGCCTCAGGCTGAACAGCCCACCTGGTGGTTGGAGCATTTTCTGCTTTATGACTCCCTGGTGAGTTACAGGGACAACTGGCAGCTCAGAGACTAAACTGAAAGGCCTGATTTGCCTGTTTCCTATGTAGAGTAGACATCTGTCTGGCCTGCATCAGCGGATATGATGGTGGATGGAGGTTCTGTAGACTGTCAGGTGCTGGTGCATGTTTGTTGGGTCCCCTCACAGCCCTTCCCAGGGCCTCAGAGATGTGTGGGAACATAGGGATGGTGATGGTACCCACCTCAGAAGGGGGCTTCACAGCTCCGTGCATGTGAGGCACACGAGGGGTGAGCGCTCAGCACCTGGCTTTGATGAGGAGCTGGTTTGTGGGGAGGTGCTGGGGAGGGGCAGGTGAGGCTGGAAAGGGAGTCCCTCAGTCCCCTCCGTGTCCGATCCTCAGGGATGGTGTCAGCGGGCCAGGCCGACAGCTCCAGCGAGGACACCTCCAGCTCCAGCGATGAGACAGACGTGGAGGTAATTGCCACCCATCCCTAGGAGCTGCCCTCTCCCAGCCTCTAACCCTTCCAGGAAGCTGTCTGGGGCTTCAGACACCAGTGGGCCCAGATGAGTTCAGCAACTGTGGTAGGGTGACCAGGAGCTGGAAAGGCTGCAGCCGGGGAGGGGCAGGGAGAGGAGCCTGGTGCTGCTTGCTGCACTCTGAGTGTGAGATCAGCCCTGGGGGCAGGAGAGGGACACCCTCCTGCCTGTGAGACTAGACAAGCCTTCCTGGGAGAGGTGCCCTGGAGTAGGGCCTCAAAGCACAGTGGGCTTCACTGGGAAGGGATGCAGAGGAGGCAGGGCATTCCAGACAGGAAATGGGGCAAGAACAGGGCCCAGAGGCAACAGTGTGGCTGTCGTGGTCTTGCTAGGGCTGCGGCTGCTGAGAGGGTTCTGGGCCAACTGGTGAATGCCAGGCCTAGACACTTGGCTAGAGTTGGGCAGGACTCTTGGGTTTGTGAACTTTGACCTGGAAAAGGTCTCCACAGGTTACTTCTTATTGTGTACCCACTAAGTGGCAGACCTGGGGAATATAGTGATGAGCAGGACAGGCAGAGTTCTTGCTGCCATGGGGCAAGGGAGCGTCCCTCAGATATTTAACTGGTGATGGCTGCTATGAAGTGGAAATGTAGAGGGCCACGCAGGGCAGGAACCTGACATTGATGAATAGGCGTAAGCAGAAGGAATGGCATGTGCAGAGAAGGCGGCAAAGAGTTTGGTGCTTTTAAAGAACATTGATCTTTTTTTAAGACAGTCTCACTGTGTCACCCAGGTTGGAGTGCAGTAGCGCGATCTTGGCTAGCTGCAACTTCCACCTCCCGGGTTCAAGCGATTGTCGTGCCTCAGCCTCCCAAGTAGCTGGGATTACATGTGCACGCCACCACGCCTGGCTAATTTTTGTATTTTTTGTGGAGACAGGGTTTCACCATGTTGGCCAGGCTAGTCTCGAACTCCTGACCTCAAGTGGTCCATGTGCCTTGGCCTCCCAAAGTGCTGGGATTACAGGCATGAGCCGCCACGCCTGGCCAAAACCTTGATCTTTAAATGAGAGGGAGAAACCAGGCACAGTGGCTCACACCTGTAAGTGCAGCACTCTGGGAGGCCAAGGCAGGAGGATCATTTGAGGCCAGAAGTTTGAACCCAGCCTGAGCAACATAGTGAGACCCTGTCTCTACAAGATGTTATTTTTTAAAAAAACAAATAAATTATGGGGAAAGTGACACAAGATGAAGTCCTAGGTAGACAGGGGCCAGATCTTCTGTCTGACCTTGAGGACCACCATAAGGAATTTGGGTTTTATTCTAGGGGCTGTGAGAAGCCATGCCAGCAAGGAGAGATGGCCTGATTTGCATTTAATAAGATTGCTGGCTGCAGCCTGGGTTGGAGGGCAGTGCAGAATAAAAGCAGTAAGACCGTGTAGGAGACTATTGGAGTAATACTGATACTGGCATAAGAGGCTGAGGGCTGGGAGACCAAGGTGTCCACAGTTGGAAAGATGTTTTCAAGGGAAAACCAGCACAAGTCAGGGATGAACTGATCTGGTGCCCAGGGAACTTCTCACTTTACTGTGCTGCCTGGCCCAGTAACCCTGTGAAGGTTGAAAGCTCACCCCCATCTACCCCAGGCCTTACCAAGGGCTGCCCTCCACCTTCCGTCCTCACCCTTGGGCCCTAGATACCACCAGCTGTAAGGACATCCCTGGCTTCTGTCACCCCAGGCCTTGCCAAAGGGAAGAAGACCACTCCCAGCCCTCCATAAACACACAACCTCAATGGGCTGAGGCTGTGCAGAGCTCCAGTAGCAGACGCCCCAGAAACCCAGGGCCGCAAGGGGTCTGATGGATCTCAGAGGTAGAAGTAGGGCACTGACTGCCTGGGAAATGTCTGAATTGTGGAAGTGTAGGAAAGAGCTCACAGAAGGAAGGAATTTGCCCAAGGTGTGGCAAGCCAGTGGCAGAGGTGGTGTTCACATCCTGAACTCCTGGCCCTCAGGAGGGCTGCTGTGATCAGATACTTGAGTTTAAGGGGCAGACAGGATGAGCTCTCCTGATTGAGATGCAAGCCCTTCTCTCAGGCCAAGCCCTGTGTGTGCCAGGTGGGAGATGAACATAATGGTTTTGAGATCTGTTCCAAAGTCAGACAGTCCAGGGTTCCAGTGGGGCTCTGTCCCTTCATATTGATCATGAGTGATTTTACCTCTTTAAGCCTCTTGTACTTTTCTGGAAAATGGATCTAAAGCTAATAGCCGTCTCAGGGAGTTGCTTAAAAATCCAGTGACATTAGGAAAGAGCTTTATCAACTGCTGAAGCACCTAATACAAAACCTTAGGGGGAAACAGTAATTATTATTCATTTTCTAATTCCATCCTCTTGTTCCAGGGGAAACCCTCAGTAAAACCAGCCCAGGTCAAAGCCTCATCAGTTTCTACTAAGGAGTCTCCAGCAAGAAAGGCGGCCCCAGCCCCTGGGAAGGTGGGGGATGTGACACCCCAGGTCAAAGGAGGGGCCCTGCCCCCAGCCAAGAGGGCCAAGAAGCCAGAAGAGGAGTCAGAGAGTAGTGAGGAGGGATCTGAAAGTGAGGAGGAGGCCCCTGCAGGGACACGAAGCCAGGTGAGGCCTGGAGGAGGGCTGCCCCTTGGAGGACCTGCGGGTCCCCCAGCAGCCTGAGCACTCTGCCATGAGCACCTCTGCCACTGGAGTTGGGGAGAGGGAGGAGTATGGTGTGAAGTTGAAGAGCAAAAACAGCCTGCTTCCCACAGGGGAGTCTTGCACTCCACTTTGTCTGTGACCAACTTTACCTCAGTTTCTCTGCCTAGTAAATGGGCCGCTGTCCTCGTCCCAGCCAGTCCTGCTGTGAGGGACTTGAGAAGTTTGATTGCCTAATCCTCTGACTTCTCAGGACAAACCAGACCCTGAGCAGACAAACACTATGTTAGCTAAAGGGAATCCAGTTCCCTTTTCCATCTGCTGGGAGTGGGCAGGGCTACAGCCCCAAGGCCCTGGGTGCATCCCAAGGGCAAGACAGGGGGGCTGGAAAGCAATGGAAGTCAGAGCAGGAAGGAGGAAGAGTGAGGGTCACCCACCCAGCCCCAGGCCTGGGGCAGGACAAGGCGGGGGCATGCAGTAGATAAGCAAATCCCCTGTGTTAGCTGCTGGTAAATGGTAAAGAGGAAAGTCGGGTGGGGGACATAGGAATGGCAACTTGAAGCAGAGTGCTCTGGGCTGGCCTTGGGAGAAGGCGTCTCAGTAAAGACCAGAAGGAGGAAGCACTCTTAGGAAGGTCATTCCAGGCAGGGGCTCAGCAAGTGTCAAGGCCCTGAGGTGGAAGTAGGACTATGAATTGTGACAAATTGTTGTTCCCACCCCATCTACAGGGAACTTCTACTCCTCGGCTGTCTATTTTGCAGTGTCTGGGGGCTACACAGTGTTGGATGGGCATCCACTTTGAGAAGGAACACAAATGTGATTTTTTTTTTTGAGACAGTCTTGCTCTGTTGCCCAAGCTGGAGTGCAGTAGCGGCAATCATAGCTCACTGCAGCCTCACTCCTGAGTAGCTAGGAATACAGGCACACACCACCGCACCCAGCTTGTGTGTGTGTGTATAGACAGGGTTTCACTGTGTTTCACAGGCTGTGGACTCAAGCAGTCCTCCCACCTTGGCCTCCCAAAGTGCCGTGATTACAGATACGAGCCACCGCACCTGGCCATAAATGTGAACTTTTATGTAAAATCTGCTTTCTCCATTTGGCTCAAAAATTTAAAAAGGAGCTAGCCAAGCAAGACCTGTGTGGAGCAGCCTGCACTTTCTGCATGAGAAGCTTCTTAGAAGATCAGAGCTGCTGTTTTCTAGGGTTGTTGGCCCAGGGCTGAACACCCAGGGCCTTCCAGGGAAGACAGGGCCTGCAGCCACCCTGCCAAAGCCCCAAGACAGTGCAGAGCCCCACCGAGGAGTTAGTGAAGAGGGGGCCAGGTGTGCAAACCTTGCCCCATGAGGCTGAGGGTGGGCTTCCCAGGGGTCCTGCTGCTGTCCATGTGCAGAAAGTCCAGTGAGGGCCTCCCTCAGTCCCTTCCCCACTTTCAGACTGCCTCTTCATTCCTTCCCTTCCCTGGGCCTTTGCACACCCCCTCCCCACAGCCCAGTCTGATGATGCTCCCGATAAGCCAGTGCCTGTGCCTCCAGAGCTCTCTGGCCAGTGGGAGCCCAGCAGAGGACAGGCTCTAACTACCCAGTGTGCTGGGGCACCAGGGGGAACCATGTTAAGGAAGTAGTGTCTCTTAGGGAGCCAGAGACAGAGGAGGCAGTGGCTAAGTGAAATGGAACAGGGGGCATGGAGGCTCCAGGAGTGAGAGTGTGTGAAGCTGATCGATTTTTGAGAAACCAGGAGGCCAGTGTGGCCAAAGTATCAGTCAAGGTGGGGAGTGGGGAGGGAAGCAGGGGAGGTCTTAGGAGCCTCATTAAGGCCTCTGGACTTTATCCTAAAGGCATCATCAGAGAGTTTTCACAAGCAGGAGAGCAAACTGCCCTTTCTTTTTCACCAGGTAAAGGCCTCTGAAAAAATTCTCCAGGTCAGAGCTGCCTCGGCCCCTGCCAAGGGGACCCCTGGGAAAGGGGCTACCCCAGCACCCCCTGGGAAGGCAGGGGCTGTAGCCTCCCAGACCAAGGCAGGGAAGCCAGAGGAGGACTCAGAGAGCAGCAGCGAGGAGTCGTCTGACAGTGAGGAGGAGACGCCAGCTGCCAAGGCCCTGCTTCAGGTGAGGCCTGAGGAGGGAGACTCTATGCAGCCAGGCCCGTCCCCAGAAGGCCTTCTCAGGACTTGTTCTCCCACTCTGGGCCAGAGCCCCGGGCGTGTCTCAGACCCCAGCCCCTTACTCCCCTCTCACTGTGTGGCATCATTTGCCCTATCTGGTCTTCTGTACCTGGTGTCCTGTGTCTCCTCACACGTCCATCCTCTGGCTGTCTCCCCTTGTCTTGTTTCTCCAGGCGAAGGCCTCAGGAAAAACTTCTCAGGTCGGAGCTGCCTCAGCCCCTGCCAAGGAGTCCCCCAGGAAAGGAGCTGCCCCAGCGCCCCCTGGGAAGACAGGGCCTGCAGTTGCCAAGGCCCAGGCGGGGAAGCGGGAGGAGGACTCGCAGAGCAGCAGCGAGGAATCGGACAGTGAGGAGGAGGCGCCTGCTCAGGTGAGGCAGAGGGGAGGGGTGGAGAGTAGCCCCATGCCTAAACCCCAGCACCTGCATGGGTGTGACCACCTTTGCCACATCCAGCTCCTGTCTCCACACGTCCATCCTCCAGGCTCTCCCCTCATCCTGTTTCTCACTCCAGGCGAAGCCTTCAGGGAAGGCCCCCCAGGTCAGAGCCGCCTCGGCCCCTGCCAAGGAGTCCCCCAGGAAAGGGGCTGCCCCAGCACCTCCTAGGAAAACAGGGCCTGCAGCCGCCCAGGTCCAGGTGGGGAAGCAGGAGGAGGACTCAGGAAGCAGCAGCGAGGAGTCAGACAGTGACAGAGAGGCACTGGCAGCCATGAATGCAGTTCAGGTGAGGCTGGAAGCCGCCCTGCATGGCCTGTGCCCCGCCTCAAAAGACCTCCTGTGGTTTTGACTTTTCCTCTCTGAACCTAGAGCCCTGTGCAGCTGGCTTCGTTTGCTCTCCTCCCCTCACTCACATTCTCCTTCTGGACTCCCTCCCTAATCTTGTCCTTTGTGTCTCCCAGGTGAAGCCCTTGGGGAAAAGCCCCCAGGTGAAACCTGCCTCCACCATGGGCATGGGGCCCTTGGGGAAAGGCGCCGGCCCAGTGCCACCTGGGAAGGTGGGGCCTGCAACCCCCTCGGCCCAGGTGGGGAAGTGGGAGGAGGACTCAGAGAGCAGTAGTGAGGAGTCATCAGACAGCAGTGATGGAGAGGTGCCCACAGCTGTGGCCCCGGCTCAGGTGAGGCCCCTTCCTGTAAGGCTCTTTCCCCCTCCCCCCGCTCAGCGTGGAGCTGCCTGTGGCCTCCCAACCTCACACTGGGACTCTGTCTACAATCTTAGTTTCTTAATGTCTGCACACACCTACCCTGGGCTCCCTCTCCCGATCCTGTGTATCTCACTCCAGGAAAAGTCCTTGGGGAACATTCTCCAGGCCAAACCCGCCTCCAGTCCTGCCAAGGGGCCCCCTCAGAAGGCAGGGCCTGTAGCCGTCCAGGTCAAGGCTGAAAAGCCCATGGACAACTCGGAGAGCAGCGAGGAGTCGTCGGACAGTGCGGAGGCACCAGCAGCCATGACTGCAGCTCAGGTGAGGCCTGGGGAAGGAGGCTGCCACATGGCCTGATCTGCCACACCACAGTCGGCACCCCCGGGGAGCTGTGCTCCCTCAGGCAGAGCATGGGTTCTGGCTGGTGGGGCAGAACAGATGGGGGACTCTGAGTTCAGGAACCTTCTCCAGCCTTTCTTTGGTGTCCCCTCAGGCAAAACCAGCTCTGAAAATTCCTCAGACCAAGGCCTGCCCAAAGAGAACCAATACCACTGCATCTGCCAAGGTCGCCCCTGTGCGAGTGGGCACCCAAGCCCCCCGGAAAGCAGGAACTGCGACTTCTCCAGCAGGCTCATCCCCAGCTGTGGCTGGGGGCGCCCAGAGACCAGCAGAGGATTCTTCAAGCAGTGAGGAATCAGACAGTGAGGAAGAGAAGACAGGTCTTGCAGTAACCGTGGGACAGGTGAGGCCTGTGTTTTCTGGGCGGGCGTCAGGGCCGCCCCTACGTGGTCCTTTGGACTCCTGGAGACACCTCTCTTCCACTTGTCATCCCAGGTAAAGTCTGTGGGGAAAGGCCTCCAGGTGAAAGCGGCCTCAGTGCCTGTCAAGGGGTCCTTGGGGCAAGGGACTGCTCCAGTACTCCCTGGGAAGACGGGGCCTACAGTCACCCAGGTGAAAGCTGAAAAGCAGGAAGACTCTGAGAGCAGTGAGGAGGAATCAGACAGTGAGGAGGCAGCTGCATCTCCAGCACAGGTGAGGCCTAGAAGGAGCAGGCCCATCCCACCCACACCTGTTCCTGAGCCAGGGCTGAGGATGGGCTTGACTGGGGGCTATTGTTGCCTGCAGGTGTGCAGAAGCCTCAGCGGTAGCCTCAACACAGCTTCCTTCCCTATCTTTCACTCCATGTCTCCTCTGCCTGTCAGAGCTCCAGGGTCTCTGTCTTGTTTGCCTTTTGAGGTCCTCCTGCTGATTGATTCCCTGTGGTTTTCACAAGCTCTGGAGTTCCCACCCTGCCAGGTGCTGCCCTTGTCTGGGGCTGCTGAGGCCCTGTTTCTCGGGGAAGTCCTGTCTCTGTGGAGCATGGACATGCTCCTGCAGTGTGGAGTGATGGGGTTGAGATAGAGGGTGTGAGCCTGGGCTGCGCAGCATGACAGGTGAGAGCATCTAGGCCTTTTATAGGAGGTGGCAGCATCTGAGCCATGGGCTGAAAGAGTTGGCCAGGTGAAATGGGCAGGGAGAGTGTTCCAGGCAGAGGAAGCAGTCTGTGCGAGGCCAGGGAATGAGAGAGTGCCTGGCTTGGGTGCCTTGCCACAGGCGGCACATTGTGGTGGGATGGCTGGCAGTTGTTTAGAGCCAGACCGCCTGGGTTCAAGTTTCAGCTCCACAGCCTGGCAAGTGCTGTAAGCCCTCAGAGCCCTTACTCTCCTATAAACAGGAAATCAGCCCTCACAGGTTTGGGTGAGAATTTAGGTGAGATCTCACCTGCTACACCCAGCAAGGGAGCTGCACACAGCAAGTTGTCTCTGTCACCCTGACGATGGGCCAGGCTAATGTGGAACAGATCAGGAGTGAGGTCTCCAAGCCTGGAAGAGCTGAGAGAAGATGGCTCACTCCCTGCACTCACCCACCCACTGTTTATTATTTTTAATTGTCACTGGTTTTTTTTCTGTAACCACTCAGAAATTAGTCATTTCTTTTTTCTCTGTACCAGAGCACACATTTCTACCGATTTTTTTTGTCCTCCTCTCGTTGACTTGTGGGACCTCAGGGCCCTAGAATTCCTCCATTGAGGTTTTTAAGCTCTGCAGGGGCCCCTTCCAGAGCCGCCTCTACTCTTTCCCAAGCTGCAGGCACATTCCAGACCCAATGCCTTACAGAGTTTCATTATGCAGATCACTTAAATATTTGTCTTCCCTTCTGAGCCTCCCACCTGTACCATGAGGTGGGTGTTTTATTTTTATTTTTTGAACCATGGGCTATTTTGAAGTAAGCTGTTTAATTTCCAAATATCTGGGATTACCCAGGTTTCTTTTTGTTGATTTCTAATTTAGTCACATTGTGGTTGGAGAACATATTTTGTATGATTTCAATCCTTTTTTGTGTATTGAGACTTGTTAGGTCAAGTCAGTCTTGTGTCTTGTTTCTTGTGGAAAACATGGCTCCCCTCTGGAGGATTTACATGCTCTACTGATGAGCACCTCGGCCTGAGTCATACTTGGTCCACACTGTGGGGAATCTTCTTGAAGTCCTGATTCTTCACCTCACTTGACCTCATGTGTTTGAGGAATGCTGGGGGATGGGGTTGTTTTCTGACACTGACCAGATGCCGTCCCTGAGTGAGGCAGGGGCCTTGAGATGCTGCCAGAGTCCTCGTTCTGTTTCACATTAGGCTTGCTGTCACTTCTGTTAAGGATCTCACTCTGGGAATTTCCCTTTTTTTTTGTTCTCCTTCTATTTGTTGGAATCCCTGACAGGCCTTTTGGGGGTTCTCTGGATATCGGTTAAGGCTAGATTAAGCTGAAGAAAACCTTAAACAACAAGTATCTTGTTCTGCCGTGGCTGCTTGAGCTCCAGCTCTGACCTCGGCATTCCATCTAGCCTGGAGGAGGAAGAGACATGTTTCTGACCTTTTATGGCACTCAACTTACATCCTATGAGCCAGAATTTAATGACATTGCCACCTAGCTGAAAGGGAGCCTGGAAAACATCTGTTTTAGGTAGTCTTGTGCTTAGCTAATGCTAAGGAAGGCACGCACAATGAGTTTGAGTGTTTATTATGTTCCAGACATCATGTTAAACTCTGAATCTCCTATTTAGTCTTCATCATAACCCGTAGGTGGGCCTTATTATTATCTCCATTTGATAGAGGACTGAACTGAGGCCCAGTGAGATCAAGTGATGAGCTCAGGTTCACACGCCTATTGCATGGAGGAGCCAGAATCCAGACTCGGGCTCCAGCTCCAGAGTCTGTATTCTTGGCTAGCTGCTTTACTCTATCTCACCTTCTCCCTCCTTAATTCCCTTTTCTCCACTCAGGTGAAAACCTCAGTAAAGAAAACCCAGGCCAAAGCCAACCCAGCTGCCGCCAGAGCACCTTCAGCAAAAGGGACAATTTCAGCCCCTGGAAAAGTTGTCACTGCAGCTGCTCAAGCCAAACAGAGGTCTCCATCCAAGGCAAGTGGGGCCAGAAGCCACAGGAGGTGTGGAGGGTTGGGGTAGAGAGGAGGACCAGTCACTGAGCCCAGCCAGGAGAAGGTCCGTGCATGGGCAGGCCACCCACCCAGAGTTGTGCCGTAGTGGGGAGTGGGACCTGAAAGGAATCACTTCTGCCTCCAATACTATTATCCCCCTGCAATTCAGGTGAAGCCACCAGTGAGAAACCCCCAGAACAGTACCGTCTTGGCGAGGGGCCCAGCATCTGTGCCATCTGTGGGGAAGGCCGTGGCTACAGCAGCTCAGGCCCAGACAGGGCCAGAGGAGGACTCAGGGAGCAGTGAGGAGGAGTCAGACAGTGAGGAGGAGGCGGAGACACTGGCTCAGGTGAGGGGGAGGGAATGGAGATCATCCCCTACATGGGATGTAACACCTTTGCCACATCCAGCTCCTGTCTTCTCACATGTCCACCCTCCAGGCTCTCTCCTCTCATCCTGTTTCTCACTCCAGGCGAAGCCTTCAGGGAAGACCCCCCAGATCAGAGCTGCCTTGGCTCCTGCCAAGGAGTCCCCCAGGAAAGGGGCTGCCCCAACACCTCCTGGGAAGACAGGGCCTTCGGCTGCCCAGGCGGGGAAGCAGGATGACTCAGGGAGCAGCAGCGAGGAATCAGACAGTGATGGGGAGGCACCGGCAGCTGTGACCTCTGCCCAGGTGAGACTTGCCAGGCCTCTGAGCCACCAACACTCACTCCTCAGAACGGGGGTATAGGGCTGAGCGCGGTAGCTCACACCTGTAATCCTAGCACTTTGGGAGGCCGAGGCAGATGTATCACTTGAGGTCAGGGGTTCAAGACCAGCCTGGCCAACATGGTGAAACCCCGTCTCTACTAAAAATATAAAAATTAGCTGGGCATGGTGGCGGGTGCCTGTAATCCCAGCTACTCGGGAGGCTGAGGCGGGAGAATCCCTAGAACCTGGGAGGCGGAGGCTGCAGCAAGCCAAGATCATGCCACTGCACTCCAGCCTGGGTGATGAGAGTGAGACTGTCTCAAAAAAAAAAAAAAGAAAAAGAAAAAGTGAAAAACCAGGGTTTAGGGCCAGGTAAGGAAAAGAAAGGAAGGCCAGGTTAAGGCTTAAGGCTCCAGCTCCACCATGCCCTCCTCCGTCTGCTGTCATCCACATCTCCTTAGGTAAAACCTGCTACTAAAACCCCCCAAACGAAGACTTCCCTAGCTAAAAGTGTCCTGGGTCTATATCTAGGTCGAGGTCTCCACCAGCTCTATAAGCTAGGCCAGTATTTCCCACCAAGGCATATGAGACCAAGAATCTACATGTTAGTTATTGTGCATACGTTAACGTAATACAAAATGACTCTCCCTGTCAGAGTCCCAGGGAAGCTTGGAGTGTGGCACAGGTCCCCCTGAGGTCCTGGAGAGATAGAGGAAGTCTCATCCTGCACCTTGGCCCGGAGCTTCACATAGGCAGGCGCATCTTCTCAGGCAGGGCTTGTCTAGCTTAGTGCAAAGCCTGGACCCTGGAGAGTGGGGAGAAAGAAAATCTGAACAATTCCCTCTGTCTGCTTGCAGAAGATAGCAGGGCTTGCTACATCCTACAGAAGTGTAGGATGACAAACTCCAGCACTGCCGAGGCACAGGTGTGTGATGGAAATGACTGATGCAGGCCTGGCAGTAATGATAGATGTCGGCCGGGTGCGGTGGCTCAAGCCTGTAATCCCAGCACTTTGGGAGGCCAAGGCGGGCGGATCATGAGGTCAGGAGTTCGAGACCAGCCTGGCCAACATGGTGAAACCCTGTCTCTACTAAAAAAAATACAAAAATTAGACAGGCGTGATGGCAGGCGTCTGTAGTCCCAGCTACTCGGGAGGCCGAGGCAGGAGAATCGCTTGAACCCGGGAAGCAGAGGTTGCAGTGAGCCAAGATCATGCCATTGCTTTGCACTCCAGTCTGGGCAACAGAGTGAGACTCTGTCACAAAAATAAAAAAAATTAAAAAAAGAGATGATAAATGTCAGGAGAGATGGTAGATAGTGGTAGCAAGTAGGGCAGACCGGAGAGCCCTTGCCCCATCCAGAGAGGCAGTTCTTATCAGCTTCAGCCAGTTGTGACTGTGGAGATGGACCTTCTGTGTGGCCAGATCTTCCATTTCTTAAGGGAAGCTGGAAGTCCCTGTGCCAGGCCAAGCTCCATAACCTCTTAGATTTGTTTTCTTCATGAGTAAAACAAGCACCGAGATGAATGCTCCCTAGCCCTAACCTCTGCCTTTGATACACCAAACCAACAATTACTGGGGGTGAAAGACATTGGCCCCACCCTCAAGGAGCTCACAGTCTGTGGGGCAAGACAGGTGACCGAATTATCGCAGAGTATGCTAGTGGTGCTGACAGCTGAAAGAGCAGGTCTCTGAGAGGCCAGAAGAGGAGGAGATGATTGAGCTGAACCTGAAGGATGACCAGGCACAAAAGTGGAGAGGGCCTCTCAGTGTGTGCAGAGGGGCTGGGCATGAAGGCACATGGTCACTGAAGGCAGCTGTCCTGCAGGCCGTAGGCCCTCCCAGGTGCTTGTTACTGGTAGATTTATGGAGGACCTAAATGCCAGACTAAGACATAGGCCCCGGCCATATTTTGGGCTGTGTAGTTTTTTTGTTTTTAAGTTTTCAATGAGTTCTTAGTCAGAATGGCCTAATCTGTAGGAGAAAGCCCCATTCAAAAGAGCTTAAATAAGGGGATTGACTGTCTTAAAGTGCACAAAGTCCCAGGTTCCAGCTGCTGAAAAGCTGGTTCCTTCAGCTGAGCGTCAGTGGTGACCAGATTTCTTCATCTCTGCACTCCACTAGCTTTATGGGCATAGCAGGGCTGCAGCATCTCCTAAAGTGCTGGGGGCAGGCCGGGCACGGTGGCTCACACCTGTAATCCCAGCACTTTGGGAGGCTGAGACAGGCAGATCACTTGAGGTCAGGAGTTCAAGACCAGCCTGGCCAACATGGCGAAACCCTATCTCTACTAAAAATACAAAAACTAGCTGGGCCTGGTGGCACCAGCCTATAATCCTAGTTGAGGCAAGAGAATCACTTGAACCTGGGGAGGAGGAGGTTGCAGCCTGGGCAACAGAGTGAGCAGAGCAAGACTCCATCTCAAAAAAAAAAAGAGATTAGGGGGTAGACTTAAGGCTACTCAGACCTCAGGCTGGATGTTCTACCGCCTTAGCCATAGACAAGAGGCCAGTAGTTCCCATGACTGGCTGGGAGGAGGGCCCACCCTCCCTGAAGCATGTGGTAGGCGCCACTGAACAGAGTGAGGGTTCTATTAGCAAGGAACAGATGGGGGCATGGCTGTTAGGAGGCAGCCTGCAGTGTGCATTGTAGTTGCCCCATTTAAAAATTGGAAATGACATGTACAAATCTTCCAGCTTCTCTTGAGAAATTGGAAGCTCAGGCAGCCTGGGTCCTACTTTTTTGGCTAGGCTGAGTAGGGAAAAGGGGGGCCCCCATTCCAATAGGGACCACTGAGCTGCCATCACCACCAGCATTTCCACCCAGATCTCTGAGTCCTCCTCTGACTGCAGTGCTCATCCTTCCAGCCCCCATCATCACACCTGCCCCAACAGGAGGGGATGGTAGCCAGTGGAACACTTCTAGGCAGCTCCTGCTTTTGGCTGGGGGTGTTACAACCGGAGGTGAACTGTGCTGGGACCACTGGCTTGTGCCTGCAACCTTGTCCCAGGCTGCTGTCACCTCTTGTCGAGACATTGGGCCAACAGCCCTGCAGCCCTCAGGTTTTAGCTGCATCGGGGTCATAAATCCCTTTCATGTTCGGAGTCAGCTCTGGAAGGAGCTAGCAGGGTGGAAGCATGTTTCCAGTGGCTGTGGGGCAGGTCAGGCCAGCAGGTATCCCTGTGCATGTGCAGGAAGGGGCCACGCTGCCTGCCCTGGAAACCAGAGTGCCTGAGGGTCATTGCCTACTGGCTGTTTCCCCCTCAGCAAATGCCCCTCTCCCCGACCACGTGCTTATCCAGGTCTTGTCCCCTCAGAAGGACAGTAACTCCAAACCTGCCAGAAGCAAGACCCTGGCCCCAGCACCCCCAGAGAGGAACACGGAGGGGTCCTTGGAGAGCAGTGAGGAAGAGCTGCCACTGACCCAGGTGCGCCATGCCTTCTCTCTGCAGATGCTGCAGGATCAGAGCTGGGCTGGCAGGCCTTGCAGGAGAGGGCAGATCTTGCCCATAGGGAAAATCTCGCCATATTTAAACAGCACCTCACAGCTTCTAGAGCTCTTTCCTCTATTGTGACATTCATCTGAGCCCTGTGAGGCAGGCAGCAGTGCACAGTTAAACATACAGGCTTCAGAGCCAGGTGGTGTTGGGGCGAAGCCCAGCTCTTCCACCCAACAGCCCCGTGGTCCTGGGCAGATGCCTTTTCCCCTGTGTGAGGCTCAATGTTTCAGCCGTAAAATGGGGACAGTACTGGCACCTCTCTCCTGCCTCTGTGCACTGGTGCCAGCACACAAGGTACTTGCCACAGTCCCCTGCCTAAGAAAGGGTGCCTGTTAACTGTGAGAAGGGCAGGGAGTGTTGCCCCATTTGACAGATTGGGAATCAAGCCTTAGAGTTGAAGCAGTTTCCCCAAATTCTCATGATTCGTAAGAGGCTGAGGAAAGGTCCAAACGCTGGTCCCCTGGCTCCCTGTATCTCTCTGTTTTCTGTTTAGGACCGGGAGTCTTCTTGAATCCCATGAGCTCTGCCCAGGACCCTCTCTCAAGCACCTGTGGCATACCTTCATGTGCTCCACTGCACCCAGAGCTTAAGCCACAGTCCTGCTCAGGCTACACCTCCAAGGGTGGGACCAGGCCCACCTTATCTTCCTGTACTCCAGAGGCCCAAGTCAGCCATGTTGGTGTGGTCCAAGCTTCTGTGTGAACCCTGGCCCTTCCATCAGACAGCATTACCCTTTGTCCTCCTCTAGCCCCAAGCTCCCAGAAGCTTCTGCCAGGCACCTCAGAGCACCAGCTCCCCTGTCCCAGGGCCTAACCACAGATCCTGGAGTTCTGCAACCTCCAGACCAGAGCGGTCTCATGAACCACCTCCCCTTGAATATCACAAACCACATTGTTATCAATTCATCAGTAAGGTCAGATGCTGTTTGCACACCTCCTGCAATAGGGTGCTCACTGCCTCTCACTTTCCAATGGCACAGATTACAAAAGTAAAGAACAACCACCACCACCATCGGTAACTCCCTGTATTTGCATTTTTCTGTTTAATCTCCACAACAGCCCTATGAGGTGGCTCCCTTTGTTGTTTGCATTTTAAGGAACTGGGAATGAGGCTCAGAGAAGTTGAGGGACCTGTCCCAGCATCACATGGCTGATGACAAGTGGACAGACCTGGTGTTTGAGCGCAGGCCATTCACATTCTGACCCGTTGCCTGGTGCTGCCCCGACACTCTCCTCTCCCGGGCTTGGGCATTGCCCTCTGGCTCTGTGTGGAGCCTTTACGAGGCCACCTGCCTCTCTGAGGGATCTAAACAACTGGGAGGGAGGGGACCGCTCCCCCTTTCTCTGTGGGGGTGGACTAACAATTAAAATGAACATCCTACTTAAACTGAACCATTTAATTGGTATGTTAGTCCTGAAGATTCTGGAGTCTCTATTTAAAAAGCAGAAAAGAAGTCAGCGGTTTGTACATTCCCCCAGGAGGATTCGGGGAAGACGGGCATAGCCCGGGGAAGCTGCAGCCTCTTCCTGATTGAGAGATTTTTAGTTCCTAATCCCCAGCTCACTAATTATGATTATTTTCATTATTGTACATTTATTGAGCACCTCTCTATTGACAAGTTTCAGTCTGATTTTATTAGCCCATCAGTGGGGAAAGGGATTGAGGCCAGGGTGGTGGGCAGAGTCCCAGGCTAGGAGGCAGGGATAGATACCTTGGCTCCATTCCTAGACCCCTCACTGTGCCTCCGCCCTGTTGTGCAGAGTAGACCTCAGGCCAGAGTCTGTGCTGGGGTCAGGACAGCTTCCAGATTTAAAAACAAGTAGGTGATACATATGTTAAATAACTTAATTCAGCTATTCCACAGTGTATATGTGTATCAAAACATGATGTTATATACCACAAATATATGCAGTTTCACTTGTCGGTAATATAATTTTTTAAGGCCAACTTCTTCTATTAGTTTGTCAAAGACGTAGGCCCTGCTCTCAAAGTTTTAGGTTGAATCAAAGAAAAAGGAAACCTATAAGAAACTAAATTCTGGTGTTAAATTGAGGCCTAGCATAATTGGTTCTAGAAGGAGCTCCAGTCTGGTGCCTGGAGAACTAACTTCTAATCCTGGCTCTGGCACCAGTTTGCTGGTTGCCCTGGGTGAGGCCACTTGCCTTCTCTGAGCCTCATTCATCTCAATCTCTGGGATGAGACTTCCTGGGTGGGTAGGGTGGACCTTGAGGCTCCAGGCCACATCCCCAGAGAGTAGAATTTCTCAGTCCCCTGGAGTGGGGCTGGCCTAGATCTGTTAAGCAGCCCCAGGCAATTCTGAGAGAGGTTCTTGGAGTGTTTGTTGCCTTTGTGGTCATGTCCCTTGCCAGGGTCCGCAGCCTAGGCCATCAGCCCCCTCTCCCCACTCTGTGACTTGCTGGAATGAAGGCACAGTTAGAATGAGCTCAACTTTGACAGGAGGGGGTGAGCACTGTCCAGAAAGCCCCTAGGTTTGGTTCTGCAGGCATCAGACCTACAGGTAGGAGGGGTATCCCAGGGTTCCCTCTGGGTCCTTACTGCCCAGCACCTATAGGGAGGTACAACCAAATGTTCAGGCCAGTGCTGGTTTTGCTGCTTCACTCCCATCAGTTTTTTTTCTAACTGACCCCAGAACTACATTCCTGTGTATACTGTGCTTTGCAGTTTCCACAGTGCATTAGAACCCCTCCAGTGAATGAGCCCAGGCTGGGATAACTACTAGCCGTTTCATTAAACGGGAAACTGAGGATCAGAAAGTTGAGGGGCTTGACCACACAGTGAAGTCATGAGAGAAGCGTAATGAGAAGCAGGTCTTCCCCTATACCCTGGGCAAGCTTCACTGCCCACCTTTATGAACTCTACAGGCTAATGCCCCACCCCAACCCCCCACAGCCAAGCCCCCTGCACCACCTCCCTCCTACGGCCCAGAGGCCCAGTGGGGTGGCGTGGGCAGGTGGAACTAACAGGAGGCTTTTGCTGCTGAGCTGCTTTTAACATCCCAAGACGCTATTGTTTGCCTCAGTGGGTTCGTTGCTTCTCTTCGTCCCCGACAATCTGTTCCTGTCTTCACATATATATAGATCCCCCCTCCCTCAACTGTAAGCCTTCTCCCACTTTCCATCCTTCTCTTTTTTATATCGTGGGAAGGAAGGCTCTGGAAGTGGCAGATCAGAGCAGCCGCGGGGGAGGCTATTTGGCAGGGGTAGGAAAGGCCTAAGCCCAGAGAAGCTTCCACCCTCAGGCAGGCACCTTTCTGTTTTACTTTTTACTTTATGCCTCTCCACAGCACCTTAGCTCCCTGAGGAGCCAGGTGTGCTAAGTCAGGCTCAGAGGGTAAATAGGATGGTGAAACAGAGACCAGTCTGGACCTGATTCCACTCCTCTCTTAGCCTCAGGCAGCTCCCTCTTCCTGCCCTCCAGCTCTTCACTGGCCAGAGAGGGAGCAGAGCTCAAACCAGATCTGACATTTGGGGAATGGAAAGTAGACCTAACCAGCTCCCTGGCTCACAACCATGTGTGTTCTCGTTAGCTGGAGGTTCAGGAAGGAAATGGGCCTGGAGATGCCCTGGTGTGCAGTGAACATGTTCAGGGATGGTGCAGTTCAAAACCAGACTGGCCTGCAGAATACCAGGGAGCTGCTGTTGCTTGTTTGCTTTTTCTTTTATTGTTTCCTTGGAAAATTTAAAGCATACCCAAAGATAGAATAATGTAAAGAACCCCCACGTACCATCCCCAGCCTCAACAGTTAGGAACTCCTGAGCAGGCTCGTTTCACGCAAACCCTCCACTCAGTTCCCCAACGCCCCTGGATTACTTTGCAGCCAGTCTCAGACATGTCAGCTCATCCACCAGGATTTCAGTATGCAGCTCTCAGTTATAAGGACTTTTTAAAGCACAACTACGATACAATGTCACACCTAATAAGTTGATCTACCCAGTCAGTGTCCCTATTTCCCTGATTGTCTCATGGAGTTCAGTTAAAGGCCACATACGGCATTGAGTTATTAATCCTCTAAGTCTTAATCTGTTGGTTCTCACCCACTCACCCAACCCTTGTTTCTCTTGTGCATTTTTTTGTTGAAGAAACTGAATTGTATAGCTGGGGAGTTTCATCCTGGGCCATGTATCAGGAGGGCTGCATCAGGACCTCTGGGGTTGGGGCAACTAGACTGTAAATACCTCCCCAGGTGAATTGCATATCCCAACCAGGCAGCCTTGGAAAACTGCTTAGACCACTCCCTGCATTCAGCAAGTAACTGTCTCTGAAGGCAGCCGGGGAAAGAAGACAGAATTGGACATTCTGGCCGTGGCTTTGCTTCCAGTAGGGACAGCAGCCTTGGGTCGCTCCCTTTCCCTCTGGGCTTGTGGTTTTCCCACTTTGTATAAGGGAGCTGATCCTGCTGAATGTAGGGCTTCACTGTGAGGGTCAGGTGGGCTCTGAGTTGTGAAGTGCTGTGCTGGGTCTTAGCAGATGTGTGGGGTGGGAGGGGGCACCCTGGGCAGCTGGAATGGCTTCTGTGCCCAGCTGCCCCTGAGCTCAGTGGACCCCTTGCCTTGTAAAACACTCCCTAACCCCATCACCTCCTTTCCCTGGCCAAGCCTTTAATCACTGGGGGGGTGTTTTGTTTTTGTTTTTCAAGGTGATTAAACCCCCTCTGATTTTTGTCGACCCTAATCGTAGTCCAGCTGGCCCAGCTGCTACACCCGCACAAGCCCAGGCTGCAAGCACCCCGAGGAAGGCCCGAGCCTCGGAGAGCACAGCCAGGAGCTCCTCCTCCGAGAGCGAGGATGAGGACATGATCCCCGCTACGCAGTGCTTGACTCCTGGTGAGCGCAGCCCTTATGCAGTGGTGGGAGGGGCTGCCAGCACTGCCCCACATTGAGGCCCAGAAGGGACAGGACACTGGCTGAGTCACATAGCAAGGTGTTGGTCGGGAGGGGCTTGGGGTCAGGTCTCTGGGCCCTGCGTTAGCCATTCTGATTAGGGCCTGGCTCAGACCTGCAGTTCTGGGGGAATAGTTGCCAGAGCTTTTTTGTGGCAGCCCCAGGCATGGAGCCCAGCCCAGAAGCTGCAGGGACCAGGTTCCTACATAGTCTAAGAAAGAATTCTGTATCAGTTGACTGCCTGTGGAACAAGTGGTCAGGGTGGTAGTGAGCTTCCCGTCCTTGGTGGCATGTAAAGTAGGTTAGGCAATCCCTAAGCCAGAGACATCATAGGGATAGATTTCATCTATCAGAGAGACAGGACCAATCTGAGGTTTCTTTGACTTCTGAGAATCTGTGATTCTACCAATGACAACAGGAAAAGGGTTAATGTTACTATTACAGTTATTGTAACAGTTTTACAAGCAATAATACCTGATCCTGATAGGACAATTTAAAAATACAGGCGGGTGCAGTGGCTCACGCCTATAATCCTAGCTCTTTGGGAGGCTGAGGCAGGCAGATCACCTGAGATCAGGAGTTCAAGACCAGCCTGGGTAACATGGCGAAACCCCGTCTCTACTAAAAATACAAAAAATTAGCCTGGCGGGCGCCTGTAATCTCAGGTACTTGAGAGGGTAAGCCACGAGAATCGCTTGAACCCAGGAGGCAGAAGTTGCAGTGATCTGAGATGTGCCACAGCACTCCAGCCTGGGCGACAGTGAGACTGTCTCAAAAAAACAGAAAGCAGGCAAAATACAGATTACTGCTGGGCATGGTGGTTCGCACCTGTAATGCCAGCACTTTAGAAGGCCAAGGTAGGAAGATCACTTGAGCCCAGGAGTTCAAGACCAGCCTGGGCGACATAGTGAGAGCCCTATCTCTACCTATCTACCTACCTACGTACATATATACATATACATATACTTATATGTGTGTGTGTATATGTGTGTATTTTTTTAATAAAAATACAGATTAGCACATAAGAAACTATATCACCTGTAATTCTGCCCCAAATAATTACTGTTAACATTTGACAAATGCTAACTTTATAAAAACCTAAAATATACGTGTGTTTTTAAAGCAAGACCATACTGTATCTAATGCTCAGTAACCTTTACTGGATATTTTATGACATCGGGTTTTTTTCATCTTTACATATTTGCAGCACAATTCCTAATGGCTACAAAGAAATCCCTTGGGTGGACATGCCACAGTGTGTGTAGCCAGCCCCATGTTGGAGGAAGCAGAGGGTTTTGTTTCAGGGTGGAGGGGTGAGGGAGTTGGCTGTTATAAACAGTGCTTTGAAGAACATGCATGTAACCAGGCCTCTGCAGATAACCACGGGGACTCTTAGGAGAGACAATTTTAACTGCAAGGAGAGTCGTTTGGTGCCGGTGCTCTGGCCCATTGCTCAGGAGTGGCAGCCCAACCAGTTGGGAGGGGAGGGGATGAGGAAGCCTGGGGTCACCCCCAGAGCAACCATTTGAGCTCCCTGAGCCTTGTCAAATGACATAGTGACATCTCCTGCCTGGGAGGCTTGGAGAGGGAAGTAAACAAGCTTCTACCTCTGTAAGCCCTGAGCACAGCTCTAGATCACCAGCACAGGCCGGTAAATTGGGTTATTGCCGCTGCTGAGGAGGCGATGGGGCTTTTGTGCCCTGATGTGCCCCCGTCTCGCTCCATTTCAGGCATCAGAACCAATGTGGTGACCATGCCCACTGCCCACCCAAGAATAGCCCCCAAAGCCAGCATGGCTGGGGCCAGCAGCAGCAAGGAGTCCAGTCGGATATCAGATGGCAAGAAACAGGAGGGACCAGCCACTCAGGTACGTGGTGGGCAAGGGAGGGTAATGCAGGCCAGTGGGGTGGGGCCCTACTTCCATACTTACCCACATGTACTGATGGGATGGCCTGCAATTGCTGTCACCCCCACACTCCAGAGGTCGTGGCCTCACAGCCAGAGGCTTTCTGGCCTCCTAGCTACAACCCCCCAAATCACCTTTGAGTTATGAGGAAGAGTAATCTGGGGACACAGCCTCCTGGCCAAGCAAGCCCTGCAGCACTCGAGTCCCTCATGAGGTTTTCCAGCATAGTGGGGCTTTTGATTTTTTTTCTTCCAGTTTTGGAATGCCATGAACAAAAGTTGCCCTCTTTTGGTGTTTGTAATAGTGACTTCAGCATTCTTCCAAGCCTTCACCATCTTCAGTGCATTTTTATTTGGTCCTTGCCTGAATCTAAAAGCTGGGCATTTTAGGGTTAATGGCTGGTGCATTGTTTAGATCATAAAACTTAGCACACATCCCCACCCCAAGGGCTGCGATGTGACCAGCATTCAGCAAGGCCGGAACCCGGGTCTTCTGAGACCCAGTTCATTGCTCTTTGGGCCATATCAGTCTGGTTTCCCATCCCATTGAGAGGATGAAGTCCATGACACACTCTGACCTCTCTTCCTGAGGGGTGGGCTAGGGGGGTGTTGGGGGGGGCGGGGCTGGTGTGCCACCCACTCCCTGGGCTCATCACAAGCTCCAGGTCAAAAACTTCTGGGAACAGGGGTGTCGGATGGGAAGTCAGGCTGTGGTCACTGCATCCATGAGCATCGGTTCCTGCCAGGCCCTAGGGATACTGCAGGAACCAAGACAGGGACAAGGAATTCCCAGGCCAGTCAGGGAGTGGTGAGGGGCAGCGATTAAACAAGGAAACCCACATATAAATAAAAAGTAGTCACCAGCTGGTAGGAGAGGAAACAATAAAAACTAGAGAATAGTGGGGTGACCTGCTATATGAAGGCCTCCTGAGACAGCGATGCTTAAGCAGAAAAAGCAGCCAGTCACAGGATGAGCTGGGCCACCCTCCGGGCAGGGAAACTGCAGGTACCAGGTCTTCGGGGGAAGCGCTTGGGAATGAGGGAAACTGAGAGGTGGGGACAGCTGGATGAGGAGCTGGGGGAGAGGAGATGAGCCAGGCTGTGGCAAGGGCCACGCCACATTTGAAGGCTCTCAGCAAGGGGTCATGCCCAATTTCCATGCCCACCACTCTCCCTGACTGCTAGTGGGTATAAGAAGTAGAGATGGGGGTCCACCAGGTTGGAGATTATCCCCAGTGAAGGTGCAGATTGAGTGGTGGGGCCTAAGCTACTTCCCTGCCCTGGGCTGGGAACTGTCCCTTGCTCCTTGAGAACAATGTGAGTGGCTCATAACCTGAAGCCTGCCACCAATTTTGCCCCTTTGACTGCCCCTCAGTCCCTGCTCCAGCCCTCACCCCAGCCAGACAGCATCTGACCAGGGTGTGGCACAGCTGGCATCCCAAGGACTTGTGAGTTTGAGGGCTACCTCTTGCCACCCACAGGTGTCAAAGAAGAACCCAGCTTCCCTCCCACTGACCCAGGCTGCCCTGAAGGTCCTCGCCCAGAAAGCCAGTGAGGCTCAGCCTCCTGTTGCCAGGACCCAGCCTTCAAGTGGGGTGAGCTTGGGGAGCCAGGGGAAGCAAGCCCACGGAGCATAGAAGGTGCAGGCGTGGCCCTGCATCCCGGCACCAGCACTCATCTGCCCCATGACCTCTGCACTTGGTTTGCCTCCCTGGGCCTCAGTGGCCTAATCTGTAAGAAGGAATTACAGTACCTTTCGTAGTTGGAAGGATCAAATGAGGCTGCATGTGTGCCCCATCTAACACAGTTCCTGGCCCTACTGAAGTGTTCAGGAAGGACCAGGTCTTACTTGCCCTAATTTTTCCTTCCATTCCTTCTCCTTTCACCGAATTAGGTTGACAGTGCTGTGGGAACACTCCCTGCAACAAGTCCCCAGAGCACCTCCATCCAGGCCAAAGGGACCAACAAGCTCAGAAAACCTAAGCTTCCTGAGGTCCAGCAGGCCACCAAAGCCCCTGAGAGCTCAGATGACAGTGAGGACAGCAGCGACAGTTCTTCAGGGAGTGAGGAAGATGCTGAAGGGCCCCAGGGGGCCAAGTCGGCCCACACGCTGGGTGAGGGTGCCAGGGGAAAGGCAAGGGTGGACCAGGAAGAGGGTGTTGTGTGGCCTGGTGGAGCCATAGCTCTGGCCTCAGCTCCGTATCTCAGACTCATTCTGCACCTGTGGCTGAGCCTGGGCCTCAGTTTCCCCATCTGTACAACTTCATGAGGAAGTCAATCCAAATGATTTCAGAGACCTGACTTTGCTGTTTGACCACTCTCAGCTTTTTGGTATCAGACTCCCTTCACTGGCTCCCAAAAACTCCAGGGCCATGTTTCTGGAACAGTGGAAAGCAGGGAAATAGAAATGGGGCCTCAGGAATTAGAAATAAGGCTTTGGCATTCAGATGTCGCACCTAGCATGCTGTGACTAGCGATGAGTGTGCAAGGAGTGTTGAAGCAGTAGGAAGACTTGTGGTGAGGCGGGGCAGGGGATGGGGGTGAGGGACCTGCAGAGAGACCAGGGCCTTCCTGAAGGGCTCTGCCCTTCCCGGCTGGCAGGGGCCACCTGGGGCTACCAACAGGATACTGTGCTTCTCCAGTAGGTCCCACCCCCTCCAGGACAGAGACCCTGGTGGAGGAGACCGCAGCAGAGTCCAGCGAGGATGATGTGGTGGCGCCATCCCAGGTAACTGCAAGGGAGAGGACTGGCAGCCCACAGGCCTTAGGGTGGAGCCCCAGGCCAGGCTCCTGTCTACCCGATCCCTCAGGTCAGGGGTCTGGGTCCCCTCTCTTCACAGAGGCCTTGGGCAAGGTCCTGTCTGCAAGGCACCATGTGTGGCCCAGCCAGCAGACCACAGCCAGGCTGCCTCTGTCCCCTCATAGAGCCCTGAGTAGCTGACCCTTGGGGTCTGTAGAAGGGATTGACCTTGATTCTGGGTGATGTCCGGACAAAAACATTCTTTAGCAGATTTATTTTAAGGTTACTATCTGTATGTGGCAAAAGCTAGTAATTTTCCATTTGTATTAATAAGAAATTTCCTTTTTAAATGTGCCTGTCTAGAAAGTGTATTAATTAAAATAGTTCAGGAGGCACACGCCAAGGGCTGAAGTGCTGCTCTGTGCCTTGCTGTCCACCCACTCTGCACTGATAGGGCAGGGTGATCCTAGAGGCCCCAGGCTGCTTTCCTCACAGCAGGCCATGACTCGGGCTGGGTTATGGCAGTGGGGTGGGGTGGTGGCAGCCTCTTTCACAATGGGCTTCTTCAGTCTCTCCTCTCAGGTTATATGACCCCTGGACTAACCCCAGCCAATTCCCAGGCCTCAAAAGCCACTCCCAAGCTAGACTCCAGCCCCTCAGTTTCCTCTACTCTGGCCGCCAAAGATGACCCAGATGGCAAGCAGGAGGCAAAGCCCCAACAGGCAGCAGGCATGTTGTCCCCTAAAACAGGTAAGTTAAGGTCTGCAGGAGGGACATAGCAGGACACAGAGGGACAGGGCAGTGGGCCCCTTCTTGCCCTCCTGTAGCAACAGTCCTCCCAACATGGTCCTGTCTGCCCCCAGAGCCTCTCCAAGTGAGACCTTCTGGCCTTGCATTGGACCTGAAGATGCTCATCAAAGTGCAGGTGGGGCCAGGTGCAGTGGTTCATGCCTATAATCCCAGCACTTTGGGAGGCCGAGGTGGGCAGATTGCTCAAGCCCAGGAGTTCAAGGCCAGCCTGGGCAACACAGAGAGACCCCATCTCTAAAATTTATTTTAATTAGCTGGTGTGATGGTGCACGCTTGTAGTCCCAATTACTTGAGAGGCCGAGGCAGAAGAATGACTCGAAGCCAGGAGGTTGAGGCTATAGTGAGCCATGATCATGCCACTACACTCCAGCCAGGGTGGTACAGTCAGACCCTGTCTCAAAAAAAAAGTACAGGTGGGCCCCACGCCCAGGTGTCTGGCTCCCATGGCCCTGGACAGCCTGGAAGTGGGGGTGTATCCAGCCCTGGGTGGTGCTGATGCACCTGGTAGGATAGCCCTTGCCTCAGAGGAAGCTGCGTCTTTTGGCTTGTGGAGCAAGTGTTGGCTCTCTCCAACCATCCCCATCAACTTTTCTTCCCTGTAAATAGGCTCACGGTGTGGGGTGTGGGCCATGGGCCTCAGAGGATAGCTTAGACAATAGGCTGACAGTCACGTTTGGAGGACACTCAGCACATGCAGGAGACCCCAGGCAGTAGACTGGCCCCAGGCTGTTCTGACTCATTGTAAAGCCTTGGAAATCCCCTGGCCACTCTGGACCTCTGTGTCTTAACCATACAAAACAGCAGTTGATGTATCCAGTCTGTGTCAAGGCATGGCACATGTAGAAAATAGTCACATTGTATTTGGAGGGCAGACTGGATTATTCAATTCACCCAACCTGGGGCATCCACTCTCCCTGACCCTACTGGAGCTAAGGGTCAAATATGTACCAGCTGGGCACACTTGGGACAGCTCCAGGGCTTCCCCAGCCTTGGTGTTCTGGGTGTTTGCAGATAAGCAGCAGAAAAGTGGGCCTGGCGCAGTGGCTCGTGCCTATAATCCCAGCACTTTGGGAAGTCAGGGTGAGTGGCTCACTTGAGGTCAGGAGTTCGAGACCAGCCTGGCCAACATGGTGAAACCTTGTCTCTACTAAAAATACAAAAAACTAGCCAGCATGATGGCAGGCGCCTGTACTCCCAGCAACTCAGGAGGCTGAGGCAGGAGAATCGCTTGAACTTGGGAGGTAGAGGTTGCAGTGATTGCACCACCGCACTCCAGCCTGGGCAACAGAGCAAAACTCTGTCTCAAAAAAAAAAAAAAAGGCAGCAGCAGAAACGTAGGCTCTGGGGAGAGAGGTTTCCGGGGCTAACTGCCCTCCCCAGCTTCCCTCTCCATTGGCTCCTGCCATCTTGAAGAATCCCCAGAGGATGGAATTGGGCCTCCAGCCGTCCCGGGGGCCCCTCTGCCTAACCTGGCCTGCCCTGCCCAGTCCACCTCCCCCAGCCCACCGTAGCTCTAGAGCCAAAAGTCGCCAGAAATCCTGGGTGGGGCTGAGGGGCCAGGCTCACTGCATGCTGCAGGGGGCAGCCCTAGCCTCAGTGTGACATGAGTACCACATAGAGTGTGACATGGAGTATCCACCTGGGCCTTCCTCCAGGCAAACACCTCCAGGACCAAACCACCAAGCCACCTTTCAGAGCCCAGCGTGCAGGAGTGTTGTGCCCATGAGACCCAGAATGGGGCAGAGACCTCCAAGTCACTTGGAAGTTAGAGCCGGTGAGGAGACCCAGTCATGGGACTTTCAGCTGCAGCTTGCCCCAGGCTGGGTCGGAAGAGGAATTGCTGCTCACTTTCTTCCCCAACGTTCTCTGTGAGAGGCGGTGCGACAAGGAGACATTTTAGAGGGGGCTGTGGAAGGTTTTTTTTTTTTACACGTGTAGTCAGCACACAATTATCAAAGGCAAGCAGAGGCGTGGAAAATTCTAAACAAAGGCTGCACCAGAAGTCTCTCTGGCAGGCAGTAAACCTGCTTAGTCAGCCACCACGTGTATATACACTGCACCCAGAGCTCCCTACCTTGCCTGGACCCCCTGACCAGGAAGGGCCGAGTGTGGGTAATCATCAGTTGAATGTCTGCATGGCCCCCACTTTTATTATAAATCTGCAATGTATCATAGGAAGCCTTACTGTTCATCCACCCCTCACATTATAGACAGGGAAACCAAGGCCCTGGGAGGAGATGGGTCCTGGCCAGAATCACACTGAAAGTGGGTGGGAAAGTCAGACCTAGAACCCAGGTCTCCTTCCTCCCAGCTCCAGACTCCATCTCCCTCCTTTCTGAATTTTCATTCCATTGATAGATTTCAGGCCCTTTCATTAACATTCTGGAGTCATTTTCTGTCCCCCACCCTAACTGGAGTTTTTAGTATAAAGAGACAGGGAAAAGCTGTAAGTTAGAAATGAAGTCAGGGTGTGAAATTGGTGGAAAGGTGTGAGCTTAGGAGACCAGCTGGGGCAGAGTGACCACCAAGTCTTGCTCTCCCCATCTGTGCCATTGTAAGAAAAGATGGAGTCACTCCCTGCACCCTCTTCGCTCTTAGGTACCATAAGATCTGTCCCCCAACTCTCCCAGATCTGTGACCCCACATTCTGTCTCCATAGGTGGAAAAGAGGCTGCTTCAGGCACCACACCTCAGAAGTCCCGGAAGCCCAAGAAAGGGGCTGGGAACCCCCAAGCCTCAACCCTGGCGCTGCAAAGCAACATCACCCAGTGCCTCCTGGGCCAACCCTGGCCCCTGAATGAGGCCCAGGTGCAGGCCTCAGTGGTGAAGGTCCTGACTGAGCTGCTGGAACAGGAAAGAAAGAAGGTGGTGGACACCACCAAGGAGAGCAGCAGGAAGGGCTGGGAGAGCCGCAAGCGGAAGCTATCGGGAGACCAGCCGGCTGCCAGGACCCCCAGGAGCAAGAAGAAGAAGAAGCTGGGGGCCGGGGAAGGTGGGGAGGCCTCTGTTTCCCCAGAAAAGACCTCCACGACTTCCAAGGGGAAAGCAAAGAGAGACAAAGCGAGTGGTGATGTCAAGGAGAAGAAAGGGAAGGGGTCTCTTGGCTCCCAAGGGGCCAAGGACGAGCCAGAAGAGGAGCTTCAGAAGGGGATGGGGAAGGTTGAAGGTGGAGATCAAAGCAACCCAAAGAGCAAGAAGGAGAAGAAGAAATCCGACAAGAGTGAGTGACCGCTTCTCCCAGCCCACCCCAAGGGCTGCTGGGCACCCTACGGGGGCGGGAGGGACCCTCAGCCAGCACCTAGTCTCATTCCTCCCATGTAGAAAAGAGAGGCTGAGACCAGCCTGGCCAACATGGCAAAACCCCGTCTCTACTAAAAATACAAAAAATTAGCTGGATGTGGTGGCGGGCACCTGTAATCTCAGCTACATGGGAGGCTGAGGCAGGAGAATTGCTTGAACCTGGGAGGCAGAGCTTGCAGTGAGCCAAGATCATGCATTGCACTCCAGCCTGGGTGACAGAGCAAGACTGTCAAAAAAAAAAAAAAAAGGCTGAGAAGTGGTTTGTCCAGAATCACAGGGGCAGCTTGTGGCAAAGCCAGAACTCGATTCCAGAGCACTTGAGTCAGCACTGCCAGGAATGCTCCAGAAGGACGAGGAGTCATGTCCTCTTTCCCCAAGCCCAGTGCAGCAGATCTTGGAGGAACCTGCTTCTCCAGCCAGCTCCTGGGTGCAGAATGGACCAGGAACCAGACTGTCAGAATCCTCATCCCAAACCCCATCTTCTCTCTAGACCTCAGTTTTCCCTCCATAGTAACACTGGCCCTTTACTGAGTGCTGTTCTAGACTCCGCATGCAGCACGACCTCATTTAGGTAGAAATGAGGCTCAGCAGGTAGAAGAGTGCGGCTCGGAGAAGTAGAGATGCTGTTCAGGGCCACAGAGTTTTGCTAGGTGGAGCCAGAGTCAAACCTAGGCAGCACTCTCGAGCATCGCCCTGGACGGTGGGTTGCCAGTGATGCCCGAAGAGCCAGCTCGTTCTGGAACAAAAGGCGGGCACCCTCAGAGCAGGACTTGCAGCCCCTTGGTGCTCAGAACTGTGCTAGATTTCCATTTACAGTAGGGATAGATAGTGTCCATTTAAAATAAATTTGCGGGAGTTTTAAAAAGTGAGTTGAGCTAAAGAAAAATGGTAGTCATCCAGGTGGTCCATGGATGGGACAGAAATCATGAGCTGGCCTCCAGGGGGCAGGTGAACTGGCCCTGCTGGGTGATCACCACAGCTGCCAGACTGTTTTATTTTTATTTTTTGAGACAGGGTCTTGCTCTGTCACCCAGGTTGGAGTTCAGTGTCAGGAACGCAGCTCACTGCAGCCTCAGCCTCCCAAGCTCAAGCGATCCTCTTGCTTCAGCCCCCCAAATAGCTGGGACCACAGGCGTGCACCACCATCCCCAGCTAATTTTTGTATTTTTTGTAGAGACAGGTCTCACTATGTTGCCCAAGCTGGTCTTGAATTCCTGGGCTTGAGCAATCCACCCGCCTCAGCCTCCCAAAGTGCTGGGATTGCAGGAATGAACCTCCACGCCCCGCCCTGCTGGCCTGTTGTGATGGCTTCTGGTGGTGTGGGGAAAGCTGGGAGCCCTGCCCTGTGCGCCTCCCAACATTGACCCCAGCACTTAGGATTACCGTCTGTAGTTCAGGAACTTTACTTTCTTCCCTTAGGAAAAAAAGACAAAGAAAAAAAAGAAAAGAAGAAGAAAGCAAAAAAGGCCTCAACCAAAGATTCTGAGTCACCGTCCCAGAAGAAAAAGAAGAAAAAGGTAGAGAGTTCCTGGGGTGTCTCAGGCCAGAAAACAGACCCAAACCCAAGCCCCCTCCTACACACCCAGACCGGGTTCCTGCCCCCTTCCCATTTTCGGGGCCCAGTGGGGGGCGTCAGGGGTTGTGACACACCAGGGAAGAGGCTGGCAGGGCATGTTCCCTGAGCACATGGAAGCCGTAGAAGTGGCCTGCCGGAGGTCGAAGGGTGTTGGGGAAGGAAGGAGAGACTCCCCCCAGCACAGGGAAACCAGGTAGACTGTGGCAGGTTTTCAGGTGAAAGGAAACGTTGCCTGGGCTGCGTGTGCCCCGGCTGGCAGGCTAGCCCTGAACAACAGCTGTCCTCACGGCCCGGGGCCTTAGCACCTCAGACACAAATGAAGTTCTCACCTTGGCCAGCAGGGCCTCAGCTGTATTTAGGAGAGCTGAACATCTGTTTGCCTCTGCCCTTGGAGGTCCCTGCAGACCCAGTATCTGTTCTAGAGGAATTCACTAGTCCTCAGGAGGTGGGGGCAGCAGTGGGTGGGGAAAAGCTGCAGGTCTGAGAGCCTCTCGTACTTCCCTCCTCACAGAAGACAGCAGAGCAGACTGTATGACGAGCACCAGCACCAGGCACAGGTACACTTCCCAATCATTCCTGAGCATTCAGGGTGGGAGGACAGCTCTGGTGTCCCCTGTGGTCCCAGAGAGCCAGGCAGACCTGATAGGTGGGCTCTAAGGGGAAAGGAGGCTGGGGAAAGAGGTTCTATTGCCAAGGGTCCATGGGGCCAGTGGGGTGACATCAGGAGCTGGCACTGCAGCATCAGAAGTATCCAGAACAGTAATGGCAGTGGTGACACCGAGTGCACTCTGGGTGCAGGGGTTGTGCATGCTTTAGGGGGTGTGCCCTGGGATGGAGCCTGTTTGTAGGTGAGGTCGGATACAGCTTGGTTCCTCCTTCACTTGTGAGCAGTTCATTTTCCTCATGATCCTGTAACTTGGGGGCATTTCCTTTTGGGAAGGAAGATGGTTTACTCAAGATGAGCTATCACCATGGATCTATGCTTCCCTGTGGAGGACAGGCCCTGCCAAGTGGTGGTGACAGTTAGCTGCTCCACCTGGCTCTGCTGACCCTGTAGTCACCCAGCCTCCTGTAAATGGGGGTGATGCAGAGCCCGCCTCCTGGGCCAGTGGTGAGGCTTATGTGAAGCTAAACTAAACACTAAAGGACTCAGCCCAGTTCCCAGAACATTCCAAGTGCTAAAAAAATGTCCACTGTGGTTAATGCCTCCCCCCTGCATTGGAGATGCCAGATTTCATTTTCCTTGCAGGGGAAAAGGGTCAGGAAATTTGACATCTGCATGTGTTTCCTTCCCCCAGGGATTTCCTAGCCGAGCAGTGGCCATCCCCATGCCTCTGACCTCCACCGACCTCTGCCCACCATGGGTTGGAACTAAACTGTTACCTTCCCTCGCTCCACAGAAGAAGACAGCCAGCTGCAGGGGTCCCTGTGCTGGCCAAGCCAGTGAACCTGCGGGGAGGCTGGTCCAAGGAGAAAGTGGACCAGCTCCCATGACCTCACCCCACTCCCCCAACACGGGATGCTTCATATAGATGTGTACAGTATATGTATTTTTTTAAGTGACCTCCTCTCCTTCCACAGACCCCACATGCCCAAAGGCCTCGGGACTTCCCACCACCTTGCTCCACAGATCCAGCTAGGCCTGACCTGTGCCTCATCCCTTGCCGCTTGGTCTCTGGCTGATCCCGAGGCTTTGTCTTCCTCTCGTCAGTTCTTTTGGTTGTGTTTTTTGTTTTTTTTTTAATTAAAAAAAAAAATAAAAGACTTGGAGGAAGGGTGCAAGCTCCCAGTGCATCTGGGGCACACATTTCTTGGAAGGGACTGTCTCGCCGCCACTCGGGATTCCTTCTTGCCTGCGTGTTGAGGCTATGGGTGACTGTGGTTAGTGGGACAGGCAGTGAGCAGTGAAGTGCCTGAGTGCCGAATTGGTGGGGAAGGCTTCCTGGATGAGGTGGCGTCTAAACTAAAGGATGGTCATGGTTGATTTCCTGTTGCCAGAGTAAGTCATGTAAATACCCAAAGACAAGAAATGGAAGGGGCTGAGAATCCTCGAGTTAGGCCTCGAGCTAGGGGCAGGCTCCCTGGAGGTGCCTGGTGAACAGCTGTGGCAGGCACAGCAGGTCTAGGAAAATCGGAAGTGAGTTGCCCCTCACATCGCGCTCACCATGGTTCTGTGGTGGTGAGGGCAAAAAGTGGATGAACATGAAAGACAGGATGATGTCTTGGGTGTGGACTGAGAGGGGAGGGGTAGCAAAGGAGGTGGTCTGCTGCTCCAGCCTGGAAATGCAGAAGCCCACTTCCCTGGGCCCAGAGCCATGTGGAACACCAGGGGTCCTGAAGATGTTTCCAGAGCTTTTAGCCTCATGCTGGAAACAGCCAGAGGCAGTGCAGAAGAGGAATGCGTGGCTGGAGGTGTCGGAGACCCAGGTTGGCATCCAGCTGACTCGGGGCCCGGGGCCAGACCCTCCACCATCTGGCCTCTCTCCTCTCAAGCATGTTGCTCTAGAACAGAACTACAGAGTAGTGTCCTCATTGGGCCTTGTTGACCCACAGCAAGACTTTAAACTTAAAAATGGGGTGATTTCACTGCAGTTCTTGATTTTTGGCTCCTCTTAAAAAGATAACATCTGGCAACGGGGGCTGTGCTTCCTCCTGGCAGCAACCAGATAGAGCTGAGTAGCAGTCAGCCCCTTAGGTAAGGCATGGGCACCCAGTTCTCCACAGTCCCCTACTTCCTGTCCATCCTGACACGGAGGCCCTATGTCGGTTGCCATCTGTCATCACATTCACACTGTTCTTAGTATAGAAATGAAATTGGGGACATAGGAAAATGAAAGCTGTACCAAGAAGAGCTTGTGCTTAAACTAGGCAAGAGCCTATTTCTTTTTGGAAGTAGAGTGTTCGTGTGTGTTAAACATGTAATCAAGTATGTCTGTGTCCAAAGACTACAGGCCACCCCCAGGCCTGCCTGGCCCCGCAGGCATCTCTGTGGGTTACTTGGGCTGCGTTCTCCCACCTCAGTGACTGGATTTAGCGTCTTTAGTTACCTCTTTAGGATAAATGAACTAGATCTCAACAGAAGAGCCAGGAGCCAGAGTGTTCTAATTACTACCTTTTATTCTAACGTGAACCATGGCCCTGAGAGCTGATAACAAGCTTGGCTGAGCAGAGGGAACTAGGGGTCGGCAGAAAGGATTATGGGTGGAAAACATTGGCTCTTCCTTGGGGAGTGATGCTGGGGAAAGGGAAGAGAGTGGCTCAGCCTGCAGGTAAATAGGCTAGAAAAGCCAAGGCCAAAGGCCAGAGGGGAGAGGACAGTCAGCCTGTCCAGCCTGGGGTCTGGGTGTAGGGTTATCCCTTCTCCCTGTGCCTTCCCATCTCGTCCATGAGCCTAGATCTTGGAGCCTTGTGTTGGAGGCTGCTGTGATGTCAGGAACGGGGATCTGTCTAGCTTTTGGCCACCTCCTGGGACCTCACGCCCCTGTTGACAGATGGAGATTGTGCAGCAGGGCCTTGCTGCATTGTTATCTGCTGTTCCGACTTGGTTTGTCTTGTCCAAGGGTGACGAAAGAGCCAGGCACCAGGGTCTCATGGGATGAGATACAGGGTGGGAGATGGGGGAGGGGCTGGGGGCTGAAGGGAGCAAGAAAGCTGTAGCTGTGCGGGGCCAGCAGGATGTTGAAGACCGCCTCTGCTGCTCTCACATGGGGACTGGAGAGAGAAGCAGCAGGTTGAGGTTGGGGTCACCCATTTGTTGTCCCTGCCCCTTTCTAACATCCTGGACCTGCAGAGCAGTTAAGGACTGTCCACCCTCCCCTGCCCCCTGCTCAGGTCCAATAATGACCATCATGGATTTGTGTAACTCCCCACAGCCCCCCAACCCTGTTCCTTCGTCTGTGAAATGGACATCCCAGGAATGTTGGAGAGTGGCCCAGCGTCACACTCCTTCACCTGCCCACAAAGGAGCTGGCCCTGCTGGGGATGAGCTGCTGGTGACCAGATGCCCCTCTGCAAGGCCCTTACCTGGGCTCAGATCCTGCTTGGTCACACCCAGCCCAGAAGACGGGTCCTCCAGTTCCAGTGACTCTGCAAAGGAGCAGCAAGTCCATTTGTCACTTGAAGTGCAGCCTACCTGACCCAAGATGCCTGAGGGCAGTGCTTCCCACCTAGCCGCAGGCTTAGTGCCTGGGAAAGCAGGTACCCAGGGAAGGACAGCTGCAAGCAGCAACAAAGAGGTGTAATGGGGGCTCGAGTGAGAAGGGGGTGATGAAATGAGATGGGTGGGTCTGTAGGACTCCTGGATGCTAGAGGACGGCGCGTGGATGGATGAAATTCACAGATGAAAGGACTGACGGATAAGTGAACAAATATATGAGTGGATGTAAGAGGAGAGATGATAAATGGACAAATAGGAATGCACAGGTGGGTGGATGGATAAAGGGCTGGACACATGACTACGTCACTGCCCCCAGGAGCTGCCATCCTGGGTGTCCTGGTCCCATGTGCTTCAGAGGGGACCTCTTGCCCCTCAACCTTCCTAGTCCTTCCTGGTCCTCTGACACTGGCACAGTGCCACTGCTTACCACTGCAGTTATGGTGCCCGCGGCTTCTGGTGTTGGGGACCTCCGTGCCGTTGGGGAAGACACACCAGCAGTAGCCGATGCTCCCATAGCACTGGAGTGGCAGATAGTTGCCGTTCTCGTCGCACTTGGGCCTGAATGAACCCGGGTGGACAGCAGGGATGTGGCTGACCTCTTCCTGGCACTTGGTCAGTACTGAAGCGACAGGCATGATGAGGACACAGTGAGTGAGTGAGCTCTGAACCAGGGTGTGAGCAGAACTAAAGACCCACACACCACTGCTGTGGGCTTAATGCCTTCTTCCCAAGTGGCTTTACTCACTCCAGCCATCACACGGATGGGAAAACTGAGGCCTAGACCAACAAGGTCTGAGATCAAAAAGGAAGTGAATGGCCATGTGTCCAGTTCACCTCAGAAGTTGATGGTTTCTTCTGACACTCAAAGCCCATTACAGTTTTGGGCCAGGCACAGTGGCTCATGCCTGTAATCTTAGCACTTTGGGAGGCCGAGGTGGGCAGATCACTTGAGGTCAGGAGTTCAAGACCAGCCTGGCCAACATGGTGAAACCCCGTCTCTACTAAAAATACAAAAATTAGCTGGGCGTGATGGCACATGCCTGTAATCCCAGCTACTCGGGAGGCCGAGGCAGGAGAATTGCTTGAACCCGGGAGGCTGAGGTTGCAGTGAGCTGAGATCGCACCACTGCACTCCAGCCTGGGCAACAGAGCCAGACTCTATCTCAAAAACAAACAAACAAACAAAAAAACACCATTACAGTTTGGAATTGCACTTGCGATTCTGATTCTAGAGAAAAGCAATGGGCACCTTGGTAAGTCTAAGCTTCCTGTTACTGGGAGTTCTCAAGTAGAAATGGGGGTTACCATTTGTTGGAGATGTCTTAGAGGGGTTTAAGCATCAGCTAGGAGTTGGAGATAGCATGTAAGGTGCCTTCTATGAATCTGATGCAGAAACTGAGGCCCCAGGCAGGGTGGCCCTTTGACCTTCTACTTCAGGACCCTGAATCCCAGAGGGAAGGAGACTTGTCCAAAGTTACATAGCAAATTAGAGACAGCACCGGGATAGAAACAGCACTCTGTCTTTGGGTCTAAAAACATCCTAGTCTGCATTGTCCATGAGGTGGGAAACGCCCAAGGCTCTCTTGGTAGCAGCTGTGACCTTGGCGCCCTCACTGGATTGCGGGCAGCGCTGGGGCAAGGTCATTACAAGGATTCCTTTCTGCAGTGTTTCGGGCAGGTTCTACCCCAGGCACCCTGTGCTGTACCATCCTCTATGAGAGAGGTCACCTGTACCCTGTGGTGACAGGCCTCTGTGGGCCCTTAGGAACCCTTAGACAAGATGGGGGTGGGTCAGGGGAGGGGGACAGCCAAACCAAGAAGGAACAGACAGGAGAGAGAGAGAAGTGAGAAAGAAGTGAGAGCTGAGAGGATGGGAGATTCCGCGGTGCTGGGACCAGGGAGTGCTGGAGGCCCCGGCCTCAGCAGCTCCAGGAGAGCCCCGAGGGTCCAGAAGCCCTGGCACGCTAAAGCTCCCACTCCCTGTACCTTTCGGTGGAGCCTCAGTGGGCTTTTGCTCCAAGGAGTGCCTGCTCATTTCAAACAGGAGCCAATGGTGCATCCAGCTCTCAAAGACCTAATACAGATAGAGGTGGAGGTCAGATTCGATGGCCACCACCAAGCCCCTACCCTGCCTGGCTTTGCCCCTGGGGACAGAAACATGCAGGGCCAAATAGGGCCCAAACACCCGGGTCCAGCTGCAGCCTGGTTCCCTCTTAAAGACCCATGGGGCTGAACCCCACATACTCTGCAGCATCCAGGTTTTGGAAGTGCTGGTAAACCCCTTCAGCTTCCTGAGAATGGCTTCCCCAGCCCACCCTCACCCCACCTCTCCCAGCCCTGCCCTAGACACCAGAGGAAAGAGAGAGTTCCCATGCAGGGAAACCTGCTGACCTTCCAGTCTATGGTCTCCATGGTGTTCTTAAGGTGTCTCAGGTTCTCCGGGAAGCTCCCCTTCAGTGGCGGGTACACCTTCAGGGGGTCAGCATTCTACAGGGTAGTGGGGCAGGAAGGATGGTTCAAGAAGAGCTCCCTGGCAGGCAGTGTGAAATGTGTAGCCCACGTTCCCTTGGTCTTCCATTCTGAGGAATGGACCAGAGCTGCACCAAGCCTAAACCCTGGACTTCAGCCATGATGGGAGGGGAGGGGAGGGTACGGGTAAGGGTAGTCCAGCTGTTCAGCTACAAGACTGCAGCGTTGCGAGTCGAGTTCCAGATTCCAGGCCAGCTCTACCAACAAGCCCCAGTGTCCTCCCTGTGGATGGCTGCTCAGCTTTCAGGTCTCACCTGCTCCAGCAGGTGAGGACCCAACCTTGACTGCCCCCAGCTAGGTTGAGTCCTCTGCCTCTTTCTTCACAAAGCCCCCTGCACTTCTGTCATCACCTGGTCACTTGTCTGTCTCCCACACTAGCCTGGGATCCCCATGGCTTCAGGAGCTGGGTCCAATTGCTCCCCACTGTGGGCCCAGAGCCTTGCACAGTGCTGGCACAGGACAGACACGCAGTACAAATTTGGGGAGAAAAAAAGGGTGTCTTGAGCAAGTCAATTCCAAACTTTGAGCCTCAGTTTCTTTTTTTATTTTTATTTTATTTTATTTTTTGAATTGGAGTCTCACTCTGTCACCCAGGCTGGAGTGCAGTGGCGTGATGATCTCGGCTCACTGCAACCTCCACTTCCTGGGTTAAAGCGATTCTCCTGCCTCAACCTCCCGAGTAGCTGGGATTACAGGTGACTGCCACCACATCCGGCTAATTTTTGTATTTTTAGTAGAGACTTTCACTATGTTGGCCAGGCTGGTCTCAAACTCCCGGCCTCAGGTGATCTGCCCGCCTAGGCCTCCCAAAGTGCTGAGATTACAGGCATGAGCCACTGCACCCAGCCGAGCCTGTTTATCTCAAAAATGCAGAGGCCGGACTACATATAACATTTAAGGGTCACCCTTGTATTCAGTAATCCAGAGAGCACATGTTGAAAGTCTGCCATGAGCCAGGTATAGAGGCCTTGGAGCTTGGCCCAGCCAGGGTCCTGGGTGGGCAGGCAGGGCCACCCAGCTAGCTCCCTGCACTCACCTGGAGCAGGTGCATCACATGGTCCTCCGTCATGTTGCCATACTTGGTGGCATTCTGCATGGGCTGTGGGAGGAAGTAACAGAAGGTTACCAGAGCTGGTCCCTGGAGCAGGGGGTATGGAGCAGGAGCCAGTTGCTGGGATCTAGGTAAGAGACTGGACTCCCAGGCACTTGGTCAATGGTTCCATCTCTGCCACCTCCAAACATGAGAGCTCGAGCAAGTCACTTTAGCTTCCTGCCTCAATGTCCTCATTGGTCAAACTGGCATAAGCTTTCCTGCCCAGGGTTTTGTCCACAGCACGGTATTGTGAATATAAATATTGTCAATGCATGATAGCAAGGTCTTTGAGAATGGGAGAGGACAGTGAGATGCTATAGGAAATGAGAAGCACTTTGTAAACTGTAGAGGGCTGAGCCTTCCTCCCAGGGATGGCACCAAGAGACTCTTCACCTGTGCCCTCCACACCTGGAGAGCCCTATTCTTCCTGAGGCAGGCACTGTCCCTCCCGCAGCAGTCAGGACCCCTCCCCAGCTGGGCTCTCCTCCCTGCCCCTCCCCTTGGCACTGTCCTCCATCCAGGCGGGATAACCTTGCCCCTCCCACCACCCTGGGGCTGTCCTTACCCCCTGGGGCAGGGCTCCCATGGGCAGTGCCTGCATCAGCAGCGGGGTGGCCATTCGCATCTTGCTCACAGGCTTGGGAGCTGTGGGGACAGGAACGAGGGTAAGTGTGGCCCCGGTGCCCAGGGAGGAGGGTATCAGACCCAGATGAGGAAGGGCTGGAATTCCAAACCAGAGGGAGAGGACAGTGGGCCCAGCTGGGTGCAGGGATGCGGGTCTCTGAGGTGAGGGATGGTGGGAGGTGGGGGGTATCAGGATGTAGGGGTGCACGCACGCTTGGGAAGCTTCATGCGCAGGTTCTCCAGCTGCAGGTTCTGGGAGGTGACTGTCAGTTTGTCCAGCCGGCCCTGCTGCTGGTACAGGAAGTAGGCGGTGGTGGCCTGGCCAGCCAGGAGCAGAGTCACCAGGATGGAAAAGCCTGTGTACAGGGCTCCGCGGCTGCACTTGCTGTGGGAGGTGGGGAGGATAGGTCAGAGGAGGATCCACAGTGGTGGCTGCCCCAAGGGCTGGCTAGGAATGGGGAAATGTATACCCCCATCTCCATTAGACCCCTAAGCCACCCCTAACAAACAATGCACTTGAAGCACGAACAGTAAGCTGGCTGTGGAAATGCAGCTTGAAGACCTCGCCCCACCCCTCCTTCCAACCGTCGATGTGCCTGAAGTCCTCCCTGGCAGAGACCCTGCAGCTGCCACGGGCCTGAGTTGAACAGAGAAGAGCAAAGAGGCATGCTCTTTGTCCTCTCTGGACCTTAGGGTCCTGCCTGTGCGATGAGGGGTTGAGGTGGGGGGGTCTTCCCAGGCTCCCTTTGCCGTGCGGATCTCCTGAGGATCAGCGCTGCCCTCAAGGGGAACAGGTTTGGTTTTTGTTTTGTTTTGTTTTGTTTTTTGAGACGGAGTCTCGCTCTGTTGCCCAGGCTGGAGTGCAGTGGCGCGATCTCGGCTCACTGCAACCTCCACCTCCTGGGTTCACGCCATTCTCCTCCCTCAGCCTCTCTGAGTAGCTGGGACTACAGGCATCCGCCACCACGCCTGGCTAATTATTTTGTATTTTTGATAGAGACGGGGTTTCACCGTGGTCTCGATCTCCTGATCTCGTGATCCGCCCACCTCAGCCTCCCAAAGTGCTGGGATTACAAGCATGAGTCACCGCGCCCAGCCTTTTGTTTTGTTTTTTTTTTCTGCTGGCAGGATCAACCAGGTATGTTATTTTTTTTAATTGACAAAACAAAAAAAAAATTGTATGTGCTTACCAAGTAAGGGGAAGATGGTTTTCACCCCTCTGCCCAAACCTCCCACCCTCACAGTGAAATCAGATTTAAGGAGAAAAGGTAAGGAAGTGGGACCGGGACAGCAGAAAATGTAGCCCACCTGGGAAGAAGTGGGGCCTGGCCATTTTAGGAGTGGGCTGGGGGAGGCTTGGACAATGTCAGGCTGAAGCAGGGCCAGGCACCACCCACTCTGGGACCATCCTCTGCCCAGGCTTTCCATGTCTTTGAGCATGTCCCTGCCAATCTCTGCGCCTCTGTTCCCTCATTTGTCACATAGGTGCCCCCACCTCTGCGATTCTAGAATTTGGTGGGTTTCTTCTTTTAAGCAAGATCTCACTGCAAGCGCCAAAGTATTTCAAATGGTAATATCCACCCTGCAGGGGGTGGGCAGGAGTATAGGTGCCTGAGCCTGTGTGGCCTGGATGAATTTCTCATGCTCCATGGACTCACCATCCAGACCCTCGGACCTCAGCAAGCCCTTGTATCTGTGGGACTTGGATGCGATTTGGGGGTGCATGCATATGGTACAGTACAGGGGATGTAAGGATCCTGCCCCTACACCCCGGGAGTTTCTGATCTGTTCTTTGACGGCCCCAGGGGTGGGACTACTAAGACCCTAGTCCAGGTGTTGCCAATGTGAAGGTGTTGGGAGGTGATCGGGCCACGAGGCCTTCTCCCTCACGAATGGGATTAGGTGCCCTGTAAGAGGGCTTGATGGAAGGAGTTGGTTCTCTCTTGCCCTTCTGCCTTCCACCATATGAGGACACATCAAGGAAGCCCCTCACCAGGCTGGGTGTGGTGACTCACGCCTGTAATTCCAGCACTTTGGGAGGCCGAGGCAGGTGGATCACTTGAGGCCAGGAGTTCGAGACCAGTCTGGCCAACATGGCGAAACCCCGTCTCTACAAAAAATACAAAAAACTTAGCCGGGCATGGTGGCGTGCACCTCTAGTCCCAGCTACTTGGGAGGCTGAGGTGGAAGAATCACTTGAACCCGGGAGGCGGAGGTTGCAGTGAGCCGAGATCACGTCACTGCACTCCAGCCGGGTGACAGAAGGAGACTGTCTCAGAAAAAAAAAAAAGAAAGAAAGAAAGCTAGGCCGGGCGCGGTGGCTCACACCTGTAATCCCAGCACTTTAGGAAGCCCAGACAGGTAGATCACCTGAGGTCAGGAGTTCGAGACCAGCCTGGCCAACATGGTGAAACCCTGTCTCTACTAAAAATGCAAAAATTAGCCGGACGTGGTGGCGAGCACCTGTAATCCCAGCTACTCGGGAGGCTGAGGCAGGAGAATCACTTGAACCTGGAAGGTGGAGGTTGCAGTGAGCTGAGATCATGCCATTGCACTCCAGCCTGGGTGACAGTGAGGCTCCATCTCAAAAAAAAAAAAAAAAAAAAATTAGCCGGGCGTAGTGGTGGGCACCTGTAGTCCCAGCTACTCAGGAGGCTGAGGCAGGAGAATCACTTGAATCTGGGAGGCAGAGGTTGCGGTGAGCCAAGATCACACCACTGCATTCCATCCTGGGGGATAGAGTGAGACTCTGTCTCAAAAAACATAACCAAAAAAAAAAAAAAAAAAAAAAAAAGAAAGCCCCTCCAGAACTGTGAGAAATAAATTTCTGGGTGTTTTTGTTTGTTTGTTTGTTTGTATATTACGCAGTCTGTGGTATTCTGTTAAAGCGGCACAAAATGGACTAAAACAGACCCATTGGGAACTGCAAGGATGAGGCTGCACCCTGCCTACTCCAGCAACCAGCAAGAATGGTTTAGGACGCTCCAGGAGTCCCTTGTGCCTGGTAACTCATGACATCACAGACTGGCTCATTCTCATTGGCTTGCTGCGTGCCAGTCTGTGCTTTCTGGGATAAGGCCCAGCCCAAGGGAGAGTTATTCGGGAAGGAAACAGCAAAAACCCGACGGGGGGGTGGGGGAGAAGTGGGGAGACCAGACAGGAAGGGAAAACAAATTCTACTTCTTGGCCTTCTCAAGGAACAGGGGTGGCCTGGCCTGTGTTCAGGCTCTCCAGCCTCATCCTCCACCTGTTCAGTGCTTCTGCAACCCCACACCCAATTCTAGCCCCAGCTCTACCTCCCACACACGACATGGGACAGTAACCTTCCCCTCTCTGCACCACAGTTCCTCAGGAGGCCTAAGAACCTAGAGATTCACCCTGAAGACGAGACCACATAACCTGGATTGGAATCCTGGCTCTGGAGTCGGTTAGTTCTGGGACCATCTAAGTTGATTAACCCTCTGTGTGAGTAAAATCGGGTAAAACATCTGCTCCAAGGGCTGTTACATTAAATAAGATGATGAGGGTAAAGCTCTTGGCTCCACACCTAGCACATTGTTAGCACTCTATAAATAAATTACACTCAGTGCAATTCTCAGGGGAGTTCGTAGTTAAGTTTAGCATCTGCTTTTCTTCCTCTTTATGCATCTTGAACGCCTGTCCCCTGGTTCTGGTAGAGTGCCACCTCTTGTCACCCCCCTCTTTATTTCCTCATTTACACTACCTTCTTCTGCAATTAAAAAAAAAAAAAAATCCAAAGTCAGGAGCCAACCAGAGCTAGCAGGAATCATGACACAGATGTTGCCAGGCAGAAGCATTCACAAAAGCCTCCAAAACAGGCTCCAGTCTGGAATGGCCTAAGCACACATGGCCAGCTTTAGAAGCAGTAACTGAATAAAGGGAAAACTAGACAAGGATTAGACAAGGGGACATGCACTCTGAACACTGAGCCCACCTGGGTCTGTAAATCACTGAGTGGTCTGAGCTCAGAGGGGTCTCACCTCCCCTTCCCACAAAATGCACCTCTGAAAGGGGGCCAAATGGTGGAGTGAGCTAACACTTTGATGTCAGACTAGTCCTGGTTCAAATTCTGCCTCCAACCACTCACTAGCTATGATTACTTGGGTAAGTCACTTACCAATATGACCTCAATTTCCTCTTCTCTAAAAAGGGGCAACAAAAGTACCTGATTCATAGGGTGACTGTAAGAATTAAAATTGAGTTTAGCTTTACGTAGTAAATAATCACAGTACTAACTAACAGTGGCTGAGGCCTGGTGACAGGTACACAGTGGATGAGAACTATTATGGCTATTATATTATTACTGAGACTCAGGGAGAGGCAGTGATTTATCCAAGGTCACGCGTGGCCTAGACCAGAATCCATTCCTCACAAAACAGTCTCCCTCCTTGCCATGGGATTCCCTGGGGTTTTCACGGGCCACAGCTCTAATGGTCTGCAGCAGGTTACCTTGTTCCCCAGAACATAGCTTGTCATAACATCTCTGCAGGGCTCTCCCAAACCCCTTTCTGCCTGGCAACAGCTGACATCACACCTAGCTGTAAGTCCCTGTAGATCGCAAATTACTTTTTGGAGACTGAGGGTAGCAGGGGCATTGGGGTAATAGCCTTCTAGCCCTTTTTGAGGGAAACACGTGGGTGAGGCTATTTTGGGGCTGGGAAGTGGGGGCCTGGGGTCCCCTGGATGGCTGTGCTGGCCTCTGGCTGCAAGGGAGAGGGGCACAGGCAAGGACATGACCCCCGTCAACCCTGAGCCCCTTCCAGAAATTTAACCAGAGCCTGTCCTTCCTTTCTTGCCTGCCCCCAACATCTCACAATCCCTCCTGTGATGGCAGACGTCTCCATCTACTCTACAGACACCTGCAACTATCATTCCCTTGATCCGTGGTAATTAGGAGGGAACTCCTCTGTGAAGAACTGCTTCTACCATCCTCTTTTAGAAACTCTTTCTCCACTGGGATCTTGAACATTTTCAAAATCTGGTGCAAGGTCTTTATTTTTATTTTTATTTTTTTGAGACAGAGTGTCACTGTGTCACCCAGGGTGGGGTACAGTTGCACAATCTTGGCTCACTGTAACCTCTGCCTCCAGGGTTCAAGTGATTCTCATGTCTCAACCTCCCAAGTAGGTGGGATTACAGGTGTACACCACCACATCTGGCTAATTTTTGTATTTTTAGTAGAGATGGGGTTTCAACATGTTGGCCAGGCTGGTCTCGAACTCCTGGCCTCAGCTGATCTGCCTGCCTCAGCCTCCCAAAGTGCTGGGATTACAGGCGAGAGCCACCAGGCACAGCCTGTTCCAAGGCCTTTAACCTAGCATTCACAGCCCAGCTTTAGTGGGGTCTCAAAGCCCCTGGATAGCATGTGAAACTCTAGGGAGAGAACCCATGCTCTCCTGCTTTTCAGAAGGAGGGGGTCTGATGCAAGGAAAGTTACAAACTCCTGCTCTTAAAGGAACCCCCTCATTTGACAAGAGAGGGAGCCGGAGCCCAGAGCAGGCCAAAGACTTGGTCAAAATCACCCAAAAAGTCAATGTTAGAGTCAGAGCCTGAATCCCTCTTTCCTGTGACTCCTGGCCAGTGCTTCTTCCCAGCACATGCGCACGGCTCTGCAGTCCAGGATCGGTGTGCCCTTTCCTGGTGCTCACACGTACCTCTCCGGGGCTCCAGGGCGCCGGCCCAGCATGGGCAGTTGCTCATTGTTGGAGATAAGGTCGCGCTGGTCATCCATGACTGGCTTCTGATCTTCCCGACAGCTCCTGCTGCTCCTTCTGTGCATCTGGGACCCTGAACCCCTGGCTCGCCTCTTAAAGTTGGTGCTGGAGAGGAATCTGATTCGTCCACAGAAGGCCACTCCGCCCACTTGGTAGATGTGGAAGTGAAAGCTACAAAGGCTGGAAATACCCCACTTTGGTGAAGCTGCCTTTTGCGGGGCAGGATGTGGGGTGGGGGGGGCTCCCCAGGCAGGTAGAAAGGCCAGCACGATCCCATTGGCTGCCCAGGGCCCTCATCACTTGTTTCTGGGCAGGCCTTTGGATTCATAAGGCTCTTTGAATGTTTCAAGAAACAGGCAAATGTCCACTCCCTAGACAGGAAAGCACTTTGAAACAGAAGACACCTTTGTTTGTCTCCCCTTCTCATCCACAGATGAGTGGGTGCAGAAAGGGGCTGTGCACCCTCGGTGAGCTCAGACAAGTCCTCTTCTCTGGCCTCCGTTATGTTGTCTCAAACATGCAGGAGGAAGTTTGGACGACGTGCAGGGGTGAAAACATTTCTTTTCTTTCCCTGTTTAGGTTCTTAGTTGACACGCTCCCCTGGAAACAAAAGTCAACTTAACAAAAGAAAAATCAGCCAAAGTTGATTAACACATGCTGTGCCCATTATGCAGTAGAGGCCTCAGTTGAGAAGTATTTCTCTCTCAAGGCAGTGGCTTAGGGGCCTTGCTTAAATAGCATTTTAACAAAGAGCCGTAAGTCCCATAGAGTGACAGGACAGAGAAGAGGATATCTTCAGGGTTCCAAAGGGCTGGAAATGTGGGAAGGTGAATGTATGGGAAGAGTCAAGTCTGATCCAGGATCCTCTGAGCTCTGCTTCTGAGCTGATCAAGACAGAGAGAAGGGGCAGAGGGTACCCCTGGGTTTTAACCTTTTACCTTTAACTAAAATCCGCAGGTTTTTAGAGAGGAATATTTTGATTTCCTTCAAACCTAAGAGTCCATGGTTTTAAGGCTCCGGCACTCAGACTTGCCTCCACTTACCAAGCCCTCCTTCGTGCCAGGCACGTTGTCCATGCTTTGTTTCCTGTGATCTTTACGGAGGCCCTTTGAGGAGTGTTTTATCATCTCCATTTACAGATAGGGACACAGGGGCTCTTGTCCAGGATCACACCTCCAGAAAGTAGTAGTGCCTGCATTTTTAACCACTCTACCCCCCTGCCTCCTTGTGTGGTTCAGATCCAGGAGAATGGGGGCCTGTGCTGGGAGGGAAGAGGACAGCCTGGGAAAGGGTGCCTGGGAGGATGGGACTGTGTTGGCAAGGCTCCTGTGCTGTGACATAGTGAAAAACATCTCTGGTCTCTGTCCCTGGTTCCTGACACAAGGACCACTAAGAACCAAAGAATCTCCAGAGTAAGGCTGGGTGTGGTGGCTCACACCTGTAATTCCAGCACTTTGGGAGGCTGAGGCGGGAGGATCAGTTGAGGTCAGGAGTTCGAGACTTGTCTGGCCAACATGGTGAAACCCTGTCTCTACGAAAAATTTAAAAATTAGCCAGGCATGGTGGCACATGCCTGTAATCCCAGCTACTTGGGAGGCTGAGGCAGGGGAATTGCTTGAACCCAGGAGGCGGAGGCTGCAGTGAGCCAAGAACGCACCACTGCACTCCAGCCTGGGTGACAGAGCAAGACTCTGTCTAAAAAAAAAAAACAAGAAAAAAAAGAAAAAAGACCAGACACGGTGGCTGACGCCTGTAATCCCAGCACTTTGGGAGGTCAAGGCGGGTGTATCATGAGGTCAGGAGTTTGAGACAAGCCTGACCAACATAGTGAAACCCTGCTACTAAAAACACAAAAATTAGCCGGACATGTTGGCATGTGCCTGTAATCGCAGCTACTGGAGAGGCTGAGGCAGGAAAATCGCTTGAACCCTGGAGGCAGAGGTGCGAGATCGCGCCACTGCACTTCAGCCTGGGCAACAGAGCGAGACTCCGTCTCAAAAAAAAAAAAGTATCTCCAGAGTGAGAAGAATGTCTTTTTTATATATATTCAGGAAATGCTGGTGGCTGAAAGCCCCTAGAGAGCTGGGTGCCATGTGAGGAGAGGGTCGGGACTTTCAGACCTCACCCCCACCCGCCCCACCCCGACTTCCAGAGAGGGTAGAGGGGTTGGAGGTTGAGTTCAATCAGTGATTTAACCAACCATGTCTACATAATGGAACTTGCATAAAAACCCCAAACAACTAGGTTTGGAGAGCTTTGGAGTAGACGAACACATCCATGTGCCAGGAGGGTGGTACACCCCAACTCCACAAGGACAGGGACAGAGGCTGCTGTATTCAGGACCCCTCCCACATGCCGTACGCTATGGACCTCTTCATCAGCTGCTAATCTGTATCCTTTATAATAAACTGGTAATAGTAAGTAAAGTGCTTCTCAGTTCTGTGGGCCATTGTAGCCATTTGTCAAGTATGAAGAGGGAGTCGTGGGAACTCCCAATTTGTAGCCAAGTCATCAGAAGTACTGGAGTCCCGGGACTTAGGATTGGCATCTGAAGTGGATGAGTCTTGTCTGACTGAGCCCTCAACCTATGGGTTCAGATGCTAACCCCAGGTAGATAGTGTCTGAACAGAATTGAATTGTAGGATGCCCAGCTGGTGTCCAGAGAGTTAGAACATTTGTTGTTGGTGTAGAAAAAATCCACACATTTGGTGTCAGAAGTGCTGTGAGTGTAAAAAAACAAGTTTCCTTTCATATACCATATTTGTTTTATTAATCTTTATGTATTGTGTGTGCTTTACGATTTGCATTAATAAATTTTTTTTTATAAATTTAGACTTGTGGTTCGAAGGTTCAATGAGTTTTGGATTTCAAGAGTCAAATGAGATAGTACATGTATTTTGGGAGGAGAGTGAAGAGCAGACATGGCCTTTGACGTGGCCAGACCTGAGTTCAAATCCCAAGTCAGAAACATCCTAGGCATGTGAGTCCCTGAGCCAGTCCCTCAACCTTTCTTTTTTTTTGAGACAGAGTCTTGCTCTGTTGCCCAGGCTGGAGTGCAGTGGCACGATCTCGGCTCACTGCAAGCTCTGCCTCCCAGGTTCATGCCATTCTCCTGCCTCAGCCTCCCAAGTAGCTGGGACTACAGGTGCCCGCCACCACATCCAGCTAATTTTTTGTATTTTTTTAGTAGAGATGGGGTTTCACTGTGTTAGCCAGGATGGTCTCGATCTCCTGACCTCGTGATCCGCCTGCCTTGGCCTCCCAAAGTGCTGGGATTACAGGCGTGAGCCACCACGCCTGGCCCCTCAACCTTTCTGATTTTGCTTTCTGCTTTGTAATGCAGGGATGGTAATACTAGCCTTGCAGAGCTGTTAGACTAAATAAGCATTTAGCCAGAGCCTCGCACCATAGAAGATGCTGAAGATATGAAACTCGATGGAACTGGAGACATTTTGTAAGTGAAATAAGCCAGGAACAGAAAGTTAAACACAGAATGTTCTAACTCATATGTGGAAGCTAAAAAAAGTTCAACTCATAGAAGTGAAAAGTAGAACAGAGGATACTAGAGGCTGGGAAGGGTAGGGGGAAGGGAGGGATGGGGATGCAAAAGGATACAAAATTGCACCTACATAGGACTAAGTTCTCATTTTCTATACCCCTGTGGGATGACTATAGTTAACAATAACATACAGTTTCAAATAGCTGTGAGACAGAGCAGGGACCCTTCTTAGGGGCCAGCCAAGCACCCCACCAACATAAAAAGAGAGAAAAACCTAGGCCAGAAATGGTGGCTCACACCTGTAATTCCAACACTTTAGCAGGTCCAAGATGGGAGGATCGCTTGAGGCCAGGAGTTTGAGACCAGCCTGGGCAACACAGTGAGACCCCGTCTCCACAAAAATTTTTCTGAAATTAGCCAGGCATGGTGGCACGTGCCTGTAGTCCCAGCTACTCAGGAGGCTGAGGCAGGAGGATCCCCGGAGGCTTGGGTGTCCAGGCTGCAGTGAGCTGTGATGATGTCACTGTACTGCAGCTTGGGTGACAGAGTAAGACCATCTCTAAAGAGAAAAAAGAAAAGAAAAAGAAACTTACGTTTCTTCAAAAGTATTTCAGGCACCTAGCTAGCCTTGAGAGGTAAATGAGCAAGCTGATAAACAAAAATATAGTAATAACTTAAGACAATAGCCAAAAAAGTTAGATTCATGGGGTATTTGGCTCCCTATAAAAACTAAAGATAACATCTTAACTTATGTCCCTGCATTGCTTTTCATAAACCCAGACCCCCACCAAACAGATCCACTGGCACACAGATCTCAGACAAGGGGGAGCAGAGGACTAAACTCTAACCACCAGTCTTTGCTCTACATTTCTTCCTTTCACACCTGTAATCTCAGCACTTTGGGAGGCCAAGGTGGAAGGACTGCTTGAGGCCAGAAGTTCAAGACCAGCCTGGGCAACAAAGCGATACCCCCATTTCTACAAAAACAAAACAAAACAAAACAAAATTTAATTAGCCAGGTGTGGCAGCACATATCTGTAGTCCCAGCTAGATGGGAGGCTGAGGTGGAAGGATCACTTGAGCCCAGGAGTTTGAGGCTACAGTAAGCACTGATTGTCCCACTAAACTCCAGTCTGGGTGACAGAGCGAGCCCCTGTCTCAATAAATAATACATTTTAAACATTAAAAATAAATAAATTTCTTTCTGAGGGGCCTGGAGGAGGTCATGCCCACAGGCCAGAGCTAACATTCCTTTTTTCTGACCCCAGATTTTTAGACAAACGTTCGTGTCCTTAACCAATGACAAATGAGAAAATCTTTAAATCCACCCATGACCTGTGGACCCCCACTTCAAGATGTCCCACCTTTTTAGGTCAAACCAATATATAATCTTCATGTATTGATTTAGAATTTTGCCTATAACTTCTGCTTTCCTCAGATTTACCCCTGCCTTTAAAATCCTAGCTTATGGCTGGGCGCAGTGGCTCATGCCTGCAATCTCAGCACTTTGGGAGGCCAAGGCGGGTGGATCACGAGGTCTTGAGATCGAGACCATCCCGGCTAACACGGCGAAACCCCATCTCTACTAAAAAAATACAAAAAATTAGCCGGGCGTGGTGGCAGGCGCCTGTAGTCCCAGATACTCGGGAGGCTGAGGCAGGAGAATGGCGTGAACCAGGAAGGCGGAGCTTGCAGTGAGCCAAGATCGCGCCACTGCACTCCAGCCTGGGCAACAGAGCGAGACTCTGTCTCAAAAAAAAAAAAAAAAAAATCCTTGCTTATAAGCCACTCATTGGAGATGTTGGGTTTCTTTGTTTCGTTTTGTTTTTTGAGACAGGGTCTCACTCTGTCCCCCTTGAAGAAGTACAGTGATGCAGTCGTGGCTCACTGCAGCCTGAACTTCCCAGGCTCAAGGGATCCTCCCACCTCAGCCTCCGAGTAGCTGGGGATACAGGTACACACCACCACACTCAGCTAATTCTTCTGTAGAGACCATGTGTCTCACTATATTGCCCAGGCTGGTCTCAAACTCCTGGACTCAAGCGATCCTCCTGCCTTGGCCCCACAGTGTGCTGGGATTACAGGCATGAGCTGTTGCACCCAACCAAGGTCAGCTCTTAAGCATGAGATGCCCAATTCTTTTACTTGGTCGTCTACAAATAAATACCCTCTTTTATTCCACTACAAACCTCGATATAAATATTTGGCCTTATGATGCCATGTGAGCAGAACCTCACTTGGTTCAGTAACAGCTGGAAAAAGGATATTGAATGTTCCTAACACAAAGAAATGATAAAAGTTTGAGATGATGGATATTACCCCCACCAAAAAAAAAAAAAAGTGAAACTGTACTGTTCAAATATTTATTTATTTAATTAAGACAGAATCTCGGTCTGTCACCCAGGCTGGAGTGCAGTGATGTGATCTCGGCTCACTGCAGCCTCCACCTCTCAGGTTCGAGCGATTCTCATGCTTAAGCCTCCTGAGTAGCTGGGACTACAGCTGTGCGCCACCATGCCTGGCTAATTTTTTTGTATTTTTAGTAGAGATGGGGTTTCACCACATTGGCCAGGCTGGTCTCGAACTCCTGACCTCAAGTGATCCGCCCACCTCGGCCCCCCAAAGTGCTGGGATTACAGGCGTGAGCCACTGTGCCCAGCTCAAGTATTTATTAAGCTATTTTCTGTGTAGTCAAGACAAATGGTATCCTATATCCACACAAAAATTTGCCCACAAATGAATGTTCATAGGGCCATTATTCATAATATCAAAAAAGTAGAAACAACCCAAATATTCAACTGATGAATAGGTAAACAAAATGTGGTGTATCCATACAATGAAATGGTACTCTGTCATAAAGAGGAATGAATACTCAATAAAACTGTTACTTTAAAAAATAATGAAGTACTGATTCATACCATGACGTAGATGACCCTTGAAAACATTATGCTAAGTGAAGAAAGCCAGACACAAAAGGCCATACATGTATGATTCCATTTATGAGAAGTGCCCAAAATAGGCAAATCCACAGAGACAAAATATAGATTAGGGGTTGCTGGGGGCTGTGGGGAAGAAAGGAGGGGGAGTGGTTGCTAACAGGTATGGGGCTCCCTTTTGGGTAATGAAAATATTCTAGAATAGATATGATGGTTGCACAACTTTGTGGATGTACAAAAAACCATTGAATTTTATACAGTTTTTAAAGGGTAAATGTTATGGTACGTGAATTAGGTCTCATTTTTTGAAGATTGTAATGATGGATAGAGCACACATTTACTTTTGCTTCCTCTCTCACTTTGCTTTTGTCACTAAAATGACCATAGGTTGTTTTAAGTGTAAATCTGCAAGAACAAAGAGAACAGGAGATGAGAAAACAATAGAATTTGAGAAGCAGGAAAGCAGGTGAGCAAGTGTTAAGTCCCTTAGTAGACCCCCAAAAAACTGCATCCTAAACCTGCGGCTAGAAAAGCTGAGAAGCCACGTAGTTAGGTGGCAGAACAGACTCAGGAACTGGTGTGTCGGGTACCTGGGTGGCGAGTAGAGGTGGGGCTAAAAAGAGGAAGGTAGTTTGGAAGTCTGTTTCTGAGGCAGTGAGATACCCACGCCCTCTCCCTCCCCGAGGGCCACCCATCCCCCTCCTTGAGGGAAAATTGCAAGTGTCTTTCCCAGACAAAGTAAAGAACGTGAGCCTGGTACTGAAGCTGAGAGGCCCAGTGTTCTCCCCTACCCACAGTGTGAAAGCCAGGCCTTCACCCAAGCCACAGCCTGGAGGAAGCTTCTCTGTGGAGCATGACCATCCCAGGAAAAAAAGGCCTCAGGACTCTGACACTGGGAGTTTCCTGATGAAACAACTCAACCAGAATACCCTATAGGAAGCCCTTGGTGGATAAGTCCTACTCATGGGTCACAGCTGTCTTAGACAATCAGGTTTTTTAGATAATACAGAATCCTGGGACATCTAAAGAAAGCCTTTAACATAAAAGAGAGTGAACAATACAACCACACAGAAAAAAAAAAAAAAGCACTATGGAGGAAATGAACTGTCATTAATAGCCCTAGGGCGAAAAAGGAGGATACTGCACCCATGAAACAAGAATAGGATGCTATAAAAGTACAAGTAGTATAGAAGAACAAAGCATAGCTCTTGAAGATTTAAAATATGAGGGCAGATATTAAACAGTCAATAGATGGAAGATAAAGTGTTTTTTTTAAATCTCCCAAAGTGTAGACCACAAAGATAAATTTAAAAATCAGACAGAAAAGATAAGAGAATTAAACACCAGTCCAGGAGGCCCAACAGCCAAATACCAAGTTCCAGAAATAGAGAACAGAAAATATAGAGGGGAAGAAATCATCAGTGAAATAAGTCAATACGTTTTCCGGAACTCAAGGACATAAATTTCCAAACTGAAGAGGCCCAGTGAGCACTGAGGACAAGGTGTGAAAGCAATTTCACAGCAAGGGATGCTGTTGTGAAGTTTCAGCAAAATAAGAACAAAGAGAAGATTCTGCAAATTTCCAGAAAGGAAAAATCAAGACAGATACAAAGGATTAGGAATCAGAAGATTAGGAATCAGAATGACTTTAGAGTTCTTTCTTTTTTTTTTCTTTCTTTCTTTTTTTTTGAGATGGAGTCTCGCTCTGTACCCAAGGCTGTAATACAGTGGCACAATCTCAGCTCACTGCAACCTCTGCCTCCCATGTTCAGTCGATTCTCCTGCCTCAGCCTCCCAAGTAGCTGGGATTACAGGCACCCACCACCACCACTGGTGAAGTTTTGTATTTTTTTTTTTAGTAGAGATGGGGTTTCACAATATTGGCCAGGCTGGTCTCAAACTCCTGATTTCAGATGATCCACCTGCCTTGGCCTCCCAAAGTGCTGGGATTACAGGCGTGAGCTACCATGCCCAGCTGAAAAAGTTTTAAATTGGGTAGGCGGTTTGGGGACGGAGATGGAAAAAAAAATTTTTTTAAGTTTGAAACTGATGTAAAGAGGATGGTGAAGATCTGCTACTCATTTTACAGCAAATCTTGTAGAACTATTTGATTCTTTTTTGTTTGTTTGAGGCGGAGTCTCACTCTGTAGCCCAGGCTGGAGTGCAGTGGAGCGATCTCGGCTCACTGCAGCCTCTGCCTCCTGGGTTGAAGTGATTCTCCTGCCTCAGCCTCCTTAGTAGCTGGGACTACAGGCTCGTGCTACCATGCCAGGCTAATTTTTTTGTGTTTATAATAGAGACAGGGTTTCACCATGTTGACCAGGCTGGTCTTGAACTCCTGACCTCAGGTGATCTGCCCGCCTCAGCCTCCCAATGTGCTGGGATTACAGGCGTGAGCTACCACGCCTGGCCTGATTCTTTAGACTATGTGAATTTACAACTTCAATACAAGGTAAAACTAAATTTATAGTTTTTTTGTTTTGGGGTGTGTGTGTGTGTGTGTGTGTGTGTGTGTGTGTGACCGAGTCTCACTGTGTCACCAGGCTGAAGTGCAGTGGCGCAATCTCAGCTCACTGCAACCTCCGCCTCCTGAGTTCAAGCGATTCTCTTGCCTCAGCCTCCTGAGTAGGTGGGATTACAGGTGCCTACCACCACGCCCGGCTAATTTTTGTATTTTCATAGAGACGGGGTTTCACGATGTTGGTCAGGCTGGTCTCCAACTCCTGATCTCAAATGACCCGCCCACCTCGGCCTCTCAAAGTGCTGCGATTATAGGCGTGAGCCACCGCGCCCAGCCTAAATTTAAAATAAAGGGAATAATGCATCACAGTCACTAGATTCTAAACCAATGGTGATAGAATGGCAGTCCAAACCCTTTTCTCTGTGCAGCAGTTTCAGGACACAGCTGAGGGAAATCCCACGGTCATCCTGCCCGTGCCCTTGGAGGTAAGAGACTGATGCCAGCCAGGAGGGAGGGTCCCAAGACTGAGTTTCCCAGAGGGCCTGGACAATGGCTCCCTGCATCTTTCCTTACAGGGTAAGAAGTCCCAGTTTCTCACTTGTCACACAGCCTCCACCGCCCAGGGGAGGAGCCCTGTCCCACCTACCCCTGACCACAGGAGGAGGGAGACAGAGTAACAGGAAGCAGTGGGGCTTGGATGCCACACCCTGATGGGGAGATGGAGTATAGTGGAACCCAGCTCCACAGAGTTTCATACAGAGAAAGTATGACTTAGAGAGGGGAAAGGAACTGGCCCAAGGTCACACAGCAAGGTCCCCAGAACTGGAACTGGCCCCTGCAGTTTGCCATGAGTGTGAAAAACAAAAGAACTTGAGGCAGACTGCCTGGGGCCACATCCCAGCTTCCAAATGGCTGGTTTCGGGGCTGGAGATGGGGGAATGCAGGTGATGCTGAGACATCTTTGTTTTTTTCTTTCCAGAAAGCCAAGAAGTTCTCAAAGACTCCTGGGGCTTGAAAGAAGGACCCAGGAGCCAACTTGAAGGGGCACCGCCAGCCAAATACAGAACAATGCCAGCCTCAATAAGAATAATTTGGCCAGGCCTGGTGGTTCATACCTGTAATTCCAGCACTTCAGGAGGCTGAGGCGAGAGGATTGCTTGAGCCCAGGAGTTCAAGACCAGCCTGGGCAACATAAGAACCCTGTCTCTACAAAAAATTTAAAAATTAGCAAAAGTGTGGTGGTGTACACATGTAGTGCCAGCTACTTGGGAGGTTAAGGTGGGAGGATGGCTTGAGCCCAGGAGGTTGAGGCTGCAGTGAGCTGTGATTGCACCATCACACTCCAGACTAGGCAACCGAGCAAGAGACCCTATCTCAAAATAATAATAATAATAGTAATAATAATTTGTCCTGCCTCTTTAGAAGGAGCTGTAGTTCAATCCTAGTTGATGAGAAAAAAACTCTTCTTTACAGAAGAGTGCAAGCTTCTTGCATTTCTGCAGAAGAAAAGACAGAAATAGAAAATCATCTTGTTGTAACCCTTTGTATAATAATTGATCAATAATTGATCGTATAATAATTGACAGGATTATCCAGGGAGTCAGAACCCTGGGATGAAAGGCTGGGGGAGGACAGAACAGTCACATGCCAAAGAGTCCACCTGAAGCCTCTTGCTGGTTGCCAAAGGGGAGAGGTATTTTACAGTAGTAAAAAATGGTGCAGTCTTGCTGTCACCACCTCAGACAAGTGATCAAATTCAGCATCATCAATAGTGGAACAATATGACATGTGTCTCTGGATGGGATATAATAATAATAATACTCAGCATGAGCTGGGCAGTATCTTTACTAAAGATTGTTAACCTGAATCTGCCTTTTTTTTTTTTTTTTTCTGAGACAGAGTCTCACTCTGTCACCCAGGCTGAAGTGCAGTGGGGTAATCTTGGCTTACTGCAACCTCCTTGCCTCCCTGGCTCAAGCAATCCTCCCACCTCAGCCTCCCAAGTAGCTGGGAGCACAGGCATGCAGCGCCACACCTGGCTTTTTTTGTGTGTGTGTGGGGGGGTATTTTTAATAGAGACAGGGTCTCGTCATGTTGCCCAGGCTGGTCTCAAACTGTTGACCTCATGATCCTACCACCTTGACCTCCCAAAGTTCTGGGATTACAGACATGAGCCACAACGCCCAGCCTGAATCTGGCTTTGGACCTAAACTCCAGTTTAGAGTCAATACAGGGGGTAGAAGAACAAGTTAAATAACACCACGAAGAAACAATCAGATATATCCAGGGACAGCCTATAAGATAACACCTGCTGCCAGGCACGGCGGCTCACGCCTGTAATCCTAGCACTTTGGGAGGCCGAGGTGGGCGGATTGCCTGAGCTCAGGAGTTCGAGACCAGCCTGGGCAACACAGTGAAACCCCGTCCCTACTAAAATACAAAAAATTAGCCGGGCATGGCCGTGTGCACCTGTAGTCCCAGCTACTCAGGAGACTGAGGCAGGAGAGTTGCTTGAACCCGAGAGGTGAGGTTGCAGTGAGCCGAGATCGCGCCACTGCACTCCAGCCTGGGTGACAGAGCGAGACTCCGTCTCCAAAAAAAAAAGATAACACCTGCATTCGCCAAAGAATCAATGTCACATGGGGATCTGTATTTTAAAGGATTTAAAAAACAATAAACCAAATGCAATTTGTAAATCTTTGTAAGATGTACGATTTGAAAAAAACAAGTATAAAAGATTTTTTTTTTTTTTTTTGAGACGGAGTCTGGCTCTGTCGCCCAGGCTGGAGTGCAGTGGCGCAATCTCAGCTCACTGCAAGTTCCGCCTCCCAGGTTCACGCCATTCTCCTGCCTCAGCCTCCCGAGCAGCTGGTACTACAGGCGCCTGCCACTACGCCCGGCTAATTTTTGTATTTTTAGTGGAGACGGGGTTTCACCGTGTTAGCCAGGATGGTCTAGATCTCCTGACCTCATGATCCGCCCGCCTCGGCCTCCCAAAGTGCTGGGATTACAGGCTTAAGCCGCCGCCCCCAGCCGTAAAGATTTTTTTTAGAAGCGGGGAAATTTGAATATCAGATGGACATTTGGAAATTGTTACTGATCTTCTTAGGTATGATAATGAAGTTTTAGTCTGGTAGGAGAATTTTTTTAGGAGATGAGGCTGAAGTACTTGGAGGTAACATGACATGATGTTTGAACTTATTTTCACATTGTTTAGAAAAGAGAGAGAGAGTGGCCGGGTGTGGTGGCTCATACCTGTAATTTCAACACTTTCGGAAGCTGAGGTGGGAGGATTGCTTGGGAAGCCAGCTTGAGGCCAGGAGTTTAAGACTAGTCTAGGCAATACAGAGAGACCTTGCCTCTTAAATTTTTTTTTTTAATTAGCCAGGCATAGTAGTGCGTGCCTGTAGTCCTAGCTACTCAGGAGGCTGAGGCAGGAGGATCTCTGGAGCCCAGGAGTTCGACGTTGCAGTGAGCTGTGTTCACGCCATGGCACTCCAGCCTGGGTGACAGAGCAAAACTCTCTCTCAAAAATAAAAATAAAGGCCAGATGCAGTGGCTCACATTTGTAATCCCAGCACATGGGGAGGCCAAGGCAGAAGGACTGCTTGAGCCTAGGAGTTCAAGACCAGCCTGGGCAACATAGTGAGACTCCATCTCTACAAAAATTTTTTTTTATTATCTAGGCCTGGTGGCAAACAACTGTAGTCCCAGCTACTCGAGAGGCTGAGATGGGAGGATGGCTTGAGCCCAGGAGATGGAGGCTGCAGTGAGCCGTGATCACACTACTGCACTCCAGCCTGGGTAACAGAGACCCTGTTTCAAAAAACTAAAAATAAAGACCTAGGCATGGTGGTTCATGCTGTAATTCTAGCACTTTGGGAGATCAAGGCAGGCAGATCACTTGAGCTCAGGAGCTCGAGACCAGCCTGCGCCACATGGTGAAACATCATCTCTACAAAAAATAAGCCAGATGTGGTAGCACGTGCCTGTAGTCCCAGCTCCTTGGGGAACTGAGGCAGGAGGATTGCTTGATCCCAGGAAGTCAAGGCTGCAGTGAGCCAAGATACATGCCACTGCACTCCAGCCTGGGTGACAAAGTGAGACCGTGTCTCAAAAAATAATAATAAATAAAAATAAAAGTAAGAGGTCAGACACAGTGGCTCACATCTGTAGTTTCAACACTTTGGAAGGCTAAGATGGGAGGATCCCTTGAGCCTAGGAGTTCAAGACCAGCCTGGGCAACATGGAAAGACCCCATCTCTACAAAAAATGTTAAAAAAAAAAAAAAAAGAAAGAAAGAAAGAAAGAAAAAAGAAAAAATGAAAATAAAAAATTCACCGGGCATGGTGGCATGTGCCTGTGGTCCCAGCTACTTGGGAGGCTGAGGTGGGAGGATCACTTAGCCCAGGAGATTGAGGCTGCAGTGAGCTGTGTTGTGCCACTGCATTTCATTCAGCCTTGGTGACAGGAGAAGACCCTGTCTCAAAAAATAAAATAAAACAAAATAATAATAATAAAATAAAACACAGAGAGAGAAGTGAAATTAATAGTAGTTGAAGCTAAGTGGTGGGTATCTGATCAACTTTTCTGTATGTTAAATTTTTTCATAATAAATGGTTAGAAAAAATTTTAAGTCAATTATGTACAAACTCAGTTTCCTTTGTACAGGAATTGTCCTCACTGCCAAGAAGACATTGTTCATTCCCATTGTGGTTATATTGACAACTGGGGGACAATGGGCTCTTTCACAGCATAGGCACATAATGTGTGTGTGGTTTTTTTTTTTTTTTTTGAGACAGCGTTTCGCTCTTGTTGCCCAGGCTGGAGTGCAATGGCGAGATCTCGGCTCGCCGCAACCTCTGACTCCTGGGTTCAAGCGATTCTCCTGCCTCAGCCTCCTGAGTAGCTGGGATTACAGGCATGCGCCACCCCCACCCGGCTAATTTTGTATTTTTAGTAGAGATGGGTTTCTCCATGTTGGTCAGGCTGGTCTTGAACTCCTGGCCTCAGGTGATCCACCCATCTCAGCCTCCCAACATGCTGGGATTACATTATGGTCCCCCATGCCTGGCCCATAATGTGTGTTTAAATCCTCATCAAAATGTCTCAGTACTTTATGAAAAGTTTTCTATTTTGTTTTTCAGTTTTGTGTTTTTTTGTTTTGTTTTGTTTTTGTTTTTTGTTTTTTGTTTTGTTTTATGGAGCCTTGCTCTGTCACCCAGGCTGGAGTGCAGTGGCGCGATCTTGGCTCACTGCAACCTCCACCTCCTGGGTTCAAGTGATTCTATTGCCTCAGCCTCCCAAGTAGCTGGGAGTATAGGTGCCCACCACCATGCCTGGATAATTTTTTTTTTTCCATAGAGATGGAGTTTCACCATGTTGGCCAGGCTGGTCTTGAACTCTTGACCTCAAGTGATCCGCCCACCTCAGCCTCCCAAAGTGCTGGGATTACAGACATGAGACACTGCCAGTTTTCTATTTTCATAGGAAAAAAATTCCAAGTCAAACCACTTACCAGATGTATGATTTTGAGCAAGTTACTTAAATCCTTTGTGCCTCAGTTTCCTCACCTGTAAAATGGGCATGCTAATAGAACCCATCTCATTGGGTTGGGAAAGGATTGAGTGAAGTAATACACACATGGCTGGCATAGAGACAGCGTGCAATACATGTCACAGAGTTCAGCAATATGTTCTTTTCCATAAACGTGTTCATTCTGAATCTGGGACCCTGTGCATGTTCAGAGATTTGGAGCTGCTCAACAGAGCCAGAGGGAGCCTCATCCTCCCTCTCTGGACTTTCCTGGGGGTCTCATCTCGGGGGTCTCATCCCTGGTGTCACCCCTGAGCTAGTCTGAGTGACTCCCTAAGACGCCTGCCCTCTTTTGGTCTGGACACTCCAGGCCCCAGAGGTGTGAGTTCCTACCAGTTCACCCTGGGTGAGCTGGGCAGGTGGAGTCTCCTGAGACCTCCCCTTCCCCATTCTCCTTCTTGGTCCCTGAGTCCCTGATGAACTGCCTCAAGAAGCAGGCAGGCAGTGTGCACCCAGCCCTGCCCACCAGCCCACATGGCTCAGCCCACCCATCTTGTGGGGGGCCTCTTGGACCCCAGTACACCTTGGCCACGAATAAGGGGCTGGAAAGGGGGCTGTTTGTGTGGAGGGAGCAGGCCTGGGCTCTAGTCCTATACCTTCCATATGTGCCCCAGGCAAGTATACATCATCCCTTCTCTCACTCGTTCAGCAGTTATTTATTGAATACTTTATGCCAGGCACTGTTCTAGGAGCTTGGGATACATGGATGAACAAGGCAGACAAGTATCCCCATCCGTATGGAGTTTACATTCCAGGGGCAGGAGACAGGTCAGTAAATTATACTTTTGTTAGAGAGTGGTAAGTGCTATGGAGGAAAGGAAAGTTGTTTCTGGAGATGCAGGGTTGGGGGCAGGTTGTAGTCTTCGATAGGGTGTTGGGATGGGCCTCATTGACAAGGTGAGATTTGAGCATAGGCCTGAAGGAGGGGAGGAAGTTCACCAAGCCCACAACCGGGCAGAAATCACAGCCAGAGCAGAGGTCCCATGGTGGGAATGTGTCCGGCCTGGTTGACGAACTGCAAGGAGGCCAGCATTGCTGGGGTGGAGCGACTGAGAGGAAAAGCGAGAGGGAGGGACAGACGGGAGGTCACGAGGTGTGCAGCCAGATCCTGCAGCCACCCACCGGACTTTGGCTTTATGCCGAGTGAAGCCGGGAGCCATGGGAAGGCTCTGAGCAGAGGAGTCGCCTCCTGACTCGTGCTGTGAAAGGGTGGCTAGGGCTGCTGCGTGGGGGATCTGTACAAGATGGGCAGATCATCCCCGTGCCTCATGGGCTGCTGTGAAGGTCACCGGGGGACACTGGACAAGGAAATGTTTAGAAACAAAAGGCCCTGAGTGTGGTTACAGGGCTTCCAGGAGAGAGAGCTGAGTGGCTTTGCTCACAACCGTCTTATTGAAGGGTCAGTGGAGCTCAGGAGAGTGCTATGATTTGCCCAGGGTCATATGTTCTACAACCAATTCAGGATCGGGGACTTCCCACTCTTCTCCCAGGGCAAATACCATCTGGCAGGTGGCTAAGTAGTGCAGCCTTTGGACCTGCGATGGCTGTAGTGCGGCTGACGGGGACTGAGTCCTCCCCTGAAAATCCATTCACTCCACAAATATTTGTTAAGTGCCAGTTATGGGCCAGGCACTGATCTGGACTAGAAGCTGGGACCTAGAGACATTGGGAGACACCTGGCAAGGGCTAAGTCCTGGTCTCTGGTGGGACTGGTCTCTGGTGGGGCTGGTCTCTGGTGGGGTTGGTCTGTCTCTGGTGGGTTTGGTCTGTCTCTGGTGGGGTTGGTCTCTGGTGGGGTTGGTCTCTGGTGCGGCTGGTCTCTGGTGGGGTTGGTCTCTGGTGCGGCTGGTCTCTGGTGGGGTTGGTCTCTGGTGGGATTGGTCTCTGGTGGGGCTGGTCTCTGGTGGGGTTGGTCTCTGGTGGGGTTGGTCTGTCTCTGGTGGGTTTGGTCTGTCTCTGGTGGGTTTGGTCTCTGGTGGGATTGGTCTCTGGTGGGGCTGGTCTCTGGTGGGGTTGGGCTCTGGTGGGGTTGGTCTCTGGTGGGGCTCGTCTCTGGTGGGGTTGGTCTCTGGTGGGGTTGGTCTGTCTCTGGTGGGGTTGGTCTCTGGTGGGGTTGGTCTGTCTCTGGTGGGGTTGGTCTCTGGTGGGGTTGGTCTGTCTCTGGTGGGGTTGGGCTCTGGTGGGGTTGGTCTTGTCTGGTGGGGTTTGATCTCTGGTGGGGTTGGTCTGTCTCGGGGCTGGTCTCTGGTGGGGTTGGGCTCTGGTGGGGTTGGTCTCTGCTGGGGCTGGTCTCTGGTGCGGTTGGTCTGTCTCTAGTGGGGTTGGTCTGTCTTTGGTGGGGTTTGGTCTCTGGTGGGGTTGGTCTCTGGTGGGGTTTGGTCTCTGGTGGGGCTGGTCTCTGGTGGGGTTGGTCTCTGGTGGGGTTTGGTCTCTGGTGGGGCTGGTCTCTGGTGGGGTTGGTCTCTGGTGGGGTTGGTCTCTGGTGGGGCTCAGTCGGTCTGTGCAGGAGTCAAGTGTTAGAGGCCACGCTACTGAAGGCTGGTGTTGGACTTAGGGTCAAGAGTCCATCTGGGGCTGGGGTCAGGTCACAGCTGGAGTCAGGCTGCCCAGTCAAGAGGCTGTGGAAAGTCAAGCTGGAGAGGCAAGGCCTGCTGGGGGCTGTGGAGGTCAGGAGAAGGCCACACACCACGGGCCAGACTGTGTATGGTAGCGGTGGGACCAAGGTGCCACTGAGCTTTTACATTTAGGTAGCAAAGAAGATGATGTCATTCATAAAAGCAGGAAGGCATTAGCTCATTTGAGGAACAGAAAGAGTGCAGTGCGTCTGATGAGCGGGGAGAGACGTTTCAGATGAAGAGACAGGCTGGGACCAGGTCATGTAGCCTGGTAGTCTCTTGGGGATTATTCCAAGAACAATGGGAAGCCCTCAGAGGGCCAGGTGGGAGGTTCTGGGTCTGGTTTGTCTTTGAAAATTATGCGTAGCACACAGATTTAAGGGGGCCGGAGGCCAGGCACGGTGGCTCACGCCTGTAATCCCAGCACTTTGGGAGGCGGAGGAGGGCAGATCATGAGGTCGGGAGTTCGAGACCAGCCTGGCCAACATGGTGAAACCCCATCTCTACTAAAAATACAAAAATTAGCCCGGCATGGTGGTGCACATCTGTAATCCCAGCTACTTGGGAGGCTGACGCAGGAGAATTGCTTGAACCCACGAGGCGGAGGTTGCCATGAGCAGAGACCACGCCATTGCACTCCAGGCTGGGTGACAAGAGCAAGACTCCCTCTCAAAAAAAAAAGCGGGGAGGGCGGCGGGGGGGCAGGAATGGGACTGGGAGACCAGTGACGGGCCAAAGTAGTTTAGAGATGGTGGTGACTTTGAGTGGTGGTGGAGAAGAAGAAGGGGGCAGATTCCATAGCTGTCTTGAAGGCAGAAGTGTCAGGATTGGCCGTGGGAGGAAGGGAGAAGGAGGTGAAGGTAGTGCCCAGGCTTGGGGCTGCACAAGGCATGGTGCTGGCCTCCACTGAGATGGGGAGATGGAGAACACCTTCTGGAGTAGGTAGAAACCAGTTTTGTTCTGGCTGTCTTCTGCTGTGGCACTCATCTGTAGACACCAAGTAGGTGGCTGAGGATGCACACTGAAACTTCCTAAAGAGAGAAACGAACATGTACCTTTGTGGGTTATCAACGTGCCCCCATACTTAAGAGTGTGGGGCCGGGCGTGGTGGCTCACGCCTGTTATCCCAGCACTTTGGGAGGCCGTGGCGGGTGGATCACGAGGTCAGGAGATGGAGACCATCCTGGCTAACATGGTGAAACCCCGTCTTTACTAAAAAATACAAAAAATTAGCCGGGCATGGCGGCATGAGCCTGTAGTCCCAGCTAGTCGGGAGGCTGAGGCAGGAGAATGGCGTGAACCCGGGAGGCGGAGCTTATAGTGAGCCGAGATCGCGCCACTGCACTCCGGCCTGGGCAACACAGCGAGACTCCGTCTCAAAAAGAAAAAAAAAAAGAGTGTGGATGGAGAAGCAGCTCTGATCAGTGAGGAGGAAGGGCAGGGAGGTGGAAGGAAACCTGGGAGAGGGGCCACCATAGTCCCAGGAAAGATTTGAAGGACGGTGTGGTCAGCTCTGTCGAATACCGCTGAGAGGACGAGTCAGACAAGCGCAGAGGAAAGCCCGGTGGACTTGGGCACGTGAGGTCGCCGGCGATGCTGACAAGAGCAGGCTTGTGAACCGCTTGAGGATGGGTGGAGCAGCACTGGGAGCAGCGGCAGGAGGTGAGGCAGTGGCTGGACAAGATGCAGCCCCGGGTGCGAGCATGCTTGTCCGCAGAGGGAGTGACTCCGTGGGGAGGGAGAGCCAATGATGCTGACGAGGGGAGGCAGCAAAGGAGGGGTCCAGGCCGGGTGCAGTGGCTCATGCCTGTAATGCCAGCACTATGGGAGGCCGAGGCAGGAGAATCACTGGAGCCCAGGAGTTCGAGACCAGCCTAGGTAACATAGGGAAACCCTGTGTCAATCAGTCAATCAGTGAGTGGTCCTGCACAGCCCAGGCTCTCTGATTAATGCTGCCACCACAGTTCCCATCCGCTGGGTTTGAAGGGAAAGTGAAACTTCCAAATCCCACAGAGGCCCTGGCTCCTGAGCCTCACCTCTTTGATTGAGTGTAAATTATTCCCACTTGGCTTCTCATTTTATTGTCACAACAAGCCCTGTGAGTTTCAGGGGATTAAATGAGCTGCATAAGCACCAGCTGAGTGCTAGTAAGTGGCAAAGCCAGGATTTGAAGCCAGGTCTGAGCTGTCTCCAGAGCACTTCCTCTCAATCCCCATGTCGTACTGCTTCCCGCAGGCTTCTTACTTCGAGCAGTCTTAGGATCAGGTCACCTGCAATCTCTGTTCCCAAGGGGATGGATTAGGCAGGCAGATGGGATTCCTTCCCAATCATTGTTTCTTATGGGCAATTCCTACCTCTAGTACTTTCGAGACAAACTTAATATCAGTCCTCCAGGCTTCCTTCCTACCCAGGAATGATGCTTTTTGAGCGTTTCCTCACATGCCTGACGGTATACTTACATGCCTCCAGAGACTGAAAGCTCATTATCTCCATGAGCAACCCATTCTAGGCAGTAGGCTTTGCATGACAGCTTAGAGTCTATGCTCTTAAGTTGCTTTGGCTGAATCTCAATTCTGCTGCCTACTAGCATCCTGTGCTTCAGTTTCCTCACCTGTAAAATGGTAATAACAGCCTGGCACAGTGGTCCATCCCTCTAATCCCAATAATTTGGGAGGTCAAGGAAGGAGGATTGCCTTGAGCCCAGGAGTTCAAGACTAGCCTGGGCAACATAGGGTGACGCCCATCTCTTAAAAACAAAAAAATTAGGCTGGGTGCGGTGGCTCACGCCTGTAATCCCAGCACTTTGGGAGGCCGAGGCGGGCAGATCACGAGGTCAGGAGATCGAGACCATGGTGAAACCCCGTCTCTATTAAAAATACAAAAAAATTAGCCGGGCGCCTGTAATCCCAGGAGCCTGAGGCAGGAGAATGGCGTGAACCTGGGAGGCGGAGCTTGTAGTGAGCCAAGATTGCGCCACTGCACTCCAGACTCCATCTCAAAAAAAAAAAAATTTGATTAGCCAGGCATGGTGGTGTGTGCCTATAGTTCTAGCTACTCTGAAAGCTAAGGCAGGAGGATCACTTGAACCTGGGAGTTTGAGGCTGCAGTGAGCCATGATCGCACCACTGCCCTCCAGCCTGGGCAACAGAACAAGACCCTATCTCTGAAAAAACAAAACCAAAAGAGGCAGGCCAGGTGTGGTGGCTCATGCCTGTAATCCCACCACTTTGGGAGGCTGAGGTGGGCGGATCGCTTGAGGTCAGGAGTTCGAGACCAGCCTGGCCAATGTGGTGAAACCCTGTCTCTATTAAAAATATAAAAATTAGCTGGGCAAGGTGGCAGATGCCTGTAAATACCAGCTACTTGGGAGGCTGAGGCAGGAGAATTGCTTGAACCTGGGAGGTGGAGGTTGCCGTGAGCTGAGATGGTGCCAATGCACTCCAGCTTGGGCAACAAGAGCAAAACTCCATCTCAAAAAAAAAGAAAAAGGTAATAATAGCAATACCTAATTCCTCACATCTCTGATAGTCTCAGGAGTTTGAGGCTGCAGTGAGCTATGATCACACCATTGCACTCCAGCCTGGGCAACAGAGCAAGACCCTGTCTCTAAAAAAACAAAAACAAAAAGGGTAATAATAGCAGTATCTACTTCCTTACACCTCTGATGGTCTACTTGCATGCTGCTTCCTACTGTGAGTATGAGAATTAAATAAGCGCTACTTTTTTTTTTTTTTGAGACAGTCTCACTCTGTCACCCAGGCTGGAGTGCAACGGCATCTTGGCTCACTGCAACCTCCGCCTCCTGGGTTCTAGTGATTCTCCTGCCTCGGCCTCCTGAGTAGCTAGCACTACAGGTGTGCACCACCATGCCTGGCTAACTTTTGTATTTTTAGTAGAGACTGGGATTCACCATGTTGGCCAGGCTGGTCTCAAACTCCTGACCTCAGGTGATCCAGCCACCTCAGCCTCCCAAAGTGCTGGGATAACAGGCGTGAGTCACCGCACCCAGCCAATAAGCTGCTACATTTAAGTTGCTTGATAAGTGCTTAATAAATTTCAGCTGTATAACATCGTCAGTATAGTTAGTGCTATTTTCCCTAAAGTCGCACCACAGCTTGCCTCCCTGTGACTTCCATACTTTAGGTCTAGCTCTGTCCCTTGGAATTCTACCCTCTTTCGCACTCACCTGCAGGTTATTCCTATTGTTCTGCATTTCTCAATTTTTCTTTTTCTTTTTTGAGACAGAGTCTTGCTCCATCACCCAGGCTGGAGTGTAGTGATTCCATCTCAGCTCACTGCAACCTCTGCCTCCTGGACTCAAGCCATCCTCCCACCTCAGCCTCTTGAGTAGTTGGAACAACAGGTTCACACCACCATGCCTGGGTAATTTTGGTATTTTTGTAGAGACAGAGTCTCCCCATGGCTGGCCTCGAACTCCTAGGCTCAAGTGATCCGCCCACCTTGGCCTTCCAAAGTGTTGGGACTACAGGCGTGAGCCACCCTAGTCCATTTCTCAATTTTAATTTTCTCCTGATGCCAGAGTTTTGGTTTTATTTTGTTTTTTTTTTTTTTGAGATGGAGTCTCCCTCTGTCGCCCAGGCTAGAGTGCAGTGGCATGATCTCGGCTCACTGTAATCTCCACCTCCTGGCTTTAAGCAATTCTCCTGCCTCAGCCTCCTAAGTAGCTGGGATTACAGATGACTGCCATCACACCTGGCTAATTTTTTTTTTTAGTAGAGACAGGGCTTCACCATGTTGGCCAGGCTGGTCTTGAACTCATGACCTCAAGTGATCCGCCTGCCTTGGCCACCCAAAGTGCTGGGATTACAGGCTTGAGCCACTGCGCCCAGCCACTTGATGCCAGATTTTCTTTTTGCAAGTTCCATTTTTCATCATGCAAACATAATTTCCCCAAGATCATGGTTTCTTCTTGTCAGAGTCATTGGTTGTTTGCCAGGCAAGCTCAGCTTTGCCAGATACACAACTGCGGCGGGTGGGAGAATGTAGCTTCAGGGCCTCCCCTCCTGCCCTGACAGGCCTGATTGTTTACTCCCAGGAATTTGCTTTACTTGGATTTGGAATCCCTGTCGGTGGGCCTCTCTGACAGCATACCCTAAGCATCTGCCATCAGGGCAGGATGATGTCATGATGAAGGGCCCGGACTCTGGAGCCAGACAGAGCTAAGTTCAAATCCAGACTCCTCCACTTACTTGCTGTGTGATCTTGGTTGAGGCACTTAGTTTCCCGAAGTAAGCCTCAGTTTTCTCATCTGCAAAACAGGACTAATAATAATAATAATCTTGCCTGCTTCATAGCATGTTGTGAAGACTGATTAAGAGAATGCAGCCAGGCGCAGTGGCTCACACCTGTAATCCCAGCACTTTGGGAGGCCGAGGCAGGTGGATCATGAGGTCAGGAGTTCCAGACCAGCCTGGCCAATATGGTGAAACCCCGTCTCTACTAAAAACACAAAAAACTAGCCAGCATGATAGCAGGTGCCTGTACTCCTGGCTACTCAGGAGGCTGAAGGGGAGAATCTCGCTTGAACCCGGGAGGCGAAGGTTGCAGTGAACCAAGATAGTGCCATTGCACTCCAGCCTGGGTGACAGAGCGAAACTCTGTCTCGGAAAAAAAAAAAAAAAAAAAGAGAATGCATGTAAAACACTCGGCATAGTACCTACCTCAATAAATGTTTGGCATTAATATCTAAGGCTGTGCTGTCTAACATGGCAGCCACTAGCTACACATGGTGGTTGAGCCCTTGAAATGTGGCTAGTCCAAATGGAAGTGTGCTATAAGTGTAAATATATAAGGGACCAGCCGGGCTCAGTGGCTCACGCCTGTAATCCCAGCACTTTGAGAGGCTGAGGCGGGTGGATCACCTGAGTTCAGGAGTTCGAGACCAGCCTGACCAACATGGTGAAACCCTGTCTCTACTAAAAATACAAAAATTAGCCAGGTGTGGTGGTGGGTGCCTGTAATCCCAGCTACTTGGGAGGCTGAGACAGGAGAATTGCTTGAACCCGGGAGGTAGAGGTTGCAGTGAGACAAGATTGTGCCACTGCACTCCAGCCTGAGTGACAGAGAGACTCCATCTCAAAAAAAAAAAAAATACAATGGATCTCAAACTTCACACAAAAAAAGTAAAACATCTTAATAATTTTTATATTGATTATATGTTGAAATGAAAGTATTTTGAACATATTGGTTTACATGAAATATTAAAATTAATGTCATTTTGTGATACTTTATTAGTGTGGCTACTAGAAAATTTGAAATTACACCTGTGGCTCACTTCTGTGGCTTGCATCATATTTCTTTGGTGCTAATTCTAGTGGGTTTTATTGTTGTTTTCAGTGATGGGGGAAGAGATATGGTTTGGTTTGGGAGCATTTGAATTTCACTGGCTGCACCTTTCTCTTTTACACGGTATCTGAGGTGCAAGGGCTCTTTAGAGATCACAGAGATGCAATCTCCTTTTTGTAAAGATGAGGAAACGGAGGCACATAAGAAATGGATAGGCTGAGGGCCACTGAACCAGGCGTGGCAGAACCCAGATCAGAACTAAGACAGCAAGGCAGCAGGCAGCTTCCTGTCAGAACAATGCTGCCACCTGGTGGCCACCTATATATGACTGATGTAAGCTCCCACGGCAACGGGGCTCCCTTCAGGGGCAGGACTCTGCTACCGTGTACTTCCCAGCCCTCTGAAGAGATGCTAAGACAGGGCGGGTCCTCCTCCTCCTCGACTTCCTTGGTAGCCTGATTGCACTGAGCCCCAGCCAGCTAGAAGTGAAAGAGTGTGGCGATTAAGGGCACGGTCTGTGGTTATAGACAAGCGTATGTATGTTTGAATCCTTGCTCCTGCCCCTTTCCAGCTGTGTGCCCCTGGACAAGTCACTTAACCTCTCTGACCCTCAGTTTCCTCACATGTTAAATTTAGATAATAACAGTACTTACCTCAAAGCGACTGAATGAGGTAATACTTGTAATATGAGTCATAAATATTTATATGATACCAGGTACGCATTGTCTCAGGTGCTGGGACAGCAGCGACCTGAACGGAAAAGTCCAGTAGTCACCAAGCCCAGTAGTTCTCAAAATGTGGTCTCTGAACCATCAACATCAGCACTACTTGGGAACTTAGAAATACAAATCTTCAGACCAGGTGCGGTGGCTCATGCCTATAATCCCGGCATTTTGGAGGCTGGGTTGGGTGGATCAATTGAGCCCTGGAGTTCAAGACCAGTGAGGGCAACATAGCAAGACCCTGCCTCTAAATAAAGAAAAAGAAAGAAAGATGGAAGGAAGGAAGGAAGGGAAAGAAAGAAAGAAAGAAAGAAAGAAAAAGAAAGAAAGAAAGAAAAAGAAGGAAAGAAAGAAAGAAAGAAAAAGAAGGAAAGAAAGAAAGAAAAAAGGAAGGAGGGAGGGAAGGAAAGAGGCAGGCAGGGAGGGAGGGAGGGAGGGAGGGAGGGAAGGAAGGAAGGAGAAAGAAGGAAAGAAAGAAAAAGAAAGAAAGAAAGAAAAGAAAGAAAGAAAAAGAAAAGAAAGAAAGAAAAGAAAAAGGAAAGAAAGAAGGAAGAAAGCAGGGAGGAAGGGAAGGAAGGAAGGAAGGCAGGCAGGCAGATCTTCAAGCCTCCATCCCAGATCTACTGAATCAGAAACTCGGGGTGGGAGCCCAGCAATCTGAATCTGATGCATACTTGTTTGAGAACCACTGACTTGGTGATATAGATGTTAATACCAAGTGGGGCTAAGATCTACACATTTGGCCGCATACATGGATAAATAGCTTGAGAATGATGGGCAGAGGTGAGGGATGCTAATGGATCTGTGATGTCAGGGAAGTTTGTCTGATAAGGCGACAGTTTCCAGCAGAGATCTAAAAGTGAGTATCTAGAGGAAAGAGAAGAAGGTCATGCCGTCTCCTCTTCAAGACTCTCCCTGTAGACTGTAGACTGCATTCATGACTCTGCTTACTTCTCACTGGCCACAACTTAGTTGTGTGAGTGACACTTAGCTGCCTGGGAGGGGGCTGGAAACTGTAGTCTTTATTCCTTGTTTCTCTTAATTCTATGTTTCTTCTTTTTTTTCTATTTTAATATTGCTCAGACCATCCTCCATAAAAATGTCGTCTTCATTCTGATCAGCCATACACGCAGCTAAAAATTGAGATTCCTATTTCCAATAGAAGATGAAGAGAAAGCATACTGGGACACAATTATCTCTGCCACATGGTGGTTGAGTCCTTGAAATGTGGCAAGTCCAAATGGAAGTGTGCTATAAGTGTAAATGTACAATGAATCTCTAACTTACCACAAAAAAAAGTAAAACATCTTATTAATAATTTTTATTTTGATTATATGTTGAAGTGAAAATATTTTGGACATATTGGGTTAAATGAAATATATTATTAAAATTAATGTCACTTTTTGGTACTTTATTAATATGGCTACTAGAAAATTTGAAATTACATATGTGGTTCACTTTTGTGGCTTATGTTGTATTTCTTTGGTGCTAATTCTAGTGGGTTTTATTGTTGTTTTCAGTAGGGGAGAAGAGAGATGGTATGTTTGGTTTGGGAGCATTTGAATTTCACTGCTTGCACCTTTCTCTTTTATGTCTTTCTGATATAACTAGCCTTTGGAAGTCTTTTACACGTGTATGCCTCCAGTGATGGAGAGATCACTATCTCATGAAGCAGTTTAAATCTCTGAGCAGCTCTTTTAGAAAACTCCTTTTTAGGCCAGGCTCAGGGCTCACGCCTGTAATCCCAGCACTTTGGAAGGCCGAGGCAGGCAGATCACCTGAGGTCAGGAGTTCGAGACCAGCCTGGCCAATATAATGAAACCTCATCTCTACTAAAAATACAAAAATTAGTCGGGTGTGGTGGCAGGCGCCTGTTAATCCCAGCTACTCAGGAGGCTGTGGCAGGAGAATTGCTTGAACCTGGGAGGCGGAGGTTGCAGTGAGCAGAGATGGTGCCATTGCACTCCAGCCTGGACAACAAGAGCAAGACTCTGTCTCAAAAAAATAAAAATACAAATAAAAAACTCCTCTTTAGGCCAGGGATAGTGGCTCACACCTGTAATCCCAGTACTTTGGGAAGCCAAAGTGGGATGATTGCTTGACCCCAGGAGTTCGAGACCAGCCTGGGCAACATTGTGAGACCCTATCTCTACAAAAAGTGGGGAAAAAATTAGTTGGGAATGGTGGTGCACACCTGTAGTCCCAGCTACTCAGGAGGCTGAGGTGGGAGGACTGCTTGACCCTGGGAGGTGGAGGCTGCAGTGAGCTACAATCACACTACTGCACTCCAGTCTGGGCAGAGGTCTTGTCTTCAAAAAAAAATAAACATAAATAAAGAAGGAAAGAAAGAAAAAGAAAAGAAGGAAGGAAGAAAGGAAGGAAGGAAGGAAGGAAACCCCTGTTTATTTGATGTCAAGTCTACCTCTCTACAACTCCTTCCCTAGCCAACTTCTACCATCGTAGGACCACACATAACGACACCGCTGCCTCTTCCCTGAGACAGAACTTTACCTATTTGAAATCCCTTATACGTTTTCCTTTTTGGCCCATTTAAAGTAAATAACCCTCCTTTGCAGCCACATCTTGGGAAAGGTTTTCCTGATCCTGCACCAAGAGATTGAGGATGGCCTTGCTAGTGCCCTCTCTGGACAACAGGGGTAACTGCAAGGTCCCCCAGGTGAATAGAGGCTCACTGGGCACCAGAGGGGCTGGCAAGGCACCAGAGGGGCTGGCAAGGCCGGTGCTCCCTCAGGCAGAATTGTCTTCAGTTCCAAATCCTCTTGGAATCTTCTCTGTTTTGTAATTTCTTCAGATTTATTTTGCAGTTCAGTAACTTTTTTTTTTTTGAGACAGAGTCTTGCTCTGTCACCCAGGCTGGAGTGCAATAGCACTATCTTGGCTCACTGCAACCTCCACCTCCCGGGTTTGAGCGATTCTCCTGCCTCAGCCTCCTGAGTAGCTGGGACTATAGGCACGCGCCACCAGGCCCAGCTAATTTTTGTATTTTTAGCAGAGATGGGGTTTCACCATGTTGGTCAGGCTAGTCTCAAACTCCTGACCTCGTGATCCGCCCCCCTCGGCCTCCCAAAGTGCTGAGATTACAGGCGTGAGCCACTTCACCTGGCCAGTAACTCTTCTTGCAGCTGGCTCTAATCTGCCATTTAACCTATCCACTGAGCATTTCATTTCATTGATCATATGTATTTTTCTTTCTGAGGGTTTTCTCTGGTTCCATTTTGAATATACATGATTTTTTAAATAGGTTTTGTCCACTCTTTTTGTTCCATTGCATATTTCTTTCAACATTTCATATGTAGTTATATTCTAATTCTAATATCATCAGAAGTCTTTTGGGTATCTAAATCTGTTTGTTGTTTCTGCTGCCTCTCATTCTGGTGGTTTATTTGCATGTGTGTTGATTTTTTTCTGTGAGCTCTGAGAGGGCAGGGAGTGGGCCCATATTTGGTTTTACCTAATGTGTGGGAAACTGGAGGGATTCCGTTGTCAAGGGCTTTACTCAGAGAGGATGTGCTTTTGCTTCTGTGAAGAGCTCAAGGACACTCCTACCTGGGCTCGCGCTAGCCCAGAAATCAGAGTATTTAGGGCTTAATGTGAATGTCAAGTTCAGCTCCCTCACTTTGTTTGGGGTTGGGGATGGGGAGTGATAGAACTTAGGTGTAACCTCCCAGCCGCTCTCCAGGATTCTCCACCATTCTTTGCCTGCAGCTTTCCATTCGGTTTTTTCTTTTTTCCTTTCTTCTTTTTTTTTTTTTAGATGGAGTTTTGCTCTTGTTTGCCCAGGCTGGAGTGCAATGGCATGATCTTGGCTCGCTGCAACCTCCGCCTCCCGGGTTCAAGTGATTCTTCTGCCTCAGCAGGCTGGGTGCTGATGTGGCAGACGTTGAACAAGACATACTCCCTTCCCTCTCAGGGCTCATAGACTTTGGCGGTGCGGGGGTGAGTAGGCTGTTGTGATAGAGGGTGACCAGTGGTACCATGGGGGAATAGAGGTGTTATGAGAATTCAGTGGAGAGGTACCTTGAAGGCATCCAGGAAGACACCTTTTGATCTCAAACTCCTGACGTCAGGTGATCCACCCGCCTCGGCCTCCCAAAGTGCTGGAATTACAGGTGTCAGCCACTGCGCCTAGCCTCCAGGAAGATACTTTTGAGACAGTGATGAAAAATTGATTCCAGGCCAGGCACGGTGGCTCATGCCTGTAAATCCCAGCACTTTGGGAGGCCAAGGCAGGAGGGTCACTTGAGTCCAGGAGTTCGAGACCAGCCTGGGCAGCACAGGGAGACCCAGTCTCTACAAAAAATTTAAAAATAGGTGGGTGTGGTGATGCACACTTGTAGTGCCAGCTACTCAGGAGGCTGAGGCGGAGGGGGATCACTTGAACCCAGGAGGTCAAGGCTGCAGTGAGCCGTGATTGTGCCACTGCACTCCAGCCTGGGCAACAGAGTGAGACCCAGTCTCAAAAACCAAAAAAACAAAACAAAACAGATTCTAACAGGTAAGCAGATGATAGTGAGGCCAAGTTGGGGAGAGTAGATGCTCCACGAGCCAAGCTGGGAAGGAAGACACAGAGGAGAGGCTGAAAGCATGAGAAGGCATGGAGGAGGGGAGAACTGAAGGAACCAGGCTTGGCTTGGGCAGAGTGAGAGAAGGGCGGAGGATGGGGTGGGGTCAGCTAAAACACAGGAGATTCACTGAGGAGATTGAATCCTATTCTAAAGACAACAGGGAGGGCAGTGATAAAACAGCAGGGGAGGGCCAGGCGTGGTGGCTCATGCCTGTAACCCCAGCACTTTGGGAAGCCAAGGCAGGCAGATCACCTGAGGTTAGGAGTTTGAGACCTGCCTGGCCAATATGGTGAAACTCTACTAAAAACTACAAAAATGAGCCAGGCATGGTGGCGGGCACCTGTAATCCCAGCCACTTGGGAGGCTGAGGCAGGAGAATCTCTCCAACCCAGGAGGCAGAGATTGCAGTGAGCCTGAGATCATGCCATTGCACTCCACCCTGGGTGACAGAGCGAAACTCCGTCTCAAAGAAAACAGCAGGGAGTGACAGAATCCAGTTAGTTTTAGATGGCATGTTGCAATGTGGTCTAGAGATAGGCAGACGCCAGAGGGAAGACTGGGAAACGCTAGGAAGGAAACCTTGGCATGGGAAGGCAGCCAGAAGGGGAGCAAGGGAGAGGGGCAGCGACTGTCTCTAGAGGCCTGGTTGGGGCTGCAGTCGCAGCTTCAGGCGCCTCTGCTGCAGGCTGCAGTCTCAGGTGGGCAGCAGCCCAGCCGCCTCTGCGGTCAATAGGCTGCTACATTCCCACCTGAGCCACACCACAACTTGGCTCTCCTTTCAGGCAAAACCCCCGAAAGGAACTGCTTTCAAAGACCCGGCTGATTGCATCCCTGGTTACCAGGAAAGAGCAGGACAAGTTACAGTCTCACCACAGGAAATAAAAAGAATGCTCCGGCAACTGGCAGCATTTTTCTACCACGATTCCAGCCAGCTGTCCTTTATGCTGCTTGGCACAAGACCTGCACCAGTGTAAGAATAGCAGCAGCGTCTTCAGTGCCAGGCACTGCGCTAAACACTTTGATCTTGTGTGATTCCATTTGAGGCAGCCATCATCACAGGAGTTTCCACTAAACGGCTGAGAGGTTAAGTACTTTGCCTAAGGTTGAACGGTCTGAAGCTGTGGAATAGGATTTTCCTCCAGGTGTGTCTGCCTCCCGAGGGTCTGTGCACCACATCCTGCCTTAGAAACCAGACTGACAGTATAAAAGCACCCCTCATTTTTTTCCCTAATAATTTGACTTTGGAATAATTTTAAGTTTACCAAAAAGTTGCAAAGATAGAGTTTCTGTGTGCCACTCACCCGGTTTCACCTGTTACCATCTTACATCGCCATGATACATTTGCCAAAAGTAGGAAACCACTGGTACATTACTACTAGCTTTATTCCAGACTTTAACTCCAGACTTTATTCATATTTTTTAATTTATTATTTACTTATTTAGTTTTTGAGATAGGATCTTGCTCTGTGACCCAGGCTGAATGTAGTGATGCAATCACGGCTCACTGCGGCCTCCACTTCCCAGGCTCAGGCAATTCTCCCACCTCAGCCTCCCAAGTAGCTGGCAGTACAGACATGTGCCACCATGCCCAGCTAATTTTTTATTTTTTGTAGAGACGGGGTCTCCCTGTGTTGCCCAGGCTGGTCTCAAACTGCTGGGCTCAATCCCTCCTGTCTCGGCTTCCCAAAGTGTTGGGATTATAGGCATGAGCCACTGTGCCCTGCCTTTATCCTATTTCACTAGTTTTTATGCTAATACCCTATTCTGGTTCCAGAATCCAATCCAGGATACCACAATGGGCATTTAGTTTTCACGCCTCCTTAATCTCCTGTCCTTGACTTTCATGACTTTTAACAATTTAAGGAGTACTGTTATATTTTTTTGCAAGCTTTTTTTTTTTATTATACTTTGAGTTTTAGGGTACATGTGCACAACGTGCAGGTTAGTTACATATGTATACATGTGCCATGTTGGTGTGCTGCTGCACCATTAACTCGTCATTTAACATTAGGTGTATCTCCTAATGCTCTCCCTCCCCCTCCCCAGGACTACTGTTATTTTGCAGATGTCCTCTAACTGGGTTACGGGTTTTTGGGAGAATATCAGAGGTGAACTGCTCTTCTTATCATGTCCAACCAGAGCATGTATCAATGTGATTTTTCACAAGCGCTGTCAACCTCAATTTGGTTAAATTAGCATGTGCCAAGTTTCTCCACAGTAAAGTTACTATTTCCTTCCTCCATATTCTGTTCTTAGGAAAGCAAATCACTAAGTTCAACCTACACCCTAAGGGGTGGGCAGTTCCACTTAACTGAAGAGGGGAGTATCTACTTATATTATTTAGAATTCTAAGATCTGTACCTTCTCCCCCATTTATTAAAATCATCAGTATCAACACAGATTCATTTATCTTATGCTTTTGGCTTAACCATATCCTTTATTTAAAACCTTTTTTTTTTTTTTTTTTAAGTGAGATTGCGTCTCTGGTTGCCCAGGCTGGAGTGGAGTGCGCTGGCACAATCACAGCTCACTGCAGCTTCGACCTCCCGGGCTCAGTCTCCAGAGTACCTGGGACTGCAGACAAGCACCACCATACCCAGCTAATTTTTTTTTTTTTTTAAGAGACGGGGGTCTCGGTATGTTACCCAGGCTGTTTCTGTCTCAAGCCATCCTCCCACCTTGGCCTCCCAAAGTGCTGGGATTACAGATGCGAGCTACTGTGCTTAGCCCACACCCTTTTAAGATGAAGGGATTCAGTGGGGCACAGTGGCTCACGCCTGTAATCCCAGCACTTTGGAAGACAGGCAGGAGGATCACTTGAGCAGAGTTCAAAACCAGCCTGGGTAACACAGTGAGACCGTGTCTCCAAAAAAAAAAAAAAAAAAAAGAGAAGAAAAAAATTAGCTGGGCATGGTAGCACACACCTGTAGTCCCAGCTACTCAGGATGCCAAGGTGGGAGGATTGCTTGAGCGCCAGAGATTGAGGCTGCAGTGAGCCGTGATCACACCACTGCACTCCAGCCTGGGCAAAAGCCAGACTTTGTCTAAAGAGAGATTCAAAAAGGTTGTCGAAGGGGGAAAAAAAGTTGTGGAGTGCAGTCTGTACATCCAGACAATGGATTATCATTTGGCAATAAAAAAGGAACTTACATGAGACCACACAAAGTAGATTTCACTTAGTCATGCACCAAATGTTTCAGTCAACAAAAGACCATACATACACCAGGGGTCCCATGATTATACTGTATTTTAACTCTACCTTTTCTTTTTCTTAAGATGGAGTCTTGCTCTGTCGCCCAGGCTGGAGTGCAGTGGCGCGATCTCAGCTCACCACAAGCTCCGCCTCCCGGGTTCACACCATTCTCCTGTGTCAGCCTCGGGAGTAGCTGCGACTACAGGCACGTGCTACCTGTGCCTAATTTTTTTTGTATTTTTAGTAGAGACAGGGTTTCACCGCGTTAGCCAGGATGGTCTCTCGATCTCCTGACCTCGTGATCCGCCCACCTCGGCCTCCCAAAGTGCTGGGATTACAGGCGTGAGCCACAGCCTCCGGCCTTAACTCTACCTTTTCTAAGTTAGGATACACAAATAGTATTGTTATAATTGGCTAGAATTCAATACAATAACATGCTGTACTGACTTGAAGCCTAGGATCAACAGGCTGTGTTATCTAGGTTTGTTTAGTTTGCACAAAATCACCTGACATTTCTCAGAATGTATCCCCATCATTAAGCAATGCATAATTGTATATGAAACACCAATAGGCAAATTTATAGATGGACTAATGATTGTTCAAGGCAGGGGAAGGAGCAGATCGCTAATGGGTTTTGGTGCGTGTGGAGGTTGGGGGGCAGGGTGTGAAATGCCCTAAAGCTCATTTTGATTGTTTCATAATCTACAGTGCTAGAAATTATTTTATAGGTGAATTGTATGTAAATTACTTGAGTCAGAACTGTTATCCTCTTGTAAGCTGTGACCTTTGCCAAGTGACTTCCCATGCTGGTTTTCTTAGCTGCATGATGGGCATAGCAGTTATCTTTTTCATCAGGTTAAGATTCAGTGTTATTATTAAAATCCCTAACAAGGTTTGGCATGTAACCAACACCACCTCATCACAGTAACCCCTTGTCTCAGGACCCATTTATTTGCTTATTCCCTCTGCCTGGAACACGCCATCAAAGGCTAAAAGCAGCATCCCAACAGATCTTCCCCTCTTGCTGGTTTCTTTCCTCTACAACTGACTACCTCAATGGTCTCACCTCTCCAGCCTGTGACACACAGCATCCTCTCCACCGGGTCTCACTAACCCTACCCAGCCACCAGCCTGTCCTAACCATGGCAGGCAGCATCACGGGGCCTTGTGGTAATCCCTTGCAAAACGCTGGGTACCATCTGGTGTCACTGGGTACTCAGAGCCGCATGCAAGCTTCCGGAAAGCAAGAACTTTTCTTTTTTATCGCTGATGAAAATAGGACTTGGTGTGTATTTGTGGGGTGCCAATCTTTATGTACTTTATGTACTGATGTGGAACAATCTCCAAGATCTGCCAAGTGAAAAAAAGCAAGACGCAGTGGAGTGAGCTCCCAGCTTTGCACAGAAGGTGTGGGGGGAGAATGCACACCCACGTGTGTTTATATATGGCATGGGTCTGGAAGGCTCCTCTTTCGCTTCAGGCTACACTTGGATCAACAGTTCCCACTCTGGCTCTTTAAGAATTGGTCCATATTTAGAACCAGCATCTCCACTCAAAACGAGGTCTCCAACGCCTTGGTCTGCTTTAGATGACCAAGGCAACTTAATGCCGCAAGTAGCATGGAAAAGACCCCAAATGCAGCACCAGGATCTCAGCTCTCCTCAGCTCCTTCTCCCAACAAGCCAAATAGGAGGAAGAAATCAAATGCCTGAGTAGCCCCTGATGAAGGAGAGAAGACTGGAGTTGAAACAGTTTACATGAAGGCAATTTATTAACAGAAAATATTTTGAGGAATCTTGTTCACAGACGGCGACCACGGCGACCCCCCTTCCTGCGAGTGCTGTCAGAGGGGATGGGGGTGACATCCTCTGTGGAGAGGAAGAGAAAGCGTCATTGCCTGGAGCTGGATGGGAAGGGCCCCCAGGACTCCCTAGACCAATGACCTAACCAATCAGCAACAGATCCTGCTGCTCCCCAAATGACTCCCCAGTACATAACAGATGGATGTGAACGTGAAGCGGCCCCATCTGCCAGTTCCTCGAATTTCCTGACGTGGTCTTAACTCACTTTCCAGAAAGGGAAACAGGCTGAGCTGTGCCCAAGATGTCAGAGGCACAGGACAAATCCAGGTTCTGACATCTAGCCCACCGTCTTCTCTAGAGGAAAAAACCCTTCTAGACAGGGTAACTGCAACTGTCTCCTTTTCATTAAGTAAAAAGACACTGAAAAAAAGTCTGAAAAAAATCTTTTAAGGCTGGGCGCGGTGGCTCATGCCTGTAATCCTAGCACTTTGGGCTTTGGGAGACTGAGGCTGGTGGAACGCCTGAGGCCAGGAGTTTGGGACCAACCTGGGCAACATGGTGAAACTCCCCGCTACAAAAAAAAAAAAAAAAAAAGCCCGGTGTGGCACACACTGTTGTCCCAGCTACTCGGTAGATGCAGGTGGGAGGATCCTTTGGACAGATCCGCCCATGAGGCGAAATTTACAGTGAGCTGAGATTGTGCCACTGAATTCCAGCCCACGCAACAGAGCCAGACCCTGTCTCAAGAAAACAAAATCATCCTTCAAGTAGGACACAGTAGGAACTTTGGCCTGGGGCGTCAGTGTATGTCGCTACTAACTGCACAGAACAATGTGCAGGGAAGGACTACTGTCCCCTTCCTAAGAGCTGTAAGGAGCCAGGAGATCACAGGCCTGAGGGTATTAATAACAGAAGCTGGTACCCCCCACTTCATTTTTGGCTGTCACACGACTGGCATGCCCAACTGATATTTAGTAGGCGGAAACCAAAAATGCTGAACATCCTACAATGCAGGAGACGGTACACACAAAATGCTAATAGCAATGACCTCAAGAATGGAGGAAAGGACAATTCATCTCTTGTCAGTTTTACCTGCACCAGGCAGTGTAGGACAGAGATTCACAAATGAAACAGGACATTCATATCAAGGTGACAGAGATATTCAGGGGGAGATTTTTAAGTCACAAGGTGCCTCTTGCAGCCTCCCTTAACAAACTTAACTGCCAAAAGCGACCAGACCAGCCGCTGCGCATCCACTGGGCACAGCACGTGCTTTTTGGGGCCAATGCTTCAAAATAAACCCAAGCATTAGCTAGAGGGGGGCACTTACCAATCCGCCCGATCTTCATACCCGAGCGGGCAAGGGCTCTGAGGGCCGACTGGGCCCCAGGTCCAGGGGTCTTGGTCCTAGAAAATGAAGGTTTAAGTTAAGAAGAGCCTTTGGCCAAGTCAATGGAAGATCTCCTTTCTAAGATCCCAACACCCCGCTAGTTCAGAGGTCTGCAAACTTTCTGTAAAGAGCCAGACAGGGCTGTATACAGTGGTTCACACCCATAATCTCAGCACCTTGGAAGGCTAAGGCAGGGCGGACTGCTTCAGCTCAGGAGTTCAAGACCAGCCTGAGCAACATGGTGAAACCCCATCTCTACAAAAATACACAATTTAGCCAGGCGTGGTGGCACTACTACTAGCAGTCCCAGCTACTCGGGAGGCTGAGGTGGGAGGACTGCTACAGCCTGAAAGCCAGAGACTGCAGTAAGCTGAGATAGCGCCACTGCACTCCAGCCTGGGTGAGAGTGAGACCCTGTCTCAAAAAAGAGGAAAAAAAAAAAAGCCAGACAGTAAATATTTTAGGCTGAGGGGGCCACTATGGTTTGTTGTTATGTTCTGACCACTGTCTGGCTTGTTCATGCAACAGTCATCTATTTCAGCTTTCATGCCCCCATCACTCAAATCCAGGTCCTTCCCCTCTCCTACAGGACTCCACGTCTTCCCCTCTGACTGCACCTCATGCTACTCTTTCCTTCACAGGTGCCCAGGTTCACCCCCACCTCAAGACCTTTCCCTGCAGTTGTCTCTAGCTGGAATACCCTCCTCTTGTCCTTATTTCACTGGAAGGACTCCGGACTTATCATTTAGACCTTAGTTTAAATTACACTTTATCACCAACTCCTTACTTGTGCTTCCTGGTATTTGTCACAAATGAAAACCACATACTCCCTGGTGCTCTGTTGTTTAAAGTCTGACTCTCCCACCAGCCTCGGTCCCACACAAGGAGGGTAGAGACCATGTCTATGTTTCCCCATCACTCTCTTCTAGTACCTGAAACACAGCTCCTGGTATACAGTGGGTGCTCAACACTGAGCTGCTGGGGGGTGTACACAGGAGCCAATTATTAAGTATGTATATGCCTAAAATATCTTGTTCAAGGTCACAACAAAAAACCCAAACCTCAAATCCAGGTGCTCCAGCACCCAAGCCCAGCAGGTTTTCTACCACCCAGCCATCCCCTCTGCGACTCGTACCTATTTCCTCCTGTGGCCCGGAGTTTGATGTGTAGGGCGGTGATACCTAGCTCCTTGCACCTCTGGGCCACATCCTGGGCAGCCAACATAGCAGCATATGGTGAGGATTCATCTCGATCTGCTTTCACCTTCATCCCACCAGTCACACGGCAGATGGTTTCTCTGGGGACAAAAGCACAGGGTCATTTCTTCCTCGTCCAACAAGGAGTGCTTACAATATCCTAATGAGTGAAGAGCAACACAGCTCAGTCATGGTGGAGGATGATGGTCATGGGCTCTGCCCGCATGGAGTTCAGTCCAGTGGGGTTGAATGGCCCAATATAGCTAAACTCAGTATTAACATTTTATATATCTACTTTTGCATTTAATCCTTACCATTACTCCACAAGGCAGACATTACTGTCCTCATTTCACATATGAGGAAACCAAAACTCAGAATTTGAGTGATTTCACACAAGTCACAACAACTTGCTAAATGGCTGTGGAACCCACACCCAGCGCTCACTTGCAGTCCACTGCTGCTCCTACAAAGGGAACTAAGGAAAGAAGATAATTCCCAAGAAACCAAGGATTCAATGACCATCACGCTGTAAGGACGAAGAATGTGTCTCCTCTCTTGTAACCCCTGGGAAATCACAATATTTGTGGGCTAAATGGACAAACACATTTTCTTACCTGGACAAAACAGCATTTCTTTAGAGAGAATCCCCTGAACTGCTAGCCCGTCCCAGCCATTGCCTTCCTCAGCCTTTTGCCAGCTGGATGCCTCTCCACCCAGGTACTCACTTGCCAGAAAGATCAGTGACATGGACAAAAGTGTCATTGAAGGATGCAAAGATATGGCAGACACCAAATACATTCTCTCCTTCAGCCACTTGAGGTCCGAGGCTGATGACCTGTTCTTCCTTCTTTTCCTTCCCCTTTCGAGGTGCCATTTCTGAGCAGAAAGAAAAGAAACTCAAGATTAACAGACAAAACATTTCCAGAATCCCTTTCCCCTGGCTATTAAATGAAACCCTAAGTCTTGCTTCATGTCCCTGTCTTCTTCCATCCAATACTCTACTGTATTCTCTCATTTCTGCCTCACTAAAACTTCTTTCTCCTTGCACTTGGGGGGGTTATCCACTGTGGCCATATGGCAAAGTACCATGAGAAGTATCCTTTCCCCAGAAACTACCAACAGCGCAGCTCACAGCACCTACAGGATAGAAGCCTAGGGATCTAGCAGCAGATGCCTGAAGGCTGCATCCCAAAAGGCAAGAAGAAACCCAAGACCAATAGCTACCCATGTACTGGTACCATTCCTAACACCCTTCATGGGGCGAGGGAGCTGCTGGATTCCTGCATGAACTCCTCAGCTTAGAATTCAAGGGACCCTTACCAACACAGCCCTCAAGCCTCTCATCTCCTGTTTTTTCCTGTGCTCCACCTGATCCCTTCAAAAGCCAAAAATGCAACTGATTTGACTCCCACAACTATTTAGAACTAAATCTTTGTCACCAACATCAAATATCAAAGGCACTAAAATACATCCAAAAGGCAGGCTAATGGAAAAGACCCATCTCAGAAATCTGATGGCTCCTGAGACTAAATAACTCTAACCTATTATGGCCTTATAAGTGCAATCATACTGTCACAAGATCTAAGGGCGAGAGAAACTGACAGGAGGAAGGCGGGTGAGAATGAATGAGAAAGTGGAAGGCTAGGATAAGACTGCTTCCTGCCTAAAGCCCCAGGCCTTCTGAACCTCCTGGTGTTCAGAACAATTTAACATTTTCAGAAGACACTAACACTAATCGGTATCCTGCAGATGGTGAAGACAGAGAGTGTCTCAGCCTATGGTCACAGTAAAGACAGTGGCAAAACCAAACCTACAAACAACGTGTCCTGACTCCCAGCCCAGCACTCTCTGCCTCCTGCCAAGATGCCTGTACACCACAAATAACTACCCTAGTCTGTCTCAGGTGTTCCTAGATCTCTCCTGTGCCTTCCCTATATAAACTTTAGTTAAGTGTGTGACCACAGTAAGTACTTCAAGTGTAAGTCTTGGGTGTACGAAGTTAAATGTTCCTATCTTCAAATCAGACCAACGAGCACGACCCAGTGCGTTAACTATTGTAAGGAACGCGCCACGGGAGAGAAGCCCAAAGTTCTGCCTCGAGAAGCATAGAAAGGCTCCAGCATATCTCAACTACGTAAGCATGAGTATGTTTCGGCATGATGGCCATTCAGTAAATGCCAATTTGCAGTTTCTCCGTTCCTAACATCCCCTAAAGTAACGAGCAGAGTGGTCATCAGGGGTATATAAACGCAGGGCAAGCGCACAGCAAACATTGGTGCTGGGCCCTGAGCGCCCAGAACTTGCAACGTGCCCGACTCAGCAACGGAAAGAATCGTCCAGATTTAGAAGCATCCAACATAGTGCGAGAGTTTTCCCTGCTTTCCTTCTTTGAATGATCACTACAAACCCATGGGATCGGTGCTATTGTTATTCCTATTTTGCAGACGAGGAAACAAACGAGATTAGGCGTGGGCCTGCGATCACCAAGAAAAAAGTTTGGCGAGGTAGAGGCGGGAGCCCACGTCTGTCCCGGGTTCCCTAACTACGCTGTGCAGCTCAAACGCGGCCGTGTCCGTGGCCGTATTGCGGGGCCGAGGCCTTAACAGGCTGGACCCGCACTCACCCTTACTTCACAAGCTCCTCCCTGAAGCAAAACGGGCCTTCTGAGACCAGGAACGAACTCAATCCCGAGTTGGCCAGGATCCAGGTGGGCCAGCCGCGCGTCTCTTGCCCGGCACCTAGCTCGGTTCCCACGGAAAGACCCCCGTCTCTTGTCCCAAGCCCCACAGGGTCCCCTCGCCGCAGGATGCCCCCCGATTGTCGCGCCCGGGCCTCCTACCTGCACGTCGTCTCCAGACTCCACACCGGAAAGAGAGAGTGGGAGAGGGCGGAGCGACGGGGGTCACTTCCGTGTCCCGGAAGTATACCTCTGAGGTCACGGGGCGAGGTCGGGTCCCGGAAGACGCCGGCATTATTCCTCCCAAAGAGTTTAAGACTCGTTATAGGGAAAGACGGTTTATTACTTAACGGAGAGCGAAAAGAGGTAGAGGGCTGGTTGTCGCTGCCAGCGGGTCGGCCTAAGCGACAGTACGAAGCGGCTACACCCGCGGGGTGAGGTGGGCCTGTATTCCATGATGGCGGTGGCGGTGGCTAGACAGACTTCCGCCAGCCTGACTCCCGCCCTGGCAGCCTCGGAGCGGCAGCGCCCCTTGTGTGGAGCAGGGGAATAACAACAACAAAACGGCGTTAATTAAAGCTAGGGTGGCGCCAGCCTGTGGTCCCAGTTACTCAGGAGGCTGAGGATCGCTTCGTCCAAGTAGTTCGAGGCCAGCCTAGGCAGCATAGTCGGGGAAAACACACCGTAATCACTTACTTTGGCATATTATATAATGGGCAAAATAAGAATAAATTATTCAGTATGTATTTTCAGACCGGTCTGGGCTAAACAGTTTATATGCATTGCTTTATTTACTCCTCAAGACATTATCAAATAATTTTGATTTCCCTCTTACAGATAAAGGATGTTAACTGAAAGCACACCTTTGCAGACGGGTTTGGAATTCTAGCTTCAAAGCCCACGTGTTTAATAGCTACTTCCATATAGCCCTCTAATAACAATATACATGTATATATTTCGACCGAATCTTGTTCTGTAGCCAAGGCTGGAGTGCAGTGGCGCAATCTCGGCTGACCGCAATCTCTACCTCCCAGGTTCAAGCTATTCTGCCTCAGCCTCCCGACTAGCTGGGACTACCGGCGCGTGCCACCACGCCCGGCAAATTTTTTGTGTGTGTGTATTTTTAGTAGAGACGGGGTTTTACCGTGTTGACTAGGATGGTCTGGATTTTCTGACTTCGTGATCCACCTGCCTCGGCCTCCCAAAGTGCTGGGATTACAGGCGTGAGCCACCGTACCCAGCCTCTAATAACAATATTGAAGGACCTTGAAGGCTTGGGAGAATATGTCGGAGCTGTGGGGAAGGGCCAAGAAGTGTACCTCAGAGAGCTAGGCAAGCGGTAGATACATTTTATCTATGTACTATATGTAATATTTATATGGAATATATATAGTATTTTTGTATTACATACTATATAAATATTATAAATATATTTTTAATATATAAATATATCCTGTGGCTCCAGCTTGGGTGACACAGCAAAACCCTGTCTCAAAAAAAAAAAAAAATTTACTCTGCTAAACTGAAAAACTCAACATACTTTTTTTTTTTTTCTGAGACGGAGTCTGGCTCTTGTTGCCCGGGCTGGAGTGCAGTGACGCCATCTTGGCTCACTGCAAGCTCCGCCTCCTGGGTTCAAGTGATTCTCCTGCCTCATCTCCTGAGTAGCTGGGATTACAGGTGTGCGCCACCACACCCGGCTAATTTTTGTGTTTTTAGTAGAGACGGGGTTTCACCGTGTTGTCCAGGCTGGTCTCGAACTCCTGCCTCAGGTGATCCACCCGCCTCGGTCTCCCAAAGGGCTGGGATTATAGGCGTGAGCCAATGCACCCAGCCTCAACATACCTTCTCATTGCATTGCATTTCTTCCATGATGAGTGACGTCAGACATCTCTTTACGGATTGTTTTAACCATTTGCATCTCTTCTGTGAAATGTCTGTATTTTTTGAAGGAGAGGACTTTTTTGTTTTAAGTAATGAGCTTCCCAGTATGTTAGCAGAGACTGGAGTATTGTGGAGTGAGTTCCGCTTTGATTAAGAGTTGTATTAAACAGACCTCCAAACCTCATGTGGCTTCATGGAGGGAGCAAGCCTTGATCTTATGGCTGAAGGCAGCCCACACAATCACCTCAGGACAAATTTTTCCACAGGGAAGCCTATCTTTATCCCAGAAACCATCAAAGTCACTGCTTTCAAACTCCACTTTATTTAATCAACATATTTATTGTTTCTGCAGTTATTAGCTATGGGTCTTTGGGCAAAAATTGTAACCTCTCTGGGCTTCAGTTTTCTCATCTGTGAAATGGGATGATAATAGCATATTTTTATTTTTATTCTTTTTTTTTTTTTTTTTTTGAGACAGAGTCTCACTGTTGCCTTCCCCTGCCTCAGCCTCCCTAGTAGCTGGGACTATGGGCACACACCACCACACCCGGGTAGTTTTTTTTTTTTTTTTGTATTTTTAGTAGAGACGGGGTTTCACCATGTTGGCCAGGCTGATTTCGAACTCCTGACCTCAGGTGATCCACCCCCCCGCCCCCACCGCGGTCTTCCAAAGTGCTGAGATTACAGACGTGAGCCACCGCGCCTGGCCGATAATAGTACATTTTTAAATGTATATTGAAAACTTCAGGGCTCTGTGGCTCACGCCTATAATTCCAACACTGTGGGAGACTGAGGCAGGAGGATCACTTGAGCTCAGGAGTTGGAGACCAGTCTGGGCAACATGGTGAAACACCTTCTCTACAACAAATAGAAAAATTAACCAGGTATGGTGACCTGCACCTATAATCCCAGCTACTTGGGAGGATCACCTGATCCTAGGAGGTGAAGGCTGCAGTGAGCTGTGATCACACCACTGCACTCCAGCCTGGGTGATAGTGAGACCCAATATATATATTTTTAAAATGTGTACTGAAAACCTGTATCTTTTGTGTTTTGAGACAGAGTCTCACTCTGTGGCCCAGGCTGGAGTGCAGTGGCACGATCTCGGCTCACCACAACCTCCGCCTCCCGGGTTCGAGCAATTCTCCTGCCTCAGCCTCCCAAGTAGCTGGGATTACAGGCGCCCTCCACCACACCTGGCTAATTTTTTGTATTTTTAGTAGAGACGGGGTTTCACCATGTTGTCCAGGCTGATCTTGAACTCCTGACCTCAGGTGATCCACCTGCCTCGGCCTCCCAAAGTGCTAGGATTACAGGCATGAGCCACCGCACCCAGCCAAAAACCTGTACCTTTATTGGACGCTTACTCTTTGTCAGGCACTGAGATACAATCATGGCATTTGAACTGAGACTTGAAAGTAGAGTAGGAATTAGCTACGTGAAGGTGTGAAGAATGGTCTGGGCAGGGAGAATAGAATATGCAAAGGCCCTGAGGTGGGTAGGTGTTTGGAGAACTCAAGGAATTAAAAAATGGCCAGTAGTACTGGGGTGTTGTGAATAAGGGAAGAGGAATGGGGGCTGAGGCTGGAGGGGCAGCACAGCCACTTTCCGTGGGGCCTTACCTCCCTGTTGCCATGTCTGCGTTCCCCACCCCACCGCACCCCTGCGCTGTCAACACTGCCAGCACAGGGGTGTGCTTACCCTCCCCTCTCAGAGCTCACACACTCACTCAGGGAGCACTCACTGAGCACCTAGGATGTGTCTGACATTGTAAATACTTGGGATACATCAGTGACAAAAACAATGGTCCGTACCCTCTCAAAGTCTACATTCTGGAAGGAAGGGCAGACATAATGTCTATGTAAGCTTTCTATTTTATTAGAAAGTGGTCAGTCCCGTGGAAAGAAGAAAAAGTTGGCCAGGTGTGCTGGCTCACGCCTGTAATCCCAGCACCTTGCAAGGCTGAGGTGGGCAGATCACCTGAGGTCAGGAGTTTGAGACCAACCTGGCCAACATGGTGAAACCCCGTCGCTACTAAACATACAAAAATTAGCTGGGGGTGGTGGCAGGTGCCTGTAATCCCAGCTACTTGGGAGGCTGAAGCACGAGAATAGCTTGAACCTGGGAGGCAGAGGTTGCAGTGAGCTGAGATCGCGCTGTTGCACTTCAGCCTGGGCGACAAGAGTGAAACTCCATCTCAAATAAAAAAAAAAGAAGAAGAAGAAAGAAAAAGTCAGGCTGGGCGAAGGGTACTGAAGGTCTGAGGAAAGGGGTGGGGTGGGTGGCTGAATTAAACAGAGAGGGCCAGGCAGCCTTGCTGAGGAGTGATTTGAGCAGAGCTGTGAGATGGTGAAGGGGTGGCCTGCCCCTCCACACCTGTGGGTGTTTCTCGTCAGGTGGGATGAGAGACTGAGAAAAGAAAGAGACACAGAGACAAAGTATAGAGAAAGAGTGCCAGGGGACTGGTGCTCAGCATACAGAGGACCCGCGACAACACCGGTCTCTGAGTTCCTTCAGTATTTATTGATCATTATCTCTACCATCTCGGAGAGAGGGATGTGGCAGGACAATAGGGTAATAGTGGGGAGAGGGTCAGCAGGAAAACGTGTGAACAAATGTCTCTGTGTCATAAACAAGGTTAAGAAAAAGGTGCTGTGCTTTGATGTGCACATACATAAACATCTTGGTGCATTAAAGAGCGGTATTGCCGCCAGCATGTCTCACCTCCAGCCCTAAGGCGGTTTTCTCCTATCTCAGTAGATGGAATATACAATTGCGTTTTACAACGAGACATTCCATTGCCCAGGGATGAGCAGGAGACAGATGCCTTCCTCTTACCTCAACTGCAAAGAGGCCTTCCTCTTCTACTAATCCTCCTCAGCACAGACCCTTTACGGGTATCAGGCTGGGGGACGGTCAGGTCTTTCCCTTCCCACGAGGCCATATTTCAGACTATCACATGGGGAGAACTTGGACAATATCTGGCTTTCCTAGGCAGAGGTCCCTGCAGCCTTCCACAGTGTTTTTTGTCCCTGGGTACTTGAGATTAGGGATTGATGATGACTTTTAAGAAGCATGCTGCCTTCAAGCATTTGTTTAACAAAGCACATCCTGCACAGCCCTAAATCCATTAAACCTTGAGTCCACACAGCACATGTTTCTGCGAGCACAGGGTTGGGGGTAGGGTTACAGATTAACAGCATCTCAAGGCAGAAAAATTTTTCTTAGTACAGAACAAAATGGAGTCTCTTATGTCTACTTCTTTCTACACAGACACAGTAGTGATCTGATCTCTCTTTTCCCCACAAGGTGGGAGAGGGAGCCAGCCTTGCAGGTATCTAAGGGAAGATGGTTATGGGCAAAGGGAGCAGTATGTGCCAAGCCTAGAGGCGGGAGTATGACTGGCATGTTCTAGGGACAGCAAGGAGGCCAGGGTGGCTGGTATGGGGTGAGCCAGGGCAGGCAGGTGAGGAGATGTGACGAGAGGTCACTGGGGGTGGAGAGAGATTGTGTAGACCATGTAGGCCTTAGAGTTCATTGGCTTTTACTGAGTGGAGCCACTGGAAGGTTTTAAGCAGAGGGTGACAGAACTGACTTCTGTTTTAATAGGTGAACTCTGGGTGCTCTGTGGGGTGGGGTGAGGGGCGAAAGTAGAAGCAGGGATGACGGTTAGGAGGCTTTTGCAATAAAGCAAGTGAAAGATATTGGTAGCTAAGACGGAGGAGGCATCGGTAGAGGTAGAAAGAAGTCGCTAATATTTGGTTTTATTTTGAAAATGGGGGCCGATCGCTTCTCGGCCTTTTGGCTAAGATCAAGTGAAAATGGTGGCCGAGTGCGGTGGCTCACGCCTATAATCCCAGCACTTTGGGAGGCCAAGGTGGGTGGATCAACTGAGGTTCAGGAGTTCGAGATCAGCCTAGCTAACATGGCAAAACCCCATCTCTACAAAAAATACAAAAATTATCTGGGCATGGTAGCGCGCACCCATACTCCCAGCTACTTGGGAGGCTGAGGCATGAGAATTGCTGGAACCCAGGAGGCAGAGATTGAAATCGTACCACTGCACTCCAGCCTGGGTGACAGAGTGAGACTCTGTCTCAAAAAAAAAAAAAAAAAAGAAAGAAAGAAAAAGAAAAATAAAAGAAAATGAGAAAATGGATCCAACAGGATTTACTGATAGATTAAACTAGACATGGGGCATGGGAAAAGAGTGTTGTCAAAGATGATTCTAGCATTTATGGCTGGAGGAACCAGAAGGATGGAGTTGCCCTCAGCTGGGGTAGGGAAGGCAGAGGGTGGAGGAGGTTTTTAGGGGAAGATCAGATGCCCACTCGTAGGCCTGAGTTTGAGCTGTTTATTAAATATCCGAGTGGAGCTGTCAGAATGACAGCTGAGATAGATGAATCTGGAATTGAGAAGTGGATCAGGGCTGGAGGTGTAAATTTGGGAGTCTCCAGCATACAGATGGTATTTAAAATCACAAGACTGATTTTAATCACGAGTCCCGCCAAGGGGCTGCGTGTAAATAAAGAAGAGGCTAAGGATGAGCGTTGAGAGCATGGGGATAAGAGAAGGAGAGAGCCAAGAAAATAAGCCATGAACAGAAATGAAAGGAGACCAGGAGAGGGCACATCCAGAAGGCAACTGGAGAAATGCAATCAAGGAGAAGGGAGTGTGCACCTGTGCCATCGGGCTTAGAGGTCAAGGATAACAAGGGCTGAGGATGACCATTGGATGTAGCAACATGAAATACTGGGGACTTTGATAACAGCAGCTTGATTGGGGGGCTGGGTGGGGGGAGTGCAAAAGTGTGAACGGAGTAAGAGAGGGAGGTCCACACCTCTTGGACAGCTCTTTCCAATATTTATTTATTTATTTATTTATTTATTTATTTATTTATTTTAAGATAGAGTCCCTCTCTGTCACCAGGCTGGAGTGCAGTGGTGTGATCTCAGCTCGCTGCAGTCTCCGCCTCCTGGGTTCAAGTAATTCTCCTGCCTCAGCCTCCTGAGTAGCTGGGATTACAGGCACACGCCACCACACCCAGCTAATTTTTGTATTTTTAGTAGAGAAGAGGTTTCACCATGTTGGCCAGGATGGTCTCAATTTCTTGACCTCATGATCTGCCCACCTTGGCCTCCCAAAGTGCTGAGATTACAGGTGTGAGCCAGCATGCCTGGCCCAATTATTTTTTTAATTTTTAAAATTTTGTTATTTTTGAGACAGTCTCACTCTGTCGCCCAGGCTTGAGTGCAACCTCTGCCTCCCAGGTTCAAGCGATTCTCATGCCTCAGCCTCCGTATAGCTGGGATTAGAGGTTTGCACCACCACACCCGGCTAATTTTTGTATTTTTAGTAGAGATGAGGTTTCACCATGTTGGCCAGGCTGGTCTCGAATTCCTGACCTCAAGTGATTCGCCCGCCTCGGCCTCCCAAAGTGCTAGGATTACAGGCATGAGCCACCGTGCCTGGCCCTTATTTTTCTTTAAATACTGAGTCTCCCTAAGTTGCCCAGGTTGGTCTTGAACTCCTGGGCTCAAGTGGTCCTCCCACCTTGGCCTTCCAAAATGCTGGGATTACAGGCGTGAGCCACCATGCCCAGTTCCTTCATAGACAGCTCTTGAGTTTTTCTGCAGAGGTGTGCCAGGGGGCAGATGAAGAATGGGAATGTGAGATCAAGAGGTTCTTTTTTTTCTTTTTTAAGGTTGCATCAATAACAGATATTTTAACACTGCTGGGAATAGTCTAGAAGTGAAGGAAAAACATGCCGGAGCCCTGACATTGAGCAGGCAATAGGTAAAGGCCTCTGCTGCGCATGTGGAGGCATCGGCTTTAGGCAGGAATGTGGACAGCTCACCTCAGGTGCTAATGAGGAAGGAAGATGGTGGGGGCAAATGTGGCAGCAGGAGCTGGAGAAAGTTCTCATTCCGGAATTGGAAAGCAAGCAGCTTCCTCGCAACAACCATAGGAGGTAGAAAATGTTTAATCCCCCGTCCCCGTTATAATTGAGGACACAAGTAAAAGGTCAACAGCTCTAAGTGGGGCACGAGGATCTGGGCCCAAGCAGTGTGACTCCAGAGCCCAATTCGTGTAACCTCAGGTACAGGTGTTTTGTAAATATCTGTTGATTGGATGAAGGAAGAGCAAGGAATTAGCCTGGAGCAGCAGAAGCCAAGCCCTTTCCTGGGTCCTCAAGCTCAACCTGGAAGGCCCCGTGCTCCCCATTCTCGGCAGCAGCTCATATTGTCATTTGTCCAGGAGCTCTATCCCCTCCTCCCCTTGAAGGGTAGTTTGCAAATGCAACAGAGGAAGGGTGGGAAGAAGCTGTGGCTCAGAGAGGGTGAGTTTGCTCACCAAGACACACAGCCAGGAATCAGACACCAACTGTGGCCCAGGTGGTCCTGAGACTTGGAGGGAGGACCTTCTCAAAAGTGTTGGCTGCTGTGAAGCTGTTGTGGAGTCATGGGTCTATTGCTGGTCTGAGCCCCAGAACACACATGAGCGCTAGTCTGCGTGTGTAAGTGTGGCACACAAGGGAGAGCGGCGGTGTGTGTGTTGGGGATTAGGCCAGGTGCACACCCTCCAGGGTCCAGGGGAGGAGGGGTTACAAAAGGCCTGGAGATGGCTCCCTCTGTAGCAATGCCCCTCTAGAGACCGGCAGGCTTCGTCCTCCAGGGCTGTAATTCACCTGCTCCCCGTGCTCACAGGACTCACACGCGCTCTGCGAGCAACTGATGGGAGCCCCTGTGTGCCCCAGGACCTGTCATCTCAGCACTCGCCATACAGTGACCGTGTCAGGGCCTGCTGCCAAGGGGCTTTGTCTAGCAGGGAATATGGGCAAGAAACAAAGTCAAAGTAAGGAACGGGGGATACAGAGGGCTCTGGCTTGCTCAGGGGCCTTGCTGGAGGGCCTAAAATGGGAGCAGGAGACAGCCAGGACAGGAAGAAGAGGGTGGGAGAAAACTCCCAGCTCAGGCCGGGCGCGGTGGCTCACGCCTGTAATCCCAGCACTTTGGGAGGCCAAGGCGGGCGGATCACGAGGTCAGGAGATCGAGACCATCCTGGCTAACATGGTGAAACCCCGTCTCTACTAAAAAAATAAAAAAAATTAGCCAGGCATGGTGGCGGACGCCTGTAGTCCCAGCTACTCAGGAGGCTGAGGCAGGAGAATGGCGTCAACCCGGGAGGCGGAGCTTGCAGTGAGCCGAGATCGTGCCACTGCACTCCAGCCTGGGCGACAGAGCAAGACTCTGTCTCAAAAAAAAAAAAAAGAAAGAAAAAGAAAACTCCCAGCTCACGAAACAGCACGTGGAAAGGTCTTGAATCAAAGGGGACCTGGGATCATTCAGGGATTCGGGAGAAGTCCCTGTGCTGAGGGGAGGGGGTGGGTGGGAGGTAAGGTCAAAGGTTGGGGCCTGGGCCTTGGGGGCGGTGGGTGAGAGGTCTCCCTCGCTCTGACCCAACGGAGGCAGATCCTCGGTTTGATCCTGGGCCCAACTCTGCTCAGTGAGGAATGTCGGGGCGGGGTCCCGGGGTGCGGCCCCACCCAAGGTGCGTGGAATACAGAGGCGGGGGACGCCTGCTCTTCCCGAAGTGCCCGCTAGATGGCGCCAGATCTCCGTGCTGCAGGGGAAGGACCCGCCTCGGCGGGGCAGGTACACGTGGAGGGTGGAGGGTGGAGGGTGGAGGGTGGAGGGTGGAGGGTGGAGGGTGGAGGGTGGAGGGTGGAGGGTGGAGGGTGGAGGGTGGAGGGTGGAGGGTGGGCGGAAGGCGCAGAGTGAGGTTTCTAAGCCCAGAAGATGGTTGGGACGTCCTAGGATGTGGTTGTGATGTGACGACGGCCTTGATGTACATTCTCCCTTTGTGTCCCATCACACCCCAGGAGCTCAGATTATTATTCTCATTGTACTCAGCGGGAAGCTTTAAGTGGGATGAGGTCGGGGCTGCGCCCAGGTCACTCAGCTGGTTCAGGGTGGTGAAGTGGACAGAGATGGCACCCGGCCTCTGTGTGCCCTGCCTGCCGCAGGCCAGCTCGCAGAGGGCCTGCGCTCAGTCCATCCGAAGGGAAGGGCAGTGCCAGGGCAGCCCAATGGGCTGGCAGTGCCAGGGCATGGATCCCGAGTCGTTTATTCATTCAGCGGGTTTATTGAGCACCTACTGTGTGCCAGGCACTGGTGAGCGATAAAGCAACGGATAACATAGACATGGGTCTCCTTCCCCACGGAAGGGACAACCTAATGGGGAGACAGCCAGGCGTTATACAGATAAGCCTGCCAACAACTTTATTATTAGAGATTGTGGTAAGGGCTATGAAGGAAATACGCACACCTGAGAAGGTTCCAAGGTAGGCTCACTCTCGAGGTGGGCAGGGCTCAGGCACAGGGAGGGCTCAGGAGGAGATCTGGAAGCTGAGACCTGCGAGGTGCAGCCATGAGGAGCGCTGGAGGAGCAGCCTTAGGGGCAGAGAGGACAGCAGTGCACAGGCTGCCAAGATTGGGAGGAGCCCGAGGAACTGCAAGGAGGTGGGGCTGGGGCCAGGAGAGAGGAGAGTGGTAGGGCTGTCCCTGAGGGCAGGGGCCAGATCCTCTGGGCCTGCTAGGCCCTGCCTTGTCAAGGAGTGTAGATTTATTATTATTGTTGTTGTTGTTGTTATTATTATTATTATTATTGTTATTTTGAGACAGTTCTGCTCAGTCGCCCAGGCGGGAGTGCAGTGGCGCGATCTCGGCTCTCTGCAACCTCTGCCTCCCAGGTAGCAGGGATTACAGGCACGTGCCACCACGCCCGGCTAATTTTTGTATTTTTAGTAGAGACAGGGTTTCACCATGTTGGCCAGGCTGGTCTCAAACTCCTGACCTCAAATGATCCACCCGCTCCAGGCTCCCAAACTGTTAGGATTACAGGCATGAGCCACTGCGCCCGGCCAACTGTAGACTATATTCTGATTGCATGGGAAGGCAGTGAAGAGCTTTAAGCAGGGAGCCACATGTTCTGATTTGTCTTTAGAAGTCCACTCTGGGCCAGGAGTGATGGCTTGCACCTGTAATCCCAGCACTTTGGGAGGCTGAGGCGGGAGGATCGCTTGAGCCCAAGAGTTTGAGTCCAGACTGGGCAACTTAGCAAGCAAGACCTTGTCTTTACAAAAAATAAAAATAAAATAAATAAAATAAAAATAAATTAAATTAAAAAAATAAATGAAAGTCTACTCTGGCTTTGGAGAATTGGCTGAAGGTGAGCAAGAGAGGGAGCAGGAGGAGGTGGAGACGGTCATGCTGGTGAGAGGTGACAGGGGCTCAGACCACGATGGCAGCTGTGAAGATGGAGAACAATGGTCAGATCTGAGAGATACTTTGGAAGCAGAATCTGTAGAATTTTCAGATGAATTGGATGGAGGGGTGAGGATGATAGTAGGTGCTAGGCTTGAGCAACGGGTGGATGATGGGGCTATTAACCAAGGTGGGGAGAGCCAGGGGGAGGTCACAACTTGGGTGGAGACTGGAATCAGGCTCAGGCCCTGCTATTTTTGGAGCCTTCTGTGTGATATCCTAGTAGAAGGATGGGGCAAGCAGTTGGAGCTTATTGGAAAGTTCAGGACTGCTGATGTAACCTCAGGAGCCTCTAGGTTGTATTTTATGTCAAGGGATTGGATGAAATCCCTTCACACAGCCCACAGTCTGGCAGGTAGTGAAGGCCTCATCACTGGAGGTGTGCAGGACAGGCTGGCTGGTGCTAGTCATGGCCACTAGAGAGAGGAGGCCTCTTTGAGGGGAGGTGGAACAAAATAGACCCTGAGGATGCCAGATAGCAGGACTCGGTGCCCCTGGGGCCACACGGAGGAGCTGGATATGCTGCTCTGTCTCTTTGTCTGGTTGGAGCCTCCTCTCCCTTTGGCACCCTTCCCCCACTACCATCTGGCAGGGTCCAGAGACACACAGACCCTGGGTTGGGATGAGGGGCAGCCTCAGGGATGGGGCTGTAATTTCAGCTGGGGGCAGGGCTCCTGAGTCTCAGCCACCTGGTGTGAGGTTCCTCTTTCTGGCACCTCCTCATGACTGTCTTGGCTGACAGCCCCATCCCCCACAACTGCAGCTACTCAACACCTCTCAGGAGGAGGCCCAGCCCAGGGAGCAGCTCCCTGCTGTGTCCCACCTGGAAAGGCATTGAGTCTGGTGGCGCAGCATCCCTGGGGGTGGGGGAGGGAACTAGAGGGGCTGCCAAGCTTAATTAGTAGTTGTGAATCCCCGAAACCTGCATCTAGAGAGGCCCCCCAGACTTTCATCTTCAAAACCTCCCCACCCGCCTGGATGAAAGGGCCAGGGAGGGGCCAGGTATTAATAGTAATTATTAGTTTCACTAATAAGGAGAAGAAATGGGATTATCACCACGCTCAACAAGTTCTCCCCTCTTTGTCTACCTCTTCTCTCCTTCCTGTGGGCTCCTTTTTCCTTCCTCTCTTCCTCCTCCTTTTTTATTTTTCTCTTTTTTAATTTGTAGAGATGTGGTTTCGCCATGTTGCCCAGGCTGATCTTGAACTCCTGGGCTCAAGCAATCCTCCCGCCTCAGCTTCCCAAAGTGCTAGGATTACAGGTGTGAGCCACTGGGCCCGACCCTTCTTTCTTTTTCTCCTCTTCTCTAGGCCTTGCCACTTCCATCTGTCCTTGTTTCAGGGCCTTGGGATCTGCCTGCCTCTCTCGGTTCCCTTGCTGTCTATTGGGGTGTCTTAGGTACCAGGACATTCGGGGAACACCTGTGTTCATCTGGGCTGCCGAGGGAGAGACATAAGGGTGAGAGAATGTTGTTAGGATGTTGGTGTCCATTCATTCATTCATTCATTCATTCACTCATTCATTGTTTTATAAATAATAATAATTATTATTTTATTTATTTTTTTGAGACAGAGTCTCTCTCTACCCCCTAGGCTGGAGTCCAGTGGTGTAATCTTGGCTCACTGCAACCTCCAACTCCCAGGTTCAAGCGATTCTCCTGCTTCAGCCTCCCGAGTAGCTGGGACTGCAGGCGCCTGCCACTACTGGCTAATTTTTGTATTTTTATTAGAGGTGGGGTTTCACCATGTTGGCCAGGCTGGTCTCGAACTCCTGACCTCAAATGATCCACCCACCTCGGCCTCCCAAAGTGCTAGGATTACAGATGTCAGCCACCACATCCGGCCACAAATAATTATTGAACACATACTGTGAGCCAAGCACTGGGTTGGGCGCTGAGGATTCGGCGCTGAGTAGGACAGATGTGGGCCATGCCTGCCCAAGTCAACATCCTAGCAGGGAAGATGGACAGTGAACAGTAAACTAACAGATAGACATAAGGTCACAGAGTGTGGTGCAGACTATAAAGGGAATAAATTGCAGACAGGATGGAGAGCTATGTGGGTGGCTACTTTAGGCTGGGGCACCAGGGAGGTGACATTTCAGCAGAGACCTGAATCATAAGGACTAAGTTATGAGGGAAGATTGGGAAAGGGTTCCTGACAGGAAGAACAGTCTTTGCAAAAGCCCTGAGCTTAGCATGAGGATGTGAAAGGAGGATAAAGTGGCCGGGGGTAAGGGGGAGAACCAGAGGGAGAAGGAGCGAGATGAGGTGGGGACAGGGCTGGCACCACGAGCCTGTGACCTCTACAGTTGCACAGGGCCCACGCTTGGTTAATGCACTGTGGTTGCTGTCCTGAAATTCTTTTTTTTTTTTTTTTTTTGAGACGGAGTCTCGCTGTGTCTCCCAGGCTGGTGAGTGCGGTGGCGTTTTCTCTGCTCACTGCAACCTCCACCTCCCAGGTTTGAGCAATTCTCCTGCTTCAGGCTTCTGAGTAGCTGGGACTACAGGCCCATACCACCATGCCCAGCTAAGTTTTGTATTTTTAGTAGAGATGGAGTTTCAGTATGTTGGCCAGGCTGGTCTTGAACTCCAGACCTCAGGTGATCTGCCTGCCTTGGCCTCCCAAAGTGCTGGGATTACAGGTGTGAGCCACTGCGCCAGGCCCTGAAATTCTTAATAATGGTTGAACAAAGGCTTCTGCATTTTTATTTTGCACTTGGGCCCTGCAAATTATGTAGCTCGCCGTGGTTGGGAGGTTGGCAAAATAACTGGGTGTCTGTGAGTAGAGATGTGAAGGCTTCTTGGCTGGTGTTGAGTGAATGAATGAATCTGCTTTTGCAGAGTTCATCTATGAGGCTGTCAGAGGGCCACCTTTGCCTAGACCAGGGGCTGCTGCTGTGCAGAGAGGGGTCACATTCAGACATGGCCCCAGAGTGCCCCCCAAATTCTGAAGTATCTGTTAGATTCTTCAGGGCCCACTGCCTGCTGGGTTCCCAGGGCTGTGTGCACCAGGTCTGAAGCAGCATCATGAACAGGTGGGTAAAGTCAGGCTTACCCCACCCCCTGCATTGGCAAATAATAACTCCTCCACCTGAGGTAGATTCTTGCCTGTGAAGCCTCAGACTTTAGAGCCAGACAAACTTGAGTTCAAATCTGGCTTTCACATTCTGATTAGTGGATGTGACTAAGTGTACTTTATGCAGGTGATTTGCTTCTCTGAGCCTCAGTTCCCTCATCTGTAAAATAGGGATCACTACTTCTTAGAGTTGTTGAGAGGATTAAACGAGGTAATAAGAGGAAAGCTTTTGGCACAGTCAGAACTTAGAAAATATTTGCAATAATAATAGTATTATGGCTGGGCGCGGTGGCTCACACTTGTAATCCCAGCACTGTGGGAGGCCGAGGCGGGTGAATCACCTGAGGTCAGGAGTTCGAGACCAGCCTGGCCAACATGATGAAACCCCATCTCTACTAAAAATTCAAAAATTAGCCAGGCGTCGCGGCAGGATTAGTCGAGATCGCGCCACTGCACTCCAGCCTGGGCAACAGTGCAAGACTCCACAAAAAAAAAAAAAAAGTATTATTATACAATCTTTGCAGAATTGGGTAAACATTTGCTTTTGCCCCTAAATGTCTACATAGTCATGAACAGGTCACTAAATCCTCCTGAGCCTGTTTCCTCTTCTGTTCAATTGGGATGATAACAAGCTAACCCATCTCTAACCGGGATGGTTGGGGATGAACCAACAGGATCACTGGATCACCGTGGAGCTTCTTTGTAAATTGATGTGCAGGTGTGGGCCGCTTGCACATTCCAGACCCACCCCTATCTCTCCCATCTCAGGGCAGGCTTTCTCCAAATCTGCCCGCCCGGAAGGAAAAGCACCGTTCAGTTGTTGGCAGTCTCTGGATTCCCAGCCCTGAGTTGCTGCTCTCACACTGGGAAGTCGGCCTGGGAGTGAACATTAAGTTCAAGGTCCCTGGTTAGGCAAAAAAGAGGCTGATCCAGAAGTTGGAGTAGGGGAGGGGGAGGATGAGCTGAGTGAGGACAAAGGAGCTGGAGCCAAAATCCCTGTTGGCCTTGCTTCCTGCCTCACTCTGAGGCAGGAAGCAACCAGAAAGCTGCAGAGAATTAGTCTCTGACAAAGGACCTGAGCAACAGTCTCGGGCTGGGCAGAGCCCCCACTCCATCTCCCACATACGCTCCCCAAGGCTGATTTGCAGGAGCCTCTAAGACCACTGGGAAGCCCTAAGCAGCACCAACCTGAGAAAGGGAGTCTCACCCCACAGGAGTCCTTGGCCAAGAAAGCGGGAAGCCGGGAAGGGGAGGCTGAAAACCGCCAGAGCTGGGTGCGGTGGCTCACGCCTGTAATCCCGGCACTTTGGGAGGCCAAGGCCAGTGAATCTCTTGAGGTCAAGAGTTCAAGACCAGCCTGGCCAACATGGTGAAACCCTGTCTTTACTAAAAATTACAAAAATTAGCCAGCCGTGGTGATGGGTGCCTGTAATCCCAGCTACTCGGGGGGCTGAGGCAGGAGAATCGCTTGAACCCAGGAGGCAGAGGTTGCAGTGAGCCGAGATCATGCCACTGCACTCCAGCCTCGGTGACAGGGCAAGACTCCATCTTAAATAGAATAAAAATAAAAATAAAATAAAAGCCCCAGGAGCCATCCCAGAGCAAGGAACAGGGGCTCTGGGGTCAGGCTGCTTGAGTCCAAGTCTAGGCTCTGCCACCAACTAGCAGTGTGACCTCAGGGTTCTGTGGCCTCTCCATGCCTCAGTGTTCCTAATCTGGAGCCCGGGGATAATAGTCATAGCTCCTGATAGTGCTGCTGGGAAAACCGAGTGCTCTGCAGTTCCCAGCAAAGCCTGATACGTAGTGAGTGCTTTAGAAAGGTTAGTTATTATTATATATTCTTTCAAAAATGAGGCCACCCAGCAAGTTCTGTCAGAGTCTGCTGTGTCTCCTGATAGATGGGTTCAAAGCCTTCCCTTATATTTTGGGCTGGCAGCATTCATTTATTCATTTGTTTATTCAATAAATATTTATGGAGCATATTTATGGCAGCAAAGAGTGGCAGATGGGGGGCCCTAGGGCCTGATTGCTTCCCAGAGGGGCATTTGAGTGAGAACTAGCATTTATTCAGCAACTATAGGCTTAGCTTATATACACTCAGATTCTTACCAGAAATGGGCGTTGCCCAGGTAGAGGAGGGAGCCCAGGTGGAGCCACGGACACGGGGCCACATAGCCACTCAGTAGCAGCCCTGGAGACTTGAATCCAGGCCATCTCACTCCAAAGCTTGTGCTTTTTCAAATCTAGATTCCAGGCCTGCCTTCCTGCTGTGCCCCCCATCTCCCTCCCCAAACCAGACTTTGGCCAAGCCAGATCCCTAGAGGCCAAAGGCCAGGTTGTTTTCTGTTGCCCACTGTGGCAGGATCTCTGTCATTTCCTTCCCAGTTCTCCTAACCATGCGGAACAATCTTGGGGCTTTCCTCCGAGGGGAAACCCAGCCTGGAAGCATCCCGTGGAAAATGTGGCTGTCAGTGACCTCTGATGTTTGTCTCTTCGGCTGCCGAGGGTCTGGGTGCCTGGGAGCGCAGCAAGGTGGGGGGCTTCCTCAATAGGTGATGCCTACGACTCTCAGGAGTTTAGACTTGGCCTCCCTCTGGCTCTGTAGCCTGGGACAAGTCTAGCCCCTCTCTGGGCCTCAGTTTCCCCATCTGTAAAAATGGGAATAGGCCAGGCATGGTGGTTCATGTCTATAATCCCAACACTTTGGAAGGCTGAGACAGGAGCATTGCTGAAGCCCAGGAGTTCAAGACCAGCCTGGGCAACATAGTGAGACCCTGTCTCTACAAAAATTTTCAAAAATAGCTGGGTATGGTGGCTTATGTCTATAGTCTCAATTACTTGGGAGGCTGAGGTGGGAGGATTGCTTGAGCGCAGGAGGTCGAGGCTGCAGCAAGCTATGATGGCACCACTGTACTCCAGTCTGGGTGACAGAGTAAGACCGTGTCTAAAAAAAAAAAAAAAGGGAAGAGGCATGGCATGGAGTTGAGGAGCAGTAGCGAAGTTCTCACACTGGCCCTCTGGCTGGGAGTTTATGTGCTGATGTCAAGTCCTCCTGCCTTCTTTTCCTCTTGGATGCTTGTGAGGTTAAAATGGGACTGTGGCTACAAAAGGGCTTTGGAATGGAATCCAGAGCTGGAGAGCAGAGCAGATGTAGAAGGAAGCTGATTATTGTTGATTGAGACCCTCAGCACTTAGCTCCACCTTCATCACACCTCACCCAGGCTGCTGCCTGTGGCCAAGTACCCATTCCCCAGACCCTCTGCAGGACCCATGGTTCCGGGTCAAGGGTGAGCCTGGGGCAAGGTTCTAACCAGGAGGTTTCTGAGCCTGACATGAGCATCCTGCTATGGTGTGAGTGTTTGTGTGCCTCCTAAATCCATGTTAAAATCCTAACTCCCAAGGTGATGATACTAAAAGGTGAGGTCTTTGGGAGGTGATTAGGTCACAAGGGCAGAGCCCTCATAAGTGGGATTAGTGCTCTTATAGAATAGGCCCAAGGGAACTCATTCACCCCTTCCACCATGTGAGGATGCAGTGAGAGGGTGCCATCTACAAATGGGGAAGCCAGCCCTCACCAGACACTGAATCTGCCATAGCCTTGATCTCAGACTTCCCAGCCTTTAGAATGGTGAGAAACAGGCTGGGTGCAGTGGCTTACACTTGTAATCCCAGCACTTTGGGAGGCTGAGGTGGGCAGATCACTTGAGGTCAGGAGTTCGAAACCAGCCTGACCAACATGGTGAAACCCTATCTCTACTAAAAATACAAAAATTAGCCAGGCATGGTGGCGGGCGCCTGTAATCCCAGCTACTCAGGAGGCTGAGACAGGAGAATCGCGTGAACCCGGGAGGCAGAGGTTGCAGCGAGCCAAGATCGTGCCATTGCACTCCAGCCTGGGCCACAGATCAAAACTCCGTCTCAAAAAAAAAAAAAAAATTTAGCTAGGTGTGGTAATGCACACCTTTAATCCCAGCTACTCGGGAGGCTGAGGCACAAGAATCGCTTGAACCCAGGAGGTGGAGGTTGTAGTGAGCCGAGATTGCACCACTGCACTCCAGCCTGGGCGACAGAGCAAGACTCTGTCTCAAAAGCAGACGAAAAGAAAAAAAATAGAATGGTGAGAAATAATTTATGTTGTTTAAAAACCACCCAGTCTCTTTTGTTATAGCAGCCCAAACCATAAGACACGAAGACATATCCCAAAGCTGAGAAGTCACCCACCTGGACACAATAGCTATGGGGGGGGCCTTCCTGCAGCCTCCCTGACGTCCACCATGCTGGGTTTGTGCCTCGACTTCCTCACAAGTGGTGATGGGAGAGGGAGCTTGGGAGTAGGAAGAGAAGCCTGTGGTTACCCAGGGGACATTCCTTCTGGCAGAGCATGACATTCACCTTGTGCCTAATTTGGGAAACCCCTTCTGTTCTTGGGTCTCAGTTTCCCCATCTGCACTGTGAAAGGAGCCATCACATGCCCTCAGAGAGCCCTTCTGGCTCTCCAAGCCCCAGACCGCGGGCCTCTGACTTCTGCCCTCCCCAGGCTCCTGAGGGATCCAGCCTTAAGCAAATGGAGATCAGTTCCATCCTCAGGAGATTCCGTCTGGGATTTTGACTCCCCTGCTCCATCTGCCACTGCTGCCCCCAGATGCCCCAGAGTGGACAGAAACCAAGGGAAGGAGGCAGAGGCACACCCCCTTCCCGGGAGGACTGGAAGGCAGGACCCTCACTTCCAGGCACACATGGATGGAGAGGTGCCATGCTGGAGGGATGGTAGGAGAGGTAGTTCTGCAAGGAGCATGCCCATCCGCTATGCCACAGGCCGGCCAGATGGTGGGGGCAGCCAAGGAGGGCTCCTTGCTCCCACCCCACCCCTCAGGCTGTACAGGGATCTGGATTTCTTTCCATACAAAACATGTGTGGGTAGAAGCCTTCAAATGCAGATTTGGGGCTCATGAAACATTTTATTATTTTTAATTTTTTTTGTTTATTTTTACTTTAAGTTATGGGATACATGTGTAGAACATGTATACCTATGTAACCTGCTTTGTTACATAGGTATCCGTGTGCCATGGTGGTTTGCTGCACCTATCAACCTGTCACCTAGGTTTTAAGCCCCACATGCATTAGCAATTTGTCCTGATGCTCTCCCTCCCCCGACCTCCCAAACCCCACCTACAGGTCCCAGTGTGTGTTTTTCCCCTCTCTGGGTCCATGTATTCTCATTGTTCAACTCCCACTTATGAGTGAGAACATGTGGTGTTTGGTTTTCTGTTCCTGTATTAGTTTGCTGAGGATGATGGCTTCCAGCTTCATCCATGTTCCTGCAAAGGACATGATCTCATAACGCTTTTACACTGTTGGTGGGAATGTAAATTAGTTCAACCATTGTGGAAGACAGGAATCATCCTCAAGGATCTAGAACCAGAAATACCATTTGACCCAGCAATCCCATTACTGGGCATATACCCAAAGGAATATAAATGATTCTATTATAGGCCAGGTGCGATGGCTCACACCTGTAATCCCAGCACTTCGGGAGGCCGAGGCAGGCGGATCACCTGACGTCAGGAGTTTAAGACTGGCCTGGTCAACATGGTGAAACCCCGTCTCTAATGAAAATACAAAAATTAGCCAGGCCTGGTGGTGTGCGCCTGTAATCTCAGCTACTCGGGAGGCTGAGGAAGAAGAATCACTTGAACCCAGGAAGCAGATGTTACAGTGAGCCGAGATAGCACCATTGCACTCCAGCCTGGGTGACAGAAACTCCATCTCAAAAAAAAAAAAAAATTCTTTTAATCGTTCTATTTTAAAGATACATGCACATGTATGTTTATTGCAGCACTATTCACAATAACAAAGACATGGAACCAACCCAAATGCCCACTGCCGATAGACTGAATAAAGACGATGTGGTTCATGAAACATTTTAATCTGGTGGAAGCACAGTTGTAGCATTTCAGAACCTTGGTATGCTGCAGAATTCGAGAATCTCAGAGGCATAGCATCCTAGAATTTTACAAAAGTGAGTCATAGGATTTAAGGTTTCTAAACTATGCTGTCCAGCACTGTAGCCGCTAGCCACATGTGGTCATAGAGCACTGAGAATGTGACTAGTCCAAGTTGAGATGTGCTTTAAGTAGAATACACAGTGGATTTGGAAGACTCAGCACAAAAGAAAGAATTTAAACATCTCATTAATCATTTCGTTATATTAATTACATGTCAAAATGATATTTTGGGTATGTTGGTTTAATACAATATATTTCTTATTTTTAAAATGTTATGTATGTATGTATGTATGTATGTATTTATTTATTGAGATGGGATCTCGCTCTGTCGCCCAGGAATGCAGTGGCACAATCTTGGCTTATTGTAGCCTTGACCTCTGGTTTTCAAGCAATCCTCCCACCTCAGTCTCCTGAGTAGCTGAGACCGCAAGCACACACCACCACACCCCACTGATTTTATTTATTTTTTGTGGAGACGATGTCTCACTATGTTGCCCAGCCTGGTCTCAAACTCCTGGGCTCAAGTGGTCCTCCTGCCTTGGCCTCCCAAAGTGCTGGGATTATAGGCATTAGCCACCCACTGTGTGCAACCAAATAAAATATATTTCTTATTTATTTATTTTTGAGATGGAGTCTTGCTCTGTCACCCAGGCTGAGTGCGGTGGGGGCGATCTCAGCTCACTGCAACCTCTGCCTCCTGGGTTCAAGCCATTCTCCTGCCTCAGCCCCCTGACTACAGGCGCATGCCCCCACGCCCGGCTAATTTTTTGTATTTTTAGTAGAGACGGGGTTTCACCATGTTGGCCAGGCTGGTCTTGAACTCCTGACCTCGTGATCTGCTTGCCTCGGCCTCCCAAAGTGCTGGGATTACAGGCGTGAGCCACCGCGGCTGGCTTTTATTTTATTTTATTTTATTTTATTTTATTTTATTTTTGAGACAGAGTTTCGCTCTTGTCACCCAGGCTGGAGTGCAATGGCGTGATCTCGGCTCACTGCAATCTCCGCCTCCTGGGTTCAAGCAATTCTCTTGCCTCAACCTCCCGAGTAGCTTGGATTACAGGCGAGGGCTACCAAGCCCGGCTAATTTTTGTATTTTTAGTAGAGATGGGGTTTCATCATGTTGACCAGGCTGGTCTCAGACTCAGCCACCTCAGATCACCTCAGGTGATCTGCCTGCCTCGGCCTCCCAAAGTGCTGGAATTACAGGCATGAGCCACCACACCTGGTCTTTACTTTTTTAAATAATGAGAGGAGTCATTATTTAAAATAATGAGGCTATATATCAACATATAACCTCACTATGTTGCCCAGACTGGTTTCAAACTCCTGGGCGCAAGTGATCCTTCTGCCTCGGCCTCCCAAAGTGCTGAAATTACAGGCATGGGCCAAGGTATCCAGCCCTTGTTTTTTGTGTATTTATTTTTTTTAGAGAGAGGGTTTTGATCTGTCACCCAGGTTGAAATGCAATGACACAATCACAGCTCACTGCAGCCTCAAACCCCTGGGCTCATGCGATCCTTCTGCCTCAGGCTCTGAATAACTGGAACTACAAATGCTCACACCATGCTGGGCTAATTTTTTTAAATTAATTTTTTGTAGAGACAGTGTCTTGCTATGTTGCCCAGGTTGGTCTCAAACACCTGGACTCAAGCAACCTTCTCACCTCGGCTTCCCAAAGTGCTGGGATTACAGATGTAGGCCACCTTGCCCAGCCAAAATATATGTCTAAATTTAATTTCACTTGTTTCTTTTTACTTTTTAAAATGTGGCTACTAGAAAATGTGATTGTTCATGTGTGGCTTGCATTATATTTCTTTTTTTTTTTCTTGAGACGGAGTCTTGCTCTGTCGCCCAGGCTGGAGTGCAATGGTACGATCTTGGCTCACTGCAAACTCTACCTCAAGAGTTCAAGTGATTCTCCTGCCTCAGCCTCCCAAGTAGCTGGGATTACAGGCGCCCACCACCACACCGGGCTAATTTTTATATTTTTAGTAGAGACAGGGTTTTGCCATGTTGGCCATGTTGGCCAGGCTGGTCTTGAACTCCTGATCTCGTGATCCACCCGCCTCGGCCTCCCAAAGTGCTGGGATTACAGACGTGAGCCACCGTGCCCGGCCAACATTTCTAACGAATTAAGCAGTTTTAGACAATTAGGCCGGGTGCGGTGGCTCAAGCCTGTAATCCCAGCACTTTGGGAGGCCGAGGCAGGCGGATCACAAGGTCAGGAGATCGAGACCATCCTGGCAAACATGGTGAAACCCCGTCTTTACTAAAAATACAAAAAATTAGCCGGGCATGGTGGCGGGCGCCTGTAGTCCCAGCTACTCGGGAGGCTGAGGCAGGAGAATGGTGTGAACTCAGGAGGCTGAGGCAGGAGAATGGTGTGAACCCGGGAGGCAGAGCTCGGAGTGAGCCGAGATCGCGCCACTGCTCTCCAGCCTGGGCGACAGAGCAAGACTCCATCTCAAAAAAAAAAAAAAAAAAAAAGAAAAAAGAAAATTAGAATCATATTTAAAATCTCAGAATCAGGAAAAAATTGTGGCATTTCAGAACTTTAATGTGACAGAATTTTAGAACCAGATTTCTAGATCATGACATCGCTGACTGAATTTTAGCACTAACTCTCAGAGCCTGGAAGAACTTGAGAAGAATCCTGGTCCCTTGCCCACCCAAGGCAGGGATCCTCCTAGCCCACCGTAAGCAGCGGTGGTCCAGCCTCTGCCTACCCCTCTCCTTTGCTGGGTAGAGAACTCCCCCCTGACAAGGCCACTGGGTGTTTTGAATGGTTAGGGAGGGTTTCCCGATGCTGGGTGGTGCCTGCTTCCCTCAGCTTCTCCCATGCTGTTGGTGGGTTCCCACACCACCTGTGGGGGCTCACAGGACAAGCCTGAGTCTTCCTTCCCAGCAAAGGCAAGAGTGCTGGGTCCTGCCTCTCCCCTTCCCCGGGCCACTGTCCTACAGGCTACAGGCCCTTCCTTGACACCAGTCTCTGCAGGTGGGCTTCAGGGACCCACACCAGGACTCTCAGCTCCTGGCAGGCCTCTCTGCTTCCCCATCCCTCAGCAAAGCTGTTCCTGGGACCCAGTAGTGCAGGGGTCCTGCCAGCCTCTCCCGATTGGTAGATTACCTTTTCTTTCCATCTGGGTGACTGGCCCCTACATCCTGGTCTCTCAGTCCTGCCTGTTCCCAGCCCTGGGGAGAGGTGGGATGAGTGACTACAGGTGCTGGGGTGAGGGGGGGCACAGGAATCTCAGGTCGATTTCAGGAGCCCCAGGTCTGCCTGAAAAATGCTTTTTTTTTTTTTTTTCAACTCTTAAGAGACTGAGGAGGAAGAAGGAAGAGGCTTTCTCATTGACAGAGTCACGAATTCCAAGGCAGTGCTGAGGGGCAGTGAGTCACCCAGAGGTCTCCACACAGAGCAGAAAGGCTGGAATCAGTCAGGCGGGGTCCTGGCGGAGTAAAACTAGAGCTGGGACTTGAAGGAAAGGGGTGCTGGGACTGTGATGAGGTTGTGGGGAGGCATTCTGGGCAGAAGGAATGCTGGACACATGACCCAGTCCCAGCCTGCCTGGATAGAGGGGTCAGAGGGTGACAGGATGGCCACGTAGGTCAGTGACTGAAGGCAGCCTGGAGGTTAGCCTCGGGTGTGTGTGTGTGTGTGTGAGAGAGAGAGAGAGAGAGAGAGAGAAAGAGAGAGAGACAGAGACAGACAGAGAGAGAGAATAATATCCCAGTGAGCTATAGGGGAGCATTAGGTAAAAGTAACAGTAACAACTATAGTTTGGCTGGATGTGGTGGCTCACGCCTGTAATCCCAGCACTTTGGGAGGCCAAGGTGGGTGGATCACCTGAGGTCAGAAGTTCCAGACCAGCCTGGCCAACATGCCAAAACCCCGTCTCTACTAAAAATACAAAAAAGAATTAGCCGGGCGTGGTGGTGTGCGCCTGTAATCCCAGCTACTCAGGAGGCTGAGGCAGGAGAATCGCTTGAACCCGGGAGGCGGAGGTTGCAATGAGCCGAGATTGTGCCATTGCACTCCAGCCTGGGCAACAAGAACGAAACTCATCTCAAAAACAAACAAACAAACAAACAAAAAACTATAGCTATGCCAGGCATAGTGCTAAGCAATTTCCTAGTATTTCATTTAATCCTCTCAACAACCTTATAAGGTAAATACTATTATCCTCCTGCAAATAAACAATTGAAACCAAGTTAAATGACAGTAAGTGAGGGCTGACCCTTGATTCTAACACAAGACAGTCTGATGTCAGAGCCCAAGCACTGGATGGAGGGAGAGTTGCAGAAGAAGGGAGGTGGGATTTGTATGGGGCATGCAGAGTCTGAGCATAAGTGAGTGTGACCGCATGCTTTGTGGGCTATGGGGCTTATCCCTGCCATTCCCCTTGCTCTTCCCACCCCCAGCCCCAGCTCCATCTCACCCCAGACACAGCCCAGACAGGTTGGAGTGAAGAAAGGGCCTTGGAATGATAAGAATGTCCATGCCTGTTGGAGCAGAGAGCCCCAGACAAGGGCTGGCCACCACACCGGTCCCAGAGCTGACTTCCCATAGGTCAGCACTGCTCCCTCACCCCCTGCTGGTATGTCTATAAGCACCTAGGAATGGCATCTGGGCTCAATTCTGGGAGTCCTTACCAGCTTCCAAGATACACAGGATAGGCAGAGGGGAATGCTGATAGACACTCTTCCAGGTCTAGTCCCAGCTCACCTGCTGGCCACCGCTGGTCTAGGCAGGCCCCTCTGACTCCCTGGGCCTCAGTTTCTCCATTTCTTTCTTTCTTTTTTTTTTTTTTGAGACAGAGTCTCGCTCTGTTGCCCAGGCTAGAGTGCAGTGACGTGATCTCGGCTCACTGCAAGCTCTGCCTCCCGGGTTCACGCCATTCTCCTGTCTCACCCTCCCCAGCAGCTGGGACTACAGGCACCCACCACCACGCCCAGCTAATTTTTTGTATTTTTAGTAGAGACAGGGTTTCACGAGGTTAGCCAGCATGGTCTCGATCTCCTGACCTTGTGATCCGTTCGCTTCAGCCTCCCAAAGTGCTGGGATTATAGGCGTGAGCCACTGCGCCCGATCCCTCCCTCCCTCCCTCCCTCCCTCCCTCCCTCCCTCCCTTCCTTCCTTCCTTCCTTCCTTCCTTCCTTCCTTCCTTCCTTCCTTCCTTCCTCTCTCTCTCTCTCTCTTTCTTTTTTTTTTTTGAGATGGGGTCTCACTCTGTCGCCCAGGCTGGAGTGCAGTGGCGCAATCTTGGCTCACTGCAACCTCCGCCTTCCGGGTTCAAGCAATTCTCCTGCCTCAGCCTCCCAAGTAGCTGGGACTACAGGCGCATGCCACCATGCCCAGTTAATTTTTGTATTTTTAGTAGAGACAGGGTTTCCCCATATTGGTCAGGCTGGTCTTGAACTCCTGACCTCATGATCCACCTGCCTCGGCCTCCCAAAGTGCTAGGATTACAGGCGTGAGCCACCTTGCCTGGCTTCTTCCTGGTTTTTAGAAAGCACTTTCTGGCCAGGCGCTGTGGCTCACGCCTGTAATCCCAGCACTTTGGGAGGCCAAGGGTGGCAGATCACCTGAGGTCAGGAGTTCGAGACCAGCCTGGCCAACATGGTGAAACCCCATCTCTACCAAACAAACAACAAAAAAACAAACAAACAAACAAACAAAATTAGTTGGGCATGGTGGTGGGTGCCTGTAATCCCAGCTACTCAGGAGGCTGAGGCAGGATAATTGCTTGAACCTGGGAGACAGAGGTTGCAGTGAGCTGAGATCGCGCCACTACACTCCAGCCTGGGCAACACGAGCAAAACTCCGTCACAAAAAACAAAACAAAACAAAACCAAAACCAGGAGGAAAGTACTACATGTGAAATGGATTGTGCTAGCAGCACCCAGGAGTGAGGGATGAAGGTCTGGGAAGGCACAACATGCATCTTTAGGCTCTGCCTGAAACAGGAAACCTGGACCCCAAAGACAGGACTTCTTTGGGAACCCACTGGAAGTGCTCTTCAAACAGCAGTGGCACTGACGAAAGTGGTGTGTAGAAGGAAAGGGCATGAGGGAATCCCGTGGAAGTGAGGGAAGAAGGCACAGAGCCCAGGTGGTCTTGGTGAATTTGGAGGCTTATGGCCCCTAGGTACTGGGAGGTAGTGTGAGTGGTGACAATAATTGCATCTTTTAGTTGGATGGACCCGGATTCCAAACGTCTTCTGCCACCCCTGTCTGTGTGACCTGGGGGAAGTTGCTGTACCTCTCTGGGTTGTTGAAGTAACAGATACAAGAAAGCAGGTGGCATGCATCAGAGTCAGTAATTAATTGCTGTGAATTACCCACATCCCCTATATCAGTCTTCAGTTTCCACATTTTATATCCATTGTATGGCTGAAGCAGGGATAGCCTTCCCATTTTACAGATTTTCTCTGCTGTTTGTTTAACAGATATCAAGGTCTGCCAGGAGGAAAACAGTCCTAGCACTTGAAAAGTTCAGTGTGTGTGTGTGTGTTGGGGGAGGGAGGGCGCAGTGGGGGGCGGAGGGAAAGAGAGAGGAAACTGTTACAGCATGTGGTCAATGCTGTAATTATGGTGACCATGTTCTCCAAACCACAAATCAGGTCACATGGTCTGACAGAGGCTATTTTCTGCCTCCACTGAAGTCCAAACATGAAATCACATGTAGTTACACATTCATTGAATCACCTTTTCTTTTTTTAAAGAAGCAAATGACATGAAATTTGGATTGTCCTTGACAAATCCTGCTATATTCCCAGAAAATCACTAGAGCTGTGACTGGGGCCCATACAGACCTCTAGCAGGAGCAAGAAGGTTTCCTGGACCAAGCGCTACTTAAGTGGGACCTTGAAGGCTAAATAGGTTTCCAGGCAGAGAAAAAGGTGGTGGCCTGGATGCCCTTGGGACAGGACTTACTCTTCCTGCTCTAAAGACAGCCCTGGCCGGGTGTGGTGGCTCATGCTTATAATCCCAGCACTTTGGGAGGCCAAGGTGGGAGGATCACTTGAGCTCAGGAGCTCAAGTCCAGCCTGGGCAACATAGGGAGACCCTGTATCTACAATTTTTTTTTTTGTTTTTGAGACAGAGGTTCGCTCTTGTTGCCCAGGCTGGAGTGCAGTGGCGTGAATTCAGCTCACTGCAACCTCCGCCTCCCAGGTTCAAGCGATTCTCCTGCATCAGCCTCCCAAGTAGCTGGGATTACATACGTGCGTCACCATGCCTGGCTAATTTTTGTATTTTTAGTAGAGACCAGGTTTCACCATGTTGGCCAGGCTGGTCTTGAACTCCTGACTTCAGGTGATCCGCCCGCCTTCGCCTCCCAAAGTTCTGGGATTATAGGCATGAGACACTGCACCCGGCAATTCTTTTTTTTTTTTTTTTAAGAGACAAGGTCTCACCCTGTTGCCCAGGCTAGAGTGCAGTGATGTCATCATGGCTCACTGCAGCCTCGATCTTCCAGGCTCAAGTGATCCTCCTACCTCAGCCTCTCAAGTACCTGGGACCACAGGCGCACAACACTATGCCTAGAGTATGTATGTATGTAGAGACGGGATCTCCCTATGTTACCCAGGCTGGTCTTGAACTCCTGGGCTCAAGTGATCCTCCTGCCTCAGCTCAGCCACTGTGCCCAGCCTCTGCAAAATTTTTCTTTTTAAATTAGGTGGCACGTGCCTGTAATTCCAGCTACTCAGGTGGCTGATGTGGGAGGACTGCTTGAGCCTGGGAGGTCCAGGCTGCAGTGGGCCATGATCACACCACTGCACTCCAACGTTGGCCACAGAACAAGACCCTGTTAAAAAAAGAAGGAAAGGAAGAAGGGAGGGAGGGAGGGAGAGAGACAGAAAAGTAGCTTGCTGGGAACTGGTGGTGCTGGCTGAAGTAGGCAACAGTGTTTGTTTTCAGTTACTTTTCACTTTTATTGTTCCAAAGACCAGCCCCAGCCTCCTAGGAAACAAAATTGTTACAGACTAAAACAACGTGGTTACACTGCATTGTATCTTCCTATGCATTATGGCACTTTCTCACAGTGGACTGTATAGTCTTTGAGGACAGGAACCACATCTATCTTATCCATCTCTGTGTCTCCCTATTTCCCTTCTGCCACCAGGATGGTGTGAGGAAGACTATAGAAGAGGCACTAATAATTGTTGAATGAAGAGTGAAGTACCATTGATGGGCATTTTGTTAGGTAGACAGTGTCCTCTGTTTCATAATGAACCTGTGAACTTTCATTTCATCTGTTTATTCAGCAAGTATGTGCTGGTTGCCTACAATGTGCCTGGTGCTGTTTGGGGCACTGGGGCTCAGGGTGTCTGAGACACACACAGTCCTGCCCACATGGAGCTCACAATCTAGAGGGAGAGAGTGGCAGCTGACAGGTAACTATGAGGGTGATAAAGAGGGAGATGTGAAGTGTATACAGGAAGCCTGGTTTGGATTAGGGTCTGAGGAAAAGCCCAGGAGGAAATTAAGTTTAATCTGAGACTTATAGCTGGGGATGGTGGCATGTACCTGTAGTCCCAGATACTAGAGATGCTGAGATGGGAGGATTGCTTGAGTGCAAGAGTTCGAGGCTGCAGCAAGCTGTGATCTTGCTCACCGTACTTCAGCCCAGATGACACAGCGAGAGCCTGACACATTAAAAAAAAAAAAGGCTGGTAATCCCAGCACTTTAGGAGGCCAAGGCAGGCAGAGACAGGCAGATTGCTTGAGCCCAGGAGTTCAAGACCAGCCTGGGCAACATGGTGAAACTCTGTCTCTATAAAAAATTAGAAATTAGCTGGGCTTGGTGGCATATGCCTGAAGTCCGAGCTACTTGGGAGGCTGAGGTGGGAGGATTGCTTGAGCCTGGAAGGTCAAGGCTGCAGGGAGCCGTGATCACACCACTGCACTCCAGCCTGCAGGAAAAAAAGAAAAAAAAAAAAAATTTCAGACCTAAAGGATCACAATGAATCATTCATCTAACATTTAAACAGTCAACCCTCTATACCCACAGATTCTGAATCTGTGGATTCAACCGACCATGGATCGAAAATATATTTTTAAAAATTGTGTGTATTGAACATGTGCAGACTTTTTTTGGGTCATTATTCTCTAAAAAATATAGCAATTCTTTGCATACAATTTACATTGTATTAGGTATTACAAGTAATCTAGAGATGATTTAAAGTATATGGGAGGATGTGCATAGGTTATATGCAAATATTAAGCCATTTTATGTCAGGGATATCCACACATTTTGATATCCATGACAAGTCCTGGAATCATTCCCCCATGGATACTGAGGGACAACTGTTACTGTACAGTGCTTGTCCTGTAACAGATAACACACTAAGGTCTTTACATATTTAACTTATGTAATTCTCACAACAGCCCTGGGAGGTATGTTGTACTACTATTATCTACACTTTAGAGAGGAGGGCTGACCACAGAAAGTTTGAAAAACTGGCCCAAAGTCACATAGTTTATATGTGGCAGAGTCAGGATTCAAACCCAGGAAGCCTGGCTTGAGTCCATACTCTATTTTATTTTTTTTTATTTTAAACTCTAATTTCATGGCATATTATGGCATCCCTACTCTAAATGGGAAATTAGGTAAAGGGGAAGGTGGAGTATACTGCAGAGGGCGGTGGAGCCAATAAGGCAGACAAGGCAGATAATTTATCCTGGGAACTATGGGCCATTCTGGTGGTTTTAATTAGGAAATGGTCACGATGAGGTTGCAATAGAGTCAGAGAGAGGGAGAGACACAGTGAGGAGGCTGTAAACATGGTCAGGGCAGAGACCTGTGCAGCTTGGACTAGGGTGGTCGTGATAAAGAAGAGGGCCGGGTGCAGTGACTCACACCTGTAATCCCAGCACTTTGGGAGGCCGAGGCGGATGGATCACGAGGTAAGGAGTTCAAGACCAGCCTGGCTAAGATGGTGAAACCCCATCTCTACTAAAGATACAGAAAAATTAGCCGGGCATGGTGGCAGGTGCCTGTAGTCCCAGCTACTCGGGAGGCTGAAGCAGAGAATTGCTTGAACTCAGGAGGTGGAGGTTGCAGTGAACCAAGATCGCAGCACTGCACTCCAGCCTGGGCCACAGAGCAAGACTTCATCTCAAAAAGAAAAAAAAAAAAAGAAGAAAGAAAAGTGGGGTTGGGTTAGAGAAAAAAACTGGACGTAGGACCTATGGGACTGGCTCATGGATGGAATGTAGGGACGAGTGGAGCATCAGGTTTTAGGACTGAACGTGTGAATTGGACACACAGGAGGAAGAGAAGAAGCAGGTTGGTGAGTTCAGCCTTTGACTTGTTGGGTTGGAGCTGACTTTGGGACAGCCATCGAGGGTGTGAAGTGGGTAGTGGGAGCCACTTGGGGTCGAGGATGGAGTCTAGGCAGGGGGGCCCCTCAGCACAAAGATGGTCCTGTGGAGAGGGAGGAGCCAGGCTCTTAAGAGCAGTCTTCCTCAGAACCTCCCAGGGTGTGGTTAGAAATGCAGGTCCCATGCTTCACCTGGACCCACGGCAGCCACCTCCCTGGGTGGGGCCCGGGCCTCGCCTCCTTATAGGTTCTCCGGGTGACAATGAGTTGGAAGGATTTGGGCCCAGCTCAGTGAAGAGCAACTCGGAAGACCTGAGAAGATGAGCAAGGGCTGCCAGAGACATGGAGTCGCCCCAACTCACAGGCTGCCTCCAAATGCTATGGATCTGCCACTCCCCTAGTGAGCCAGCGAGCTCAGCTCCCTGACCTGACTGGCCTGCTGGCTTCCGGCCCTTCCCTTCCCCTCCACATTCCCACAGGTTACTCTTATCACCTCTTTCACCTGTCTGCTCATTCGGCCAGGCCCTCAGGATAAGGTCTAGTCCGTGGACCTTATCACACACAAGGTCACTCATCATCTGCTCCTGACCAGCTCTCCAGTTTTCTTGCTCATTTTTTCCTCCCTGCTTCCTCCATCCCCTTCCCCCATGCAACACTCTGCTTTTCCTGAGCCTTCCACGTGGTCTTTGCACGAGTTGTTCCTTGTGCTGGGAATGTCCATCTCCCCACCCTGATCCCATCCATTCTTTCTGACCCTGCTCAGAAGCTGCCTCCCGTAAAATCTCCTTCAATATGCTCCCCTCTGGCCGGGCACAGTGGCTCATGCCTGTAATCCCAGCACTTTGGGAGGCTGAGGTGGGTGGATCACTTGAGGTCAGGAGTTCAAGACCAGCCTGACCAACATGGTGAAACCCCATCTCTAATAAAAATACAAAAATTAGCCGGGCGTGGTGACAGGCACCTGTAATCCCAGTTACTCTGGAGGCTGAGGCAGGAGAATCGCTTGAACCCAGGAGGTGGAGGTTACAGCGAGCTGAGATCTCACCATTGCACTCCAACCTGGGTGACAGAGTGAGACTCCGTCTCAAAAAAAAAAAACAAAAAACAAAAAACAAGGCTCCCCTCTCTTCCTTAAGCCACAGCCCACAGCATTATACTATATCTCACCAGCAGGCACTCAGCTCCACCAGCCTCTGGACATAAGGAGGGACATACAGGTCATCTCCAAACAAATATGGACACTTCTTGGGAGTGCAAGCTCCTGTCTCTTTCAACTTTGCATCTGCCTTACCAGGAGCACAGTGCCTGGCACAGAGAAGATGCTCACAGGGCCTCATGCAGCTGGAAGGGACCCTCTAAGGCAGAAATTAGCATGACAAAGACCCAGACCATCTTCAAGGATTTTAGACTGCTGAGCACAGGAACACAGATCACCAAGGAGAATTTGCTGGTCTATGCTGATTACCCTCACCAAACTGGTAGAGTGACAGGACCATGTTCTAGGAAGTCACAAGCCTATCTCTGTATGTGGCCTGCAGTTTGGGCTTGTGGCCATCACCATCAGGTCCAGTCCTATCTGACTATACCCAGTCCAAAGATGTCACATGGTCACATATGGAAGTCAGAAGCTTGGTCCCATCTCCCAGCATCTCACTTTGTTAAGGCCTCCGCTTCTTTCCCCCTCTGTGATATGAGTAGGCTGACAGAAAGCCCCTTTCTTCAACACAAGGAGGTTGGCTTTTGGAGGAAACAGGAGTCTGTCCCACCCTTACGCATCTGACTTGGCTTCTCTGTCCTCTGCTTTGCTCTGGTGGCTTGTATATTTTTTGAGCTTTGTTCCTACAGTTAGATAATCTTGAGCCTCTGAAGATCCTTAGGATTCCACCAATCCACTGTTTTCCAAATTTGCCCCAGCCTTACCCCCAGACCGGCAGATTCAGGGACTCCAGGGGCCTGGCGATCTGCATCCTTAGCAAGCCTCTTAAGGGATTCACTCATCTAACCCCAACCACTGTTTTTTTTTTTTTTTTTTTTTTGAGCCGGAGTCTTGCTCTGTCACCCAGGCTCTCTGCAAGCTCTGCCTCCCGGGTTCATGCCATTCTCCTGCCTCAGCCTCTGAAGTAGCTGGGACTATAGGCACCCGCCACCACGCCCGGCTAATTTTTTGTATTTTTAGTAGAGACGGGGTTTCACTGTGTTAGACAGGATGGTCTTGATCTCCTGACCTTGTGATCCAGCCATCTCGGCCTCCCAGAGCGCTGGGATTACAGGCGTGAGCCAGCGTGTCTGGCCTTTTTTTTTTTTTTTGAGACAGAGTCTCACTCTATTGCCCAGTCTGGAGTGCAATGGCGTGATCTCGGCCCACTGCAACCTCTGCCTCTCAGGTTCAAGTGATTCTCCTGCCTCAGGCTCCCGAGTGGCTGGGATTACAGGTACGAACCACCACACCCGGCTAATGTTTGTATTTTTAGTAGAGACAGGGTTTCACCATGTTGGCCAGGCTAGTCTTGAACTCCTGACCTTGTGATCCACCACCTTGGCCTCCCAAAGTGCTAGGATTACAGGCGTGAGCCACCACACCCAGCCTTTTTTTTTTTTTTCTTTGAGACAGAGTCTTGCTCTGTTACCCAGGATGGAGTGCAGTGGCATGGCTCACTGCAACCTCCACCTCCTGGGTTCAAGTGATTCTCTTGCTTCATCCTCCTGAGTAGCTGGGATTACAGGCACCTGCCACCATGCCCAGCTAATTTTTTTTTTTTTTTTTTTTTTTGTATTTTTAGTAGAGATGGGTTTCACCATGTTAGCCAGGCTGGTCTCCAACTCCTGACCTCAAGTGATCCGCCCGCCTGAACCTCCCAAAGTGTTGGGGTTATAGGCATGAGCCACCACACCCGGCCTTGTATACTTTTTGAGCTTTGTTCCTACAATTGGATACTCTAATTTTTTTTTTTTTTTTTGATACGGAGTCTTGCTCTGTCACCCAGGCTGGGGTGCAGTGGCATGATCTCGGCTCACTGCAACCTCCACCTCCCGGGTTCAAGCGATTTTCTCCTGCCTCAGTCTCCTGAGTAGCTGGGATTACAGACATGCGCCACCACCCCCAGCTAATTTTTGTATTTTTAGTAGAGAGGAGGTTTCACCATGTTGGCCAGGCTGGTCTTGAACTCCTGACCTCGTGATCCGCCCGCCTCAGCCTCCCAAAGTGTTGGGATTACAGGCGTGAGCCACTGCGCCCGGCCCAGTTGGATAATCTTGAGCCTCTAAAGGTCCTTAGGAATCCACCAATCCACTGTTTCCCAGACTCAGGATCTCCAGGGCCGGGTGATCTGCATCCTTACAAGCTCCTTAAGGGATTCACTCATCCAACCCCACCCTGCTCATTTTACAGGCTGGCTCATGGGTGGCAGAAAGCCCTCCACTGGGAGCAGGCCGATCCGAGTACCAGCCTAGGCTCTCATTAACCTGCCAAATCATCTCATCTCTCCGAGCCTCATTGTTCCCATCTGCTTAACGGGAACAACCACTGTCATCCTGCCTAATTTTCAGAGTCCTTGGGATAGCTAGAATAACAGGGGTGGGGGGCAGGCTCAGCGGGAGAAGAGATTTGCACAAGGTCATTTACCTCTTCATCTGCTTTTTTTGTGCCAGGAGAGAGGATTCTGCTGGGAACAACTTGTTGGGAAAGATGACATTCTAGTAAACAATGAAACCAGTAAATGAACCACATAATCACGATAAAGGGGTTTTCGAGAGTCAGGGCAAAGGTGTGTGTTGGGGGCGGGAGGGTCTGCCCAGGAGGGGTCATTCTGGCAGAGCACTGGTGGTCGGGGAGCTCTCCCAGGAGGTCCTGGAGAGCTGTCACAAGCCCAGCGGTGGAAGAGCCTGGAGGCCCTCTCGAGCCCAGCCAGAGCGTTCCCAGGGCCCTCGGAGCCGCCGCGGGCGCGGGTCTTTGTCTCCCACATTCTCTCTGCCGCCTCTCCCGACCCCCAGCACTGTTTCGTCTCTGACCCCGAATAACTTGTTGGTTTCCCCCCGGGCTTTGTTTCCCGGGGGTCACCGCCTCGGGGACGCCGGGCAGCCGCCCCGGCCCTCGTGGGTCCTGCATCTGACAACCCCTCCGGCCCCCGCCCCCTACCCGCTCGGAGATAGGGGTCAAAGGCAGCCCGCGTCACGTGGTCGCCGAGCAGCACCGAATCGGCCGGGAGGGCCGAGGGAGAATCCGGGTGGAAGTCGAGAAATCCAGCCCCGATAGCAGCGCTCGGTCCCGCCCCGGCCCCCGCCCCGGGGCGCTCACCGCACGCCCGCCGGCCGCCCCGGCCTCCGGAGCTGTTCTCTGGCCGGCACCCACGCGGCATCACGGGATCGAACCCCGCTCCCAGCGGCCGCGATTCGGGGAGGTAGGCGCTGGGCCGAGGAGGTAAGGGGAGACGGGCTTGGGGGCTCTCGGCGCACGGGTACGCCCCTCTGGGCTAGGGGGCGAGGCAGCGCGCCCCAACCTTCAGTCTCCAGGGAGACCCCTCCCCGCTGCGGGACGAGGGGGAGGCTGCGAGCTACCCCGGCGCAGCGCCGGGCCGCGACTGGGGGCTGGGCACCGGGAGGGAGCGGGAGGGGGAGGAGAGCGGGCGGCAGGAGGCGGCGGCGGCGGCGGCGGCGTGGAGCGGGGGTGGGAGCGGCGGGAGGCGGCCGCGAAGGGGTTAACCCTGGCCCGGGCCGGAGCCCGGAGGCGCACGCACGGCCCGGGGGACCCAGGCGTCCCGCTCCTCGCCGGGAGCGCCCCTTCCCCCGAGTGGCGCCCCAGCCGTGGCAGGTAAGAGGCCGAGAGGGCCCGGGCCTGCCAGTCCCCTGTCGCCCAGCCGGTGGGGCCCGAGCCCGGCGTGCAGGCCGCGCGGGGCTCCCAGCGGCCGCCGGCGCAAGTTTGGTGCGGGCGGGCGCCGGGCGGGCGGGTGGAGTCGGCCGGGCCCCGCGCGCGGGGGTGGGAGGACAAAGGGTAGGGGGCCGCGCGGGGCCGGGGGCAGGCTGGGGTGCGGGCGAGGGCAGTGCGGCAGCTGTAGGTCACGGATAATGTCACTCACGAGGAATGCCCCCTCCCCCTCCCCTGCTCCCGAACAGGGGAAACTTTTGTCTAGCGAGGGAGGGGGTTAGAGGCCGGGTCCTGGCTTCGCGAAGGCTGAGGCAGCCGGACCGGTTTTCTGCGGGCTCTGAGCGGCCTGCTGTCTAACTCCCCTCCTCCCTCAGGGTCTCGGGAGCAAGAAGTTCTCCCTTTGCACGCAGCTCTTTAACGCCCTGGGACAGGGGTGAGGAGGGGGCGCCGGTGGGACGGGTGGGCTCTAGGACCGGCCGGGAATCTGGGGACTGGCCACTTGGCTCTTTGCAGATTCGAGCAGCCCGGTGTGCCCTGCGAGGCTAAGGGAATACAGAGCCCCACCCCCTGAACGCCCATTGTTGCCCTCCCCACCCAGGAGAGCTTTCAGAATGGCCTGCGGGCAGTTTTGCCCCCAGGTCTCTTCAGAGCGACTTGGCTGTTTGTCATTTTCCAGCGGTGTGACCTTGAGTGGGTTCCTTACCTTCCCCTAGCCTCAGTTTCTTCACCTGTAAAATGGGGAGAATGGTATTTGCTAGAATGAGGATGAGAGGAGTGTGTGGTATTTCAGTAAATGGTGTCATGCTTATATTCAACAAGTACATTTCACGTTTACTGTGTGTTAGGGCGCTGGACCAGTTCATTGCTTTACATACATTCTCTCGTTTAATTCTCCCGCATTACTATTAACCACATTTTACGGAGGGGCAAACTGAGGCGCAGGGTTGTAAAGGTCACACAGATAGAAAGTGGTGGAGCTTGGATTTTACCTCCCTCTCTCAGCCTGTGTCTCAACCACAGATCTCTACAGTGTCTTGCTGTGACAGCTCACAGTTTATTTCTCCTTTTTTTTTTTTTTTTTTTTTACAACTTTGGCCCTGTACAGTTTCATTTTCAATTGAAATTATGGGGACATCTGTCCTCTTCCCCATTTTCCCCACCCGCAGGTAATGCTCTCTTCTGCCTGCTACTTGTTCCAAGTGAGGTCTTGTGCCCTGGCTCTTGTTAGCATGGGCGCTGGAGCAGGAGGGAGGTCAGTTGGAGACTGGGCCTGGAACTCCGTAATGGTCCAAGTGCTGTTGCTGGCTGCTGTGTCTATGGCAGTGCGGATGGTGCAGGGAGAAGCCCGTCTCCCTGGCTCTGACTGGAGACAGTTGGTGGCTTTGTCAACAGGCCTCTCTCCCTAGCACCCAGGGACAGCCACATCCTTACTTTTCTTTCAGACCAGGTTACTTTCAGATCAGCAGGGGGCAGAGGTAGGGCAAGGTTGTTCTTGTGTAACTTGGCCATGGCAGGGGCTCTCATTGCTAACTAATAGACGGGTCTGGATGCCCAGAGTCCTTGAGGATAGTAATAGTGTCAGGATTGCAGAACCCTAATGGAGAATGCATGTGTGTGCAGGTCCCTGAGCCTAGCTAGCTCAGTATTGGGCACCCTGTAGGCCCTCAGTAAATATCCCACAAGTGAATACGTGAAGTGGCTTAGATTTCTGCTGGCTTTCACACCCTGGGCTGGCCCAATCATTTGGTGGGGGTGACATCTTATGAGTACTGATCAGGCTCTGATTGAGGTCCTTGAGTAATTACTTTAAAAATGGAAAACAAATTGCAATTTAATTAACAACATCTTAAATCTAGGGCTGAGAGAGAGTGTGGTGGGTGGGGGTAGATAATGAGAGAAGTTCTTGGGGAAGGAAAGTTTGTGCATTTCAGCCTGCTCCGAGGGGTGTTCCAGCACTGTGTCTGGGTTTTGCAGGGTTTGTAGGCTTTTTGAGGGCCCTGGAAATAGGGGGCCCTCCTGGGCTGATAGTTCAGCTTGTAGGAATAAATGTGGAAATTCCGTTGCTTTGCTGGACATTGAGGGGACTCAGAAAAGCAGGGCATTGAATGGAGGAGTTGGAAGGCTGACTCGTCATATGGTCAGACTGTCCTTGTCATTGTGGTCAGAGCGAGAGGAAAGGCCTCTGGGGGAATCAACAAGTAAAGGGAGGGCCCCAACAAGCAAGAGAACATGGATAGTGAGCCTCCTGTCACAAGGAGGTATGTGAGGAACAGTTTTGTAATCACAGGTTGAGGATGTGATCAAGAATTTAAGTTCGTAGGCTGGGGGCTGGCGTCTGACAAACTCACAAATGGGCTCTGGTCTAGGCAGCCCAGAGCTCTCTCTGCCCTAGGCTTTGGACCTGCTTGGCTGTGCTTTGGCCGGCCTTCCATGCTTTGGGACCAAAGCCAGGCCTGCAAGTCTCTGGAGGCTGGGCCGACTTCTACTGGCCTGGAATTTGGATTTGAGTATGGCTTGAAGTATCTGGACTGTTTGGAGGACTTGGACATTCTTTACTTGAAATGGAACATTAGGGTAATTTGTGAAATGTGTATGGAAAATGTCTGTGGCTGAGGGTGACAGGGGGCATGAAATGGGGTGCAGTCCTGCTGGATTCAGGAGAGGCTGTTCTGATGGGGGACAGAAGACAAGGATTCAAATGATGGCTATGGGGCAGGATCTGATCAGTTATAGATGGGTTTTGGAAGGTCAGTGGAAGGAAACGCTTTCTGCTTATTAATGTCAGCAAGGCCTCCTGGAGGAGGAAGTGTTTTCGAGGGTGCAGACTGCGGGAAATGGGACAATAGGAGAAAGATTAGATCATGGGGAGCCTGCAGTGCCCTGCTCAGGAGTTTGGATTTTATTCTGTAGCCTATAGAGAGGACAGAGGGTTGTAAGTAGCTCATTGACTCGATGCCTGTTCCTGTGCCTTGTGTCAGGCACCATGCCAGGCTCTTTACAGACACCCCATTGAAATATCACAATACTCTGCAAAGTGGCTGCTGCTGCTGGTCCCCTATCCCTGCCCCATTTTCAGATGAGGAAATAGAGGCTCAGAGGGGTGGAGTCACTTATAGAGCTGGAATTTGAACCCAGCCCTGAACTATTTCTGCCTTACTGTGTTGCTTCTCAGGGGTCTTTTGACCAAAGATGGGAACACGACTGGCAGAGTTAAGACCAGGCCAGAGATTGCGCTCATCATGGTCCCGCAGAAAGCTGACCACAGGCTGACTCAGGCAGCGGACTGACAGGGAAGGAGGGGGAAGCTGCAGGACTTTGTAGCTGTCTTGGCATTTGGGGTCGTCACAGGTGGTCTTAAGGTTTGGGGAATAACCCTTAAGGGGCAATATTACTGCTTTCAAATCCCTGAAAGGCCCTCTACAGGTAGGGGGCATAGTCTTGTCCTTCAGGGTTCCTGAGGATGGAGAAAGCAACAAGGGTGACAGCTCCAAGGAAGCTAGTCCGGAAGTAAGCTGCCCAGAAAGAAGGCAAGAACAGCATGGCTGAAGGTATGCAAAGAGCCTGGAGAGCTGCAGAGGCGGCAGGAGGATGCATCAGCAGGGGCAGGCCTGGGTGGCCACTCTCAGTTCCCTTTTCACCCAAGAATCTCAGCATTTGGATGGTGCCTGGCCCACCTCCACCCCCTGTTTTCTCATAGCTTTGGAGCTGCCCTTCCTGCACGTCCTGGGGAGTTCCATATGGCCTGGCCTGCAGAGCTCCACTGGGAGAGTCCTTGCCGTTTGGAATACACTCAGCCCAGCTGACTGTCAAGGGGCCCCTTGGGGATGTCTGGAGCAGTGGCCAGAGCTGGGCTAAGGACTGTGCTTTCACAGAGGATTTGAACCCTCTGCTTCCATTTCTCATCTGTGAAATGGGGTCAGTCTCTTTTTCCTCACCTGTGAAGAAATAAGGCTAAATCATGAATCAGGCTGAATCAGCAGGGCTTAGGGCAAAAGGGCTGGTGAGTTTGTGGATTTGAAAGTGAAGATGCAGGTGGGGGTTGTTCCCCTCCTTCCCTGCAGTGGAGGTTAAAGGAGGCTCTCTTGGTTTCTGGGGGTCACCAGCAAAGTTGCTTTCTCTGTCTGTGGGGCTCTTACAAAGCTCTGCCTCACAGCTTCTGTCTTGGAGGTGTGCTCAGTGGAAGAGGTGGATGTTTGGGGGCAGCGGTCCTGGACCCTGCGGCCTCAGGGCTAAAGCCAATTTGCCATCAAAATCCTTATCTAGATGGAGGAGAGTTTGTGCTAAGTTGCCTCCTGGCCCTTTTATTTCTACTCACCTTATTTCTTGAATACAGATTGGATTAATCTAATTTTAAAATGTGCATGACGAATGAGCATTTGTTTATTTGAGGGCAATGTATGGGAAGTGCCTGCTGTGTGACTGCAGGGCCCCCTCTCCCACTCCCCCTCAACCCTCAAGCAGAACTGGCCTCTTTCCCTCTCCCTGGCTGTACTCCTGGCCCCTCCTACCTCTACAAATCTGCTCATGGTGAAAGTGCTGCACTCCAGTCACTTCCCCTTGCTCACCCCAAAATCCTCCCTACCAGTGCACAGCTCCAGGGTCACCTCTTCCATGTAGCCATCCCTAATTCTCCAGAGCTGGCATTGCATGCTCCCTCCTTTACATGTGTAGAACCTGTTACCTGGACCTCTCATGGTGCCTTCAGCTCTTAGCTTTGAACTCTAGCTTCCTAAAGACAAGTCTTATCTCCTCTAGGCTCTGTACTCTGGAGGCAGGGGCTGCACATGACCGCTTTCCAATGGGGGTGGGCAGTGTTGTAGAGTGGAATCAAAAGTCCTGGGTTCAAATCACCATTCTGCTACTATTAGCTGCATGATCTAGGGTAAATTACCTAAATTTCCCTGGACATCAGTTTCCTCAACTTCACAATGGGGATAATAATAGTTCTGTTTTGTTAGGGAGGTTAAGGAAATCAGTGCTTTGACATAGTAAGTGTGCAGTAAGTAGAAGCTGTTCAATGATAACAGTTGTTATAATTATTGTTTGTAGCTAAAGGGGATCTGTCCTTTTAGAGATGAGAGAAAGAATCCCTGGAATTTGAGTTTCTGAACTTTCTGCCTAATGGCCTGAGATGGCATGTGCAGATGAGGAAACTGAGGCCTGGAGAGATAGAGCAATTTGCATGGCATGTGGGAACATCTGGTTTCATCTAGGAAGCTGGACAGGATTTCTTTTCTTTGTTATGCCTCTGTTTTTCCTCTTCCTTCCTGTCGTCAAGCCTAAGGTGCTCAAGTTCCATGGGCTCAATCTCCTCCCTGGTGACCATGTTGAAGGATGTGTAAAGATTACACCAGATAAATTGGGCTGGCTGAGAAGGTCCCGCTGGGCTGGAGGCCCTGTGACTGTCCTCGTAACCAGGGACCCGTACCCCAGACTGCATGGGCTGGAGCTTTTTGAGGCCTCCCACACAGTCTCACTTTGCCTGGGAAGGGGGAGAGGATGGCGGCAGAGACAGGTGACATGGGCTTGGTCTTGGGGCAGGTGACTAGAAGATCCAGACAGAGCAAAGGTTGAGAGCCAGGCTCTGGAGCCAGGTGGCCTGCGTTCAGGTCCCTGCTGGGCTGCTTCCTATGTGTGAGACCTTGGGCAAGCTGTTTAGCTCTTCCTCTGTACAAAGGGGATGATGATTGTCCCCATCTGACAGGATTTAGAAAGATAACACACTGTGAGCCCAATCTATATGAATTGTCATTATTGTTGTAGTTGATATTATTAACTAAGGAGCTCATTTAATCCTCACAACAGCAATGAGAGATATGCACTATGATTATTCCCTTTTAGCAGATGTAGCAACCAAGGCTTAGAGAGGTAGGTGGCCAGCCTGGAGAAGTTTAGTCCCAGGGGATTACAGTCAGGGCCCGCTGCTTTCTGAGGGGTTGCTCTGGCCAGAGGAGGTAGACTTGTTGTGTGAGGTGCTGGAGGGCAAATCCAATGGGTAGATGGGCCAGGAGAGGCTGACTTCAACTCAGTGTAATGAGGAGACTTAAAAAAAAAATTAGAGCAAGCCAAGATGGAAGGGATTGTGTCTGCAGGGAGCGAGCTCCCTGTTTCTGGAGGTGGGAGCAGAACCCTGGAGCTCATGTGATGAAGAAGTGGTGGGGATTCTGGCCTCATTCAGACCTGAGGTCTGGCTCCACGAGGGAGGGCTTGGATTTTTATCATCCTAGGCTGTCCAAGGGGTCGGCCTGTCTGGGCAGGTCCCAGGGTGGCATTAGGTGGAGGTTTGCTATAGTCATCGCTGCACGGCAGCCACCTCTGGTTTACACCACCAGCCTTGCAAGTATGACCTGCCCAGGCAGAGGCCAGATGAGGAGAAATGAGTGTTGTCATAGCAGGGCCTTTACTCATGCTGCATCCTCTGCCTGCATTCATTCCCTCCCCCTCTCCTTATGCCCGGGCAACTCCTGCTAATGCTTCTGTGAGTGTAAGCACCATCTATTCATGGAAGCTCTCCCTGATCCACCTGCAGGCTAAGTCAGTGGTTCTGAAAGTTGGGTTCTGGATCAGTAGCGTCAGCGTTACCTGGGAACTTGTTAGAAGTGCAGATTATCTAGCTCTATACTGGACCTGCTAAATTAGATACCCTGGAGGGTGGGATTCAGCAATCTGTTTTAAGAACCTTCCCGCTGATTCTAATGCATGCTGAATTTTTTTTTTTTTTTTCTTTTTTTTGAGGCAGAGTTTTGTTCTTGCTGCCCAGGCTGGAGTGCAATGGTGCGATCTCGGCTCACTGCAACCTCCGCCTCCCAGGTTCAAGTGATTCTCCCATCTCAGCCTCCCAAGTAGCTGGGATTATAGGTGCCTGCCACCATGCCCAGCTAATTTTTGTATTTTTAGTAGAGACAGGGTTCCACCATGTTGGCCAGGCTGGTCTTGAACTCCTGACCTCAGGTGATCTGCCCATCTCGACCTCACAAAGTGCTGGGATTACAGGCATGAGCCACCGCACCTGGCCGCGTGCTGAATTTTAAGAAATACTAGGATAGATCATTAAAAAAAAAAACTGATGCCTGTTTCCTTGGGCTCTCTTGTTTTCAGCATATTCAGTCACCCAGCAGATGTGGGGGACCCAGAGTAAAGCCCAGGTTCTCACCACCCTGTATTCAAGGATCCCCCATCTTGTAACAGCTCCCTATCCCCCAGGAAACAATCTCGTGCACAATGATGGGATACAGCAGAACCCCAACATGATTATAGGAGCCAGTGCTGGGGCAACATGAGGAAGGCAGGATTGGGGAGCTGGAAGAGCAGGGGAGATTTTGTGGGTGGCAAGCATGGGTGCCAGAGACATGGCAGCTCTCTTCTGGGGCTGGGGCCAGGGCAGGGGTTGGGCAGAGAGCATGGGCTCTGCCTTAAATGATAGTGTGCTTAGGGCCGGGCGTGGTGGCTCATGCCTGTAATCCCAGCACTTTGGGAGGCCGAAACGGGTGGATCACCTGAGGTCAGGAGTTTGAGACCAGCCTGGCCAACATGGTGAAACCCCATCTCTACTGAAATACAAAAATTAGCTGGGCGTGGTGATGGGTGCCTGTAATCCCAGCTACTTGGGAAGCTGAGACAGGAGAATCGCTTGAAACCGGGAGGTGGAGGTTGCAGTGAGCCGTGATTGTGCCACTGCACTCCAGCCTGGGCAACAGAGCAAGACTCCATCTCAAAAAAAAAAAAGTATAGTGTGCTTAGGTGTGTATATGCACATGTGTGTGTGGTGTGGGTGCACACATGTGCGATTACAATGTCCATATGTAGTCTGAGGGGGCTGAGTGGCCTTAACTGCTATCAATCCAGTGGTTTTAAGCATCTCAATAATTTTTTTCCTTTTTTTTTGAGACGGGGTCTCACTCTGTCACTGAGACTGGAATGCAGTGGTGCGATCTTGGCTCACGGCAACCTCTGCCTCCCAGGTTCAAAGGATCCTCCCACTTCAGCCTCCTGAGTAGCTGGGACTATAGGTGTGCACCACCACGCTCAGCTATTTATTTGTGTGTATTTTTTGTAGAGATGGGGTTTTACCATGTTGTGCAGGCTGGAATCCAACTGAGCTCAAGCGACCCTCCCACCTTGGCCTCCCAAAGTGTTGGGATTACAGGCATGAGCCACCGCACCCGGTCAGCATCTCAATAATTTCTTTTTCTTTCTTTGTTTCTCTCTTTTCTTTTCTTTTCCTTTCTCTTTCTTTCTTTCTTTTTCTTTCTTTTCTTTTCTTTTCTTTCTTTTCTTTCTTTCTTCTTTCCTTTTTTTTTCAGAGTCTCACTCTGTTGCCCAGGCTGGAATGCAGTGATCTTGGCTCACTACAACCTCCGCCTCTCAGGTTCAAGCGATTCTCCTGCCTCAGCCTCCCGAGTAGCTGAGATTACAGATGTGTGCCACCACACCTGGCTAATTTTTGTATTTTTAGTAGAGACGGGGTTTCACCATGTTGGCCAGGCTGGTCTCGAACTCCCAACCTCAAGTGATCCACCTACCTTGGCCTCCCAAAGTGCTGGGATTACAGGCGTGAGCTACCGCGCCCGGCCTCAGTAATTTTTTTTTTTTTTTTGAGAGGGAGTCTTGCTCTGTCACTCAGTCTAGAGTGCAGTGGCGCGATCTCAGCTCACTGCAACCTCTGCCTACTGGGTTCAAGTGATTCTTCTGTCTCAGCCTCCCGAGTAGCTGGGACTACAGGCACACGCCACCACACCCAGCTAATTTTTGTATTTTTACTAGAGACAGCATTTTGCCATATTGGCCAGGCTGGTCTTGAACTCCTGACCTCATGATCCACCTGCCTCGGCCTCCCAAAGTGTTGGGATTACAGGCGTGAGCCACTGCACCCGGCCTAATAATTTTATTTTTTTATTTTTTATTTTTTTTTGTGATGGAGTTTCACTTTTGTTGCCCAGGCTAGAGTGCAATGGCACGATCTGGGCTCATTGCAACCTCTGCCTCCCAGGTTCAAGCAATTCTTCTGTCTCAGCCTCTTGAGTAGCTGGGATTACAGGTGCCTGCTACCCCACACGGCTAATTTTTGTATTTTTAGTAGAGACAGGGTTTCATCACTTTGGTCAGGCTGTTCTCGAACTCCTGACCTCAAGTGATCTGCCCGCCTCGGCCTCCCAAAGTGCTGGGATTACAGGCATGAGCCACTGCGCCCGGCCTTAATAATTTTAATGATGATGATCATAATTGCTGCTCACATTTATTGACAGCTTATAAATGCTTGCTGGGCACTTCCATGTCACCTCATCAGAAGTAATCCCCAGGACAATCCTATAGGTAGGCACTATCATCACTATTATTGTCCCCACTTAATAGATGAAAATACTGAGGCCACACAGCTATAAAAGGATAGATCTAAGAATTCTGTGGAGATATATAGAGTGCTTAAAGGCATGATCTCATTGGAAGGAGAGCAGTAGGGGATTGTCATGGAGTGTTTGTATAGTAGGCACAACTTACGGTGATTTTCTAAAGATGTCCCCAAATATATATTTTGTCAAATGAGTGAATTATGCTTTGGAGGAAGGTGGATGGGATTGTGTTGGGGTGGTTAGGGCTCCAGCCTCCAAGCTGGGGCTTCCACTGGAGACGTTGTTCTCCTGTTTTGTGGATGGGCTGTCTGAGGCTTAGAGATTCAGTGGTGAGCTCAAGGTTCCACTGCTAGGGCAAAAGAACAAATCAGAGAGATAAAAGTGGATCTCTAACTGGGCATGGTGGCACGTGCCAGAAATCCCAGCTACTCGGGAGGCTGAGGTAGGAGGGTTGCTTAAGCCCAGGAGTTCAAGACCAGCCTGGACAACATAGTGAGATCCTGTCTCAAACAGCAAAAAGAGTAGATCTCCTTTGGTTCTAACAAGAGGGGATGTGAGATTCAAGATCAGAGCCCACTGTCCACTCTGCTGTCTTTTCCTGCCTCAGTGTGCCCAAGCTGCTGCCCAGGAGCCCAAGGGTGGGCAGTCTTTCTCTGACACAGGAACCCCTTCACTTCACATTTAGGGGATTGAAGCCTAGTGGAGCAGGGACTCACCCACGGCCACACAGGGGGTCAGAATTACTATTGAGGCCAGAATCCAGAATTGTTTCGGTTCCAACCAGGAAGGGGTTTGTTTTCCCAAAACCTGTCCCTACCCCACCCCTTCTTTGGCAGGCGGAGTAGCTGTCGCCCTCAGGGTGGCCCAGAGCAGTGCTGGGGGTAGAGATGAAGGTGCCTTGTGAAGACGCTGCCAAGAAGGGGTGGGGCAACTTCCAAGAGGAAGAGCACCAAGAAGCCCAAACCCCAGACGGAAACCAAATGTATTTTCTGGGCCCTGAGAGGATATTTGGAACAATGGAGGTGGGATGAGGGAAGTTAAAAAGGGCTTCTTGATATCCTTAGAAAAAAAAAATACAGGCTTTAAGTTTGACTTTTGTTTCTCTGAAGGATGTTTGTGTAACTTTCTGAAGGCAGGATCCCAGCACTCTGTGAAGCTTGTCAGATGCTGTTTTTTTGTTTTTTTAAATTTTTATATTTTTTTGAGACAGAGTCTTGCTCTGTCGCCCAGGCTGGAGTGCAGTAGCGCGATCTTGGCTCACTGCAGCCTCCATCTCCCGGGTTCAAGCGATTCTCCTGCCTCGGCCTCCCAAATAGCTGGGATTACCGGTGTGTGCCACCACACCCAGCTAAATTTTTTTTGTATTTTTAGCAGAGACGGGGTTTCACCATATTGACCAGGCTGGTCTCGAACTCCTGACCTCAGGTGATCTGCCTGCTTTGGCCTCCCAAAGTGCTGGGATTACAGGCATGAGCCACCACGCCCGGCCATTAGGTGCTGTTTTTATAGATTCAGGGCTTTGGAGCTGGGAAGGACTCGATCAAGTAGTCTCCTCACTTTATAGTTGGTGAAATGGAGGCTGAGAGGTGGGGGGCCTGCTTGAGGTCACACAGTGAGGCAGCCGAGGTCTTGGATCTTCCCATGTGTTGCAAGAGGCTGTCCATCTTGACTTACCACCTCCTGGGACCTGGCTGGCATGGGGGCTGGGCGGTCACTGATGAGGGGTTCCCTTCAAAATGCTCACTGCTGCTGGGGATAGGGTAAGGCCAGGTCTGGTCTTGGGCAAGATGAGCCCACTGGTGGGGAGAAGGCTGAGATGGTGCACCTGGTAATGCCACCCTCATCCAGATGCCAGGCCCAGCTGTGCACCGTCTGCCCAGCAGCTGGGAGCTGTGAGTCACACCCAGTGGATACAGAGGCGCAGGCCATTGTGTGCCGTGATTCATTCTGTTCTCCCGGCCCCGAAGGGATGACGAGGCCCTGAGCACCGATCCATGCCCACTCCTGTGGATGAAAGCTGATATGAGGAGGCCCAGGGGACCTGAGGGAGTCGGCTCCCTCTGCTACCTCCTGTCTCTTGAGTATCCTGTGATCGTGACCTGTCCATTCCCACCAGTGCAGGGGTCCGTGAGCCCCCAAAGGTGCAGTGAGTTGTAGGCATTTCTGTGTTTTCTTTTTCTGAAGAAAGAGTTTGTTGGTTTCATCAGATCATCAGAAGGCTGGGTGTCCCTGTGGAGTGCTGACAGGGGGCCGTGTGCACTGCGGGCTTGAGAAATGGTGGCAGCGTGGTGCAAGTAGAAAGTAGCCTGGTGGCAGTGCAGCATCCTGGGTCAGGGTGTGGTCTTGGAGACGGGCTGTTGGCTTCTGAGCTGGCTCCTCCACTTAGGAGCTGTGTGACATTGGGTAAGTTACTTTGTGCTTCCTCAGTAAAATGGCAATAACAGTATTTATCTCATGGTGTTATAGTTAGACTTTTAGGTAAGTTAATGTTTGTAAAGGACTTATCTCGTGCTTGGTACAAAGTAATCATTTGGTAAAAGTTTGCTGTTGGTAGTTCTAGCTCTGCTGTGAATTTGCTGAGTGATCTTGTAAGTGCCTGATCCTGGGGTCTTAGTTTCCACCCCTGGCTCCGCACTCTGTGTTGGGCTTTCTAGGAGCTGCAGGACCAGCTTAGAGAGCAGGGGTGGGCAGGGGAGGTAGGGGAAACCCTTTCTGCATTCTGGGACTCCCTAGCCCAGGCCCTCCCTGGCTTTGTCCTGAGGCAGGGTTATGTAACCAGCCGGGTCTGGCCAGGCAGGGCACGATTCTCAACCTCCTTTTGTCCCTCCATTGTCTCTTTCGCTCCCTTCCCCCAACGGAGCTGTCATTAGCTGACCTGTTCCTCAAACTCCAGGGATGAAATTGGACCCTTGCTATTCTGCCACCAATTGATTTAGTTTAGTCCAGAGGTTTGCTGGGCTGGCAGCCCCTCCTCCCACTACCTGGGGACAGCACTAAACTGATACCTCTATGCCTGCTTCATGCCTCCTTTTTGGGGAGGAAACACAGGAGTCTAGATGACTTGGGCTCTTGGTCCAGCCTGCCAGGTTGTAGGGACAGGATGTTCCTGCCTATGGCCTCTGTAGTTCTAGAGGTACACCCCACTCCCTATCCAGGATTCCTTCCCCAGAAGAGCCTTCTCCATCCTTGCAGCCCAGCACCAATGCCTTCTCTTCCAGGAAGCCTTCCAAGGTACCTCAGCTGCAGGGAAGTTGGCCTCTACTGAGCTCCACAGTGTGTTCTCTGTCCCTTTTAAGAAAACAGAGGTCACAAACTGGCAGGTCACATTTGCCCTATGGGCAGATTTTGGTCCATGCCAAATATTGAGCTGGTTGCCAACCAGAGGTTTTACATAAAAACTCAGACTTCTGGCTTTATTTCAAAAATTGGAAGATAGGAAAACCTTGAGCCTACATTCTCCAGGGGTCATTGCTGGAGGTGAGGCATGTACACTTCACCCCATCCCCAGCCAGCCATTTCATATGCTTACATGATCTTTCTGGTCACTGGAGGCATCTGAGTTTGCAACCCTGTCCTTAAGCCATGAACCACTTTCTCTCTCCTACATTGTTCCTATGTCGGCTCTTCTAAGGCAGCGGGTGTAGGGGCTGTGGGCTGAATCACCTTTGTGTCCCTTGAAGCATGGAAGCATTGGAGCATCATGCTTAGGCTCAGGACGGTGTCCCCAGTAGGAGCATAACAAGTGCTTCCTGTGTGAAAGCAGGTGTGGCCATGGTCTATCCCTCCAGCTGTGAAGGTTCCATTTGCTAGAGGCCTCTGGGTCAGCCTGCTCTGTGACCCTCGAATCCTCCCCCAAGATAAGCTCTGCCTGCTTAGCCAGTGACCCAGGCGGCTTCTTAAGCTGCAGATAACAGTCCCTGAAAGGGCGGGCCCCACCCTGCAGTGTAACCAAGGAGAGGAGCATCCACCTGCAGCTGTCACCAGGTCTTACTCTCATGGTGGGCTTGGAGGAGTTTAGGGAGGGGAGGACTGTGCTCAGCAGCCTTCAGAAGATATCAGGTCCAGACCTCTGTGTGCTGAGGCCAGCAGGGTGAAGAGGGGTGTGGACCAGTTCAGATGTTTACTGGCCTGGGCTTCTTCTCCATTGGTCCTCTCTGTGCTTTCTCCTCCTAGAGTATGTTGCTTTATCTGACAGCTCCCTTGTCCAACTGTCTGTCCAGTCAAGGTTTATTTAACTCTTTCAATTGAAATCTTAAGTATTCCCTGGGGCCTGCTAAGATGTCTTCTCCTGGAAGAGGTCTTAGCTGAGAGGTTGCAATTGTTCTGGCTACAGGAAAAACCTGGGAAGCTTGCAAAAATGCATGCAGATTGCTGCCCCCACCCGCTGCCTCCTGCTCTGATTCTTTCATTCTAGGGTGTAGCCTCCCCATCCTGAGAACATTCAGACCAGGGGGTCTATAGACCACTCTTTAAGGACTGTCTTAGTGCATGGAGCCCAGGGCTGGTAGGGAGGAGCCTTGGGTGGCTGTTGTGCTGGGCAACATTAACCATGCCCCTTTCTCTCTCTGGGCTACTCTTTTGCCCCCTGTGCCAATGTTCTGGGCTTCCCCAGTTGTCGTGGCTGAGTGCAATGTGAGCTATCCTTGGAGAGGATAACACAGAGTGGATTGGGGCAGGTGCCAGTGTCTGGGTGGGGTGAGGGCTGCCAGTCCTGGCCCCACCCTAGCCAGGCCCAGAGGAGTTTCACATTCACATTAGGGAACAGGTCAGGAGAGGAGGCAGACTGAAAGCCTGGCTCAAAGTGGGCAAGTGCTGTGCCCCTGGTATCAGGCCCCATAGGGAAAGCCTGGCCTGGGTGGCCCGGTGACCTGGCCACAGGCTGAGGGGCTCTCCTGCTATGTGGTCCTGTGGCAGGCAGGCTGAAATATCAAGTGCAGGCATGAACAAGCCATTTCCAGCCGGGTAAACTGAGGTACATAGAGGGAAGACACTCTCCTAATGTCACATGAGTGGGTGGAAAGCTGGGCTGGGACCCCAGGTCTTCCAATGCCAGGCAAGGCCACACTCTTCCATCTCCACCTCCCTCTGCAGGGCCAGTGGCAGATCACCTAGCTGGGACAATCATCTGATTGTCTATGACGACCTAGTTAGAGCCTGGAAAAATGAACCATCGTCACAGCCACCCTGGAGGCATGAAACCGGTTGGGTGTGCAAATTACCCCTCAAACATCCTCCATCCCATTTTTTGTTGTTGTTGTTTTGTCTTTCCTTAAACTATCTGATGGGACAGCTGCCTCTGTGCCCGCTTCCGCCTGGCACTGGGCTTCGTGCTCTTCATTCTGAGAACAAAGCTTCCTTCTGACGGTCCTCCTGCTGACCACAGGAAAAGGGCAAGCGTAGCACCAGCCTCCCTCCTCTGCCTCCTCTTGCTGGGAGCATGGGGTAGGCAGCCTTGGATGGATGCTGGAAAGGCCGTGAAGGTGGGTGGCGGTGGTCCAGTCCACATTCCCTCTGGCAGCCCAACTGTCAGGACTCAGAAGTTCTCCCTCATGGCCAAAAGGAGAGGCCAAGGCACCGGACAGGGACAAACGTAAAGTCTTGTCGTCCATTGGTCCAAGCAGTCAATTGGACTAGAACAGGACTGGGAATTTGGCTGGGAACTGGCCAGGCGAAAACCCTCAGGGTTTTAGCTGGCCCAGGTTGAGTCTTGTATCAGCCTCTAGCCCCTGGTCTGTAGGGGCTGTGTAAGCCTAAAGGAGTGTTCAGATGAGGGAGACAATAGTCCCTCATTCAGTATATTTGTATTAAACATCTACTTTGGTCCAGGCTCTTTTCTAGAACTGGGATGCAGCAGTGAACAAAACACATGGAGACCCTGTTTTGGACGTGGGGCTGACATTTGAGTGGTGGGATGAAATGAACAGCCCAACAAGCTCACTGTCAGGTGGTGAGATGTGCCTGGAAGAAAAATAAAGCTGGCTGTGGGTCAAGAGTGTGACTTGGGGGAGTGACCCAGCCATGTCAGGTGGTCAGGATGGTCCCTGGTGAGGAGCAGTAGACTCAGGGAGGGCGGCCCACGGGAAATTGAGGGAAGAATTTTCCAGGCAGAGGGGGCTGCAGGGCAAAGGCGCCTGGAACTGGAGGGCATGGGTGGCCAGAGGCAGGGCTGGAAGAATGAGAGGATGGTGGAGGAGAGGGGCCAGAGGGTATGTGGAGACAGGTAGGGCCTCTTGGCCATGGGAGGACTTTGTTGTTTGAGTCTGAGTGGAGGGGAAGCTGCTGGCGGGCCCGGTGTGAGTACTGACTGGTTTGGGTACACGTTGTAGAGAGACTGCTGGGGGTGAGGGTGGACGCAGGATGACTGGCTGGGAGGCTGCTGCAGTCTTGCCACGAGAGAGGTTGGGCGAGTCAGTGGTGGGTGGGGACGGCGGGGGAGCAACCAGGGGTTGGTTCTGGATTTATTTTTCAGGATGAGCTGATGGGATTTGCTGATGGATTAGATGTGGGGTGTGAGAATAGAGTGTTGACCGCAAGGTTTCTGGCTTGAGGAACTGGAAGGACAGTTGGACATTATTGCTATTTACCAAGGCAGAGAAGGCTGTGGGACAAGCAGGTTAGGGGAGAGCAATTAAGATTTGGGGTCAGCTGTGCTGGGGTGGGGCTTATGCTGGTGGGGGAGGGGCATGGTGCACATGGGTGCTGGGTCCTGCATGTTCCTGTTGCTGTCAGGAACAGCAACAGGGGTTGTGTGAGGAGCCCCAATGCTAGGAGTCTGTTCTGTAAGAACAAATGTTTCCTGGTCCCTTCATGTCCTTTTCTCTCTCTGCAAACCTCCCTCTGCTTTTCTCTTCCTTTTGGACGAGGAAAAAGGCAGATTCTGAAGCCTCATTGTCACTGTGATGGTCCTAGCCTTTCTGCCTGGCACGCCTCCTGACAGGGAGTTCCTTCTGGGGTAGGCAAGGTGGGGGGCGGAAGGGTGGGGTGGAAGTTCAGGCCTTATCCTGGCTCTGCTACCAACAGAGCTCTTTGCCTTGGTTTCCCTTCGTGTATGGAGAAGGGTTGAGGTGGCCCCAGGGTTCTGAGGGTGGCAGGGAGTAGTTGAGGAGGCCACATGGCACAGTGGTTAAGAATCTGGGCTTGGGGCCAGGCAGGCATGGGCATGAATCCTTGCCTGCTGCTTGGCTGTGAGACTGTGGACGAATAACATAACCTCTCTGAGCCTCAATTTTCTCATCTGTAGAAATGGGCCAGTGATAGTACCTGACTCACAGGGTTACTGTGAGGTTGAATGAGGAAATGTCCATAAAGCACTTAGTGCCAGGTGCGGTGACTCATGCCTGTAATCCCAGCACTTTGGGAGGCTGAGGCTGGTGGATCACCTGAGGTCGGGAGTTCGAGACCAGCCTGACCAATATGGAGAAACCCCGTCTCTACTGAAAATACAAAATTAGCCAGGCATGGTGGCGCACACCTATAATCCCAGCTACTCAGGAGGCTGGGGCAGGAGAATCACTTGTACCTGGGAGGTGGAGGTTGCTTGTGGTGAGCCGAGATTGTGCCATTGCACTCCAGCCTGGGCAACAAGAGTGAAATTCTGTCTCAAAAAAGTACACAAACAAAAAAATAAAGCACTTAGCAAGGCCCTGGCATATAGCACACCTAGTAAACCAAGGCCTCTGCTCACAGTGACCCATGCAGGCAGGCAGGTAAGGGGCTTGGCCTAGTGAGTGGGAGGAACCGTGGGAGGTTATTGAATAGGAGCATGCCAGGCATGTGGTTTGATGGGGCAGCTGTGAGTGTGGAGACTTGAGCTGAGTTTTCTTAGCAAGTCCAAGAGCCCCTTCCACCTTCCAGAGTGAGAGCTGCGGGCCGGCCCTAACGGACCATCTTCCTTTCCCTAGCCAAGGGTCTTCATTGGCTTGGCATGGGCAGCCTCTGTTTTGCACAGGTCCCTTGGGGTGGGGTGGTCATTTTCCTTAAGGCCTCCTATAGGACCCCTTGTCTCTATATCCCAGTGGCCAGCCTTAGGGAAATGTGAGGGAAGGGCTTTGGGGGGGTGTGACATCAAAGGGATTTAATTTACGTGTAGGTAGGGCTCTGGACAGGGCTGGTGGGTCAGGCGGATCCTGGAGTGGCAGTCCACTGGACACTGGGAGTGACCTCGGTTTCTGGTCTGCATCCAGGCTGGGTGGTGCTTGCTCCAGCAGAGCCGTGGAGAGGTTGACAATGGGCGGAATGTGGCCCCTTCAGAACCCACACTTCACTGGTGCCCAGGCATGCCAGCCAAGCCCTCTGCTTCTGCAAGCCTGTTTCCCAGCAGTTGAGCTGTGCCAGGACAGCCAAGGACATTTCAGAGTCCCCACGGCTCATAGCCAGGCTGTCACCAGGCATTGCTTATTTTCCCAGGGCCCAAGAGTCTTCAGGGATGGTGGGGGTTCTGGAGATATTCCAAGGACTTTTCTTAACAGCTTGGTAAATTGAGGTCTGGAGAGAGCAAGGCACTTGACCAAGGTCTCACAAGGCCGCCTCCGTCATATCTGTCACTCCCCTCTGTTTCCGTGTCCTCTGCACAGACTCCTGGCCTTCTGCCTGGACGTTTGTAACAACCTCCCTCTTGTGGGCTCCCTAAGAGCTTTGTTTGTCCTCCATTATCGTAATCTTGCCATAATCTGCCAGATGCACACACTATTTGATGTGTCTACCTCCTGTCCCCTCCACTGACTGCCCGTGACAGAGTCTCCCCGACAGAGCTGTGCAGCATGAGGTTTAGGCCCCAGGCTCTGGAGCCAGTCTGAACTCTGTTTGGATGCCAGCTCTGCCCCTTCCTGGCCTGGTGACCTTGGGCATGATACCCTACTTTTCTGAGCTGCTGTCTTTGTGAAATGAAAACAGTAGCAATACTTAGTTGATAGGAACGTCAGGACAGTTAAATGGGATAACGTGTGAAATGCAGAGTACAACACCTGGTACCAAGTAAACTCTCAGAAATGGTCATCTTTGTCCCAAAGGCCCGTCAATTGGTTGAACTGGAAAGTCGTGAGCATGGAGGAGTAGACCCAAGCTTGGACTGGGAGGCAGAGAATGTGGGCTCCAAGTTCATCTCAAACATTGTGTTCCTGTGTGCGTGTTGGGAAGCCACTTATCCTCTGGAAATCCCACTTTCCTTTTCTGAGAAAGGGGGAAGAAATCCCTGCTATACTTTAATGAAGTTGGCATGTGATACCACAGCAATGCCTGTGAAAATGCTTTGCATCTGTGTAATGATTTAAAAATGGCACAGCGGTGGCTGTGGTGTGCTGATGGCGATGAGGGCATTGTAACCACAGTGGTGGGCAGCTGGCTGGGCTGGAGGCTGGTTCATCTGTGGAATGCTCGGTGCCCACACGGACTTCCCCATCCCAGCCTACCTGCTCCCGGCTGTCCACCAGCCTGCCTTCACATTAGTCCCGGCATTATATGCTAGAAAATGTGGGAGGTGCAAAGAGCTGATGGCATTTCCCCAGCCCTGGTGGGTTTTCTGTTATCTGTGGCTGATGCCATGGAATGTGGGGATTAAGAACCAGACAGATGCTGGTTCGAATCTCAGCTAAGCACTTCCCAACGGGGACCTTAAGCAAGTTGCTTAATCTCTGTGGACCTCAGGCTCCATATTTGTAAAATGAGGCCATGATCAAGTAGAGGCCAAGCATTTAACAAAGAGCCCAGAACATAATGGCATCAGGTGGTTGTATAATGTGTATTCTGCCTGGAACGTGGTCACTGACAACGTGGTGACTGACAGGTTATTGATGGCAGGAAGCTGGGGCCACTGTGCCCATTTCTGGGGATTTGCTGCAGAGGTCGGTTATGCTCCCTGCAGAATAACCCAGCTTAGATTTAGGAGGGTCTATGGAATCACATGGCATGATTCAATTTTTTAAATTAATTTGTTTTTTAAAATTTTATTTTTTTTAGAGATGGGGTCTTGCTGTATCTCCCAGGCTGCAGTGCCATAGTGCAGTTGTAGCTCATTGCGGCCTTGAATGCCTGGGCTTCCAGCAATCCTCCTACCTCAGCCTCCTGAATAGCTGGGACTACAGGCTCGTGCCACCATGCCTGGCTTCATGATTCTGTTTTATGTGACCAAACTGAGGCCGAGAAAGGAGTGGTACTTGCCTGAGGTCACAGGCAGGTTGTGTAAGAAGGCCGGGCCTAGGATGAGGCAAGTGAGGCATCTAAGTGCAGCGTCTCAGGAGGTGCCCGCTGTGTGCTTGCACATTGTGGAGAATAAGAACCTTTGTTTTTGAGAGAGGGTCTAGCTGTGTCGCACAGGTTGGAGTGCAGTGGCGCAATCTGGGCTTACTGCAGCCTCAACCTCCTGGGCTCAGGTGATCCTCGCACCTCAGCCCTCCCATATAACTGACTACAGGCACACGCCACTACGCTGTCTAATTTTTGTAATTTTTTTGTAGAGAAGGGGTTTTGCCATGTTGCCCAGGCTGGTGTTGAACTCCTGGTCTCAAACTGCTGTGTCAACCTGCCTTGAGCTCCCAAAGTGTTGGGATGACAGGCGTGAGCCTCTGCACCTGGCAGTGAGCGCCTTCTTAAAGGCTCCTCGCAGGCCTCACCTGAGCCTAGTCCTGGGTGAGTTCCTGATCTAGGACTGGAACCCTAGTCTCCTGTCCCCGTGAACTGTTCTGGACCCCTGCAAGGTACTTTCTAGAGTCTCGCTGAGGCCTCCTATTCCTCTTTAAAAGGAGCCTCTGTGAAGTAGGTCACCCAGTGCTTTTTGCTCCACGTTTCTGTTCTCTAGCTGTTGTCTGTGTCCTAGAGAAAGCCGGGCCCACTTGCCCCCACCTCTCCCCACCTTCTGCCCCCTCCCCCTGCCAGCTGCGCCTCCATGTAAGTACTTTGAGCCACTTAACACCCCAAGGCGTGTTGGTGGCCAGCTTTTGTCTTGATGACAAGCCCTAGCAAGTCTACCGGGACTGGCTGCTTTCATGTGGGCCCTCGGTGAAGCCTCCTTGGTCTCAGCAGGCCCTGTGTTGTGCCCACCAGGCCTCTAGGAGATTAGGGGGCTTCTGTGGCTCCAGATGGCTCAAAGCTTTTCCCTTCCTCTGTGTTATCCCTAGCCCACCTGGCTTCCGTCCTCACTGGCCACGGGGCTTGGGGGATTTTCAGTCTCTCCAAGGCTCTGGCATCTTCCAGAGTGGGCTAGTCTTGGAGTGTCCATCTGAACCATTCTCTCTGTCACCACTGCTGGGCCTGGCTGCTGGGCCTTAGGTGACTTCTTGAGAGGTGGCCAAAGCTGCTAATCCCTGGAAGGGGCTCCTAGGATTTCCCTGTGGCTGGCAGGACCCTTGGCCACCCACGTGGTGTGACATGAGGAGCCTGGAAAGCCAGCCCAACCTCCGTCCTTAAGCCCCACATATAAACATACCTTTTTTTTTTTTTTTTTTTTTTTTTTAACTGCAGCTCTCAGAGCCTGCAATTCTACTGTTGTCAGGTTGCCTTGTGCTCTCCTTGGTATCCTCTAAGAAGGCAAATACCTTTTCAGCTGGGTGCTTTTAAGCATTTGCTGTCAAGAAGCAAGCCCTGGCCAGCCTGGCCCTTTTCCAGTGTTCTGTGTGACCGTGGCCAAGTTGCTTCTCTTCTCTGGGTCTCGTCTTTGTAAGACCCTTTTCAGCTCTAGCACTTTGAGGCTCCAGCATGGATTCTTACACCCTCCACACCTTTGCCGGTCACCTTTCTTCCTCCTCTGCAGGGTGAGGCACAGGGAAGGGCCTGGCCGCTGAGCTGGGTGGGGCCAGGGGCCAAAAGCCAGCATCATAGACACTTTTCCCACCAGCTGGGCATACCGGTCCTTCCTCCTCTTCTCAGGACAGGTGGGGAAACTGAGGTCTGGAGGGGGAAGGGCCAGGGCTGGAACCAGGACCCAGTTATCCTTATTGCCAGTGAGTGCTCCTCCTGCTGTTGGCTGCTACCTCTCTTGAGAGAGGGTCAGAAGACCCACTAGCATGAGGGTCAGGGACATGCTTTTTCCTTTCCCGTGGAAGGCTCCTCCAGGCAGGGCTTGGGTGAGGCAGGCGAGGTGCCAGTGGTCCCCTGGGCACGGGGCAGAATCGGAGGAGGTCATCCTCTTTCTGAGGTTAAGGAGGTAGGGGCTGGAGGCCTTGACAAGGGAGGTGGCATGAAGGGGCGTGGAGGTTTCTAGGAACGTGGTTGGTGGCGCAGGGTGCTCTAGGGCCACCTCCCTCCCTTGCTTCTGCCTTCCCTTTCTCCTGGGGAGGGGACTGGGCCAACAGTAATGCCATTTTTCCTGGCCCTGGGATTAGGTGCAGCCGTGTTAAGGAGAGGACGTCCGAGAGGGCGTGGCGAAGCGAAGAGGAACCGCACGCCACTGCCTGGAGCTCCGGTGGGTCTGGGTCTGGTCATTCTCTCGCTGGCTCCTGTCCGCTCTGACCGCTGTCCCTGGCCCCCTGCCCTGTCCAGTCCTTCCAGGTCCACCTGAGTGTGTGTGTGTGTGTGTGTGTGTGGTATGTGTGTGTGTCCCCAGGAGGGACCTGGGGGTACAGGCTGGCACTTGAGCCTGGCACTGGGTCCTGCCTTCATTCCAGATCAGAAGCAGCTCCCGGAACTGCCCCAGGGAGAGGTCTAGGCTGACCTGGCAGATTCCTGATGGAGGAGAAGGAGGAGGAGGCTGAGGGATGGGAAGGAAGGGCTCAGTTTCTCCTGTGGCTTCTCCAGACAGCTAGGCATGTCCACAAATCCACCTGAAGCCAGCAGGTCCAAGAGTTTAAAGATTTATTTCAGGGCCACGGGGGAAGCTGGAATGGTGAGATGCCAGGGCTCTCAGATGTTGTGTTTGTGGCTTTGGTCCTGTCTAGACTGTGAGAGCCATGGCTTGTCAAAGCCAGAGGGGTCCCTAGAGAATTTCCATGTTCTTAACTTGGCTTTTGATGGGTGCCAGTCACAACCACTCTGAATTTGTGTGTCTGGGGAGAGAATCTGCTAATAGCCATCATTAGATTCTCAAAGGGTTCTATAACCCCCAGAAGGTCACAGACTTCTCCTCTAGTCCATACCCCTCACTGCAGTTGCAGAAACTGAGGCTCAGAGAAGGGAAGGGACTTGCCCAGAGACTCACAGGCAGCGATGGAGGCTGTGGCACCCCCTGCCTCTGTCTTCCTGCCAGCATTCTGCCTGACCTCACAAGCTGGGGAAGCTTGGCTCATTCAGGGGACAATGACCTCTCATCCCCTGATGAGAGGAAGGGGATGACTGGGAGGGAAGGACTGGGAGGCTGTTGTGGTTTCCAGGCCCGCATGGATTTTGGCTTCTGCATCCTTGAGATGGAGGCCCCTGAGTCTGCCTGTGCCTTGGAATCTCTCACGATGTATCTGAGGCCTGGAGTCGGGCATGCGGGAGGGTGGGGGCTAGTGGTGACCCACATTTCCCAGCTCCTCTGCAGGGGAGGCAGATAGGGGAGAAGCTCAGGGTGTGATAAAATTGTTTTTACTTCACTGGGCATAAATGACAAATAAATGAAGTGAGGGTTTGGAAGTGCTTGGTAGAGCGCCTGGCACATGCCAGGCTGTGAGGCGAGGAGCTCACCATTGTCCTTTGCGGTGCCCTGCTAGCTGAGATCTCCTGCTTCTGACCCTCGCTCCTGCCTCTTCCTTAGCATGAGGCCTCTGCCTGGGGCAGGAGGTGGCCCCCTTTCTTTATTTTTTTTGAGATGGAGTTTTGCTCAGGCTAGAGTGCAATGGCACCATCTCGGCTCACTGCAATCTCCGCCTCCCGAGTTCAAGCGATTCTCCTGCCTCAGCCTCTGGAGTTGCTGGGATTACAGGCATGTGCCACACACCTGGCTAATTTTGTATTTTTAGTAGAGATGGGGTTTCACCGTGTTAGCCAGGATGGTCTCGATCTCTGGACCTTGTGATCTACCTGCCTCAGCCTCCCAAAGTGCTGGGATTACAGGCAGGGGCCACCGCCCCGAGCCGCCATCCCCCTTTCTTATATTGGGGTGTCTGATGGGGGCGTGAGGACCCTCTGGCTGAAGTCCTGCCTTGCTGGGTTCCATGGTGCACCTCTCTGCAGTGCAGGCTTTCCCAGGAGGCTGAAGCTCAGCTAGAGAAGCTGGGTCAGCAGCCCTGGGCCTGGTCGCCTCCAGGAAGCCTCTCTCCTGGGCTGCAGACCTGGCTTGGGAGTGGTGTGGAAAGTAGGACTGCAGAAGGGTCACAAACAGGGGCTGTGGGGTGGGCTGGGAGGGGCATCCTAGCTCCACCTCTGCCCAGCTGTGTGACTTCGAGTGGTTGCTTACTCTCTCTGAGCCTCCATTTCCTTGTCTGTAAATTGCTCATAGCAGTGACACCTCTTTCAGGGTGTTAGGATTGAGCGTGGTGGAGCAGGGAAGGCTCCTGGCACAGCCCCAGATGTCCGCAGGAGCTTAATGTTGGCCGCCAGTAAGGGAGGTTGTGATATGTGTTGGGATATGCTGCTTTGTTCCTTTTGAGTGTCTGTGACCTGAGCCTAAGAAAAAAATAGTTCTGGATGGATTTGACTCTGTCATAGGCAGACTTGGGGATAGGGTGGGCAGAGAGCCCCATTTTGGGAAGATTTGTGGCCACTGCATAACATTCTGTGTGATGGACCTGACAGCCTTGGTGTGCGTGAAGAGCCTCAGTGGGACTGTCAGGACTGTCCCGTCCTTGGGACGGGAGGGTGGCAGGTGACCTGCCGTGTTCCCCACACAGCCCCACCCCCAGGCTGTCTGGTATGTTTGCTCGGTAAGCCCTTTTTTTCAGAGCTGGTACAAAGGTAAACTCGCAACTCAGGCCCTGTTGGAAGAAGGACACATTCTCAACAAGTGAGGTCTAAGTTCCTGAGGTTTTCTGTTGGGCCTTCCCTGCCAGGGAACCCAGAATAGATTCACAAGTTGAGAACCAGGGAGTGAACCAGTAGTGCTTTATGCTTTGTTTCCTTGTTGATTGACGGATGATCTGTGAGCTACTTCCAAGAAAGATCACTAAAGGCTGCTTGTGATACTAAAACACATATAAAATGGATGAAAACAAACACAGACAGAAAACTATTGAAAAGGAATGGAGAAAGGGATGTGCAGGGCATCTGGCAAGTGTTAGCTGTCTTAGGTGATCACAGAGGGGCTGCGGAGATGGGGGATGAGGGGCCCAGGCTCTGGAGCCCAGCAGCTGTGTGCTGAAGTTCCCATTCACCCCCTTATTAGCTCTGTGGGCTGCAGCAAGTGACTGGCCTCTTTGGGCCTCAGTTTCTCACCCATATAATGGGGGGAATCTAGGTCATGGTGCTGTGGTAAGGTTGAAATAATGGCATGTAATGCAGACATGGCATGTCTCATAAATGGAAGTTAATGTTATTAATGCATTTAGCTTGGAGATGCCACGTAGCAGATTCACAGAGGGGAAGGTAATTGGCAAGGGCACAAGGCTCTTGAGTACCTGCTGTGGGTAGGAGACAGCTTGTGCCTTGGAAAGCTTTCAGTGAAGTTGGGAGCCCCGCGTTCTAGTTGCAAGAACAACTGATACCTGGTGTTGCATGGTGGGATGTGGAGCAGGGGAGCTCAATCAGGACTTTAGAAATCCAGAGCAGGCTTGTTCACCTCCCTGCTGAGGCTGGCATTGGAGGAGGAGGGACAGGGTTTTAATGGACAAGAAAATGGACCAAGGTAAATGAGAGTGGGGCACACCAGACGGCACAAGGCCAGGAGGTCCTTTCCTCTCTCTGGGTCTCAGTGTCCCCAGGGGCTTACTGCAGGGTAGACTGTGCTCTCTGTGGCCCTGCGACTCTGAGCCAGACCTCCAACAGTCTCTTTCCCGGTGGTGGTGGTCCTGGACTCTGGGGTGACTGACAGCTTGGCTCCTGGCCAGGCAGCACTGTGGGGGTGATGGGGGATGGGGCATGTAGCAGATTCCAGCAGAGGAAGGGATTTGCTTCTGGTCTCGGCCTCCCAGGGATGTAATCACGCTGGAGAAACTCCCGCACAGCTGGGAAGCAAATGTGGAGGATTTTCCTTGCTGAGCTGGATGTGGTGGGTGGGGCAGGCTGTGGTAGGGGTAGGGTGGCTGGTGGAGCTGGGAAGCTGTGGGGTGTGGCTGGGTGGGGGTGAGGATGTGACTGTGCTGGGGGTGTGACTGGCTGGGAGGGGCTGGATCAGCTATGGGGAGTGGCCCTGGGTGCATGTGGGGCTACCTGTTCCCCAGGCCTGCAGCCACTGCTACGCCTCTGCTGCTCAGGTCCCTGCCCAAGTCCAGGTACCCACCCATTCACATCCTTCAGAGGTTGCGGGCAGAGCTCTTTCTGCACTGACCTCCTCTCAGCCCCCACCCCATGTGCATGTGGCCCAGATGCCTATGATGATGCCATTTGAGCCTGTCATGTGCATGTGAGTGTGGTGTGTGTGTTGGGGGAGCAGGGAGCAGTGTGTGGTCCACAGAGGACATTGTCAAGAGTGACCTAGGCTGGAAATAAAATGTGGGCTGGGTGAGCATTCAGGGCCGTGGGCACCTTCCCCCATTCACTGCAGCCATGTCGTACCAGAGACATAAAACCTTGGGTTCCAGAGACCTCTAGAAACCCTTGTGGGAAGGTCATGGTCGCCAGTGCATTTTCAGTGCCTAGTGGCATGCTGGGCACCTAGTGGTGCTCAGTAAATACAGGATGAGGAAACAGGTCGTTTGCTTGTTCCGCACTCCCAGAAAGATCTCGAACCTCCTTCCTGGATCCCATTCTCTTGCTCCTTCCCTCTGGCGTCAGCCTGGCCTCCCTTCCTCTCTCTTTCTCAATTCACTACTAATTTGATATGTGGCCTTGGGCCAGTTCCTTCCTGAGCCTCACTTTCCAAATCTGTTACTGAGTAATCATTTTATTAGCTTATATTACCATGTGCCAGGCACTGAGCTCAGTGTTTTACATGCCTCATCTCTCTTTGTCTTGGTAGCTGCCCTGCAAGATAGATAAGTAGTGTAAACCCCATTTTAGATTTGGTGAAACTGAGGTTCAGAGAGGTTGGGAGATTTGCTCAAAGGTCATGAGGCTGGTAAATAATGGAGCCAACATTCAAGCCCCAGCTGGGAGCCACTGCACCCAGGAATTCCCTGTAATCCCAGCACTTTGGGAAGCCAAGGCAGGAGGATTGCTTGAGACCAGGAGTTCAAGACCAGCCTAGGCAACATCGGGATACCTTGTCTGTATTAAAAAATTAGCTGGGCATGGTGGCACACGCCTGTAGTCCTAGCTGCTTGGGAGACTGAGGTAGGAGGATCACTTGAGCGTGGGAAGTTGAGGCTGCAGTAAGTGTGATTGTGCCCCTGCACTCCAGCCTGGGCAACAGAGAAAGACACTGTCTCAAAAAATGAAAATATGCTGGGCACAGTGGCTCACGTCTATAATCCCAGCACTTTGGGAGGCCGAGGCAGGTGGATCACTTGAGGTCAGGAGTTCGAGACCAGCCTGGGCAACATGGCGAAACCCCGTCTCTACTAAAAATACAAAAATTAGCTGGGCGTGGTGGCAGGTGCCTGTAATCCCTGCTACTCAGGAGGCTGAGGCTCGAAAATCGCTCGAAGCTTGAACCCAGGAGGGGAAGGCTGGAGTGATCCTGGGCAACAGAGCAAGACTCTTAAAAAAAGAAAGAAAAGATTCAAAGATTCAAGCTCAGGCAGGCTAGCTCCAGTCTCGGCCTTTGACTGTTATGCTAGCTGTCACCACTAGAGTGAAATAGAAGGGTGTGCACAGCCCTTCTAAGGAGGCCTGCTGGCGCACAGTAGGCACTGTGTACATGTGAGTTGGGTTACTGGGCACAATTCACCATGAAAGGCATGGCTTGCTCAGTCTCCATACCTGCTCTTATGGAGCTCTTGGTCTCATTCCTGGAGCCCACCCATTCATCACAGGCCCAAGCTGGACCCCCTTCCCTGGTCCCAGTCTCTGGACAGCTTGCTCCTGTAAGAAGGCCCTTGTACCTCTGCCCCTTTTCTCTTATGGGTCTGGGGCAGCATTTTCAGGTGGGGATGTTAGATAGAGTGACTTCAACTCCAGAGCAGTGGCCACGGTTACCGTGGTATTTCCCGAAAGTGCAGCGTTGCCATGGCGTCTCCATGACGACCAGAGCATCTCATTCATTATCCTCAGCACCTTGGCAGGGAAAGCTGGGACTAGGGCTAGGGGAGTGCAGTAGGAGCCTGGCTGAGGGCTGTGGGCCACTGGCCTTTGTGGCTGAGGTTCCCCTCATGCCCCTGCCTACCCCAAGCCAAGGTTCCTCTGCAGGCTCTGGAGTTATCTCCCACCCATGGGGTCTGGGTTCACATTTCAGCTCTGCCGCTGAACAGTTGTGTGATGTTGGGCAAGTGACTTAACCTCTCTGAGCCTTATTTTACTCAACTGTAAATGTGGATAACAATATTAGTTGTAAGGATTACATGAAATGAGGTATAAAAAGTGCTGGCTGGGCGTGGTGGCTCATGCCTGTAATCCTCGCACTTTGGGAAGCCGAAGTGGGTGGATCATCTGAGGTGAGGAGTTCAAGACCAGCCTGGCCAACATGGCAAAACTGCATATCTACAAAAATTAGCCGGGAATGATGGTGGGTGCTTGTAATCCCAGCTACGCGGGAGGCTGAGGTGGGAAAATTGCTTGAACCTGGGAGGTGGAGGTTGCAGTGAGCCAAGATAGTGCCATTGCACTCCAGCCTGGGTGACAGAGTGAGACTCCGTCTCAAAAAAAAAGAAAAAAAAAGTGCTTAGCACAGTGCCAGGCTCATAGTATGGCAGTATTCATAATGATGATGATTATAATGTTGTTGGTGTTATTTTTATTGTAGAAACCCTTGGGTTTCAGGGAGGAATGAAAGACCAAACTCAAAGTCAGGAATGAAACCCATTTGAGTCAAGATTTGGTGGTTTCCATGTGACTGTGGCAAGTCACTTCACCTTGAAGTCTTTGTCTCCTTATCTGTAAATTGGAAATAATAACAGCTGCTCATTCATTCATATCCTGAGTATTCAATAAGGACCTGACCCTAGGAAAAGTGGGAGCTTCCATGATGAATCAGACTTGGTTCCTGCCCTTGAGTGGCACCCGGGCATTGGGGGAGGAGGAAGAAAGGACACTGTTTTGTGCTGAGGGCTGTGTGTGCTGGGTGCTGGTGGGGGCCTGTGCAGAGGTCAGTAAGCCCTGGTCCTGCCCCACAGATCTGCAGGCTACGGGAGGTAGAGCCATGTGCAGGAATCCCCCAGTTTACTCTGCACAGACCACATGCTCAGGTGCACGCAGGGGCTGGGCAGGAAGCCAAATGAAGGAAAGGGTTGGCTATGAGACTGTACATAGAGATGCTGATGGTGTTAACTGCAGGATACACGGCCCATTTGAGGCTGGCACTCTAAGTGCCTCAGCTGATGGTGGCAGGTGAGGATGTGTGCCCAGTGTCACCAGAACTTGCCCTCTTTAGAGACAAGTTAGAAGTTCTGACTTTTATGTAAAATCTCCTGATTTAAAAATGTTGCTAACGAATCCCAAATTAAAGAAAAATACTGTGCAAGCCAAAGAGCACAGTCTGCATTTTGTTTGGGCTCCAGGGTCCTGGTTTTCAGCCTCTGCACCGTGGAGTGGGGATGAGGCGGGAGCCTGAGGAATGAGACTTAGGAGTGGGAGAGGGGGCGGTGGTTGGTGATGACTTCAGAGGGGTCATGACTTTGGAACCTGGATCTTGAAAGATGAGTAAGTGTCCCAAGGGGTCCGGGGAGGCATTCCAGGCAATGGGAATTTCATCAGCAAAAGCCTCAATGCTTCCCCGAGATTGGTGACTGGCTGGGTGAGGCTGGAATTTAGGGGAAACTGCTGGTGATGTCTGCAAGGCCCAGCAGGCCCAGAGTGGTGGGGGTCATTGAGGCCTCAGCCCCAGCTGTCCTTGAGGCCTTGGTGGCTGCAGGGGGATTAGAAGCCCCTCAGTTATTTACCTCTTGAGCCACGGGAGTTCTGGAGTGCAGGCGGGTGAGGAGGGCCTTGGGTGGAGGGTGGCAGCCTCTGAGTGGGTTGCAGAGGGGCTGTGCTGGAAGCCCCCTTTGCCAGCCGGCTGAGTGGCCGGCGCTTTGCTACAAAGCAACTGGCTTCCCCCCACCCACCCCCACCCCAGGGTATTTGGCCTTCTCTGAGGACAGGGGCTACCTTGCTCTCCCTCTGCCCTGGGTTTTGCCATGGCCTTATCTTCAGCTTCTTGGCTTCTATCCAGGCTGCCAGCCAGCTCCCAGTAAGGGCCACAGCCTCCAAGGATAGGGCTACTTTTCAGGCATGCTGTGAGAAGAGGACGGCAGCCCTGGCTGCCTGGCCCTCTGTGTAATAAGTGTGTGTGGTGCCTGCCTGCCTCAGCCCTTGCTCTCCCTCTGTGAAATGAGCTGCCCTCCCCTGCCTGAGTCCTGGGGCTGTCAGACTCTCAAGAGAGGGATGAGCTTGAAAGTGCTTCGTGAGCTAAGCTGTGATCCACATCGTGAGGGATTGTCATAAGTATGTTAAATAAGCAACAGGGGTGCGTGATAACAGCAGCTGTGTGCCAGGCGTGGTTCTGAGCATCTTATGTATCAACTCATTTAATGTTCACAACCTTGGGAAGTAGGTAGAATTTCCATTTTACATGCTAGGAAACTGAGGCACTGAGAAGTTAAATAACTTGCCCAAGATTACATAGCTACTAAGTGGTGGAGCTTAGTTTTGAATCGAAGCCACTTGGCTCCAGTCTGCACATGTAACCAGTAGGGTCCATCAATCTAGGACTTTAGGTCTGTGGATGGGTGGCAGGGAGGCTCTGAACTCCTTGAAATTATTATGATATATATTTTTTTGAGATGGAGTCTTGCTCTATTGCCCAGGCTGGAGTACGGTGATGTGATCTCACCTTACTGCAGCCTCTGCCTCCTGGGTTCAAGTGATTCTCTTGCCTCAGCCTCCCGAGTAGCTGGAATTACAGGTGCCTGCCACCATGCCTAGCTAATTTTTGTATTTTTAGTGGAGATGGGATTTCACCATGTTGGTCAGGCCGGTCTTGAACTCCTGACCTTAAGTGATCTGCCCACCTCGGCCTCCCAAAGTGCTGGGATGACAGGCGTGAGCCACCACACCATTATGACATTTTCTAGCGTGTCTGTGTGTGTGTGTGTGTGTGTATATGGCTTTATTGTTTAGATTTTTAGTTTTACATTCACAGCAAAATTGAAAGGAAGATACAGAGATTTCCCATATGCCTTCTTCCCCTGCACACACACACAGCTTCCCCCATTATCAACATCCCTCACCACAGTGGTACTTTTCTTTTTTTTTGAGATGGGGTCTCGCTCTGTAGCTCAGGCTGGAATGCAGTGGCACAATTATGGCCACTGTAGCCTTGACCTCAGGGGCCCAAGTGATCCTCCTGAGTAGCTGGGTCTACAGGCACATGCCCTGACACCTGGCTCACTTTTTTTTTTTTTTTTGTAGAGATGGGGGTCTTGCTATATTGCCCAGGCTGGTCTTGAACTCCTGGCCTTAAGTGATCCTCCTGCCTCGACCTCCCAGGGTCAGGGGACTGCAGGTGTGAGCCACTGTGCCCAACCCAGAGTGGTAAATTTGTTGCAACAGATGACCCTGCATTGACACATCATTATCACCCAGAGTCCATAGTTTACTTTCGGGTTCACCTCTGGTAGTATGCATTCTGTGGGTTTGGACAAATGTATAACGACATGTATCTACCATCGTCGTCTCATACACAGTAGTTTCACTGCCAAAAAAATTCTCTTTGCTCCGCTGATTCATACTCTCAACCCCCAACCTCTGGCAACTGTGTGCATTTTTTTAATGTGCATATTTTTTGTGTCTGAAAAATGTCAGATTCCCACAGGGGTTCGTGGCTCCCACATTCCTGAGACTCTGAGCTGCATCATCCACACTCTGAAAGGTTGTTAATCTGATAGAGGGTCACTGACCACAGCACTCAAGCCTGCGAGGAGTGGCTGGTGGCTGTTCTCCTCCGCTTCCATGGGATTGGGTGGCCAACGTGGGCAGGGCGCCATCAGGGCATCCCCACCTCCTATCCACTGTGCTTCTGTCCTGGCCCTAGGCCAAGGGGTGGGGCTGGGCTGCGGCCACAGGCTGCCCTTATCAATGGTAAATGGGACACCTGGGTACCCTGAGTGTAAACAGGACCAGTCACCCCAGCCTTCCTGGCTCTGCCCAGGACACCTGCTCCTTCTTGCCCTGCTCTCAGCTAGAATTGCAGGGAGTCCCTGGAAAGTGCCACACATGCTCTTATCTCCAAGCTGTGGTATGTGCCATTTCCTCTGTCTACCCCTGCCCAACCCTTACTTTTTCTTCTGGTCAGCTTAGGTACCCTTCCTCCAGGAAGCCTTCCCTGTCCCCTCCTTCCCCCTGCCAGAAGAGTTAAGGACCCCTGAGTTCTCCCAAACCCCCATCCCATCCCCGTCTGTCACACTTATCCCCCTGCATTGCAGATGCCTATTTTCTTGGCTGCCTCTGGTTCCTCAGGGTACTGGCACTGAAATGTAGAATATCAGAGGTGAAGGAGCCCCCGGAGATCACCTGCCCCAACCCCCTTCTAACATGCAGGAAGCCCAGAGGGAGCCACACAGTGCATCATGGCAGAGCTGAGACCAGACCTGTTGTCCCAGTCACCTCCTCATTTCACAAACAAAAAGCGGAAATAAAAATCACCCAGAGATAATCACTGTTAATGTTTCTTTTTTTCATTTAGCACCAGTTTCTAGCCTATGCACAAAAATATTTAACTAAATTATGACCACACGTACAAACTGTTTTATAAATGTTTTTGACTTTGACAATACATACGGTAATTATATTTCTATGTCAGTACATGTCCTTCTTCAACATATTGTAAATGGCTGCCTAGGATTTCATCATATGCTTGTATTAGAATTTCTTTTTTTTTTAGATAGAGTCTCGCTCTGTCGCCCAGGCTGGAGTGCAGTGACGTGATCTTGGCTCACTGCACCCTCCGCCTCCCAGGTTCAAGTGATTCCCCTGCCTCAGCCTCCTGGGTAGCTGGGACTACAGGTGTGTGTCACCACGCCTGACTAGTTTTTGTATTTTTAGTAGAGATGAGGTTTCACCATGTTGCCCAGGCTGGTCTTGAACTCCTGACCTCAAGTGATCCACCCACCTCGGCCTCCCAAAGTTCTGGGATTACAAGCATGAGCCACCATGCCCGACCCTTGTGTTATAATTCCTAAATACAATCTCCCATTGTTTGGGATTTGCTGTTATAAGCAGCACTAGGATTTGTGTTCTTGTGGAAAAATCTTTACACACTTTTGCAGTAATACCTCTAGGATAAATTCCTGGAAGTGCAGCTGTCGGGTCTGGAGCATGCTGTACCCATGCTGAGCACATCATATAGTCTTGGGGCTGGAAGGGATTTCAAAGATCTTTACCCTCTAGACTGGGCCCAAGCCTTGAATTCCCCCCTGGCCTCTTTAGCCCTGGCTCTTACACCTTCCATCTAGACCTGGGCAACTCTCCTTCTAGCTTTGAGCTGCTGTGACTGATAGTTGCTCCTTGGGGGCCAGGCGTGGTGGTTCATGCCTATAATCGCAGCACTTTGGGAGGCCAAGGCCGGCGAATCACCTGAGGTCAGGAGTTCAAGGCCAGCCTGATCAACATGGAGAAACCCCATCTCTACGGGCATGGTGGCTCATGCCTGTAATCCCAGCTACCCAGGAGGCTGAGGCAGGAGAATCACTTAAACTGGGGAGGCGGAGGTGGCAGCGAGCCGAGATCGCACCATTGTCTAGCCTGGGCAACAAGAGTGAAACTCCGCCTCAAAAAAAAAAAGTAAGAAGAAAAGAAAGTTGCTCCTTGGGTTGCTGGGAAATCTCACTTCTTGTGACTTCATTACTATTTAAGGGAGACTGGTAGACTGTGTTTGGGGTTGCTGTTTGGGGTGAGAGAATTGGGGACTTTGTGTCGTGTATGTGCGTCTTCATTAACTCTTTCCAGTGAGATGAGTACAGGAGGCGTGGCCTGGGTGCAGGGGGTGCGGGGGGTTCAGGCTGAGGGGGAGGCTGGAACCCAGAGTTATGGCTGCCTGGGTGGACAGAAGGTCCAGGGCAGGGGAGGCCTCCCCTCTGCATCCTGTGGTGGCAATATGGCGATCCTCAGGAAGGCTATTTGGTCATGTGTTGTCCTGGGCTGCTGTGTGCACCTGCGGGTACGTACCCCGAGGATGAGAGATACCTGGTTGCATTATGGGCAAATATGACAGCTGCCATGTTTCTTGTGCCAAGCTCCTCAGACATATTTACTTAACGCTCAGCTACAGCCATGAGCTACAGGGGTGCTGGTGTTACACATTAGCTCACTGATGCTTGAAAGGTGTAATGGTCACCTGAGGCCTTCTCACACAGCTAAGGCACACATGCCCTGCGGCCTGCTAATGAATCCTGGCTTGGCTTCATTCTGAGTCTTCATTCCTTGGATGGAGACTCAGTCTTTTCATCCATCAGATGGGGCTGCTGGGCTCATTCAAAGAGAGCAACGGGTTAGGAAGGGAATGGAATATGGTGAGGATGTGGTATTCAGTCGTGATTTAGAATTCTACCTCTAGTTCCCAGGCTGTGCAAATGTTTATCATCTCTCCCCATCCGTCCTGCTCCTGGATTTTTCTTGGCCTAGTCTTGGACTCTGATAATGATCAAAAATAGCAACTCCCATTTGTAGATACCATATGCTAGGTACTGCTTTAAGTTGTTTACAAACGTTGTTGGACTTAATCCTCCAACCCCTCATGAGATGGGTTCATATTATTTATTGTCTGCCCCATTTTACAAGTAGGGAAACTGGGGCTCAGAGATATTAAAGAGCTTGCTCCAAATCATGCAACCTTGGTTTGGCAGCTGTACTTGCATTTGGGCATTCCTAGGTCAGCTCCTGTGTGTCCACAGTTAGCTGAACCCTGAAGCCCGCACTCTGACGCTCCTGTTCTCTCCACTCTCCACAGCCTTAGCCCCGTGGGCCCCACGGAGTGAGCGGCATGCAGCACCCCCGGGCCTGCCCAGTGTCCTCTGGCCTGCTGCCCTGCACCCCCAGAAGGCCCTGACGCCCTGGGGCACTTCTGCTCTGCACAGGACCACGCGGGGGTTTGCCATGGTGACATAAAGGGGCACGGAGGAAGGAAGGAGCGTGACCAGCCTGTGGACTGCGCCCCTGGCTGGGAGGAAGGACTGGGGGCCCAGATCCTCCACTCCCAGTGCCCCACAAGGGCGTCGCTTCCTAAGTCTCTGTGAATTTGTTGGTCAGTGGACGATTCTTGTGTCTCCTCCTGTGTGGGGCCTTGGGGGTAGCCAGGGCAGGCCGGGCCTCCGGTGGCCAAGGTCTCGGAGGCCAGGATGCCTGCCCTGGCATGCCTCCGGAGGCTGTGTCGGCACGTGTCCCCGCAGGCTGTCCTTTTCCTGCTGTTCATCTTCTGCCTGTTCAGCGTTTTCATCTCGGCCTACTACCTGTATGGCTGGAAGCGAGGCCTGGAGCCCTCAGCGGATGCCCCCGAGCCTGACTGTGGGGACCCGCCGCCTGTGGCCCCCAGTCGCCTGCTGCCACTCAAGCCTGTGCAGGCAGCCACCCCTTCCCGCACAGACCCGTTGGTGCTGGTCTTTGTGGAGAGCCTCTACTCGCAACTGGGCCAGGAGGTGGTGGCCATCCTGGAGTCCAGCCGCTTCAAATACCGCACAGAGATTGCGCCGGGCAAGGGTGACATGCCCACGCTCACTGACAAGGGCCGTGGCCGCTTCGCCCTCATCATCTATGAGAACATCCTCAAGTATGTCAACCTGGACGCCTGGAACCGGGAGCTGCTGGACAAGTACTGTGTGGCCTACGGCGTGGGCATCATTGGCTTCTTCAAGGTACACAAGAAGCAGGGTCCCTGAGCAGTTCAGAGCCCCCTCTCCAGCTCAGTGCCTGAATTCTCATCTGTGAAATGGGTGTAATGGTAGCACCCGCCTCCTGGGGTTGTTGGGAGGGTTAAATGAGTGAGTATATGTAAAGCACTGGGAGCGTGTGGTGCCCACTGCCTGGCAAGTGCTTTGTAAGTATTAGGGGAGCGTGCCAGGGGGATCGCCTGCCGTGCATGGGGTCCAGCACACAGCAGGTGCTTGCCTAAAGGAGGCCACAGAGTAAGTGTGAAGTCAGAGGAGCATGCTCTGCTAGGTGCCCCAAAACCTGTCAAGGCAATCTCCCCTAGGGAGGGCGTGTGCACCCATTTTTCAGATGAGCAAACCAAGGCTCCGGGGGTTAAGTTACTTATGTGAGGTTTTGCAGCCTGTAAGTGGAGAAGCCGAGATTTGAACCTAGACATAAACAGTTTGGGCTCTCTATCCCATGCTCTTCCCTCTTGGTGGTGGTGGAGTATGGCGTTAATATACCTCCTGACCCAGAGCCATTTTGCATGAGGAGAAAGAGGAGAATGAAATCCCACTGGCAGATGGGGAGCTGCTCTGGGCTTTATGGGCCCAGAATGACCGCCGGGATTGGGGTCCTTGCAGAAAAGGTGTCACAGAGAATCTGTCCTTGGTGGGGGGAGGTTGGGAATGGTGGGTGGGGGATCCAGAGGCTGTGGTCAGAGAAGTCTGACCTGCAAGATGAAAGCAGACACTAGCTGGGACTCTAGTTGGATGCTTTGGAGGTGGCAGGGAATTTGTTCCTTCATTCAACAAATATTTACTGAGCGCTCACAGTGTTTGTGGTCCTGTGCTAGTGGTGATCGAAGTGGACAAAGTCCCTGCTGTCATGGAGCTGGCATTTCAGTGCTTTGGGAGTGGGTGGGTGACAAGCAGTGAGCAAATAAACACAGGATGGGGCAGGTGTGATCAGTACAAAAAGAAACAAAGCAGGGAAAGGACACAGAGGGTAGTGGGGGTGGGAGCTTGACATTATTTTAGGAAAGTCATCTTTGATAAAGTGACCTGAAGTAAATGAGGGGAGGAGCCATGTGGCTTTCTGTGCAAAGAGTCTTCCAGGAAGAAGGGACGTTAAGTGCATGAGTCCTAAAGCAGCCTCTTGCTTGGTGTGAGCCAGGAAAGGAGGAGCGGGAGATGGGTCAGAAGTGGCTTGTGTCCGCTGCTGGGTGCCCGTTTGTGCCAGGCCTTCCTGGTGCACTTGTGCACTGGGTGCTGTCTCCTGGAGGGCTTCTCATGGCATGTTCTTTCACACCCTAATACAGCAGGAAGCTCTGCCACTGAAAGGTATTGTGAGCCAAGAATTTGAAGGCCCTTAGAAGTCCTGCAGTAGAGCAACCAGTGAGATTTGTTCTCAACTGGCTTGATCACAAAACCCTTTCTTTTACAGAGCACCCTCAGGGGAATGCTGGCCTGGTTTATGGCTTTACAATGACATCAAGTCAGACTATCTCCATTGTCTGTTTCTCTTTTCTCTTGGACTCTGTACCCTTTCCTGCCATGAACTTCGTTAAGTTCTATTCAGAGTCCCAGGCCTGAAAAGCGTCAGGAGGCTGACGTTTATTGAGTGCTCACTCAGTGCCATGCACCGTCTACATGCGTTGTGCAGATTCACGCACTTCACACCAAGGCAGGTGGCTAGCAGCCTGATTTAAGATAGGAGGAAACTGAGGCAAAGGAGGATAAGCAATGTGTCCAAGCCTACGCCTCTGATGAGTATAGGTCTGGGATTTGAACTCAAGCAGTCCGGCCCCAGAGGCCTTAGTCTTAACCACAATGTAATGAGTCCAGGAGCCTCACATACCATTTATTCAGAAGAAGTGACATCAGAGGCCACACCCAGTGCACAGAGCTCCCACAGTCTTTGGGGACCAGGCAGTGAGCTGTGGCCATTGGGCGTAAATTGGTACAATGGAGCTTGGGCGCTGTCTGGCCCCAATTCCTTGCTCTGCAGAAGGTGAACAGGAGGCCCAGGGAGGGGTGCGGACATGTTCAAAGTCTCATCGTGGGGCCAGTGGTAATTCCAGGACTTGGTGCTCTTCCTACCCTGTTGCCTAGGACAAGACTATCCTTGGTTTTGAGCAGAGGCCTGTGATTTTCTGCTCAAATGCATGCCCTCTGGTGGTCAAGGCACATCTTTCCACTCTTTCTGCAAGACCAACTTCCCCGCTGTGTGCTGGGCTTGCCAAGTGGGGATTGTTTGTGGGCTCCAGGGATCTGAAAACTCATTTTCCAGTTCCCACTGATGCTGGATTCCCAGGGCAGTGTGAGAGCAGGGACTTAAAAGTCCAGACAGGTTCAAATCTCTCTGTCACTTAGAAACAGAGTGACTTTGGGTAAAATGCTCAACTGATCTGCAAAGTGGGGCTAATTACAGCTGCTGCCTCACTGGTCTGTGTTGAAAACAAGACAGTGGGTGGGGAGCACTGAGCCCATTGCCTGGTACCGGAGCCACTCAATAGATGGTAGCTATCGTGCTTTGTCATCTCCAGGTTCAGTAAACAGCAGTGGTAGCACTGTGTCCGTCTTGTGGCCCTGACCAATGTGTGCCCCTGTGAGATCCTGGAGGGTGGTGGGAATAGGGTCATCCTCATCTGGATCCCTACTTCCTGGCACTGTCATGCCTCAACCTTGAAATTCCAGGTGACCGGGGGCTAAACACACCCTGGCAGGGGTCTGGCAGGGAGTACCTGACCTCTTTCATTGAGCACTTACTGTGTCCCAGTCACTGAGCTCGGTGCTTTGCAGGCATTTCATGGCTAATTCTCACAGCTATCCTGTGAAGTAGGCACTTTATTTTCAGATAAGGACCTGAGGTTCAAAAAGTTAAATGGCTTGTCCCGAATGACATAGCTACAGGTTGAGTGTCCCTTGTCTGAAATGCTGGGGACCTTAAGTGTCTCAGATTTTGGAATGCTTGCATTCTACTTACCAGTTGAGCATCCCTAGTCTGAAAATCTGAAATCCAGAATGCTGCAATAAGCATTTCCTTTGAGCATGACCTTTAGAGGTCACATTGGTGCTCAAAAAGTTTTGGATTTTGGAGCATTTTGGATTTTCAGATTAGAGATGCTCAACCTGTGGTAAGTCGTAGAGCCAAGATCTGACAGTCAAGCTCGTTGTTTCTAACCCAGCCACAGGAGCAAATGTACTGACAGGGAGCCTGAGGCTCAGAGAGGACATGTGGGATTCCCAAGGTCCCCCAGGTAATGGTGAGGTCTGTGCTTGGCCTCACCTCTGCGTTCCCGAATCAGGGCTCCTCCTCCCTCTGCCTGGGGGACCCCATTGGAAGACTTGGTGTCTCCGGAGTGGGTACTCAGTGGTGAGGAGCAAGAGGGATTTCCACTGCTGTGGGGTGAGGCCTGCAGTGAGGCCAGCCTCTCGGTGCTGAGGCCCTCCATTCCCTTCTTGCCTGGTTCATTTCATTGCCAACGGATAGGCCATCAGTGACTTGGCTTCCTCCCTTCCTGGATGGCTGGGCAGCTGACTGAGCCTCCAGCACCTGGCAGTCAGCTCAGGGTCGGGACTTTGAAATGGGATCCCTCAGCACCCGCGGTCCAGTGTGGCATCCCAGGCCTCAGCAGGCGATGGACAAGGCCTGAAATGTCTCTGGCCCCTACCGCTTTTGTCCCCACACAGCCCAAGTAGTTCCCATCCTTGGTCAGGGCTGTCTTAGGAGTCGTGAGCAGCCTGGAGTTGGGGAGGTAGCTGAGGACTGGGCTGTGCGCTGGGCCTCAGCACCCCAGGCTGGCTCAGGACAGGGTGGGGAGGTACTCTTGATGTTTGGAGAACCACATGCAGGCTACTTAATGTGGTTTATGAGGCCAGGGCCCTGCAGAGCCTTTTTGGGAATTAGAGGAGATGAGTGAAAGGCACTCTTCTGGGCAGGTACAGCTCTGCAACGGGCACAGGCTCAGCTGAGACTTTACCCCACCCCCGCCACTGACCTGCGCACCCCTGTGTGTGCCCCCTGAGCAGCTCTCCTGGGGGCCCCACACATGACCCCATCTCCCCCTCCGAACTCATTTTGCTTTGCCCTGCCCCACTCACTCTCCAGGCAGCAGCCACATGGATCTTTTTAAAATGCAAATTAGAACCTGTCATCCTTTGATGGAGTCTTTGAGGGCTTCCTGCTGCTGCTTCAATCCTCCAGCACCCTGCAGGCCTGGCTCCAGCTGACCTATCTGCCTCATCTCCTCCTCTCCCTCTTGGTCACTCTGCTGCCTTCTTGCTATTCCTTGGTCATGCTGAGGCCTGTCCTACCTCAGGGCCTTTGCACTTGCTATTCTTGGCCTCTACCTTTCCCTTTGTTTGTGCTTATTTGTTCTTTAAATGTTAGCTCAAAAGTCCCTTTCTCCAGGAGACCTCCTGAGCCGACTAACTGTGCCCAGTAATCTACTGTTCCACAAATATGAACCTCCTCTGTGTAGCATGTGCCACACTGAAGTTTTATATTTATTCCTGTGATTTCAGTGAATGTCTCTCTTCCCTCCTTGATTTTAAGGTTCACGAGAGCAGGGGCCATGTCTTTGTTTTTCTCACTGTATCACTGGCACTTAAAACAGTGCCTGACACAGCAAATAGTTGTGGAATGAACAGATGAAACCTGTATTGAGCATCTATCTATGCCAGGTACTAGACAGCTGGCTGTTCCTCTTTTATTCCTTTTAAAAATCCAGTTCTGCATTGAATTTGTGTGTTCCTGCTGGGTATCAAGCTGGGCACTAGGGGTCCAAAGGTGAAACATCATAGCCCCTAACCTTAAGGGGTTGCAGGCTGGTGGGAGATAGAACGCTGAAAATATAATATTGCAGCTGAGGTGAGAAATGCTGCAGCTGAGGCTTTAACATGGTCTCAGGGAGGCCAGTGCAGAGAAGAGGGTGTATGCATTGGGTGTGAATTATGAGCAGGAGTTTGTCAGGCCAAGAAGACGGAATGGAATTGGCACAGGAACAAGGACAAATTGTACCATATTCAGGGGCAGGTGGCTGAGAGGGTGAGGAAGGTCATGAAGGAACAGGGACTGTGAGCCTAAGGAAGAGGGGACTGGGGCACACTGTCTTCAGACTTCCAGGGAGCTGAGCAGCCACATGCCTTGAGAGAAGGGAGGCAGAGACTTCACCACTGATGGCAATGACCGGGCAGGCACCATAGTGAGGGAGTGGCCTCTGGGGTGCTAGGGGCATATGGGGCACCCCCAGCAGAAACCTCCTCTTTGAACGTCTGCATTGGCATCCACATAAGATGTCTCCTGAAGAAAAGGTTGCGTGGCCAGAGGCAGTTTGGAAACCCCAGGCAACCACGCCTAATGGTTAGGTGTGTGGGTGCTAGGGCTTGACCTCTTGGCAGTGATTCATAGCTCCTCCCAACCACTGTGCTACTGAGGGCAGCATGCCCCTCCAAGCCTCGGTTTCCACACCTGTGAAGTGGGATACGCAGGCTGATGTGAGGACTGAATGAGCAGTTTCTGATCGTGCCACAGGCCCTATTCTGAGCACGTTGCCGGTATTGATACTGATCATCCTCTACCACTCCTGGAGTTACTTTCTGTTCTTAGCCACATTTTACAGCAGAAACTGAGGCACAGAGAGGTGATATAACTTGCCCAAAGTCAGGCAGTCTAGCAGGATTCATGTTCTCAACTGCTAGATTTTCTTCTGTGTGGTTTAGCCTCTCTAGGCCTCCGTCTGCTATGTGTAAAATGGGTATGAGAGCAGTGTCTCCATCTGGGGTCATTGGAGGATTAACAGCATTCCTGTCTGCAAAGTGCACAGCACCTAGTGCCTGGCTTTGGTAAGTGAGTCGTGTGTTTGTGAGTATATTATTGTGCAGGGTGGAGTGCAGGGCCAGGGTGGTGAGCCCTCCATGAATGTTGGTGAATATTGATACCACTGTTATGGTCCACATGTGAGAGACTGTGTCCTTTGGGGTTCTGGATGTGACAGTTCTGTTCCCCTTCCTGCCCCCCATTGACTGCAGGCCAATGAGAACAGCCTGCTGAGTGCGCAGCTCAAGGGCTTCCCCCTGTTCCTGCACTCAAACCTGGGCTTGAAGGACTGCAGCATCAACCCCAAGTCCCCGCTGCTCTACGTGACGCGACCTAGCGAGGTGGAGAAAGGTGTGCTCCCCGGCGAGGACTGGACGGTGTTCCAGTCAAATCACTCCACCTATGAGCCAGTGCTGCTGGCCAAGACGCGCTCGTCTGAGTCCATCCCGCACCTGGGCGCAGACGCCGGCCTGCATGCTGCACTGCACGCCACTGTGGTCCAGGACCTGGGCCTGCATGACGGCATCCAGCGCGTGCTGTTTGGCAACAACCTGAACTTCTGGCTACACAAGCTCGTCTTCGTGGATGCCGTGGCCTTCCTCACGGGGAAGCGCCTCTCCCTGCCATTGGACCGCTACATCCTGGTGGACATTGATGACATCTTCGTGGGCAAGGAGGGCACACGCATGAAGGTGGAGGACGTGAAGGTATGGCCGGGGGTGCTAGACCAGGCAAGGCAGGTGGGGCCTGGCAAGCTTCAGCCTTCAGGTGCCCCATCGTGGGTGTGCCCTGTCTGCATCTCCCCTATGCTGGGAGTTACTTAAAAGACAGTCCCACTCTGCTTCCTGTCCTGCCAGTTGGTTCTTATTGATTGTCTTATTAGAAGCAAGTATCATTTAAAACTTGATTGAAGCATTGGCCAGGTGTGGTGGCTCACACCTGTAATCCCAGCACTTTGGGAGGCTGAGGTAGGTGGATCACTTGAGGTCAGGAGTTTGAGACCAGCCTGGCCAACACGGCGAAACCCCATCTCTACTAAGAATACAAAAAAAAATTAGCCAGGTGTGGTGGCGTATGCCTGTCATCCTGGCTACACAGGAGGCTGAGGCAGGAGAATCGCTTGAACCCAGGAGGTGGAGGTTGCAGTGAGCCGAGATTGTGCCACTGCACTCCAGCCTGGGTGACAGAGCAAGACTCTGTCTCAAAAAAATTAAAAAAATAAAACTTTATTGTATTGAAGTATTGAATATGAGGAATTTTGCATCTGGAATGTGGAGTTTAAGTTTGTATAATATGTATGGAAGAAGACATCTAGACAAAGATGGGAGCTGTACAATGCTGTTTGTCTGCCTTTAATTTAAATATGATTTTTAACTCTTAAAAATGTTTATGTTAATGTCAGAGCGCCTACAAAACTCTTAAAATAAGGATGAGAGCTTGAATCATGCATGAGGCAGATTTTAACCGAGGTGTAAGTAGACAGTGGAATGCATGTGTTTAATTCAAAAAAGGTTTGCTGGCCGGGTGTGGTGGCTTGTGCTTGTAATCCCAGCACTTTGAGAAGCCAAGGGAGGAGGATTGCTTGAGCCCAGGAGTTTGAGACCAGCTTGAGCAACATAAGGAGACCTTGTCTCTACAAAAAATAAAACATTAGCTGGGTGTGATGGTAGTAGTCCTGTAGTCCTAGCTATCTGGGAGGCTGAGGCAGGAGGATTGCTTGAGCTTGGGAGGTTGAGGCTGCAGTGAGCCATGACTGTGCATGGCATTCCAGCCTGGGCCACAGAGCAAGACCTTGTCTCAAAAAAAAAAAAGTTTTTACTAAATAAAACTGTGTAAAAGTACTTTGCAGACCACAAGATTATACACACATGTGAACTGTCACTGTGAGAAACAGCCTACAAATTAGGACCATTAAACAATCTTTAAAATACAGTTTTCATCTACTCACTATTTTATTTAAACTTATTCGCAAAGGAGATGGCATCCTAGTGTAAACAGGAAATCCGGATCAGTTGCCATAAATAGAGGGCAACCATAACAATAAATCCAATGAAAACAAAACGGGGATTAAATTCTAGAGACATTCTGCTGCCTGCTCACAGCCTGTCCTCTCTTATAGGAGATTAGCAAGTGTTAGAAACATATTAGCACCAAACCCAGGCTTGTCTTTGATGTTAGCAGGAGGCTTTAAAAAGAGACTTGTAAGAGGAATTCTGAAATCTCTGGTAGGGGTTGGCCCTGGGGCCTGGAAGGAGGGTCCTGGTGGCATTCATCGCCCTGCCTTGGTCAGGAGTGAACTTTGCTCTTCCTTACACCTCTAGAGAAGAGCAGAATGGATGACATTCGGGAGCAGGCACTGTCTGGGGAGTTAAGACCTAATTTGAATCGAGTCCTAATTTGACCCTAATGAACTAGGTGACTTGGGCAGGTCCCCTCCCATGCCTGAGCCTCAGCTATAAAATGATGAGATGGGGTGAATGGGAAGTTTTCAGGCTATTTCCTGGTGCCCAGGGGTCTCCCATAGGTGCCTGGATAGCTGGGGTGGGGGTTAGGGGGATGTTTTGGTGCCAGGCTCAGCCCTCCAGGCTCCACCTTAGTTGCTCCAGTGGTGCTGCTTTGCGCTGCTTTTACGCATTGTGTTTCCTCCTGAAATTCCATTCTCTTAAAGGCTCTCCTGTTTAAAGAACGTTTTAGCCTTCCAGTCTAAGTCTTCATGCAGTGCCACCACCTGCCTCTGGCAAGGTAGATTGCTCTGTGTTCTACTTGAGGTGTTCTTCCAGTGGCCCAAGCTCATTTTCTCCTGCAGGAACCCGGGTTCTTGCTGTCTGTCCAGTGAGTTCTGGAGAGACTGTGGTCCAGGGTCAGGTTGAGCCTGAGGAGATCAGGTTCCTGGGCTCACTGTGTTCCTATAAGCCCTGAATTTCTCTCTCTTATTAATTTTCCGTATTTTAATTTTTTTTTTTTTTTTTTGAGATAGAGTCTTTGCCACCCAGGCTGGAGTGCAGTGGCGGGATCACAGCTCACTTAAGTGATCCTAAGCACAAGCAATCCTCCCACCTCAGCCTCCTGAGTAGCTGGGATCACAGGCACATGCCACCATACCCAGCTTACCCAGCTAGTTTTTTGTAGAGCCCAGGTTTCGCCATGTTGCCCAGGCCGATCTGGAACTCCTGGAGTCAAGTGCTGCACCCACCTCGGCCTCCCAAAGTGCTGGGTTTATGAGCATGAGCCACCGCACCTGGCCCTATTTTTTCTATTTTTAAAGTGAGAGGAATGATAGCAGTTTGAAGCCATTTCTATAGAACAATAGAAATAGGAAAATAGGATACAAACCAAAAATACAAATAGAGGCACCCTCTTTCACACACTCAGCTCAGTCCAGATTGCAAAGTGCTTCTCCAGCCACAATCCTACTTGCCTTAAACATTTTTGTGAATAAGAAAGGGCAGAGTTTTTTTTTTTTTCTTTAATCCCAAGCACAGCCTACAACAGAGCCCTTCTTTCAGAGACATGAATGTCGCCTCATTAGCTTGTACAGTACTGGCTGTACAGCGCAATTTAAATAATACCAATAGCAGCTGCCTATTCAGGGCTTGGTGAGTCCTTGTGCTTAGCCCGTTCTGGCCGTTGCTTCATTGGGTCCTTACAGCAGCCCTGTGAGGTGGGTATTGTTCTGAGTCCCATTTTACAGAGGTGGGCACTGAGGCTCAGGGAGTTGAGGTAACTTGCCCAAGGCCACACAGCTGGAGCATGCATGTCCACCAGGCAGTGCATGGCCCTGGTAAGATGCTGGTGGTGACTACATTGACTGGGGAGGGCCAGGACTTTTAGTTTGTAAAGTGTTCTGATAGCTGGCTCTTACAGGTTTCTTTTTTCTTTTTCTCTTTTTTTTTTTTGAGATGGAGTTTCGTTCTTGTTGCCTAGGCTGGAGTGCAATGGCACGATCTTCGCTCACTGCAACCTCCGCCTCCTGGGTTCAAGCAATTCTTCTGCCTCAGCCTCCCGAATAGCTGGGATTACAGGCGCCTGCCACCACGCCTGGCTAATTTTGTATTTTTAGTAGAGACAGGGTTTCACCATGTTGGTCAGGCTGGTTTTGAACTCCTGACCTCAGGTCATCTGCCTGCCTCAGCCTCCCGGAGTGCTGGGATTACAGGCATGAGCCACTGCACCTGGCGGCTCTTACAGGTTTCTGAGCTGCTTTGTGGCTCATGTGTCCTAACCCCAGAGTACACCTGTATGTTTGTTTCATAAGTGTCAGTGTCCCTTCATTGACTTGAAAAGTACTGGGTAACACGGTGCATGGGAAGACCACATTGCTGGGTGCACAGTGTCCCATCCTTGGAAAGGTTATGGCCCTTTAATGTCAGCATTGCATTCCATCAGCAAAGAGAAATCCTCCACATTTGATAGATGAAGACACAGGCTCACAGCGGCAGTGACCACAGACGTAGCATTGGCCACCATTTTTCATCACTTACCAGATGTCAGGCAGTTTTACGTACAATATCTTTTTTACAATTGTTTAATCTTTTTAGAGCAGGGTCTTACAGTTGGACCTGTGTTGGATTCTAACTCCTGGGCTCAAGCAATCCTCCTGCCTTAGCCTCCCGAATAGCTGGCATACATGCGGTTATGTTACTTGATTCTTCCAAGAGCCTTATGAGGGAGATATTATCATCCCTGTTTTACATTTGATGAAACCAAGGCCTAGAGGAATGTGAAGCCTTTTCAAGGACACATAGCAGAGCTGGGTAGGATTCTAGATTTTCCCTTGCCAGAGGCCTGGCGGACGGCAGCATAGGGCTGGTTTCAAGAGTATGTGATCTGTGCAGCCACACAGAGCCCCATGCTCAGAGGGAGCCCATTATGTGGTTTAATGCCTGCTGTTGCCTTCTTGACATTCTTTTTTTTTTTGAGACGGAATCTCGCTCTGTCACCCAGGCTGGAGTGATCTCGGCTCCAGTGGTGCGATCTCAGCTCACTGCACCTCCGCCTCCCGGGTTCAAGCGATTCTCCTGCCTCAGCTTCCCAAGTAGCTGGGATTACAGGCTAGTGCCACCATGCCCGGCTAATTTTTGTATTTCCAGTAGAGACTGGGTTTTGCCATGTTGGCTAGGCTGGTCTTGAACTCCCGACCTCAAGTGATCCACCCGCCTCAGCTTCCCAAACTGCTGGGATTACAGGCATGAGCCACCACGCCGTCCTTGACATTCTTTATAATTTTTGAACAAGGGATTTCCACGTTTTTTCACTGCCCTCAGTGGGAAGAGCAGGGAGCTCCTGGCTTTCCCTCACTCATTCCTTTCTCCCCTGCCTGTCCTAGGCCCTGTTTGACACACAGAACGAACTACGCGCACACATCCCGAACTTCACCTTCAACCTGGGCTACTCAGGGAAATTCTTCCACACAGGTAAGTGGGCCTGCCCCTGCCCTCACTAGCAACTTCCAGGACTCCTCAGCACCCAAACCCTCAAAGCACCCATCCATGAGGGCAGCGGGTGGGCTTACTGGCCCACATTAGAGGCAGAGGTGACCCCTCTGCCCCCGTGGAGCCAACAGCCTACAAGAGCAGTCACAGCCCAGGCAGAGGCCATCTGGGGACAACAGCAGCGGCAGCAACAGCAGCCGCTTGTCCCTCCCTGGCCTTTCGGGCTGAGCTGGCCTGGGTGGGGCATCTTCTCCCTCTTGCCTCTCCCTCCTATCTTTTACAATTATGTGTATTATTTCTGCTTATAAAAGAAGCTGGTTGAGTTTTAAGAACATTACAGAAACATGTAGCATAGAAAGTGAAGATGCCCTGTAATTGTACCCACCTCAGATGACCAGTGTCATGGGTTTATTTTAGAGTCCTAAGGGTTGAGGGTGAGGGCTATAGGTTGCTTGGTGCACACTTTCCTTCCTCTTTGGGGCTCTCTCACTTGCTGCCCTCTCCTCATCTGCTGTCCTTCAGGGACTGGGCAGAACCCCTGAGCTGGTCATCTGCAGTGACCATTCCCCCTAGCTGCCTTCTGCCCAGGCCTCAGTGAGACAACCTCTTTTGAATTCTAAGAAAACCATTTATTCAATAATTCAGCAGATGGAAGGGTATATGCAACATAGCCCCAAAGCCAAATAGGAGTGATCCTGGGTTGTCTGTCTGTATTTTTTATATTCTTTTTAAAATTTTTTATTTATTTTTGGCTGGGCGCTGTGGCTCACGCCTGTAATCCCAGCACTTTGGGAGGGTGAGGTGGGCATATTATTTGAGGTCAGGAGTTCAGGACTACCTTGGTCAACATGGCAAAACCCCATCTCTACAAAAAATAGAAAAATTAGCCCGGCGTGGTGGTGTGCTCCTGTAGTATCAGGTACTCGGGAGGCTAAGGCAGGAGGATTGCTTGATCCCAGGAGTTCAAGGCTGCAGTGAGCTATGATCACACCACTGTACTCCTGCCTGGGTGACAGAGTAAGACTCCATCTCAAAACAAAAAGAAGAAAAAATTATTTATTTTTAGAGACAGGACCTCTCTGTCACCCAGGCAGGAGTACAGTGGTGCGATCACAGCTCACTGCAGCCTTGAACACCTGGGATCAAGCAATCCTCCTGCCTCAGCCTCCCAAGTAGCAGGTACTACAGGTGCATGCCACTATGCCTGGCTATTAATATTTTAAAAATTTTTGTAGAGATGGGGCCTCGCACTGTGTTGCCTAGGCTGGTCTCAAACCTCTAGGCTCAAACGATCCTCCCACCTTGGCCTTCCAAAGTGCTGGGGTTTCAAGTGTGAACCACTGCACCTGGTTGTTTTTTATATTCATAACCCTTAGCATATCAGAGGTGGTTATAGTAATATGTCTGAGATAGAGGGTCAAACATCCTGTATATATACAAAGAGCTTCCATAGATAATTAGATAAAAGACAAGTGACCTGATTTGGATCATTGGAATAGAATCAGAGCAGGTATGTCAGAGGTAGAAGAAACCCTTGAGATCATTGACTCCAGACCCTGAATTGTGCAGATGGTCCCAAGGATCTAGAGAGCGGATAGTCTTGGCCAAGGTCCCCCACTGAGTCAAGGGCACACTCTAGACTAGAATTCAGGGCTCTGGGCTGGGGCTCTGTCTGCTCCTGTGCTGTAGCCCAGATAACTCTTCCAGGCAGCTCCTGGGTGGGCTGTGGCCATGCTCTCCCATCCCCAGGCACAGGCCCAGGTTAGAGGGCCTCATGGCCCAGTGGGCGGTTCTGAGCTGCCTGTGTTGCTGCAGGTACCGATGCTGAGGATGCTGGGGATGATCTGCTGCTGTCGTATGTGAAGGAGTTCTGGTGGTTCCCCCACATGTGGAGCCACATGCAGCCCCACCTTTTCCACAACCAGTCCGTGTTGGCCGAGCAGATGGCCTTGAACAAGAAGTTCGCTGTCGTGAGTAAGATTCCTTGCAGGGCAGAGCGGGGCGGGCTAAGGGCTGGGCTGGAGGTCCAGACTGCTGGCCTTTTGCTGCTTTTGCAGTCTGCTCTGATGGATTTTTACTAACACCTCTGGGCCAGGGCCAAGGGAGAGCTGCCTTTATAGCCACTGTCTCCTTGAAGCCCCAAGAGAATAACCCCTTTACAGACAAGAAACCAAGGCTCAGGGAGGTCACACCAGCTACTAAGAGGTCCAGCTGGGACTTAAACTCAGGCCATTTGTTTCCTGCTCCCAAGCTCTTACTAGAAGGGGAGGCTCTGGAAAGTTGGAAGAGGTGGTCAATGAGGAGGGAACGAGCCCTAGGTGCTAGGTAGAATGAAGAGAAGGTAGGAAATGCCCTCGTCCTTGTCCCTCACTACAGGGTACTTGAGTCCTTTGTGCTAGAGGCATGTGCACCGGACCAAGAGTCAGGAGACCTGGGTTCTAATCCCAGCTCTGCCAGTTGCCCACACTGAGATTCTGGGCACATTCCTTGCCCTCCCAGGCCTCAGCTTCCCATCTTACCATGAAGGCTCAGACCAGCAGCCATGCCGACCTAACCTCTGATTTCTCTCTCCCATTCTACAAAGGGGGGATAAGGCCCAAAGGGGAAGGACCCCTATGCTCACCCTGGCCTGGTCATCCTCTCCCTAGGAGCATGGCATTCCCACAGACATGGGGTATGCAGTGGCGCCCCACCACTCGGGCGTGTACCCCGTGCATGTGCAGCTGTACGAGGCTTGGAAGCAGGTGTGGAGCATCCGCGTGACCAGCACGGAGGAGTACCCCCACCTGAAGCCAGCCCGCTACCGCCGTGGCTTCATCCACAATGGCATCATGGTGAGTGGGCCCCTGGAAGCCCAGGAGGTGGGAGAATGGAGAGCACAGTCTGTCATGTGTGTGCATACGCTGTCCTGGTAAGCACGGCTCTGGTTTGCTGGCTTAGGGGTTGCAGATCAGCTTCTGCTGCCTCCTCTGGCACCCGAGGCTCTCTGCCCCAGGGAAGGTGGGCTGCCACTCCGACCCCTTTCATGAGCTCTTTCTTAGCTTTTGTGACAGAGGATCAAGGAATAATGAGCATTCTTGAAAGAGGTTTCTGATGAGGATGTGGGACAGGGCTCTGTTACAGTCTTTTTGCTGATTAAAAATTTTTTTCTTGGCTGGGCCTGATGGCTCACACCTGTAATCCTAGCACTTTGGGAGGCCAAGGCAGGCAGATTGCTTGAGCCTAGGAGTTTCATACCAGCCTGGGCAATGTAGTGAAACCCCATCTCTACTAAAAAAGTACTAAAAAAAAAATATGCCTGGTGATTAGCCAGGTGTGGTGGTGCATGCCTGTAGTCCCAGCTACTTGCAGGGCTGAGGCAGGAGGATCACTTGAACCTGGGAGATCGAGGCTGCAGTGAGCCAAGATTGCGCCACTGCACTCCAGCCTAGGTGACAAAGTGAGACTCTGTCTCAAAAAAAAAAAAAAAAAATTTTTTTTTCCCTCAGGCTTCTACCATGCATCTATCCCTTTTTTTTTTCTTTCTTTCTTCTTCTTTTTTTTTTTTTTTGAGACAGAGTTTCACTCTTATCTAGGCTGGAGTGCAATGGCACAATCTCAGCTCACTGCAACCTCTGCCTCCTGGGTTCAAGCAATTCTCCCACTTCAGCCTCCCGAGTAGCTGGGAAGACAGGCATGCACCACCATGCCTGGCTAATTTTGTATTTTTAGTTGAGACAGGGTTTCTCCATGTTGGTCAGGCTGGTCTCGAACTCCCAACCTCAGGGGATCTGCCCACCTTGGCCTCCCAAAGTGCCAGGAATTACAGGCGTGAGCCACTGTGCCCAGCCTCGCATCTATCCCTTTCCTTGGCAGTGGGGACACAGAAATGCACAGAACGGAGGAAAGTTCCTGCCCTTGTAGACCTGACATTCTAGTGGCAGGAGACAGACCATATGCTCATGCATGTGTGTTGTGGGAAGTCAGGGACCCCGAACAGAGGGACCGGCTGAAGCCATGGCAGAAGAACATAAATTGTGAAGATTTCATGGACATTTATCGCTTCCCCAATCAATACTCTTGTGATTTCCTATGCCTGTCTTTACTTTAATCTCTTAATCCCATCATCTTCTTAAGCTGAGGATGAATGTCGTCTCAGGACCCTGTGATGATTGTGTTAACTGCACAAATTGTTTAAATAATATGAAATCTGGGAACCTTGAAAAAAGAACAGGATAACAGCGATGTTCAGGGAACAAGGGAGATAACCTTAAAGTCTGGCTGCCTGTGGGCCAGGTGGAACAGAGCCATATTTCTCTTCTTTCAAAAGCAAATAGGAGAAATATCGCTGAATTCTTTTTCTCAGCAAGGAACATCCCTAAGAAGAGAATGTGTTCCCAAGAGGAGGTCTCTGAAATTGCCGCTTTGGGAATGTTTGTCTTTTACAGTTGTAGATAAGGGATGAAATAAGCCCCAGTCTCCCATAGCGCTCCCAGGCTTATTAGGATGAGGAAATTCCCGCCTAACAAATTTTGGTCAGACTGGTTGTCTGCTCTCAAACCCTGTCTGCTGATAAGATGTTATCAATGACAATGTGTGCCCGAAACTTCATTAGCAATTTTAATTTCACCCTGGTCCTGTGATCTCGCCCTGCCTCCATTTGCTTTGTGATATTTTATTACATTGGGAAGCATGTGATCTCTGTGACCCACACCCTATTCGTACGCTCCCTCCCCTTTCGAAAATCACTAATAAAAACTTGCTGGTTTTGTGACTTGGGGGGCATCACAGGACCTGCCGACATGTGACATCTCCCCTGGACACCCAGCTTTAAAATTTCTCTCTTCTGTACTCTTTCCCTTTATTTCTCAGACTGACAGACACTTAGGGAAAATAGAAAAGGACCCATGCTGAATATCGGGGGTTGGTTTCCCCCAATACGTGTGTAAAGTATACAGTGGTCAGATGGTGATGAGTGCCACGGACAAAGTTAAGCAGGGAATGGAAGGAAGGAATGCTGGCAAGAGAAGCTGGTTTAAATAAGGTGGCTAGGTGGGCCTCCTGGAATAAGCCACGCTGCCACATGAGGAAGAGCACTCAAGGCAGAGAACACAAGTGCAAAGGCCCTGAAGCGGGCTGTGCTGGCTGTGTTTGAAGGCCCAATAGGAGGCCAGGAGGGGAGTGAGGGATGGTGGTAGATGAGGTCGGGGTGGGTGATGGACCAGATTGATAGGGCCATGTAAGGCCAGCCATTGGATGGCCATGGGCTTTTAGGCTGAGATGGGAAGGTTTTGAATGGAGCATGATCTGACTCATCTTTGAAAGGGATTTCTATCATTCTGGCTGTTGTGTGGAGCAGAGACTGTAGGGGACAAAAGTGGCAGCAGGGAGACCAGTTAGGAGGCACTGCAGTCTTCCAGACCAGAGGTGGCAGCAGCTTGGACCAGGGCCCAATTTTGGGATGTGGCCATACTCTGGGCTTAGAATAGTTAGGCCTGTGGTTAGATGAGTTAGATGTAGGGTGTGGGAGGAAGAGAGGAGTCCAAGATGACTGCAGGGTTTTTAGTCTGAGGTGCTGGAAGGATGAGTTGTCATCAGTTGAGCTGGGGCAGCAGTGGGTAGGCAAGGTTTGTACATTTGTCCATCAGTCCATCCATCCATCCACTGACCTCAGCACCAGGCCCTTGTGCTGAACTCCAGGCACTCCTTTAGGTCCTCAACCCTGAACTCCAGGGATGAGGTGGTGACAAGGCAGGCCCATTCCCTGCTCCCTTGGAGCTCACAGTTTCATGAGGGGAGACAGACGACAAATGGCTAAGCCAGTGTGTGACAACGAGTGTCACCAGGTGAGGTTCTAATGTTGCAAGGGGGCTTGCAGAACATGTCTGGGATTGCTGCTTCAGAGAGGGCCAGGCAGGGGCTGTGGCTGCAGCAGTCCCAAGTTTCCAGAAACATTCCCACTCTGTTACTTTGAGGCCTGCTCATTTTGTGCAGAGAATAGCAGTGAAGTTTGTAAAATGGCAAGGGCCTGTAGTTCACTGGGGGGAATGCTGTGCTGTAGGCTGCACCCAAGGGTAGGGGCTGTGCGACCACATGGAGACTGCCTTTCTGAGGAGCAGCTGGGCCTTCTTCCTCTGAGGAAGAGTCCTCCCACCACCCTCATGCCAGAAGGCACCATAGCTCCTCTCCCCCACCCCCTCCTCAGGTTCTCCCACGGCAGACCTGCGGCCTCTTCACACACACCATCTTCTACAATGAGTACCCTGGCGGCTCCAGTGAGCTGGACAAGATCATCAATGGGGGCGAGCTCTTCCTCACCGTGCTCCTCAATCCTGTGAGTGCTCTACAGCCCATGGCTGCTGGTGAGAAGGGGCTACTGCACAGCCTGTCTGCAGCTGACACAGGCTTCCTGGAGCCAGGAAAGGGTGGAGAGGCATGAGTGAGTGCCTGGCAGTTGGGAGACCCACTCTCCAGCACTGGCCCTGCCTCGGCTGTGTGACCTTGGCTAAAGAATCCGAGCATGCTTTTTTTTTCCTTTCCTAATCATGTACTTTAATACAAAAGTGTTGGCATTTTTATGCATGTTCCCTTCAGTCTTTGCTCATGTGTGTATACACACATACACAGATACACACACATATATGAACAGCATTTGAGTTTTCTAGGTCTCGCTTTCCTTATTTGTAAAATGCAAACAATTACCTCTGCTTTAATAATATTAAATAAACTTCAAGTGGTGGTTGTTATTCAGCTCTGTGGGCTGAGTACTCTTTATCTTCCATGCACCCCACCCCTAACATTTACAAAACAAAACCCAAATAGCTCCCACATTGGGTCTGCTTTCCATTTCAGGATGGTAATATTTGGGGTCAGTCAGGCCTGGTTCGTCTGTCACCTCATCCAAGTACTCGCAGCGAGTTTGTTGACAGCGCCAGCGTAACTTCCACTGGTCATCAGGAGCCTTGCAAGCTAAGGCAGGGTCAGAAGGGTCAGAGTTGGCGGTGAGGGTGGCTCAGACACTGATGGGCCCTGCCTCTCTCCTCCCCTCCCCTGGAGCAGATCAGCATCTTCATGACACACCTGTCCAACTATGGGAATGACCGCCTGGGCCTGTACACCTTCAAGCACCTGGTGCGCTTCCTGCACTCCTGGACCAACCTCCGACTGCAGACACTGCCCCCTGTGCAGTTGGCGCAGAAGTACTTCCAGATCTTCTCCGAGGAGAAGGACCCGCTCTGGCAGGTGGGGGGCTGGGCAGCCTGGGCAGGTTGCTGCAGGGATGGAACGCCACCACTCACAGGCACACACTCCAGATATGGACTCAAGGCTCAGCCATCATGCCTTCACACTCTCGCTCGAATGTAAACTCAGGTCCCCATCTACTTACCAGCATGGGTGCGTTCACTCCTTTGCACACATGCATGCTCATACATGTACATACTTCCCCACGCAGACCTACATGCATGCAGTCATACATAGCCTCGGAAAAAACAGTGTTAAAAAAACGAGTGGGCTGGGCGCAGTGGTTCACCCCTATAATCCCAATATTTTAGGAGGCCAAGGTGGCTGGATTGCTTGAACCCAGGAGTTCAAGATCAGCCTGGGCAATATGGCGAAACCCTGTCTCTACAAAAAATACAAAAATTAGCTGGGCATGATGGTGTGCGTCTATAGTCCCAGCTACTCATGAGGCAGAGGTGGGAGGATCAATTGAGCCTAGAGGTTGAGGCTGCAGTGAGCTGTGATCACACCACTGCACTCCAGCCTGGGCAACAGAGTGAGACCCTGTTTCAAAAACAAAAAACAACTCCAAGTGAACACAGTGCAGACAAAGTACAGAAAGTGAATGCGTTGTCTTGGTCAGGCTCTGAGATAATCTCTTGTATCTCTTCTAACTCCAGCAGGCTCTGAGTGGGAAAAGGGATTGATGAGAGGGTTTGGGGGCCAGTTTTTGGGAAAGTCTGCTCCTACGGGCTTTTAAAAAGTGGAAGCAGAAGCTGGAATTGGTGACAGTCTCATAGTTCAGACCAGGAGTCCACAAACCATGACTCATGGGCCAAAACCAGCCTGAGACCTGTTTTCGTAAAGAAAGTTTTATTGGCAGACAGCCACGCTCATTCTTGTATGTACTGTCTATAGCTGCTTTCATGCTATGACGGCAGAGTCGAGTAGTTGCAATGGAAACTTCCATGCCCCAAACCTAAAATATTTACTAAACACTTACCAAAAGATTAATTAAACTTTATAGGAAGCGTTTCTTGACCCCCTGGTTCAGACGCAGCTTGTCCAGTTAAATTCAACAAGTGCTTATGAGTTCCTGTTACGTGCTAAGGGGCATTTTGCGAGCTCTGGGGGTGGGGATGTGACAAGGACACATGTAGCATGTAGGTATTATGCCCGTTGGGCTGTAAGGGCCACATATCCATGTGCAGTGGGAGTCCACTGACTGGGTTCTGGGGCGCCCCACACATCCCTTCCACTGTTGTTTTAGGACCCCTGCGAGGACAAACGTCACAAAGACATCTGGTCCAAGGAGAAGACGTGTGACCGCTTCCCAAAGCTCCTCATCATCGGCCCCCAGAAAACAGGCAGGTCTCTCTGCTCTTGACCCAGCTTCCCCAACTGCCTGCTGTCTCAGCCACAGAATTCTGAGGACTGCCTTGCCCTGGCCCCACTCCCGGATAATTTGCTCCCTCTTTCCCAGGAAGTAGGAATGAAGTTGGGGTGAACACAAATTGCCTGTCAGTATGGAGGGGAAAGAGGTGGAGGAGGGGCCTGGAGTTCTCCTATTTATCCTGAACCATAGCCTCAGGGAGCTCTCCCTGCATTATCCTGGGAGTCTCCAAGTCCAGTCAGAGAAGCCCAGATTAGTTGCTCTGCTAGTTTGAGTAATGCCAAGCAAAACTGGTACAAAGAGGACTGTGATCAATTAGCTATGTCTGCCAGAGGTGCAGTAGGGAGAAGCAGTGACATGATTGCTAAGCATTTGTCATCCATACAACCCTGCAAGGCACAAATGGGCACTCCCATTTTATAGACAGAAACTCAAGGTTCAGAGAAGTCAAGTGACTTCCCTTAACACATTCAGTTAGGTAATGGCAATTCCAGGCCTGAACTCTGGTCTCTGTCACCCTGAAACATATACTCTTAATTGCCAAACTCTATAGCCTACTTCTCTTCTGGGCTCTCTCATTATAGCATGTAAACCATAGACTTATACCACAGAAAGTGAATGAACTCACTGAGGAGGAGGTAGGGCAGGGTGCATGAGTGAGCAGAGGGTATTGGGAAGAAGAGACATAGGAACAAGATTTCTTAGTTCTTTAAGAATTTCACATTAACAGAACTGGAGGGTGACAAACTCCCTTTTCCCTGAGCTCCTACCAAGTGCCAGAGGACAGAGGCCCAGAGCTGGAAAGGACCAGCTCTTCTGGGATGCTGAGGGGACAGCAGTCAGTTAAACGTGGCTACCAGAGTGCAGTGGTGAGGCAGATTCTGAGGCCAAGTCCTCGTTTAGTGAAGAATGCTGTGATAGATTAGCGATGTCCGTAGTAGGTACAGGAGTTGCGGTGTTCACATGCATGCCATATATTTGCCACCCTGGATTTAGTAATTCCTTCATTGCACAGATGAAGAAGCTAAGACCAGAGAAAGGCAGAGACCTTCCCAGGAGCCCCCAGTGGGTCATGGGGAGCTAGGCCCAGAACCCAGACTCTATCTTTTGGCTGGGGGCTGGGCCCTGGGTCTCAGGTGTCTACCCTCCCCACAGGCACCACTGCCCTCTACCTGTTCCTGGGCATGCACCCTGACCTAAGCAGCAACTACCCCAGCTCTGAGACCTTTGAGGAGATCCAGTTTTTTAATGGCCACAACTATCACAAAGGCATCGACTGGTGAGTTGGCCTTTCTGTCCACAGCGGGACGGGAAGGCCATCCTGGGGCCTCCCGGGAGTCTGCTGTGGCCACAGCAGGAAGCAGCTGGAGCTTGCTCACACACAGCTGTCATTCCTGTAAACAGGGACAAAGTGCAGTGACCCTTGAATCATGGTGTGACAGCGTTGTCATAGACAGGACACTCGATGAGGAGGCCCTTTGCCCCTTTGCTCTACCGCCTGTAGTCAGACGCTGAAGTCGAAGTCCACCCCTCCCTTGCTTGCAGAGAAACATCCTGAGTCTTGGGGAGAAGAAGGGTTTGCCCAGGGTCCCAAGGTCGGAAATCCAAATGTTCTGGCTCTCCTCACTGCGTGTGGCTGACTGTGAAGCAGAGGTGTTCTTGTGGGCCCTTCAGGGACAGGTCGCTGGTCTTTGGGCGTCACTTGGGGAAGTCATTAAGATTGCCACTTCCCACCAGAGCCTGCAGAGGTTACCTTTGTAGAGGTTCCCAGCAGAGGGTCCTAGTAGAGGTTCCCTTAAGGGTGTGGGGGCCAGAGCAGAGATGGTTTTACTCTCCACCTTTTCAGTTGGCATCTTTCTCTATTTGCCTTTTTTCTTTCTTTTTAAAAAATGTTTCATGTCAGGTAGGTAATGTGCTGACATCATAACAAGGTTCGAGGTGGGTACACCTCACACGTGTGTGAACACCCAATCATCACGTGCATGGACTGCAAAGTTTGCCTTTTTAAACCTTGTCCATGTATTACCATTATTTATTATTTTTATGTCAGTGGGTTCCCTGGGTGGAGAGGTTATGGGCCTTCTGTCTGTTTTTTGGTATTTTTCTATGTGTATTTCTCTTTTTTATCTGTGTATCATTGCTCTGTCTGTCTGCCTTTGTATCTATTCATCCATCCATCGATCCATCCACCCACCTACATTTCTTTTTTTTTTTTTTTTGAGATGGAATCTCGCTCTGTCACCCAGGCTGGAGTGCAGTGGCGCGATCTCGGCTTACTGCAACCTCTGCTTCCCGGGTTCAAGTGATTCTCCTGCTTCAGCCTCCCAAGTAGCTGGGACTACAGGTGCCCGCCACCATGCCTGGCTAATTTTTGTATTTTTAGTAGAGACGAGGTTTTGCCATGTTGGTCAGGCTGTTCTTGAACTCCTGACCTCGTGATCTGCCCGCCTCGGCCTCCCAAAGTGCTGGGATTACGGCGTGTGCCACTGCGCCCGGCCCATCTACCTACATTTCTAACATCTCCACAGTCTCTTATCTAAAATCTATTGTGGTCAGATGAATTATTGGAAGTCAACATTTTTCAGATTTTAGAAAGGTAATGTGGTGCGAAACCATATATTTAGTAACATCTTCAGCAACACCTGGGGCAGCACCCTGTTAGCAAATTCATTAATATGTCTGTAGCAAAGTATGTGAATATTTACACTAAGTAAGAGGAATAAGTCAGGTTTTGTTGCCAAATGGCTTTGCTACAAACCTAGGAAACAAAGCCTGTGTTTTCAAAGCTTTCTCAATTGAGATATTGTAAACAAAGGATTGTGGACATGCAAAGAAAATTCAGAAAGATGAGAGAAGACGTAATTCCTTGGCCCAATTCCCAAGAGCTTGATTTCGTAGGTAGGTCTAAAGTGGGGTGCAGGAATCCAGCAGGCCCCTAGAACGCTCTGATGAAGCGCATCCTTGGGTCCAGCCTGGGTCAGCCCCACCTCACAGGATAGGACAGGGACCCTGTACCCTTCATGAGAGTGGACTTTGCTTCCCACAAGCCCCAGAAGTTGGACCCTGATTTTGCATAGGTAGATTCCCCTGGGAGGGTCTGGAGTGTTCCTTTGGTTTCCAGAGGTTCCTTCATCCAGAGGTGGCCATTGCTCTGGTGGGATATGGGCATTAGTCTGGAAAGCCGTGCTCACCCACAGCAGGCTGGGGAGGGGTTGTGGGTAGCAGGAGGTCCTGGTCCACAGTGACGGCCTAGAAGGTGTTCCCCCAGGTCAGGAAAGAAAGTCCGCCCTCTGGAGGCCCCATCTGCTCTGTGCCAGCCTCCCTGGGGCAGTCCTGGAGCCGCTCTGAGCCCCAGCTCGCCCCCTAGAGGCAGAGAGAGTGACAGCCCTGGCAGTTAAGCCTGGAGCAGCTGAGGGGGCGGGATCCTAGAGTTTAGGATTGAGGGGCATTACCCCCTCCCCATGACCTGCAACTGCCGGCGCACCCACAAGTCTTCAGATCCTCCCAACTCCAGAGACTTCTGGAAAAGGAACGAATTTGAAACAGGGAGGCTGCCAAGAGGCCATTCCCCTCCAGAATCCCCACTGGAGGCAAGTCCTTGTTTGGTTGGGAGGAAAGCTTCCCGCTTGCTCTCTGAGGACATTCTACCCCAGTGCCTCGCCCTTGTGCTGCGTTCCCTTAGCCCCCTCCTCATGAGTTTTGTCTGTGAGCCGCCTCTCTGGGCTTCCTGCAGGTACATGGAGTTCTTCCCCATCCCTTCCAACACCACCTCCGACTTCTACTTTGAGAAAAGCGCCAACTACTTTGATTCAGAAGTGGCGCCCCGGCGGGCAGCAGCCCTCTTGCCCAAAGCCAAGGTCCTGACCATCCTCATCAACCCCGCGGACCGGGCCTATTCCTGGTACCAGGTGAGTGGGGCTGGGGTGGAGTCCCTGTGTGGGGAACACAGGGCTCCGTCTGACACTCAGTTACTCACTCACTCAACAGATATTATTAGTAAGCACCTACTGTGTGCCAGCCCAGAGCCAGGCGCCTGGAGCGTGGTGATGGCTGAGAATAGAGTCCTTGGTGGAGGAGACAGGAGAAAATGGAAAGCCAGCCACCAGTTGACTGTCCACCTGCCTAGTGTCATGCGGGGTCCTGCCTCTACTTCTGACACTGACAAGAGGTGGAGGCTGGTTACGCCTAGAGGAAGCTTAGATTTGGTGAACAGCGATGCAGGATCATACTGACTATAGCTTCCTCGCTGGACACGGGTGGGAGTGGGAGCTCATGGAAGGACAAGACACAAGACTGCCATTCACAGTAGAGAAGGCAGGCACCTGACCAGGTGAGGCAGTTACCTGGGCTGTGATACACGGAGAGGGTGTGGATCCAAGCCCCTATCTGGGGCATGTATTAACCAGAGCTGTCTTTTTTTTTTTTTTTGAGACAGAGTCTTGCTCTGTAGCCCAGGCTGGAGTGCAGTGGCCTGATCTCAACTCACTGCAACATCCGCCTTCCAGTTTGAAGTGATTCTCCTGCCTCAGCCTCCCAAGTAGCTGGTATTACAGGTGTGCACCACCACGCCAGGCTAATTTTTGTATTTTTAGTAGAGACAGTGTTTCACCATGTTGGCCAGGCTGGTCTCGAACTCCTGACCTCGTGATCTGCCCGCCTCGGCCTCTCAAAGTGCTGGCATTACAGGCATGAGCCACTGCGCCCAGCTGAACCAGAGCTCTCTTTAATGCCTATGGCCTGACTTAATTTCCTGCCTGCCAGCCCACTGAGCCTGCAGGAATGCTTTCAGGCCTTCCCTGGTGGGGTAGGTGGAGTCCCTCCCCTGGCTGCCAGCATTCCTGTGATTATGCCACACAGCCAAGCACTGTGATTCAGAAGTGGCGCCCCAGCAGAAAGCCACCCTGTTGTCCAGGCCGAGGTCCTGAGCATCTTCATTAACCCAGCAGACCAGGCCTGTGCTTGGTGTTGGGGAGGGGGTGGGGCCCTGGGTCTTAGCCCATGGTTGCCAGAGAAGTGTCCCCTGTCCTGGCTGGGACAGCCTCTTCAGGCCTGGCCACTGTCATAGTTCCCACCCTGCTTTGAGGCTCTTTTCTCAGATGTGACAGTGGCTGCCTCCCGCCTGGGACCTTGCGGTCTCCTGCAGGGCTGGCACCTGCCTCCTCTTTGCTCCCATGGAAGTCTCTCCTCCTGCCACTCTCTGAGGCTGGTGGGGAAGCCCCTTCTTATTCTTGTTCTCTAGGGCTTCTGTTTATGCCCTGATGTCTGCTTTCCTGTGGCTTTTTCTTCAGGAGAAGAAAACCGAGAAACACTTGTCAAGTGTTTCTGTTTTCTGCCGTGCCGTGTGCCCCCGCCTCCTGGCGCTGTGCAGGGAATGGGCAGTCTGCTTTCATGGGGGAACGTAGGGTAGAGAGAGAGCCGCCACAGGTTGGGTCAGTCCCTGTTCTGCACTGACACTGCTGTACATCTGCACCTCACTGGAAAGTCACAGCTGGTTTCTAGAAGGCAGAGGAGGGGTTTCACGTTTGTGTCCCTTTCTCAAAGATTAGAAAACCAAGTTTCAGCAAGTTTCATGTGGTGGCATTTGAATCCAAGTCTTCTAAATCTAAGACCCTATTCCTTTTTCTGTCCATGATCAAGAGGGGTAAGGGAGAGAAGGAGAAGGGAGACTCATTCTCCCCAGGAGGACCTGGGAAGATGTTGGAGGAGAGGAAGGGTGGGGGCCTGTCTTAGAAGGAGGTCGGGACGAGGAGGAGGCTGCTGTGCACTATATTGCCCCAGCCCTGGGCTGTGTGTGATCCTCAGGGGAGGGGGTTGGCGGCTGGGGGAATAGTGCCTGTCGCACAGGTGCCCGAGCTCTGGCTTTCTGGACTTAGTGAATTCTGCAGATTCGGACCTCCCATGGCATTATTTTAAGTGATTCAGACCAGCCAGTCTCCCTTTTATAGTTCTTTCCCAATCCTTCTGATTTCCGTAAAGGAGAAATGCTCACTTTAGTGCAAGTGGTCTTACGTCCTTTCTAACACTGTCAACCTCTGCTTTCAACAAAGAGAGCATGTTCAGGGCCTGTTGCACACATTTGTGTCTGGCTGGAGTTTGAGAACATTGCTTTGTTTTTATTGCCATTTGTGAGTGGTTGCCTTCTATATATGACAACAGTGCAGCGGCATGATCTTGACTCACTGCAACCTCCACCTCCCGGGTTTAAGCGATTCTCGTGCCTCAGCCTTCCGAGTAGCTGGGACCACAGGTGTGCACCACCATGCCAGCTAATTTTTGTATGTTTAGTAGAGACGGGGTTTCGCCACATTGGCCGGCTGGTCTCGAACTCCTGACCTCAAGTGATCCACCCACGCCAGCCTCCCAAAATTCTGGGATTACAGGCATGAGCCACCATGCCTGGCCTCAGGAAACCCTGATTTAGTCCAGTTCCCGTATTTCAAAGATGGAGAAGTTGGGGCTCTGGGAGCAGTGGCTTCCCTTGACACTGGACACAGTGAGAGGCAGAGCCAGGACTCAGACCCAGAGCTCCTGGGTCCAGCTGAGGATCTTCTGGCCACCTTGCAGGCTGCTGTCCCTCTAAGGCCACTTCCTTTGTGTCCTCCGTGTGGCATGCTGACCCTCTTTCCTTGCCTGCAGCACCAGCGAGCCCATGATGACCCAGTGGCCCTAAAGTACACCTTCCATGAGGTGATTACCGCCGGCTCCGACGCATCCTCGAAGCTGCGCGCCCTCCAGAACCGCTGCCTGGTCCCTGGCTGGTACGCCACCCACATCGAGCGCTGGCTCAGTGCCTATCACGCCAACCAGGTAGCTGCTGTCCCTGACCCTTGTGAGGGCAGTCACAGTACTGGCTTGCTGTGGTTAGCAGAGAGCCTCCAACTCTTTCTCACCAGCCACGGGGACAGATATGCCCTCCTTGGAGAGCTAGACCCTTGGGTCTATAAAAAGATTTTCTTATTATTATTATTAGTAGTAGTAGTAGTAGTAGTATTATTTTGAGACAGGGTCTCACTCTGTTGCCCAGGCTGGAGTGCAGTGGTGTGATCTCAGCTCACTATAGCCTCGATGTCCCGAGCTCACGCAATCCTTCCACCTCAGCCTCCTGAGTAGCTGGGACTACAGGTGTGAGCCACTGTACCCAGCTAATCTTTTTTTTCTAAGAAATAAGGTCTTACTATGTTGCCCAGGCTGGTCTCAAACTCCTGGGCTCAAGCTGTCCTCCCTCGGTCTTCCAAAGTGCTGGGATTACAGGCATGAGCCACTGTACCTGGCCTAAAAAGACTGTAGACCTGTTTATCCCAAGGTTGATACATGAGAACTCCCCAAGCCTGTGTCCCATCACCACAGGCACTGTAGCCCTAAAGGGACCCAGAAAGCCCTGAGGCAGGCAGGTGGGAGCAAGGAGACTGGGCGTGGTGATGGAGGGAGAGCCTGATCATACTAGGCTGTTTATGTATTTATTTATTTAGAGACGGAGTCTCGCTCTGTCTCCCAGGCTGGAGTGCAGTGGCACGATCTTGGCTCACTGCAACCTCTGCCTCCCGGGTTCAAGCATTTCTTCCACCTCAGCCTCCCAGGTCGCTGGAATTACAGGCATGCACCACCACGCCCAGATAATTTTTCTATTTTTAGTAGAGACGGGATTTCACCATGTTGGCCAGGCTGGTCTTGAACTCCTGACCTCAAGTGATCTGCCCACCCCAGCATCCCAAAGTGCTGAGATTACAGGTGTGAGCCACCGTGCCCGGCCATGCCCAGCCATACCAGGACTTTTAGGCAAACTTGTGGAGTGTTTGAGCAGGAGAGTGACATGGACTGGAAGCTCAGAGAGAGGCCAGAGAGGGATGTTTGTAGGGACCTGAGGGGCAGGCAGGGTTTGGTGAGAGCTTAAATTCTAGGAGAAATGGCATTGGGCAGCAGAAGCTGGTGGAAAGCAGGAATGAGACCACAGAGGCCTGAGCTTGGGGATACCTGCCCTTCAACAGGGGGGGAGGAGCCAGTTCTAGAGGGTGCAGGGTCCCATATTTATAAGCAGGCCCATTCCTGCTGCTGTGGCTGTTGCCCTTGTTTGCCACCAAAGTCAAAGCAGGTCCCGATCCCCTTTCTCCCTTTCCAGATTCTGGTCTTGGATGGCAAACTGCTTCGCACAGAACCTGCCAAAGTGATGGACATGGTGCAGAAGTTCCTTGGGGTGACCAACACCATTGACTACCACAAAACCTTGGCGTGAGTGTTGCCTTTGCCTTTCTGCAGGTTATTTCCCTGATAAGGCACCTGGGCCAACAAAGCCAAAGTCTTGAATAATTATGAGAGAGAGAAGTTAGTTAGAGTCAGAAAGTATGGAAAGTTATTAATATGACTTAAGTCATATTAATAAAGGTATCACCTTAAAAAAAAGGGAGATAATGAATTTGTTCTACTCTGGTCAGACCATCCTGGGGTGTTCTCTTTGGTCTGGGCTGAACATTTTCAGAGTGTTTTATGTAAGTAAATTAGATCAGTAATGAGCAGCCCTAATTCCCACAAGATTTTCTTAGCATTAGCTTTTTTTTTTTTTTTTTAGACAGGGTTACTCTGTTGCCCAGGCTGGAGTACAGTGGTGTGATTTTGGCTCACTGCAACCTCAACCTCCCAGGCTCAAGTGATCCTCCCACCTCAGCTTCCTGAGTAGCTTGGGACCGCAGATATGTGCCACCATGCCTGGCTAATTTTTGTATGTTTTGTAGAGAAGGGGTTTCACCATGTTGCTCAGCCTGGTCTCGAATGATCTGCCTGCTTCAGCCTCCCAAAGTTCTGGGATTACAGGCGTGAGGCACTGCCCCCGGCCAGCATTAGATTTTGACTTACGATTTCAGGAAAAGGAAACACAAATGTTGTTGACAGTTAATAACCGTACTCACTCAGAACCTGGTGCAAGTGCGTTGAGAATGCCCTCCCACTATGAGTAAGGGCCTGCCCGCATTGCATGGGCTCAGGGCTAGGAAAGGCTGCTTTCCTGTGCTATGTCACAGATAAGCGACACACTCAGCTGGATGAGGGGACCCCAAGAGAAGGAGGAATCAAGTCACCCTCCCTGGCTCCATTCTTGGGAAAGTTTTGCAACAAGAATATTCCATCTTCACTGTCGTGGGAGTTGAAGGTGAAGAAGGGAAGTCAGTCCTTCACCTTGAGGGAGAAAGGGCCACCTGCTGAGGCTGTGGGCCATGGTGTCAGAGATGCCTGGGTTAGGGCCCCACATCCATTTACTCAGCCTTTCAAGCCTCACTTTCCTCATCTGTAAGTTGGGGATAAAGATAATAATCCCTGCGTCCTAAAGGTCACTGAATTGAATGAAAGCTTCATATGGGGCTCTTAGCTGAGAGCTTGGCATGCACTAAGTGCTAAATAAATGGTGGCTGCTATTGTCCTTGTCATCATCATCATCAACATCATCGTCATCGTCTATACCTATCCTATGACCCTTTCAGAAATCTCTGTTCTCCTTCGCTATTCATGGGAATTCTGTTTTCTTGATGCCCCCATGCTCAAGAATCTCCTCATAGTTCCTGATCCAGGGCTAAATTCTGATGTCAGTATTCCTCCCTTCCCATAACAGCTTCGGGTCTCATATCCCAAAAATGCCTTTGAAGACAGGATGATGTTGGCAGTCTTGCTGTGTCATTTCTGAAGTTTACTCCAAAAAATGAAACTCTCCAGTGATAGGCATGCTTAAGTGCAGCTGTGGATACTGCATGTTTTGATAAAGATGAAATTTATTGAAAAGCAAAAGAACCTCCACTAAACACCCCTCTCCCCATTGACGCTGGGAGGGGTAAAGAAGGCTTCTTGGGTTTAAAAAAAAAAAAGAGTTACTCAGCATTGAGAATGCTCAGAAAAGATTTCCCAGAACACTGAAGGATGGGAAACTGTTCATGTTGTAGATTGCTGAAGCGGCTGTGGCTGGTCGGGCTGGAGGAGAGAAGACTCAGAATGTGCGAGCTGCCCTTTGCCAGAAGTAGGACAGGCACGTTTAGTGCAGCCTAGGACACAATTGATCCCACAGATGGCACATAGCTTCTGACAGTCCATGTGGGTTCAAGAGCAGTAGATTCCCTGGGCTCTGCCATTCCTGGGGTCCATGAACATGGCTTTAAGGTCAGAAGTGGGTGGCTGAGCCAGCTCCCATCCAGAGACTTTCCCACCTCCACAGGTTTGATCCAAAGAAAGGATTTTGGTGCCAACTGCTCGAAGGAGGAAAAACCAAGTGTCTGGGCAAAAGCAAGGGCCGAAAATATCCCGAGATGGACTTGGATGTAAGTGGTGGACACACTACCTGTAGCACCTGCATAAGGGTAAGGGGTCCCTGTATGGGGTTGAGGGGGATTCTCTTTCCTTTACTATGCACTCAGCACGTTCATGGCCTTGGCATTTCTTGGACAGTATTTGTAAGAGGAGGAAAATGGGGGCTGGGACATGGTGGGTCAGAACTGATTTCGTCAAACAAGTGTTGGTTACCTTCTACTAAGGGCTGAGTGCTGTGGGGTTTTGAGGATGAGCCAGACATGTTCTCTGCCTTCAAGGAACTCCTGGTCTTGGAGGGGTATGAGTCCCAACACCACTAAGTAGAATACAGGCAGAGAGTGCTGCGCGCAGTCAGAGAGGGCACACGAGTGCTATGGGAATTCAGAACAAGGGGATGTCACTTGAACCTGAGAGGGGTGAAAAAGGCTTCTTAAAGGAGGGATGGGGGTCTCTGGAGTTGCGCCTAGAAGGATGAGATCCATTTTATAGGATTTGGACATATGGAATGGGAGGGTAGGTAAGAACAGCATGTGTAAAAACATACGGGGAAAAAGGAAATTTTAAAAATATATAGAAAAAGGGTCACAGACTGGGGGTCTTGTTCCTCCTTTTCCTACTTGCTTCTGTTTTTGTTTTGTTTTGTTTTGTTTTTGAGACAGGGTCTCGTTCTGTTGCCTAGGCTGGAGTGCAGTGGCATGATCATGGCTTAAAGTAGCCTCGACCCCCTGGGCTCAATCGATCTTCCCGCCTCAGCCTGCCATAGTGCTGGTATTATAGGCGTGAACCACTGTGCCTGGCCCTGGCCCTGCCCCGCCTTGGGTTTTGATTATTAATTCTCTCTCCTCTCCCTATCAGAAGAATTTTGACTTAGTGAGCTATATTTTGATGCTCCTGCCAACTGGGAGTTCACTATTGGAGGCTACCATTTAGAAGGGGATTGTGGATAAATAAGAGGTGTATGAGGGTGGTGCCAGCAGCATGGTGGGTTTTTTGTTTTTTTGTTTTCTTTTGAGACGGAGTTTCGCTTTTGTCACCCAGGCTGGAATGCAATCGCGTGATCTTGGCTCACTGCAACCTCTGCTTTCCGGGTTCAAAAGATTCCCTTGCCTCAGCCTCCCGAGTAGCTGGGATTACTGGCGCCCACCACCTCACCCCGCTAATTTTTGTATTTTTAGTAGGGTTTTACCATGTTGGCCAGGCTGGTCTTGAACTCCTGACCTCAGGTGATCCACATGCCTCGGCCTCCCAAAGTGCTGGGATTACAGGCGTGAGCCACCGTGCCCGGCCGAGCATGGCGATTTTTAGAGGAGGTCACTCTTAAGTCAGTACACAAGGTCTGAGCTTTCCTTCCCGTTACAGTCCCGAGCCTTCCTGAAGGACTATTACCGGGACCACAACATCGAGCTCTCCAAGCTGCTGTATAAGATGGGCCAGACACTTCCCACTTGGCTCCGAGAGGACCTCCAGAACACCAGGTAGCCGTGGCCACCACAGCCAGACTGAACGTTTGTGACAGCTGGGACATCCCACCACACGCTGAGCCAGACCTGCAGAGTGGGAAGCTGGGCCAGGGCAGCTGCGCACTTATGAGCAATACTCTGTGGAGGTCTGGTGGGGCTGGGGGAGCACCCAGGCGGGTCTGCAAGCACTTCGGAGCACCCACCGCTGGGTCTGCGGCCTACGGGACCTCCCTCGCCAGCAGAGGTCCATTCCGTTCCCAGCCGCTCCTGGGGAGGCCGCTTCCTGGTAGGAGGGAGTCCACGAGACTCTTTTCTGTCCCTCACTGTGTTCCGCCGACTGTCCCCTCTCGTCACCCATCACTCCCTGCTTCCGCAGGGTGCCCCTCAGTATTCGCTGCCATATGTCCCTGTCCTCCAGGCTGTAGGGGAGGAGAGCCTGGCGGGGGGAGACAGACTGGACATTTCCCTGTTTCGAGCCAGGCCCTTCCAAGGGGCCAGCTGGGTCCCCGGAGTCAGTCCTAGGCTGGATGGGAGGGTGGCCACCTCAAGAGGACTCCCAGCCTCCACATCTGGTTCCTACCTTCACATCTCACCCTCCCGTTCTGGGGAAGAATCTCTGATTCCTACAGTATCCACTCCATCCTCAAGGCTTCCCGCAGGGCCTTGGGGCACTGCCTTGCCATCGGGCCCAGTTCTCCGGGCCCCACCTGCACCCCTTTCTTCCCCCTGGGATATGATGTGTGGTGTTTCCTGTGGTAAAAGACTGAGGCAGGCCAGGGGTCTGCCAGTAACATGTTCCCATGTACAGACACGGTCCCCACACCCTCCCAGCCTCAGGCCCAGGCAGACGTGGGCGAGCTGGTGAGACTGCCAGCCACGGCTTTGCTCAGCCACCTGTGGCCGAGGGCTCTCAGAGACCCCCTTAACCTCCCAAATACTAAGAAGCTAAAATATTTTAATATTTTGTTTTTTTTTTTTCTTGGTGCCAGAGTTTATACCCTGGGTGCTGGGGTCGCACTGTGTTTTTTATATATATATATATATATATATATATATATATATATAATGTGTATATATATATATTCTATTTTTTTTGGTTGGGTTCGTTTTTAATTCAGTCCTACAAAATGGTGGTAAGCCCCAGTCTCAGGGGTCGCCCTGTCTTAGAGCTAGAGATGAGGTGGCAGGGAGGGAGGCTGTGTCCTCAGTGGCCTGGGGCTGAGCAGACCTGAGGAAGGGGCCCTCCCCAGTGCCGTGGCTGCTCTGGGGCTACCCCAGGTGAACAGAGGTGGTGAGATGCGCAGGGAAGACCAGCTCTCTCCAGGACATCGGGCTGTGTGAAGTCCAGTGACCCTGAGGGGATTTTGGCCAAAGGAAACAGCCAGGGCTGGGCTAGGAGAGCTGGGGTCAAAAGCTGCCCCACCCACTCTCCCTCACATGGTGCTAGGCTGGGAGCTGCCCTGAGAGCTGGGATGCCCACCAGGGCCCACAGAACTGTCTCCAGGCCCTTGTAGACAGTGGGATCTCTGGGCTGATTTCTGGTTGGGGTCTGCTCCTACCCCACCCCATTTAACAATGTGAAGTGACTGAGGCTGGGGTGCCTCTCCCTGGCCCCCTCCAACTGCCAAATTCTGCTTCCCTCTGAACCCCAGGAAATACTTTCTGGAGAGCCTTGTCTTGTTCAGAAGACTCTAGCATCTTGGGGCTGGAAGGTCCTTTGACGGGTATGAAACAGGTCCAGAAAGGGGAGGTGGCCTGCTTGGCCGACGTCATGGAGCCAGCTGGGAGCAGGGCTGAGCGTTGAACCCGAGGCTCCCGGTTCCAAGTCCCGTCGTGCTCCTCTTCCAGTGCCACACTGCCTCTGAGCCCATCCTTGGGACCCTACTCTGTGCCAGGTTCCTGTCCCTTCCTCTGTCACAGCATGGTCATTCCAGGATATGGGGACAAACCACTCCTTCCCAGCCAGGGTGCCTTTGAGCCTTCTCATTCCGAGGTCTGCGTTTGCATCCCTGTCGTGTTCTCCCTCGAGGGGTCCTTCTCCAGCCTGTGGGGGCCTGGGTCTGTTCTGAGCTGATTCCCTTTTCTCCAGTTCTCTGCTGGGATGAAGAAAGTTGGACACTCAGTGGGACCAGCTGCAGGTGGTTTCACTGTGTACACAGCAGTGTCCCCATCATGCCTCTCAATGGGGCCTGCAAGCCTGGGAACTTGGGCATCGTTGGGCCAGCAGGATGAGCAGCAAAGGGTCTGAGGACAGGGTGGCATGTCTGCTTGAGTGCTCATGAAGACATGCCCACGCCATGGAGCCAGGGGCTTCTAGAGAGGGGCAGTGACTTCCAGAGTCCCATCCGTCAGTGAGGGGACTGGGCTGCGGGATGGGTGAGGATCTTACAGCTCCCAGGTTCTGAAATCTACCCTCTAAGGCCTGGAGGCCTCTCTCGCAGAGCAGAGCGTGGAAGGCAGGAGAGGCGGGCTGGCCTAGGGCAGGAGCTCCACTTCTCTCTGCCTCTGGCTATGGGAAGGAGCAGGCGGTTGGAAATCCTGTGACAGCAGAGATCTTCTGGATTTTTGCCTGGACCCTTCTGCAAGCCTGGGGACTGGACCTGCCACATGTTCCAAGTCCGTCTGCCTAGGTCGCTGCTGCCACTTCTCCTCCCACTAACAGACCTTTCTTGAAGACCCACTAGGTCCAGACACTGCCGGGACTTGCAGGTATGGGGGGTAGAAGGAGAGGCAGATAAGCTGCCTGGGGGGCTGTCAGCTAATGGGTACACGGACACCCCATCCCGAGAAGAGAAGCCACAGATGAGTGGGCCAGCGAGGCCAGTCTTCAATGTCCACCAATTCACTCTAAGCATTTGGCCAAAAAAAGGAGAGAGAAATAACTGAAGTTGTTCAGGTGGCTCCACCGTCTATTCTGTGGTCCCCTCCATGAGCCTTTGCCCCAGGGTGGGTGCAGGTGCGAGTGTCACCTGCAGCTGCCTCAGTCATTCAGGGTTCCAGAGCCTTCTGTGGTGGAGCATCCTGCTGCTTGGAGGATGAGTCTGAAGTTTAAAAATGGGCCTTTTCTGAGCCCCCCGATGAGCAGTCAGTGCTTCTGGGCCCAGCTAAGGAAGCCATCTATTCTCAGCAGAGGAGAGCTGCTGCGCTGACCTGCAGAGGTTGGTGGTCCCAGCACAGAGCTGTGCCCATGGGCTTGTTAGTGGGAAAAGCAAATACAACGTTTTACCAAACATTTAATTATGAATGCCCACTCCCCAGCATCTAGATCTAAAATTATTAACATTTTGCCACATTCTTTTTCTCTCTCTGTGTACGTATATGTTTTCTCTGTCCTAATTTAAAAGTACATTGCAAACATCATGAAACTTGATCCCTGAAAGCTTCAGCCTGCATCTCCTAAGAGTTAGGGCATTGTCCTACACATTGGCCCAGTATCACAGCCAAGACGAGAAGTCATTTCCCAACGATGTCTGCTATCTAATCTGTATTCAAATCCCCCCAGTTGTCTCCCAGGTAACTTATGTGTCTGGTTTTGGAATCAGCATCCAGTCACGGTGCACACATTGCATTTTCTAACTATGTTTTTAAAACCTCTTTGAATGCTGAAAGGTCTTCCCTCAGCTCACTCTGAGTTTTTAAATGACGTTGTTTTTGAGGCCCTAGGCCTGCTATCTTGTTGAAGCCCGACATTCTGAATTTGTCAGATTGTTTGCTCATGGTGTCGCATAACCACTTCTTCTATCCCCTGTACTTTCAAGGATAATTTAGGCTACATGAGATTTTGCCTTTTGTGCTGACTTGACAGCTTCACTTCTGCCTAAGATGCGCCTCCACTGTCACCTGTACCAAGTGCCAAAACAGCAGAGGGGCCAGTTAGAGCAAGAGCTCTGGGGGGGCCGGAAAGTCTCCCTGGAGAAGGCCGTAATATCTGGGCCTTGGAAGGAAGGACACAGGGCTCTGGAAGGAGGAGGCTGCATGCCTGAAGGCTGGGCCTTCGACCCTGGGGATGGGCCACAGGGCACCAAACACATCATATGTCTCTCTCTTTCTATTTTGGGGTCCCGGGGTTTTCATTTCCTGGAGGCCCGTGGTCTGTGTGCACTGGAGCAGAGCCAGGCTCTCGGTTGCAGCAGGGAAAAGCCTACATGGGGAACTGCCTCCCGCAAGCTGTGGTGTGAGAAGAGCCCTGGCTGGCGGCAGGAGCTGTGAAATTTCATCCCAGCCGGGTGCATTTAGTAGCTGCCTGACCATCTTCCTCCCAGGCCCTCAATTTCTTCATCTGTAGAATGAGCAGATAGGGGCCACAGCAGGGATTTTCACACATCAAAGGAGGCAGCTCTGCTCTAGTTGATGTGAGGATGAGGGGGGGCCTAGACCCCCTGCTGCCCAGGCCCTTGAGGCAACACTGGGTTCCTGGCTTGACAGCTCTGGGCTGGCTGCCCTTGCCAGCTCAGACGGCTGGTGAGTTTTCAGCTTCCCCAAGGGATGGGCATAGGGTTTTGTGGGGTCAATGCCAGGAACCTGGCGGAAACTGGCTGCGTTTTATCCTAAGAAGTTTATCCCTCCTGCTCTTCCTGTTTCCGGCCCTGGAGGAGAATGAGGGAGGAGAGGGTTTTCTATGACTGTGTTAGCTTTTATTATTAGCAAGAGGGCTCCTTTTGTAATTTGTGCATGAAATTCATGTCATTTCCTGGGAGAGGAGAGGGCCGACTGGAGAGGGTGGGAGGCACATTGGGGAAGCAGGCAGAGGTTTCCTTCCCTTGTAGGGGGGTGGGGAGAGTGGGGAGAGGGGGTGCTACCCAGTTCGCCTGATGAGGGCTCTCGAACCAGCCGTTTTGGGTTGTGTTAAAGGTGAGACCTTCCTCCATTAATGTACAATCTCGAACTAACTGCTAATAAAGTGGGGTTCTGTTTGTACACCTTGGTCTTGTCTGACCTTTTTGCAAGGCCCTCAGGGAAGGGTGGAGTAGGGGTGTTTGCATGCACGGCCAAAGCCCGCTTGTCCCTGCCACCTCAGACATGCACACGTGCCCACATGTATGCACACACCTATACACATGGTGACTTGGTCAACGCAGATCATTTTCACTGGGTTATAAATGGAAGATTTCCCAGATACAGCAGAGGCCTATCCCAGGGCAGCCACAGGGGGCATCTCAGATGATAGAAGCCCTCAGACAAGCTGGATTGCTCAGAAGCCCTAGGTGTTGGGCACTGGACCGAGAGGAGACTTGGGGGCTGGAACCATTTCTGCTACTAATGTATATGGTAGCTGGGGGCAAGCCACTTTTACTTTTTATCCCATTTCCCTCACCTTTTAGACGCATGGAGGGAGTTGGACTCCGTGGCCTCACTTGAAGAACTTGCCTAAAACATGTAGATTCCCAGGTCTACTTCCAGAGATTCAGCTCCAGCAGATGTGGGGTGGGGCCCAACATCTTTAAGGAGCCCTCCAGTACACTGAGGAATTTATAACGAGCCCTCCAGTACACTGAGGCAGCCCAGTGTAACTCTGGCTCAGAGTGGGAAACTCTGGCTCAGATCCATGGTTCCTATGGGTTCTAATTAATATGGAGGGCCCCACTGTCCAGGAAAACTTAGGGTAAAACAAATGACTGAAGCGCTCACAGCCTAATTGAGGGCCAGACTCGAGATTTGCCTGGAGAAGGAGAGTTCACAGGTAGGGGCCCAGGCCAGTGTCTGCAATGCAGGTGATCAGACGTGCTCCTTCAGAATCCCCTTGGGAAGCTTTAAACAATATACATTCCTGGGATCCCCCAAAATCTGCTCACTCAGAACCTCTGGGGTGGGACCCAGCACTGTGTACTTTAACAGACTCCTTGGTGTTCAGGGAAGTTTGGGAACACTGAATCAGGCCACCATGTTTGTCAGAGACGGTACCCAGAAATGTGCACAGCTTCTGAGGGGCAGAGGAGGGGCATGCTGGGGACACAGCTGGGCAGTCCTGCTTCCCAGGACCCAGTATGTTCAAAGTGAAATACCACAGTGCCACCTCTGATGGCACAAGGGCAGCACCTGCAGAGCCCTCTTTTCAGTTCATCAGCTGGGAGCTTGGTTTGGGTCAGGTGGCCCTCACCAGCAAGAACACAGCTGGAGACTGCATGGACAAGAGCAGATCCAGAGGCATGGTGCAGAAAGGTGACTGTGCCAGCTGAGGGGTCAGCCTGCAACAGGGATTTTTGAATTTAAATACAGCGGAGATTCTGTTTTGAAAGAATCACTTAATTGAAAACCAGGTAAAGGTGGGGGTGCTCTGTGGTTGGAGTGGGAGTGAAGCTCTGGACTCTTCCCAGCTCACCTCCTCCCTGTCTCTCAGCCTATCTTGGAACCCTAAGATTTCTCAAAACACATTGTGAAAACCCAGCCCAGTTGCTTCCAGAGGTCCTAAAAGTCCTGCAGTTCTAATAGGCTGAATGAGTAGCAGCCCATCAGCCCCTCCTCACCCCCCACGGGGATGTCCACCCAGGAAATCTGGTGCCCCAGGAGTGGTTCGGGCTTCTAGAGGTGGGGAGTTCCCTTGGAGAAGCCTGGATCATGCGTGTAGGGCAGTGTGTTTCACAATAGCAAAACGCTGGGAACAACCTAGATGTCCATCCACAGGGTCTCAGCTAGGTAACCTCCAGTGTATCCATTCACTGTAATGATGATTCAGTTGAAAGTAATGAGCTCAGTCTCCAAGCCCTGCCCCGGAAATTTCTATGACAGACCTATACAATGTGACCATCATGGAAAGAGAACACTACAGTTTGTATTTTTCCTGGGGTTGTAGATAGACGTATCTCACATCAAACTGATACTAGGGGAGGAAAGACTGAGAAGGGGAACTTTCAAAGGAGACTTCAGCCTTGGCTGAAATATATATAAGACAAGGATAATGTATTTGCATATCATTTGTGGAATGAAAAAGTCTTAATGAAAAATAGAAATGGACAAAGCAAAAAGGGGGACTCCAAGCAGCTAGACTTACATGACGATGCGATGAAGGCCAACACTGCTTTACCCAACCCTTAAGCTCCTATGGAGTTAGGATCTGGAGGAGGCCTAGGTGCCGGTGATCAATTTCTTGCCTTGCTGCATTTATCCTAAGCATTCGTGAAGACCCTGAGCTGAGGATCCTGACCTTCGTGTGATTGTAGGCCAGTCTCAGCTCCTCTCTGGCCCTGGGAGCTTAGCTTCCCCGAGCTGACAGACGGGGGAGCTAGGGTTAACATCACCATTGCTGGAACAAATTGACACCATGTCTCCCGATATGATGCAATGGGAAGGACCCAGTGCAACACCTGGGAAATTCCTAACGAAAACACGGGACATGAATCCAGCCAAGGGGAACAGACAGACACATCCGTATTGAGGGACATTTTGCAAAATAACTGGCCTGAACTCCAACAATGTCAAGGTGATGAAAGATACAGAAAAGCTGAGAAATGGTTCAGGATTAAAGGATACTAAAGGGATGTGGTAATCAAATGCCATGTGTGACCCTGGAGGGGTCCTGGACCATGAAACAATTAGCCATAAAGGATACCATAGGGACACCTAGCAGAATGTCAAGATGGACCGTGTCGATTAGATAATACTATTCAACCGATGTTCAATTTTCTGGTTTTGATTATTTTACTGTTATGAAAGAGTATCTAATGAAGTACATGTGAGATATTAGTTTTTTGAAATTACTTTTGCACCAACCTAATATTTAGGGGTAAAAAGGAAGAAATGGAACTGAATTTTGACTCCCGTTCTTTTCTCTAGTGGTACTAGATGGTAGGTACTCATCAGATGCAGTCCAAAAGGTGTCCACCAGGGGGCACTATTATCCTAGCCTCTCACAGTGTGGTCAGCGCGAATGCCTCCTGGGAAGACTGGGCTGGTGGTTAATGGTGGTGGGGCAATAATATTATCAATATTAACATCAATAAATTAAATAATATAAATAAAAAGTATTTCTTATCCTGTCAGGCAGACCCTCTGCTTATCAAGTGCTATCTTTAAAATTTTTTCTTTTTGTGGCAGTGTCTCACTGTGTCACCCAGGTTGGAATGCAGTGATCTCGGCTCACTGCAGCCTCAAGCTCCTGGGCTCAAGCCATTCTCCCACCTCAGCCTTCTGAGTAGCTGGGATTACAGGCATGCACCACCATGCCTGGCTAATTATTTTGTATTTTTTGTAAAGATGGGGTTTTGCCATGTGGCCCAGGCTGGTCTTAAACTCCTGGCCTCAAATGATCCTCCTGCCTCAGCCTCCCAAAGTGCAGGGATTACAGGCATCAGCCACCTTGCCCGGCCTCTTTTAATCTTCATAACACTCCTCTGAGGTAGGTATTATTCCTATTGTATATTTGAGGAATTTGAGTTCAGAGAGGTTAAGTAACTCTGCCAGGATCACAGAGCTGGTAGTCATTGATCCATGAGACTCCACAGCCTGGAGTCCACTAGGCTGTCCTGCCCCCTGGGCCTGAGGCTGGGAATGTGTCCTGGCACAGGGAAATGCCATGACCATGAGGCAGAGTGGGGACAATTCTCCGAGCCTGGCCCTGCCCTTTTCAGGGCTGGGGACTGGGTGGTCCTGGGAAGCTGTTAAAGGTGCCTAACAGTATGTGTACCTACAAATCTAAAACAGAAGTACAAACAGGGAATGGTGTGAGATGTATGTCTCCTTCCACTCCCTGACCTTTGTCCTCCAACTCATTTCTTCAGAGGAAACCACCATTAGCAGTTTCTGTGGATCTTTCCAGAAATTGTTTTACACATACAAACAGTTGCGTGCGCATGCACACCCTGCTGGTGTGTACCCTCAGGCTATTCTGCACTGTGCTTTTCCATGGGTGCCTCTGGTCAGTGGGTGGAGGGTATTTACTGCTCTGCATGGCAGCAGAGGGCTCCTCTGCATGGGTAATTGATGGAGGGTATCTGTTGCTCTGCATGGCAGCAGATGGAGCGCTCCTCTGCATGGGTACTTGGAGAAGCTCTGCTCTATTACACCTTTCAGGGAGTGGGGGTAAAAACTGGAGCTTGAATTCCTTGGCCTTTGCCCCATTCTGGGGTGTTCTCCCTTGGGAAGGAATAGGCTGTGCAGCGCAGTAGTCAAAATATGCACAGCCGGGTAGATCTGGTTTCAAATACAGGCTCAGTATTGGCTGTGTCACCTTGGTCAAGTACTTCATGTCTCTGAGCCTCAGTCTTTGCTTTTGTGAAGTGGGGATAGTCACAGGACTGAGGTGACAGAGATGTTGTGAGGAGTGAAGAGACAGTGTCTGGAAAGCCCTCAGCAGGAGCCTGCTACACAGTGAGTGCTCAGTAAAGTCTTTGCCAGTTCCTGGTTTCACACACATACAGACCCCATTTCTGAGCCTGAGCCTGGGGGTGGCACTGCCACTTTTGTCCTGAGGCAGATGAGGATGGGCTGAGGAGTCAAGCGGCCCACTCAATGTGGAAACTCATTACATTTGATTGTTCTTCCTGGGACCTTGAAATGGAAGTGGTGGGTGATCTGAGGTGCTGAGAATGACCCTTCAAAACACACACACATAACACCAACTTCACAGGAAAATAAGGAACACGAGAGACTGCTATAAGCAGCTGCACGTTAAAAAATCAGATGCTCTAGATGCAATGGACAAATTCCTAGAGGCACACAAACTACCAAAACTGACTCAAGAGGAAATAGAAAATCTGAATAGGCCTATAACAAGTCAGGAGATTGAATCGGTAATCAAAAAACTCCCAGCAAAGAAATGCCTACCACCAGGTGGCATCATCGGTGAATCCTACAAAACATTTAAAGGAGAATTAACATCAATCCTTCTCTTAAATTCTTACCAAAAATCTAAAGAGGAGAGAACATTTCCCAACTCATTCTATGAGGCCAAGCATTACCTTGATACTGAAACTAAGACTCTACAAGAAAAGAAAATTGCAGGCCAGGTGCGGTGGCTCACACCTGTAATCCCAGCACTTTGGGAGGCTGAGGCAGGTGGATCACCTGAGGTCAGGAGTTCAAGACCAGCCTGGCCAACATGGCAAAACCCCATCTCTACTAAAAATACAAAAATTAGCCAGGCATGGCAGCATGCACCTGTAATCCCAGCTACTCGGGAGGCTGAGCCAGGAGAATCGCTTGAACCCAGGAGGCGGAGGTTGCAGTGAGCCAAGATTGCGACAGTGCAGTCCAGCCTGGGTGATAAGGTGAGACTCCATCTCAAAAAACAAAACAAAACAAAAAAATTATATGCCATGATCAAGTGGGTTTTATCCTAGGAATGCAAGTGTGGTTCAACATATGAAAATCAAAGTAATGTACCACATTATTAGAATGAAGGGGGAAAAAACCACATGATCATCTCAATTGATGCAGAAAAAGCATCTGACAAAATCCAACACCCTTTCATGATATAAACGCTTATCAAACTAGTACTAGAAAAGAACTCTTTCAACATGATAAATGCCATATGTGAAAAACTCACAGCTAACATAACTTTTTTTTTGAGACAGGATCTCGCTCTGTTGCCCAGGCTGGAGTGCAGTGGCACAGTCGTGGCTTACTGCAACCTCGACCTCCCAGGCTCAAGCGATCCTCCCACCTCAGCCTCCCAAATTGCTGGGACTACAGGCACGTGCCACACCTGGCTAATTTTTTATTTTTGTTGTAGAGACAGGGTCTCACCATGTTGCCCAGGCTGGTCTAGAACTCCTGGGCTCAAGTGACATAATTCTTAATGGTGAAAAACTGAAAGCATTTCCCCTAGGATGAGGAACAAGACAAGGATGTCTGTTTTCATAACTTCTAGTTAAGATTAGAAACTTATACTCAACACAATACTGGAAGTTCTAGCCAGAGCAATTAGGCAAGAAAAAAACAAAAGGCATCCAAATTGGAAAGAAAGAAGTAATACTATCTCTATTTATAGATGACATGATCTTAATGCCTAGAAAACCCAAAAGAATTCATACACATACACAAACTATTAGAGTTAATAAGTGAATTTTGCAAAATTTCAGGATACAAAATCAATACACAAAATCCACTGAATTTCTATACACTATAATGAACAATCCAAAAAGGAAGTTAAGAAAACAATTCTACTTATGATAGCATCAAAAAGAATAAAATATAGGCTGGGCGTGGTGGCTGACACCTGTAATCCTGGAACTTTGGGAGGCCGAGGCGGGTGGATCACCCAAGGTCAGGAGTTTGAGATCAGCCTGGCCAACATGGTGAAACCCCATCCCTACTAACAGTACAAAATGAGCCAGGTGTGGTGGCACATGCCTGTAATCCCAGCTATTTGGGAGGCTGAGGCAGGAGAATCATTTGAATCCTGTAGGTGGAGGTTGTGGTGAGCTGAGATCATGCTGCTGCACTCCAGCCTAGGCAACAAGAGGTAAACTCCCTCTCAAAATAATAATAATAATAATAATAATAAATAAAATATATAGGAATAATTTAATCAAGGAGGTGAGAGACTTGAATACAGAAAACTATAAAACATTTCTTGAAGAAATTAAAGATCTAAATGAATGGAAAGACATCCCATGTTTGATTAGAAGACTTAATATTGTTAAGGAATATACAGATTTTTTGCAATTCCTATCAAAATCCAATAGGTTTTTTTCCAGAAATGAAAAAAAAAATTCCTGATATGAAAATTCCTAATATTTATATGGAATTTCAAGAGACTCAGAATAGCCAAAACAATCTTGAAAAAAAATGACGCAGTTGTAGGAGTCATGCTTTCTGATTTCAGAACTTACTGCAGGCCAGGCATGGTGGCTTACACCTGTAATCCCAGGACTCTGGGAGGCCGAGGTGGGTGGATCATCTGCGATTGGGAGTTCGAGACCAGCCTGGCCAACATGGCAAACCCTGTCTCTACTAAAAATACAAAAATCAGCTGGACGCGATGGCGCGTGCCTGTAGTCCCAGCTACTTGGGAGGCTGAGGCTGGAGAATCACTTGAACTCGGGAGGCAGAGGTTACAGTGAGCCGAGGTCGCACCACTGCACTCCAGCCTGGGCAACAGAGTGAGACTCTGTCTCAAAAACAAAACAAAACAAAAAAACAAAACTTCTGCAAATCTACAGTAATTATAACAGTGTGCTACTGGCATAGGATAGACATATAGACCCTGGGGTAGAATTGAGAGCCCAGAAACAAGCCCTCACATCTATTGCCAATTGATTTTTGACAAGGGTGCTAAGACCTTTCACTGGAGAAAGAATAGTGCTCCAAAACCTGGATATCACATGCAAAAGAATGAAGTTGAACCCTTACCACATACCATATGCCAAGACTAAGTGAAAATTGATCAAAGACTTAAATTTAAGAGCTAAACTTAGAACTATTAGAAACATAAGTGCAAATATCTATGACCTTGAATTTGGTAATGGTTTCTTAAATATGACACAAAAAGCACAGGCAACAAAGAAAAAAAATAAATTTGTCTTCATTAAAATTTAAAAGACTTTTGTATGTCAAAGGACACCATTAAGGCCAGGCGCCATGGTTCACACCTGTAATCCTGGCACTTTGGGAGACCTAGGTGGGTGGATCACTTAAGACCAGAAGCTCAAGACCAGCCTGGGCATCATGGTGAAACCCCATCTCTGCAAAAAATACAACAATTAGCTGGGCATGGTGATGTGCCTGTGGTCCCAGCTACTTGGGAGGCTGAGGTGGGATGACCCCTTCAGCCTGGGAAGTGGAGGTTGCAGTGAACCAAGATTGCATCATTGCACTTCAACCTGGGTGACAGAGCAAGACCCTGTCTCAAAAAAGAAAGAAAGAAAAAAGGACACTATAAAGAGAGTTAAGAGACAATCCACATAACGGGAGAAAATATTTGCAAATCATATGTCTCATAAGGGCCTAATATCCAAAAAATATAAAGAACAACTCAACAACAAAAAGACAAACAATCCAATTAAAAAATGGGAAAATGACTTGAATAGATGTTTCTCCAAAGAAGACGTACAATGGCCAACACACTCATGAAAAGGTGCTCAACACATTAGTCATTAGTGAAATGCAAATCAAAACCACTTCTCACCTACTAGGATGGCTATAATGTTTTTGTTTGTTTGTTTGTTTGTTTTTTGAGATGGAGTCTTGCTCTGTCACCCAGGCTGGAGTGCAGTGGTGTGATCTCGGCTCACTGCAACCTCCACCTCCCGAGTTCAAGCAATTCTCCTGCCTCAGTCTCCAGGCATCCACCACCAGACCCGGCTAATTTTTGTATTTTTAGTAGAGATGGGGTTTCACCATGTTGGCCAGGCTGATCTGGAACCCATGACCTCAGCTGATCTGCCCACCTGGGCTTCCCAAAGTTCTAGGATTACAGGCATGAGCCATATATATATATATATATATCTTTTTTTTTTTTTTAAGGAAAATAAGTTTTGATGAGGATGTGGAGAAATTGGAACCCGTATACATTGCTAGTGGGAATGTGAAATGGTACTGTGGAAAACAGTTTAGTGTTTCATCAAAAGGTTAAACAGTATTTACAATAACCAAAAGCTGGAAAGAACACAGGTGTCCATCAATAGATGAATGAGCAAATAAAATGTGGTATATAATACAATGGAATATTATTCCACCACAAAAAAGGAAGGAAGAAATTCTGATACATGGTACAACATAAATTAGCCTTGAAAACATGTGAAATAAAATAAGCCAGACACAGAAAAAGATGAATATTGTCTGGTTTCCTTTATACTAAATATCTAGAATAGGCAAATTCACAGAGATAAGAAGTAGGCTAGAGGTTACCATGGCTGAGGGGAGAGGGAGGATGGGAGTTATTGCTTAAGGAGCACAAAGTTTCTCCTTGGGTGATGGAGAATGTTGACAATAGATAGTAGCGATGGTTGTGTAACATTGTGAATGTACTAGTGCCACTGAATTGTGCACTTTAAAATGGTTAAAATGGCAAATTTTATGTTATATGTATTTCACCACAATAAAAATACATACATGGCATTCAAGGCAGCTCTGTTTACTTAAATTGAAATATAATTTACATACACAAAATAATACTTCAAAGTGTATAAATCAGTGGTTTTTAGCAAATTGTGCAACCATCACCACTATCTAATTCCAGAAAATTTCATCACCTCAAGAAGAAACCTCATAGCAGTAAGTGGTCATTCCTCATTCTTCCCTTCTCTCAGGCCCTGGCAGACACTGAACCACTTTCTGTTTCAATGAATTGCATATTCGGAACATTTCCCATAAATGGAATCCTTCTTCCATATGTGGCCTTTTGTGCCTGGTTTCTTTCACTCAATGTGCTTTCAAGGTTCATCCATGTTGTAGCTTGTGTTAATACTTCATTTTTAATGGCTGACTACAATTCCATTATTGGTATGTTTGTGTATCCATTCATTAGTTGATGTACATTTAGGTTGTTTCCACTTTTTGGCTATTGTGAATAGTGCTGCAGTGAATACTCATGTACAGTTATCTATTTGAAATTCCTTTAGGTATAGACGTAGGAGGGAAATGCTGGGTCATAAGGTAATTCTATGTTTAACTTTTTCAGGCACCAGCAAACTTTTTGCCAGAGCAGTTGAATCATTTTGCATTTCCACCAGCAATATACAAGGGTTCCAGTTTCTCCACATCCTCACCAAAACTTGTTTTTTCCACTTTATTTTATTTATTTTTGAGACAGAGTCTCGTTCTGTTGCCCAGGCGAGAGTGCAGTGATGGGATTATGGCTCACTGCAACCTCCTTCCCCCAGGCTGAAGGGATCCTCCCACTTTGGCCTCCTGAGTAGCTGGGACTACAGTTGTGCACCACCACACCTGGAAAATTTTTGTATTTTTTATAGAGACAGAGTTTTGCCATGTTGCCCAGGCTGGTCTCAAACTCCCGGGCTCAAGAGATCTGCCCACCTCAGCCTCCCAAAGTGCTGGGATTACAGGCGTGAGCCAATGTGCCTGGCCTTATTATTATTATTATTGTTATTATTATTTAAGAGATAGCGTTTTACTCTGTTGCCCAGGCTGGAGTGCAGTGGTGTGATCATTGCTCACTGCAGCCTCTAACTCCTGGGCTCAAGTGATCCTCCCCTCTCGGCCTCTCAAAGTGCTGAGATTACAGGTGTGAGCCTGGCCTTATTTTCCTTTTTTTTTTTTTTTTTAAACTATAGCCATCCTAATGGATGTGAAGTGGTACCACATTGTGGTTATTATTTGCATTTCCCTAATGACTAATGATGTTGATTATCTTTTTATGTATTTGGTGGACATTTGTATGTCTCTTTGGAGAAATGTTTGTTCAAGTCTTTTGCCCATTTTTGAATTGGCTTGGGGAGACGTGACCTGGATCAGGGTTGACTTGGCCTCAGGGGCCCCTCTGGAAAAGGAGATTCTGATCTTGGGGTCAGAGTTGGAACTTGCCACTCTCCCCTGCCCATGCCTGCCTCATGTGATCCCAGTTGGGGGAACTGGGAAAGTCACATGGCTGGGCCTGGTGGACGGGGAGAGTCTCCCCCAGGTAGGCGGGGGGAGTCCCAGGCTTGGGCTTTTCCTCTGGGACATTGGGCCAGCTGTCTATGACATGGGTGATGTGCTCTCTGGTCCCCTGGCCCAGGCTGTTCAGCACACTGCCTTTTCACAGTGCCCAACAGAAAGGGCCCCTGACAAACCATATGGCCAGAAAATGGTTCCCATATGATTTTTACCTCTACTGCCTCTGCACTTCTCACTTTTGATCCCATGATTCCCTCCACCTTGTCTGTTTGTTCCTTTCCTGTTCCATCACCTGAATCCTCCCCATCCTTCAGAGTATCTTCTCTAGAGCTTTCTGTGGTTCCCTTCCTAGTCCTGCTTTCAGAGGTTTGCTTTTGCTCCTCTGGGCTCCTCCAGCATCCACCCTTTGGGCTGTGCCACCTGAGAAGATTCCAACATCCAGCACTGAGCTCAGATGACTGATATGGGGGTCTGGACCCCTCAGTAGGTGATGAGCTTCTCAAGGGTTCCCAGTCCCATCAGGCCCCAAGCATAGGGTGGCACCAGCTGCCTGGCAATGACTATATCTTGTGTTGGTTGATCAGACACAGGACAGGATGTGAAAATCATGGGTGTTCCTTCTGCCCTACATCCAATCCACAGACACTGGGAGCTCTGGGCCAGAGGTTCCCAAACACCCACCTGTAACAGACTTCTAGCCTCAGAATCCACCAGGCAATTAGTAAAAATTGAAATATTCAGACACTACTGTCCTAGATTCTGATTCAGGAGCCCTGGGAAGGGCCCAAGAGTCTGTATTTTACGAAGTTCCCCAGTAGTCCTGTTATGTAACCAGGTTTGGGAGCTTCTGGGCTGGCAAATCTTAGTCACTTCAGTCCAGTGTGCTTTCTCCCTGCCCTCTCCTGTGCCAGAAGGTTTGTTTCGAGGGTGGAAGAAGGACATGGATCCCTTCCCTGGATGACCCTCAACAGCCCTATAAATCCCCTCACACTCATATCCCTCCCTTCTCCTCCATTAGAACCTTTTTGGAGGCTCATTCCTTTTGCCTGTCGAATTCATAGGCTTTAAGTCTCCCTTCTCCCAGGAGGTCTTCCTGGCTTGCCTCCACATACTCTCTGATCACAGATATCCAGAGATGGTCATTAAACATTTAGAAACATAACATTAAAGAGGCTGATATAAAACATATAATATATATGGGTTATGGTACAGATAATTTAGTTACAACATTTGTTTATGTTATCGCATAGTATATATTTTTATTATATTACAGACAGATACATTATAGGCATTTAGGCCTAGTGCATAGATTTATGGGTGGGTCATGATGTAGTAGAGCTGAGAAAGCCCATCTAGTCTGTTACTTCTTTTCTTCCCCATTTTCCGATAGGTAAATTGAGGCCCAGGTGCATAGGTAATGGGGCTCAGGTGCCTGAGAATCCTTGGCCCCCAGACTCCTGCTCACTTGCATGTAATCTCACTTAGGTTTGTGCAGACCCTCCACCCTCCAGTTCTCTAACTAGTGGTGCCCACCCGGCTCCTGGCAGTTCATGGCCTAAGGAGGACAGGCAAAGGGCAATTCCTCAGTGGCCAGCCCAGCCCCCATCTGCCCCCCAGTGTGGCCAGGGCCCATCTGCACAGCTGGAGTTGGTTACCCAGCTGTTTATGGGTCTCTGCCTCTGGTGTTTATAGTTCCGCCTTTGGGTCTGCTTTGCATCCCCACTAATGAGAACAATGCCCCAGGAGGCGGCGGCGGGTGGTTGGGGGACCACTGGACGCTGAGCAGTGGGCTGGGCCTGTGTCCTGGCTTCTGCCTTGCCTGGTTCTAACGAGGATTTCAGGCCCTTTACAAGGACACAGGAAGGACAGCAAGGTGGCACATATGGAAACAGACACGCCTAGGTGAGGAGCGAGGAGGCGGGAAGGCTAAGAATGAGTTTGCCGTGACTTAGGCACTCAAGGCAGGGGAGAGTTGGGGCCAAATCTTTCCTTTTAAGAGAATGCATTTTTTTCTTTCATCACAAGAGTTATAAATCTCTATCGTGGAAACTTTAGAACATACAGACACATAAGAAGAAAATCTAAATGTCTGTATCCCACCACCCTGGATAATCATGGTTCACATTTTAGGACATTTCCTTTCTGTCTGATATATAAAGTTGTTTTTGCAGAAAGGAGAATATGCATACACTGTATTTTACAAACCTCCTTTATTTTTATTTTTATTTTTTGAGACAGAGTCTTGCTCTGTCACCCGCGGCTGGAGTGTAGCGTTGCGATCTTGGCTTACTGCAACCTCCACCTCCTGAGTTCAAGTGGTTAGATTCTCCTGCCTCAGCCTCCCACGTAGTTGGGACTACAGGTGTGTGGCACCATGCCTGGCTAATTTTTCTATTTTTAGTAAAGAGGGGGCTTCACAGCCGGGCACAATGGCTCATGCCTGTAATCCTAGCACTTTGGGAGGCTGAGGTGGGCGGATCACAAGGTCAGGAGTTTGAGACCAGCCTGGCCAAAATGGTGAAACCCCTTCTCTACTAAAAATATAAAAAATTAGCCGAGCATGGTGGCGGGCACCTGTAATCCCAGCTACTCAGGAGGCTGAGGCAGGAGAATCACTCAAACCTGAAAGGTGGAGGTTGCAGTGAGCCAGGATTGCACCATTACACTCCAACCCGGGCAACAGTGCGAGACTCCATCTAGAAAAAAAAAAAAAAAGAAAAAGAAAAAGAGGGGTTTCACCATGTTGACCAGGCTCATCTTGAACTCCTGGCCTCAAGTGATCCAACCGCCTTGGCCTTCCAAAATGCTGGGATTACAGGCATGAGCCACCACGCCCAGCCTACGAACTCTTTTAAATCATAATAAATTGTCAACATCTTTATATGTTATTAAATATTTTTCTACTACATCAAATTATGTTATTTCTATTTTGATTATAATACAAGATTATTGTGAAAGAATTGCAATCATTAGTGAAGTGCACAAAATTTAAGGCTCAAATGTCCCCCTCTTTCCTGTCCCCCAGTAATACTTCTAACCCTTTGGTGGAAATCTCAGACATTCTCCTATGTACATGACAAACTGGTGTACATGGTAGAGCTGTGTCATAGTTTATTTAAATGATTCTGTCACAGTGGGCATTGAGGTTAGGTACACAGCTGTTTGAAGCCCACAGGCAGCCAGTGTGACCAGCGAAGCCTTCTGGTTCCAAGAGCAGTTTCTCCCAGGAAATCTCACTAGGGCAGCATAATAAGCAATGTCCTTAACAACATGCTGGCTATTAACACAGGAATGAGTTCCATTGGGCTGTTTCCTTGTAAGGTCATGTTTGCTTTTACTTTTTAAGTTAATACAAGTAATAACATTCATTGCAGAAAAATTTAAAAATACAAATAGGCGCTGGGCGCGGTGGCTCACACCTGTAATCCCAGCACTTTGGGAGGCCGAGGCGGGTGGATCACGAGGTCAGGAGATGAGAACATCCTGGCTAACACGGTGAAACCCTGTCTCTACTAAAAATACAAAAAATTAGCCGGGCATGGTGGCGGGCGCCTGTAGTCCCAGCTACTCAGGAGGCTGAGGCAGGAGAATGGCGTGAACCCGAGAGGCGGAGCTTGCAGTGAGCCGAGATTGCGCCACTGCACTCCAGCCTGGGTGACAGAGTGAGACTCCGTCTCAAAAAAAAAAAAACAAACAAATAGGCAAAGGTAAGAAAATGAAAATCACCCATAATATGGAAATAAGCCCATACGTGATGTTTATAATGTCTGTTGCATGCTTAGTCTGTATGTCTGTCGCAGGCCACACACAGTGTGCTAAGTGGCTAGTATGTCTGTAGGTACAATATTATCCCAATTGTACAGATGGCCACCTCTAGCTTTTTAGGTTTGGTGAATGGCCCAAAGTCTTTTGGCTGCAAGGGGGCAGAGGCTGCCGGAGGACCCGGGCCTCCAGCTTCCAAGTCTGCACCCTGAAGCACCCCTCATTCTACACCCCTCAGTTTCGTTCACTGAACTGCCTGGAGGTTTTCCTCTTCCAACATAAGATGTTATAATCTGCTTTTTTCACTTACAGATAAATTGTGACCATCTCTCGGTGTTGTTAAATAACCCTCTTTATGGAATTCCATTTTATGGAAGTATCACACTTTATTTAATTGTTGAATATGTGGGTTATTCTAGATATTTTTTAGTATCATAAACAAAGCTATGCGGAACATTTTTGTGGCTTAACCTTTGAGCGTGTTTATAGTTATTTCCACAGGGCTGTTTCCCTAATGGCCCTTGCTGACCCATCATACCAAAGGACAGGGGGTCAGGGAGACCCTGGGTCGGGGGAGCACCCAATAAGGTGTGCTCACCTGGTTCTTAGCTGGGCCAAGTCAGCTTGAGGGAGACATCCTAATCTATGTAGAAGACAGCAGGATGCCTTATTCTTTAAACAGTCCTCTAGAAATGGTCTCAGCCGAGTTCAGAGAACCACTGAAAGGCTGGAAGCTTAGCTTGATAAGTGACACCCATGTGGGCATGTGAGTGCAGCCCCCGCGGCTCTACAGATAGTTGAATTTGAAGAGGAACGAGAGAAAACCAGTCTGCAAAGGTGATGTCCCCATCTCCAACAGAGGAAAGAGGATGCAGTCCTTCCTCTGCAGAAATGGATTCTGAAATTGGAGCAACTCCCAGAGATCCCAGAGCTCTGCTCCCAGAAGTGCTCCAGGGGCTGTGCTAGGGGGTGGGTGGGGAACAGAGGGGCTTCACACAGTCATCCTAGTGCATGGGGCTCGGACCACAGGTTAGCCAGGGTAGAAAAGGAGAGGGTCCCAGGCAGGGGGAAAGATGAGCACGGCCTGGAGATGAGAGACAGAGCCAGCGCTACGGAGGAGCTGAAAGCCTTAGTCTGCAGGGTGGAGGTTAGGGGCAGGGGTGCAGCAGGGGTTACAGGAGTCTGTACTTTACCCCACATGACAGGACCGCCATGATGGCTCAGTGAGGAGAGGCGTGACAAGGTTAAGGCCCTCCCTTGATGTTTTCTCCTTCCCTCCCATAATTTCTCAGACACCCAGGAGCCAGGCTTGGTGGGTGCTGGGAGAGTGGCAGGGAGGAGGACACGGGTCCTGGGCCCTTGGGATGGGGCCTTCGGAGGCTCTGTGGGAGGGAAGGGAGGCTGAGCAGGGTTGCCAGCTCCGTCCACTGAAGGCCCGAGGAGAAGGCACTCTCTGCTCCCCTAGGCATGCTGCCCAGTGCCACCCACCCCTGTGGGAAATGGTGCTCCCTCTACAGGACACAGGGTGGGTGGAGTTGAGGCAACAGCAGGAGCAGGGCTCTGCAGTGTCGCATCCCAGCTCTGCCTCTCCCTGGCTGTGTGGCCGTGGCTTGGTTGCCTACCCTTTCTGAGTCATAGTTTTGTTCTACATAAATGAAAACAATCATAAAAGGAGGATTAGATGAGATTATGCATGAAACACCCAGGTGCAGCACCTAGTAACTGCTCAATAAACATTAATTAGTACTGTCTGAAGCTTTGCCTGCCACAGAAGGAGGCGAGGTGGGCCCTTCGAGGAGCTGAGGTCTGCCCCTCCAGCTCTCTTTGTGAGGCCCTTTGAAAGGTAGAGGGAGCAGCGGAGGCCCAGGCCCTGGAACTGCGGAAACCAGAGTAGATGCCACCTCTAGCCTCTTTGGAGGTCAGCCACCTTGCTCCAAGGTGAGTTCTCTCCACTCTTCCATTAAATCAAATTGTGAGTCCCCTGCCCCTGGCCCTGGGCTGGCCTCTAGGTACAGAGTGCATACTATGTGTCAGGCCCACACTATGCACCAAGCACCCTCAGATGAAATCCTCCCAGCCCCCGGTAAGGGGCTCCGTTTATACGCAGAGTTGGGCCCAGGCTTAGAGAGGTTCCGTGAGTTGCCCGGACGCAGACTGTGGGTGGCAGAGCCAGACCCCCCGCTCTCTGTCTGGCCACAGACCCTGGCTCATGACTGCTGTGCTGGGCTGTCCCTGCCTGTCCCCCTGACCCCCACATGGGGTCCCCCTCACACTCCTCCCTCCCTGAGGCTGCCCCACCTGGCCCATCCTGGCCCTGCCATGGAGGTGAGCCCTGCGGCGCTCTCACAAGGCGCCATTCATCCAGGCAGGCTGCTGATTAAAACCATGTGTAGTATGGCCAGCCAAGGTGGCGGCAGCTCCGGAAGCCAGGCCTGGCCCGGGGCTTGTGGGCCTTGAGAGGGTTGGGGGAGGGATCTGGCTGACCCACAGGCCTGGCAGGCTGGGAGTGCTCTGGGGCGAGACTGACCTCCCCAAGCCATGTACACCCACTGAGGAGACTCTGAGCTGTGATTCTGACTCCTAGGCCCAGGCTGGGGATGTGGGGGTCAGAGAGGCCCCCTCCAGGTGAAGGTAGGGACCGGGCTTGGAATGTCTCAGACCCTTGCAAGGCCCTTTTCAAGGCTGCCTGGGAAGGGCAGGCCCCGTCTATGGGGTTTGGTTACCGAGGAAGGTGTGTGTGTGTGTGTGTGTGTGTGTGCGCACACACGCGCATCCATGCATATGTGCTGAAATCCATGCAAGGTGCCTCTGAGTCCTTGGACTCATGATCACTTCGGGGTTTCCTAAAGGCAATTTTGTGCAGTGGTTAAGACCATGGGCTCTGGAGGCACAAGACCTGGGTTTGAGTTCCACTTCTGCTGCTCCTGGGCTGTGTGACCAGAGGCAAGCTGCCCAGCCTCTCTGAGCCCCTCTCCTCATTCACCAGATGATGATGGAAGCCTGGTCAGTGTGGTTGAGCGAAGGTGGGGCTACATTGGCTGGGTAGGCTTTTTGCTCATGGCTGGCCTTGAGGATGGGCCATCCCCAACCCGCAGCCCCAGGGCCCCTAAGTCGTTTGGCTGTCACTCCTGACCTTTGAGTTGTGGCTTGTCAGGGAGCTGGGAGGGCGCTAAGTGTGGAGTGTCTGGGTTTCCTGAGGCCAGTTAGTGGAGGTGAGCAGGGGATAAGAAAGGTGATCAGGGGTAAACAGGGGAGAGCAGGGGAGAGCCAGGGAGAGCAGGGGAGAGCAGGGAAGAGCAGGGGAGAGCAGGGGAGAGCAGGGGAGTGTGGGATCTGCAGCCGATGTGAGGTGTGGCTGAATTAGCTGCCCCTTCCCAGGCCAAGAACAGAGTGAGGCATTGTTCCAGGGCTGCCTCCCCTGGCACCGAGGCCCTCACAGGAAAGGGCGGGCAGGTGGGCCACGCCATGGCTGGGACTGACCACAGGCTTGGCTGTGTTGGGACCCTTCGGGGCCCTGTCTGTCAGGAGGCACCCTGGTTTCCCCAGGAACACAAGTTTTACTGGGCGATGCAGGCCCTCTGGGAGGGAGGCCATTTGAGGGCATTTGGTCCCAACTGAGCAGCCCCCATGAGATACCCTCAGCACCTTCTCCCAAGGGTGGGAGTAGTCCCAAAATATGAGCTCCCTGGAGCCAGGGGTCCTGAGATTCTACCCTGTGCTCCAAGGCCAGGGCCCCCGACCTCAAACCTGGAAGAGCCCTGTCCCTCTTTACACTGGACGATGCTCAGGCCCGGAGGGAGGGGTGCCTGTATCACGCAGAGAGCTCCTGGGCAGAAACTCAGCGTTGTCCTTTGGGGTGGACTGCTTAGGGAGGGGAGCGAGCATAGGCTGTTGTGAGCAGGGGCCTAGAGCTGAAGTGGAACAGCCTCCACCTCCCAGCCGTGTGACTGGGGCAGCCACCTGCCCTCTCTGAGCCTCTGTGTCCTCCAAAAGCAAAGAGAGTCCCACCACAGGGGCCTCTATGAGGGCTGAGAAGGTGGGTTAGGGGTTCAGAGCCTCAGAGTGGCTCAGGCTGAGCTCTGGAGGCAACCTGGCTTCTAACACCAGCGCTCCCCCTGGCCAGCTGTGTCACTTTGGGCAAGACATGTTCTGAAAACATCTTCCCATGGGATTTTTGGGGAAACAAATCAGCTGCTATGTAGTCATGGGCTCACCATCATACTCAGCAGGTGTTGTGATGGTCAGTGGCCAGGCTATGGTCACCAGATATTCAGTCAGATGTTGATCTAGGTGTTCTGTGAAGGTATCTCATAGATGTGATTAAAGTCCATAATCAGTTGACTCTTAAGTAAGGGAGACCATCTGAGATGATCTGGATGAACCTGATTTAAGTGGTTTGAGGCCTTAAAAGCAGAGCTGAAGTTTCCCTAAAGAAGAGAAGTTGTGGACACCAGCTTCAGTGCCTGCTGTGCCTGAGGGTTCCAGCCTGCCCTTCTGGACAACCTGCCCTGCTGTGTTATGGTTCTCCTGAGAAACAGAACCAATAGAAGGTGTGTGCATGCATGTGTGCACATGTGTGCGTTTGTGTGTGCGCATGTGTGTGCATGTGTGTGGGTGCGTGCATGTGGGTTTGTATGCATGCATGTGTGGGTGTGTGCACATGTGCATGCGCATTTGTGTGTGTGCATGCTTGTGCGAGTGCATATGTGCACGTGTGTGCATGCGTGTGTGTGCATGTGCATGTGTATGCGTGTGTGTGTACCTGTGTGTGTGCACACATGTATTTATATAGATAGATTTGTTATACAGAATTGGCTCCCCAGATTACGGAGGCTGACCCATCCCAAGAACAGCAGTTGGCAAGCTGGAGCCCCAGGAGAACTGAGAATGTAATTCTTGTCTTGAGTCTGAAGGCCTGAGAAGCAAGAGAGCTATTTCAGTTCAAATCCAAAGGTAGAAAAAGCTAATGTCTGAGTTCCAAGGCCAGCAGGCAAAAATAATTCTCTCTTACTGGAGGGAAGGTCAGCCTTTTCGTTCTCTTCAACTGACAGGATGAGGCCCACCCACATTAGCGAGGGCCATCTGCCTTTAGTGATTCCCGTGTCAATCTCACCCAGAAACATCCTCATAGGAGAACCCAGAATAATGTTTGACCACATTTCTGGGCACCACATGGCCTAGTCAAGTTGACACATAAAATTCACCATCACACTTGTGCATTTCAGACTCACCTAGCCAGCTCCTACGATCGCGTAAGCCAAGTCTTTTCAGTAAATTTCTTACTATACATCTCTTACTAGTTGTGTTTCTCTGGCTGAACCCTGACTGACACACATGGTGAGCTGCGATAAGAATAACAATCGCAATTATCGCCGTTTCTGGGAAGTCCCCAGCAGTAGGTCTGCATGTCGCAGGCCCTTGGCAAGTGCCAAGGAGTCCCATTTTACAAGCGGAACAGAAGTCACAGCAGTTTCGGCCGGGCGTGGTGGCTCACGCCTGTAATCCCAGCACTTAGGGAGGCTGAGGCAGGCGGATCGCGAGGTCAAGAGATTGAGACCATCCTGGCTAACACAGTGAAACCCAGTCTCTACTAAAAATACAAAAAATTAGCCAGGTGCGGTGGCAGGTGCCTGTAGTCCCAGCTACTTGGGAAGCTGAGGCAGGAGAATCACTTGAACTGGGAAGCAGAGGTGGCAGTGAGCCGAGATCGTGCCACCACACTCCAGCCTAGGTGACAGAGCGAGACTCCGTCTTAAAAAAAGAAAAAGAAGTCACAGCAGTTTCTTCTATGACTCCAAAGGGCTCTAGGCAGCAAGGACAAGTCCCATCCAAAGTCCCAGCACAGACAGCCTCACGGCCCCACCTACACTCCATAGCACGACAGGGCTGGCTTCTCTGGGTGCCAAGTATGCAGAAGAGGGACGGCTCGCATAGTTCCATTGCATGCCAGGCCCTTTGCCACAAACTTCACCTATTAACCAGTCATCTAATCTTCACAATAGAGCACCGAGGTGGCTACTGATGGCGGCAGCGGCCCATCTGGAGCAGCCGCTGCAGGGACATCAGCTGCAGTGGGGGAGGCACATCAGCTGCAGTGGGGGAGGCACTGCCAGGGCTGCGCGTTCTGCAGAGCCAGAGGGGGCCAAGAACAGGCAGGAGCCCCGCCCCTACCAAGTCGGCAAGGTGGGAGCCCATGCTGCCAGGCACAGCCACAGCTCTGGACCATGGCATCCCTGTGTGCTCAGGGGCCTGGGAAGTCCCCCTCCCCGCACAGGCTCCGATGTACCTGTTCCTGCTCCTTGGCCTCTCCCTGCTCCTGGCACCTGCTCTGATTTTGGAGCAAAGTTGTGGCTGAGCCCAGGTGCTGTCACAACCCAGCTAGGTGTGCACGCATTCGAGGTGGCACTTACACACCCGCACCCCCACCACCTTGACATCCTCTGGACTTTGGGCACCAATAAGCATGGGAGGAAGGCAAGGGACAGCTGAGGGCAGCTCAGCACTGGCCTGCTGGCACTCCTTGCCATGAACAGCCTGGACACCATGGACAGCATGTTGATGGCAGAGGCAGACAGGTCCCTGGGCAGAAAGGGGCAGGTCCCTGATGAAACCCCACCTTCAAGCTAGGGTTGGCCTGAAGCCTGGGTGCTGGGCTGCCTGTTCTGGGTGAAGTCCACAGCCCAGCCCAGAATGATAACTAATGGTGCTTTTTCCAGGCCACCTACAGCTGCCCATGGATGAATCAGCAAGCACTTTCTCCCTTCTAAGCCCATAGAAACCCAGATTCAGCCAGACTCACACAGATGTCTGGACTACCAGCTGTGGGAAGGAGCTGCCCACTGTGGGTCTTCTCTCCACTGCGAGATGGACACTTGTCAGGATGACCTGCCTGCGGGAAGGAGCTGCCCACTGTGGGTCTCCTCTCCGCTGAAAGATGGACACATTGGGACAGCCTGCCTGCAGGAAGGAGCTGCCCACTGTGGGTCTCCTCTCCGCTGAAAGATGGACACATTGGGACAGCCTGCCTGCAGGAAGGAGCTACCCACTCTGGGTCTCTTGAGGGCTGTTCTGTCACCCAGTGAAGCTCCTCTCTGTCTTGCTTACCCTCCAGTTGTCCACATACCTCATACTTCCTGGACACAGGACAAGATCTCGGGACCTACCGAATGGTGGGACTGAAAGAGCTGTAACACAAACAGGCTGAAACATGCCCCCCACTTGCCATGTTGCGGGTGGTGAGGAGAAAGGAGCTGCGGCCCTTCAGGGAGTCCAGACCTAGGGGCTCCCTGAGCCAGGGCTGTGACACCCTCTTTGGGACTCGGGTTTCTGGTGTCTCTAAGCTTCCAGGAGTCACCATGTTCCCCGGTGCCCACAGTGGAAGCTGCTTGCAGTAACATCTGGTTCAACTGCAGCTTCACACAGAGCCAGCCCCTGTGCCGGTGCCTAGAGCTGCCCACCCCGCCACAGCTGGCACACCTGGATGTGTGCAGTGGCCACCTTCCTGACAGCTCTGAGCCTCCGCTTCTAAAGAGGTTTAAGAGCAATAGTGACGGGTTTCTTTTATGTTTCCCTCCTTTCCAAGATGGTAATGTGGGTCTACTTTGATCCCAGTTTGAATTCCAGCTTTCAACCTTGAGTTTCTGATTCATCTTTGTATCTTGGGTACTTGGCATGGAGTAGGTGTCCAATAAATTTAATTGTCACATCTTTTTATCTGGGCCTCCATTTTCTCAATTATACAGTGGGGATCCTGATATAGTCTTGGACTTTCAGGTATCTGACAAATTGGTTTTTTTCTTTCTTATTTTATTCTTGCCACTTCCCTTGTACAGACTCTCTTCTCTGCTAACACCATTCCCACCTCTCATTGGGTGGAGGAGAGGAAAAGGAACCATAAGAAAGGAAGGGACGTGGAGAAGAAAGGGGCTAAGATGAGGATGCCTGCCTCTTCTACTCCACATATTCTGGGAGTTCCAGTCAGGGTAATTAGGCAAGGAAAAGAAAAAGGCATCCAGATTGGAAAGGAAGACATAGGCTGGACATGGTGGCTCATACCTATAATCCCAGTGCTTTGTTAGGCCGCCAAGGTGAGAGGATTGCTTTAGGCCTGGAGTTTGAGACCAGCCTGGGCAACAAAGCAAGACCTCTCACTTCAACAAAATAAAAAAAAATAAGCCAGGTGTGATGGTGTGTACCTGTCATCCCGAGCTACTCAGAAGGCTGAGGCTGGAGGATTGTGTAAGCCCAGGAGTTCAAGGCTGCGGTGAGCTGTGATCACACCACTGCACTCCAGCCTGGGTGACAGAGCAAGACCCTGTCTCTATAAAAATATACATAAGTAAAAGTAAAAGAAAAAAAGAAAGGAAGCAGTAAAGCTATCTCTAGTCACAGATGATATGATCTTACACATAGAAAATCCTAAGAAATTCACTAAAAAACTATTGGAACTCATAAATGAGTTCAGCAAGGTTGCAGGATACAAGATTGATATACAAACATAAATTGTATCTCTACACATTCAAAATGAACAATCCAGAAATTAAATTAACAATTCCACTCACAGTAGCATCAGAAAGAATAAAATACGTATACATAAACTTAACAAAATAAATGCAAATTTTATACTCTGAAAACTACAAAACTGTTGAAAGAAAGTAAAGACTTAAACAAGTGGAAAATACTATATATTCCTGGACTGGATGACTCAATTAACATTGTTAAGATGGCAGTACTCCCAAAATTGATCTACAGATTCAACACAACCCTTATCAAATAGCTGATATAAATTGTATAAATTGACATTCTAATTCTATAATTCATATGGAATTTCAAGGGATCCAGAATAGTCAAAACAATACTGAAAAAGAATACAGCAGGAGGACTCACACATTGAGATTTTAAAGCAACTGCAAAGCAACAGTAATCATGACAGTGTGGCACAAGGATATGTATTTATCAAGTCTAGAGTCTAGAAATAAATCCATACATCTATGGATCTATGGATCACATAGATGTAAATCCATACATCTATGACAAGGGTTCGAAGAAAGACCATTCAGTGAGGGAAAGAATAGTCTTTTTAACAGAAGAAAAGAAAGAGCTTGGGCTTGAGAATTTGGCAGATTCTGCCATTGTCTTGCTGTGTGACTCTGAGCAAGTGGCTTAACATCTCAGAGCTGAAGTTTTCTCATCTGTTAACATGAGGATGAGGGTGCTCATATCACAGGCATAGACACTTGGGATCTCCTATGTGAGTGCTTAGCAGAGCAGGCCTCTTGGGCAAGTGCACGAAGGCAGAGGAGTACTGTGGGAATCTGCTAGTGGCCATTAGGTTGCTCCTTCCAGGACCCCCAGGAACCCCTTTCCGCAGGAACAGGCAGGGTCGGTGGGGCTTGAGTGTGCAGACGGGGCTTGGCGGGGTTCTGCGGGTTGGTAATAAATGAACAGGAAAGGAGATTCCATTACGCAGGAATGTCTGGGGAGGGGGTGGGGAAGGAGCCGGCTCTTCTCCCAGCACCAGCCAGCTCTGCGGTCTTGATTGATGTGCCTTGCACCGCGGCAGCGGCGGGCCTGGTGGAAAGAGGCCCCTTCACTCACCCTTCCTGGAGCTAGGCCAGCAGCCAGATGTTCCTGGCCTTCGGGGAGCTGGGGTGGGGGCAGGGGAGGCCGGCAGCGGGCCAGAGGGCAGCTGCCCAGACGGCGAACCTCTCTACCTCCTTCTCCTCAGCAGCTGGGCCCAGGTGGCGTTGGCTGTACTGCTGACCTTTGGCCGATGACTGTGTCTCCTGGACTTTGGCTCTGTTCAGAATTGGGGGTGGGGTTCTCACCCACCCTGTCCTGCTGGGAGAGGCACACAGCTGCCTAGGAAAGGGCTTTCAGCTCCAAAAAGGAAAGTATCCCACCTGCCCAAGGTTCTTGTGTTACCCTGGCCAGAGCCACAGGGGGAGGTGTGACTGGCACCTGAACCATCCATGGAGGAGGAAAATCCAGGTTGAGGCCCCTGGGTGAGTGGTTTGGGAGAGGGTCTGAAAGCAGATTCTGGACTTCTCAGAGAAAGTCCCTCCAGCAGGTGCTAAGATGAACCCAAGGCGCATTTCCTCATGAGTGCCTCTCAAGTACGGTGATTACAGCAGAGAGCTGCAGGCCACCATCTCTAGCCCTTTCGGTGGTTTTATTATTATTGTTGTCATATTTTTTTTAAGAGACAGGGTCTCAAACTCCTGGCCTCAAGAAATCCTCCCACCTCAACCTCCCAAAGTGCTGGGATTACAGGCATAAACCACTGCACACAGCCAATGATTTTATTGTTAAACACATAACAGCTGGAAGAGAATATAATAAAAAAGATAACTAAATATCACCCCAAAATTACCATGTAAAATGACTAACTGCCAATATGTTGGTGTCATTTCTCCTATTATTTCTGTCCTGGGTCTATGTAGTATTTATGTATGTTTACTTTTCAGGAAAGTGGGCTCATCGTACTCATCTAGCTTTGTCGCGTTCCTTCTTCTACTAAACACCAGTGGTGCACACCTGGCCGCGTTAGGAAATGCAGATCCACTTTGACCTTTTTAGGGCCGTTCCATCGTATAGCTGCCTGATGTTGTCGAGCTTTTAGGGGATTTTCAAAATGTCCCTTGAATGGACAATGCAGCATTGAATCTTTTGGTACCTGCACCTTCGTACACATGTGAATTATTTCCTTGGGATAAATGGCAAGAAGTAAAACTGCTCAAAGGGTAAACCTATGAACCAACTGAACTCGCACACGCAGGCCCTCATTCTTCCCTCTGCTTATGTCCTTCCCTCAGAGCTGCCCGCGATGTCCACCGTGCCCCCACCCCACCTTGGAAGGTGGTTAGTGATACTGCAAGGCCCTTCACCTGTGGCTGGGGGGGCACTCTGACCAGACAAGGTTGGCCTGGGAGGCCAGAAATATCTCGCCCCATTGATCTCTCTCTAGAGGGCATCTCACGGTGGGGAAGTCCTGGACTGGAACAGAGAGGACCTTGGCTAAGTCCTGTCTAGTCCACACTTTACCCATTGGGAGTGACGAGGGGCCAGTACCACAGCCTCCTTCAGTTTATACAGTCTGTGAATGACAGCAGGTCCTCTACAATATGCCCACTGCAGGGACTTCTGCGACTCACGTGGGGACTGTGAAAAGCACAAGGGCAGAATGTTCATGTCATGGGCACTGCTCCAGGCAGAGGCCTGTGCAGTGACAGCCCAGCTTCCTACCAACAGACTGGAAACGCTGGCCAGGGCAAGAGCAGCTCAGCCCTGCAGTGAGCGACTAAAGAAGACTTGGCTGCTTCTCTTTGAGGACAGGGATGTGTGACAAAGCAGCATGAGCTGTGACTGCTCAGAGAAGGCTGGAGGAGTAGAATGGACTTGGGGGTGACCTGTCAAGGCTTCCTGGAACCAGAGAATCCCAACTGCATGGAACTAGCACCTTTCTTGACATTCGCATGCAGATGCTCATTTAACTTTGCACATAAAGTCAGCTACTACCAGCAGCATTCTCTACCCTACACACACACACACACACACACACTCTCTCTCTCTCTCTGTTTAACTAAAGACTGCACCTTCATTGCCTCACACTGCAGATCGCGTTCAGACACACAATAATAATAATGTAGTAATAATTTTAATAACAACTATTGAGCGTTTACTACATGGCAGGCCCTTCCCAGGCATTGTCCAAGCCTCCTTTCGTTAGCTTCATTGCAAGGATGAGAGAAAGTCACTTGCCTAAGGTCACAGAGATGCCGAGCAGAGGAGCCCCACCCTCAGCACACACTCCTCTCCCACCACCCAGACACAACCTGGCCCCCCAACTCCCTGCACGCTGCCTTCCTGCCCGGGCTGTGGTAGCCGAGTGTTCACCGCATGAACCCCCCACGCCTCACCCAGCCCTTGGTACACAGTGGAACAGACCTGGCTTGTCCAGATTCAGGCAGCTAGAGACACAGTAACTATAATAAACACAGGCTGTAAACCACCTTATTGGCTTGTACAGATGCGGAGTTTTCCCCAGACCTGCGCTTCTCAACTGGATGGGGGGCAGCCCCTTGCCCCGTCCCTGAATCCTTTTTCTTTCCCTCTTTTTCCTGTCTGCCTCCCCCTGCTCTCTCCTCCTTTGCTCTCTCAAGCCACTGGAGGACCTACCTACTGTGTGCCTGGCACTGAGGTCACCACTGGGGCTGTGGTGGGGTGGGTAGCTCAGGTTCCCATCCTTTGGGAAACTGAGAGCTCATCCCATCATGTGAGGCCTAGAAGGCGGGGGCTTGCTCAGGTCACACGAGGAGGGATCGTAGAGCCAGGCCTCACGGTTGAGGCTCTCTGTGCCCAGGCCAGGGCTTTTATTTGGGGAGACAGCACAGGCCACCGGGAGCACTAATGGTCTAAGGTGGCATGTGTTGCACTCCAAATACATGGCTCAGACATGGAATCCTAAGGGAGTTCAGAGTGGCCCTGACATGAGTTGTATCTTCCATGTGCTGGGTGCTTGTGCACACCAGGCCCTTTATATACATTCTCTTATTTAGTCTTCGTGATAACCCAACAAGTAGATGCTATGATTATCATCTTTCCCCCATTCTACAGACAAGGAAACCAAGGCTCACAGCTGTCAAGACTCAAACCTAGGTCTGTTTTCTCTAAAACCTCAGCTCTCCCAGCAGGCTGACCTGCCTTGGATGAGGAAGGGACTGGGGCACCTAATGGCTAAAGGCTTTGACGAGGAGCTGGGGTTTCAGCAGACCTTGATAAGGATGGGAGGAAAGAGGGGGACATCCTGGAAAGTGGGCACTGTTTGAGCCAAGGTATGGAAGCCGAAACATACCCATTGAGCCCTGGGACCAGCGAGGTGACAGCCCAATCAGAGGGAGACTTTTGGCTAAGGGAGCCATTTGAGCTCTTGGCATCCTGCAGCTTATTCCTTGGAGGAAGGGCTGACAGGTGAGCCTAGCCCAGGAACCCAAGTCTGGGGAGCTCTTGGAGGCTCTGCCAGGGTTGGCCTGAGAGGAACTTGGGAGGCCCTGAGCTGGGCAAAGTTCTCCTTGGCATCATAAACCAGGCCCCATGGAAGGAGGAGCCAAGAGGTTCCTAGTGGCTGTGCTACCCCCAGCGAGGGACGCTGCCAGGGGCCGGCACAAGTACCAGGCTCTGAAGGTCCTCAGGATTCATTGGCATCAGGTTCCCTGCCGTATGGCGCAGCTGCAAGCCAGCATGCAGGACTGGCAGAGGTGAGTGCCAGGCAGAGGCTCCCCTCGGCCTTGGCAGACCTGGTGGGGCTGGAAAATCGGGAAGGGAGAAGGGAAAGCTCATGCTTGACAGCTGTCTCTCTAGGGCGAGGCAGCTGAGGCCACTGCTGTGATAAGCTCGTTAAACCACAAATCACAGAGGTTAGAATCAATCTTCCGCTGCAGTGGAGCTTCCTAAAACACAGCCCGTGGGCTCACCTGCCACTTCAGTCTCCCTCTCCTTGTCAAATGCCTTCTCATCTTTCGGGTCTTAGCTCTAGCTACGCTTCCTCAGGGAAGCCCGCCCTGATACCTAACCCCCAACCCCCACTATAAACTGGAGATATGGTCAAACTCCAGAATAGCACTTCAAAAACTGAGGCTTTTCCTATGCTGGGTAGGTAGGTGGATAAATAGACAGATGGATACATGGACGGGTGGATGGATGGATGGATGGATGGATGATGTCTGGGCAGAACTTTAGTTTGTTATTATATATTCATTTGTGGAATTATTTGATTGATATTGTGCCCCTTCTAACTGCAAGCCCTGAAAAGGTAGCAGTTGTGTCGATCATGTTCACCAGACTATCCTCAGGCCCTGGAATATAGTGAAAACCTGAGAAATATTAGTTGAACAAGTTGAATGGCTTGAGTGGATGTGGATGGGTAGATGTATACATGGATGCATGGATGGATATGTGGATGCATGGATGTGTATGTAGATGCATGTATGTATATGTGGATTCATGGATAGTTACATGGAAGCACGGTTGGATATATGGATTCATGGATGGATATATGGATGCATGGATGAGTATGTAGATACATGGATGGATATATGGGTGCAAGGATGGATATATGAATTCATGGATGGATATGTGGATGCATATATGTATATGTGGATTCATGGATGTATATATGGATACATGGATGAATATATGGATACATGGATGTATATATGGATGCATGGATGAATATTTGGATGTATGGATGGATATAGGGGTACATGGGTGGATATATGGATGGATATGTTAATGGATGGATGGATGGATGGATATAGGGATGCATGGATGGATATATGGGTGTGTGGATGGATATGTAGATGCATAGATGAATATGTGGATGATGCATGTATGTGTATGTGAATGCTGCATGTAGGTATATGTGGATGCAGGGATGAAGATGTGGATTCATGGATAGATATGTGGACTCATGGATGGATATGTGGATGCATGGATGGATGGGTGAGTGGCAGGATGAATGAGTGGAAGAATGTATAGAAGAATGGATGCTGGGTAGGCAGGTGGATAAATAGGCGGATGGATACATGGAGGGGTGGATGGAAGGATGGATGGATGGATGGATGGATGGATGTCTGGGTGGAACTTCAGAATGTTAGACTGTTAGAATGTTCATAATCATGAAACTCTAGAATGCTAAAGGCAGGTACCTTTTATTTATTACATTGTTAAAATAAAACATAGCATTATAATTAGAAGGGACAATTAAGAGCTCAGTTCCCTCTTATAGGAGATGAGCAGATAGGCTCTGAGAAGTGAAATCGATGCGTCCAAGGCCACACAGCAAATTAGGTGTCCACAAATCTGTTTTCTCACCACTGTGTGAAACAGCCTCTGGAAAAGGGGTCAGAAGGCTTTGTTCCAGTCCTGTCTCTTCTGAGGTTTCTGCGTGACTTGGGACAAGTCATTGGGACTCCATTTTCTCTTTAGAAGAAAAGATTGGGTCTCTCCCAGGGGCAAAATCTAGCTATTCCCTTGCATTTTTGGGAAGGTCAGCCTTACTGAGCTGTGTTGGATATCCCTCCCCATACCTTTCTCAAAGCCCAATAGAGTTGTCAGGGTAGACGCCAGGCCCCTGGGGGTAAAGTGAAGTAATTTTACAATGAGTCAGTGTACAGTATGAATTTTTTTAGTTTCAAAAAAGTGTGAAAACATGGTTCCATATTCCATAGAGGATAGTCCAAAGGCCTCAGCCTGACTTTATGGACCCTGGGAGCTTCTGGGACCTCCCATTCTGGTCTGAGGACCAACCTCCAACTCCCTCTGGAGCCAGCCTGGCCACCGGCCATATCTCCATGCGTGACTTTCCACTCTCTGGTGTGCCCCGGGGGTCGGGGGAAGCTGCGTGTTATAAAAGGGCCCTTAGTGAGTTTCTGGCACCACATAACCTCCCTGGAACTTTCTCACTACTCTGGACTTCTGCAACCCCAGCCTCTGAAGCTGGGGGTGTGTCTGCCAGGGGGAACTTCCCCTCCCCCAGAGCCAGCCTCAGGCTGCCTGTCCCCACCCAGAGGAAAAGGGGCTCCACATGTTAGGAAGGGAAGGACCTCTGCAGCAGCCATGGAAGAAAGTAGGTCTTGAGCATCTCAGAGCCCCGGACACCCAGGATTGTGGGAGTCAGAGAGAAGGGGATCTCAGTCTGTTTAGGAGAGTAGGGGAGAAAAACCATCCTATATGGCAGAGGTTAGGGGTGGGGTGCAGGAAGGGGGCAGGGGAGAGAAGAGGAGGCTGGGGCGGTGCTCCCAGGAGCTCCCAGGGGCCATAAAGTCAGTCTAATGAGGCCTTTGGACTTTATCCTCTGTGGAATATGGAACCTTTTTTTTTAAAGGTGTTCACACTTTTTGACATAAAAAAATTTGTATTGCACAGTCACTTATTTACAAAAAAAAAAAAAAGGCAGCAAACAATACAACTGAATTTTTAGTAAAAAATAAATTTTCCTTCCCCTCTCCCAATTCCTTCTTGAGAAGCAAACCCTTTTGACAGGTCTTGTATGTCTTTGGAGCAATATTCGAGGCTATACTGATTCAATGTATTCCATTGCTTCCTTTTTGTAAGTGGTAATGTACTATACACACCATTCTCTGTTCCAGTGTATGCTTTATAGATTTATTATTTTTTTTCCTGGAGACAGAGTCTCGCTGTGTTGCCTAGGCTGGAGTTCAGTGGTGTGATCTTGGCTCACTGCAACCTCCGCCTCCTGGGTTCAAGCAATTCTCCTGCCTCAGCCTCCCGAGTAGCTGGGACTACAGGTGTGCGCCACCACACCCAGCTAATTTTTTTTGTATTTTCAGTAAAGACGGGGTTTGGCTATGTTGGCCAGGCTGGTCTTGAACTCCTGACCTCAAGTGATCCACCCACGTCAGCCTCCCAAAGTGCTAGGATTACAGGCAAGAACCACCACACCCAGCCTTATAGATAATTTCTGAGCAGCACATGTAAGTGTATCTCATTGGTTTTACCCCCACTTACTGTCCTGCCATATAGACGCTCTGCACGTCATTACCCATCCCTGCGAATGGACCTTGACATCATTTCTAGCCATTTGCTTCCACAAACAACCCTGCGATGAACGTATCCTCACACATTCACCTTTGAGCACGTGGGCTGCTGTGCCAGCTGGATAACTTCCTAGAAGTGGTATTGCTGGTGAAAGGATACCTGCATTTAATTCAGTATGTGTCACCACATTGTTGCCTAGAAGGTTTTGAGAAGGGGAATGACAGGCCTCCGTGGTCTGGTCAGTTGCTGCTAATGCATTTGGCAGGAGGTAGAAAGAGCAAATTATTGGATTATGAGCCACACAGTCTCCAGGTCTGAGATGGACTGAAGTATCTTCAAATGAGGGTTTATTCAGAGTCCCTGTGAGCCCTTTCAAAGCCCCCAGCTCTGTACTCTCTGTAGTGCTCTCTGGAGCCTGGGAGAAAGGGATTCCAGTAGACAAGTTCCTTTGCTGTGGGGAGAGGTCCCCAGTTCACCAGTCATGCAAGGACCCACATCCCCCGCCGGGGGAGGCTGCAAACAACCTAGTGGGGAGAGGACAGGCTGCCGACAGCTGCAAGGAACGAAGTTCAGCCAAAGCCCGCACAGAGGGCTGCCAAGAGTTTTTTCTTTTCATTTTTCCAAGCCTTGCGCTTTGGGCTGGGGCACAGTGTCATCCTCATGTTTCCTATTATTTTACAAGGCTCCCATCAAAGCGCCAGCCGCACAGCCTCTTTGATGTCTGAGCTGGAGCCTGCCTCTGCCTTGGGGAGAAGCATCTTTGCTGAGGATCAAGAGGTGAATGAGGCCTGAGATGGTCCCCATGCCTCTCCCCTACGTGCTCCCCTGGCTCATCTCCTGGCTGGGACCATAGGCCCCTGGAGGGGGAGAGAGGGACCGCCACAGCCAGCCAAGCTGAAAAGCCTCTAAGATAGCTCAGAAGGGGATGCGGAGGCCCAGAGAGGGCCAAGGGGCTACTCCAGGCCACACAGCAAGTTGGTAGAGCACTTCAGCTCTGGTGGTGATCAGACACTGGGTGAGACAGCAGAGGGGATTTCTACCAGAGTCAAACCAAGCCCGGTAGGCAGCCTTTGTCTCTTGGTTTCTCAGTTTCTCCACCTCACGTCCTAGAAGTCTTTTGGGGCTGATACAGTGCATCTGAGGGTGGCGCTTGTGTGGGCTCTGTCCCTTCTAAATATGTGACCTTGAGCAAGTTACTTAACACAACCAAGCCTCAGCTTTTTCCTCTCTAAAATAAGATAATGGCAATTCTCAGCTTAGAGGGTCCCTGTGTGGGTGCAATAAGAAGATTCACAGAAAATATTTAGCACAGTGCCTGACACGTGAAGAGTTATCGTTGTTGCTGGTAATGACAATAAAGAAGTGGGAAGGGGGCTTCTAAGGAGAAGAGGCTTGTGCAGCATAGACTTGTTGCTATACCTCCCCGTCCTCAGCCCAGTCCTGGTCTAAGAAGGGACTGGGGCCTTCTCTGCAATCCAGGGAATTAGCTCCTTTTCTGTCCCCCTCCCAGCCCCTACCTCTAATTCCAAGGCTGTCTTCTGAGCCTCAGGGTTAGAGGGGGTGGGGAACAGATGAGGCAAAGGTGCCAGGCCTGGGATGGGGGCACTAATGGTGTCTGGGCCGGAAGGTCTGGTAGGTGGGGGAGGGGTGTCTGGAGGACATGGCCTGCAGCCCTGACTCCTGGAGGCAGCCAGAGTGGAAAGGGGGGGTGGGTCTTGGCAAAGCTGAAAAGGCTGGGATTTGACTTGGAAACACATTGAGAAGTCCCTGGCGGCTGCCTCCTCAGTAACAGCCCCTCTGAAGTTGAGCCCGGGACAGGGAGGCTGTTTTGTATAAAGGGGCTCTGGGGACCTCGGTGATGGAGAATGGACTGAAACCTCTCCCCCAGAACTGCAGCATGCACAGCTGAGCCCCCAGCACTTCCTGCAGGCCTGCCCCAGGGGCTGCAGAATTCCAGCCATCAAGCCTGTGTGGACAAGCGACGGGGCAGGGGAGGAAGGGACCCTGGAGTTCACAGATGGGAAAAGGCAGAAGCACCGTCTCAGATAGCCCCAAGCCTTGGTCTCTTGGCCTTCGCCTTCCTGTTTTTTGTCACAACTGCATTGAACCTGTGATGTTACTTACGTAACAGTTTTCTTTAAATTGATTCACTTTTTAAAACCTGAATACATTTATTTCAAAGGGAATTTGATATTGCTACTGGAAAGGGAAGATAGTAACACTCACCGTACATAGTAACCATGTAAATAAAATACAATAAAAACAAAACAGTGTTGTTAAATTTTACCTAGAGCCTGAGACTTGTTCTCTCTCTCTCTGATAAAAAGGAAGATTAACAAGCATCAGAGCTATGTTAAAGACAGGCTAGCACCCAACTAAGACTTTCTTCTTGATTATATCTGCCAGATAAAATACAAAATGCCCTGGCTCACTCCTGTAATCCCAGCACTTTGGGAGGCCAAGGTGGGTGAATCACCTGAGGTCAGGAGTTCGAGACCAGCCTGACCAACATGGAGAAACCCCCGTCTCTACTAAAAATACAAAATTAGCTGGGCATGGTGGCGCATGCCTATAATCCCAGCTACTCGGGAGGCTGAGGTGGGACAATTGCTTGAACCCGGGAGACGGAGGTTGCAGTGAGCCGTGATTGCTCCATTGTTCTCCAGCCTGGGCAACAAGAGTGAAACTCCGTCTGAAAAAAGAAAAAAAAAGAAGAAGAAGAAGAAAAGAAGATACAAGATGCCCATTAGGTTTGAATTTCAGATAAACAATGAATAATTTTTTAGTATGTATCCTAAATATTGCGTAGGCCCTACTTACCCTGGAAAAAGTTATTTCTTATTTATCTGAAATTCAAATTAACTGGGTCTCCTGTATTTGTACTTGCTGAATCTGGCAAAGCCACCCTCAATGAATGAAAGAGAGTTCTTAAAGGAACAGCTTTCTCACTGCTAAATGATATTGGATATTTCCATGTCCCTATGCCACCAAGAAAAGAAAAATCTTGAGAAACACTGTTCTGATTCAAGGTGGAATTAGACCAACAAAACACGCTAGTGTGGGAATCTGCAAGTAGGTTAAGAACATTCCAAATGGGGGAAATTCTGACGGCTCCATGCAGGAGAAGGAGGCACTGGGGCTGGACCCATAGGCCAGCTAGTGTAAGACAGCAATCTTGGAGCCCGAGCACCCTTCCTCCTGCTGAGCCATGGCCTGGAAGACAGAGGCCACTCCTCAGTGATTAAGGCTTGACCCTTCTTTCTGAAGACAGGGGATCTTGTGTTCGAGTGACTGTGGTTTGTGAGCTTGAGTGACTGAGTGTGTTTGCCCAAATCACACCCTCTCAAGATGGAAAAGGGCTTTTAAGGGCATCTCCTCTAATACCACCTACCAGTCCTGCCCACCCCATGTGGGCATCTGAACCTTGTGTCCAGTGATAGGGTGCTCACCACCTACCAAAGTATGTCTTTCCATCACTGGGCAGCTTAGGAAGCTCTTCCTTAGGCTGAACAGAAACCTGCCTTCCTGCTATGTCTCTGTAGATTAACCGCTGCCTTCTGAACAAAGTGCTCCCCTCTGTCCCGGGACAGTCCTTCAGAGCTGTATTGGTAGCCCACTGGAGTCTGAATAGACCCACTTCTTTGAATTCTGCCTGTTATGACCTGGTCTCTGGCTTTCTCATTTGCAGAGAAATGGCCTTAGGCCCCCAGACCAGGGCATGCCTGGCGGCCCTGACTTGTGTGCTATCTTCAGGCAGGGAGTAAGAATGAGGTTTGTCCTGGGAGCCGGGGCCAGGGCAGAGACAGGACAAGGAGGAAAGCTCCTTTCTGAGCTTTTGGATGCTGAGTCTGCAGGAGTTGCAGGCAGAGCCCCGGAGACCTGGGTTCTGTTCCCTACGCAGTCCCTTATTTGTTGTGCAGCTTCAGGCAACACTCCTTTCCCTTCTGAGCCTTGGCTCTCTATTTTATATATTCCAGAAGTGGCTTGGCCTATTTCTTTTTATTTTTTTGAGACAGGGTCTTGCTCTGTCTTCCAGGCTAGAGTGCAGTGATATGATCTCCGTTCACTGCAACCTCTGCCTCCCACACTCAAACCATCCTCTCACCTCCACCTCCCAAGTACCTGAGACTACAGGCCTTCACCACCACACTGGATAATTTTTGTGTTTTTGTAGAGATGGGGTTTTGCCTCACTGCCCAGGCTGGTCTCGAACTTCTGGGCTGAAGTAGTCCCCCTACTTGGGCCTCCCAAAGTTCTGGGATTACAGGCATGAGCCACCATGCCCGGGGTGTGGCCTATTTCTAACAATAAAAACATCTGTGTCTGTTCTGGTTGGTCAGTGCTGGCTGGAACTGTGATAAGAAGAATTCAGAGGCGGTGTCTGAGTTTGGTGGGTAAATGGGCAGTGTGTGGTCAGTAGAATGGCAGTTTGAGAGCTATGTAGGTACCAGTCATGGAAGACTTAGGGGGCTGCCAGCTCTGGCAGTGCTTGGTTCTGGAATAATAAAGCCCCACAAAGTGAGGTGATAATGAAGTCAGACATGGGGCAGGGGGTGTCCCTGCTAGGCGGAGGGGCTTACCCTGCACGGCTGTGCTGACCCTGGCGCTGTCCTTCTTCAGCCTGCAGACGTGTGTTAGCTCCCACCCTGCCATCCAGATGGCCAGAGGACAGAGGCGCTCTGTGGAATCCTGTGTGTGGGCCAGGACTTGCGGCTTGAGGGTGGCGTGGAAGGCGGCAGGGGAGTCTGGCCAAGTGGGGCTGGGGCAGTGGAGATGGGGCTTCTCTGCCAGGGGGAAGATCTTTAGGGAACAAAAACTTGGGTCAGAGCTGGGGCTTGGCTGCTACACAAAGGGGCTTTCTCCCCATCCCTGCCTTGCAGAGCCAGGAGGCTGGAAGAGGGGAAAACCCAGACTCTGAGTAGCTCAGAGGGGTCAGAGTAAATCCTCAAGCTGGGCAGGATCCCTAAAAAGCAACCAGTCTTCCCCACAACCTTCCAACAGGCCTTCCTGACAGATGGCTACAGAAATGGGTCCCTCCACCTGCCCCTGGATCTGCTGCCATCTCACTGTGTGGCCTTTGTCAAATCCCTTTCCCTCTCCCTGGGCCTCAGTTTCCCCAACTGTAAGAAGAAGGAATTGCACAGATGGTCACTAAAAGCTCTCCCGGGCCTCACATTTGCAGACTACAAGTTGTCTCATCATCATCAAGTCTTTCAGTTCACAGAGCACTTTCTTATTTACCACTTAGTTTATCCCTCAACAACCTGGGGAGGTGGGCGTGGTGAACATTATCCCCAGTTTTTTTCAGATGATAAAACTGAGGATGAGAGATGGGGAAAGTCCTTCCAAGTTTGCACAGCAAGGTAATGGTCGAGCAGGACTCTTGCCGTTATGTCCAGACCTTCATCAACTGCCCCAGAAGTTTGCAAGGGGCTTCAGTGGGGCCTGGATGCTGTGGAAGGAGGTCAGAGGCCTGGGAGGAGCAGATGTGGAGGATGAGGGGGATGGGATGAAGCAGGCATGATTGCTTCACTTGTCTGTTATTTTATATGGATTTCCATGTAGGAAATATTTTGAGGAAAAAAAATTTATGCCTAAAAAATTGGAAGACCCCGTGCTGTTTCAAGACTTCTCAGGTGGAAGCTGAGGTGGACCCTCTTCTGAGCTGCACAGATTCTGGGTTGGGTAGCTTTACCTGGGGATTAAGCAAGAACTTCATGTGTCTAATGGAAATGAAGGGGATTTGCACATCTTAGATCGTAGACATTTAGCATGCGATGGAATTTGGGAAGAGGTTGGAAAAGTTCAAAACACATAGAATCACCAAGTATGAAAATGTCAGCACTGTGAGATGCTAATGCTGGAAGGATCTTCAGAAACCATCTTGTTCCTCCACCCTTCCCTGTTCTTCACTGAAGGGAAACAGAGGCCCAGCGAGGAGAAGAACTTGGCTCAGGTCTCACAGCATCAGGAGCAACAGGACTAGAAGTTGGGTCTCCACACTTGGCTGACAGTTTCGGCATAGGCCACTTTCTGGGTAGGCATTAGGAGTCAGGGGACAGGGGAGAGAGAAGAAAAGGAGGGATCTAGGGGCCTGGAGACAGGCAGACAAGAGGTATGTAAGGCCCAGCCACTTGCTGATAAGAGACCCACAATGTCATTCCAAAGGGCTATTTTATCAAGATGTAATTTTCTCCGCTGCAGACACTATTTTCTTTCTCGTGCAGACTGTGCTGGCCTTCGCGATAAGGCGCCTAGACATGTTCACACTAAGGCAGCCAAAACATGAGGCAGGAGGAAAAAAATTCCCTTCTTAATCTCCCCCCACCCCAGCCCACTCCCCCCTCATTTCCTCTCATTCTCTCCAAGTTCTCATGCCCCCCACCCCCCCAGCTGGCTGGCCCCTTCCTGCCTTCCCGTAAGTCGGCCCAACGGAGCCAGGAAGGTATGTGGCCCAGCGGCTCTTCTCAAAGGAGAGAAGCATGGAGGGGCCTCCCCTGGGAAAACAGGCCCAGGCCACAGGCTCTCCCATGACGCTGCAAGGGCAGGTGGGTTGGGGGGAAGTCTTGTTTACAGGCTTGCCCCTAGAATCTTCTCTCCTCTGTCCCCACAATCTCTGCAAATAAAACACAGCTCTCTATAGTTTGGGGGTTTAAGCTGGAGGTGATTAGAGCCTCCCCCAACCACAGATTCTCTGCTTCCTGACCCCTACTCCTGACCTCCAAATCCAGGGCTTGATAGAGATTCCTGGGGGAGGGGGTCACCCTGCCTACTTTCCCCTAAACACCCCCAGAGAAGAGATCTGGCCAGATAGGAGACCTGGAATTCTGATCCCGCAAATCCAGCAGTCACTGTGGGACTAGTCCCTTTTGCTCTCTAGGCTCTCTAGGCCTCAGTTTTCCTATCTGCTCACTAAGAAGGCTGGACTCAGATATCCTGGCCTTGAAATTCTACATCTGGCTTTTTCAGAAGACGATGTTCGATCCCAGGCCTCCTAGGTACTTGGCGAGTTGACGGATGGCCCCCATGTATCAGTGCCCCGCCCCTGTTCTGCTCAGGAAGTCCACCCCGCCCTCCACATCTGGATGGAATTTACCCCCCAAGGCAACTCAATTACCAGTGATCTGATCAGGATGGCTCATGTGTCAGAGGGGGCCCTGGTGAAGGTTGCTCTGCCAGAGATGAAGGTTCCTGGGCCGATCCACCCCTCCCACAGCCCAGGGTACCTTCTTGAGGTCCCTGGGTCCCAGAATGAGTCTGGTGAGCAGTGTCTCCTGCTGAGCAAGGGTAGGGGACCCAGAAGAGGCTGCCGTCTCCTGCACGGGCTCAGATCCCCCATGCAAAGACCCAAGTCAGGGCAAGGAGGCTAGAAGGTAAGGGAAGATAGCGTACGCATTTCACACCCACGGGCCCCATCATGTACCCAACCATTAGAGTTTGCAAGGGCTGGAAAGCCTCATGACTTCTGTCCACATTCTGGATTCTAGAAGGGGAACCTAGATGGTAGGACTGGCACCTGCTTGCAGGGCTGTGATAGTGAGGGTTGGGGACCTAGTGCTGTGTCTCAATAAACCTTCCTTGGGAAATCAAGACAATCCTGCTGTCTTCCTGTGGCTTCTGCTAAGTTGGCTAGTGGGGGACAGTGGGCTTTGGAGCTTCCTGTTTCTTCAAGTCTCCATTTAACACCTCTTACTCTGAGCCCATGCTCAAGGACTGTTTTCTTAGACATTGCACCTCTCAGCTGTCTCCCATCCCTCACCATCAACATACACAGGAGGCTCAGTGAGCCCAGGAGTTCTGGGACATAGTGTGCTGTGCTGATTGAGTGTCCACACTAAATTTGGTTTTGTTGTTTTGTTTTGTTTTGTTTTTGAGACAGAGTTTTGCTCTTGTTGCCCATGCTGGAGTGCAATGGTGCAGTCTCGGCTCACCGCAACCTCTGCCTCCCAGGCTCAAGCGATTCTCCTGCCTCAGCCTCTGGAGTAGCTGGGATTACAGGCACGCGTCACCACGCCTGGCTAATTTTTTTATATTGTTAGTAGAGACAAGGTTTCTCCATGTTGGTCAGGCTGGTCTGGAACTCCCAACCTCAGGTGATCCACCCACCTTGGCCTCCCAAAGTGCTGGGATTACAGTTGTGAGCCACTGTGCCCAGCCAGGTTTTTCTGGTTTTTGTTTTTGAGACAGAGTCTCGCTGTGTCACCCAGGCTGGAGTGCAGTGGCATGATCTTTGCTTACTGCAACCTGCGCTTCCCGGGTTCAAGTGATTCTCCTGCCTCAGCCTCCTGAGTAGCTGGCACTACTGGCGCATGCCACCACCCTGGCTAATTTTTGTATTTTTAGTAGAGACAGGGTTTCACCATCTTGCCCAGGTTGGTCTTGAACTCCTGACCTCAAGTGATCTGCCCACCTCAGCCTCCCAAAATGCTGGGATTACAGGCATGAGCCACCACACCTGGACCACACTAAATCTGGCATGAATATAACGACTTCCTGGGGGTAGGAGACCACCCGGTTACCTGAGGAGGGACAAACTTCCCTGTATCAGAAACAGAGTGGGTCAAAACCCTCACGCTCCTCAGTAGTGGGATCTTGCCTGTGAATACCCACTGCCCTCGCAACACATCGTGGTCACGGGTAGGGCTCGCCAGACCGAGGAAGCAGTGTCCCCTGCCCACAGAGAAACACACACTACCTCCTTCCATCTGAGAGTTTAACCAGGACCTCTCTGGCATCCAACGCAGCAAATGTTCACGAATGCCAACTCAGAACAAGCACGGTGCTCAGCCCTGCTGCAGGGGGAAAGAAAAGACTGAGGCTGAGCCTCACTCCTCCAGGGGCTCATCCTGTCACCAGGGACAGAAAATGCTGCCCCTAGAGCCAGTCTGTGCTGCCGTGAAGGGCACAGGCTGGAGGTAGCAGGTTATACTCGTAGGACACACTTAAATACCCGCACTGCCACGGACAGGCTGGGGGGCTTTCAGCAAACAGTTCGGCCTCCGTACCAGCTTTCTGGGGTTGTCAGGAATGCGTGTATGGTGCATGTGAAATGCTTAGCACAGTGCCTGGCACAGAGGAAGTGCTCCATTAATGGCGGTTTTCTTATTATTTTATGAGATAATTAGTATCCAGATAAGTATCCAGATATAGTGTCCAGATAAGTATCCCAGTACCTGGGAAACTTCCTAATGCAGAGCCCAGCCCAGAACTCCTATGAAACCCCCTTTCTGAAGAGGCCTCTGAACTGTTACCAACAGAGAGTTCCATGTGCAGAGACAACACAACTCATGGACTTTCCACATCAGCAAGCTGATGGTGGCAGTGGAAGGCAGGAGCCACTGATGGTAGTGGGGAGGGAGGGGTCCCCAGAGGCCTGAAGGTGCAGGCTGACATGGTGGGGGGTCTGGGTTGGGAAGGAGGGGGAGGTTGAGGTGGGGCCAGGTTCACAGGGGCCTTGAATCAATCCCCTCTAGCCCCTCATATGGCCGGGGGACCTGCTGTCGGTTTATTGCAAGGGTGACGACACGGACACGGAAGGGCTTGTTCAGGAAGCTGATTCTGGGGCCCGATGCAGGTTACACTGAGGGCCACCCATTGGCAAGGAGGCCTGTCAGGGCCTGTTGGAACCCAGACAGGATTTAATGCCAGGATCCATTCTCAACACAAAATTCCAGACAGGGAAATCACCATGTACTGGGCGAAGCCCCTCTCACATCCTTTAATATCATGTGATCCTCACAGCTGAGTGAAACGGCGATCTCTACTTCACAGGTAAAGAACCAGGTCCTTAGAGAAGGGACCCCACACACTTGCTAGTGGCATGGTGAGGCCAAGAACCCAGGACGCAAGCTTCTGCATCAGTGCCCCCTTTTTCATGGATGGTTTGGGGGTGCTCTTCCTGGCAGGGGCCAGGAAAGTGACTGTTATTGGCTGTAGAGACACCCAGTGGTGTGCGGTGCTGAGTAGTCTTGGGACCAATGCTGGGGCCAAGTACTGAGTGAGCCCCAGGAGGGTGACCCGCACTGGCTCTAGAGTCAGGGAATCCTGGTTGGAGGCCCAGCCCCCTTACCACCAGTGTGGCCTGGGGAGACATCTAAACCTCTCTGAGCCTCAGTTGCCCTAAAGTGAGGATGACTGTGGTACCTACTGCAAAGTGTATCGGAGAAGAGTCCCTGAGAAGACATCTGCGAAGACGGAGGCTCTTTCTGTACTGTAAGCCTGGGGGTCGGGGGGGTGCTTGTCTTACAGTAACTACTGCAGTGCCAGTGCTGGGCACAGGCTTGGTTGTAGCAGGGACTCAATCAATATCATCATAACAAAGTGTTTGCATTTATCATGGGCACTTAGTAAGTGTCAAGCACTGTGTTAACTGCTTAACTAAATGGATGGTTAGGCAGTTGATGAGAAGGGATTGAATTCTAACAGGAGAGGGGACCTGAGGCCACCTCCGGAGAATGAATAGACATGAGTGGGGAAACTGCACAGACCCCAAGCAAGGGACCCTGCCTGGAGGGAGCTGGGAACAGCTTGCTGGCAAAACCTTGCCAGCAAACACAAGCTCAGAAGAGCCGGGGTCGATTTTCTGTCCTGCCATCATTTTGCTGCGTGACTTTGGCCAAACCTCAGACCTCTCTGGGCCTCTGCTTTTGTTCCTGGAGAACAGATGGAGGGCGAGAGGGGACTTGGGAGCTGAACTGTAAAGGAGGGAGGCTCCTGCACCTGAGGCTTCCAGGTCTGTTGGGATCTGCCGGCCTGAAGGGGATTTCCTGGGGCCAGCCCCATTCCCAGCCCTGCTGACGTCACCCCTGGATGGGTGCCCAGAGTTGGAGGGGATGCCCAGAGCAGCACTCCAGTGGGAAAGGCAGGCGGGCACTCTCCCAGCCCACACAACAGCCCTCCCTCTGGGGCTCTGGGGTCTCCCCAGCCCATCCCCCAGGCAGGGAAGTGGGGATCCCTCCTGTTGAAAGAAGAAGGCACAGCCCCTTGGCCCAAATCCGGATTTGCTGTGTGACCTCAGGCAAGTCCCTGCCCCTTTCTGAGCCTTGGCTCCCCATCTCTGCAGTGAGGAGAGCAGAGATCCCAAGCTCTTCTGGAACTCTTAACACTCAGGGATCTGGCTGGGGGGTTAGGGGATCCGGGAAAGGGAAATGGGGCAGGGGGCTGGATTCCAGGGGCTTGCTTCCCACAAGAGCACAGAAGGTATAGCGGGTGGTGGGAAGTGCTGTGGGGTAAAGGGAGCCCCGAGTCCTCCAAGTGGCTCCAGGAAGGGGCACAGCCAGCCTAAGGTTTTGGAAACATATTTATTTTTAAGTGTCCTGTGTCGCTGGGGGCTTTTTCTTCAGGTTTTGAAATGCTACAGAAGTCAGTACTCTGATGTGTGTGTTTGTCAAGCAGAATATGGGCTGTATTTATTCATCCTTTAGCCCAAGCCCTTAAAAATATAGACGGCTAATGTCTTCAGTATGTATGAAATATCCCATATGCTCGGAAACAAAAGGGGCTCTGTTATTAAAGTTTCATTTCCACACGCCCCCTCCCCTCCCTCCCGCCCGCCCCCCTGACACCCTGCCCTCCTCCCATCCCGCTCAGCCTGCTCAAGACAGAGCGCGAGTGAGGAGCAGGCGGGCAGGCGGCGGGCAGCCGGGCAGCCGTGGACAGAGGCCCGGGCACAGCCAGTTGCTGTGCCAGAGGGTGTGGTGTCTGGCTACAGGTGAGGGGGCGACCACAGGGAAAGAGAACAGGGCCTTCCAGGGGAGAGGGGGCCTCGGGGTCCCTGGGATGGCCAGTGGAGGAGTGGGGGTGGAGGTGGCCCTTCTTGCGGGTGCCTGTAGGGCCAGGGCCCTGGCAGGGCCTGGCTGTCTGGGACGGAAATGCCAGCTCTCCTGTTAACTGAAACCACATGTGTCTCCCAGGCAGCGGGGCAGAGACGCCGCCAAGCCTGGGGCTTGGGGCTGGGGGAGAAAAGATGCAGCTGGCCCCACCATGTGCCCCAGGGTGGGTGAGGGGCTGTGCAGGAGGGCTTGGGGTCATTTGCATCCGTACAAGTGAGAGTGTGTCAGAGTGTGAGTGAATGAGTTCTGTGCTTGTTGTATGAATGAGCGTGTGTGCACACGCGAGAGCCTGTCTGCAGGTCGGTGGGGTGTTCCTGCTTGCAGGGCTGAAGTGGCCTCCTGTGGCCTAAGTCCTGGGCACACTCCTACCTGTCACCCAGAGCTTGGGAGCCTGCTGGCTGCCCCCTGGGAGGGCCCTCTGGGGTGAGAGGACACTCACCTGAGTAGGGGGTGGTCCTCACTGTGCAGAGACTCCCTTGTGACCACCATCCTCCTTCATTCCTTTTCTTTCAGCCCAGCTCAGTCTTCTGGCACCTGCACAACCTCTGCCCATTTCCCTGGGGGAAAAGCTGATAAGTAGAGCAAGGAGGTGATAACAATCTCGGCTCCCACATCTGTTTTCATCTTTTTCAGAGCAGTCACCTCCAGGAGCTCGGCATCACCACTGTAGCCCTGGCAGGTGAGAAAACCTAGCCTGAGTGAGGGACAGCTTGCTTATGGCCATCGGGGAGACAGTGGTGGGCCATCCAGACTCATCAGGGGCACAGAGGACACTGGGATGTGGGCTCAGCCTTGGTGCGAGGCTGGAGTCCACACTTTCAGGTTCTGTGGCAAATGGGGCTCCCAGAGGGCCTAGGTGACCTGAGTCCTGGATCATCTCTCCTTAAGGAATGAGCCTTACTGGGCGCCAGGCTCTGGGTTCTGGTGGTGGCCCTGCCACTGCCTTGCTACGGATGTTGGACAGGTCTCCTCCTGTCTCCGGGCCTGTTTCCCTATCCCCACAATGGCAGAGTTGGGCCAGGATAGTGTTTTCCAAAGTCTGGTGTGTGCACCTCTGGCAGTCCATGAGACGGTGCCATGTAGACTGCCAATTTTCATTGTAACAAGGAGTGTGTGTTGTTTTTACCTACATTAGGGAAAGGTGTCTAAATAGCATATCAAGCCAGTGGGTAGTTGGAAATAAAGGAATAATGGACCCAAATGAATAAAAGCTGGGGATCAGGAGAAGATCCTTGTGTTCTGTCCCTTTTGGCAATGGGCTCTCATTATGCTTCCAGCATTTTATTTGTTTATTTATTTTTATTTGTTAATTTTATTTTTTTAGAGACAGAGTCTCGCTCTGTCACCCAGGCTGGAGTCTAGTAGCATGATCATAACTCTTCCAGCTGTTTTTTCTTTTATTTTTTGTAGAGACAGGGTCTTACTATGTTGCTCAGGCTGGTCTCAAACACCTGGCCACAAGCGATCCTTCCCTCATGGCTTCCCAGTGCACTGGGATTACAGACTTGAGCCACCACGTGTAGCCGCTTTCATCATTTTAAATGTTCCTAAGAGCGTTGGTTTTGACTGTCTAGGGCCTGAAGGTGTGATCTGCTATGTAGGCCATCTTTTGGCCCCCACAAACTAGCAACTGCCCTGTAATTCTGTGATTACAGAGTGGAAAGCCCAGTTGCCACCTTAGGGGGTGTGTGTGTGTGTGTGTGTGTGTGTGTGTGTGTGTGTGTGTGTGTGGTGTATGCTGTGAGTGCTATGTGGGAAGGGGCAGGGGATGGAATGCACAGAGCCGGGGAAAAGATCAGCCATCCTGAGTAAAAGCTGGATGTCCAAGGTCACAGGCAAGGAGTTTGGGAAAGAGATTGTCCCCTGACTGACGTTTTCAAGTGCTTTGTCCGGCCTCAGCCTGGCTTTGAATCACCAGGATGGGTGGGTAGGCGAGAGGCCACCCTGGCCTTGGCCTTTCCTGCCATTCAGCTCTGGCTCCCAGGCCACTTGGCTGCGTTTTATCTGCCAGCCCAGGACTAGCCAGGGAGAGGTGCACTGGGAGGGTGCAAGGGTTCTTGGGGGGCCCCTTGGCAAAGCTCCCCAGTCACTTCGCCAGGCAAAGCTGGTCAGAGCTGGCATCTTTCAGGACATACTCCCTCACCCTCCTCCCTTTCTGCTAGATTTGCTGTTGCTGTTAGTGTTACTTGTGACCACAGTTGCTTATATGTGGATATTCATTGGTGATTTGTCTCATCACCAGCTCTTTAGGGTAGCCTGACTCTGCTCTGCTGCAGGAAATGCAGCTCTCGGCACCATTCTTTCTTGTCTTGTCCTGCAACAGGCAAAGGGTACCAAGCTTTGGCTCCAGGATGTGGACAGCATCCTTGGGTAGGGACGAATTCACAGTCCCTTCTTGGTGAGGCAGAGATGCAGAGGAAGGAGCACAGGGCTGGGTCCACCTGATCCCTGACACTGACATGCAGTGTGACCCTAGGCAAGCTCCTTGCCCTCTCTGGCCCACCTCTCCTCTGGCCCCAGGAGGCATTGTCCTTGATGAGGCTGAAGTGATTCTCTAGTGCTGCCCTAGGATGAAACAAAATGCTATTTCCAGGGGACTCTTGTTCTTATGGAAGGGTGCCTTTCCTAGGGGGAAGAGCCTTGTGAGTTTTGGAGTTGGGCTTCCTGGAGATGGGCATATGGAGTCATCCACAGTCCTTGGGCCTGGATTCCCTTGAATCCTGTTTCAAACCCTGGGGAAGCTGCTGGCCATGATCAGGGGCATAGCCTCTGCCTGCAGAACATGCCACATTCTAACTGACCTTCAGTGGCCTTGTGGGTCCTGCTGAACCACTAGCAGGTATACCCAAGGTCAAGGGCAAACAGAGATCTGCTTCATGCTGTCCTGGCATGGGCACGGTTATAGAGAGATCTGCCTGACCAGGGAGCGGGAGGTGGCACTGCTATGTGGGGAGGATGAGCGCTTAAAGAGCAACTCCGTCCCAAAGAAACATTCTCATTTAAAAGCAAAACTGTTCCCATAACTGTGGTCTGCTTAAGTAAGCCACCCTGTTGGGCTAAGGAATGGGGTGCAGATGGAGGCTGAAGATTCTAGAACTTATTCACTGACAGTGATGCCCTGGGTTCTTGACTTCCTTAGATTTTACTTTGATTTCTTTTTCCTGGGTTTGGTAGGGGCAGTGTGTGGAAGTGGCAACAATGCAGTTTATCTATAGAGTCACATCCAGATCTACTGGTGGCAATGTTAACTTTAGGCAAGGAAAAACTGAAGGTAGCTGCTGGGTGAGGCAAAAAGAAAAAGAAGAGAAGCCATGTGACCCCGTGCTCTGCTCCTGTAGCAGCCGTGGGAATTCGCCAGGAGACTGCGTCTCAACTCCACCTTCCTGACCTGTAAAATGGATTGTCATGAAAATTCACGAGGTGGTGGCACAAAAGCCCTGACACACACTGCGGCTGGCACTGAACAAATTGTAGCTCAAAGGTATCAGGCCTGCTGATAGCTCTGCTGGCTTAAGGAGGGGGTGTGATTGTCATTTTACAGAGGGGAGAATGCAGAAGCAAATGATATGCCCTAAGATGAGAGAAGAGCACCAACTCTTCTGCAGGCCTGGGTTCCAGTCCCATCCCCGCTCCCCATGGCTCCATAACTTCAAGCAGATTACTTAACCCCACCACGTCTGTGTTTCCTCATCCGTAAAGTGGGCAGGAATAGCACCTACCTCACAAGGCAGTTATGCGGATTAAATGAGCCAACCCTAAGCTCCTGGCACATAGTAGGTGCTCAATGAACACTCCTCTAGCTGAATGGAAACCCACAGGCCTTTGCTCCTCAAATTGCTCCCCTCTGATAGTCCCTGTAGTTCCAAGTTGGGGCCACGGCCTTTGTGAGTAGTGAGGTTGGACGGTCAGAGGCCCTGAGCCCCAGGTGGGGCTCTCCCTGAGGCTGGTCTCAAATCTTGCCATAAACACTACCAAAAGCACTTCTTGGAATGTTCTCCCTGAGTCTCCCAGGTTGGCGGGTGGTCAGGACTAGCGCTCTTCCTTGTCACTGATAGCAGGGATGGTGTGATGGTTCATACCTGAAGCATATTTAAAGAGATGAGGAAACTCAGAAAATTGAGGCTCAGATAGGGAAGGGGCCTCTGTGGGATCAATGTGGCAACAAGGCAGGGATGGAGGGGTGGGGGCAAGAAGATAGGAAACCTTATGGGGAGAGGGGAAGGGGAGGCCCTTGGTACTTACCCGGACAGGGCCTCCTTCCCAGCTTCACTGGAGCAGGAATGGGTTAAAGGGGACCGGAAAGGAGAGGAAGAAAGCAAACAGAGTCAGGAGAAAAGCCTGGAGCTGCAAGCTCGCTGGGGTTGTTTGGTCTGGCTGGACCACCTCCTGGGCCACTCCCAGCAGCTCTGCAGACAGACTCCAACCACCCCCACCACACACACACACATACACACACACACACACACACACACACAGATATGCACACACTGATACACAGAGACACGTACAGACACACACATAAATATAGGCACAAACACACGACTATACAGTCACACAGACACACAAATACACACAGACAGATATACATAGACACACACACACAGATGCATACATACGTACCCAGAGACACATATACATCACACTTACACACAGTTACAAAGATACACACAAAGAAACACAATTACACAGATTACACACAGACACATATATACAAAATGCCACATGGAAACACATACAGACACACAGATACACGCCCAGACACGTACATGTGCACACATACACACAACGTGGATATCATGCAGATATCATGCAGATATCCACATAAACACAAGATTCACATACAAACATACACAATGAATACATATACACACAGACAGACATAGACACACACACGCGCACAGACACACAGCAGAAGAAGCTCCAAGCTGGAGGACAGATGCTGGGGTGGCGTATTTCTGTAGCTACTTCTAGTTCAACCTGCTCCCCTCTGCCCCAACAACTTACACAGGCTCAACCCCCTCACTGCAGTAATACCTACTGTATACTGGGCACTGCCACGTGTCAGGCTCTGTTCTAAGCTCTTATATTAACTTGTTTCATCCTCACAACCACCCAGTGAGGTGGGCACTGTGATTAGTCTTGATTTGTACATGGAGAAGAGGGGAAGTCACTTGCCCAAGGCCACACAATTCGTTTATGGCTTCTCCAAGGCAGGCTGCCAGTGTGCAGAGCCGGCTGGCGAACCATGCTCCCACACTGTCCCAGAGCACTGGGCTCTTGCTCTGCGCCAGGCATGGGGACCAGCTCTTTCACCTCCAATATTGCCATGCCCTGTGGAGCAGCAACATGATTTTGCCTTTTCTCAGGTCCAGGGAGGGAAAGTGACCTGCCCACGGTCACAAGGGTTGGAAGGAACAGGGCTGAACGTCTGAGTGTGTGCTGAGCCAAGGCTTCAGTGAGGAGGAGAGGCAGGTGACAGGGGCTGGCCAACCGAGCAAATCTACAGTTAAGGTCAGCGCCCCTCAGCCACCTCTTTCAGTGTCTTCCTTTCCTTGACCTGCCCCCAGCTCCTGAGCCTGTACTTCTATCCTCTAGCCCTTCCCTGTCCAGTATCTGACACCCTCACACTTGTTCTTCATCCAGCCTCAACAAGTGTGTCCTGAATGGATTTAATAGTAGCCTTGGATAACTGTTGACAAAACATATTTCCCTTCTGTTATTTTATTTCATCCTATGTTGGGTAGAGGGGAGGGGGTTATTATCTTTTGATAGACTTGAGTCTGGGCTCCAGTCCTTACTGAGAGTCCTTGTCAGCATGATGCCAAACTAACTTAAATACGTGTCAGGTCCTCCATTGGGCTCAAAATGCCAACTGCCTAGGTACAGGATGTGGGAGATATGGCATAAAAGTAGCAGTTATTTAGTGACGTCTTTGTGGACCATAAGCATAATAGGGACATAGCTGTCGAAAGAAAAAAAAAAGCAAATCTGATGTTAGGCTGCATTAATAAAGGTAGAATGTCCAGAGTGAAGGAGGTTATGGTCTTACAATGCTCTGTGCTGGTCTGGGTTTCCTGTAATATTGGGGTCAGTTCATTTCTACTGAGGAGTTTCTCATTCTCTGCTTATTTACCACAAGTGACACAGAGTTCAGTAGCTATTGAGACACGTAATAACCCAAGGAATCACTTAGCCCAATGCCAAGGGGTGCCAGGATAGCTGATCTTGATTGAAGACTTTCTTTGCCAGGCACATTTAAATGAGAGGTAGGTACTATTATTATTCTAGTTTTACAGATGAAGAAACTGAGGAACAGAGGGTGATATAACTTGACCCACGTCTCACAGCTGGTACGTGGCAGAATGCAGTGCTGGAGTATGGCAGTGGAGACCAGCCCTCCTGACTGCAATGCCAGCACTGTCCCCTGAAACACTGTAATGCGAGCACAGATGTAATATTACATTATCTAGCAGGTACACTAAAAAGTTTAAAAAAAAGGTGGAAAAAAGAAGCCCATGAAATCAATTTTAATAATGCATTTATTTAAACTCCAAATAGCGTCATGTTAACATGTAATAAATGTAAGAAAAAAACTTGTTAATGAGACATTTTACATTCTTTTTTTGGTACTAAGTCTTGGAAATCTGGTGTCTATTCTTTATTTACAGCACATCTCAATGTGGGCTAGCCACATTTCAAGTGCTCAGTAGTGCATGTGGCTAGTGGCCGCCATGTTGGACGGCACAGTGCTATACTATATTTCCTTTCGAGGCACTCGCTGTGGTATAGCCTAGTGTGTAGGAAGAATCCATAAATGTCAGCCACTAGTATAATTATTTTTATCACTGGTTGTTGGTGGTGGTGGTCCAGGAAGAAGCTGGACTGGGGCCCCAAGCCCTTGGCATAAACTGTGCACTGATGTCACTCTTCCTAATCCAAGTCCTTCAAGCCAGGAGCTTGATGTCTCGCAGGCAGAGCCAACTTCATGAACCTTTGGCCCGTGGACCCAAAAGGGCCAGCGTGACTCTCTAGGAGAGGAAGAGAGGCCAGCCAGAAGCCCCTCCATCTTCCTGGCTGGCCAGCTGGGTACCACATGAAGTGAAGCTTCCTTGGGACCTATAAGCCTGTGGCCCATCTGCTCTGGAGTGTGAGGCAGCCGGGCCCACATCTGCAAGGGAGAGGGTAAGAGCCTCTCCTCCCGTGGTTTCTTTAGGCTGGTTAGGCTTTTAAACAGAAAAAACAAATGAATAAAACCCACTATTCTTAATACAGTTTTTTTTTTCCTGAAACCCCAGGAGTTAAACAATGGAGCAGTGATGTGGGGTCTGCACTTTCCCCATCCCTGTATGATCTCTGGGCATCTACATAGTGCTTGCAAAGAGTGAGGGTTCCCAAGCCTACCTGCGCATAGGAACAACCTGCGAAGCTTCAAAATATGCTGATCCCAGGCCCTACCCCAGAGGCTGTGATTTAATTTGTCTGGGGTGTGGCCAGAGCTTTGGAATGTATAAAAGATCCTCAGGTGATTCTGATGAGTTGGACAAGTTTGGGAATTGCCATGCTAACCCTTAGGGGCACCAGCTCCAGTAGCCCTCACAGTCGCTATGATGCAGGCGTGGTTAGGGTTCCCACTCCACAGATGAAAGATTGGAGGCTCACAGAAGTAAAGTAACTGGGGCAAGTTCAGACAGTCAGGAAATGGGTATGATAGGGATTCACTAGTCATGGTTTTAACCAGCGGTGTGTGGATAAATGTCTAACAACTTGCTCTCTGGAGAAAAAAAGCTTTGATTTGTAGCACCTGCCAGTTTCCGTGGTGTAACTACTCCCACCGTGGCCCATTTTAAGCCATTGACAATGTCCTTGAATGCAGAGCTGGGAAAGGGTGCATTGGCTGTTGAGACAGTGTGGCTGGCTTCGGCACACAGCTGGGCCACTTGGCATGGAGAAGAAGGGATCCCATTTGGTAGGCATGGTTAAGCATTTTCTATTTTTATTTTTAATTTTTTTAATTTTTTGAGATGGAGTTTCACTCTTGTCGCCCAGGCTGGAGTGCAATGGCTCTATCTCGGCTCACTGCAACCTCCACCTGCCGGGTTCAAGCAATTCTCCTGCCTCAGCCTCCCGAGTAGCTGGGATTACAGGCATGCACCACCATGCCCAGCTAATTTTTGTATTTTTGGTAGAAATGGGGTTTCACCATGTTGGCCAGGCTGGTCTCGAACTCCTGACCTCAGGTGATCCGCCCGCCTCACCCTCCCAAAATGCTGGGATTATTGGCGTGAGCCATCATGCCTGGCTGGTTAGGCATTTTCTGAATTTTTAGTCCTTGAACCCTTTCTGCAATGCAATATTTGGGAGCCCCAATGTATGCAACAGATAAAAAGCAGTATGTTATCAGCATAAGTTTATTATAGAAACCGAAATCATAGTATCCGTCTCAGTCTCTTGTTTAAACTGGGGGACAGGGTGAGGGGGCACTGTGAATGTGGCAGGGGGTGGCAGTGCGGAGCAGTCTCAGAGCCAGGGCCCTGTGTGCCAGCCCTCTCCCCCTCTGCTGACTGCGTAGCCTTGGGCAAGTCCCTCCCCATCTAAGCCCCCATTTTCTGGTGTAGCCAAGGGAGACTGGACTGTGTGCAGAGTGGCCTCTGCCCTGCCACACCCCTGCCTGACCCCAGCCACTCTCAGCCCCGTATTTATAGCCATGACTTCAGTCTCCCCGGTTCCTCTGAAGCTGGTTCCCTGGCCCATGTATTTATAAAACCAGCAGGGCAGAAATAGATGTGACGTACTGGGGACTTGGCTGGTTCTGTGAGCAGGCTGGCTTCAGTGAGTCCACTTGGAACAGGCTTGAGTGCCCCAGCATCCTGGGTGCTGGGTTCCACAGGCAGTCTAAAGCTGGAAGAGCATTTTGAGACCCCAGGCCCAGCCTTGTCATTGTGCAGGGGGGTCACCAAAGCCCAAGAGTGGAGGCATGTGGCCACGGTCACAGGCACGGCAGAGCCAGAGCCAGAACAAAGGACTCTGTGCTGTGTGAAATGGCCTCTCCCCAGACCCTCGGAAAACCTCCAGTGACCAAGCCAGGCCACAGACACCTGTCAGATTCCAGCTTGGTCATTTTCCTGCTCTGGGATCATGGGCACAGACTCACCCTCTGTGAGCCTCTGCTTCCTCAATCTGTTAACTGAGGGATAACAGTAGGTGCCTGCCTCATAATGTCATTGTGAGGAAGAAACAAGAAACAAGATTGATACAGTGCCCAGCACATGCTCAATATTCAACACGTGGTAGCTCTTGTAATGCCCTCAGTCACCACTTCACAAAAACAATAATTATAATAACAACAGCTGTTTCTATTGAGCATGTACACAGGTTACCTTATTTAATCCTTACAGCAATATGATATCATTATTATTGTCCTCAAACTCATTGCATATCATGTGTTTACAGTGAGGAGATGCTCTACCAATAACGAACTTGGAAAAGAATGTTCCAAAAAAAGAATGCTAACATATGAAATCTTATTTTTTATATACAAGATTACAAAAAATACTCATTTCTACATAGTAGACATATTCAGAATGGAATAGGAAGGTTCTAAAATGGTGAACAATTGAATAATCAGAATATTAGCCTAAGAAATATGTGTCCCAAGGGTTTGTAGGGCTTATGTTTCTAAGTTTGTCACCTAATGTTGGTTTATGTTTTTTTTATAATTGCATATGAGAATTTAACATAATAGTGAACTTGAAATGCATATGCTATACAAAACACGGAATGGCATCTGTTAAGGTTTGTTATGTTCATAGCAGTTTCTTTATCTTAATGACACGTAGCACTCCCAGGCCGCCTTTCTGGCTTATTTTTCCATCGTATTTAACACCATCTGACATACTTTCTTATTTATTTATCTGTCCACCCCAGCTAACATGTGAGCTTCACGTGGGCAGAGTTTCTTTCTCTTTTGTTCACTGTGTACTGCCAGCACTTAAAATAGTGATGGCACTTAGCAGGCGTTCTGTGAATATGCGTTGAGTGAACAAATGAGTAAATGAATGACTGAGTCTCCATTCTACCAGGAGGGCACCTGAAATTCAGTAAGATGCAGGGACTCATCTGAAGTTACCCACTATTCTGAGGCTGAACGGAAGCCTTATCTCTCCTGAGACCACCCAGTGTGCCCAGCTGGAAGTTCTTCCCAACCTCTCACCACTACCTCGTGCCAAGGGCTGGTTTCCTATGGCTCCTGGGGCTCCCCCCAGCTCCACCTCATGCCCATCCAACACTGGTCCCTTCTGCCCAGGAGGTGGGCAGAAATGGAGGGAGGACTAGGGAGGAAGGAGAAGAGGTCAGAGTAGGCTGGGGGGGGGTTGGGATGGTTGATACTGATGGCCGCTGAGGAAGGGAGGAAGGATGCCGAGATTGGTCAGTCTGTCCTGAAGGACTAGAAGAAGGGATCGGGACCGTGGGATCATGGTGGACATCCCTCTGGGATTGACTACCCCAACTGGAAAACACTGGAAATGGGCAAGGCCAAGGAGAATTCAGGTGTAGCAGCAACCTTGCTGCTACCGCTCCCACTAACCACTTTGCCCAAGGCCTTTCTCAGCTGGAGAAACTGAGGCCTGGTAAAAGAAAGTGATTCTTCCAAGAATGCAGAGCAAGGTAATGGAAAATGCTGGGGTTTCTCATGCTTACTAGCTCTGGAGGTTGGAAGGGCTTGGAATTCCCTGTCTTTGGAGCCATGAGGAAGAAACCCCCAACCTTGGATCTCATCCCCTCCTTGGGAGAGAAACACTAAGGCAGGAACATAGGTCAGGTTCGCAAGGACAACAAAAGCTTTCTTCCTGTTGTCAGGGAGAACTTAGCTCTGGATAGACCAGACAGTTCCTCTACCCTAGACTGGTGCTGAGGGTGCTTCCAGACAGGAATCTGGTGGGCAGGTGCGCCTGAGCCATCTGAACCCGTTCAGAGTCACCTTTTCCTCAGGATGCCTTTGTTTTGCTCCTAGGTTACACCTACAGTTAATCTCCTGGCCACCCCACATGTATTGTTTCATTTGATATATATTATGCCAGGCAATGTACCAGACATCAGAGAGAAGCTCCTTCCTCCCTCCCATCCTTCCATTTCCCATTCCTCTCTTTCATTCGTTCATCTTTTCATTCTTTCACTCAGCAACTACTTATACCATTGAGACAGTACAGCCTTATGGATAAGAGTGACATTTGGAGCTAGACCATCAGGATGTGAACCTTGACTCAATCGCTCACTAGCTGCGTGAGCTTGGCAAGTCATGGAAGCTCCATTTCCTTATCTGCACAATGGGGATAATAATAGCACCTTCCTTATAGGGTGTGATGAGGATCAAATGAGCTGCTGCAAATGAAGTGTCTGAATAACACCTGACAGAGTAAACACTCCATATACATCAGCTATTATCATTGTTACTGGTTTTGTGTTTTCTTCTTCTTTTCTTTTTTCTTTTTTCTTTTTTTTTTTTCTGAGACAGGGTCTCACTCTGTCACCCAGGCTGGAGTGCAGTGGCACAATCATGGCTCACTGCAGCCTTGACCTCCTGGGCTCAAGCACTCCTCCAGCTCAGCCTTTCAAGTAGCTGGGAGTACAGGTGTGTGCCACAATGCCTGGCTAATATTTAATTGTTTGTAGAGACAGGGGTCTCACTATGTTGCTCAGGCTGGTCTCAAACTCCTGGGCTCAGGTGATCATCTCACCTTGGCCTCCCAAAGTGCTGAGATTACAGGCATGAGCCACTGGTCCTGGCCTGTTGCTTTGTGTGCCTGGACCTATGCCAGCTGCTGAAGAAATTGCTCCAAAATTCTCCTCTTGCTGGGACCTCTGCCTGCCAGCCCTTTTTTCAGTCCCATGCCTGCTGGTCTGGCCATGTTGCCTCCAACCCAAACCCACAGAGCTGGGCCTTGCAGTCATTTCCCCCAACCGTGTAGGGCTGCCCACCCCCCTACTTTGTCTCTCCAGCCAGCAGGAGAGAGCCTAGGCAACCAAAGGCTGTCACAAACTGGCCATCTTCTCAGCCCTTCCATACATGCCCTAACCTCAGCCTATCCAAGCCCGCCTGGTTCTTCAAAGTCATCCCCAGTGGTCCTGCCTTCTTGCCTTCACTGGGCCTTGGTGGATGATCTTTACCCCAGGAAACCTTTCCTCACTCCCCTCAGCAGAGAATCATAAGATTTGGCTTTGAGTCTGCATTTGCAGTGTTGCTTTATCTGTGAGCAATGAGGAGCCATGGAATGCTCTTGAGCAGGTGAGCAACACAGTCAGAGCCACACTCTAGGACAATGGATCAGATTTTCTATAGGATGGAAACAGGAAGAGACAGCAGGTGGGGAGGTCAGGTAGAGAGCCATGGGCAGTATGGCCTTTGGAGGAATGAGGGTCTAGTCTTCCTGGGCTGCTTCTCCCTTCTCCGCCCTATAGCCTTCCACCTATAAAATTAGATCTTGTGATTTCCCCAGCCTGACTCAGTGAGGCAATGGAAGAGTCGAAACAAGGACCCCATGCCCTGACTTCTGCAATGCACCTACTTAAGCCCTAATGCTCAGCACCCCTCACTCCCTTTCCCTTCTTCTACAGCTTACAAGGGAGGCTCTTTTGACCCATGGGGACCCTGCAGATGATGGGGAATCAGAAGGAGGCTGGACTGTGCCTTATAATCATTGCAGTCTGTGCACACCAAGCACTTGGGGCCCCGAATGCCAGGCTCACCAAGCGTCTGTAGAGCCCACCAGGTGAGCAGCACACAGCAATGCTTCCTCATTCCCCACTGGGTGAAGGAATAAGCCTATATTTTCTCTATTAATCCCTACAAACACCCTGGGAAGTGGACCGTGTTTTAAGCCTTGTTTTGCAGGCAGTAAAAGTGAAGCTCAGAAAGATAAGAGACATGTCCAGGGTCAGGCAGCCACTGGGTGAGAATTCCAACCCAGACCTGATGCCAAAGCCAGTGCCCTTCCCCCACCACACACACAGCAGCAGAAGGGATGCCAGGGTCCCAAGGCCATTGCAGAAGCCAACAGTTGGAGCCCTGGGGTGTCTTGGCTGGCCCTCAGACTGTGGAGCACCTGATGCTCAGCTGGTCCTCTGGTCCTGGGGGCCCCTGCTTGGACTCATGCAGAGGTGAAGGGGAGGGAGAAGGGGAGGCTGACCCCTCAGAGGGAGCAGGGCTTATGTGAGGAGCTAGAGTCTAAGGGTCTGGGTACCTGGGTTCCAGTGCAGCGCCTACCTCTGGCTTGCCATACAACTGCAGGTAAATCCTTCCCCTCTGGGTTCAGAGTTCTCCTCTCTGAGATGAGGACAGCGTGTTCTGTGGACTCTATCAGCCATTTCTGCCAAGGCTCAAGTATTTTAAAGCTTGTGTCCAGATGAGGGTCATGAATCTGGGGGAAATGGAATTAGAAGTTGGTAGGACTCCCTCCCATGTCTGTGGAGTCTGCAGCAGGTGCTCTCCTACCCACAGAGGAGATCCACCCTCATGGATGGGTTGGCCATCTGAGCTATGGCTGAGTCCAGCAACCCCAGGAGCTGTGGGGGTCCCTGGAGTCTGCAGCTGCTGAGAGCAGTGAGTACAAGCACAGACCTCGGCTGCCTCCATTCACATCCTGCTTTGCCATTTCCCACCCGTGTGACTCTGAACACAGTACTTACCTCTCCGTGCATCAGTTTCCTCCTCTATAGACTGCACTGACACAAAAGGAGTGTCAGGTAAAGGGCTGGGTTCAGCACCTAGCAGGTGCTCAGTTAGTGGCAGCCGCTATTATTGTTTCGGGTCCCGACCCCCACAGCTCCTGCACAGAGGTGGGTGCTGCGGGGCTTAGGCTTGCATAGGGCCTGCCCAGGCTCCCCGACTGGGTTGGGAGTCCTCCTTCCTCCTTGGGAGGGAACCTTGAATTGGAGTGCTCCTGCCAACTCCTCCCTCCTGGCTTGGCAGCGTGAAGACAACGCCGGCCAAAAATATTTGTGTGGGTGGCGGAAAGTTAACTTTTCCGCCTCTCTCTTCTTTCCTGGAAACCGTGGCCACCGTCAAATACATCAAAACAGAAGCAGGGATAGAGTGAGGCGAGGCCCCTGCGGGGAGTCAGAGGAGCCCTGCCCCCTCCCCACGCCCACTCCTTCTGCCTCCGGCCATCTGGCTCTACGGTGGGGGGATGACGGAGGTGGGTATCCAAGTGCTTAGAATCAGGGGATCCTGCAATGCCAGAGTTGGACGGATCCTCCAGCATCATCTGGCTCAGTCTCACCATGGTGTCCTCTGGGAATGTGACTACAGAGTGCGAAAAGCACCTGCCCCAGTTCACAGTCCTGTCTCTTCTGTGTGCTGCTGGCCTTTGTGAGATTCTAAGATTCTTTGAAACTCAAATGGCAGAAATCTGGCAGCAGCTGGTGAGTGAGAAAGCACCTGGAGATGAATGAGGGCCTGGAGCCTCTCCTCCATGTCTCTGAATCCACCATCATGGTCAAGGTGTCAGAGCTAGGTTGGAATCCCAGCCTGGCCACTTGTTAGCTGTGTGCCTTAGGCAAGAAGTCACTTCACCTATCTGAGCCTCAATTTCCTCACCTCTGAAATGGGATAATAATAAGGTAATTCTCTCATAGGATTGATGTGAGAAATTACGGCAATAACCTAAGTGAATGACCCAAGATAGAAGAGGTGCTTCTGTTCTTCCCTGGGGGGCAGAAGGTGGGCTTCTTTCTCCTGATTTCCCTGCCACTGAGGCTGCTATAACAGGTGCCTGGTTATCTTTCTGATCCGGATGGTTGTTTGCCTTTCCCCTGGTTGGCTCTGATTTGCCCTGGGGCTTGGTAATGCGCTTATCTCTCTGCCTGCCTGCCAGACTCTCCTGGCACAGTCTCAGCCAGAAACCAAGACCTTGACCCAGCCTGCTGCGGTGGGAGTTGCCTGACCCCTGCTTGGGAGCGGAGGCGTGACCACAGCAGCTGAGGTCAGTCCAGGTCCTCAGGTCACTCATGTCCACAGACTCTCACAATTTTCAGGATTCTCACTGCTCCCCATTTTGCAATAGGATAAGTGAGAGTAAGAGAGTTCACACTTGCCTGAGTTCACACAGCTAAGTAGCAGTGGAATCCAGTCTTTAAGCAAGATCCCTTGATTCTAGGGTTTCCTCCCAAGTGTAATTGGCCATCTGCTCTGTCTTACGCACTACCTGCCCATCCTGGGCATCTCACCCATCTCCACCCTTTGCCTCCACAAATGATTTCTAGATATTTGTCCCCAGCCTGGAATTCTCCCCTGTTCTCTAGACCCCTATGTGGAACCGCCCACTGCTCATCTCCCCTGGAAATCCAAAACCTAACTCATCTCCCTGCTCCACTAAACAGCTGCTCCTTCTCATTTATTCCCGATCTCTATTAACAAAATCGCTGTCACCAGAGCTAGGAACCTGGGCTGCATCCTAGGCTCCTCCCTATTCTCCACACCCACTCTCCATCTGCCTCCAAGCCCAGCCAGTTCTTCCACCCAAGTATCTCTCCCATCTACCCCCTCCTCACCACCCCTTACAGAAAGCCTCCATTCCCTCTTGCCTGGATTATCATCATTCTTAACATTTATATAAATAATCATACAATGATTATTGTTGTTCCTGCTATCATTCACAGCTCTCCTCACCACATTTTAAGGCTTCTTTATCCCTCTGCTATATCCCCAGTACTTTTTATGATGTCTGAAAAATAATAGGATCCTAAGAAATTTTTGTGGAATGAAAGAACAGCCAACATGTATTAAGGTATGGCTTAGAAACTGTGCTAAGTCCTCTGCGTGCATTTTCTCATGTAATCCTCAAGGCAACGCGAAGTTAGAAATATTACAATACCCATTTTACAGATGGGGAAGTGGAGGTTTAGAGAGGTCCTGTGGCTGGCTTGTTGATCGTCACACAAATGGCAGAGCTAGGATTCTAACTGCAAGCCTGGGCACAGAAACTGTAAGCACACCACTGCACCATCTTTTTTTTTTTTTTTTTTTTTTTTTTCCTGAGTTTCTGCTCTGTTGCCCAGGCTGGAGTGCAATGGGGCGATCTCGGTTCACTGCAACCTCCACCTCCTGGGTTCAAGCGATTCTCCTGCCTCAGCCTCCCAAGTAGCTGGGATTACAGGTGCCTACCACTACACCCAGCTAATTTTTGTATTTTTAGTAGAGGCAGGGTTTCACCATGTTGGCCAGGCTGGTCTTGAACTCTTGACCTCAGGTGATCCACCCACTTTGGCCTGCCAAAGTGCTAGGATTACAGGCATGAGCCACCACCCCCGGACTGCACAGTGTTTCTTGTTGCACAACCTCCTCCAAGGGCTCCTATCCCCAGTTTGCATCTTAGGTCACACCACTCCTGTGATTCCCGTGGTGTAGGTACCTTTGCTGGGATATGAGTGAATTCTTTCTAGGTGGTGTCTAGATACGTGTTGTTAAATAACTAGATATTTATTTAATGTGCATTAGGGGAAAAGGACTGAGCACAATATACTTGTGGTTTCTCTGCAAATATTGCTTAAGATAATTCTAAAGTAATAGAAGTAAGTGATTTCAAGTTGATTAATGGAAAAATATTAAATAAAGTTTCAGGTAGCATGAGGATGTGGTGAAAATCCAGGATGTTAAATGACTGGAGCTTTCGAAACACTTCCCTATGGAAGTGTGGAACCTGCACCCCAAATGCCGACCAGTTCTCAGGGTCACCTGAAGAAGAACAGCCTTCAGAAATTCAGCCTGGAACCCCCAGTGAGCTTTCTCATGTGCTGTTTCTTTCTTCCCTATGCAGACAGATTGGCCTAAAGCGGCCTCACACCAGAGACGGGTTAAGAAGAGGGATTGGAGGTCCACCACTCCACTAGCCCAGGAAGGACTTATCTTTCGCCTCAGCCAGACCTCACCCCAATTCTGTGAATCAGCGGAGGAAGGCAAACGTGCAGAGAGTCAGAGGAGGCTGTGCAAGGAGCAGAGACCAGGGCTCACACAGCTGGCCCCAGCCCAGGCCCTGGCCCAGGCCCAGGAGCCTGCTTCCCTGCATCGCTGAGGAGGAACAGCACCATGCTGGGTCCTCACCTCCCACCTCCGCCCCTCGCACCCAGCGAAGGGAGGCCTACCCCCTGCGCCTTCCAGATCCCTGATGGAAGCTACAGGTGTCTGGCTCTGGAAGCCGAGGAGAGCAGCGGTGAGGAGGGCCTGCAGGGAGAGGTGGGGCCTATCGACCTGGAAGAGGATGAGGGGGTCAGCAGGAGTGGGGACAACTCTGCCTGCAGAGTCACCCAGGGGACACCGCAGCTGCCCAAAGCCCTGGGCATCCAACCACCCAGCTGCTCCAGAGAGGAACGAGGGGCATCCCAGCACGACGACAGGGCCAGCCAGGACTGGGATGTAGTGAAGGCCGGGCAGATGATGACAGCCAGCCCCAGCCCTGGCCCTGGGCCCAGAGTGGCCCAGAAACCAGGTAAGCTTGTGTTCCTTGTCCCTTGGACTACCAGAGTCACTGAAGACCCCCCAGGTCCTTAGTACAAGGGCTCCTGACCATATTTTTCCATGATTCACAGTAATTCATCACAGTCCCATGGGCATGCCCAGATTAACAGCTGTGGAGAGATAGGAGCAACAGTGAGCTACGTGCAGTTCCAGCTGCACCACATCTAACCCCACTCCTTTCTCTGCCAAAGAGGGCACGTGAGAAGGCAGTGAGAGAAAGCCACATTATCTTGCTTGGTTAAAAAAAAATGCCCATTTCCCACTCTCGTCTGCCTTTTAATCATTAGCGGCAACAAATCACTGCGGTGTCCCAAGCAACCGATGGGGCAGAACCCTCTCATTAAATGTATTGAGTGCTGGCTACGTGGGGGTGCTGGGGACGCAGCACTGGACAAAACGGATGTGGTTGCTGACCTCATGGAGCTTGGGAGGTAGAGACTGAAGCCTTTGATAGAATTTGACCTCCCAATTTTACTGGTGGGGAAATTGAGACTCAGAGTGAGGAAAAAGACAGCTAGAGGTCACTCAGCATGTTAGTAGTGGCTGAGCTAGGCCCATGTTCCTCGCCTAGGCCTTGGTTTTTCATTTGTTAGAGATGACAAGGGCAGATGGAACACCACCTAGGCTGCAGTGAGATCCCATGACAGCGTGTGGGGAGAGCACAGTGTGCGCGGCACGGAAGGAAGGAAGGGCAGGAATGATGATAATTTTCCTGCAGCGGCTGCTGTCTGCAGAGCAGGGCGGGACAGGGAAGCCCACGCTGAATCACCTCCACAGGCAGCCCATGGAAACGCTGAAGTGGGTCCAGATGGGGAGGACGTGAGCAGGGCCATGCTCAGCTCAAGCAGGAGCCGCAGCCAGTAGATCCCGGGGGTGCAGGGCATGCGGGGGACACAGTCCTGGGAGGGCTTGTGCGTCAGGAAACTGAAGGAACACTTCATTTCTCTGCAGGCGTCGTTGACGCCCGGCTGGCATCTCACCAGCCTTCCCGCCCACTCTTCTCTCTGAAATAATTCTCTCCAGGCTCTGATCACCCCCCATGGCCACCATTGTCTACCAGGCTGGGGTCACACAGGGGGCTGGGCAGGAGCAAGAAAGGACCTTTAATCCCTCTAGGGCAGGAAGAAGGAGGACCCCAGGGAGGCACTGCAGTCTTGAACTTGGAGGTGGGCCCTCACACCAGAGTCCGCCCAAATTCAGTCTCCTACAGTCTGAATTTCCCAGGACCTGCTCCCATCCCTCTCACGGGCCCAAACTGGGGTCAGGAGACATAGATGCTTTCTAGACCGGATGTTGCCAACTAGCCAAGCCCTAGCAAATCCCTTCCCCTTGGTGAGCTCTACTTTCCTCCTCTGTGAAAATAAAATAAAAATATGAGTCTTATCTACCTCAAAGAGCTGTTAGGAGGTTGCAATGATCTTAGTTGTGGCAGTGTTTCGGAAATTTTAGAGTAATCTAGATAGGTATGTAAGAAATGTTTATACCTAATTGAAATGACAATCATCAGCTCAACAAAAGGACTGCTATTATTTGTTAGAAGCCTTTATGTGCTAAGCCCACTGTGCCAAGAGCTTTACCCTTTTCATTTCATTTAACCTCGTAGCAATCCCCATGAGGGACATACTTTTATTATCTTCATTATACAGATGAGAATATAGAGGCTCAGGAAATATATGTGACTTATCCAAGATGCATGACTAGCAAGCTGCTAAGCCATGATCCAGTCATGGTTTTTTGAACACGGGGCTTGTGCTCTTGGCCACCACTCTCTTCTGGAATTATAAGAGTAAAGTGTTGTCTGTGGACATCCTGGAATGGAAGAGCCCATGGATGGAGAGGACAGAAGAAGGCACTACCTTTAATGAACTCTGTTGGCAAGTCACACCAAGCCAGTTCATTTGATAGCATCTCACTCTTGTTATTGTACTCTCAAGGCAGGCAGGTATTATTCTCCCCATTTTACAGGTGAGGCAACTGAGGCTCAGAGATTTAAGTCCCCTACCCAAGGTCACACAGCTAGTGCCAGAGCTGAGACTATGATTGTGTTCTTGCCTGGAACAGTATAGTTCATTCCTTTCTTTTTCTTTTTTTCTCTTTCTTTCTTTCTTTCTTTCTTTCTTTCTTTCTTTCTTTCTTTCTTTCTTTCTTTCTTTCTTTCTTTCTTTTTTAGATGGTGTCTTGCTCTGTCGCCCAGGCTGGAGTGCAGTGGCACGATCTCGGCTCATTGCGACCTCCGCCTACCGGGTTCAAGCAATTCTCCTGCCTCAGCCTCCCAAGTAGCTGGGATTACAGGTGCCCGCCACCATGCCCAGCTAATTTTTGTATTTTTAGTAGAGACGGGGTTTCACCATGTTGGCCAGGCTGGCCTCGAACTCCTAACCTCAGGCGGTCTGCCTGCCTCGGCCTCCCAAAGTGCTGGGATTATAAGCGTGAGCCACCGCACCAGGCCTCATTCCTTTCTTTACTGTCCAGCCAGTCTGTCATCCAGTTCTGTCCTAGAATATTTCTAGGGACAGAGGGGGCAGAAAAGACTTCAGAAGGATAAAATGGGCAGGGAAGACTTCTTGGAGATGGAGGCAGGAAGGAAGCTGGGTCTTGCAGGAGAGTCAAAATCCGGTGGTCTTGGGTCAGAGCCCACACTTGCCTTTCTGCTCCCTTGGGAAAGGGAGTGGCTAGAGTTCCTTCTCCCTTCCTGGAGATCAGGAGGGAAGAAGGCTGTGGGGCTGCCAGGTTATTAGTGGATTAGGGCTTCATTTTAAAGCTTCCTGCCATTACCGCCGAAGGATTATGAGCATCTTCAGACAATTACATCCATCCTTCTGCAATTGTACCTGCCTCTCTAGAGGGCTCACAGGCAGGTTTAAGTATGAGCCACTATATCTTCTGCTTTGGGCACTGCAGATACCTTTGTTTGGGGTCAGTGGGTACCAGTGCCATTTCTCCAAGGCCTGAGTACCAGCTGAGCAGGGCAACACAAGGCGCTGTGGGCAGGCTAGAGGGATAGAAGGTACAGAGAGATGCCATCAGCTGCTGCCAATTTGGGAAAATAGATCTGGGGAGGAAAGGGTAGTGTAGAGCTCATGATCAGGCCTCAGCCAACACTAGGGCCCCCAACTCACCAAGACAGCCCCATGCTAAGCTGCCCTCCCCAAAGTTTCAGCTGGTCATAACTGGTAGCGTTTCTTGAGATTGTGCAGATGGAGACTCTGAGGGCCAGAGATGGCAAGTGACTTGTCCAAACTCACACAGTAAGTTGGTGGCAAAGCTAGGGCTGGAACCCAGGGCTTATGCCTCCCAGTTCAGCTGCCCGGCACTGTGCTAAATGCACCATATGGAGTATTTAATCCTATAAACAATCCTGTGAAGTTCATACTTTTCTTATCTCTGTTTTACAGATGAGGAAACTAAGGCATAAGGAATTTAAGTGAATTGTCAAAGTCTCACAGCCTGTGGGTGGAGGAGCTGAGATTTGAACCCCAGGAGGTCTGGGCCCATGCTTTTAACCACCTTCTCTGCTGCCTGTCTCCATGGTGATGAGGCAGCAGGCTGTGTTCTTCCACCCACCTGGGGCTGGGAAAAGGTTGTTCAGGCTCTGGGAGTTGTTGGAAGATTTTGCCAAGCCACATTCCCTCCCACTCGGATGCTCTGGGGGAAACCTGGGTACTCACCGCTGATCCCTCCCTGCCTTTGCTGGTGGCCACTTGTTATTGGAGGCTGGAGGTGTGTAGCAGATTTAGAGCCATTTCCAACTCTAGTGGACACTGTTCTGAGCCTCTGGGGTGGGGAGGGGTGTGGGTCTGTGTTGTCAGATGAGTCCTGCCACCGGACATGTCTGTTTTGTTCAGGCAGAGGGACCTGTGTGCGTGTTAACAGCTGACAGTGGTCACTGGGCCCAGAACAAGGCTCCTGCTCCTCAGGCTGTGACAGAGAGGGCAGATGGAGCAGGAGCCTGGGCAGGAAGCTGCCTACTCCCCCTCCACTCCCCTGCTCCACAGTGATTGTAACAGGAGGGTGATGGTGAGGAGCACTGCTCACAGGTTCACTTATACCTCACCATGCACTCACACATACATGCTTTCACATCCATCCGTAAACACACATGTATCTACACATGATGTATAGATGCCATGTTCTCATGCAAACCATCACACATATGCACTCACACAACTGCACACACATGGAGGCCCTCAGACACACATCCATGCATGGGGTACACACTGGCACATGCCTTCCTGAAGGCCCCCTCACCTATGCACAGCTGCCACATGCGAACACGTCTCAGATTTGCTTACAGAGCTGCAGTTGCATCTGAAAACATATAAGCAGACATAGGCACACTTTCTCACACAAACACACATATTCCCTCTCATAGATACAGGTGAAAAGCATGTTCTTTTCTCCATTTCCTTTTGCTACACACCTACACTTTGAAATCTTTCACACATTCTCTCCTACAGACCTAGCCACTCTTGCACACCCACTGTCACACACCTACGTACAGACCGAATCGCTTTCTCTCCTTTCTTTTCCACATCTCTTTCTCTTTCATACCACCCACACAGCAATCCTAGCCTCTCTCTCTCTTTTCCTCTCACCCACACACAGCTTCCTGGTTTCCCACAGGCTGGGCTGCAGCCACTTCCCTAGAACAGGCACTCTCAGGGTTAGCGATACCCCAACCTGGTGGGGGTCCCAGGATCCCACCCCCACCCCTCACTCTCCCAACCTGCCCTCTACCCTGGGTACAAGATGATGAGAGCAGAGCAGCCACACGATCAGAGGAATTCTCTGAAGCCCATGAGACCAGGAGGAGAAATGGGAACTGCCAGGGAGGGTTCCTGCATTCTGAGTCTCCCCAGTGTGAACAGGGGACATCCCAAACCCAGGCCACCTGCAGGTCTGTGTTTCACAGGCCCTTGTGTGGGGTGGGCTTACGCTAGCACATTCCTAACTTCCTTTAGCAGAAATCCAAACACAGAACTCTTGATGCAAAAGACAGATGAAAGTGGAACCACCCTGGTCAAGGGGGTGGGGAACCCGGGTAAACTTCGGTGAAAACCTAGACCAGCATTTCTCCAACCGTGGTTCTGTTTCAAAATTGCTGGGGCTGTGGAGGGTACTTGCCATCAGTCCTGTGCCAAGCCCACCGGCTCGTGCCCTCAATGGGAGTGGTGCTGGAATGTGGGTATCTGGACTTTTAACAGCATCCCACCTGACTCTGATGTACATGGCCACTGCCATGGGGCTTCGCACGCTCAATCTGAATGGCATTTTGCTCAGTGAAAGGTGGGGAGCTGAGCCCCAGAGCTGCCATACAGCACCCCTGCCTTGTTGCTGACCCACTGGTGAAGTCAGGGGATGGCAGCAGGTGGGTGGGGACATGGTCACCCTTCTCAGTGCCCGTTTGCCTAAGTTCTACCAAGAGAGACAGTTATTCTAGTTACTGGGGCTGAGACATAGCGGGGAAGATGGGCCTGAGCACCCAGGTCTGAAAGGAGAGCCAGGAAGAGGTAGGGTGGGAGGTGGTACCAGTTATGGGGACAGAATCACAAAGGCAGATTTCAAAGTGGGTAGTGGGTGGGTTAGAGAAAAGAAAAGGGGACACAAAGAAACTGTCTCCCTCCTAGCCGAAGGAGATAGGAGGATTTTAGGACAGACCGACCGACCGACCTAGAGATACAGAAAATGATAAGGAAACGGAGAGACAGACAACCAGGCAGCAGAGAGTGAGGCACAGCGAGAGGAAAGAGAGGTGCCCCCGCCTGGAGATGGGAGGCTGAGCGGGTGGAGGAGGGAGTCGCACCCCCAGGGCTGGGCGGGGCGGGGCGGGAGGGGCGGCGCTAGGGCCCCGGGGAGCAGGCAGCAGGAGCACGGCTCACCCGCCCGCCCGCCCGCCCAGCGCTCCCGGCTCCCAGCCCGGGGTCCCGGAGCAGCCCGCTAGGCGGTGGCGGTGGCGGCGGCGAGGAGGGGGCGTCGGGCGCGGAGCCTGGGCCTGGCGTGGGGCGGGGGTGGCGGGGACCTCGGGGCGGGGCGCGCTGACGGACGCGGCCAGGTGTGCCGAGGCGGCGGCGCCCGGGAGCTCGGGGACCGTGCGCAGCGGCTGGAGGTGAGTGAGGGGCGCTGGCCTGGCAGGGGTGCGGGCACCGCGCGAGCCTCGCCCCTTCCCACCTGCGCTATTCCCGGCGCCGCCCAGGAGGAGGTGGCACATCTGGGCTCCAGTCCTCGCACGCGGGGTGACCTTGGCCAAGTCGCTTCTACACTTTGGGCCTCAGTTTCCCCATCTGTAGGTGGGGGGCTGGAGGGGTATCGAGGCTTTCGAGCAGCTGAGGAGCGGAAGGACGCCCTGACGCCGGGAAGCTACCCTCCTGGGCTGCGTGGGGGCTCCAGCCCTTGCGCCCCTCCCCGCAAGCGGATCAGGGCGAGGCAGCCCCAGGCTTACAGGTGGGCAACAGCCCAGAGTCTGTCTCCCCAAGCCCGTTCTGGGAAAAGTCGGACCGACTTGACCCAGGATAACGGCGGGTTGGGCTCTGCCCAGGGTTGACCAACATGGGCGCCGTGGGGGCAGCGGGAACGGCCAGTGCTGGGCCTCCTCACTCCTCCCTGCGGGCGGGGCGACCGGGCTGTGGGGTCTGGCTGTGCCGGTGGGGCACACAGGATGCCAGAGCAGTCACACCCTGGGGACCACCCAGCCCAAGCCCTATCTGGAGAAATCGAGGCCTTTCCCCAGCGCCTACAGGGAGTGGGGAAACTGTCCTGCGCTGCCCGCCTCACAACATCTTTGCAATTGCCCTCCTTGCCAAGGTGAGAGAGAGGCCCCAGAGGTGAAGTTAGTGGAGGGCCCGGCTCCTTTCTAACCACTGCGCTGTGGAATCAGGGGCACTGTCCAGAGCCCTGGCAAGACCTCTTTGAGGACTCAGGAAAAGGTCTCCTTTCCTCCCCCCATTACCCCAAGTTATGGGCGTATTCCGGAAGGTGCCAGGGAACTCCGTCCATGGGGTCTAGGTTGTCTGGAAGGGACAAGAGCTGAGTGGGAAGCAGCATGTGCCCCATCCCCCATCCCCCACCCTGTCCTGAATGGCAGGTGGCACTGGAATAAACCAACTTGTTATGTGATCTTGGAGCAAGACCCTTGCTCTCTTGGCCTCCGGTGAGAGGGTTTGGCAGGGTAGCCCCTGAGGGGGAAATTGCATGGTGGACAGCAGTGCTGGTGGTAGCTGTAGGGCTAGTCAGAGGGTGCCCTACCCCCTGTCCATTAGAAAGTGGAAGTGAAACTGGATGCTGATGGGGGTCTAGGGTACTCTGGGGCAAGGGGTTGGAAGCCTTACTGGCGCCAGCCTGCCTTGTCACCAAGCCCAGGCCTGGCCCATTCCATGTTGGGGGGCACAGCCAAAAACTGGAACTGATGTGCTCCCCTACTACTTGCCATATTGTCTCAGGCAGGCAGATGAGATCCCTCAGGGGAGTTGAAAACCCCCCGGGGAGTTGAAAAACCCTGTTTGCTGGGTGGGGCATCCCCTTCCTCTGTCTCCTTAGGAGATCTTGGTCTGGTTCCTCCCCTTCTCTGGTCCTCAGTTTTTCCATCAGTACGAAGGGGATGGACTAGGATCACTCTAGCTTGATATTCAAACTTCCCCCAGGAATGTTGTTTACCACTCTGGCTTGCAGCCCCCACTTTCCAGGCCTGCCCCCTCTTTGCAAGCCATGGGCCAGCTCCCCTTAACCCCACAACTGACACCTAAATTAAGCTGTGGTTGGAACCAGCATTTACATGGCTAAATAAGGCCTTTAACTCCTTCCCTCCCTAGTCAGCTGTTGCCCTTATCTACTCCCCATCCCTTAAGGTAGGAAAAAAACCAACCAAATCAAACCTGTGGCATTCAGGCGCCTGGTTCCTGGTGCATCCCTAGGTTCTTCCGTGGCATTTTATCCAGTCTCCGATTTTAGAATTGGGGAGACTGGGGCCAAGGAGGGGAAGAGGTTTGCACAGAGTGATTCTGTGGGAAGAAGGCAACAGAGCTCCCTCTCCCTGGGAAAGAGCACATCCTTAACAGGTGAATGGCGACATGAGTGTCCATGGAGCACCTGGAGAGAGAGGAGAAGCATGGGAGGAAACTTCTTCCATCTTCTCTCCACCCCTAGTCACAGCCCATTTCCAGGGTTGACATGTGTCTTCCTGAGCCCACGTCACAGCTCTGGGAGGTGGGCAGGGCAGGAGTCAGCACACTCCTTCCACCTGCCAGGGCTGCCCTCCCACAAGGCTGAGCACACCTCCAGGCCCCCTGCCTGGCCTGGGAGGCACCTTTTCCTTCAAGGCAGCTCCCAGGCTTCTAGACATGAGCTCATCGGAGCTGCTGGTGCCAGGAAGGGAGGGACTGAGGGGAAGCAGGCAGGGCTGCCCAGATCAGGGCACTGTGGGCCCGGGGAAGTACAGGGGGGTGCTACTGGTGAGGCCCTGCAGGCTCTGGTCCCCATTGCAGTGAAGAGACAGCAGCAGGATAGATCTGCTGAGGGTCAACTGGGGAAGGGTGGAGACAGGCCAAGTGCCCTGGGCTGTAGTGCTAGGCCAACCTCTGCTACCCACTCACTTACTGTGTGACCTTGGGTAAATCCCTTTCTCTCTATGGGCCTCACTGTCCCTAGCTAGCAATGGGTTGGGATGGGTGCTTAGACACTGGGGTTGCAGTAGTGAATAAGACAGACAGGCCCCTGCCCTCAAGGCGCTTGCATTTTAATTGGGGAGATAGAAAAGAAAAAAGGAAGCAAATAAATCATCAAGATAATTTCAGATAGGTAAAAGTGCCATAAAAAAATAAGTCATGCTGTTAAGATGGAGAGCAGTTAGGGGGCTACCGGGGGTTGGTGATTAGGAAAGTCCTCTCTCAGAGGTGACTTCAGAACAGAGACCTGAATCTTATTTGAAGCAATGCTCAAGGCTTTCTGGGGAAGGTGTATCTGCAACTGGAGTCTGGAAGAATGGGGAAGCTGGGGTGGGGGAGGATTTGGTTGGGAGGAAAGGTTTCCCAGAAGATGGTCATGGTCTGGGGCTAGGGGCTGGGACCAGTGGCAGGGACTGGAGGGTGGGTGTTGGTTGCATCCCCAGGGGCTTCAGACTGCAGATCCAAAGGAGCTCCACCTGAGATCTGGTCAGAGGGGTGGCTGGGCCTGCCTGCAAAGTGGCTCTGCTAAGTTAGTCGTGTGTGTGTGTGTTTCTGTGTGTGTGCAAGTGCACACGCGCATGTGTGTGTGTGTGTGTGGTCAGAGTCTTTTGTGAACTGTCCCTGGATATTGGGGCTCAATTGCTACCCAGTGTGGCCAGAGGAGGAGTCAACATGGAAGCAGCCTCTAGGCCCTGTAATTCCAAAAGCTTACACAAGCCCTCTGTTTGGAATGAAATCTACCAACTGGCTGCTGCTGCCTGAAATTCCACCAGCCTAGCTTCAGCTTTTCTACTCGGTGAGGCAGGGTCGTATAGTACTGTGCAGACCCTGCCCTACCCTACCCTGTCCAGCCTCCCATGGTTGCTGCGGGTGGAACAAAATTCAGTCTACTCCTACATTCTTGGAGGCATGCCTCATGTGTGGCTAATACACAGATTCTGTGGTTGGACCTCTGGGTTCCCTTCCTGGCTGGCTGGGAGATCTTAACTATGTTATGTAACCTCTCTGGGTTTTTGTTTCCTCATCTATAAAATAGAAACAATAATAGACCCTGTTGTATACTGTTGTTCTGAAAATTAAATGAGATGATGATAAATGCTAAAAAAAAAATGAGCTACCACTTAGGTATTGTGAGGTTTTGATCTCTGTCAAAATAGTGGTCAGGTGTGGTGGCTCTCGCCTGTAATCCCAGCACTTTGGGAGGCCAAGGCAGGTGGATCACCTGAGGTCAGGAGTTTGAGACCAGCCTGGCCAACATGGTGAAACCCCGTCTCTACTAAAAATACAAAATTAACCAGGAATGGTGGTGCATGCCTGTAATCTCAGCTCCTCAGAAGGCTGAGGCAGGAGACTCGCCTGAACCCAGGAGGCAGAGGTTGCAGTGAGCCGAGATCGCGCCATTGCACTCCAGCCTGGGAGACAGAGTGAGACTCCACCAAAAAAACAGAAATAGCAAGTTCTTAAAGAGATGGGCTCTCGCTCAAGATTAATTGTATCTCAGTATAAGTTACATTTTGATGTTTGGCTGGGAACAGGTTTTTTTGTTTGTTTGGTTGGGTTGTTTGTTTGAGACAGAGTCTGACTCGGCCGCCCAGGCTGGGGTGCAGTGGCATGATTATGGCTCACTGCCGCCTCGACCTCCTGGGCTCAAGTGATCCTCCCACCTCCTAAGTAGCTGGAACTACAGAGATGTGCCACCGTGCCCAGCTAATTTTTGTATTTTTAGTAGAGACAGTGTCTCGCTATGTTGCCCAGACTGGTCTTGAACTCCTGGGCTCAAGTGATCCATCTGCCTCAGCCTTACAGGCATGAGTCACCATGCCCGGCCTAGGAACAGGTTTTGATGGTGGGAGAATAGGCACAAGCACAGCGGAAAATGCCTGGACTGAGCTTCAGGAATGGATGCTCAAACCTCCGCTCTTAGCTGACTGGCTGGTGGTCTTGGGCAAATCATTTGCTTCCTCTGGGCCTCAGGCTTCACTTCTGACTGCTGAGATATGGGCTAGTAAGGATCTGAGGGGATCATGGGTGTGACAAAGCTCCTTACTGGCTTGTCACCAAGAACATGGGGCTAGCAGGAGGGGCTGACCCCATGGTGTCAAGGGTCAAGGAAGGGGCAGGCTGGATGAGCCCCTGGGACAGGAGAGTGGGCTAACCTGAGACCCTTGCGTGTAATCCTCCAGAATAAAATCTCTTAGAGTCTAAGAGTGCCTGAAAGATAAAAGCCACAGTTCTTGAAAAATGATTGTTTACTGTTACTTACTATGTACCATGGGTGCTTTAAGTTCTTTACGCATCAACAACTGCATGAGGTGAGTACTGTTATTAGCATTTTGCAGATGGGAAACTGAGGCACAGAGAAGTTGGTTAAGTGAGCTTCCAAGGTCACACACCTGGTAAGTGGCTAGATTCAAACCCAGGCAGTCTGGCCCCAAAAACTGTGTGCTTAACTTCTTCACAACATGGTCTCTCCCACACTAGATGGAGTGCCAGGGGCTCAGAAAAAGCAAGCCACCTATCCCAGAACAGACAGCATTCATCTTTGATCCTCATCATCCCTGAAGCTTAGGTCCTGGAAGGAGGAGCCTCACTGGGTCTAGGGTCCAGGGCTCTGAGATTGGCCCTTGAACCAGCTCAACCTTTCTATTCCCCTGGCAGTAGGTCAGAGAGGATCAAGGGTGCCCTGCAGTCACTGTGGGTATGGAAGGCTCTGCCATGGCCTGATGAGTGGGCGTTGTTAGTGCCTTGGAACTTGAGTGGCTCCTAAGTGCTTGAGTTGTAATAAACTCCCATGCAGTCTGGCACACCGCCACCATTGTACAGGTAGGGGAAACTGAGGTCAGAGTGTTTAGGGAGCAGCCCAGGGTCACACAGGCAGAGGACACGCTTCATCCCTGAGCCTCCTGTCCTGCCTTCTGGGCCGCTTAGTTCTTGTGGGCTCCATAGGAAGATGAGATGTTGGGGACACTCCCATGGATCCCTAAGGTGGCCCTGGCCTCCTCAGCCAGGACATTATTCCCAATATGGGGCCCTTTGGGAGGGCACATGGAGTTGGGGGATGGCGAGAGTACTGATTAAAAAATAGACTGTCACGCGCACGGAGAACAAGCATGCCACCACCCAACCCGAGCCAGTTGGCTCCCCCATGCCCGGCTGCCAGGCCCCACTCAGGTCTCCTGCTGGGGGCCCCGCCCACCATACCCTGGCTCTGGGCCTGAGGCTGAATGCTCCCATCCACCCTCTCCTCTCCCTCCTCCATCCCTGCCCAGCCTCCAGGCAGATGGTGCTCTTACTGAGCTTGGGCGGGCCTGAAGCTCAGCTGTGGACTTTAAGCTGTGCCAGGGGTGTCTGGCATCCCCATACACTGGCTGTGTGGCCTTGAATGAGCCCTTTCCCTCTCTGGGCCTCAAACATTGACAGAGTAATGCTGTCAATCAAAGTTCTTTCCCGGATTTCTTCTCTCATTTAGACCTGACAGACACTGCAGGAGACCCCACTCAGAGAGGTGACCTGCAGTGGCCACTCAGCTAGGGTGCAGCAGAGCAGAGGCCAGTACCCAGATAATTGTGCAAATCCCAATCCTGTACAACTCCGGGTGAGTGAGGTCACATGGAAGCATGAAGGCAGGAGGCTTTGGAGTCATGATGTGAGCAGTGTTTCATGCATTTGCTCTTTTACTTAGTCAACAAATGTTTATTCAGGCCCAGCTATGGCCGAGGCACAGGGGCATGGACATAGCCAAGGTCCCTGCCCTGCGGGGACAGGCAGACTGACGTGAAAACAAATCCTTATGGAATTACAAAGCTGATGAGCGTTTAGGGAAGAGGCAGAGAGTGTTGTGGCAGGAGAATGTGACCTCTGAGGGCCTTGGGACCTGTGAACAGACCTGAAGGATGAGAAGTGTGGTCAGAAAGGTGCAGCCAAGGGGGCAAGGGAAGAAAGAGCTCTAGGAAAAGGAGCAGCCAATGCAGAGGCCCTGAGGGGAGAAAGTGCTGGGCTGGCCGAGCACTAGAAAGAGGGTCAGCATGGCTGGAGCCTGGCAGGCTGGGAGGTGAAGCACCATGACGGGAGCTGCAGCGCGGGGGTCAGGGCAGTGGGGCTGGTGGTACAGGGCCTGGAGCCTGCGAAGGGGCTTGAGGCGGATCATAGGAAAGAGGAGCTTGCTGGTGCTGATCTAGGAGATGGGTCTTTCCTCCTTTCCTTTCCTCTTTCCCTTGGATGTCCACCCTGATAGTGCTATCGACAGACCCCATTCATGCCCCCCCAGCCACTTCTTGAGGTGGCTAAATGCAGAGTCTGGGGCCATCTCTCCCCCTTCTCTTCAAGGAGGGTTATGGAGGCCCAGCAGGCCTCAGATGCAAGCCGGTGAGAGTGCGTTCCTGGGCAGGAGGCTGCGGTCACTCAAGCTGAGTGCCCCTGTTCAGGTGAGTTCTTATTTCCTTTTATTCCCTGTGGGAGTCTGTGGACAAAGGAGGGTCAGCTTGTGTCTGAATGAAGGCTGCCCCAGACCTACTTCCACTGCCTGTAACGGCTGCCTGTCCCCTGTTCCATTCCAGGCACCAACCCCCCGCCAACCCTGGAGCCAAAACCCTGGGATGGCAGGCAGGAGGCTTGCATCCTGAGCCCAGCTCTGCTGTACGCTCTAGGGCACACCCCTTTTTCTCCCTGGGCATCAATTTCCCCATCTCTATTATAGATAAATACTCTAATTTTTCTACACTCAGTGTATGGCCCATGGATGCAGTATCAGCATCACCCACAAACTTGTTAGAAATGCAGAATCCCAGGCCTCATCCCAGACTTCCTGAATTACAATCTGCATTTTGACAACATTCCTGAGTAATTTCCATGTACTTTAAATTATGAGAAGCACTGTTCTAGGTCAGTTATTTTTAAACTTATGATAAATGAAAATCTATAGCATATTTTTCCTTCTCTAAAGCTTTACATATAAACACATAAGAGGGCACCCACCCACTGTATATTTATTCATCCCATGAACAAGGAGGGGGAGGAGTGTGGAGGGGTAAGTTAGAGGCACAGGCTTTATTAGGATGGGCGTCAGAAAGGAGGAGGAAAAGATAAAACAGGCTGGTGGAGGGGCAGGTGCCATCTGCTCACCCCTTGAGAGCTTCTGACAGTTGGCCTCTAAGGGCCCTTTCGGCTCTGCCCTCCAGGCTCCTCTGCTTTATGGGTTTGGAGAAGGAGTGCTTGATGGCCCACAGGCCAGTGACGTCTTTCCCTGCTTGTCCCTATCTTGCTGTCCTGCCCTCTTCCCCTTGGAATCCCTGAAAGAGTAGCCGGTGCTATTCTTAGTGTGACAGGGTGGTGAGGAGAGAACATACTGGTGCATTATTTACGTTTGTGAGTCACAGGATTACATTCAGGACTCCCAGAACACCGCCCTCCCAGCGTGGCCTTCATCACAGCCATGGCAGGTGGTCCACTCTGTGCAGAGGGGAGGGCAATTTCCCAGGACCCAGAAACCATTCCTTCTGGCCCTGATCATCCCTGCTCAGAGTCCCTACCCCTCGGCCTGGGAAATGACTCATGAAATACCATGGTCAGTTAGGACTAGGAAAGAGCTGCTTTGGCCATATCATTTCCTTTCATCATGCATTCAGCATATATTTATTGAGCACATATTACATGCTGTAGGTGTGGGTGCATGGGTGGAGGAAACAGGGTTCCTGCCTTCCAGGAGCTCACACTTTAGCCAGAGAGTTAATGTGCAGTAGTATAGGTTTCAGGCCTTTGCCTGTGTGAGAGCCGATCTGAGCAATAACGTAGCAGAGTGGGAATTAAGAATCTTTTAGAGGAAACTGAGGCTCCGCACATATAAGGCTTGCTAAATGTCACCATAGCTAGTGATCAGGTTGAACTCAGATTAGTTAGAATAAAACAACTATTTTAGAGCAGATGGTAGTGTGTAGCGTTAGGGCTCTGGGAACTCCCTGCACTGCCAGTGAGAGGGGTCTTGTGGCTGGAAGGAAATTAACTGGTTGAGGTTGTCCTATTCTCCAGAGTCGTGGAGAAGTCATGTGTGCTCAGAGTTTTCATAAACCTGGAGTGGTAGGACAGTTACACTGGGGGCTGGGAGTCAAAATCACATGGGATGAGAGGATAAGGCCCCGAGGTGGGGCACCTCATGAGGCTGTGCCAATGGCTCTGGCTAGGAGCCAACGAACCATGTGCAGTGAGATCCTGGGCAGGTCCCTTGCCCTTTCTCTGCCTCAGTTTTCTAGTCTGTAAAATGGTGTAACTATCCTTGCTCTGTCTCTATCTCTGATGGATGAAAAGTGCTAGGAAAACTATAAAAGTGTTGTGCATATTCAAGGAATGCTATAAAATTACCATATATAATTATCATAGGCTGTGTGCGGTGGCTCATTCCTATAATCTCAGCACTTTAGGAGGCCAAGGTAGGAGGATTGCTTGAGCTCAGGAGTTCAAGACCAGCCTGGGAAACATAGTGAAAACGCACCTCTATTAAAATAAAAATTAAAAAAAGACAATTATATGCATACATTTTATTAAATGTATTTTTATTAACATTATGGAGTCTTACTGTGTGCAAGTCTGTATTCCAGACATTTTCTTGTGTTAACTAACTTACACACTTAGTTATAAGATCATGGACTCTAAAGCCCAGTGGGTTCCCATCCTGGCTGTACACAGAACCCCTTCGGGAGCCTGTTAAGGTGTATATTCTGTGGTTCCTCCGGTCTAGGATAAAGCCCAGGAATCTGCATCTTGACCACATTCCCTGAGGGATTCTGAAGCACCTGCAAGTTTCTGATCTGGACCAGAGAGGGGAAGGAACTTGCCAGAGGCCTCACATTGAATTGAAGACCAGGTTGAGGCTAAAACCCACATCTCCAGCTCCTGGCCTGGTCCTTTCCCTCTACTGTTCAGTTGCCTCCAAGTGCCCTAGAGGAATGAAGGTGGAGATGACTTTGGTGACACGTGAGGATGCTGGTGGTGGTGCTAAGGTGTATGGTGCTATGGTGGGCATTTCATATGGCTTATCCCATTTAATGGCAATGAGGATAGAAAAGGGGACATTTGACTGGGCACAGTGGCTTATGCTTGTAATCCCAACACTTGGAGAGACCAAGGCAGGAGGATTGCATGAGCCCAGGAGTTTGAGACCAGCCTGGGCAACAAAGTGAGACCTCGTCTGTACAAAATTTTTTTTTAAAATTAGCCGGGTGTGGTGGTGCATGCCTGTAGTCCCAGCTACTTGGGAGGCTGAGGCAGGAGGGTCACTTGTCCCTGGAAGGTCACTGCCATGAGCTGTAATTGCACCACTGCACTCCAGCCTGCCAGCCTGGGTGACAGAGTGAGACCCTGTCTAACACACACACACACACACACACACACACACACACACACAAAGGGGACACTCTCCACAGCCACATGATCCCCTGGGTCATTTGAGCATCAAGTGGCAGATTTTAATGTACCCTTGGAAAAGGGAGACTATGACTGAGATGCAGAGATACTGGAGAAGTGAATTTGAAACCATACCATCGGTGCACTGTCCATTCTCCAGGAGCATGTGCCCTCAAGGCAAGAGTTGTCTGCTAACTCGGTTACCTGAAGACGGGGCAGGCTGGCAGGAAGGAAACACATATGTCCCACAAGGTGTGTACCTGATGCCCATCCATCCATGCCAGCCTTCCACATGAGTCCCGTGTACCTGCGGGTGCTCAGTGTGCACATATTTATGTGTACGTCCTGCCCCCTCTGTGGGTGTGCATGCGTGCCTGGGCACGCTCCGCTGTGTGTAGCACAGGCTTGAAGCAAGCAGCACCTCTGTGTGTGGGCATACGTGCAGAGGAGGATGTGCTGCTGCCGGCTGGAGCCTCTCCAGCATTAAGAGGCTACTGAGAATGCGTGTATGTTGCAGGTGTATGTGTGTGTGTATGGAAATGGTTGCAATGCAGAGCTCAGAAGGAGAAGGGCCATTAGAGAAAACATTTTTTTGTTTGTTTGGTTTTTTTGGACAGAGTCTTGCTCTGTTGCCCAGGCTGGAGTGCAGTGATGCAATCTTGGCTCACTGTGACCTCCACCTCCTGGGTTGAAGTGATTCTCTTGCCTCAGCCCCTCAGATAGCTGGGATTACATGCATGCGCTACTATGCCTGGCAAATATTTTTTGTAGAGACGGGGTTTCACCATGTTGGCCAGGCTGGTCTTGAACTCCTGACCTCAAGTGATCTGCCTGCCTCGGCCTCCCAAAGTGCTGGGATTATAGGTGTGAGCCACCGCACCCAGCCCACACTTTTCTTATTCGTGTCCTACCTCCACATTATGTCTATCATTCTTAAACCTGCCAGGTATGAGCCTGCCTCAGGACCTTAGCACTTGCTGTTCCCTCTGCCTGCACTGTTGCCCTAGACAAGCATATGCTTCACTCTCTCACCTTTTTCCGTTCTTTGCTCAGATGTGCCTTCTCAGTGAGGATGGCTTTGGTTATCATATCTACCTTTGCAAATCACTCCTCACCCCTTACAGTCCATGTATCTCCAGTCCCTGCTTTATTTTTTTATAGGATTTACCATCTGACTTACTTGTGTATTTATTATCTTGTTCCCTTACCCGAATGCAAGCAGAGATTTTAATCTGTTTCCCTTCATGCCTGTGAACGGTGCCTGGCCCTTAGTTGGTGTGTAATAAATACTTGTTGAATGAATGAATCCATGCACCACCTATACATATTTTCTTTAAATTTTGTTAGTGAAATGTCCACTTTAGCCTCTCCTTAAGCAGTAATATACCTGAGATCACAAGTGTGTTCATTATACCTCTTTTCCAATTCACATTTGAAATGTATATAACTATTAAGATTTTAAATATCAAGGTACCACCTAAAATCCTTTTTGCTTCCATTAGTGGTGGGGGCACCACACTCTAGGAACCACCAGTCCAGTCCAATCCCTCCTTTGGACAAATTGGATGCACTGAGGCCCCAAGAGGGTCAGGGATCAGCCCAGTGTCTCACCCAAATTGTGACAGGACAGACCCTGGAACCAAATCTCCTGACTTCTAGTCTTCTTTTCTTTTGTAGTTTGAGGGAAACATGGAGGGCAGGACTGCATGATTCAGCCTCTCCCTGGCAGGAGACTCCTCCTGTTGGAGTGGGGCCAGACCTGCCTGGTAATTGGTGAATGGCAGCAGAGGAGAGGGCCGTGGCAGGGTCAGCAGCCTCCAGCACCCCAGAGCCATGGTGTCCTCCTCTGAGGGGGCCTGGGGTTCAAAACTGGTTCTGGCTAGAAGTGACATGGGGATCCCCTGTGCAGAGAGGATGCTGGGTGGGGGGTGTTGGGAAGGGGGATGGGGTTGGACTGTGTCTGATAATGAGCAGAAGAGTGAGACCAGACCCAGAGAGGGGTGGTGAAGACAGGGAGAGAGACAGATACAGCCCCAGCCTGGTCGAGTTATGCAGAGGTGGGTGTGTGCAAAAGCCTACAGTTAACCACCCCCCAATGTGTGCACAGTGCTTTATACTTTAGAAATCATTGCTGCATTTCATTTACTCAGCAGCTACTCTGCAAAGCAGATATTATTATCCCTGTTTTACTGATGATGAAGTTGAGACTGAGAGAGGTGAAGTGATTTACTGAAGGTAGCCCAGCAATTTGAATAGGATGCCTTGCTGAGCCATAGATGGGGGAAGAACTGGCTGCACCTCTGATTGGATTTGGTAAAGGAGGGCTGTCTGTGGGAGGAGCGGGCAGGCTGAATGGATTCGGGAGTGAGGGGCCGGCTGGAAACCCACAATCCACTCACCGGCCAAATAACCTTGACAAATCACAAAACCTTTCTTTTTGAGGCTCAGTTTCCTCATCTGTAAAATGGGAATAATGGTACTCCCTAACTCACAGCTTGTGAGGATAAAATAAAACAACATGATGAAAAATGATAACACTTTCGGTGCTCAGTAAGCAGCAACTTGAGTAATGAACATGACTGCACCCGGCCCCTGAGGAGTTTGCACACGGTGACCACCTGCCACGACTGAGGGATTCCCAGCGCCTTCTTTGGCAGCTGTGAGAGCGCCTGAGACCCCGTCTGGGGGACCCACAGGGGTTGGGGGCAGGTTTGTCTGTCCAGAGCCCCAGGCTGGTGATGACGCCTCCTGGGGATAAAACTCATCTCTCTGTTGTTTACCCCATGTGCGGTGACTTTGTCATTATCATTCCTCCTGCGTTTTTTCTTTATTTATTTTTCTGTGAGGAAGGAATGTGGGGAATTTACCACAGGGCGCTGTCCTTCACTTTCAGCTGGGCTGCACGGCGTCCTTTCCTATAAGAAGGAAGCTGCTGAGACAGATGGCAGGAGAGGTGGAGGCGGAGGGTCCCAGCTGGCTCTGTGGCCCAAGGAGTGGGGGGCAGTTATGTAACCCACCCGGAGGCCCAGGTTCTGGTCTCCGGGCATGAGCCTGGTAATGTACATAGCTCCTGTGGAACTGTGCCTAGCCCTCCCCATTCACCCCTGGCCTCTGGGCGAGCCCAGTGGGTGTGTTCCTCTATCAAAGTTTCCTTTCTATTCAGCTGGTCTTGATTTGGGGTATGGGGGTAGGTAGGGGAGTGGGGTAGGTAGGGGAGTGGGGTGGGGGTTATCTTGAACCTCCTAGTCTCTGCTGAGCTATCATCATTGCTTAGAGTGCTTCCTTATCTCCACCTTTCAAGAGCTAGGACATATGTCACCTCCTCCAGGAAGACTTCCTGGATTGCTTCATCCTAATTCATCTTTCTCTTAGGTTCTATGTTCTCCCCTCACTTCATGAAACATTCTTCCCCTTAGGTCTAACACAGTGATTTGAGATTTCATCTCCTTCCCTCACAAACGTGTTGCTCTCTCCTTCCTTCTCCTCCCACTCCCAGGAACCACCCTCTAGATCTTTGATCTGGAATCTAGATGAATCTTGGATTTAGACAAATCTAAAATTCGTCTCCAGGGATGAATGGTGAAGCAAAATGTGAAGGGGGAGGCTTTGGATTGTGGAAGTGCTTGTCCTTTAGTAGTTTATTTAATCAACACAGTGATGGTTTCAACTCCTCCTGGGTGATGGCTTCTGCTGAGTCTGGGGACATTTACAGAGGACGGAGACCAGTCCTGGCCCTAGGCTGGCACAGGGCTAAGGGGAAGGACCACATCTTTGTGGTGGGCCCAGAGTGTGTCAGGCCCTGGGAAGAGTGGAGGGGACCCACAGATGACCTAGGCCCCGCCCTGACCCTGGCAGAGGCACTGTTTAGGGGAAACCACCTCTTTCCCTGCCCTGGCTTGCCACCTTTTTGTCTTTTAGATTATGTGTTTTCTCTGGAAAGGCAGGGTGTGATGGTTCTTTCTGTACTCCCAAGGCTTCCAGGGAGCTGGGGGTGAGGAGAGTGAAACAGCAGGAGGGGGCTTCGTGAGCACAGGCCTAGCTCACCAGGGTTGGACTGGAGAGGTGGAAGCCTGGGCTGCGATCCTGTGATCCTCTCTGTGAGCCCTCCCTTTTCAGTTTGCTGTATACCTGGGGCTCAGTCTGCCTCTCTCTGGGTTACTATCTCAAAATTTCTAAAATTGACTGATTATAGATTAATAATTATCCCAGTAGAATAGGCAAGAGAGAGGCTGTGGCTCCTGGCCTTTGGCAGGGCCCTGGTCAGCCAACAGGGAGCAGGGCTTGTGGTCTGCAAGGATAGAAGATGGGTCAGGCTTGCGCTGACTGTGGAGCCCTCATCTTAGCTTCCCCTTACCCATCCATCTCTGCCCTCCCTGGTTCCGACCCACTGCCAGCAGAGAGAAACCAGAAGTTTGGCCAGGCCCAGCCTCCTTCCCCTGGATTTCTGAGTTTTCTCAACCTGCCATTTCCTCTGAGCTCTGTTCCTGCTCTGGGGCCTCTGGGCCAGGTTGAACAGGGGAGGAGCACTGATCTAGGAGTATGAATGGATTGATGAGGGCTTCCTACAAGAAATGGCTGTTGGGCTGGGCCTGGATGGGTGAGTAAGGAAGGTGAATTTGCTTTGTGGGGAGCTCTTCAGAAAGAAGGCGTCCAGGCTTGAGATCAGTCAGAGCGCAGGGGCCCCTTGCTAAGCTGTGAGACCTGGGGTGAGTTAGCTGCTTCCGTGTGCCTCATCTTCCTTATCTACAAAATGGGGATAAGGGAACCTCCTCTATGAGTTGCTGTGAGGATTAAATGAAAAAAGGCATGTTAAACTCTTGGCTTGGCAGCATCTGGTGCTCCCAAAATGTTGGCTCTTGTCATTCTCATAGATTTCATGTTTATTCTGCAAGTGCCAGTGGAAGATGTGGTGGGGACAAGGGAGGAATACAGAAGTGAAGCAGTAGAGGCCCCTGCCCTCGAGGCCGTTGCAGTCTCTGGGGGAAAAGAGGGCCCAGACCCTGATTGCTACAAAGCAAAACACTGGGAGGGGGCAGCATGGCCCACGTGACTGGCCCTGCACTGGGCATTAGGCCAACCTGGGCTTGAATTTCAGCTCTTCCTCTGGCTGGCTGTGCGACCTTGAGCAAGTTGCTGCACCCCTCTGAGCCAGCGTCTTCTCTAATATGGAGATGAGGATAGTGCTGGCCTCATGGGTTGCTGTGGGAGTAAGTGAAGTAAGGCCCTGTCCTGCTGACCTGGCATGTGGTGAGCACACCCTGAAAGATTACTTTTACTAGAATAAATAATACACAAGGTGATGGTTATTAAGTGATGCAGACAGAACATTGGTGAATCAGGGAAGGCTTTTTGGAGGGGGTGGTGGCATTCTAGGTAGGCCGGAAATCTGAAGGATTAGGGCATGTAGAAAGGATGTGAGACAGAGGAGGGTTCCCGGTAGAGGGGTCTGTGCAAACGCTGCTTTGCAGGCAGGAATTCACTGGGCAGCTGTGGGAACTGCAAGCCACTGAACTCCCTCCACTGTTGCTGAGGGCACAGAGAGAAGGTGAGTGAGCTCTTGGGCAGGCCCCGATGGCAGGGGTTTGAATGCCAGGATGAGGACTCTCCTCTTGATCCTCCATGTCCTGGGGAGGCAGCAGAGGGTTTTGAGCAGGAGAGAGGCATGAGTGGAGCCCGGAGGGAGGAAGATGAATCTGGCAGCGTGGGGCGGGTAGATTGGCGGGGGAGAGACTGGGGGTGGAGAGGCCATTTAAAAGGCTGTTGCAAAATCGGTTTTCCTGATAAAGAGCTGGGCTGAGTCATCTGTGGAGGAGAAAAGTCATATCCAGCTCCTTCACGTTGCTGCCGATGTGGGATTTTCCTGGCTTTGTCAGCCAAGCAATTGGCTGCCTTTGCCGGAGGCTTTGAGAACCAAGGCCTGAAGGCCGGCAGGAGCATCCAGGGGGAAGCTTGGCTTCAGGGAGGACCTAGCAGAGTGAGTAAGATGAGCACCCGGAGGTGCCTTTGTGGCTTGGGGATGACAGGGCATGTGGCATCCCCCCTCTGATCTTAGTCTGTCCTCTGGGCATCAAGGGAGAGGTATGTGGTGATTTCTGCCAGCCTGTGAGTGGTGAGGCGGGGGCTGGGCCTGGGGCTCCCCACCCCATTTCTGTGTCTTCTCCCATGCCTGGCAGTCCTTCCCACCAAAGTCTAGATTATTCTCCTCCCAAGAGGAGGTCTGGCAGTCTGCCGACCCCAGTCAGATTGCGCTCGCCATGACTCTGGGGATGGAGAATTCCCCAGGGCATGGGGCCTGTGTCATTTCCTCCTTTCAGTGGGAGGAATGGGGAAGGGGCTGGCAAGGTAGCCAGGCCATTACTCAGGCCTCTCCATTTTCCTGCCCCCAGCTGAGCCAGAGGTTGTGCAGTGACCAGTCATTGGTTCCTTCCTGACCTCACCAGGGGGACAGTTTACCCAGCCTGTTTACCCTTCCTGTTGCCAAGACCCCTGGACTACCACAATGGGCTGCCTTGAGCCAATCTCTATTCCTACCCCTGGCTCCCTGTCCCACTCCGCCCCACCCGACCCTGGCTGGACACTCCCATTGACGGCATCTTGTGAAGAAGCATTTCCTTGAATTCTCCCTGTCCTGACCTTCTGCTCTGGCCTCCCTTCCCCGGCCCCACCTCCCTCCTGTGGATCCTCCATCCACACGGGCCCCAGTGGTGGGCAGAACAAGCAGCTGTCCACAGTGGGTGGTAGGGGTGGGGGAAAGGGTTTGTCCCTTTCTACGCCAAACAAGAACTGGGGTCTTCTGACTCCCAACATAGTGATCTTCCCACTCTACTCATCTTTCATGCCTTATCAGTCCTTTTTACCTTAGTAAGAATGAGTTTATCAACTCTTCTCCTGAAAGGAAGAAGTGGGAGAAAGAAGGAGTTGTTCTAGGCAGCTGGGTTTTCAGGGGAGAAGACATTGCTGAGGGGCATTGATCACAAGATGAGGGAGCAGAGGGCTTTGCAGACCATCATCCAAGAGCGCTGGAGCCTCTCTTGTTTCTCCTCTTTCCAGAGTCCTAGTCTGGAAGGAGAATAGTTAAGAGATTAGACTCAGAGCCAGACTTTTCTGAGTTTGAATTCCAGCTCTGCCACTCATAAGTTGTGTGACCCTGGGCAGGTCTCTCTGAGCCCCAGTTTCATCTGCAGAATGAGAAGAATCACAGGACTTATATCTGGGAGCTGTTGTAAGAACTGAACAAGGTGGTGAGCATAAAGTGCACAGCACTGAGCCTGGGCTGCAGCGGGGGCTCAGTAGTGACAGCAGTCGTTGCAAACCCCCTTCTCATGGCCGTGCTGGGGCTTCTTGCCTACTCCCCCACTTCAGGATTTACCCTGTTGGACCCAGGTCTCCTGACCCCAGGCAGCTTTTCATTGTGCCCGCCCTCCACCCCTTCCTCTCTTGAAGGCCTATCTTCAGGGCTCCTGATCCAATGTCCAGGGTGGGTCTTTAAAGGGCTAGCACCCCAACTTGGCCCTGCAGAAGTTTAGGTGGGGAGGCGGTGGGGACATCATGACTTGCACAAGTGCAGGCCACAGCCAGGCCGATTGAGGGTTCAATGAGGCACCTGTCCCCTGTAGCCTTTGGCTACCTCCCCACCCCCACCTTTGACACCAAGAGCGTGATCTTGAGCAGCTGCTGCCTGGGATATTGCCAGAGAGGGCAGCTCCCTAGTCTGAGGAATTTTAGATGGAGTTGCCCCCTGGTGCCCTGCTACAAGGGACTCTAGGGTGTCCCCCCGCCTCCCCAGCTTTGTTTGTGAAGGGTGGCGAAAATCATCTGGATGGCTGGCTGGATCTGGTCCAAACCTCCTGCTGAATTCCTTTTCCATGGAGTCACTGTGGGCTGGAGTGTGGGCTGCAGGAGCTTGCCTTGGAGGGCAGGGCTCTCTTACCTCCTGGCCTTTTCTGCCATTCCTCTTGTTCCAGAACAGTAGCTTGGGAGCAGTTCTAAGCTCAGAGAGGTGGTGGTGATGGGATCTTAGCAGCAGCCCAGGTTGTGAATGGAGCCTCACTGAGAGTCAGCTGACCTGGTCTTGGGCTCACATCCTCCTCTCTGACCTCTTCCCTGGCTGGGCCTCCCAGGCCAGCTTATTTCTAAAGGCCCTTCATACTCTGACATTTGAGGATTTTCTGAACCCATGGCCTTCTAGAGCCAGTAAGGAGAAAAGCAGAAAAATGCAGGAGCATTGAGAGGTCTGGAGTAATCAAACACTGAAGTGCTTTCTATGAGCCTTGCAAGGTAGGAACCGGCCAGCCAGGAGCCTGGTGCTCTCTGCAGTAACGTAGAGCCAGGTGTGAACAGAGTTCTACTCCTTCTGGCTCTGTGATCTTGGGCAGCTCACTTTACCTCTCTGAGCCGTAGATTTCTCATCAATAAAGTGTGCATAATAATAGTTTGTGATTTGTAGGTTTGTTTTGGAAATTAAATGAGTAAAGTCTGTGTAAAGGTATACAGTAAGTGACCAATCAATATTAGCTACTATTGCTGCAACTGTGTCATAAGAAACACTGGCAGGACTAGAGATGTTTATCCTGACCGTGTCCCAAGTGGATCTGATGTATCTGCAAATCTCTGCAGGGCTGTCAGGCTGGAATGAATGAGAAAACTTTTTTTTGTTGTTGTTGAGATGGAATGTCGCTCTGTTGCCCAGGCTGCAGTGCAGTGGCGTGATCTCGGCTCACCACAACCTCTGCCTCCCTAGTTCAAGCGATTCTTTTGCCTCAGCCTCCCAAGTAGCTGGGATTACAGGCGCCCGCCACCACGCTTGGCTAATTTTTGTATTTTTAGTGGAGATGAGGTTTCACCATATTGGCCAGGCTGGTCTTGAACTCCTGACCTTGTGATCCGCCTGCCTTGGCCCCCCAAAATGCTAGGATTACAGGCGCGAGCCACCGCACCCGGCTGAGAAGACTTTTTCTCTGTGCAGCCTGGGGAGGCAGAACCACATCAAGAAAGTGGATGATGGCTGGACGCGGTGGCTCACGCCTGTAATCCCAGCACTTTGGGAGGCTGAGGTGGGTGGATCACTTGAGCTCAGGAGTTCAAGATCAGCCTGGGCAACATAGTGAAATCCTGTCTCTACAAAAAATACAAAAATTAGCCAGGCATAGTGGCATATGCCTATAGTCCCAGTTACTCAGGAGGCTGAGGTGGGAGGATTACTTGATCCTGGAAGGCTGAGGCTACAGTGAACCATGATGGCGCCACTGCCCTCCAGCGACAGAGCAAGACCCTGTCTCAGAAAAAAAAAAAAAAAAGTGGTTGGAAGTGAATGTAAGGAGGAACTTTCTAGCTGAGGAATGTTAATTAGTGGAAGACACCTCCCGGGGGAGTGAGCTCGTCACCTGAGTATGTAAGCAGAGACTTGCACACTCAGCATGTTGTTTTGAAGAGGCAAGAATTGTGTGGGGATTGGACTTGGTGACAGCCACCTCTGAGATTCCGAGGTTCTGTGTTTTGGGGCAGTAAGCTCTGCCTCCATGTAGCTCTGGAATCTCCTGCTATTTGACCTTCAGTCAATCTCCTGTGCTAGAAGAGTATCTGACCTTTTCCAGGGAGTGGAATGGGGTGACCAATTGCCAGCTTATGCCAGGATAGCATGAGCCCTCTGTCTGTCCACCTGGGCTTCATGGCAGTCAGGCCTTGGCATTTTCATGATCTCTTTGTGGCCTCCCAACACTCATGTCAAGTTAAGGAGACTGTGGCTCTGAGAGGTACAGTAACTTGCCAAGGTCACACGGCTAGCAAATGGCAGCGCTTGGATTCAGGCCAGGAGGCCTGGTTTCTAAGCAGAGCAGGGGAGACAGACACAGCATGAGCTGAGCAACCTCTCAGAGCCCTCCAGTGTGGCTGGCACCCCATCCCTTAGGCTCCTCCCAGGGGAGCAGCCTGGCTAATAGATGGCTAATAGACATCTTTAATAGATAGGGTGATCCAGGCAGGAGAAGAGTCCTACTCGGGGGGAGTAATATCATGGGTGGGTGGGATAGGCTGTGTGCTTTCACTGTTTCTAATAGGTTAGGGGAAAACCAGGTTCGATGGAGGAGGGAAGAAGGAGGTTGGGGCCAGAAAACCTGTGGCTGTCCCAGTGGAGCTGCTGTGACGCTGCTAGTCACAGCTTCTTTGCTCTGTGTGGGCCTCCCTGCGGGTCCCATGTGGGGTCACCCGGCTCTACCCTGGGCTACTCTCTGGATCTCTGTTTCCCACCTATAAAACAGGGTGGTGATGAAATACCTCCTCTGTAAGAATTCTTCCAGCTCTGAGAGTCCATGAATTCAGAGCCTTGCTGGCAAGATGCCTGGAAAGACTGTCCCTGGAGACAGACTCAGCATGCCATGGCCAGTGCTAATGAGGGCAAGGGAGGGGAGGGCAGGGTCAGATTCCTCAAGAACTAATTCGCTTCCCACAGTAGGGAGGAGAGGGGCGATGGAGGGAGGAATTTTCTTAGTCACTGATGTTGCTTCTGACCCTGGTCACAGGCTGATCCATCCACCTGTCTGTCAATGCATTTGTTCATGCAGCATTTGTTCATTTATTAAACAATTATAAATTGAGCATCAACTGTGTGCCAGCTGGGCACTGGGGATAGAAAGAGAAATGGTTGCCTATAGTGATCTTATAGATTAATAGGGGGACTGAACTCAGCCTGATCTCAGGACCTCAAGTCCCAGACTGAACCCCGACCCACGATGACCTTGTTCCTGCCCCTTATGTCCCAAAGAGACCTTTTGGGATGAGTAGACTGCTTGAGCATGGACTAGAGACCCCAGAAAGAACAGTTCTGACTCCAGCTTTGTCACCCTTGGCTTTGCAACCTTGGGGCAGTTCCTTATATATCTCTGAACCTCCGTTTCTTCTTCTGTAAAACACAGGCAAGCAATGCTTGTCTCATTGTGGTCTTGTGCAGATAAAATAAAAGAATGCAATGTTCTACGGTAGTCATTGGTGAAACTAGCTCAATTTGTTACTTTTCTAGTGTTAAAAGATGTGAATTTTAAAATGAGTATTTAAGTAAAAATAGGAAGAAATCCTGGGAGGAGATAGAAGAAACTGATTGTGATACGGAGTAATCAGGGATGGGGTGACACTTTTTACTGTATAGCTTTTTATGTTTTAATTTTTAGGTATAGTGGCTCATGCCTATAATCTCAGCATTTTAGGAAGCCAAGGCCAGAGTATCACTTGGGCCCAGGAGTTTGAGACCAGCCTGGGCAACATAGGGAGACCCCTTCTCTACAAAAAATACAAAAAAAAAAAAAAATTGGCTAAGTGTGGTGGCGCACACTGATAGTCCAGATATTTGGGAGGCCGAGGTGGGAGGATGACTTGAGCCCAGGAGGTTGCGGCTGCAGTGAGCTATGATGGTGCCACTGCATGCCAGCCTGGGCAACAGAGCAAGACCCTGTCTCAGAAAAGTAAAAATAAAATAAAAATGAATGAATAAATAAATTTTTAGACTATGTGAATGTATTACCTACCCTAAAAAGGGGAAATATCAGTGGCGTCTCTTTATAAAATCAAAGCACATGCCTGTAATCCCAGCACTTTGAGAGACTGAGGTGGGCGGATCACTTGAGCCCACCTGAGTTTGAGACCAGCCTAAGCAACATGGTGAAACCCTGTCTCTACAAAAAAAATACAAAAATTAGCCGAGTATGGTGGCATACATCTGTAGTCCCAGCTACTTGGGGAGCTGAGGCAGGAGAATCACTTGATCCCAGGACGGCTGTAATGAGCTGAGATCTCATCACTGCACTCCAGCCTGGGTGACAGAGTGAGATACTGTCTCAAAAAAAATAAATAAATACAAATTAAAAAAATTAAAGCAGACAGTGGTTTATTAAAACATTTTTGTTTTAAAAAATTAGAGCACATTCCTATACTATAATTCTGAAAGTATAAAGGGCCCTAAGGAAGGCACACAGAAAATATTCTGGGGGTTCATTTGTGCATTCAGCAATATCTACCGAGTGCCACTGTATGACAGGTGCTGTTCTAGGGGCTGCAGTTAGAGTGATAAACAAGTCAGATGGCCGGGCGCTGTGGCTCACGCCTGTAATCCCAGCACTTTGGGAGGCCGAGGCGGGTGGATCACCTGAGGTCAGGAGTTCGAGACCAGCCTGGCCTACATGGTGAAACCCCGTCTCTACTAAAAATACAAAAATTAGCCGGGCATGGTGGCACATGCCTGTAGTCCCAGCTACTCGGGAGGCTGAGGCAGGAGAATCACTTGAACCTGGGAGGCGGAGGTTGCAGTGAGCCGAGATTGCGCCGCTGCACTCTAGCCTGGGCGACAAGAGCGAAAACTGCTTCTCAAAAAAAAAAAAAAAAAAAGTCAGGCAAGGTCATTGCCCCTTGGAGCTATGCTGTAGGTGAGGAGACAGATAATAGACAGGGAAACATAAAGATCATTTCAACTTGGTGAATGCTATGGAGAAAACAAAACAGATGGGATAGGAGAAGGAAAGGTGCCTCCAGAGAGGGGACATTCCAGCTGAGACTTGAGTGGCAAGATAGGAACCAGCATGGACTGCTACCTGGGAAAAGATTATTCCAAGGAGAGCAAGCAGCAAGTCCAAAGGCCCTGGGGCAGGAACATACTTGGCATTTTCAAGGAAGAGAAAGCAAGCCAGTGTGGCAGAGCCTAATGAGAGAGGAGAAGGCAGTGGGGAGGAACTGGGGACACGGTGGGACTTCTAGGGCGAGGTGTTCATACTCAGTTTGGTAAAGTGCCATATCAGCAACTGTCAGGGGGAATCCAAATCAGGGACCAGTTAATCCTGAGAGGATAATCAGGGTGGCGTAGACGTGGTGGCATTTGAGTTGGGCCATGAAAGGTAGGTCAGGGCTGATTACGAAGTGAGCTAATTCTAAGAAACAGTGAGTGACGATTAAATTCCAGAAGAGATCCTGTGTAGGAAGGGCCGAGGCGACCATCTCTGCCTGTTTGTCTGTGCACCCCTGTGTCACTGCATTCCTGTTTGCTAACTGGGCTTCTGTCCCTCCCTGTAGCGTTGGGCCGGAGCACTAGCCTCACGGAGAAGGATCTGAAAGAGGCCAAGGCGCGGAGCCAGCAGATTGCAGCCCAGCTGACCACCCCTCCCGGCTCCAATTCCCGTGGCGTCCAGCTCTTCAACAGGCGCCGGCAGAGGGTGAACGAGTTCACCTTGGAGAGCCACGGCCAGAGGGGACAGAAGCCCAGCCAGGAGTCCCTCAGAGTGCTCCCTTCAAGCCTCCCAGGCCATGCACCGGGGCTCAGCCTGAGTTCCACCTCGCTGCCGGAGCCAGGCCCTCCACGGCACCCCAGTCCCCAGAGCCCCGACAGAGGGGTCCCTGGCCACAGCATGGAGGGGTACTCAGAGGAGGCTAGCTTGCTGCGGCACCTGGAGAAGGTGGCCAGTGAGGAGGAAGAGGTACCACTGGTGGTTTATCTAAAGGAGAATGCAGCACTGCTGACAGCCAATGGGCTGCACCTGTCCCAAAACCGAGAGGCCCAGCAGTCCTCACCGGCCCCACCTCCAGCTGAGGTCCACAGCCCAGCTGCAGATGTCAACCAAAACCTTGCCTCGCCCAGTGCCACGCTCACCACACCAACTTCTAACAGCAGCCACAATCCGCCAGCCACCGATGTCAATCAGAACCCACCGGCAACTGTTGTCCCACAGAGCCTGCCACTTTCTAGCATCCAACAGAATTCCTCAGAGGCCCAACTCCCATCCAATGGCACAGGGCCTGCTTCCAAACCCAGCACCCTGTGTGCTGATGGGCAACCCCAGGCACCGGCTGAGGAGGTGAGATGCAGCACACTCCTAATTGACAAGGTATCAACTCCAGCTACCACCACCAGCACCTTCTCCAGAGAAGCTACGCTCATCCCCAGCTCCAGGCCCCCAGCCTCAGATTTCATGTCCAGCTCCCTGCTCATTGACATCCAGCCCAACACCCTAGTGGTGTCAGCAGATCAAGAGATGTCTGGGCGAGCAGCTGCCACCACGCCCACCAAGGTCTACAGTGAGGTCCACTTCACACTGGCCAAGCCCCCATCAGTGGTCAACAGGACGGCCAGGCCTTTTGGGATCCAGGCGCCAGGGGGCACCAGCCAGATGGAGAGGAGCCCCATGCTAGAGAGACGACATTTTGTGGAGAAGGCCCCGGCTCCCCAGCCCCCCAGTTTGCCAGACAGGAGCCCCCGGCCACAGAGACACATAATGTCCCGCAGCCCCATGGTGGAAAGGAGGATGATGGGGCAGCGAAGCCCGGCCTCAGAGAGACGCCCCTTGGGGAACTTCACTGCACCCCCCACCTACACTGAGACCTTGTCCACAGCCCCTCTGGCTTCCTGGGTGAGGTCTCCTCCCTCATATTCTGTCCTGTATCCCAGCTCCGACCCCAAGTCTTCTCATCTGAAGGGCCAGGCGGTTCCTGCCAGCAAGACGGGCATTCTGGAGGAGTCGATGGCCCGCCGGGGCAGCCGCAAATCCATGTTTACCTTCGTGGAGAAGCCCAAGGTGACCCCGAATCCAGACCTGCTGGATCTGGTACAGACAGCGGATGAGAAGCGGCGGCAGAGGGACCAGGGGGAGGTAGGCGTGGAGGAGGAGCCCTTCGCACTGGGGGCCGAGGCCTCCAACTTCCAGCAGGAGCCAGCACCTCGTGACAGGGCCAGCCCCGCGGCGGCGGAGGAGGCGGTACCAGAGTGGGCCTCCTGCCTCAAGTCACCCCGCATCCAGGCCAAGCCGAAGCCCAAACCCAACCAGAACCTCTCTGAGGCCTCTGGGAAGGGAGCTGAGCTCTACGCCCGCCGCCAGTCACGGATGGAGAAATATGTCATCGAGTCTTCAAGCCACACGCCAGAGCTGGCCCGCTGCCCATCACCTACCATGTCCCTGCCTTCCTCCTGGAAATACCCCACTAACGCCCCCGGGGCCTTCCGAGTGGCATCCCGAAGCCCAGCCCGGACCCCGCCTGCCTCCCTCTACCATGGCTACCTGCCTGAGAACGGGGTCCTGCGCCCAGAGCCCACCAAGCAGCCGCCATACCAGCTGCGCCCCTCGCTCTTTGTCCTCTCACCTATCAAGGAGCCTGCCAAGGTCTCACCAAGAGCTGCCTCGCCCGCCAAGCCCAGCTCCTTGGACCTGGTGCCCAACCTGCCCAAGGGGGCTCTCCCTCCATCTCCTGCCCTGCCTCGGCCCTCCCGCTCCTCACCGGGCCTCTACACCTCCCCCGGCCAGGACAGCCTGCAGCCCACTGCCGTGAGCCCTCCTTACGGCGGTGACATCTCCCCCGTGTCTCCCTCCAGGGCGTGGTCTCCCCGAGCCAAGCAGGCCCCCAGGCCCTCCTTCTCTACCCGGAACGCCGGGATCGAGGCTCAGGTGTGGAAGCCTTCCTTCTGCTTCAAGTAACGAACCCCACGGGGGTCCCACTGCCGGTCAAGTTCCCCTCCTTGAGGGCCAGATGGAGAGCAGACGTGGCAGGAAATGGCACAGAGCTGAGTGAGGAGAATGGGGAGTCCATGGTTCAAGGTCAGATGCGGCCACCAGCTGGCTTTGTGACCTTGGGCGAGTCGCCTCCCCTCTCTGAGCTGAAGCCGCCCCTCCCCTACTACAACAGGGGTCGGACTCCATGTCTGAGCGGGGAGGAGGGTCATGGAGAGAGAACTGTCTGGCAGCCCTGATGCGGTAGAGGGGCATCCTCTGGCCTTTGTGAGCCTTTGTAGGGATGCAGAGTCTGATGCCAGCGTCTTGCTGGGGGAGTGGCCTAGAAGGGGATCCTAACAGGGACTTCTGGAGCAGACAGAGCCTGCCAGTGCCTGTGGAGTCAGCCAGCCAAGGGTCTGCCTCCTCAGCTGCCCCAGGGGGGCCTCCCTCCTGAGGCTCAAGCTCCTGGCATCTTTCTTCCTGTTGCTGGATTCTCACCTCCATGGGCCTGTCTCTTCTGCCTCTGCCTTCTGGACACCGTTTCCTCTCCGCTGCTTCAGAGAGCTTTGCCTCGCCTCCGCCTGCGCTCCCCTCCAGGGTCCTTCTGCTGGCTGCGGACTCAGCCCACCACTGCTGTCTGACGCTTTTCTTCCTGCCCCCTCTGAGGCCTGGCTCTGTTTTAGGGAGACCACTGGGCCCAGGCCTCAGCCCCAGTTCTACCTGGCTTGCTGTCACTGCTCTAGGGGTGGGGGATGTCCCAGGGGATCCCCAGGAGAAGGAGAGCCCTGTAGGAGGCTGTGCAGATGTGGGTGTGCCACAGGGAGGGTGGCCCCTAGCCATGTATCCATTGGCTGTTTTGGCTTCAGATTCAACCAAGATCTGCCTGACTAAAAGAAGCCACCTCAGTGCAGTGGAACGGGGCCCAGGGGGAGGCAGGAGAGGAGGGTTCCGGTCCCATGTCACCTTCTCATTTGCTGTGTGACTTTGGCCCACTCACATTCTCTTTGGGCCTCAGTTTTATCATTTATACAAGGAGGGCTTTTCTAGCTGTAACAATCTGTGAGGATTGAGAGGATAGGCTGGTGCTTTGAAGAAAGGCCTTGTAAGTGACAAGACAGTCCCCTGGGAAGAAAGAGAAAGGAAATGGGCTATTGCCAAAGGACAGGTGGCGTTAGATGGCTGTGAGGGTGACCTGGTGAGGGAAGGGTTGGAATGAGCTGCTGCAGGAGGCCAAGGGATGCCTGGGCTGGGCTGGGCTGGGCTGGCTTGGGCTGGCTCAGGCTCAGGATTGCCTGGGGACAGTAGGAGCATGGCAGGAGCTGGGGCAGGTGCACAGCAGTGCAGTGGGAAGGGACAGAGGAGATCTTAAGAGTTTTGAGGAAAATCTGGGACTTGAGACCTGGATTCTAACAGACCAACTGCATGTGTGTCTGTAGGTCTCAGTTTCCACATTCATACAGTGAGGGTGTTAAGTCAGGTAGCTGGAGACTCCCCATTGCCTCTGACACTTTTAGAGGTGATATGATACAGCCCCCGACCAAACCAGGCTTTGTGGGGGGTGAGAGAATACAGACACAAGTGGCAGGATTCAGATGGAAGCTTCACAAGGCTGGGGGCCGAGGACCACCCACTTCTCTTTCCCAGCCCTAGTTCTGGGTTCCCCAGTGGGGCAAGGGGTGGTGGAGGCAGTGCCCATGCTGGGCTGAGCCTGCAGTTTTTGTGAGCTCTGGGCTTGTCTCCATGGGAACAGGGGTGCCTTCTTAGTGAGCTCATTTCACACAGATCGAGGGGGTATGCGTAGGGGAGTTGTGAGTGAGCTCAGCTCCTTCAGGCCTGGCCTCTCCCAGAACAGAGTGAAGCCCCTGCCCTGGACCCCTGCTCCCTTCTACCCTTGAGGGCCACCAATGGAAGGGCCCGCCCTTCATTCTGCAGCTCCTGCGGCCAGGCTGAGCTCTGCCCCCAACTTTGTTTTCTCTCATGTTCTCAATACACTCTGCCTCAAATCCGTCTTGCTTCTTTCTTTCTTCCGTGCTGCTAGGGGTCAGGGTTCCCTTCCTCCTCCCTGATTCTAGCCTGGGAAGTGGAGTGGGCCGCTCAATTAGTGTATGTGAAAGTGTGGCTGTGTCCTGCGTGCTGCCTGCATCTGCCGTGTGTCTGGTTCTGCACTGGTACAGACGTGTGCTGGGTTGGAAATGAGGGCTTCCTCTCTACAGCACTCAGGGAGCCAGAACCCTGTGCAAATCGCAACCTTTTGTTCTTTCCTTCCCTCAGAGTTTGGCCAAAAATACTGTAGAGGATTTTTGGGGAAAATGCACTACCTCTTCTCGTTGAGGTTTGTTTGGGTTCTTTACAAGTGGAATAGAAATTCCTCTAGCCAGCATTCGCTCTCCAGTTCCCTCAGGTCCCCTCCCTGCTCCCCATTATCTAAATTTGGCCATTTCCCACATTTGCCATTGTTTTCACTGTCTGGATCCTAAAAGCATGGAGTTTCTGCCCCTGGTGGGGAGGAAAGAACTGCCATCAAGGGTCAGGAGAGCTGGGTTCTAGCCCCAGGTCTGCATCTGATTCGTGTGTGACCTCAGACAACCTCTTCCAATCTCTGGGCCTCAGTTTCCCCTTCTGTGCAGTGAAAGGATTACAGAAGGAGGTCAGAGACCATTTGGTCTCTGACAGTCCAGGTTTGACTGTGTTCTACTTATGTATTCACCCCACACGCGTGCCCTGCTTTGGGTCTGGGGTTGGGATGAGTGGATGCTACTTTTTGAATTTTCACCCACCGCATTCCCAAGGAGCTCTGGTGTGCACGGTGCATTGAGCTCTCTGTCAGAAAGTGAACAGTTCTGATTTCCTGCAGCCTTTTCGTACTGTGCACACCCCCGACTCCAAACATACACACAGAGTCAGTGCCCAGGCATGGCTGTTAGGGTGAGGTCAGGCTCTGGCCCATCTCCAGATGATGGGGATCTGCTTACCACTGCCCTCAACATTCAATCCCGTTTGAGCCCTTCTGTTTTGTAGTCTTGGCTGAATTGTTATTCCTTCCACTTGATGGCCTCAGCATTCCCCTTGTGGCCACCAAAGGCAGAAGCAATGCTTTAGAGATTTTTAGGTAGTTATCATAGCTCTCCTGTGCAGCCTACTCTCCTGGCCGAAGACCCCAGGTTCCGCTGCCTTGGGTGGTTATTGACTGGCTTGGGTCATGAACTCTAGGCCCCACCTCCCTGCTCAGGGTGGCACTGTGGTCAGGTGTTGGGTCATGCCAGAGCCCACCCTGATTTGGCATTTGGCCCTAGCTCTCCTCTTCTAGCCCTGGAGCTGGGGACCTTCCTCCCAGCTCGTCTCCCTAAACTGTGGGGTCTGCCTTCTGCGGCCAGCCTGACTGGGATGTTCCACTGACACAGAGAAGCTCCCAGTGTCTCTGGCTCATGTATACACAATTCTGACCCTGGGAAGAAAACAGTGGGATCCCAGGCTGAGCCTTAACTTTCAGCTTGATGACTGGGAGCTTGGATGTCCCTAGGGAGTCTCTAAGGGTCACTCCAGCATTAGCATCCCATGAAAAATGTCCTGCTCAGGCTGTTGTATAACATTCCTCTTTAGGTTAAAGGGCTCCAGTTTGGAGTCTGGGCTCATCTAGCAGCTGCTACATTCTGTTTGGATAAAACATACAATTGGTGTCTATTTCCTTTGGATTGGGAGGAATTAGAAGACTCTCAGTTGGATGAGAGGATGACTGGCTTGGTTATGGCTGATCACTGATTGGATGAAAGAATAAATCTTTGGATGGTTCTAGATTTTGATCGGGTAGGAAGCATGGAATGGACTGGCTAGCTCTGAACTCTGGTGGATGACTGCTAGTGAATTTGGATTGGATTGAATGGCAAGGTGGACTGGTTATTGCTGGAATATGATTGGGTGAACAGTTGGAAAGTTCAGGAGATACATGTTAGGCAGGGATTCCCAAGCCCTCCACTTTCAAACCAGTTCAAACCGCTTAAACATGTAGCCTTTGAGCAGCACACACAAACACACACACACACACACACACTTCCTGGTGGGGCAGAACACACTAGATTGTTATTTACACCTCTGAGCTTCATTTTCATCACTTGTAAAATGGGTGTGGTAATGCTAATTACCTCACTAGTCTGTTGTGAAAACCTAATGAGATAAAGGATGAGAATGAAGTTTGTAGACTGAAAGTCCTTAAGTACACAGGAAACAGGTATGGCTCTGCATCGCCGACCAGTGCTTCACAGCCTCCAAGCTGTTCACCATCTTGGCCTCTCCAAAACCACACTCCCCTCCCCAATGCTGTGAAAAACCTCAGTGAGGGGCGTGTGCTGCCTAGGGAGGAATGGCCCGACTTCCTTTTGTATCTCCATCTGTCAGGGGGATCTTCCTCCCTGTTCAGGCATCCAAGGAAAGATGATGAGGTGACCATGGCAACATGGCAAATGGTTTGGGGCTGAGAGGGTCTTTCCCTAAGTCCAACTTTAATGATAGTCGGCCAGGCGCGGTGGCTTACGCCTGTAATCCCAGCACTTTGGGAGGCTGAGGCGGGCGGATCACCTGAGGTCAGGAGTTCGAGACCAGCCTGACCAACATGGAGAAACCCCGTCTCTACTAAAAATACAAAATTAGCCAGGTGTGGTGGCAGGCACCTGTAATCCCAGCTACTCGGGAGGCTGAGGCAGGAGAATCACTTGAACCCGGGAGGCGGAGGTTGCGGTGAGCTGAGATTGTGCCATTGCACTCCAGCCTGAGCAACAAGAGCGAAACTCCATCTTAAAAAATAATAATGGTCAATATTTTTACATTTTAATTTTGATAATAGATAATACATTCATATGGTTCAGAAATCTAAACTTATATAAAAAGTAATATATTAAAAAGCCTTATTCCCATCTCCCTGCCCCAGCCTACTCTCTTGGCTGAAAAGCCAGGTTCCCCTGCCTCAATAGTTGTTGACTGGCTTGGCTCATGAGCTCTAGGCCCCACCTCCCTGCTCAGGTGACACTGTGGTCAGATGAGAGGACACACAGAGCCCACCCTGACTTGGCATTTGGCCCTGAGACACTAGTCTCAGCCTCTATCTAGTTCTTCCCGTGTGGCCCTGGGCCCGGGACCTCCCTCCCAGCTCCTCTCCCTAAGTCATGGGGAAACCGAAGCCTCCCTCAGCTAGCCTGACTGAAAGCTTCCCGGATGTGCCACAGACAGAGCAGCTCCCAGTGCCTCAGACTGTGTGCCCTGTTCTTGTTCTCACCCCATTTCCTAACAGGTGACCATTTTGGTTAGTTTCATGTATATCCTTCTAGTATTTTTTTTTAATTGAGACAGAGTCTCGCTGTGTTGCCCAGGCTGGAGTGCAGTGGCACGATCTCGGCTCACTGCAACCTCCGCCTCTGAGGTTCAAGCGATCCTCCTGCCTCAGCCCCCGCAATAGCTGGGGCTACAGGCACGCGCCACCATGCCCACTAATTTTTGTATTTTTAGTAGAGACAGGGTTTCTGCATGTTGGCCAGGCTGGTCTCGAACTCCTGACCTCAGGTGATCCACCCGCCTCGGCCTCCCAAAGTGCTGGGACTACAGGCGCGGGCCACCGCGCCAGGCCCTTCTGGCATTTCTTTACGGTAATCAACGTCTATTGAGCACTTTCTTCCAAGGAATGTGCCGATATATGTAATGTTCTTTTCCATCAGTTATCTCATTTAACCCTCACAACAACCCTATAAGGTTAAGTACTGTTATCACACCCCATTTTACAGAAGCAGAAACTGAAGCCCAGAGGGGTGAAGTAACTTGCCCAAGCTCAGTTAGTAAGCTAAGGCGGCTCTCTCCAAAGCGAGTCTTCTTAACACGGAGGCAGACACAAGACAGCGGGGACTCTTCAGGCGTTCCGGGCTGAGAGTTTGGGCGCCTGCGTTTTATTGCAGGCACTACCTGACTTGGATCGGTGGCTTCCCTTCTCGGTGTAATGGACAAATCGGACTCCGTCCCTTCCTAAAGCCCGGTGTGGAAGACCTCAGCACTAATGCCTGCCCCACCCTCTCTGCTCTCTCCCCAGGACCGCCGGGAGAGCCTGCCCACCTCCCCACCCTGGACGCCGGGCGCGTCCCGGCCCCCCAGCAGCCTAGACGGCTGGGTGAGCCCGGGGCCGTGGGAGCCAGGTCGCGGGAGCAGCATGAGCAGCCCCCCGCCGCTGCCGCCGCCACCGCCCATGTCTCCCTCGTGGAGCGAGCGCTCGGTGTCCCCGCTGCGACCTGAGACCGAGGCGCGGCCCCCCAGCCGCCAGCTGCAGGCGCTTCTGGCGCGAAACATCATCAATGCGGCCCGGCGCAAGAGCGCCTCCCCGCGGTCGGTGGGCGCCGAGAACCCGCGGCCCTTCTCCCCGCCGAGGGCGCCCCCGCCCCCGCCCCCGCCCCCGCCCCCGCGCATGCGCTCGCCACAGCCCGCCCGCCCCGGCTCGGCCGGTGTGCCGGGGGTAGCCTTCGCGCCCATCCCGCGGAGCCCGTTGCCCGCGGGGCCTTCGTCCTGCACCAGTCCCCGGAGCCCGCTGCCCGCGCCTCCCAGGCCCTTCCTCTACCGCCGCTCGCCCACGGACTCCGACGTGTCCCTCGACTCCGAGGACTCCGGGGCTAAGTCTCCAGGCATCCTCGGCTACAATATCTGTCCCCGCGGGTGGAATGGCAGCCTTCGGCTCAAGCGTGGCAGCCTCCCCGCCGAGGCCTCCTGCACCACCTAGAGCCCCACCCCCGACCCCACCCCGGGAGGGCAGAGCCAGAAGAAGGCTCATTAGACCTGGGGGACCCAAAGGGTCTGGCCTCTTTGGGCAGCCCCAGAGATGAGGGGTCAGCAGAGGAGAGCTCTGGGGTTGGGGATGGGTTAGGGACGCAAGCTTGAGTTCTAGCCCTTGCTCTCATTCAGCTGTTGTGTGACCCTGGGTAAGACCCTTCCTTGTTTGACCCTCAGCTTTCCCATCTGTTTAATGGTGGCTTTGGCCAAGGCAATCCACAAACGTCAAAATTCCCCTTCCCATCAGTACACACACCGACACACACACTCTCTTTCTCTCTCACACACACACACACACACACACACACACACTAGTTAGTGCCTTGGATGAGGCGGGGCAGTGTGTATATGGACCCCTGGACTTGCTACCTTCAGGGTTCCATACTCCTCCCTCCCCTCCTGGCTCTGCTGTCTGGAGTCTGGCAAGCGGGGTGTGTTCAGAAGATCCTAGGCCTGTGTCGCATGTCCAGGCACTGGCCTGACCATCCGGCTCCCTGGCACCAAGTCCCAGGCAGGAGCAGCTGTTTTCCATCCCTTCCCAGACAAGCTCTATTTTTATCACAATGACCTTTAGAGAGGTCTCCCAGGCCAGCTCAAGGTGTCCCACTATCCCCTCTGGAGGGAAGAGGCAGGAAAATTCTCCCCAGGTCCCTGTCATGCTGCTTTCTCCATCCCAGTTCAGACTGTCCAGGACATCTTATCTGCAGCCATAAGAGAATTATAAGGCAGTGATTTCCCTTAGGCCCAGGACTTGGGCCTCCAGCTCATCTGTTCCTTCTGGGCCCATTCGTGGCAGGTTCTGGGCTCAAAGCTGAACTGGGGAGAGAAGAGATACAGAGCTACCATGTGACTTTACCTGATTGCCCTCAGTTTGGGGTTGCTTATTGGGAAAGAGAGAGACAAAGAGTTACTTGTTACGGGAAATATGAAAAGCATGGCCAGGATGCATAGAGGAGATTCTAGCAGGGGACAGGATTGGCTCAGATGACCCCTGAGGGCTCTTCCAGTCTTGAAATGCATTCCATGATGTTAGGAAGTCGGGGGTGGGTGGTGGTGGTGGGCTAGTTGGGTTTGAATTTAGGGGCTGATGAGCTTGGGTACGTGAGCAGGGTGTTAGGTTAGGGTCTGCCTGTATTTCTGGTCCCCTTGGAAATGTCCCCTTCTTCAGTGTCAGACCTCAGTCCCAGTGTCCATATCGTGCCCAGAAAAGTAGACATTATCCTGCCCCATCCCTTCCCCAGTGCACTCTGACCTAGCTAGTCCCTGGTGCCCAGTGACCTGGGGGAGCCTGGCTGCAGGCCTTCGCTGGTTCCCTAAACCTTGGTGGCTGTGATTCCAGTCCCCAGGAGGGACTCAGGGAGGAATATGGCTGAGTTCTGTAGTTTCCAGAGTTGGCTGGTAGAGCCTTCTAGAGGTTCAGAATATTAGCTTCAGGATCAGCTGGGGGGATGGAATTGGCTGAGGATCAAACGAATGTAGGTGAAAGGATACCAGGATGTTGCTAAAGGTGAGGGACAGTGTGGGTTTGGGACTTACCAGGGTGATGTTAGATCTGGAACCCCCAAGTGAGGCTGGAGGGAGTTAAGGTCAGTATGGAAGATAGGGTTGGGACGGGGTGCTTTGGAATGAAAGAGTGACCTTAGAGGGCTCCTTGGGCCCCAGGAACGCTCCTGCTGCTGTGAAGATGAGAAGGTGCTCCTACTCAGTTAATGATGAGTGACTATATTTACCAAAGCCCCTACCTGCTGCTGGGTCCCTTGTAGCACAGGAGACTGGGGCTAAGGGCCCCTCCCAGAGAAGGGACACCATCAGGTCTCTGGCTGAGGCAGTAGCATAGAGGATCCATTTCTACCTGCATTTCCCAGAGGACTAGCAGGAGGCAGCCTTGAGAAACCGGCAGTTCCCAAGCCAGCCCCTGGCTGTTCTCTCATTGTCACTGCCCTCTCCCCAACCTCTCCTCTAACCCACTAGAGCTTGCCTGTGTCCTGCCTCTTGCCTCTTGTAGAATTCAGCTCTGGCCCTCAATAAATGCTTCCTGCATTCTTCTGCCTCCTGTGTAATTTTCAGCTGTGTCTGATGTCCTTCCCTTCTCCCCAAGCATGGAGCAGTCCATGGGACTCTGGGTGGCTGGGAATATTTGAGACACATGGGATGGGAGCTTGGGAAGAAGCAGCCATGGGGAGAGATGGGAACAACGGACAACTTGAGGCCATAGAAGTACCTGGGCTGCAGTCCTGGTCCTGTCATGGACGAGCGGGGTGACCCTGGGTGAGCCCACTCCTTCTCCAGGCCTCAGCTTCCCCATCCGTATAATGGGGAGAGTGGGTCTAGGTAATGTCTCAGGGTGGTGTTGTCCAGGCCCTGACCACAGAGCACTATCACCAGAGTGGGCACGGCCAAGCTGGGTCAGGACTCTGTGCTCTGAGGCTGTTTCCGCATGGCAGGTGGGGGTGCCAGGGCAGGAAAGGCGCCACTGTAAGAGGTCCCGTCTGAGCCAGGCAGCCCCAGTGAGGCAAGGACTCGGGCCATGAGGCATCCTCTCCTGGCAGGAGCGTCCTTTGGCCAGAGAAGGGGATTGTGATCCTGCTCCCAGGTGAGGCTAAGCTTGCCCTGGAACACACCTCACTCTTCCTCTCTAGAAGCTCAGGCCCACCGAGGGCCAGGAAGCTAAGGTCAGGGTGGTGGACAGCAGAATCTAGGCTTCTGATTTGAGAGGTGTCAGAAATACACCCCAGGATAGTCTGCCCGCACACAGACACAGGTGGTCCCCACCCTGCACCCAGCCCATCCTTGCTAGGCCCACCCTTCCCCAGGAGTGTGTGACTTGGACCCAATCTTTATCTTTGGCTGGGGCCTCACTGCAGCACAGTGTCCCACTGCCTACTGGTGATCTCATCCCAGTCCCCTGACACCTCAAAGTTCATCCAAAACTGACCTCAGTGTCTGCCCCCACCCCTCCTGCTCCTCCCCTTCCAGTCACCCAAGCATGAAACAGGGGAGTGGGACTCCCTTTCCTCACCTTCCACATCCAGTTCCTCACCAAGACCCAAAGGTTCTTCAAATAACCCTCAACTCCCTCTCCTCTCCATCTCCTTGTCACTGCCCTGATCCAGCCACCCCTGGTGACAGTCAGGTCCTCCTGCCTCCAGTCTGGCCCCCTCCAACCCATTTCCCACATGGCAGCAAAGATATCTTTGGAAAATGCCAATCCGATCACTCCATTTCACCACTTTAATCTTGTCAGCAACCCTTTATAAACACAGTTTCCTTTTGAAAGCCTGCTGGGATCTGGCACCTGCCCCCACTGTCTGGGCTAATCTCTCAGCACTGTCCCCAGCTCAGGCTCTACTTGCCAACCCCCTACCCATCTTTGTAGGTGACATGTCCACTGCCTGCCATGCCCCTTCTCTGCCCAGTGAACTCCCAGTCATCCTTCAAGGCCCAACACCAGTGTGTCTTCCTCTGGGAAGCCTTCTCACCCCCCACCCCAGGCTGAGCTGGTAACTCCCTCCCCTGGGCTCTCCCAGAGCCTTCCCCAAAGCTTGTTTACCCGTCTGAATCTGACCTGGCTGAGCTCCTTGAAGACAGAGCCCTGCCTTATTTATTTTCAGTCCTTAGAGAGAGGCTCAGGGAATGTGAGAAGGTAGAGGGAGGGAGGGAGGGAGGGAGGGAGGAGGGGAGAAAAGAAGGCAGGCAGGAAGGAGGCAGAAGAAGAAAGGCAGGAGAGAAGAAAGGAAGGAAGAAAAGGATAAGTCAAGCAAAGATATTGAGGAGCAATTCATTCATCCATCTGTCTATCTATCCATCCATTCCTTCCTCCGACAAACATCTACTGAGTTCCTATCAAGCACCATTCTTGGACTAAGGATATAACAGTTAACAAGCGGAAGCTACCAGCAGCTGACCCTCAACATTTCCAGGTGACTTTGGTGTGTGCATACGTGAGTGTGTGTGTACACGTGGGTGTGGGTGCAAGCCCTCTGTCTGCAAAGGCCTGTTGCCAGGGCACCTGTCTTCCCTAGGGTCTGGTGCTTTTAGCCTCTGGCTCCAGCTCCTATTGCAGCCCGAAATAAGGCTGTGACCCATGGCAAGGCAGGAATGAGTCTCATCAGCTGAAGCCAGAGCTGGCTGCAGGGGACACCCTGCTCGCTGCCTACTGACTGCTGACCGCTGACTGCCTACAGGGACACCACGCAACTCTCAGCTTCCCGACAGAGGTGTTAATCTTGAGGGTCTAAGATTCCCTCCTGCCTATTGTGGTCCCATCCTCTCAGGTACCAGCATCCTAGGGGAGCTTGGGGAACTCAGGGGAGTGGGCAGAGGAGGTGAGCCAATCCCCAGAGCTCCTTCCCCCGGAGAGGAAGGGCCCTGCAGTGGATCTAGGGAGTTTGGGGCCCCATGCAAGCCTCGATCCTGGTTTGGGAGGAGAGGAACTCTAAGCTCTAGGTTACCCTGCATTAAATGGGGAGGGTGTGGCTAGGATTAAAGGTGGGGAATAGGTAATGGCTCTGCTCAGGACTTTGGGATTTTTAGGCAGTACAGGGAAGCAGCTTCTCTGTAAAATGAGAGACCCTTCCCAGCATCTGTGAATTTCTGTAAAGGGAGTGTTTATCAAGAAACAGATCTGTGGACTGTGGAATCCTAAACGGTCGTGATCGAGGCATTCTCAATCATCCCATGACCCTCACCCCAAATGCATGTAGACACACTCATGTTTACATATAGTTTTAGGGGGTTTGTGAACACCCTAAAGCCCATCCATGGATCTCTGTGATTTAGCCTAACCCCCTACTGTTACAGATGGGGGAACTGAGGTGCAGAGCTGGAAAGCTACTTGTTCGCAGTTACAGAGAAAGCCGGGAACACCCACTAGACTCCAGTTGCACAATGCAGTGCCCACTGACTCCCAGGGCCCCTTGTTGGTGTTGGGGATACAGATGAAGGCAGATTGTTTTCTAAAGGAAGGAGTATAGGAAAACCTGGAGGCAAAGGAGAAGGGTACCCGGGTGGGTGGTCAGTCAAGGAGCTCAAGGGCTCTGCCTCTTCTCCAGAGGGCAAGTTAAGGAACCTGGGCAAGTTAAGGGCTCTGGACCTCATTTTATTTGCAAATCTCTTCCAAGATTCTTTGAAAGTGCCATGAGATACAAATAGGGGGATGGAACAGGAGGAAGAGAAGGGATGAGGGAGAAGAGAACACCACGTAAGTTAGCCCAGTAGCGGGGAGATGGGGAGGACGGGGGATGGTTCTCTCTGCTTGGTTGGACCAGCCTGTGCCCTCAAGCCTCAGGGCCAAGTGCCGATGATGAAAGGGGCTCACCAGCCTCGCAGACTCCAGTGTAACCCCAGCCTAGTCCATCCTCCCCCTTCCCCTAACTTAAACCTCCAACTTCTTTCAGCCTTGGAATAGGACTCTCCTGGGTCAACAGATGACAGTAGTGCCTGAGACCTTTGCCTGCCCCACCCGGATGCCCCTGGCACCTACTCTCCCTCTGATCAGGATGCCAGAGCTGGGAAAAGACCCTAGAAACCACCCCTGAAGAGACGGTGCTTCCCTAGCAACATGAAAATAGATTCGTGCAAACTTGAGCACCTCCCTCTCGTTCCCTGGGCCTCAGTCTCCTCTGCACGGAGACCCTGAAGTCCCTTCCAGCTCAGACATCCCTTGCTTGTGATTTTGGGCTGGCCTAAAGCTGCTCAGGACTGGGGCAGGGTGAACCAGAGACTGGAAGGAGGTCTGGGGAGAAATGGAGGCAGCCTGGTCCATTTATGGGGGTCTCTCCTCCACAGGATGATCCCCAAGGAGCAGAAGGGGCCAGTGATGGCTGCCATGGGGGACCTCACTGAACCAGGTAAGGTGGTTCTAGCCTCATGCCTTCCTCAGACTCCATCATTTCCTTGTTCCCAGGCTGCACTCACTCTGGCCTGCTGGCCCCAGGCCTGGGCAGACAGGTGTGAGCTCCAGGCCAGCTCTGAGGGAGTGCCTCTAGAATTTGCTGCCTAGGCTGGGAAGCTTCCTGAGGCACTGGGAGGGGTCTTGCCCATCTGTCCACAGACCCAGGAGCTGAGGCTGAGTGTCCCAGGCTGGGCCTTGGCCCTAAAATGACCCTGGCCCTGGCTTCATCTAAGGCCTCACCTCAGCCCCAAATTAAGCTCTGAAGACTCTGGTCCCAGCTCCAGCCCTACCTGTGGCTGCAAGCTCTGCACACACTTGCCTTTGCCTATTACTCCCGTGGGTCTCACCGAGGCCTCTGGGTGGCCCAGGATGGCTGGGCCCCATGGCTAAGAGAGGGGAGTGGAGAGAGTGGAGTAGGGTGGGAAGACAGGGGAGTGGAGAGAGTGGAGCAGGGTGGGAAGAGCAGGCTGCCCATTTGAATACAAAACTTTCTACTTAAAGCTGATTCATCAAATGAGTAAATCATTTTTATCATTTCATTAAAAAAGTTTAAATTCATTTTTATCAATTTTAGAAGACCTCTTGAGGAACTCTTGATACAATTTTGGAATCTGTTTATTTGGTCTACTTTAGAGGATTTCAGGTATTTTAAAAATTAATTTAGGGGCTGGACACAGAGGCTGATGCCTTTAATCCCAGCACTTTGGGAGGCTGAGGTGGAAGAATTGCTTGAGCCCAGGAGTTTGAGACCAGCCAGGGCAACATGGTGAGACTACATCTCTACAAAAAAAAAAAAAAAAATTAGCCAGGCATGGTGGCACATGCCTGTGGTCCCAGCTACTCAGGAGGCTGAGGCAAGAGGATCGTTTGAGCCTAGGAGTTGGAGGCTATAGTGAGCTATGGTTGTGCCACTGCACTCCAGCCTGGGTGACAGAGTGAGACTCTGTCTCTAAAAAAAAAAAAAGGAAAAAGAAAAAAATTAATTCAACTAAGTCAGAGTTCTCAAGCTTTATTGTGAATCTTAATGATTTGATGTTGGTTAAGCATACAGAGTCCCAGCATCTACTCCTGAGGATTCTGACTCAGGGGACCTAAGTTAGGACTTGTGCATTCGCCTTCAGCGTGCTAAGGAGTCAGTCATATTTCATGACTTCATATGTGGCATCCTTTTAACCTATTTTGTGTGTTCTTGCCTCCTTTTGTTGACGTCCAGTTTCTTCCCCCACCCTGATTTTGTAGCTAAAATATGCACATTCTATGGGTACTGACGCTCTAACTAGAAGGGTCAGGCAATGCATTCTCTTTTCTCTTGGGGAGTTCATTACAGACCCCCAAATATGGAGACACATCATTGATACAAGACTTGAAATATATAAGTTGTTGATTATTGCTAAGGTACTGACTAAAGACAATTTTGAAACAAAAGAAAAGTAGGAAGAAAAAATAAATCTCATAATCTCACTACCTAAAGACGGCCACTGTAAAGTAAAAGTTATAAAAATGTTTACCATCATTGCATACTTACTATGTGGCAGCTACTTTGCTAAGAGAAAAGTATCCTTTATGCTTTGTGTCATTTCATCCCCACCACAACTCTCTAAGTTAGATATTCTTCTCATTTTGGAAATGAGAATATTGAGGCTCAGAGGAGCAGGTGATCACATCTGGTAGGTGGTAGAGCTGCAATTTGACTCCAGGTCTCTTTGTCTTCAGAGCTGTTTCTTTATTACATGGTTACAATGATAATACATCACTTTTTTAAAAAAATATTCACTTGCCATTGACTTGGCATACATTAAAAAAATTTGTTTAATTCAGACAAAACAGACATGAACGGCTTTGAAAGTGAAAGTTCATCATAATGGAACCATCTGGAGATAACCACTGTTAACATATTTATGTAAATTCTTTTTCTGTTCATATATGAATGTCTTTATATAAACATACATACACATGGGCTAAATACTATATGCTATGTTCTTTGGCTTCTTTTTTTTTTTTTTCATTTAGCAGCATTCCATCCTAGTATGATTTATCTCACGCCTTCCTTCCCCGTGCTTACCAGCTTTCTGCTGTTTGGACACGTCATGTGTATTTAACCATCCCCTGACGGTGGTCATGAGGGTTGTCTGGGGTGAGATCCTTCAGGGCAGAACCAGAGGAGCCTTGTGCAAGTGACTTATTGAGAACGTGCTCTCGGAAGGGAAGGAGGAATGCAGCCTAGGGTGGGGTACTGCTGAGCGAGGATGTGGGCTCAGCGGCTGTCCAGTTCAGTGTGACCCCGCGGGGAGCTCTTGAGCATGAATTGCTCCACAGAATTCATCCCACCTGAGGCAAGGGCGCTGTGGCGCATCCATTCCACTGGCAGTTCTCTGCAGAAGGTGGTGGTGTGAACTCTTAGCCACTAATAAGGGGCATCTGGCAGCATCCACCACAAGACTGAGTCTCAGTTTTCACAATTTTAAACCCCACTGCAATAAACATTCTTATACATGTATCTTTGGACATATTTATTCAACTTTTTCCCTGAGAATAAATTCCTAGAAATAGAATTACTCAGTCAAGTAGGTTTTATCTTTTTTTATTTTTTAATAGAGACAGGGTCTTGCTATATTGCCCAGGCTGGTCTTGAACTCCTGGGCCCAAGCAATCCACCCACTTTGCCCTCTGTAAGTGCTGGGATTATAGTTGTGAGCCACTGTGCCTGCCATTTTTTTTTTTTTTTTAATATTGAGCTCAGCTGGGGGAGGTGGCTCACGCCTGTAATCCCAGCACTTTGGGAGACTGAGGCAAGCGGATGACCTGAGGTTGGGAGCTCAAGACCAGCCTGACCAACATGGAGAAACCCCATCTCTACTATAAATACAAAATTAGCCAGGCGTGGTGGCGCATGCCTGCAATTCCAGCTACTCGGGAGGCTGAGGCAGGAGAATCGCTTGAACCCGGGAGGCAGAGGTTGCAGTGAGCCGAGATCGTGCCATTGCACTCCAGCCTGGGCAACAAGAGCGAAACTCGTCTAAAAAAAAAAAAAAAAAAAAGAATATTGAGCTCAGCTCATCTGTATAGTATTTCAGAATATGATACTGAGGGTGCTTTATTATGTATTTAGGTATAACTATTCTTTTATATTTTTAAGTAGGCAGTACACTTTCTTGTTAAAAACAGTTACAACAAAACAGTGTAAACAATTTCCAACCCTCCTCCTTTATATGTCCCATGGTCACTGCTATGGTGACATGTCTCCTTGGCATGTCTCCTTGCAGATTTTTCAATGCATGCAAAAACACATACTTATATTTTAATATAGAAATGGGGGCCAGGCACGGTGGCTCACACCTGTAATCCCAACACTTTGGGAGGCTGAGGCGGGCAGATTACTTGTGGTCAGGAGTTTGGGACCAGTCTGGCCAACATGGTGAAACCCCATCTCTGCTAAAAATACAAAAATTAGCCAGGCGTGGTGGCTCATGCCCATAGTCCCAGTTACTTGTGAGACTGAGGCAGGAGAATCACTAGAACCCAGGAGGCAGAGGTTGCAGTGAGCCGAGATTGCACCACTGCACTCCAGCCTGGGCAACAGAGCAAGACTCTGTCTCAAAAAAAAAAAAAATATATATATATATATACACACACACATATATATATAAAATATAGTTATATAATATATAATATAAATGGGATCTTAGAATACCTATTCTTCTGAATCTTACTTTCCCCTCCAATTAATTTATACTGGATTTCTTTTTTTCTTTTTTTTTTGAGACAGCATCTCACTCTGTTGCCCAGACTGGAGCACAGTGACATGATCTCAGCTCATTGCAAACTTCACCTCCAGCTTCAAGTGATTCTTGTGCCTCAGCCTCCCAAGTAGCTGAATTACAGGCACATGCCACCATGCCTGGCTAATTTTTGTATTCTTAGTAGAGAAGGGGTTTTGCCATGTTGGCCAGGTTGGTCTTGAACTCCTGACCTCAAGTGATCCACCCTCCTCTGCCTCCCAAAGTGCTGGGATTATGGGTGTGAGCCACTGTGCCCGGCCTGTAAGTGGATTTCTTTCTGTTCTTAGCACATAAAAAGTGTCCTTTATGTGTCTGTTGAAAGAATAAAAAAAAATCAGTGTCCTTTTTAGACAGCTATTTAGGATTCCATTGACTGGCATGAATCACAGCACCCAAGTGACCCCCAGTGCTGCCTGGTAGCCATGTCCATCTCCCTAGTTCATTCACTATCTCATGCTACTCTCTTAATGACTTTGGCAACCCCTCTTCTCAAACCTCCAATACCTCCTTGCACAACCTCATTCTCAGCTAAAGACCTTGCTTCTTATTCCACTGAGAAAAATAGAGTAACCAGAAGAGAACATCTGCAAGCATCCTCCGCCACATCTGTCTACTTGCTTGCATCTGCACCCGTGTTTGTGGTTTTCCTTTCTGATATGGTGGATGGACTCTCCTCATACCTGCCTGGTGCCAATTCCTCTGGCTGGGCTCTGGAAACCCAGTTCTCCTGTCACTCCTGCTCAAGGACATTCCTTCAGCAATTCTCCCCTCTCTCTATTGCATTGTCAAATGTTCCCATCAGTTAACGCACATGCTGTTATTTCTCCATTTTTACAAACAAACAAACCCCTCTTGATCCCATAGCTGTCTGTAGCCAGGATCCTTTAAAGCCCAACTCTTCCAAGCAGTTGTCTATATTGTTCTTACCAATCCTCTCTTTCTCTCTTTTTGACATTTTATTAGTCAATTTCCAAAGACACCTACAAGTAGGGAGTACATGGTCCCTCCTTCATTCCTAAATTTCAAAGCTAATACCAAAAAGCATGTCATTTCACCCCGCAAATTCTTCAGAATGCATCAAAATAATAAAAGGGCATTTCCTTACATGCCACAAAGATATTAGCATACTGAACAAAATTTGCAGTAACGATTTGATACCATTTAATAAGTGGTCTGTATTCAACCTTCTTCAGTTTTCTAGTTTGTTTTCATCAGCATCCAAACAAGGGCCACAGTTTTTATTTGGTTGCTATGGTTCCTAAATCTCCTTTAATCTAAAGCAACCCCTCTGCACCTTTTTTCCATGTCACTCACTTGTTTGAAAAACCAGGCCAGTTGTCCTGTAGAATGTCCTGCATCCTGGATTTGGCTTATCGCCTCCTCATGGTGTGGTTAAACTTGTTCTTCTGTCCATTTTCTCTTGAACCCTCTCCAGTTAGGCTTTCACACCCAAACACTCCATAGAAACTGCTTTAGTGAAAATTACCAATGACCTTGTGTTACTAAATATAATAGTGGATTTTCAGCCCTCATCTTCCTTGACACATCAGTAGCACTTGGCTCTGTTAGTCTCTCTATCATACCTGAAATGCTTTCATCATTTATTTCCGGGATGCCATCCTCTTTAGTTTCTTCCTATGTTGTGGGCTGCTCCTGCCCAGGCTCCTGGCTTGGTTCCTCCTCACCGCCTCACTGTGAATGTTGGAGGCCCCAGGCTCCGTCTCTGGTCCTCTTTACCTATTCTCATTTCTTTATGATCTCATCCAGACTCCCAGCTTAAAATACCATTTATGGAGCTGGAATATGAACGTATGTGTATCTGATTTTAGAGATGGACCAGGCAGGCCGTGCTGCCCACACAGGGCTCTCACCTGCCGAGGTCCTCACCATTCTGTCCCCTCTGTCCTGCAAAAGGCTTCCTTTGTTGGCCAAACGTGAAAGTTTGAATTTGGCTGGTAGGAAAAGCACAAAGGATAGGGATGGGTCTCAAACTACTAAGAACAGTCATCACCCTGAAAATCCTCTAAATAGCTGTAAAGACTAGTTCCAACTATGAGAAAAGAAATAAATGTAATGTTCTTCATTGAAAAACAACAACAACAAATACCAGTAAATATCAGTAAAAGCTCATGATGCCCAAAATTTCACCTCCAGGTCAGTTTTCTCCAGATTCACACATCTATCTCCCTCCTCAGCACCACTACTTAGATGCCTACAAGTCTCCTCAAACTTAGTGTGCCCAGTTTTGGAGATAATTAGCAGAGTTTGGATATGGACTAGATATTAAGGTAAAACAAAAATTTGTTCACTTGGAAAGGTGGAGATCTTTAACTTGTAAAGATCTTGATAAAACAAGTTACAGGCCAGGAGCGGTGGCTCACGCCTGTAATCCCAGCACTCTGGGAGCCCGAGGGGGGTGGATCACAAGGTCAGGAGTTCGAGACCAGCCTGGCCAACATGTTGAAACCCCATCTCTACTAAAAATACAAAAATTAGCTGGGCGTGGTGGCGCGCACCTGTAATCCAGCTACTCAGGAGCCTAAGGCAGGAGAATTGCTTGAACCCGGGAGGCGGAGGTTGCAGCGAGCCGAGATTGTGCCATTGCACTCCAGCCTGGGCGACATCTCAAAAAAAAAAAAAAGTTACAAAACATGTATGCTATAATTTTATTTTGGTTAAAACCTCATAGGAATATAGTCATTGAAAAAGATATGAAAGGACATACACTAAAGTGTTAATAGTGGCAGTCTCTGGGTGATAGATAATGGTATTTTTTCTTTTTTGTCTGATATCTGTATTTTCCAACTTTCCTCAGGGCCCATATATGCTTTTTTTTTTTTTTTTTTTTTTGATGGAAAATCACTCTGTCACCCAGGCTGGAGTGCAGCAATGCAATCTCGGCTTACTGCAACCTCCACCTCCTGGGTTCAAGTGATTCTCCTGCCTCAGCCTCCAGAGTGGCTGGGATTATAGGCACGCGCCACCTACGCCCAGCTAATTTTTCTACTTTTAGTAGAGATGGGTTTTTGCCATGTTGGTCAGGCTGGTCTCGAACCCTTGACCTCAGGTGATGCGCCTGCTTTGGCTTCCCAAAGTGCTGGGATTACAGGCGTGAGCCACCGCGCCCGGCCCATATATGCTTTTTTATAATGATAAAAGGCTATTTTGAAGTTAAAAGAACACAGGTCTAAAGCTGAACTCCTGATCTTTCCCAGAACCTTCTCCTCCCTTTGCCTTCCCCATCTCAGTGAATGGCTGCTCTATCCTTCCAGTGGCTCAGGCCAGAAACCTTGCAGTCATCCTCTCTCGCTCATTGCCCATACCCATGGCTTACCTTTAAAAAATATCGAGAATCTGACCATTTCTCACTACCTCCACCATTATGAGAAAAGACCTGCACGGGGAATTCATGCAATAAACACAAATGGCCAAAGAACTTCTGAAACAGTGCTAAACTTCACTGAGCAACAAACACATGCAAATTAAACTCTGAGGTGTCATTTTTGCCCATCAGGTGGGCAAAGATTTCAAACAGTCATGACACCCGGTGTCAGCAAGCTTGGTGAGAAACAGGCATTCTTACACACAGCATGCCATGCTTCGAGAGGTGGGGCCTGGAGTGTATGGGGGATGGGGTGGTGAGAGCCCGCTCTGGCCTTTCGTGGCAGTCCCTACGCTGGACCTGGGCAAGAAGCTGAGCGTGCCCCAGGACCTGATGATGGAGGAGCTGTCACTACGCAACAACAGAGGGTCCCTCCTCTTCCAGAAGAGGCAGCGCCGTGTGCAGAAGTTCACTTTCGAGTTAGCAGCCAGCCAGCAGGCGGTGAGTAAGCCACCATTGTGCTCACGGGGAAAATGAGGACCACAGAGAGCCACTGGTTAGCCTAAAGTCAAACGGTAAGCCAGGCTGAGGACTGTGATGTTCCCATCAGATTAGGCTCCTGCCTTTTGGTGTGATCCTTGAAAAGTGTTATCTTTTTAGGCATCTCTCCCTGGATACAGAACAAAGTGAACAAAGTGGATTAGGGGGTTGAGGATAAGCCGTGGAGTGAAGGGACTCTGGCTCCTACAAAAAAAAAAAAAAAAAAAAAAAAGGCTAAGACAGGCATGCACTCTAGGCTAAATTTGCAGCAGGCTGGATCTAGTTTAGACTTGGGCCTGATCTAAGATGGAAAATGTAGAATGCCCTTTTTTCTTCTTCCCACCGGAGAAAGGAAAGGCCATGGAATAATCTGCTGGTGGAGAAGAAAGGCAAGAAGGGTTTTTCCCTTGGCTTCAGAAAGGCAGCAGGCAGTTCCAGATACTTCTAAGGAAGCCAGGGCTATTCCATCCACCCTCCACTTAATTTCTGGGCTAGACAGGAGGCAACTGAGAGGGAGTGATGTGGCAGAAAAATAAAGATGGCGAAACACCCGCCTTTGCTATGTGCCTAAGACAATGCTAGCTAAGCACTTTGCAGGTATCTCATTTAATGCTCATAGACCCCTCTGAGGAAGAGATCTTCATCACCATCATCCTCATTCTATGGAGAAGGACATTGAGGCTCAGGGAAATGAAGTATCCTGCCCAGACTCGGCATTACAATAGCAATTAACATATAGCGAGTATTTCTCGGTCCCAGGCACTGGGTTTAGCGTTGTAAACTAGTAACTCATCCTTGTTCCCCGATGATGGGCGTTAGGATTCTTGCCTCCCCCCCCCCCTTTTTTTTGGTGGAGGGAGAACCCTGATCCCCTGCCCCGCTGAGCTTCTCTGCGGTTTATTCTACCCCCTCGTTCCCAGATGCTGGCCGGCAGCGCCAGGAGGAAGGTGACTGGAACAGCGGAGTCGGGGACGGTGAGCGTGGAGGGGAGCTCCCTGGAAGGGAAGCTGGGGGAAGGGGAGGGCGGCTGCGGGCGGGAGGTCGTCGGTGGCCTCTGAGAGCCCGCCCCTGTGCCCAGGTTGCCAATGCCAATGGCCCTGAGGGACCGAACTACCGCTCGGAGCCCCACATCTTCCCGGCCTCACCCGGGGCCTCACTCGGGGGTCCCGAGGGCGCCCACCCTGCAGCCGCCCCTGCTGGGTGCGTCCCCAGCCCCAGTGCCCTGGCGCCAGGTGAGTGGCCTCCTCGGGTCCCGGGACCAGGGCTGGGGGGCCTGAAGCATGGGTGTGCTCCCCATGGGGCAGGAAGAGCACCCAGAAGGCTAGTCCGCCCCCTTCCCCAACACACACGCGCACGCGCGCACGCGCGCACTCCCCTCGCCAGACCACGAGCCGGAGGGGCGCCGCGCCCCAGGTCACACAGCGAGTCAGCCAAGGCCAAGACCAACCCGCGCTGCGAACTCGTGGCTTCCTCACTGCAGTCCTCCGTGTTTCCTGGGATGGGGAGGGGTCTCCTGTGCTGGAGCAACTGTGGCATCCCATTCCCGCACTCCTCTCCCCTAACTCCGATCTTCCCTCCTCCAACCGCGTCCGCGGAATGGGGGTGGGGCGAGGTGGGGTTGGGGGCTGAGGGTGGAAGAACGGAGGCGCCCCCCTTCCCCCCCCCCGCCCCTAGGCTATGCGGAGCCGCTGAAGGGCGTCCCGCCAGAGAAGTTCAACCACACCGCCATCCCCAAGGGCTACCGCTGCCCCTGGCAGGAGTTCGTCAGCTACCGGGACTACCAGAGCGATGGCCGAAGTCACACCCCCAGCCCCAACGACTACCGAAATTTCAACAAGTAAGGCGGGGCGGGCAGCCCGGGGACAGACCGGGAGGGGCGGGAAGCCAGTCACAGCCACAGCGGGAGCCTGCGTTTCCTGAGCACTTTATGCAGGCCAGGCTCTGTCCCCAGCGCTTTCTATTCATTGACTGAGCTCTGGCTGGAACAGCGCCTCCGCACCTGGTAGGTGCTCAGTAAAGGTGGGAGAAATGAAGAGTGAGGGTGCCGCACATCTCGGATCCTCTCCAGGACATGGTGGGCGGGTGCTATGAGTTTTCCTGTTCTGCAGATGAAGAGGCTGCGGCTCAGGAATGTGAACAACCCGGCCAAAGCCACAAAACAAGGAAGCACCGGCAGGGCCGGGGTTCAGGTCTGGGTTTGTCTGACTCCAGAGCCCAGTGCCTTGTTCTCCATGGCTGCTGTGTGCTACCTCTTTGATGAACATCTAGATTTGTGTCCTTCTCTGAGGGGTCCCCAGATTTCAGCAGTTCGAGGCCAGCTCAGCTTTTCCTTTCACCAATGGCCTAGAAGAGGCCAACAAGGTAGCTTTGAGGCTGCCCCAAAGTGGAGAGTGGCAGTGAAACATTGGATGCCAGAGTGAGGGCCACAGAACAGTGGCCTATATTGGTTTAGAGCATGAGGCCTCCAGGTGGACTTAAATGCAGACCCCAGGCCTGCCCGTGTTGACCTTGGGCAAGTGACTTAACCTCTCTGAGCCTCCACTGCCCCACCTGTAAAATGAGGGGTTTATATACCTACTTCATAAAGTTGCTATGGAGATGACATGAGAAGCCATAAGTAAAGTTTCTGGCAAGTAAGACACTTGCAACAAACAATAGCTATTATTGTTGTTGTTGTTGTTATTATTATTATTATTATTATTAGAGACAGAGTCTCACACTGTCACCCGGGCTGGAGTGCAATGGCGCAATCTCAGCTCACTGCAACCTCTTCCTCCTGGGTTCAAGCAATTCTCCTGCCTTAGCCTCCCTAGTAGCTGGGATTACAGGTGCCCACCACCATGCCCGGCTAATTTTTTGTATTTTTAGTAGAGACAGGGTTTCACTATGTTGACCAGGCTGGTCTCGAACTCCTGAACTCGTGATCCACCCGCCTCTGCCTCCCAAAGTGCTGGGATTACAGGCATATGCCACCGCCCCCGGCCTATTATGATTATTATTTACAGCTGAGATGAGGGTTGGACAGGGGAGAGCCTGAAAGGGATACATTTACCATTCTGCACTGGGGGCCTGAAAACAAACCATAGGAATCAAGACAGGAGCTTGGCACTGGGGGAAGGCCTTGGGCTGAGGAGTGCATGTTAACTGCATTGGCTTCCTTGGTCTGGTGCTATTTTTGAATATGCTCCTCTGGTTTGGGCTGCATTTAGTGAGGAAAAGGGGAGTCCACAGAGAGGACACCACGGTCCTGCTCTTCTGGCATTTGCTCAGACCACACGTGGAGACTGTGTCTGTCTAAGACAGACGGGTGGGCGCCAGAGCCTAGCTAGGCCTGGAAAATCAGCACATATGAGGAAGGGCTGAAGGAACTGGGGGTGATCTGCCTTGAGAAGAGACAGCTCCAGAGGGATGTGACTGCCCTCAAATATCTGAATAGGCAGAGAGGGTCCTGATGGGAAGAATTGGGCTTAGCATGCGCTGTGAGTCACGAGCCATTAAGAGACATTCTGGAGTTCCCTGCCAGGCAGGACTGCCCTATCTCTTCCTGGGCCCTCAGACCCTGCCTGCCCAGCCATTTGAAACCTGCAGCAGACATTCAGTCCTGGCAGGCAGCTTCCAGGCTGGGCCACTCAGGTTGCATTTCCCACTGATCTCATGCCTCAAGTATGACAGCAAGGCACATTCCCACCAGCAGAAAGAGGCTCTTAGGGAGCCCTGCACCCAGACCTCTTCTGAGGGAGAAAGAGCAACTGAGGCATAGAGAAGAGAAACAGCAGTTTGGATGGCCAAGATGTGCTCAGCTTCCAGGGTCCTGGGCTCCCAGTCAAGGGCCTGACTGTGGGACTTGCATGGCTTGGACACCACCCAGCCTGTTCCTGTGAGGCCTGGCTGTTGCCGTCAAAACTGGGGTGGTCCAGGCAGAAATGCTTTCCTGGCTGGGACCCAGGCCCTGGCTCGGACCCAGGCCCTGGCTCAAGGTTTGTCTTTCCACCCCAGAGGCAAGCACTCTCCTCTTCCCACTGGTCCCAGGCTGCTGGAAAAACAACACAAGCAATGATTTTTATTTTTCTTAAAATTAACAAACAGTATTAAGGCTGGGCGCAGTGGCTCATGCCTGTAATCCCACTTTGGGAGGCCAAGGCAGGCGGATCACTTGAGGTCAGAAGTTCAAGACCAGCCTGGCCAACATGGTGAAATCTCGTTTCTACTAAAAATACAAAAATTAGCTGGGCTTGTTGGCACACACTTGTAATCCCAACTACTCAGGAGGCTGAGGTGGGAGAATCGCTTGAAACTGGGAGGCAGAGGTTGCAGTGTGCCGAGATCCTTCTATTACACTCTAGCCTGAGTGACAGAGCAAGACCCTGTCTCAAAACAAAACAAAACAAAACAACAAAAAAACAGTATTATTAAAATCACATACATAGGTTCTCTTTTAAAAAATGTTAGGCAAATAAATGTAGAGCCCCTTTGCTCACCATCCTCCAATCCCAGTTGCCTTCCCAAAGGTAACATGGTTGTCAGGCTGGCCTGAATGGGCTCAGAACATTTTGTGTGGGCAGCTGCATGCCTGTAGGGGGAATGGCGTTTGTGTGTGTGTGTGCGTATGTGTGTGTGTGTGTGGGGGGGTGTGTGTTAATACTTTGCACTTCATTCTGTTAACTTGCTTTTTTTACTCAACATTATGCTTTCGAAATCTACCATACTAATACGTAGAGCTGTAGTTCCTTTTAAGCTGCTGTATAGTTTTCTTTTTCTTTTTTTTTTTTGGCGGGGTGGGGCAGAGTTTCACTTTTGTGGCCCAGGCTGGAGTGCAATGACACAATCTCAGCTCACTGCAACCTCTGCCTCTCAGGTTCAAGCAGTTCTTCTGCCTCAGCCTCCCAGGTAGCTGGAATTACAGTCACCCACCACCATGCCCAGCTAATTTTTGTGTTTTTACTAGAGACGGGGTTTCACCATGTGGGCCAGGCTGGTCTTGAACTCCTGACCTTAGGTGATCGGCCCTCCTCAGCCTCCCAAAGTGTTGGGATTACAGGCGTGAGCCACTGTGCCCAGCCTGCTGTATAGCTTTCTATCGTGTGAGCATGCTCTATCTGTCTTACCCATTTCTCTGCTGGTGGACACATGGGTTGTTTCCGGTTTGTCACTAATGTGCTGCTCAGGTCTGCATCACAGTGCCTATGCGCCTGTGCTTTCCTAAGCCATATGCTCGGAGGTGAAGATGCGGGGTGACATAGTTCACACATTTCAGGTTAGAAAGATCCTGCCAAATTGTCTTCTGCGGTAGCAGCACTGGCTTACCCTCTAACCAGCAGCATGTGTGAAACTTTTCCCCCGCCATCTCACCAACTTTGCCCAGTTACCAAATTATTTCATCGTGCCAGTGTCCTGGAGGAGAAATGGCATGTCTGTTGTAATCTGCATTTTCCCCCTGATTTTCAGTGCTCTTTCTAATGCTCTCTTCTCTCTCTAGTTTTGGGCCTTTTGTCCTAAGGGGAGCTTACTGAAGGGGAGTCTAGAGTCTTGCCTAGGACAAGTCAATTCTGACTCCATCGGCTTCACTTCTATTGCTAAGCAACGAACCACCCAAGTAGGCGCAGACTTAGAAATGGGCAAAGTTGAAAAAAACCTCTTAAGATGTACAGAATTGCTGGGTGCGGTGGCTCACGCCTGTAATCCCAGCACTTTGGGAGGCCGAGATGGGCGGATCACGAGGTCAGGAGTTTGAGACTAGCCTGGCCAACATGGTGAAACCCCGTCTCTACTAAAAATACAAAAATTAGCCGGGCATGGTGGCACCCACGTGCCTGTAATCCCAGCTACTCAGGAGGCTGAGGCAGGAGAATTGATTGAATCTGGGAGGCGGAGGTTGCAGTGAGCTGAGATCACCCCACTGCACTCCAACCTGGGTGACAGAGCGAGACTCTGTCTCAAAAAAAAAAAAAAAAAAAAAAAAAAGTACAGAATCTTGCTGTATAGAAGGGAAAACTGAGGCTCAGAGAGTGGCAGGGAGGGGCCCATACATGGTGATCCACATGTCAGTGTACTGCTGTCCCTGTTCCACACAGCCCACCTCTCCTGCTGCTCTCTTTCTCCAGGACCCCGGTGCCATTTGGAGGACCCCTCGTGGGGGGCACTTTTCCCAGGCCAGGCACCCCCTTCATCCCGGAGCCCCTCAGTGGCTTGGAACTCCTCCGTCTCAGACCCAGCTTCAACAGAGTGGCCCAGGGCTGGGTCCGTAACCTCCCAGAGTCCGAGGAGCTGTAGCCCTAGCCTGAAGCTTCAGTTCCCCAGTCTTGGGGGCCTGGTAACATCCGGAGCCAAGACTTGTGGACAGCACTTCACAGTTTAAGAAGGGCCTTCACACACAAAACCTGATTGCAAATGGCTTCAGAGGTCACAAAGTTCAGTAGTCCCAAAACATGGGTGTGCTTCAAAATTACCTGGGGATGTTGTTCCAAATACAGATAACTGGACTGTCCCAGACTTGCAGCATCAGAGTCTCCTGAGTCGAGGAATCTGTATTATTAATAGCAACCAGGGCCGGGTGTAGTGGCTCACGCCTGTAATCCCAGCACTTTGGGAGGCCAAGGCAGGAAGATCACCTGAGGTCAGGAGTTTGAGACCAGTCTGGCCAAAATAGTAGAACCCCATCACTACTAAAAATACAAAAATTAGTCAGACATGGTGGTGCATGCCTGTAATCCCGCTACTTGGGAGGCTGGACAGGAGAATCACTTGAACTAGGAGGCAGAGGTTGCAGTGAGCCGAGATTGCACCACTGCATTCCAGCCTGGACAACAGAGTGAGACTCCTTCTCGAAAGTAAATAAATAAATAGCAACCAGTACTCCAGGTGATTCCAGCATAACTTATCCATGGTTTGTGTCATTAGGAGTCCACATCCACACCTCTGCTCTTTCCTGTTCCTGCAGTGTACACTCCCCCGGTGACAGGGTGCTCACTGGCACCCCATCTTCCTGTGAATAACTCAAATAATTAGAAAATGTTCCTTTTACTGAGATGCAGTTGGTCTTCATATATTCATGCTCTAAACACTTCCTAAGTGCTGACTGTGCACTAGACACTGCCAGGCCCGGGCCTCGAGGAGGAAAAGACAGTAGGGAAGACAGATTTATAGAGCATGAAGTCACCATAATTTTCCCTAAAGCATGCTTATTGACAATTGAGGAAAAAAGTGTTGTGGAGCAGAGGAAGGAGTCCCTCACCCTAGGTGTGAGATGGGATTCTGGAAGCTTCCTGAAGGATTTGAGTGGGACCTTGTGGGAGGCGTGAGAGTCCATGAAGAGAAGCAGGTGTGAGGGGGAGGGTATTTCTGGAAAGTGGACAAGCATGTGCAAAAATATGGAACGGAGCACAGGTGCAGGGTGTTCTGCAGAAGGGAGAAGGCTGTGCTAGAGGAGCCAGTGAGGGCCAGCATGGGGTGGGCTTCACTAAGGAGATGGGGAAGGTTTTAGTGATGGGTCTTGCTGGGTGTTGTGTGGGGCGCATATTGGAGAAGGGTAATGCCAGAAGCCAGGAAGCCTGCAAGGGATGAGGCCATGGGAATGGAGAGAAGGGTCCACCCGCTGAGCACCTAACAGGACAGGTGCAAAGTGGGGTGCTTATTAAGATTCCTTCTTTCCACTGTCCATTTTGAGCAGACTGCTTAAAATGGTGGTGATGATGATGATGGCAGCTTTGTATTGAGTGCCTCAGTGCTTGGGCTGGTAGTAGTTTCTCTACATATCTTATTTCTAATTCTCAGAACAACCCTGAGAGAAAGATATTGTTGTCCCCACTTTACAGATGTGGATATTTAGGCCAAAAGGAGGAAGTGACTTGTCCAGGGGCAGAGACCAAATGGGAATCTGATTCCAGTGGATGTCTCTTTTCACTGCACTGGGTGGTCAATGCCCACTCGCTCTGAAATCATCTGACTGTGATGCCCTGCCTTGCAATTTAGAAGTTGAGTGCAGGCTTGGGAGTCAGACTGGATGGGGTAGGTTCTAACTCTGCCACTGCTAGCCGGATGAACTTGAGCAAGTCATTTCACATCTCCGAGCCTCTATTTCTCCAAGTGTAAGATGAGGACAAGTATAAAAGCTCCTTTATGGGTTTGTTGTGAACACAGTGCAGGGCACGTTTATAATAAGAGCTAAGTCAATGGTAGGTTTCATGCAACTGCTGCTCTAGGCTGGAAAAGTTGTTCTTGCACTGGATGCAGCATGAGAAGCTGGCTGCTAAGATGTCACTGGGGGTCAGTAAAGCTGAAGCCTGAAGGAAAGCCTCTCATTGCTGTAGAGCTCTCCCTGCCTCTCTCTCTGGGGGCAATGGGGAAGGTCAGGAGTCCAGCCCATTCCCAGGGCTTGTGGGATAGTGATTGCATTTTCCTTTTGCTCTGGAGTTTCACTCTCCTTCTGGGTCCCAAGGGCCCAATGGCCTGACTTAGAATTGCTTGCAATTGGTGTTTTCTCTTGAATTTGGGGGCTGCCATTTAAAGTCAGGTTTCCATGAGCTGAAGACCAGCCATTCAAGAGTCTGAAAAGTAGACAAGAGGACTCCAATTGCCTTGGGTTAGTTCTGCTGTGCTCTGGAAGGTAACTGCAGCCACCGGGTATGAAAAGGAGCCTGGTGGGGAGACCACTGCACCCAAAACAAATCCTTTCTTCTTCTGAGAATGTGACTTTTTCTGGTGTTGTAAAAAAGAAAAAAAAAAGAATGCTCATTGTAAAAATAAAAAAAAAATAATAATAAGCAAGGAGTAAAATGTGAAGTGTCTGCCCACATAGTCCTCCCACATACATATGTACACCTTCCTATCTCTGCCATTCCTACACACCAGAGGTAACCACTGATGAGAATTTGGTCCTTCTAGAATTGTAGAATTATTTGAATGGATAAATATGTGCATGTGTATATAGATGCATACCCACATAGGCATGTCTTTGTTTTAATGGAATCATACTATATGGATTGTTCTGTATCATGCTGCTTTATTTAAGAAGTAAAATTTGGTTCCTGAAAAAGCAAATCACTCACCTTTCATGTAATTTGAGATTACATGGAATAAATTATAAGAAATCCTTCATATAGGCTGGGCGTGGTGGCTAACCCCTGTAATCCCAGCACTTTGAGAGGCCAAGGTGGGCAGATCACTTGAGGTCAGGAGTTCGAGACCAGCCTGGCTAACATGGTGAAACCCCATCTCTAGTAAAAATACAAGAATTAGCCAGGCATGGTGGTGTGCGCCTGTAATCCCAGCTACTCGGGAGGCTGAGGCATGAGAATCGCTTGAACCCAGGAGGCGGAGGTTGCAGTAAGCTGAGATTGCACCACTGCACTCAGCCTGAGCGACAGAGCAGGACTCCATCTAAAAATAAATAAATAAATAAATATGAAAAGAAATCCTTCATATAAAATTCTATATTTTTGCCTGTTTTTGTTCTTCCCATAAATTAAATCATACAGTGATATGGAAATGAAAAGGACTAAGAATAGCCAAAACGCGGAGAAACGTGGCATTAGACATAGCAACAACGAACTATAGTTTCATGCAACAATGTGGATGCATCTCAGGAACGTAATGGTAAGCAAAGGAAGGCAAATGTTTCCTGATGGAAGAAAATATTTAATATAAAAGTCAGAATAGTGGTAACTTTGGGAGTGGGGAGGGGTTTGTGAATGTGAAGGGCCCCATCAAATGCTTCTAGGGTAGCTGGAAAAATTCTGTTTCTAGACCTGGGTGATTGTTACATAGATGTTCACTTTACAATATTTAAGTTAGTTGTACACCTGTGTGTTTTGCACTTTTCTGCACATGTACATATTTTATCAAAATAATCCCTCCTTTTAAAATGGGAATGAACAGGTTAATAGGACATGAGACATATCTGAAGAGAGAATTAGTGAGCTAAAAGTGCCCATAATGCATCTCAGAGAGTTAAAGAGATGGAAAATATGAGAGAGAAGTTAAAAGATACGGAGAATAAAATGACAATGCCCAACACTACTAATGTTGACACTTTCTCGCAATAATGGAAAAATGTCTTCAAGGAGTGAGAGCACAATACATTGATTTTCAGACAAATAAGTATTAAGAGAGTTTTCTACTGACCCCTGAAAAAACAACAAAGAACATACTTCAGGAAGGACCCAGAAAGAAAGTATAGAATCTAAGCAGCACTAGTGAGCAGAGAAATGGTAAGCATGTGACTAAGTCCTAAAACATGATCAATCCAATAGATGACAGGAAGGATGAAGAAGAAACACAAGCACATAAAATAAAGAGGTATAATTACTTTCAAACATATCAGTTATCGTAGTAACTGTAATATTTACATTTAGACAGGACTCACCAGTTTAAAGATAAAGACTTGTGGATTGGGCTGGGTGCGGTGGCTCACGCCTGTAATCCTAGCACTTTGGGAGGCCAAGGCAGCAGATCACGAGGTCAGGAGATCGAGACCATCCTGGCTAACACGGTGAAACCATGACTCTACTAAAAATACAAAAAATTAGCCGGGCGTGGTGGCGGGTGCTTGTGGTCCCAGCTACTCAGGAGGCTGAGGCAGGAGAATGGCATGAACCTGGGAGGTGGAGCTTGCAGTGAGCCAAGATCATGCCACAGCACTCCAGCCTGGGTGAAAGAGCAAGACTCCGTCTTAAAAAAAAAGACTTGTGGATTGGACGAAAATAATTTCAGTTCTGTGCTGTTCATAAGCAATATCCCTAAAATATGTGGCGCAGAAATGAAATAAAGAAATTGTCTGACGCAGTGGCTCACGCCTGTAATCCCAGAGGCGGGAGGATCACTTGAGGTCAGGAGTTTGAGGTTGCAGTGAGCTATGATCATGCCATTGCACTCCAGAATGGGCAATCGAGACCCTGTCTCAAAAAAAAGAAAGAAAAAGAGAAAGAGAGAGAGAAAGAAAGAAAGACTGTCCAAAAGAAATGTGTTTTAGCCATATTAACATCAGACAAAGTAGACTTGATGGCAAAAAGTATTGTTGTGATAAAGCAGATCTTCACGTAAGAATAAACCCATAGTCACAGAGGAAGATTTAACACTTTTTTTCAATTATTGCTGGGTTAGCAGACAAATAATTAGTAAGGATACAGAAGATATGAACAATAAAATGAAAAAGTAGCATCCTGCACCACCAGATTACTCATTCTAACTACATATACTTTAAAAAACTGAATATACAAAATTCAAAACTTTTGTGCATCGAAGAATACTATCAAGAGGGTGAAAAGAGAACCCACAGAATAGGAGACGATAACTCAAAGAATAAATATCAATGAAACTAGGGATATAAATTAATAATTTAATAAATAAAAAACAAAGAAGAAGAAGGGACAAAACTTCCTTTTTCCTTGTAGAAGACTTTCAAATAATGTATGTAGACAGTTGCCCCCTTAGAAGGTGGAGGTTAATTCCCATCCTATTGATTATAGACTGAACTTAACCAACTTGCTTCCAAAGAATAGAGCATAGGAAGAGAAAAATTGTGACTTTACAAAGGAGAAGCCTGGAAGACATTCCCTTAACAAAGTAATCAAGGTTAACATCATCAGTGATACTCAGATTTCTGATATGAAGTGATGAGAAGGGCACTTGCTCTTTTGATATTGTTCCTCAAATCCTTAACCCCAGTCTAATCATGTGATAACATCAGAAAAACCCAGATGAGCAACATTCTACGAAAACACCTGACTGGTACTTTTAAAACCTACCACAGCATGAAAAACAAGGAAAGACCAATCAACTGTCACAGATTGGAGGAGACTGGGAGACATTACAACTAAGTGTCATGTGGAAGCCTAGACTGAATTCTGAAACAGAAAAAAAGGACAGAAAAAAAAAATGGTGAAATCCAAATAAAAACTTAGTTGAGTTAATAGTATGGTACCTATGTTAATTTCTTAGTTTTTTTTGTTTGTTTTTGTTTTTTTAATTTTTTGTTTTGAGACAGGGTCTCACTACTCTGTTACCCAGGCTGGAGTGCAATGGCTCAATCTCCGCTCACTGCAACCTCCAGCTCCTAGGATCAAGCGATACTCCCACCTCAGCCTTCTGAGTTGCTGGAACTACACGTGTATGCCACCACACCTGGCTAATTTTTGTATTTTTTTAGAGCTGGGGTTTCACCATGTTACCCAGGCTGGTCTTGAACTCCTGAGCTCAAGCAATCCATCCACCTCGGCTTCCCAAAGTGCTGGGATTATAGGTGTGAGCCACCACGCCTGGCCAATTTCTTAGTTTTGAAAAACATACTAGGCTGGGTGTGGTGGCTCACGCCTATAATCCCAGCACTTTGGGAGGCCGAGGTGGGTGGATCACAAGGTCTGGAGTTTGAGACTAGCCTGGCCAACATGGTGAAACCCCGTCTCTATTAAAAATATACAAAAGTTAGCTGGGCATGGTGGCATGTACCTGTAATCCCAGCTACTCAAGAAGCTGAGGCAGGAGAATTGCTTAAACCCAGGAGACGGAGGTTGCATTGAGCTGAGTTTGCGCCACTGCATTCCAGCCTGGGCGACAGAGCCAGACCTTGTCTCAAAAACAAAAAAAAAAAAGAAAAGAAAAGAATAGAAGAGGCCAGGCGTGGTGGCTCACGCCTGTAATCCCAGCACTTTGGGAGGCCGAGGCGGGCAGATCATGAGGTCAGGAGATCGAGACCATCCTGGCTAACACAGTGAAACCCCGTCTCTACTAAAAATACAAAAAATTAGCCGGGCGTGGTGGCGGGCGCCTGCAGTCCCAGCTACTCGGGAGGCTGAGGCAGGAGAATGGCGTGAACCGGGTAGGCGGAGCTTGCAGTGAGCCGAGATTGCACCACTGCACTCCAGCCTGGGCGACAGAGCGAGACTCCGTCTCAAAAAAAAAAAAAAAGAAAAGAAAAGAAAAGAAAAGAAAAACATACTATGACTATGTAAGGTGTTAACAAGAGGGGAAGCTGGGTGAAAAGTATACAAGAACTGTCTTTGGAACTTTTCTGTCAATCTGAAGTTATTCCAAAATAACAAGCTTTGAAACTCAAGACAGACAAATCCCACAAAGAAAACACCAGAACCTGATGGCTTCACCAGAGAATTGTATCAAACATTTAAGGAGAAAAAAACAAAAAAAGCATTGTTATACAAATGCTTTCAAAATATAGAGGAAGAAACATTTCCAAACAAATTTTATAATGCCGGAAGAAACCTGACAAAAATATTACAGAAAAGGCCACTATTCCTCATGAATATAGACATAAAACCCAAAATACATATGTGTGTGTTTGTATATGTATATATGTATATGTATATACAAACACACACATATTTATAAATATATCTGTATATATAATTTATAAATAAATATATGTAATACATCATGACTAAGTTAGCTTTACCCCAGGAATGCAATCTTGGTTTAACATTTTTGGTGCAGGAAAATTCAACACCAATTTATGGTGAAAATTCTTTAAAAATTTAGAAGCCAACTCCTTCAGTTTGGTCAAAGTTAGCTCCAAAAAATCAGCTAATTACATACCTAATGGGGAAATACTGCATGCATTTCCCGCAAGCTTGGGAATAAGACAAAGATGTCTTCTCTTATCACTTCTATTTAATGTAGTACTCATGGTCCTAGCCAGTTCAGTCAGGCAAGAAAAAGAAATAGGCATAAAGATTGGAAATAAATAAATGAAATGGTCTCTGTTCACAGGTGAAATTATTGTTTACATAGATCATTGCAGACATCTACAAAATAATTACTAGAAGTACTGAGTGAATTTAGCAAGGTCACAGGATACAGGGTTGAGACACAAAACCCAACTGTATTTCTATATTAACTGCAACAATTGGAAAAGACATTTTTTAAAAAATAGCAACAAATCACACAATTCTTAGTAATAAATGTAACAAAGTTGTGTAAGACTTGTACACCAAAGCCTTAAAACATTGCTGAAATTAAAGAAGATAGTTAAATGGAGACATATATTGTGCTCATAGATTGGAAAACTCAATATTTGTAAGATGTCAGTTCTTCTCAAATTGACCTATTTTCAACACAATCCCAATCATAGGCTTATGTTTTTGTAGAAATTGGCAGGCTGATTTAAAAAATTTATATGGAAATGCAAGAGCCCTAGAAAAGGAAAATGTTTTCAACAAACAATAAATTACATCATTAGGGTGGGCCCTATCCATATGACTGGTGCCCTTATAACTAGAGGAAATTTGGACACAGAGGCATGCACATTGGGAGAACAACAAGGAAAGATGAAGGCAGAGTGATGTGCCTGCAAGTCAAGGAATGCTAAAGATTGCCAGCAAACCACTAGAACCTAGGAGACAGGCATGGACCAGATTCTCTCACAGTCTCAGAAGGAATCAACCTGCTAACACCTTAATCCTGGAGGCCTAGTCTCCAGAACTGTAAGATAATAAATTCCTGTTGTTTAAGCCAGTTTTTAGTACTTTTTTATGGTAGCCCTAGCAAACTAATACAGATTTGGTATATGAGATACTAAGTTAGATTTGATTAAAACAAAAAGCTTCTGCTCATCAAAAAAAATCACTAGGAAAGTGAATAAAGCTGGGCGCGGTGGCTCACACCTGTAATCCCAACACTTTGGGAGGCTGAGGTGGGCGGATCACCTGAGGTTAGGAGTTCAAGACCAGCCTGGCTAACATGGTGAAACCCCGTCTCTACTAAAAACACAAAAATTAGCCAGGTGTGGTGGCACGTGCCTGTAGTCCCAGCTACTCAGCAGACTGAGGCAGGGGAATCGCTTAACCTGGGATGTGGAGGTTGCAGTGAACCAAGATCATGCCACTGCACTCCAGCCTGGACAACAGAGCGAGACTGTATCTCAAAAAAAAAAAAAAAAGAAAAAGAAAGAACGTCAATAGGCAGGCCACAGACTGCTGGGAGAGAGTATTTGCAAACATGTCTCTGACAAAGGACTAATACCTAAGATGTATACCTTCTATAACTAGTTAATACAAAAAAGACACCCAATAGAAATGACCAAAATATTTGGACAGGCATGTCACAAAAGAAGAAATATAGGCTGGGCGCAGTGGCTCACACCTGTAATCCCAGCACTTTGGAAGGCTGAGGTGGGAGGATCACTTGAAGCCAGGAGTTCAAGGCTGTAGTGAGCTATGATTACACCACTGCACTCCAGCCTGGGTGACAAAGTAAGACCCCATTTCTAAAAATAAAAATAAAAACAGATTTTTCATCCTTAAGTTTCTCAATGTTAAAAAAAAAAAAAGAAGATATGTAAATGGCCATAAGTAGTTGAAAAGGTGTCCAACTTATTTGTCACAATGGGAATGCAAAATAAAACCACAATTAAATACCATTACACACCCACCAGAATGGCTAAAATTCAGGAAACCATTTACATCAAAGGGTGGCAACACTGTGGAGCAACTGGAACTCTCCTACATTGTGGTAGGAATGTAAAGGGAAAAAGTCTGACAGTTCTTTTTAAAACCAGACATGTTTAGTAATTCTGCTCCTAAGTATTTATGTATTTTTTATTTTTTTGAGACAGAGCTTTGATCTGTCACCAAGGCTGGAGTGCAGTAACGCCATCTCGGCTCACCGCAACCTCCGCCTCCCAGGTTCAAGTGATTCTCCTCCCTCAGCCTCCCGAGCAGCTGGAATTACAGGCACCTGCCACCACGCTCGGCTAATTTTTGTATTTTTAGCAGAGATGGGGTTTCACCATGTTGCCCAGGCTGGTCTCGAACTCCTGACATCAGGTGATCCACCCACCTCGGCCTCCCTAAGTGCTGGGATTACAGGAGTGAGCCAGTGCGCCCGGCCTTAAGTATTTATTCAAGAGAAATGAAAACATATATTCACAAACAATTTGTACAAGAATATTCATAGTAGCTTTTATTTTCAGTAGCAAAAAAAAAAAAAAAAACCCCAAACAAACTGGAAACAGCCTTGGTGTCCATCAATGGGAGGATGGATAAGCGATGGCATAGTCATACAGTAGAATTCTATCCTGCAATAAAAAGGAACTGTATACAACATTATGGATGATTCTCAAACACATGCTGCTAGAAAGAAGCCAAATATAAAAGAGTTCACACTGCGTGATTCTATTTATATGAAGTTCTAAAGGGAGCAAAACTAATCTGTGGTAATAAAAATCAGAACAGTAGATGCCTCTGGAGATCGGTGGGAGTGGGTATTGGCTAGGAAGAGCAGGAGGAAATTTTCTGGAGTGATGGTAATGTCCTATATCTTGACAGGGGTTTGAGTCACATGGATGTATACATTTGTCAAAACTCTTGAATGACATACTCATGCATTTCAGTCTATATAACTTTGACCTTAAAAATCCACAAAAAATATTGAACTCTTTCATCCAGAAAGATGGAAAAAAGAATTGAACTCTAGTTAATTAAACATGGACCCCAACTTAGGATGGTTCAATTTATGATTTTTCAACTCTAGGATGTTGTGAAAGCAATACAACCATTCTGTTTTTTCACTTTCAGGAGAGTAGTCAATAAATTACATGAGATATTCCACACTTTATTATAAAATAGGCTTTGTGTTAGGTGATTTTGCTCAATAGGCTAAGCTAAGTTGTGATGTTCAGTAGGTGTATTAAATACATTTTTCACTTAATGATATTTTCAACTTATCAGGATATAACTCTACCATAAATTGAGGAGCGTCTGTATATAAATGCTGAAATGTTTAAAGGTGAAGTCTGTTGATGTCTTCGGTTTACTCTGAAATGCCTAAAAACAGACTGATGGGGCTGGGCACGGTGGCTCATGCCTATAATCTCAGCACATTCAGAAGCTGAGGTGAGCAGATCTCTTGAGGTCAGGGGTTTGAGACCAGCCTGGCCAATATGGTGAAAACCCGTCTCTACTAAAAAAATACAAAAATTAGCCGGGTGTGGTAGCACACGCCTGTAATTCCAGCTACTCAGGAGGCAGAGGCAGGAGAATTGCTTGAACCTGGGAGGCGGAGGTTGCAGTGAACCAAGATAGCACCACTGCACTCCAGCCTGAGTGACAGAGTGAGATTCTATCTCCAAAAAAAAAAGATTGATGGATGCATAAAGAAATGGATAGATATGTGATAAAGCCAATATGGCAAAATGTTAATTGTAGAATCAGTTGGTGGGTATACGGTGGTTCACAGTAAAATTATTCTAACTTTTCTGTACATTAGAAAATTTTTACAGTAAAATGTTAGGGGCAAAAAAAAAAAAAAGACTACAGAATCTCTGAGAAGAGTAACATTTTCTAATCTTAGAAGTGATCTTGGCTGGGTGCGGTGGCTCACACCTGTAATCCCAGAACTTTGGGAGGCCGAGATGGGCGGATCACAAGGTCAGGCATTCAAGACCAGCCTGGCCAACATGGTGAAACCCCGTCTCTACTAAAAAAAAAGACAAAAATTAGCTGGGCATGGTGGTGTGTGCCTGTAATCCTAGCTGGTCAGGAGGCTGAGGCAGGAGAATTGCTTGAACCCGGGAGGTGGAGGTTGTGGTGAGCTGAGATCGCACCACTGCACTCCAGCCTAGGCGACAGAGCAAGACTCTGTCTCAAAAAAAAAAAAAGAAGTCATCTCATCCTATACTAGTATTTCTCAAAGGGTAGTCTTTACCTCATAAAAATCCAGGAACTTAGACTCACTGAAGTTTAAAAATTGCTCTACCTGCCGACCCTGAAGAATTGCACTCCACAGCCAGGGCTTCAGCTGCCACTACTTCACTGCCCATCCAAATCTTAATCTCCCTTAAGCTCCATTCCCCTTGGGTTGGGAATTTCCATTGGCCTTACAGATATCTTAAACTCACCAGATCCCATAGGGGATTCATATTTTCCTACCCCTACTTCCCAATCTCACTTTCTTCTTCCAGCATTCTCTATTTCAGGAAAAGACATCTTTCTACCCAGTTGACCAACCCAGAGACCTGAGGTGGGAGGTTAGGGGTTACCCTAGACTCCTCTCTTTTCACCTCCATTTATTTCAGGTCACAGTGGCTCACTGATTTGGCTTCTAGAACATCTGTTATATCTCACCATTTGCCCCATGGGCTGTCACTGCCTTAGTCCAGTTGTCATAATGCTTTACCTTCTGAGCTTTTTCCATGGGAGAAGGAGCTCAAAATATTACAGGCAGCAAAAAGGGTTAAGAGATGAGGCCTTATGACAACTAGAGAGAGATTAAGTACATACCAGGTTATACAGCTGGGAGGAGCTGAAGTTAAGATTTGAACTCAGGTAGTCTGGCTCCAGAGTCTGTTTAAAACACCATTACTTGCCTGGACGCGGTGGCTCATGCCTGCAATCCCAACAAAGGGAAGGCCAAGGTGGGAGGATCGCTTGAGCCCAGAAGTTTGAGACCAGCGTGGGCAATGTAGTGAGATTCCTATTTTTCAAAAAAAGAGGAAAACACCATCACTCAGTGTAAACCTACTATATAAACAAGTGCCTTTTTATTATTAGATGTGAGGACATCTATATTTTTATTAGAGTAACACTAGCTGCTATAACAGATAAATCCCCAAGTCTCAATGCCTTAATACAACAACAACTTCTCATATAGCAATATTGTCTTCTAAGTGGTGATGGAGGAACCCAGGCTCCACTGTGTGACTCTGCTATCTTCTAGAGACCATTCTGTGCATTCAGCCAGATGGAGAAAGCACACAGGACTGGGTGCGGGTTTTACAGGCCAAGCCTGGGAATGGCAAAAGTTGCTTTTCACCAGGTGTACCCAGCTGTGTGCCCTAGGCAATGGAATTTGGCAAGCAAGAGTTTTTGCCAAGATATAATTGCTCATAATTCTGGTTTATTTATGAATATCTATTCTATACTTCCCTTTATACTGGTTTTTTAAAAAAGATCCATAACCAAACTACACAAAAATTAGAATCTCCTCCTCCCCAAGAAAGCAAGGTTACAATACACAATTGGATAGGCATATATGTATGTATGTATATGTATGTGGAGATGTAAATCATTGAATCTAGCAGTTATTACAATGCTATCCATAAGATTCACATCTCATTTACAAATTGGCTAAAAATCCTTTACATGCTCAAAAGCAGGCAAACAAAAAAGACCCAAAAGGATACAAAAATACTTGGAAGTATCGTACATTGCTTCACATTTGACATTACTAGCAATAAAACGAAAATTTCTAAGTATAGATTTTTAAATCTTTAAAAAAGGCAATTTAAGTTCTCTAGGAAAAAAAATTCTGCAAATCTAAAACAGGGTGCCATATGGGGCATGTCCTTCTTGGAAGTAAACATTTTAGATAAAAGTAGCATAAAATTTGCTTCAGGAAATGGCCGGGCGCAGTGGCTCACTCCTGTAATCCCAGCACTTTGGGAGGCCAAGGTGGGCGGATCATGAGGTCAGGAGATCAAGACCAGCCTGGCCAACATGGTGAAACCCCATCTCTACTAAAAATATAAAAATTAGCTAGATGTGGTGGTGCATGCCTGTAATCCCAGCTACTCAGGAGGCTGAGGCACGAGAATTGCTTGAAGCCAGGAGGCAGAGGTGGCAGTGAGCCGAGGTTGCGCCACTGCACTCCAGCCTAGTGACAGAGCGAGACTCCATCTCAAAAAAAAAAAAAGAAAAAAATTGGCTTCAGGAAAAATGGATTTATAATAAATGTTTCCTTTTAAAATGACTTGCCTAAGGATGACCTATTAAAGTTTATTTTTTAGAGACAGGATCTCACCATGTTGCCCAGGCTGGCTTTGAACTGCTGCCCTCAAGCAATCCTCCCACCTCAGCCTCTTAAGTAGCTGGCACTATCGGCATGCACCCAGCTAGGTGACTTCTTAAAGTTACCCTTTATCAACTACACCAGGCTCTGTGCTAAGTGTTTCTGTGCACTATCTTATTTCAACCTCACAATCACCCTTTGAAATAAGTACTAAAGAGGTCTGAGCCTTTTAAATCATCAGGGAATCAACCTAAGAATAGGCTGAGGTTAAAAAAAAATAATAAGTAAATCATCACGGAATGGATATAATCAAAAGTCTAAAGCAACATTTAAAAAATTTACAATATATAACTCATTTCTATTAAATAACTTCCACTGACCTCGAGTTCAGCTACCAAAGGATAAAGAGGAATCTAGAAATAAACCCATGACACCATTTGAAAAATTGACCCGTTTTAATTATTTAAAAACAAAAAACACATCAAATTTCCTTTACCATCTACAATTCAGTTATATCCAAACACTCTAAGACCAAACAGAAGCAGGGATGACAATGAGACACTGAAGACACATGAAGGTGAATGCTGAAGACCATCAGAGTCCCAGCAGGAGGTCACATCTTTCATTCAAACGCTCCAATGCTTTTCATTTCAGTTTGTTAAAGAACATGTTTTGCAGGAAGTTCTTTACAGTAATTTCATGCCAGACACCAGGTTTCTTCAATGGTACACAGCTCCATGAAATTTGTGTTTCCATCCAGTTGACAGGAATAAAAAGGAATTTTTATTTTTGTCTTTTTTTGGGGCGTAGAGACGTAAAATGGTCAGATTCCTTTAGGAATAAATGAGGAAAAGGAGAGGAAAGAAAAGATCTGGGCTGTGCTGGTGCTGGTTTCTACTCATCTTTCTGAGGGTGTGACTTCAGAAGAGTTAAATCACACTTAGGCCACTACAATGATTAGTACTAGTTATCTTTTTTTTAAGATGATAAAAAGGAAAATATCCAATGGACATAAAAATGGTCAAAGGTTTACTGCAGGTCAATTTTTCCCCCGACCAAAAAATATACAAAATGAACATATAATTGGGATGGTAACTCTGCTGGACATTCCAATTCACTCATCTGCTTGTCCCCCACACGGGTAAGGGGAACAGGCGTTAGGTTTTATTAGTCGTGTTATAGCAGTAACCAGATGTGTTAATGGCAGCTTATTTACGGTCCATCGATCCTTTGAACAAGTATAGGAAAGCATGGCTGTCAGTCTCTGACTGCCCACATCTGAGCACATTCAGCTACCATGGAAACTACAAGGGAAGGAAAAATATATTTATTCCAAGATTTACTGGGAGTTTTAAGTGCCCTTTCTTCCACAGAGCCCCAGAGTGGTGACAAGGTGCTAGGGGCTGCTGTGTTTTCCAGCATGAGCTCCCATCCTCTGAGGGTCCTGAGAAGGATAGTGGATTGGTCCTGGAGCCCGCATGAAAGGAGGGGGTGGTCCCATTGGGTGGAACATGTGTGGCCCAAAACCTGCAGATACGAGAGAACAAATGTGTTAGGCTGGTAGTTTCCTTGATAACCTTTCAAACCTCTCAATCTTGTAGGTTAAAACCACCTACACATAAATCAAGGTTGACACGGGGCTTAAGCAAATGTCAGTTCACAAACTTACTTCCACTTGTTATTTCCTTGGTTTTAGAAACCTTTCCCCCACAGTCCAAAAAACTCCACAGCACTCAAGGTATCGCCTAGTATGTCATCTGAGTCTCTGCTATGTATCCAACATGCCAAATCCTACCAGACAGGATTCAGTCAGGATTTGGGAGATAAGAAAGAAATCAGGCTGATGGCAAAGACTGTGTCATCATTAACCTCAATGCTTGACACCAGAATGGAGGGTGCTCAGAAACCAGATTCTCTTCAGAGTATGGGCTCTCTGCCACAGGAGAACTGGCTACCTGTGATTTCCTTCCACTGTTAACACTGTCTACAGCAGTGCTATACAAAGTGCCAGTCCTCCACCTATTTCTGGCCACTCAAGACAAAGAGCTTGAGTCAAAATGTAAATTATACGACCAGGCACAGTTTAGTTCATCTGACAGTTTTTTTGGTAACAAGACTTTCTCAATGAAGGAAGGGGTTCACTGATTACATTTTGGCACAAGCTCCTGATCTTGTGGCAGACAGGTGATAAACACTTTGTAAAACGACACCCGCTCACAGCCCACACTGGGCAATAGTGCTCTAGGGCATCCATTAGCATTTAGTTTAGAAAAGGGAACAAATTGTTGATAGATCTTTGTAATCTAATAATCTTACTCTGCTGACACATATACGCGGATCTTTAGAAAACCGGCCCCTTTCTTCTCCTCGGCAGAGCAGGAGAAAGAAAAATATCAGAAATCCCAACAGATCAACTTTACTTGTAGACTTCTACAGAGCAAACTCACAGGATTTGGATGTGTTGAACATGATGGTGAGGTTTATGAGACAGAACTTTCACAAGGATTTCTCTGGGCTAAGAAGGAAGATGGAAGTTACCTGGGGGTGGGGGTGGAGCAATGCCAGGGGGCGGTGGCAGAGCAATGTTCACCACAGCTGGAGGACCACTTGGGGGCAAGTTGAAGTAGTTGGCAGAGGCTTCTTCTTCTGCCGCAGGAGGAGGAGGAAGAGCTGGAGGAGAGAAAATAGTCAACACATAGAGGGGAGAACAATTGTGCAACACTGTTTCTACCACCTTTACATTTTCAGAGGTCCGACTGGGAGAGTAGAGCGGCGACATGAACCAGACCTGGGTCCCATCTTCCAAAATAGGAACATCAGGGCAGACAGAGCTTCTGGAGTCAGCAGGGAGTCTGCACTCACCTCCTGGCAATCCTGGAACAGGTTCTAGTTTGATCCCAGAGTCTGTAGTTCCATCTTTCTCTTTTTCTTTTCCTCTGGCTGCTTGGGATCTGGGAAACACACATGCATACAGTCGGCACTCTGGCCCACCTTATCTCACACCTCTGCTTCTTACATTCCCCAGTCCAATGGAGTTCCTTCACTCTGCCTCCTCCTCAGCACACACTCTTTTCCCATAAATGCCACTGTGCACAGTGAACAAGAGCAAAGGTTTTGACACCAGAAAAGACCTGGGTTCAAAACCTGCTAGAACTATCATAAGGACCAGAAAAGGCAACACATACGTGTTTAGCACAGTGCTTACCACATAGGGAGTGCTCCACAAAGGCAGATGCTGCTATTAGCCATCTCTTCCCTGGTTCCAAGTTGGAGACATGTTCCTCCTTTGAACTGGGTCTTTCACCTGTGTCTCTCTTATGCAATCATCACTTTTAAACTTAAAATAGCGATTCTTCCCTGTTTTATCTTCTCCACTGGACAATCAGCCTCTAAGGGCAGAATCTAGGTCTAATTCATTTATAAACCCTAAAATTCACCTTTCATGGCCTGGCATTATACTTGGCCTATAATAGCTAGTCACAAAAACATGAACCTTCAAAGGAGTAGATTATACACCAACCCCCTGAATACATTTCCAAAGCAGGGTTCTCCCAACATCCACAGGAATCAAGTATCACATAGAGAGTGATCTTTGAAAGATCTCTTTAAAGATCCTGTTCATTTAAGCCTGTTAACCAAAAGCCTACTAGTCTCCAGAAAATGAAATAGTTTCTTAAAAATCTAAGCAAAATGTCACTTAAAAATAGTTTAATTCTCACCTTCCCCATTTCACATTCAGTCTGCGGCCATTTACAATCAACTTATTAAAGGACTTCTCAGCAGCCACTTCTGCAGCCTGCCGTGTGGCAAACTGGATGAAAGCACACTGCTGTCTCTGCACAACAGTGATCGTCCGGATCTCTCCGAACTGGTAGAAATGATTTCTGAAGGGAAACAGGCAGAGAAAAATGAAAGTGGGAGTTAAAAAAGATGTTCCCAGGAGACTGAAAATGGATTAACTTTCACTGACACACCACTAGGCAGGTGGGCCCCAAGGTTATCTGCCTAACTACCCGCAGGTCTCCGCCCCATATCTTGTCCTACTGTGGGTGCTGCTGATTGAGAGAAGGAAAGAAAAATAATGAGTAAATAAAGGTTCTCAAACATCTCAGGGTTTTTTCCCATGGAGGAAAGGGGGTTCTAATAGGTTCTTTAAAGACCCTAAACCCTAGATAAGGGGTTGGCAAACTATAGCTCTCAAGGCCCATGAGCCAAGAAAGTTTAAAACAAGAATACGTGACAGAGACTGCATGTGGCCCACAATGCCTAAAATATTCACCATCCAGCCTCTTATAGCGAAAGTCTGCCAACCCCTGGGGGTTGTCTAGCTCACTTAGATAGGGTTTAATGGAGACAGGCTACCAAGGGCAGGTTATAAACTTACAGGAGTTTCTTCTCCACTTTATCTCTTTGGAAGAGGTAATTTCCATTACTATCTGCCCAGATGTCTCATCTAGCCAAGCATAATACAAGCCAAAAATAACACAAATTTATCAAACGCCAGTCTCTTTAAAAAGCCAACAATTTAAACCATAAGAGTTTTATCATCGCAAAGCTCTCCCTCCTCTAGATAATTCATCATACTTGGATGCGTGCCATCCCTTAAAACTCGGCTGTTAGGTCAAATAGAATCCTATGTCATTATTACCATATGCCAGGATGGATAAGCACTCTTTGTGCTTTGGTTCTGAGACAGGGTCTCACTCTGTTGCTTAGGCTGGAGTGCAGTGGTGCAATCACAGCTCACTGCATCCTTGATCTCCCAAGCTCAAGCAATCCTCCTGCCTCAGCCTCCCAAATAGCTGGGACTACAGGCACATGCCACCACACCCGGCTAGTTTTTTTGATTTCTTAGTAGAGATGTGGTCTCACTATGTTGCTCAGGCTGGTCTCAAACTCCTCGGTTCAAGAGATCCTCCCAAAGTGTTGAGATTACAGGCATGAGGCACTGTGCCCAGCCACATAAGCACATTATTACTGTGGCACCATAAAGGACAATTTTACAAAAATTCCAGTCAGCATGATACTAACAATAGAGACACTACAGAAAAATGCATTTTGTACAGAATGATCATTCTTGCAGTTTTTGCAAATAAATCATTCCAGGGCAGTTAAAGGCAAAAATAACTCTCTAACTTATACCCACAAACCTTAAATCTGTCTCAGTAATGGTATCACCTAGACCACCAACATATAGTGTGGTGATAGTTTTATCCTCTGGTGGGTCCAGCCGAGGCATTGTTGAAGCCCGCTTTAGAAGCTTGTCAGCTACAGGATCATTGATTCCGTAATAACGATCTTTAATATTCTGATCAGCAAGGGGGTCATCTGGATCTGTAGGCTTCTCATGTCTATGATTCAAGAAAAAAACAAGGCATAAAGGTGAAACAAAGGTGAAAAAATGGTATCTTCCAAGAGTAGCTACATATTAAAGTCCTAGATACATATTCTGAAGTGCCTTTTGAACTAGAAACTATGGTTTCTACCAAAATATAATTACCAAAATAGACCTAATACCAAGAGATTTACTGTATCACAGAAGGAATTCCTAGCCTCCTAAAAGCCATTAGGCCATCTAGGATGCCAAACTTTCCTTATAAATAAATACTCTTGACATGATCCACCCCCTCCTGCCCCCCAGAAAGGGACACATGATTACCCCTCTCTAGGTCAATGATTCTTAACACATTTGGGGTGCTGTATTCCACTGAGAATCTGATTAAAGCTATGGACCTCGCCCCGGAGAAAGCACATACATTATTTTTTAGGGGGTGGGGTTAACCAATCCCAAATTAAGAACTCCTAATCCAGATGCTTGGCAGTCTTAACCAAAACATACACACCTTTTAGAAGTCTGACCTTACTTTGACTTCAACTATACATTGAGAGTCAACTCATTTAAACCATGGCAGTGAAGATTTACTTCTCAGGCAGAAATGTTTAGGGTCAGCATCTATATTGTATGGCATAGCAATTTAGTTTCCAAGGCTCAACTGTAAGTAAAAACTACAATTTATTCATGCTCTTCTAAATTTCATAGTTCTAAGACATGAGATATACCACATTAGTTGTATGACCTCTAGATTTTAAAGCAGAAACAGTTCAAGCTAGGACCTCCCATTTCTTAGATGAGAAATCATCTGAAAGCAAATACTGAAAATGAGGCTCGGCTCTTGCCTGTATGGACATTCCTCTCCTCTCTTACACTCTCCTTTCACCCAGAAGGAGCAAATGTGGGGTCGATTCCTTTTGTAGTAGGGTGTGGTCCGGGCCAGTTTGAGCAGCATGTCACTGGTAGATGTGGCTTTCCCCAGCATGCCAACTGGCCGTGTTCCATCAGAGTTAGAAATCTAAGTGGGGATGACAAATTCAAAAGATAAATTATACAGACTGGGTCAATTCATTAGGATTTTTATCCAAAAAGTGGCAGCATACCTCTCTCTCCATATTCTGTGTATAGTACTCTTTGTTGACATCTGACTTTGGCATGTCATCTTTAAAAGACAATCCTGCGTCACGAACCTGGATGGGCAGGCCTGGTACAAAAAAAGAGGAAAAAGACCTCAGATGTATTTTAAAACATATCCATACTAACCACGCACACAGAATACATCATCTTTCCCTTCTCCTCTTTCCTATTTAGTACCAGAGACTTTACTATGTTTTTATTCAAACTCTTTAGCACCATCAGGTTACTTCTGCTACACAGCATGCTAAGAAATTGTCCAAATTCCTGAACTGTCAGGAAATCTGATGAAATCAATGTTTTAGAAAATCTTTTAGGCTGGGTGTGGTGGCTCATGCCTGTAATCCTAGCACTTTGCAAGGCTGGAGCTGACAGATAGCTTGAGTCCAGGAGTTCGAGACCAGCCTGGTCAACATGGTGAAACCCCTTTTCTACAAAAAATACAAAAATTAGCTGGGTGTGGTGGTATGCACCTGTAGTCCTAGCTACTCAGGAGGCTGAGGTGGATCACCTGAGCTTGGAAAGGTTAAGGCTGCAGTGAGCCATGACCATGCCACTGCACTCCAGCCTGGGCAACAGAGTGACACCCTGTCTCAAAAACAAAAAACAAAAAAATTATAAAAGAAAATTTTTAGATGAACAAACTGTGCCCATAGTCATATTCAACCTGTAAATTAGCTCCTAGTTTTTATTACAACATGATTTACTTAAAGTAAATGTAAAAGTGGTTTCTTTCTAGGTTAGTCTTACAGATCCTCTGGATAGTCACAGTCATCTAAGGGTCACTGTACTCCAGGACCAGACGCCTCCTTAACAAACATATAAATAATATTACATAAAATGTGGCCAGGACTCTGACTAGAAGAGTAACTCTAATGAACTTAACATACATAAACTCATATATTTTTCCCTTTAATAGTAAAAACTCTTGTTGAAAAATTATCTTTCTGAAAAACAGTCACCTACGGTTAAAAAAAAAATTACTCCCAAAAGCAGTTACTCTGAAACAGTAGCAATATATCAGTTGTAACAACACAATTGAAACAAAAGTCTAAAGCACAATTAGGCTGCCTATAGTGGCTCTGGGAGGCCAAGGTGGGAGGACTGCTTGAGGCCAGAAGTTCAAAACCAGCCTGGGCAAAATAGTGACACACACACACACGTGCACTGGCTGTGGTGGTATACCAGGAGGCAGAGGCAAGAGGATCCCTTGAGCCCAGGAGTTCGAAGTTGCAGTGAGCTGTGATCACACCACTGTACTCCAGCCTGGGTGTCAGAGTGAGACCCTAACTCAAAAAAATTAAATAAAATAAAGCACAATTACCCTGTGAGCTTCTGATTGGGATGGTGGAAAAAAGCTCTGGATCAAGAAAGAAGCCTAAGGCAAATAAATTATCTATCATAGGATCAACGCCTTTTACCTCACTTGGGCTACAGAGATGAAGGTTTAGGCCACTTTTGATTAATTCCCAACTTTTCCTTAAGTTCCTACTATTGTTCAGGACTCTAGAGTGGCCTAATTATGGTTCTTTTCCTGGGAAAAGCAGACCACGGCAGACATTCCAAAGTGAAATCAGAACCAGAGTTAGGGTGCGAAGTGGGAGACAAAAGACCGGCTTGTGGTTTTAGGCACCTGCACACTTTCAGATTTATTGCACAGGTCAAACATACCATACTCTAGGTCTAAGAGGCAGGTCTGACAGACATTCTTCAATTTACTGCAGGTTTGGCACACTTCAGTCTTCTTGAAACGCATGCGGACTCCAGGGCACCAGCGAAACACTGTGAATGGCCTGGCACAGATCTGGAACACAAAGCAAGAGCCATAGAATGTCAATGGTCCTGATCTGGGCAATCTGGAGATCTGATAACAACGGGGCATTCAAAAAAGGATCCCTGAATGTAGGATTTAGAAGAGACCTTAGCAATCATCTAGTTGATTTGATGTTTCAATACAATTTTCAGCATCCTTCTCCAGCAAGAATTCAGAGTACAGAAATGAAATAGCCAAAGGGTCAAAGTTCTTCCCATCCTAGAGCTAAGCACCAATAATAATCTGAACCTTAATCTTTTTTAGGGGGAGTGGGGAGTGTCATGTAATTTTTTGAGAATCTTCTGACAAGAATGACCTTCCTCCTCAGCTAAAATGCTCGTGTGGACAGTCATACACCACCTGGTATACAAAGTCCTCCAGTGCCCATCCACTGACACCATAAGAATCTCTACATTAGACGGTTCATTTTCTTACCTCCCACATAAACAGTTGCCAGCCAATGAATATATCAGTAATACATAAAAAGTTGTATAGCACTGATTTTTACTGGAAGACCTCAGAACTTAGTAAGCTGAAGGCTAATTTGGTAGAGAAAAGAAAAATGAAACAGAAATCATTACTCTTTAACAGACATACTTACTTTGCATTCCTTCCCATACTTTTCTTTGGTCTATAATAGAAAAAAAATAGAAAAGAACTGGAGTTACAGAAAGAAAAAAGCCAGATGTCTACTCTTTCCTTAAACATAACCCAAGAAATGTGTCTGGAAATCCCTGGCATCCTAGAGAGAGAAAAACAGCAACAACAACAAAAACCAAAACCCAACCTTTTTTGGGAAGAGGGTAGGGAACATACTATAACAACATATTATAAGCGATAACATCTCAAGAGTATATGGATCTGGGCTGGGTGGCAGTGGCTCACGCCTGTAATCCCAACACTTTGAGAGGCCAAGGTGGAAGGACTGCTTGAGCCCAGGAGTTCCAGACTAGCCTGGGCAACATAGCGAGATGCTGTCTCTACAGAAAAAAAAAAAATAGAGTATATGCATCTAATGCTAGGTAAGTGAGTGTCTTTCCACAGCCACAACTCTTAGGTTCATTTTTGGCTCCTAAGTTCACTCCCAAGAACTAACATTCCTAATGCTTTCCACAATCCCTAAATCAGAGAGGATACAGCTGTGGCCCGCCCACTTTACAAAGTTTAGTCAAAAGGTAGCTACTCTAGACTTGTCCTGTGCCAATGCCCGGGACATAGTAAATGTTCTGTTTAAACAGAACTATTCAAACCTCTTGAACCATTCAAACATCGTGAACATACTAACATATCAACACCTCTACGACTACACAATAATACAGCCCTAACCTAATTATTGTTAACTGGTTCTAATTTTACCCTAGTTTGTAACAAAGGGGGAATGCTTACTTTAAAGAGATAAAGTACACTGGCCAAAAGGCATTTGACCAGGATTCAGGAAACCTAGTTTCTAGTTCTGGTTCTCCTATCATGCTGACATTCCTAGAGCCAGAATATCTGAACTTAAATCCCAGCTCCATTCCTTACTATTGTATGAAAAGACACAAACGTTCTCACCTTCTGGTCAACAGACCTATTTCCTAGGTAAATGCTCAACAAATACTAGCTATCGTTATTACCCCTACATTACAGGAGTGTTACCGGATTCGTAAGTAAGAGAATACACATGACAGTTCTTTGCAAGTCGTCCAGCACTTCGCGTTAGTAAAAGAGCATCATTTTTTCTGCTTGTCTAAGAGAAACACTTCACAGTGTGCAAGTACCACAACATCGACAGGACATGAATAACTCGTTTCACACGCGATCACTCACCATTCGGATATATGGGTTTTCTCCAAGACATGTCTGGCACAGAATGGGGAAGTCCTGGTGAAAATGGGAAATCTGGTTGAGGACCACCCTCCGAAGACCCTGACACCTCAGTGACACTTGGGGTGGCGAGGGGGCGGGAAGCGAGGGTGGGGAACTAGGCACGGCAGGAACCCGAAGTCCATCACGACCCGATCGCGGGAGGGGGCGCTGTCTGCACTTCCGGCAGGCGGCGGGAGAAAAGAAAACCAGCTCTAATAGGCTGGAGGGGGCAGGGATGGAAAGGGTGCTGGTCCCGGGACCCTGGCTAAGCCCCCTCCCTTCAAGCCCGCAGGATGATCGCCCTCCGCCCTCCTGCTCCGGCCAAGCTAGGCCGCCGCGCTGGCTCCTCCCCGGAATTCCTTCGGCCGCGCCGCAGGCCCTGCCCTGCCAGCTTGCAAGGTGCGCGGCTTCGCCTCCTCCTTCCATCCTCCTCCGGCAGGCACACTCACCGCATCCTCCCAGTTCTGCCTGTTGTAGGTGTTGGAACCCAGAGAGGTCGCCATCTTGAGAGCGTCCGGAGGTAGCTGTAGCTTCCGAATTGGGAGAGAGGACCGCCACAATCCCGTCAAGCCCCGAGGCTAGCGCCGCGCCGGTCGGCGTCTTATTTACGCGTCTAGAGCTTCTTCCGGGGCGGGGCCTTTGCGTCATGACGTCGCCCGCTCTTGGAATTTCTAAGCTTAACAATTGGGGTCCTGGTGTAATGCACCTGGGTGCTTCCTTCGAGTTTTTGCCTGCTTGGAATGAAGGGCCACACGTACAGTTGATTCATTTAAAAATTGGGCGAAAGAATAAAGGAAGACGTAATGCATCAGAGGCTGGGGTTAAAATAGCGTTCGCTACCACTGAGGCGCTTATTATGCCAAACTCTGGGCGAACGTCTTGCGGTTCCAGTCAGTGTCTTATTTATTCTCATAACCTCTCTGTAGGGCTGCCAGATTCTGATTCTGTCTCTCTCTCTCTCTCACTCACACACACACATGCACACACAAGCACGCACGAATTACAGAACGTCTAAAGTTGTATTTCAGATTAACCGCGAATTGCTTTTTAATTATAAATATATATGGTACCTACTTGTCCTAAAGTAGGATTCGTGGTTGACCTGAAATTCACATCACTTAACCAATCGTCCTGTATTTTATCTGGTAACTCTACCCTGTAGGCAAGTATGATGATCCCTCTTTTATAGAAAAGAAAACAGGTTTAGAGAGATTAACCTAATCTCTCCTGATATAGCTCCTGGTTGTGGAGCTGAAAAGTGGTGAAGCCACAAATTCATTAATACTGTTTCATTTCCAGCTTCTGAAATGACAAGGGTCTTACGAATCAACATATGCATTATTTGATTTTTGGAATAACTCATAACCACTCCGCCAATATTTTATGAGTTTCAAGCCATTCTGGTACCACTTTCATACTTATCGTGTCATCAAGCTACCTAACACATTTATTTAAATCACCTCATTAAAAAAAGGTTGATTTAAAGTATAATTTTCATAAAGTTTTATCCTTTTTAGTTTTGAATTTTGTACATACATTCACTTACAGTCGAATATGGAATTGTCTGTCATCCCCAAAGTTCCCTTGTTTCTGTAGTTAGTTCACTTATCCCATACTCAAACCATGGCAATCACTAATTTGTGTTCTGTCCCTAGTTTTGCCTTTTCCAGAATGTCACATAAGTGGAATCCTATATATCCTTTTGGATCTGATTTTTTTTCACTTAGTATTTTGTAGTTGAGATTCATCCATATTATTACATGTATCAATAATTTCTTCCTTTGTATTACTGAGTAGAATTCCATTGTATGGATATATCATACAATTCACTTGCCAGTTGCTGGATATTTGGGTTGTTCCCAGATTTTAGTGAATATAAATAAAACCATTATAAACATTCACATACAGATCGTTGTATGGACATTGGTTTTCATTTTGCTTGTGTGAATACCTTAGAGTGAGATTATTTGATCATATGGTAACTATATCTTTTCCTTTATAAGAAAGTCCTTGGGTTTATCTGAGCTTCTTGGATCTGTGATTTGTTGTCTTTTGTTATATTTGGAAAATTCTCAAGTATCATCTCTTCAGACTGTCTTCTGCCTGGTTTCTACATCTGTGACTCCAATTTCACGTGTCTTGTGAGGAGTGCAAGGTCAGAAATAACAGAGTCCACATACATTTGTGTTTTTCCACAATGCCAGACTTTTACTGATGCTATTTCCATCACAAAAGCCACAAACTACATGGAGTTTCCAAGAAAGCAATTCTCCTTAGTACTTCCCACTCACTCAGCACTCAGAGTCTTGGACACACAGGCTCAAGGCACTCCACAGGTCAATCAATATTGCAAATCATGCATAATGGTATACTTAATCAACATATATATTATAGAGTGAACATTCCACAAACAAAATAACATTTAACATTAAGAGAAAAGAGATAGGACCCCTTTCTCCTTTAAGTCTGGAGCCCTCAGAATCTCCTTTCCTTCCTTTTTCCCTCTTTCCTCCCCCAATTTTTTTTTTAATCTTTGTGGGACATGACTTCTAGGAATGAGCCTTCCTAGCAACATGGAACATAACTTCCTAGGAATGAGCCTTCCTAGCAACGTGAGACCTGAATTTCCTGGAATAAACCATCCTAGCAACAAGAAACCAGCTCAAAAAAGGAGGAAAAAGTGAACTGAGGCCAGGAACACATATTCCTTTTAAAATGCTTTCTCCAAAAGATGTTAAAGAAAAAAAGGGGGAAATGTGAAAGGAAATTAAATCTTGGGACCCCAGACTCATTAAGCCAAAGGGAAAAGTCAAGCTGGGAAGTGGGTCACACAAACCTGCCTCCCGCTTTTGGTTCCTAAATAAGATGGCTACAAGATGGAAAGCTACATGCCTCCCCCATATTTTGCCCACAAGGAAATTCCTAGTGAGGAATTTTACTTTCCTAGAAAAGAAAAAAGAAAAGAGATGAAAAAATATATATAGGGACTAGGCCAGATTTATAGCCACAAAAGGAAAGCAAACCTGGAAGCTGGGCCAAGCTTTATTACATTACCGCCTCCTCAATTAAAGCAATTCTCTGGGCAATCATTACCTTAGCCCTTTCGGTTGCATATTGACTTATTTGCAAACACGTACTATAACAACATTGTAAGCAGAAACAGGACAGAACATAAATTATTCCTTCTATTATAAGCAATAGCTTCTGCCACTAAATTCCCCAGGATCCAAACCAACCACTCAAGCAATGGATTAGTGAGGGTTTTGGATCTGACAGTTGATTATCTGGGTTTTCATACTGGTCATAAGTCAGGTTATGTTCTTTGATTCATCTGGAATATACACACAACATTCAGTTTTTATGGTGGCACAGGTTCCCCTTGTGCTGCCGTGAGTATATCTAAAGCCACATAGTTTTGCAACACAGCTTTCCTCATAAGCATGACTTCATTGCTTAGCAAAGAGGTACTCATGCAGCTACCATTTAGGGCCTTTGGGTGTAATTCGTTACGGCCTCTATATGCCATATAACATCTTCGATACCTATCTGTGGTACAAAGATTGAAGCTAAGTGATCATAGCACTGGAACACCAAACATGTCCAATGAGATTGTAAATGAAAAAGGTTTGCTGGTTTAATGGAAGGGTCTGAATTACTGGGCAACATATGGGGGAGGCATGTAGCTTTTCATCTTATAGCCATCTTATTTAGGAACCAAAAGCAGGAGGCAGGTTTGTGTGACCCAGTTCCCAGCTCGACTTTTCCCTTTGGCTTAATGAGTTTGGGGTCCCAAGATTTAATTTCCTTTCACAATATATATAATCCATATTTTCCTTCTCTTTTTTTCGAGATGGGGGTCTCACTTTGTCACCCAGGCATGATCATAGCTCACTGTTACCTGGAATTCTTGGGTTCAAGGGATCCTCCAGCCTTAGCCTCCCAAGTAGCTGTGACTATAGAAGCAGGCCACGGTGCCCAGCTAATTTTTAACTTTTTTGTAGAGACAGGGTCTCACCATGTTGCCCAAGCAGGTCTCGGAACTCCTGGGCTCAAGTGATTCTCCAGCCTTGGCCTCCCAAAGTGCTGGGATTACAAGTGTGAGCCATGGCACCTGGCTCCATATTTTCCACCAGATTTTTTAACATTGTAGGGGCCAACAGAAAAGTTCCCCTTTGCCCTCTTAAGATTCACTGAAAATTAACTAGCAAAAGGCAGATTAATAGGAGAAAAGACATACAAATTTATTTGATCATAGTTTTACCTGACACAGGAGCCTTCAGAATGAAGACCCAAATGGGAAATTGTCCATTTATATGCTTAGGTTCAACAAAGTATGGACAGCTATGTAGAAATAGGATTGGACAAAAAGGGTACTGATTTAGTGCTAATAGACTGAGTGGGGAAACCCAGTGAGGCCTGTCTAGATTTTTGGCCTCTCTCCCAGCATTCCTTCCTTCTGGGTATGGACAGGACCCTCTTTGGAATGGGGGTCTTATGACCTACAATCTAAAACAAAGTAGCTCAGATAATTTCTTCAGAGCCAGTTTTTACACAGAAAAGCAAGGTGGAAGTTAGAGTAGTCTTTTTTTTTTTTTTTTTTTTTTTGAGACAGAGTCTTGCTCTGTCGCCCAGGCTGGAGTGCAATGGTGCGATCTCAGCTCACTGCAACCTCCGCCTCCCAAGTTCAAGCAATTCTCCTGCCTCAGCCTCCTGAATAGTGGGGATTACAGGCACGCACCACCATGCCTGGCTAATTTTTGTATTTTTAGTAGAGACAGGGTTTCATCATGTTGGTCAGGCTGGTCTCGAACTCCTGACTTTGTGATCCACCTGCCTCTGCCTCCCAAAGTGCTGGGATTACAGGCGTGAGCCGCTGCGCCCAGCCTAGAGTAGTATTTTACATTTTATGGCTGGCTTTGGGGAAAGGGGGTTCTCTCTATGACCCACCTTGAGGAAAAGGGATTCAGTGTCTGTGGCTAGGCTTGGGGAAGAATGAAGGGCCAGAGACAGGAAGGCAGAAGGTCAGAGAGAAACTTTTGCTTCTGAGGCTGCTTCAGAGCCTTAATTTGGGGTATCATTTTCTGAGCCCCAACAACATGTTAAAGTCTCTGTCCATTAGTTCAAACATCTGGGTTTGAGTAGCTGGGACGACAGGCCTGCACCACTACACCTGGCTAATTTTTGTACTTTAAGTAGAGATGGGGTTTCACCATGTTGGCCAGGCTGGTCTTGAACTCTTGGCTTCAAGTGATCTGCCTGCTTTGGCCTCCCAACGTGCTGGGATTACAGGCGTGAGCCACCGTGCCCGGCCAAGTCATTGCTTATATAACAGAAGAGAATGAGGTAAATCATATTAATGCTCGGAAATGGGCAAGTGTGTTCTGTTAGACCGTCTGCATGGGGTTTGGTCAATCTGGTTAGGAATCAAGCTGGGCTTGGGTTTTTTTTTTGTTTTTTGTTTTTGTTTTTGAGATGGAGTTTCGCTTTTGTTGCCTACACTGGAGTGCAATGGTGCGATCTTGGCTCACCACAACCTCCAGCTCCTGGGTTCAAGCGATTCTCCAGCTTCAGCCTCCTGAGTAGCTGGGATTACAGGCATACAACACCACACCCGACTAATTTTATATTTTTAGTAGACATGGGGTTTCTCCATGTTGGTCAGGCTGGTCTCAAACTCCTGACCTCAGGTGATCCACCTGCCTCAGCCTCCCAAAGTGCTGAGATTACAGGCGTGAGCCACCGCACCTGACCTGGGCTTGGGTTTTATTGCTATGGTTGCTTTCAATGTACCACAGATTTCACCTACTCTAGCATTATTCTATACTATAGGTTGGGGCTGAAGAACTCAAGTGTTCATGCTTCATCCTCAGCTTACAGCTGTTCTGCCTACCTGCACAGTGGTGACTAACTTTCTAGGCCTTTGCCCATCCCCTAGAAATGGATGCTTGTTACTAGCTGCTTGGTAGGCTGGTAGTGGGGTAGAAGTAAAGGGGTTCTCTGTTGTTCTAATTCAATTCAGCCTCAGTCCTCAGCAGGCCCTGTGTGGGCCTTAGGAATAGATCTTTTCTCAGCATTCTTGCCCCCCAAAACTGGGCAAGTTCATTAAATGAGTGTAAAGAGGAAAGAAGTGTGAGAAATGAGATTTGGTATACTGCAAGGTTGGGAAGATGGGAAAGAACTAGCAAAGAATACGGAAGGAAACTTTCTAGCAGGGTAGACAGAAAATTGTTACTGAATTAAACTGGGGTCTGCTCACCCAGTGCCACAAAGCCATTGACATCAGGCTAGTAGCAAGAGAAAGTGAGGCATTTTATTGCAGGGCACCGTGCAAAGAGAATTGCACAGATCATGCTTAAGACCCGAACTCCCAGATGGCTTAAAGCTATGGGTTTTTAAAGGCAGGGAAAGAGAGGTTACAGGCAAAGTCATAAATCAATACATAGAGGCTATCCATTGGTTTGACCTAAAAAGGTGGGACATCTCAAAGCTGGGATGGGGGTGGACTCAAAGGTCATAGGTGGTTTCAAAGATTTTTTGATTTATGATTAAGGCGGTGAAGCTGTCTAAACTTGGGATCCACAGAAAAGAATGTTAGCTCTGGCCGGTGGACTTCCTCCAGGCCCCTCAGGAAGCAACTTAGAACAATGAACAGTGGTCAGAGTGCAGTTCTCAGTTTCCCCTTATCTGAGGTTTAAAGCTGGTGAGAGTCCGGGTTTCTGAAAAGTTGGGGACATACATGTTACCCTTAGTTTCTATAGGGAACAAAACATCTCACTCTGACTTCCTTGGCTATTGTGTTCAGCTACTTCTTGCTTATCAGGTTGCTCATTAACTTCTTTGGGCTAGCTAGGTGCCTAGAGTTCCCTTGAAGGAACTCAAGATTTCCCTTTATTTCCATGTGTGGAGGGGCTCACAAGCCTCCTAAAAGGGGGTCCCTGCTCTGCCTCAAAACCAGGAGTGTTGTGTTCTGGAAACCAAGCAAAGCCTTTCAAGAAGGGAGAGATAAACTGTCAGATCTACTGAAAAATTGCATAGTTAAGGACTGAGAACTGACCCTGTATTTAAGTGTGGTGATTGCTGGTGACCTTGACAAGAGCAGTTTCGACCAAGTGGTGGCGGTGAGAGTCTAACTGGAATGGGTTCAGGTGAGAATGGAAGAACTGGAAGGTTGAATTAGGGTTTTTTTTTTTTTCCCTTGAGACGGAGTCTCACTCTGCTGCCCAGGCTGGAGTGCCGTGGCGTGATCTTGGCTCACCGCAAGCTCCGCCTCCCAGGTTCACGCCATTCTCCTGCCTCAGCCTCGAGAGTAGGTGGGACTACAGGCCCCTGCCACCAGGCCCGGCTAATTTTTTTATTATTTTTAGTAGAGACGGGATTTCACCGTGTTAGCCAGGTTGGTCTCGATCTCCTGACCTTGTGATCTGCCCGCCTCAGCCTCCCAAAGTGCTGGGATTACAGGTGTGAGCCACCGCACCTGGCCATTTTTGTTTTTTAAAAAACTTTTACTTAAACAGAGACAAGGTCTTGTTAGGTTTTCCAGTCTTGTCTCAAACTCCTGGCCTCAAATGATCCTCTCACCTCGGCCTCCTAAAGCGCTGGGATTACAGGTGTGAGTGATCATGCCCAGTCAGAGTTACAGGAGTTTTGCTGTACAGGGAGTGGAGAAATGGAGTGGCAGCTGAAGAGGAGAGTGAGGCCAATTTCTTTTTTAAGATGAGAGAAATCACATGCTAATGGAAAAGGGAAGGAGGGAGCTGCCGATGCTATCTGTGAATAGGTAAGAGGATGAGCTTGAGTGTTAAGAGGTGGGGCTGGGTTCCAACAGGAAGAGTATGAATAATTCATCTAAGTAACAGGAGGGAAGGAAGAGTTATGAAGGTACAGATGAAGGTGGTGAGTGGCCACTGGTGGAGTCAGACCACTGTGTATATTGTAAAGGATATCTTTAGAAGCAATGACCCAGGATAAAAACTGGTAGAGGTCTAACGACATTTATATAATGGTTCTGTGAATATGTATATAAGAAGCTCAAAGCAACATCTACTTATATATTATGGTGAACTAACCTGCTAAGAGATTTTAGATTACTTCATTTAAGGAATGGAAGGGAGCATGCCCCACCAACTCTCTTAGCCAACTCTCTTAACTTCACGCTTGTCTTTTGGCTCTGAGCCATGCTACTTAGTATCTACATGACAGCAAACAAAAGACACGCTCAAGCTTTGTCTGCTTTATTTCACTACATTAAGTTAAGCAATAAGGCAAAACAGTAACCTGTCATTCATAAAGATCAAGGAGTACCTCTCTGTCCCAAAAGGGACCAAAAAGGATGTTTCTTCATGAATATGCATGACACTTAGCTCATTATGCTGATAAGCACTTCAAACAAAAGAAAAGGTCAGTAGGTGAATCAAGTAACAAATCCAAATTAACTTGGCCTAAGTTTCCAAAACTGTAGTTTCAAGTGCTAATGGGATCTAACTTCCCTGTGGTGGTGCATACTGACTAGCATTAAAATTTTTGCACCTCATCTAACGTAAAAAAGGCAACAAATACAATTCCTAATTCACCAGCTGCAGGTATTGAATCATTTCTACGAACACACAGAATACTAGCTTGCACTAAAACCTATCTTGAGGAAACATTAAACCAATGGCTCTATTATTCTGCAAGTTAATTTGGCTTCTGAAGAAAAAAGTTTACGATCAAAGTGTTTTGTGTTTCTGTATATGGGAATGATGAGACCCATACTTCAACATTATTACTTTGGGGAATAAATACCAGCTACCTGCCATAAACGCATGACATGTGTGTAGTCTATGCAAACGTGTAAACATATGAAGCTATTCTCTACTCTATGCCCATTTCCTCCACTGGCAAATATGGAGCAGTGATTTCACAGTAGGCTCTAGCAGGTAGTGAAATAAAAATTTGAGACTCTGTGGGGTCACAAAAAAATGAAACTCTTTCTATAGTCTGCAAATCTGTAATTACCCATCCCCCTGCTCCAACTCCTAAGAGGCTAAATCTTATTATTACCATAATGTTAGAGATGAGTATTTTCCTTCTTACACTGCATCACATATATTACTCTGTAGGACTGTTTCATAAAATTGGCTTGACCTTTGTACAATTAGTACAATTTAGTGTCTTTTAGAGTACAATTTAGTGTCTTTTAAAAGCTTCCTAAATATTTAAAACATTTTCAAGGGAAGCTTACAAGGACTATGTCCCATCTGTATTCTACATTATAATGTTATCTTTAATTTTTTAAGACTTAAAACAAGACCAAGGTAAACAAAAAATCTGTATTTTCCTCAAGTCTCTTGGCCACTTACTAACAATACTTTTACAGAAAACACGGTGCAGCTGGTGGTCTACTTTATCAAGTTTCATTTTAGAAAACATCATAGAAATTAAGGTTAGCAACCCAACTCCAGGATACCAAGTGAAAACAGCAAGTCTGCTGTTAGGTCAGAACTGTGGGCTACTTGCTGAACTATTTTATGGTTTACAATCAAAATGGTCTTATTTGACTCACCACATGACAAAAGTCTTAAACTTAGTGAGGGGGAAAGTTCTTAATATCCAGTTTTGGATTCAAGAGATTATAATAGTTAATTTCCCCTTCAAATCAATGGAAAGAATGCTAGTTGAGAATATTCTAAAAATCTAACCTTTAAAATGTTTTCTGCATTCCAGAAATGAACCTGTCCACTCAGGTTTTCTTTGGGTTCTTTTCCAGGTCCCAAACAGAACAACTTAACTGAGTTAAAGAGGCAGAACAGGGAAGGGGTAGGAAGTAAGACAAATAAAGATTGCCCCCCTGTGGCAGCATTAATCCCTGGGTATTGTGGCAATATTGAAAACGAATGGAATCTGCTACCCCCTTGACATGACATGTAATTGTTTGCTTCTCAAATTCTTCTTAAAAGATCCATATTTTACTGGGAAAAAAATTAAGAACAACTAATATGTGTCCCGTATTCACTTAGAAAAAGAGGGCAAATGAGAGTGCCTTAACAACTTCACAGGTTTTTCCAATCATCACAATACTAAAGATAAAGTGACAATTCAATTTTTCAGTTATATGGAAATCTATGGCAAAATGGCAGCCATTATGGCAATGAAGGGATATGTTTTAGACTGTTAGATGATATTTAATGGAATGCAGAAAGCAGTTGGTACATTGTGACCAATGCTGGATCATTAACAGCAGGTCTACCTTTGGGTTATCATTTAAGTTTCATCTGTGACATTGTGATCCTTAGTGAGATCAGATCAAGAGACAGTACAGAGTTTCTCAGGTGGTAAATACAATGCCATTCCAAGGAACACCCATCCCCCTTCCTAGGATGGAATTATGCTGCTGTTACTCAACGTGCAGGGTTCAGTGAGGGAGACACAGACTTACTGGTGTCAACAGGGGTGAGAGCAAGAGCAACAGCAGCTACCCTGTGTTCCCAATGCCTTGCCTATGCTCCCACTTTCTTAGCAATAGAATTCCGTAGTGCATGGGTACATCGTTATAAACAAGGCCTAATGAAGCAGCAGCTTCCACATTTTAACGCAGGTTTACGGCGATACTGTCCTTTGGGATCTGCCCTCCAGTGGAACCTTTTAAGGAAGAAGTGGGCCCAAGCTAAGTTCCACATGCTGGGTGAGCCAGATGACTTCTGTTCCCTGGTCACTTTCTTCAATGGGGCGAATGGGGGCTGCCAGGTTTTTAAAATCATGCTTCATCTTGAAGCACACGGTCACTTCACCCTCCTCACGCTGTGGTGTAACTTTGATGAAAATACCCACTTTGTTGGCCTTTCTGAAGGCTATAATGCTATGGAAAGAAAAAAAAGCAAGTATTAGGTAGATAAAAAAATCAGCCAAACCACTAAGACTTACAGTAAAAGTCTTTCACCTTATTCTTTCCTTCAGCACACACAGAAAACCTATAAACACTTTGTTCTTAACCTACCAAGTATTTTTTTGTTTTGTTTTGAGACACAGTCTCACTCTGTCGCCCAGGCTGGAGTGCAATGACTCCACCTTGGGTCACTGCAACCTCTGTTTCATGGGCTCAAGTAACTCTCCCATCTCAGCCTCCCGAGTAGCTGGGACTACAGGCATGCACCACCACACCTGGCTAGCTTTATATATTAATACGTATATTTTTTGGTGGAGATGGGGTTTCGCCACATTGCCCAGGCTGGTCTCGAACACCAGGGCTCAGGTGATCTGCTTGCCTTGGCCTCCAAAAGTGCTGGGATTACGGGCATAAGCCAACACGTTGGCCATATATTTTTCTATGAGCTTATACTTTTCTGCTTTTCTAACCAACACAGATGGTACACACTATTCCATAACTTGCTTTTTTTTTAACTCTGTTTATCACAAACACCTTTTGACGCTGGTATATACAGATCATCTACAATCTATGTAATGGTTGCACAGTATTCAATTATGTGTTTACCATAATTGGCATATACTGAGGTTGCTGACAACTTTTCTCTATTATAAACAATGGTGCTGCAAACATCCCTTTACATTTACCTCTGTGCAAATGTAATATTTCTATAGAACACAGACTCATACCGTGGAAAGTTATTTATTTATTTATTTTTTTGAGATGGAGTCTCGCTCTGTCACCCAGGCTGGAGTGCAGTGGCGCAATCTTGGCTCACCGCAACCTCCGCCTCCCGGGTTCCAGTGATTCTCCTGCCTCGGCCTCCTGAGTAGCTGGGATTACAGGTGCACACCATCACGCCCAGCTAATTTTTGTAATTTTAGTAGAGATGGGGTTTCACCACATTGGTCAGGCTGGTCTCGAACTCCTGATCTCAGGTGATCCACCCGCCTCGGCCTCCCAAAGAGCTGGGATCACAAGCATAAGCCAATGCACCCGGCCTTATTTTTATTTTTTAGAGACAAGGTTTTGCTCTGTTACCCAGGCTGGAGAGCAGTGGCACGATCATAGTTCATGGTAGCCTTGACCTCCTAAGCTCAAACGATCCTTCTGCCTCGGCCTCCCAAAGTGCTGGGATTATAGGCATGAGCCACCATGCCTGGCCATACTGTGGGAAGTTTTAATAACTCAGTGCTTTAAGGGAAATTTTGGAACACCATAAATCAAGAATGTTTTTGTAAATAACTTATGTAATTAGGAATTTTAGCACAAAAATGTCTCTTCATTGAGGTTTGCATTTCAATTTCCCCTCATTTGTGAATACAGTTTGTGCTTTAATAACTTAGTTTCTGAAAGTAAAAGGGCAATGAAATAAACAGAATTTGTCTACTACCCAAATGACATTCAGTTACTCTAAGAAAGGTTACTGGGATTACATATTTACATATTTATACAGTGTTAGTTTCCAGAAATCTGAAAGTTCTATTAAATCTAATAATGTAAAATATAATTAATTCAGTTTTTAATTACTCTATCATGTAATCAGGCTGAAATCTGATATCTCAGACAATCATTCCAGAAGTATATCTTGGCTTAACAAATTTCTGTACCTAATTAATTTGAGGACCCACATAAAGCAAGGATTTGAGAGAACACATTTTGTACTGTACAACTCAGCACATTTTGTATTACAGTAACTAACCAGACCTTTGATTTGTATGAGTCATGTAAAAAATAATTCAAACAGTTTAAAATGGTAAAAAGAAAAACATCAGTCTTTCTTTTTATCCTTAATTTCCCAGGCAACCACTGATACCTGGGAAGCTTTTCCAAAACAAATTTGGATTTCTGGTCCCTAGCTAGACCTGCTAAAAAAAATCCTCTGGGGTTAGGGTCTGGAATGCTATCGAACAACAAAACAAAACAACACTTGACCTGGTGCTTTCTGAAGTTAACCCACGTTTGGTAATCACTAAACTAATCTCACCTTTGCCTTCACTTTATTTTTCTTTTCTTTTCTTTTTTTTTTTTTTTGAGACGGAGTCTGGCTCTGTTGCCCAGGCTGGAGTGTAGTGGCGTGATCTGAGTTCACTGCAACCCCCGCCCCTAGGGTTCAAGTGATTCTCCCATCTCAGCCTCCCAAGAAGCTGGGATTACAGGCACGTGCCACCACGCCTGGCTAATTTTTGTATTTTTAGTAGAGACAGGATTTCGCCATGTTGGCCAGGCTGGTCTCGAACTCCTGACCTCAAGTGATCTGCCTGCCTCAGCCTCCCAAAGTGCTGGGATTACAGGCATGAACCACCACACCTGGCTTCACTTTATTTTTCTAACCCACCTTGTTATCTCTTCTCTCTAATATCTTGTTGAGAAAGCTTTTGATCATTCTGTCAAAAAACCGTAAATGGGCCAGGCATGGTGGCTCACGCCTGTAATCCCAGCACTTTGGGAGACCAAGTCGGGTGGATCACTTTAGGTCAGGAGTTCAAGACCAGCCTGGGCAACATGGCAAAACCCCATCTCTACTAAAAATACAAAAATTGGCCAGGCGTGGTGGCGCTTGCCTGTAATACAAGCTCCTCAGGAGGCTGAGGCAGGAGAACTGCTTGAACTTGGGAGGTGGAGGTTGCAGTGAGCAGGAGATCACGCCATTGCACTCCAGCCTGGGCGACAGAGACTCCTTCTCTAAAAACAAAACAAAGACTGTGAATGTTCCCTGTGCCAGTTTACTAAGCTATTATTTTTCAGCTCCAAGCGCACCTCTCTCAATTTTGCTTTGTGACACAGGATTCTGCTTGGACTGTATCTGCTGGATCGGCTGGCTCTTTGTCAGGTTCTGTCAGTAGCGGGCTCTAAAGGGAGACTAGAAGTCTGGAGGAGGAAGGGTCTTGCTCTTCCTTTAGAGATTCCTGTTCGCTTGTGGTCCCTGTTCCCTGTGGCCATCACTCCAAAAATGTCTTTTTTTTTTTTTGAGACAGGGTATCACTCTGTTGCCCAGGCTGGAGTGCAGTCACAATCACGGCTGACTGCAGCCTCAGCCTCCAGGGCTCAACTGATTCTCCCACCCTGGTATCCTGAGTAGCTGGGACTACAAGCATGCGCTGCTACATCTGGCTATTTTTAAAATTTTTTTGTAGAGACGGAGTCTTACTCTATTCCTAGGCTGGTTTCAAACTCCTGTGAAGCAATCCTCCTGCCTCAGCCTCCCAAAGTGTTGAGAATACAGGGGTAAGCCACCATGCCCGGCCCAGCAATGCTTCTTTACCCACGAGGAAGTGGCAATAAGCAGTTGAAGTTTTCCAATTCTTGTATAATCATGCCACCCCTCCTTTGCCATCACGAGATGCCAGGACCACGCAAGCAGTGTTCCCCTTCAGCTCACTGGAGGCCTGAGTTTCAGCTACATGGAGCTCTTTGTTTAAGTTCTAAATTTTAATAATTCTAACTATTTCCCTTTGTTCCCTCCACCTGAGGGGTGGTAGCTGGCTCATCAAATAGCTATCTTTGAAATTTTATTCCCATGAAGTAGCATAAAATTGCTACTTCAGTGTTCTTTTTCACTTTTTAAGTTACACAAGTGAACAATTATTTATATTAAATCCTCTGTTCGAATCATTGAAATCATTCAGTCTACAGACTGAATTCTCTGATGGTCACAGTCCCCAGTTACTGGAAGGTTTGGTTCTTTTCAGTTATTAGATATGAGAGAGTAAAATCTATTAATTACTCCAAGGGGGTGGGGGTGGGGAACAAACCCGATGATCAATCTATAGGGACAAAATATTGTATCCTGTCCACAACCATTAAAATCATATAATTAAAAATTTTTTTATTAACATGGGAAAATATATTCAAGTGAAAAAGGCTAAAAAACTGTATTTATAGAATGATCCCAATGAGGTGAGAAATATTTGGAAGGACAAATGCCAAAATGCTAATGGTGTTTATCTCTGGTGGTGGGATAATTTTATTTTCTTCTTCATGGTCTTATATATATTTCCCCAATTTTCTACAATAATTATTTTTAGAAACAGGAAGAAAAAAGTTATTTTAAAAAATCCAGACAAGAAAACTGGATATAAGTGGGCATTCTATTATCAGCCATTTGTTGTATGGGGATCACAAAAAGATCACTCACTCAGGATCGTCCTGAAAGTCTTGAGGTTCTGCCAACTCATCGTACTCTGCTGCTGCATCCTTGCCAGCTAAAACGAGCTCTTTGGGAGGCACCACCACCTGGAGAGCAACACAGAGAGGCCTGCCTGAGAAGGGACCAGTGTGACAGAATATAGCAAAGTACGACATTGATTTAGACAAATGGAAGCACACAGCAAGTTTCAGGAAACATATACTACTTCTATGGAGTTTATAAGAACAAAGGTTTTAAGAGAAAGCTAAGTTAGTACTTACTTCATGGGGTCTGCAATGAGGAACTGGGGAGAACACGGGGGCTTCAATTGTGTCTTTAATGTTTTATTTTATTATTTATTTTTTTGAGATGGAGTCTCACTCTGTCACCCAGGCTAGAGTGCAAATGGCATGATCTTGGCTCACTGCAACCTCTGCCTCCTGGGTTCAAGAGATTCTCCTGCCTCAGCCTCATGAGTAGCTAGGACTACAGGTGCCCACCACCATGCCTGGCTAATGTTTTGCAGTTTTAGTAGAGACAGGGTTTCACCATATTGGCCAAGCTGGTTTCGAACTCCTGCCCTCATGATCCACTTGCCTCGGCCTCCCAAACTGTTGGGATTACAGGCGTGAGCCACCGCGCCTAGCCCTAATGTTTAATTTCTTAAGGGGATGGGGAGAAATGGGTACTTGCCATATTATTCTTCATTTTTTTTGATACATCTGAAACAGTCCATCATTAAGAACAACACAAAGGAGAAACACTGGTTCCAACACAATGTTTTTTGACATGGTACCAGCTGATTCCTAGTACCTGATACATAAACTTACATGAGATACTGGGTGATTATGGTCATGGAAAACAATTAGCATTCTTCAGACTTATGTTGTAATTAGGCCTCAACTTTGCTCTATCAGAGGTTAACAGTTAACAGTGTTGATCAAATTTCTAATTATAGATACAAATGTGGGAAGGGAGGTACAAAGAGAGCTTTATAAAGATATACTGTGCTTATGCATCAGGTACTTATTTCTGTCTGTCTTAACTGGAGCTGCTTATTAGTGTTAATAAAAAAAGGAACGTCAGGGCACAGTGGCTCAGATCTGTAATCCCAGCACTTTGGGAGGCCGAGGAAGGTGGATCACAAGGTCAAGCGATTGAGACCATCCTGGCCAACAGGGTGAAACCCCGTCTCTACTAAAATACAAAAATTAGCCGGGCGTGGTGGCAGGCGCCTGTAATCCCAGCTACTTGGGACGCTGAGGTAGGGGAATCGCTTGAAACTGGGAGGCGGAGAGTGCAGTGAGCCGAGACTGCGCCACTGCACTCCAGCCTGGCGACCGAGTGAGATTCCGTCTCAAAAAAAAAAAGCAACAAGGACCAAATAAGTGAAATAAGTGTTATCTCTCTTTGGAGGTGATGCTAGTAAGTGAAATCATTAAAAAGCAGAAGAAAAAAAAAAGGAGGACAGAAATTCTCTAATATTATTTGAATAAGAACTAAAGATATAGGCATCTTTTTAAACCATTTTTATTATAAATATCATGCTGAATTATGAATTAGTAATAGATGATCTATAGAGAAAGGCTCTTGTTCTAAAATTTCAAGTACTAGAAGTAGCAAAATATAAAGAGAGGCCATATTACATCCATTCAACTCACACTGAGTCAAAATCACCCACTTTAACATTTAGTTATTTTTTTTTTGAGATGGAGTCTCACCTCAGCCGCCCAGGCTGGAGTGCAGTGGCGCGATCTCAGCTCACTGCAATCCCTGTCTCCCGGGTTCAAGCGATTCTCCCATCTCGGCCTCCCCAGTAGCTGAGATTACAGGCACCTGCCATCATGCCCGGCTAATTTTTGTATTTCAGTAGAGATGGGTTTCACCATGTTGGCCAGGCTGGTCTTGAACTCCTGACCTTAGATGATCCGCTCACCTCGGCCTCCCAAAGTGCTAGGATTACAGGCGTGAGCCACCAAGCCCAGACTAGTTAGTGCTATGTTATGTATACTCTTTGTAAGGTAGAGGAATCTAGAGGAGGCACACCAGCTTCTAAATGATTTTAAACGTATCATTTCTAAAAGGAAATGATATTTCACAAGTGTTGAAGAATGAATGTATGAGACTGAGAGACTGAAGGGGCATGTATGTTAGGGGAGTCAGGATAGGAAGGAGGCATGCTAAGTAAAATGAATAGCATACACAATTCTCCACTGTCAAAGTTTATAACCCATTGGATCTGTCTGGATCACAACCACTAATATGTACGATTCAGGGAATGCTAAATTTGAGGATCTGAAGGAAGACCACACTGGAAGAACAGAGAGAAGTAATGTCATTAAGGAGCTCTTATGCTATGCCAAAAATCTGGACTTCATCTCAGTCAAGAGCAATGCTGAATGACCAGCATGCAGAGAGTTAGATTTTAGAAGTATCGCCCTGGTGGCAAGAGAGAAGAAATGGGTTGAAATAGAGGTGGTGGTATAAAAATAGCAAGGTCATTTAGGAAGTTATTGTCACTGTCCAGGTAAGAAACGATGAGACCTTCAAATAGGGCAGTGTGTTTCAGGATAAAGTAAAAAAATTTAGGAGGTGGAATCAAAAGAACTTGCTGACTAGATGTGGAAAGGAGAGAGTGTGGAGTCTTTTAAGCCAGGTCAAATGAGGACACTCCAGGGAAAGTGCGGGTCAGTCAGGCTGAGGCAAAATGCTCCTACCTTAGCAGTGCTGTTGATATCATCAGGGTCCCCCTCCTCACACTCCAAGAGAGTCACATGGGTGAGGTTCTCAACTGGATTCGTAAGAGTCAGGAGGACCTGGCTCTCCTGGGGAATAGGAAACACATCTCTCAGACATTCGCCACTTTCTTAGCTGCTATACTGAATATTTCGCAAAATTACCATCCCCGCCATTACTCCTGGGCAATGACGCCCTACTTATACCTCTACATCACTGTATTCTCTACGTGCTTACTGATCCCTGTTCTATTATCTATATGTTAGACCAAATACTCTCTGGAGTTGCTATTTCACTGAGGAAATGGGACAGATTCCACTGAAAGGGCCAGTTACTAGATCCAGAAATTCTGAGGAATGTTCATTATCTAAGTGAAGTTAAAACTCTTGTCTCACCCAGGCTGCCACTTAAGGACTGAAAAGGAGGCCCTCATAAATCAAATATGGGAGCCACAGGCCAGTCAGATGCATGAACAGAGCAAAAATGGCACACCAAGACTACAAAAACTTTTTAAAATTTTTATTATTTATTTATTTATTTTCGAGACAAGGTCTCACTCTGTTGCCCAGGCTGGAGTGCAGTGGCATGATCATGGCTCACTGCAGCCTCAACCTCCTGGGCTCAGGTGATCCTCCCATCTCAGCCTCCTGAGTAGCTGGGACCACAGGTGTGCACCACCACACCTGGCAAATTTTTTGTATTTTTTGTAGAGATAGGGTTTCCCCATGTTGCCCAGGCTGGTCTTGACCTCCTGGACCCAAGCAATCTACTTATCTTGGCCTCCCAAAGTGCTGGGATTACAGGTATGAGCCACCGTGCCCGACCTTATAAAAACTTTTTAAGACTTCTTGAACTGTGATAATTTGTCCTTGTTTGGTACTCTCTCTAGATAAGCAAAACAAATCTTTCAAATGAAGGCCCATGTAATAAATATTTGTGTTTTCAGGAGCAGCATGAAAGAAAAGAGTTAAAGAGTTTGCTGCAGAATATTCTACAATTCACTGGGTGTGTGTGTGGAAGGAAGGGGAGTAGATGAGGACTCCAAGGAAGAGAAGGGCTGTGGTATATAAATCTAACTGAATCCTAGTACCTGAAACATAACAAACAGGAGATCGAAGAGAATCTCTAGGCTGGAGAAGAACAAAAGATGCCTGTGGGATCCAACATTCTCTCCTTTCTTTTCCCCACCTATAATTTCACCTTAACATAATGTGCACCCTGCTCCTTCTCCCTACTTTTCATCAAAGATGCTGTTGTCAAGAATCTCAGTGTCAACAAATTTAGTCTTTATTATCCCAAACTGTCTTCTTTTCTATCCCTTGCTCACTGGATCCTGTGCCAAATACACACACAGCCACCCACATACACATATACACACATCATTGATCAATCCTTTTTCTTCCTGTTAATGAGCAAGGTACTAACCTTCATGTAGCGAAGGTTGGGAATTGACATGATTCTCACTTCTGGAATATAATTGCTGTGCATAAATAAAAAAATGCATTAATGTTCATTGGAGTCTCTTAAAATTATTATTTTTTAAAGCTAGTGCAGTACATAAAGGATTTCATGTTAATTAGAATATATCAGAAAAAAAATAATTTTAATGAACCATATCATCACAGTAAGAACTTAAGAAAAGACATAAGACCAAACTGGTATGAGTTCTTTCTGAAATCTTACGTATATTTCTAGTTGAAACTGCCCAGGCCCCAGATTAGCATTTACATATCAAGATATTGCTTTGTAATGACTAAGGCAAGATATTTATCTCCTTGTGCCTTGGTTTTCCCAATTCTAAAATGAGGAAAATAATGGTATCTTTCCCTTGAGGTTATTGTGAAGAATACATGCAAGAATGCTTTGAAAAGTGCTTGGAACAAAGCTCACATAAATGTTCATTATTGTGCATACATTAACATAATATGAAATCTACTGCAGAAACACTAAAAGTGGGGGAGAAAAGTATATCTTAGAATCAGATATTTAAACTTTAAACGAGCTATTTTTCATGGTGACCAGCAGGATTACCTGAGTAACTTAACAGGAATTTAAGAAACTTTTGTCTTCCTGAATCTCAAAAACACACACACACACACACACAAAAGCAACAACAATAAAAACAAATTTAAAGACCCCACTTCTAAGAATTTGAATTCAGTAGGTCTGAGGTTTGATACCAGAGCTCTGTATTCTTTTTTTTTTGAGACAGGGTCTTGCTGTCACCCAGGCTGGAGTGTAACGGCACAATCATGACTCACTGAAGCCTCGACCCCCCAGGCTCAAGTGACATTCCCACCTCAGCCTCCCAAGTAGCTGGGAGTACAGGTGTGTGCCACCATGCTCAGCTAATTTTTGATTTTTTGTACAGATGAGGACTCACTGTGTTGCCCAGGCTGGGCTTGAACTCCTAAGGCTCAAGCGATCCTCCTGCCTTGGCCTCCCCAAATGTTGAGATTACAGGCATGAGCCAAACACCTGGCCTCAGAGCATCTGTATTAAGATAGCCAGGCAATTCTAAAATGATGTCAGAAAAAAATCACTTTTTCTCAAAGCAAGCTTAAGAAACTGATGCTAAGCACAGGCTGCCATTCAGGGTTTCTGTAATGAGTATAATTCTTAAGAAAGGAGTTCATCCCAGACTTCACAAGTGTCATTTCTGTAGGTCTCTAACCAATCATGTATTAAGTTAGGAAAATGAACATATTTTATGGTGAGTTACAAGGCATTTGCAAACATAATTACTCATTTGATTCTTTTCAAGAATCCCAAGAGGAAGACATTATTCCCATTTCAGAGACGAGGGAAGTATGTTTAGACAAAAACAGTAAGTGACAGACCCTCTTCCTGGCCCTCCTAGCTCCTCCTAACTCACTAGACATGCACTTCCCAACCTTTTTGTTTCCTAATACTTATTTTTAATTGCTGCATAATATTCTACAGTACAAGTTATCTCAATTTAACCAACTATTTCCTTGTTAATGGTTAATCAGTTTGACACCGATTAACTTTTGGTTAAACTGTTTGCAGCTTTTCGCCATTAATATATTCTAAAACACACCTTTGGAAATGCATCTTTATATATTGGTGATTTTGTTTCTACAGAATATATCCCTGAAACAGTACTGTTGGGTTAAAAGGTCTATGTAATTTGTTTTGATATTTCCAGACCACTCTCCAAAAAGACTAGCAATTCAAGATCCCACCAACAATGTGTGCAAGTATGTGTTTACCCACATTCTCATGAGCACTAGATGCTAATTACCTTTTAAAACTTTTCCTATCAAATCTTAGTTTCTTTCCATATACAGTGTATCTTCTGGCCATTTGAAATTCCTTTTCCATAAGCTACCTGTTCAAATCCCTTGTTCCACATTCCACTTTACTGCCTCCCTCTATTTTTATCTTTTCAATTTCTGGGAATTCTCTATGCCTTGGATATTAAACTTTTGTTTGTCACGACTGCCAAATATTCTTTCTTGCTTTACTATTTGTCTCAGGACTTTGTTGCTAATTTTGTCTTAAAAATTTTTTTTTTTTCCTTAGAGAGAGAGTCCTGCTCCACTGTCTAGGCTGGAGTGCTGTGGGACAATCATAGCTTACTGCAGCCTTGACTTCCTGGGCTCAAGAGGTCCTCTCACCTCAGCCTCCCAAGTAGCTAGGACTACAGGTGCATGCCACTACACCTGGCCAATTTAAAAAATTTTTTGTAGAGATGGGGTCTTACTATGTTGTCCAGGCTGGTCTTCAACTCATGGGCTCAAGTGATCCTCCTGACTCAGGCTTCCGAAGTGCTGGGATCACAAGTGTGAGCCACTGCACCTGGCTTTAATTTCATCTTTTATAACCACTATTTCTTTTTGCTAAGGTCAAAGGTGTTTCTTTTCTTTTAATGGCTTCTGGGTTTCCTGTCTTGCTAAAAAAGGGCTCTCTTACTCCAAAGCTAGACAATACTTTCCTAATTTGTGAAAATATTTTTGTTTGCCAGGTAATTTAAAAAATTTATGTATTAGAAAAGTATGATGAGATATGAACAGTTTACATTTAATTAGATGAACACTGGGTAAGTTTTAAGTGGCAGTATTTGTCTCTAATTAGGACCATTCAGATAGCCTGATAGGTAGTTTTTATACACAAAATTCTCTTCTACTCACAAGTCCCAGAGAGTTAACACTAACTTAATCACTTTCATTCCAGTCAACGAAGTGTTATAACACAGGTAAGTAAAATGAACACTGTTACAGGGATACTCTTCAATCAGCTATACTTCATTATTTTTTAATGTTTTTTGAAGGATTATTCCCAAACTCAGATACTTTATAATTTGTAATGATGACTAGTGACTTTCCACCAAATAATCAACATACCTTGTTGCTCCAGATCATACTGGGACACTGTGTCCCTGATCCCAATACCCCTGAATCTATTTATCTTAAACTTCATGGCATGTAACTAAATTAAAAACCTAAACAGGAACAGAATGTCAAGATTATTTTGATGTATTTTTTTTTTTTTTTTAGGCCAAGAGTAAACACACTTCATACTGGGGAAGAAGAATAAACCAAAATAACTCAAAACAGTAACTGAAAACACCAATCCCAAAATACTTACACAGCGACCAGCTGGATTTTGAATTTGATTGACGTTGGGTTAAATTCTGGCTTGCTCAAATTATGTTCACATTTCTAAAAAGAAAACAAATATAACACGTATCAGAAGACAACAACACACTTTGTTGATCCATAGAGCTGCTAAATTCAGAAGGACAGCATTTACGAGAATTTTGTTTTGTTTTGTTCTGCTATAAGACCATATGTTTTTGAATAGTGTATAGCAGCCAAAGTTTATAAAAGATGTTCGCACTTCCTGATATGTGCAACCCCACTATCCAATATTATTATACCTCTGTGGTACTTAAAAACTACTAAAATAACACATACTGAGTACGTACTATATTTGCTAAACAACGCGCTCACTGGTTTAACTGGATTTAAATATCACATCAACTTTATGAGCTAGGTATAGGTATTACATTAAGGTTGCCATATTATAGATGATCAAAATGGTATACAGGAAGGGTAAGTAAGCTGTCCAACTTCACAGAGCCAATAAAAATGGACACTGGGATTTAAATCTAGGTAGTAAAATTCCAGATCCTATGCTTTAAAGTACAGTAACAATGATTACTTTTGAGATAGGGTATCACTCTGTTACCCAGGCTGGAGTGCAGTGGCACAATCAAAGCTCACTACAGCCTCCAACTCCTGGGCTCAAGTAATCTTCCTGCCTTGGCCTCCCAAAGTGCTGGGATTACAGGCATGAGCCACTGCACTAGGACAGTAATAATTATTTACTACTTTCTTAAATACATACTACATATACCTGGTTAAAAATTTTTTTAACAGAACAAAAAAAGGGTCCAGTGTAAAGATTACCCATTATCTGTCTGTCCCCTTGTTTTCTCCAGATAGCCTATGCACATAAAAGTACAAGCATACATCACCTTGCTTTTTTCACAATAACACAAAAGGGAACATTTTATATTTATTCTCTTGCTTTTTTCATTTATTCTATCTTGGAATTAATTCCATTTCAGTACACATAGAGAGGCCTCTGTGTCCCACTGTAACAATTTCTATAACTTACATAAGATAGAAATTGATGGACATTCAGGATGTTTCCATTATTTTGCTACTGTAAGTAATGCAGCAATGAGTGTTCTTGTACATGAATCATTTCCTAAGTGTCTAAGTATCTGTAAGACAATTTCCTAAGAGTAGATCAAAGGGTGTATGCATTTGCTATTTTAATGGATACTGAAATATAACTGACTAATCTGATGATTATGAAATGATATTCCACTGCAGTTAATTTTTTTTAATTTTTCATTTTCTCATTGCAGTTTTAATGTACATTTCCCTGATTAGTGTATAAATTTGAATATCTTTCATATTCATTGGCTACTGGGATTTCCTCTGCCGTACTTGAATGTTAGGATCTACTGGTTATTTTTATTTCCTTGCTGATTTGCTGATATTAACAATAGATTTTAATCTCTTGTTAATAATATACCTTGCAAACTACTTTTCTCAGTCTGTGGCTTATCTTTTCATTTCTTTATGGGCTTTCTTTGGCATGAGGGTACAAGTTTTACTTTTAATGAAGTAAAATATGTAACTTTACATTACAGTTTGTGCTTATTTGTATTACTTATGAAACATTCCCCTACCCAGAAGTCATGAAGGTATTCTCCTCTATTTCCTTCTAGAAGTTTGGCTCTTCAGATTTCCAATGTTCCTGAAATTAACTTCTATGTAGGGTGAGGTAGCAACCCAATTTTATTTTCTTCCATATAATCACTTGACCTAGCAAAATGTACTTGCCTATTCTTTCCCCAATAATCTACAATGCCATATTTAGTATATAACAAATTTTCTCATATGCATGGGTCTACGTCTGCATACATATAGACACACTTTTTTTTGTTTATATGTACATTTGTACTTTCCCTCCTTTTTTATACAGAAAAAGTGCATACCTACCATACACTTTGCTTTTTGCATTTAAAAATGTATCCCAGGATGGGCGCAGTGGCTCACGCCTGTAATCCCAGCACTTTGGGAGGCTGAGGCGGGCGGACCACGAGGTCAGGAGATTGAGACCATCCTGGCTAACACGGTGAAACCCCATCTCTACTAAAAGTACAAAAAAATTAGCCAGGCGTAGTGGCGGGCACCTGTAGTCCCAGCTACACGGGAGGCTGAGGCAGGAGAATGGCGTGAACCTGGGAGGTGGAGCTTGCAGTGAGCCGAGATCACGCCACTGCACTCCAGCACGAGCAACAGAGTGAGACTCCGTCTCAAAAAAAAAAAAAAAAAAAAAAAAAAAAAAAAGTATCCCATATTAACACATTCTTTTAAATAAATTTGTAGTACTCATTGTGTGGATATACTATAATCTCTGCATATTTTGGTTTGTATTTGTGGAGGTGCAAGGTAGATTCCTAAAAGTGAAGTTGATGAGACAAAAGGTAACTTTACTTTTGGTAGGTATTACTATATTAATGGTGCATTATATAACCATATTTATATAAATTTATATCAATTTAATTTATATATAACTATTTCTATTACTAATCTTTTTTAAGAAATCAACTTCTGATTCTGTTGCCCTTTTGTATTTTGGTTTCTTAATTTACTGTATTTTATATTAATTTATTGTATTTTATTTTGGTTTCTTAATTTATTAACACCTGTTCTCTTTGGACTTTGCTGTTTTTTTTCTAACTTCTTGAAATGGATGCTGACATCGCTAATCTTTTAATATTTCTTCTTTTCTAATATATACTGTATAGCTAAGCACAGCCTTAGTTGTATCCTGCAAGTTTTGCTATAAAGAAATTACTGATTCCTAACTTAACTACGTTGTGATCAAATAATATACTTTAATAATTTCATCTTCCAGCTGACAGCCTCAGCAAGAGAAAGCATAGGGACTCCAATGGCGGCAGCAGCATGTGCAAAGAAACAATCATGAAAGTTGGTAGACAATATTGGATGGGTGCCCCAGGTCTCTCCAAGCTGGCTATTTATTATATTTTGTTATTTAAAACAAACCTATATTTATTTATTTTTTGAGACAAGTTTTGCTCTTGTTGCCCAGGCTGGAGTACAATGGCGCAATCTTGGCTCACTGCAACCTCCGCCTCCTGGGTTCAACCAATTCTCCTGCCTCAGCCTCCCAACAAACCTATATTTTAAGCAGAATTAAAAAAAAATAAGCTAGTATAAGGCTATATGACTTTTGATCAAACCAACGAGATGCAGGGCTTCTAAATATAAGGGATCATCTGAAATGAATGTTGTTTGAAATAACTGTCTAATTTTGAGAGTTCCAGTATTTATGTGAAAATTTAACAATTTTTAAAGAAGTCCTTGGAAATTGGTATTGACAGTAAATCTCCTTAAAATAGAATTTTAAAGCTTTCAACACACTGGAACTCTCCCCGGCTTTGGACCAACCCCACAACTGAGCGGAGCCACCTCCTCGAGACATGCATTGCTCTGCTGCTGGATACTCTAACAGCTTGAACAAGGGAGCTCACTTAAGAAGAGATATTGTGTAGTTTAAAACACATTAGTTTGTATAAAATAACTTCTCATAAATTTCTCATAAATTAAAGCTGCAGTACAATTCACTTAGTGGTTAGGCCAATCCTCCCCGCCATTATCCTTGCTTTGCTATAAATCACCATTAAAAACCATTATAATGTTTTCAATAGTATCAGCTGGCACTTAAATATTTTTGGAGTGAAAATTATTCCTAAAGTTATACATGACTCCCACAAAAATACAGTTTTATCATATTAAAGAGACCTGTACTGATTTGCCAAAATTCCACAACTTAGCAAAGGTATTACCTTCCTTGGATATGTACTTTGTGATATAGTGTGCTGTACTGTGAGCTGGTTATGTTCACTGAAAAAATAGTCATTACCCAAGTTTTGCAGCACTCTAAACTTAAGCAGAAGAACAGCTGTTCACATCTTACAAATGCCATGTGTCAAAATCATGGTTTTGTAATTGCTAAGGTACGGTATGTCAGGTTATTTGAAAACAATTACTTTTTGAAGTAATTGTGACCACAAAGCATCATTTTTACATGAAAAGTTGTCTGTCATTTGAAATTATGCAAATGATGTCTTGACCTGAAGCACAAACCCCAGGTACTTAATGTTTTTAATAATATGGTGCCACTGCAGGGGTTAGGGGCGGTGGGGAAGAACAAGGATAATGGCGGGGAGGATTGGCCTAACTAACCACTAAGTGAATTGTACTGCAGCTTTGATTTATGAGACATCCTTATCTGGGATATTTGAGGGCAGCTGCAAACTAAAAACAATCCAGTAAATTGTTTATATTTTGTATCAGGCAATTATCAACTGCTAAATAATAGCTTTCATATTTGCAACTGTTGCATACAGAGTACTTTTGCTAAATGGTTATTAGCTCTTGCCTTTAATTTTACAGTGCTTAATGTGATAAACTTCCAGTCATGTTTCCTATAAAAGAGACCATTTAATATATGTATATAAACCACAGTAATAGTATAACATACTATTTTAAAATTATTTTTTTCTACTTAAAATATTTAATTTTAGGCTTCTTAGGACATTTCTAAAGCAGATTAAACCCAATAAGCTTCCTGATGATTTTTTTGTAATTGGAGATAGTTTTTTCAACTGAAATAACATTTCAGCTAAATAAAGCATTTTAAAATATTGATATTTGATAAAAAATTGCCTTGTATAATTTCTGTAAATTACATTTGTTCTGAAAAAGGTATAATGCCCTAATGTTAAAAGATTTTAAACAAATCCTTATCCTTTGATTTTTAAAACTCTGATCTAATGATAAAATTCTATAAATTTTCATTTTCCAGTGCAGTTAGGTAGCAAAATAGCTGGTAATTCATAACTTTTACCTATTAAAATATAAACACACAACAAGCAAATGTATTTAAGAGTACTAAATGGAAATAAAGTGTTCAAAAGAGAAAGTCTTGTGTTATTGAGCATCTTAGCCTATTTATTATTATAAAGTATAAATGTGACAAATCTTTTCTTGTTAATAAAAACTTTCTTTTAACTGAAAAAGAATTTCATCTTCTGAAAAATGTTCAGACTTACTTTATAATAACCCAGTATATAATCAACCTTTATAAGTGTTCTGCGTGTACTTGAAAAGAATGCATATATTCTGCAGACATTGGGTACAGTGGTCTATATATGCCCATTTGGTCCAGTTTGCTAGATAAATTGTCCAAATGTTCTATATTCTTACTGATTTCATCTATTTGTTCTCTCGGTTACTGAGAGAAGTATGTCAAAATTTCCCAAAATGATTTGTCCATTTATATAATTTTCTTAAACGTCGCTTTATATATTTTGAGTCTATTATTCAGTGCACATGACTTTAGACGGTTATATCTTCTTTGTAAATTGAATCTTTTTTTTAAACAAATTATCCCTCTTTTAAACAAATTAGTGTTTGTCCAATATTTTTCCCACTTCTCTCTACTTTCAACTTTTCTGAGTTCTCATGTTTGTGCTTCTTGTAATAAGCATATAGATGGATCACTGCAATTTGCTTTATTATTTAGACTGACAATGTTTGTCTTTTAATGGAAGCATTTAGTTCATTGGTATTTAATGTAAATACTGATACATCTGGATTTTAATCTACTATCTTACCACATGCAATCTTTTTTTTTTTTTTTTAACAGACAGGGTCTTGCTTCGTCACCCAGGCTGGAGTGCAGTGGTGTGATTACTGCTCACAGCAGCCTCAACTTCCTGGGCTCAAGCAATTCTCCTGCCTCAGCCTCCTGACTTGCTGGGACTACAAGTGTGTGAACCACCACACTGGCCTTTTTTTTTTTTTTTTTTTTTTTTTTTTTTTTGGTAGAGACAGGGTCTCACTATGTTGCCTAGGCTGATCTCAAACTCCTGGGCTCAAGTGATCTTCCTGCCTTGGCCTCTCAAAGTGTTGTGATTACAGGCATGAGCCCAGGCTTTCTATTTGAACTACCAATTCAATGTTCCTTTGCCCCTTCTTTTTCTTTCTTTTTATAAAGGTTTTTCATTATAGAAATTTTCTAACGTGTACAAAAATATAGAATGGTATTACAAATCTCTAGGTACCCATCACCCAACTTCAACAATTATCAACTTCGGAATATATATGCAGGACTTGAATCTATGCTCTCAGGTTAAACAAACAAAAAGAATCAGCAACTTGTTATCAAAAATCAGCAACAATGGCCAATCTTGTTTCATTTATAGTCTTACCCATTCCTCATCCCTCATTATTTTGCAACAAATATCAGAGACCAAGTCACTTCCTCCAAAAATATTTCTGTATGTATCTCCAAAAGATAAAGACATTAAAAAACAAACAAACAAAGTACTATCATTATTCCTAAAAAAGAAAAAATACTTTTTTTTTTTTTTTTTTTTTTAAGAGACAGGGTCTTACTGTGTTGCCTAGGCTGGAGTGCAGTCGCTATTCACAGGCACCATCATCACACACTACAGTCTCAAACTCCTCAGGCTCAAGGGATTCTCCTGCCTGAGCTTCCAGAGTAGCTGGGACTACAAGTGCATGTCACTGTGCCCTGCCCAACAGTTTTTTAATAGCATCGAAAATGCTACCAGTGTTTAAATTTTCTCAAAGATTTCACAAATTTTTCTTTCCTTCTTTCCTCTTTCCCTTCTTCCCTCCTCCCCTGGGCCCTTTCTTTCTGTTTTGTTTGAATCTGAATCTACGTAAAATCTATACATTGTGTTTGGTAAACTTTTAAGTCTCTTCTAATCTAGAGAATGATTAAGTAACATTAGCCACTAGCGACATGTGGTTATTTAAATGAAATTAAAGACTGACTCAGTACCTCAGCTGCACTATCACATTTCATGTGCTCAAGAGCCACATGTGCCTAGTGGCTATCATGCAGGACTGTACAGACACAGAACACTTCCATCACCATAGAAAGTTCTGTTGGGTAGTACTCCTCTAAAAGGTTTCTTTTCCATTTTGTTTTTACAATTTATTTATTGAAGAAACTCTGTCATTTGTTCTGTAGATTACCAGAGCCTGGATTTTGCTGATTTTTCTTGCTTTCTTTTAAATTGATTATTTTTTATTGGTCCTCCCTGAGCCTGAACACTAGCCTAAAAGTTACATACTCTTTCACTATCCTTTTAGGGGTTAACCCTATGTACTTAACCTTCAGATACTTCATTTTCTACATCTGTAAAACAGGTTTAACAGTAGTACCTACCTCACAGAGTTTTAAGAGTTGTTTATATTGAAAGCATTTAAAATAGTGCCTGGCAATTAGTATGTTCTCTACAAGTATTTTCTGTATTTACTACATTCCAAAGGTTTTGACATTGGTTAGACACCAGCCACATTTATTTTTGCTTTCCTCTTGTACAAATGGTCAGTCTACAGAATGGAATACTTACACGGCAGCGCAGGGACCGTTTGATCAGAAGATGTTTGTGGCGAGGATAGAGCTGTGAAGCACAGACTGGCTGGAAGTCAGGCTGTAACAGACGCTGCTGAAGGGTGGTTACTAGAAAGAAAGGCAGAAAACAGGCTTAGTTTACAGTGACTTTCAAAATCAGACTTTTATGTACCAGTAATTACACGAAGCATTACTGCCTTTACGAACAGTGTTGTTCATAAAAATGAAAATATAGAAAGTTGACATTTTAGATTTCAAACAATTACCTCTATTACAGCTGTTTTATTTTCTACATATTGTTTTACTATTAACAACTATTCCATTAAAAATCTCAAATCACTAGGTACATAAATAACAAAAACAGAATTAGATGTAGACTAGAAACAAAGTAGAAAAACACAGAAAATTACCCTCTGTTAAATTTACTGGTCTTGTATAATAGTCTTCAGGTAGAGGTTCCACTTCATCCACAGCCTGAGCTGGCTCAATCTTTATCTCTTTCTGGTCCTCTCCTTCTTTAAGGCTGAAAGATTAAAAAAACAAAACAAAACAAAACAAAACAAAAGAGTAATTTCTCAAGGATCCACCTGATTATCCTCAGTCTATGATATCAATAATTGAAGTATTCCTCTATCATAGAATATCTGTATAGCGTAGGTCTTTTCTAAGTATGAGAATCTTCTTTTCCACTGACAACTGTGTGTGTGTGTGTTTTAATCTCATTTATTTGATATTCATTTTGATACCTGCTGTTCTCCTCAAAGTCATTTCATGTCTAAACTTACGAAAGTCCGGCAAGGGTACTGATGGATGCACCAGCTCGTGGTCGCTGAAGCCTGGTTCCAAGACCATATTTGTCCTAAACAAAGTTCAGAAATTCCTATTAGAAAGTCCACTTTTACACACCCTATTTATCAAAAGAAAGAATTTTGGGTAGGATAGCATGAGAAGCTCAGGGAAATAAGCAAAAAAAAAAGCTAATCTAAAGGCTTCTTTTAAAGAAAGCAACTTGTAGCCCCACATCATTATTCTATTCTTAAAATAATAGCACTAAACATGGAGATTGAAACTACATTAATACAGTAAAAATGAACCAAATGTGAGCTTCTGCTAGTAATCTAAAAGTATCTAAGCTACAGCTCAGGCAAGAACTATGTGGAGTGTCTAAGATACACAACAGACGTCTTCCTGGAACACCAGTGGTCATCTGCTAACTTCTTCAGGGTCAGCAAGAATCATAAAGGAGAACTTACCACTACATGAATAGTATGTTGCTGTAGAGCCCCAAAATAGCAGCAGGTTGCAACAGAGACAAAAAATGCAGGATAAGATAGAAGCAAACGCATATAGCAGGCAGGTTATATGGGAAAATTGGAAGAATAATTCATTTAATTCAAATTCCACCTCTAAATATAACATACATTGGTGCATATGCTGACTATACCACTGGACTATTCAGAAAAATTCACTTCTTTTTGCAAATGTAGGTGCTTTGCAAGTGTTAATGTTTTTAAATTCTAATCTAGATTTTTTTTGAGACAGTCTCACTCCGTCATCCAGGCTGGAGTGCAGTGGTGCTATCTTGGCTCACTGCAACCTCCGCCTCCTGGGTTCAAGTGATTCTCATGCCTCAGCCTCCCAAGTAGCTGAGATTATAGGCGTGCGCCACCATGCCCAGCTAATTTTTTGTATTTTTAGTAGAGACAGGGTTTCGCCATGTTGGCCAGACTGGTCTTGAAATCCTGACCTCAAGTGATCCCCCCGCCTCAGCCTCCCAAAGTGCTGGGATTACAGGCGTTAGCCACTGCACCCAGCTTAATCCAGATATTTTTATATGGACTTTACCAACCCTCAGGGTTTCAATGACTTCACTAATTTTCATGTGGATGCAGTATGACAAGTTGCTTAACTAGGTCTCATTTCCTCAAGTGTAAAATGGGGATATGATACTCCACAGGATTTTTGTGAGGATTAAGTAAAGTAATACATGTAAAGTGTTTATTTAGCACAGAGCTTGACACATCATTGCCATTCAATAAATGTTATTTATTGAATGTCAATCTGCTGGGCCCCAAGCAAGCACACAGAAAACAAACTGTACTATGACAGCAAATAAAACTCGGGGTAAAATAACAAAAATTCCAAATCCTAATTTCTTTCTTCTTACTAGCAGTACATAAACTGGTAGAGAATGACTCTCATAAATAATTCTTATCAAAAATTCTACTTGCATATATTACTATTTAACCACACAAGTGCACTATGTAAAAAGTCAGTGTTTTTCATCTTGGAGAAACAGGGGAGGATGTTAAAAAAATTATAACTAAAGCCGAGAAACCACTACTGCCAGGATGTCAAAGGTGGGCTACAGGGGTAATATGACTGAAATCTACCATTTGCCCACCTCCTTCTTCTCAGACTTTCTGTAATACACAAAAGCTGTACGTAGAGCTCTGCAGTGCCTACAAAATTAACAGCCTTTCTGGGGAAATAATCAGAAGATAGAGGGGAGTGATGGAGAAAGAAACACAAATGTCCTCAAAACACAAATAACTCAAACAGAACTAATGATATAGCAAAAGCCTAACTATTGGACTTAAACGTCTATAATTTGAAGAATCCCTCTCTCTGCTATCCACCATTCAGGAATCTAGGACAATGGCCATTTTCTGAAATGATCACTGTTCTTGGGCCTTAGAGGTCTTGCAAATCATTTTAGTACCAAATTCTCACCGAAAAAGCCAGAGGCATATAGTTTCTACGTCGTGCCAGTTTCTTGCGATCTCGCTCAACCTTCTCTTTCTGAGCAAGCTGCTGGTAATATTCAATCAATTTGTTCATCTGTAAGAAAATCACAGACTCAATACACAAAAAAGCTAACAGAAAACATATCAAATTAATCAACTACACTGACTAGACACATAATGAATAGAGAAGACAAATTATTAAGATGGGCAAGTTTGCCCTTTTTCTTCTAAGAGAATTTTTCTTTGTTATGTGATGTTTTCCGAAGTGAAATGGAAAACTGAAGTTCAAGGATGGGAAGAAATGGGCAATGAAGAGGCTTGGAAATTTCTTGCTCTCTAACTTCATTACTTATTTCCCCTCACAACTGCTATTATTTTTTTTCTGCACGGTCACAGGACCATTTATTTCTAAGAACATGGCATTTTATAATGTATTTTATTCCCCAACTCCATCACACTTTTTAATTTTTAAAATACATTTTAATTATAAAAGCAATACATATTAATCATAAAAAGTTCAAACCAGGCCGGGCACAGTGGCTCACGCCTACAATTCCAGTGCTTTGGGAGGCTGAAGTGGGTAGATCACTTGGGGCCAGGAGTTCAAAACCAGCCTGGACAATAGAGTGAGACCTTGTCTCTATAAAAAAATGCAAAAATTAGCTGGGCATGGTGGTGTATGCCTATAGTCCCAGCTACTCAAGAGGATGAGGTGGCAAAAAAAAAAATGGCGGATAGGAGGCAGGACTAACTTGCAGCATCCCCCTCAGACAGACAGAACAACATGTGGAGACTCACATTGTGAATTTTTACTCCAAGAACTACTGCAGGAACATACTAGGAAAACTGAAAGAATTCACAGACCCTTTGAAAGAAGTGGCTTGTTGCTGCAAAATCCATGAGACAGCAGAAAATGTGTGAGTGCCCACGTGTGAGAGGGGGAAAATCCACCTTCAAACACACATCCTCACTGGAGAACCTAAAAATCCAGATCATGGGATAAAAATTTAACCTTACCTAGTGCTGAAACAAAATTTAGAGAGCTGAGTGAAATATAAAAATAGAAGAAGCAACAGCGGGAAGAGCCCTGTAGGCACTCCTGGTTCCCAGTGAAGCCCAGGGAAGTCATTTCTGACTTTAATCTCACAGGGGTCCTTGGGGAGTGCTGCCAGTGGAACTGAGGAAGGACCACTTGGAGACAAACTTCCAGGTGAACTTTGTAATAACTTTGACGGAGAGCAAATTTTCCTGGGCACAATCAAGATGGGGAAGGCGTAAAGGTGAAGTACAGATATGTGCACATAAGCCACAGCAGTCGGGAAGGGGTGGAGTCCAAAAGGCTAGCTTGCTTTTTCAGCAGGTAGGCTTGTAGCCTGGGCCAAGATCTTGGCCCTGCAAACCCCATGCTGTTGGTGGGGCATGGTGGGAGTGAGACTGGCCTTGCTGGCTGCATGGGAGCTGGGTGAAGCCTGTCACTGCTGGCTTTCCCCTACTTTCCTGGCCACCAGTATGACACGGCAGAGGCAGCCATAATCCCCCTGGGAACATAACTCCACTGGCCTGAGAACCACACAACTATCCTCCACAGCAGCTGCAGCAAACCCTGCCCAAGGAGATTCTGAGCTCAGATATGCCCCCACCTGATGGTCTTTCTCTACCTGCTCTGGTAGCCCAAGACAAAAGACTGTAAACTCTTGGGAGCTTTATGGCCCCACTGATCACCTGAGAAACCCAAATACATATCCAGGCAACCTTAGGGCAAGCTTGTATCCCCACCACACTACTGCAGCTGATGCTTTCTTGAAAGCGCCACCTCCTGGCTGGAGGCCAACCAACTCAAGCCATTATAGCAACTCATAAAAGAACAACCCTGCCTGCCCTCAAAAGGAGAAAACAACAGCTAATTCCACCAACTGTAACATCCTGGCTAACCAGAGGTCCTGAGTCTGTCCACGTGACAATTCACTGCTAGCACAACCAGCATTAAAGAAAACTAGCATACGAAACCAAACTACAACCAAGGACCCTCACAGAGTCCACTTCACTCCCCTGCTATCTCCACCAGAGCAGGTGCTGGTATCCACAACTGAGAGACCTGAAGACGGACTGCATCACTGGACTCTTTGCAGACACTCCCCAGTACCAGCTCGGAGACTGATAGCTCTGGCCGGGTGCCTAGACCCAGAGCAGCAATAACAATAATTGCAGTCCAGCTCTCAGGAAGCCACAGGGGGAGAGCACCACATCAAGGAACAAAGTCGTGGGACAAAATAATCTGAACAGTAGCCCTCAAGCCCCAGATCTTTCCTCTGACATAGCCTACCCAAATGAGAAGGAACCAGAAAAACAATTCTGGTAATATGAGAAAACAAGGTTCTTTAACACCCCAAAAAGATTACACTAGTTCACCAGCAATGGATCCAAACCAAGAAGAAAACTCTGAATTGTCAGAAAAAGAATTTAGAAGGCCAACTATTAAGCTACTCAAAAAGCTACTCAAAGGGGCACCAGAGAAAGGTGAAAACCAACTTAAGGAATTAAAAAAAAAAAAAAAATACAGGTTATGGACAAAAAAAAATCTCCAGAGAAAGACAGCATAAATAATAAACAATCACAATTTTTGAAATGACAGACACACTTAGACAAGGCTTTTGAATTAACCCAATCTGACAAATACAAAGAAAAAATAATAATAACAATAATAATAAAAAATAAAGCCTCTGAGAAGTCTGGGATTATATTAAGCTACCAAAACTAAGTATTGGTGTTCCCAAGGAAGAAGACAAATCTAAAGGTTTGGAAAACTTACTTGAGGAAAGAATAGAAGAAAACTTCCCTGGCCTTGCTAGAGATCTAGACATCCAAATACAAGAAGCTCAAAGAACACCTGAGAAATTCATCACAAAAAGATCACCACCTAGGCACACAGTCATCAGGTTATCTAAAGTCAAGACAAAGGAAAGAATCTTAAGAGTTATGAGGCAAAAACATCAGATAACCTATAAAGGAAAACCTATCAGGGTAACAGCAGATTTCTTGGCGAAACCCTACAAGCTAGAAGGGACTGGGGTCCTATCTTTAGCCTCCTTAAACAAAACAATTATCAACCAAGAATTCTGTATCCAGCAAAACTAAGCTTTGTAAATGAATGAAAGATAAAGTCTTTTTCAGACACACAAATGCTGAGAGAATTTGCCAGTACCAAGCCAGCACTACAAGAGGTGCTAAAAGGAGTTCTAAATCCTGAAACAAAACCTTGAAACACACCAAAATATAACCTCCTTAAAGCATAAGTCTCACAGGGCCTATAAAACAATAACACAATGAAAAAAAAATCTAAGTATTCAGGCAACAACTAGCACAATGAATAGAATAGTACCTCACATCTCAATACTAATGTTAAATGTAAACGGCCTAAATGCTCCACTTAAAAAATATAGAATTACAGAATGGATAACAATTTACCAATCAAGTATCTGCTGTCTTCAAGAGACTCACCTAACACCTAAGGACTCACATAAACTTAAGGTAAAAGGGTAAAAAAAGATATTCCATGCAAATGGACACCAAAAGTGAGCAGGAGTAGCTATTCTTATATCAGACAAAACAGACTTTAAAGCAACAACAGTTAAAAAAGACAAAGTGGGACATTATATAATGATAAAAGGACTAGTCCAACAGGAAATATCACAATCCTAAATATATATGCACCTAACACTGGAGCTCCAAAATTTATAAAACAATTACTACTACACCTAAGAAATGAGATACAAAGCAACACAATAATAGTGGGGGACTTCAACGCTCCACCAACAGCACTAGACAGGTCATCAAGATAGATGGTCAACAAAGAAACAATGGACTTACACTATACCCTAGAACAAATGGACTTAACAGATATTTACAGATCATTCTACCCAACAACTGCAGAAGATACATTCTATTCATTAGCACATAGAATATTCTCTAAGATAGAACATACGATAGGCCACAAAACACGTCTCAATACATTTAAGAAAACTGAAATTATATGAAGTACTCTCTCAGACAGCAGTGGAATAAAATGGAAAATCACCTCCAAAAGGAACTCTTGAAACAATGCAAATTGCATGGAAATTAAATAATCTCCTTCTGAATGATCACTGGGTCAACAATGAAATCAGGATGGAAATTTAAAAACTCTCTGATCTGCATGATAATAGTGAGACACAACCTATCAAAAGCTCTGGGATACAGCAAAAGCAGTGCTAAGAAGAAAGTTCACAGCATTAAATACCTACATCAAAAAGTCTAAAAGAGTACAGCAGACAATCTAGGGTCATACCTTAAAGAACCAGAGAAACAAGAACAAACCAAACCCAAACCTAGCAGAAGAAAAGAAATAACAAAGATTAGAGCAGAACTAAATGAAACTGAAACAAAAGAGACAATACAAAAGATAAATGAAACAAAAAGCTGGCTCTTTGAAAAGATAAACAAAATTGATAGAATGTGAGATTAACCAAGAAAAGATGAGAGAAGATCCAAATAAGCTCAATTAGAAACGAAATGGGAGATATTACAACTGATACCACAGAAACAGAAAAGATCATTCAGGGCTACTATGAACACCTTTATGCACACAAACTGGAAAACCTAGAGGAGATGGATAAATTCCTGGAAATATACAACCCTCCTAGATTAAACCAGGAAGAAATAGGAACTCTGAACAGACCAGTAACAAGCAGTGAGATTGAAATGGTAATTTAAAAAAACTGTCAACAACAAAAAAAGCCTAGGACCAGATGGATTTACAGCTGAATTCTATCAGACATTCAAAGAATAATTTGTATCAATCCTACTGAAACTATTCCAAAAGATAAAGAGGGAATCCTCCCTAAATCATTCTATGAATCCAGCATCGCCCTTATACCGAAACCAGGAAGGGACACAACAAAACAAGAAAACTACAGACAGATATCCCTGATGAACATGGATGCAAAAATCCTTAACGAAATACTAGTTAACTGGATCCAACAGCATATCATAAAGATAATACACCATGATCAAGTGGGTTTAATACCAGGGATGCAGGGATGGTTTAACATACCCAAGTCAATAAATGTAATACACCACGTAAACAGAATTAAAAACAAAAATCGCAGGATCATCTCAATAGACAGAGAAAAAGCATTTGACAAAATCCAGCATCCTTTATGAGCAAAACCCTCAGCAAAATCAGCATAGAAGGAACATGCCTTAAATAAAAGCCATCTACGACAAACACAGAGCCAACATTATACTGAACAGGGAAAAGTTGAAAACATTCCAGCTGAGAACTGGAACAAGACAAGGATGCCCACTTTTACCACTTCTATTCAACACAGTACTGGAAGTCTTAGCCAGAGCAAGCAGACAAGGAAAGAAATAAAGGGCATCCAAATCAGTAAAGAAGTCAAACTGTTGCTGTTTGCTGATGATATGATCGTATGCCTAGAAAACCCTAGAGACTTATCCAAAAAGCTCCTAGATCTGATCAATGAATTCAATAAAAGGTTGGGTGCAGTGGCTCATGCCTGTAACCCGAACACTTTGGGAGGCCAAGGTGGACAGATCACTTGAGGTCAGGAGTTCGAGACCAGCCTGGTCAACATGGTAAAACCCCGTCTGCACTAAAAATATGCGTGGTAAGCAGGCGCCTGTAATCCCAGCTACTCAGGAGGCTGAGGTAGGAGAATCGCTGGAACTTGAGAGGCAGAAGTTGCAGTGAGCTGAGTTTGCACCATTGTACTCCAGTCTGGCTGACAGAGCGAGATTTCATCTCAAAAAAAAAAAAAAGTTTTGAATTCAGTAAAGTTTCAGGATATGAAATCAATGTACAGAAATCAGTAGCACTGCTATACACCAACAGTGACCAAGCTGAGAATAAAATCAAGAACTCAACCCTGTTTACAACAGCTGCAAAAACCCCACCCAAAAAACAAAAACAAAATGCTTAGGAATATACCTAGCCAAGGAGGTGAAAGACCTCTACAAGAAAAACTACAAAACACTGTTGAAAGAAATCACAGATAACACAAACAAATGGAAACATATCCCATGCTCATGGATGGGTAGAATAAATACTGTGAAAATGACCATACTGCCAAAGCAATCTGCAAATTCAATGCAATTCCCACCAAAATACCATCATCATTCTTCACAGAACTAGTAAAAACAATCCTAAAATTCACATGGAACCAAAAAAGAGCCTACATAGCCAAAGCAAGACTAAGCAAAAAGAACAACTCTGGAGGCATCACATTACTTGACTTCAAACTATATATAAGACTATAGTCACCAACGCAGCATGGTACTGGTATAAAAATAGGCACACAGATCAATGAAACAGAATAGAGAACCCAGAAATAAACCAAATACTTATAGCCAACTGATCTTTGACAAAGCAAACAAAAACATAAACTGGGGAAAGGACATCCTATTCAATAAATGGTGCTGGGATAATTGGCAAGCTAAATGTAGAAGAATGAAACTGGATCCTCATCTCTCACCTTATACAAAAATCAACTCAAGATGTATCAAAGACTTAAATCTAAGACCTGAAACCATAAAAATTCTAGAAGATAACATGAGAAAAATCCTTCTAGACATTGGCTTAGGCAAAGACTTCATTACCAAGAATCCAAAAGCAAATGCAACAAAAACAAAAATAAATGGAACTTAAACTAAAAAGCTTCTGCACAGCAAATGAAATAATCAGCAGAGTAAAAAGACAACCCAAGTGGGAGAAAATCTTTGCAAACTATGCATCCAACAAAGGACTAATATCCCAAGTCTATAAGACACTCAAACAAATCAGCAAGAAAAAAACAAATAATCCCATCAAAAAGTAGGCAGAGGACATGAATAGACATTTCTCAAAGATACACAAATGGCCAACAAACATATTTAAAAAAATGGTCAACATCACTAATGATCAAGGAAATGAAGATCTAAACCACTCCTGCAAGAATGGCCTTAATTAAAAAATAAAAAAAAGTAATAGATGCTGGCATGGATCTGGTGAAAAGGGGACACTTTTACACTGTTGGTGAGAATGTAAACTAGTACACCACTATGGAAAACAGTATGGAGATTCCTTAAAGAACTAAAAGTAGATCTACCATTTGATCCAATAATCCTACTACTGGGTATCTACTCAGAGGAAAAGAAGTCATTACATGAAAAAGACACTTGCCCGCATGTTTGTAGCAGCACAATTCACAACTGCAAAAATAGGAAACCGGTCCAAATGCCCATCAATCAACGAGTGGATAAAGAATATGTGGTATGTATACACCATGGAATACTACTCAGCCATAAAAACTAGTGAAATAATAGCATTTGCAGCAACCTGGATAGTGTTGGAGACCATTATTCTAAGTGAAGTAACTCAGGAATGGAAAACCAAACATCATACATTCTCACTCATAAGAGGGAGCTAAGCTATGAGGATGCAAAGGCATAAGAATGATACAGTGGACTTTGGGGACTCAGGGGGAAAGCTGGGAAGGGGGTGAGGATAAAATACTACACATTAGGTACAGTGTACACTGCTCAGGTGATAGGTACACCAAAATCTCAGAAATCACCACTGAATAATTCATCCATGTAAGCAAACACCATGTGTTCCCCAAAAACCTATTTTTTTTTTTTTTAAATGGCTGAGGTGGGAGGATTGCTTAAGCCTGGGAGGTTGAGGCTGCAGTGAGCTGTGATCATGCAACTGCATGCCAGTCTGGGTGACAGAGTGAGATCCTGTCTCAAAAAAAAAAAAAAAAAAGAGTTCAAACACTATACACATGAAAAGAATAAAAAGCAAAACTTCTCTTTTATCCCTTCTGCCCAAGTTGACTTTTCTACTCATTAGAGGTATCAACTATTACTGGTTTAGATATCTTTCTTACTCAGAGAAACAAATATATTATATTTTGCATATATTTTAAAATACTTGTGTGTAGATGTATAGCTTTGATGTGTATAAAAATAAATACTTATTCCTGGCCTCAAGCAATCCTCCTGCCTTAGCTTCCTCAGTAATGGGGATTACAGGCATGAGCCACTGCGTTTGTCTCTACCGCATTCTTTTTCTTTTTTTGAGACACAGCCTTGCTCTATTGCCTAGGATGGAGCGTGGTGGTATGATCGTAGCTCAATGCAGACTCGAAAACCTAGGCTAAAGCAATCCTCCCACCTCAGCCTCCTGAGTTGCTGGGACTATAGGCATGCGCCACCACACTCAGCTAAATTTTTAATTTTTTTGTAGAGATGGGGTTTCACTGTATTGCCCAGGCTGGTCTTGAACTTCTGGGCTCAAGCAATCCTCCTGCCTCAGCCTCCCAAAGTATTGGGATTACAGGCATGAGCCACCACACCTGGCTGTTTATGATATTTCTAAGAGTATCTGAGAACAAATGGAACCTTAACTCACTGGTGGGTTGTGTGAAGAAAAAACAAAAACTTGGTTCCTTTTCCTGATGCACAATTCAAATACAGAACTACAGCTACACCTAGGATTCTCCATTATCTTAAGTCATCTGGAAAAAAGTGACAGTGTATTTCAATGTCTTACAATGAGGAGCACTGTCTATGTGCAAAGACATATTATGGACTTATAAACACAGCTCATATCTACTCATAAAATGCAAGATCTTCAGTCTTTTACTCAATTTTTTCTGATTTCATCCTCTCTCTCTGATGACCCTTTACTTACCCGTTGTGTGTGAGGATTTTCAGGTTCCTGCCAACCGCCACTAGCTACAAAATAAAAGAATATTAAACAAGACTTTCATAATGTGATAATTTTATTTTCATAAAACAAGTCTTCTGTAGGCCATAAAAAGAAACTTAAAACATACGTTATATAGACCATTCTGGTCTATATAACTATAGACTATAATGTTCAGAACAAAATTTTAAGAAAACATCTAATGATGGTGATAACAATCACCAACGCACAGCCACTGTGCCAGGCACTTGAAATGTATTACATTTCCTTTTATTCTCATAACAACCCTCTGAGGTAAGGACTCTTAGTCTCATTTTATATATGAGGAAACTGAGGCTCAGAGATGTTAAATAACTTGCTCAAAGTCACATGGAGAGTAAGTGGTAAAGCCAGGATTCAAACTCAGTCTGACTCCGGAGACTTTGCTCTTATCTGTAACACTGTGCATTTTCTAAGTTCTATGACCTTGGCTTAGAGAAGAATTTCTTATGTAAGAAGCACACAGCATAAATCACAAAGGAAAAGATTATTCAAGAAAACTGAAAGTACTGAAAGTAAAACTATAATGAATACTTTTAACAAATGGTGCTGCAACAATGGAATATCCACACATCAAAAACAAAACCAAAACCTCAAAAACCAAAAACCAAAAGGACCCTTACTTCACAACATTTACAAAATTTACCTTGAAAAGAGCAAGACTTAGGAGGAGCCAAGATGGCCGAATAGGAACAGCTCCGGTCTACAGCTCCCAGCGTGACCGACGCAGAAGACGGGTGATTTCTGCATTTCCATCTGAGGTACTGGGTTCATCTCACTAGGGAGTGCCAGACAGTGGGCACAGGACAGTGGGTGCAGCGCACCGTGAGCCAGCCGAAGCAGGGCGAGGCATTGCCTCACTTGGGAAGCGCAAGGGATCAGGGAGTTCCCTTTCCTGGTCAAGGAAAGGGGTGACAGACGGCACCTGGAAAATCGGGCCACTCCCACCCGAGTACTGCGCTTTTCCGACGGGCTTAGGAAACGGCGCACCAGGAGATTATATCCTGCACCTGGCTCGGAGGGTCCTACGCCCATGGAGTCTCACTGATTGCTAGCACAGCAGTCTGAGATCAAACTGCAAGGTGGCAGTGAGGCTGGGGGAGGGGCGCCCGCCATTGCCCAGGCTCGCTTAGGTAAAAAAAGCAGCCGGGAAGCTCGAACTGGGTGGAGCCCACCACAGCTCAAGGAGGCCTGCCTGCCTCTGTAGGCTCCATCTCTGGGGGCAGGGCACAGACAAACAAAAAGAGAGCAGTAACCTCTGCAGACTTAAATGTCCCTGTCTGACAGCTTTGAGCAGAGCAGTGGTTCTCCCAGCACGCAGCTGGAGATCTGAGAACAGGCAGACTGCCTCCTCAAGTGGGTCCCTGACCTCTGACCCCCGAGCAGCCTAACTGGGAGGCACCCTCCAGTAGGGGCAGACTGACACCTCACACGGCCGGGTACTCCTCTGAGACAAAACTTTCAGAGGAACGATCAGACAGCAGCATTCGCGGATCACGAAAATCTGTGCTTCTGCAGACACCGCTGCTGATACCCAGGGAAACAGGGTCTGAAGTGGACCTCTAGCAAACTCCAACAGACCTGCAGCTGAGGGTCCTGTCTGTTAGAAGGAAAACTAACAAACAGAAAGGACATCCACACCAAAAACCCATCTGTACATCACCATCATCAAAGACCAAAAGTAGATAAAATCACAAAGATGGGGAAAAAAACAGAGCAGAAAAACTGGAAACTCTAAAAAGCAGAGCGCCTCTCCTCCTCCAAAGGAACGCAGCTCCTCACCAGCAACGGAACAAAGCTGGACGGAGAATGACTTTGACGAGTTGAGAGAAGAAGGCTTCAGACAATCAAACTACTCCAAGCTACAGGAGGAAATTCAAACCAAAGGCAAAGAAGTTGAAAACCTCGAAAAAAATTTAGACGAATGTATAACTAGAAAAACCAATACAGAGAAGTGCTTAAAGGAGCTGATGGAGCTGAAAGCCAAGGCTCGAGAACTACATGAAGAATGCAGAAGCCTCAGGAGCCGATGCGATCAACTGGAAGAAAGGGTATCAGTGATGGAAGATGAAATGAATGAAATGAAGCGAGAAGGGAAGTTTAGAGAAAAAAGAATAAAAAGAAACGAACAAAGCCTCCAAGAAATATGGGACTATGTGAAAAGACCAAATCTGCGTCTGACTGGTGTACCTGAAAGCGATGGGGAGAATGGAACCAAGTTGGAAAACACTCTGCAGGTTATTATCCAGGAGAACTTCCCCAATCTAGCAAGGCAGGCCAACATTCAGATTCAGGAAATACAGAGAACGCCACAAACATACTCCTCGAGAAGAGCAACTCCAAGACACATAATTGTCAGATTCACCAAAGTTGAAATGAAAGAAAAAACTTTAAGGGCAGCCAGAGAGAAAGGTCGGGTTACCCACAAAGGGAAGCCCATCAGACTAACAGCAGATCTCTCAGCAGAAACTCTACAAGCCAGAAGAGAGTGGGGGCCAATATTCAACATTCTTAAAGAAAAGAATTTTCAACCCAGAATTTCATATCCAGCCAAACTAAGCTTCATAAGTGAAGGAGAAATAAAATACTTTACAGACAAGCAAATGCTGACAGATTTTGTCACCACCAGGCCTGCCCTAAAAGAGCTCCTGAAAGAAGCACTAAACATGGAAAGGCACAACCGGTACCAGCCACTGCAAAATCATGCCAAAATGTAAAGACCATCGAGACTAGGAAGAAACTGCATCAACTAACGAGCAAAATCACCAGCTAACATCATAATGACAGGATCAAATTCACACATAACAATATTAACTTTAAATGTTAATGGACTAAATGCTCCAATTAAAAGACACAGACTGGCAAATTGGATAAAGAGTCAAGACCCATCAGTGTGCTGTATTCAGGAAACCCATCTCACGTGCAGAGACACACATAGGCTCAAAATAAAAGGATGGAGGAAGATCTACCAAGCAAATGGAAAACAAAAAAAGGCAGGGGTTGCAATCCTAGTCTCTGATAAAACAGACTTTAAACCAACAAAGATCAAAAGAGACAAAGAAGGCCATTACATAATGGTAAAGGGATCAATTCAACAAGAAGAGCTAACTATCCTAAATATATATGCACCCAATACAGGAGCACCCAGATTCATAAAGCAAGTCCTGAGTGACCTACAAAGAGACTTAGACTCCCACACAATAATAATGGGAGACTTTAACACCCCACTGTCAACATTAGACAGATCAACAAGACAGAAAGTTAACAAGGATACCCAGGAATTGAACTCAGCTCTGCACCAAGCGGACCTTATAGACATCTACAGAACTCTCCACCCCAAATCAACAGAATATACATTTTTTTCAGCACCACACCACACCTATTCCAAAACTGACCACATAGTTGGAAGTAAAGCTCTCCTCAGTAAATGTAAAATAACAGAAATTGTAACAAAGTGTCTCTCAGACCACAGTGCAATCAAACTAGAACTCAGGATTAAGAAACTCACTCAAAACCGTTCAACCACATGGAAACTGAACAACCTGCTCCTGAATGACTACTGGGTATATAATGAAATGAAGGCAGAAATAAAGATGTTCTTTGAAACCAATGAGAACAAAGACACAACATACCAGAATCTCTGGGACACATTCAAAGCAGTGTGGAAAGGGAAATTTATAGCACTAAATGCCCACAAGAGAAACCAGGAAAGATCCAAAATTGACACCCTAACATCACAATTAAAAGAACTAGAAAAGCAAGAGCAAACACATTCAAAAGCTAGCAGAAGGGAAGAAATAACTAAAATCAGAGCAGAACTGAAAGAAATAGAGACACAAAAAACCCTTCAAAAAATTAATGAATCCAGGAGCTGGTTTTTTGAAAGGATCAACAAAACTGATAGACCGCTAGCAAGACTAATAAAGAAAAAAAGAGAGAAGAATCAAATAGACGCAATAAAAAATGATAAAGGGGATATCACCACCGATCCCACAGAAATACAAACTACCATCAGAGAATACTACAAACACCTCTATGCAAATAAACTAGAAAATCTAGAAGAAATGGATAAATTCCTCGACACATACATCCTCCCAAGACTAAACCAGGAAGAAGTTGAATCTCTGAATAGACCAATAACAGGCTCTGAAATTGAGGCAATAATTAATAGCTTACCAACCAAAAAAAGTCCAGGACCAGACGGAATCATAGCCGAATTCTACCAGACGTACAAGGAGGAACTGGTACCATTCCTTCCGAAACTATTCCAATCAATAGAAAAAGAGGGAATCCTCCCTAACTCATTTTATGAGGCCAGCATCATCCTGATACCAAAGCCGGGCAGAGACACAACCGAAAAAGAGAATTTTAGACCAATATCCTTGATGAACATTGATGCAAAAATCCTCAATAAAATACCGGCAAACCAAATCCAGCAGCACATCAAAAAGCTTATCCACCATGATCAAGTGGGCTTCATCCCTGGGATGCAAGGCTGGTTCAACATACGCAAATCAATAAATGTAACCCAGCATATAAACAGAGCCAAAGACAAAAACCACATGATTATCTCAATAGATGCAGAAAAGGCCTTTGACAAAATTCAACAACCCTTCATGCTAAAAACTCTCAATAAATTAGGTATTGATGGGACGTATCTCAAAATAATAAGAGCTATCTATCACAAACCCACAGCCAGTATCATACTGAATGGGCAAAAACTGGAAGCATTCCCTTTGAAAACTGGCACAAGACAGGGATGCCCTCTCTCACCACTCCTATTCAACATAGTGTTGGAAGTTCTGGCCAGGGCAATTAGGCAGGAGAAGGAAATAAAGGGTATTCAATTAGGAAAAGAGGAAGTCAAATTGTCCCTGTTTGCAGACGACATGATTGTATATCTAGAAAACCCCACTGTCTCAGCCAAAATCTCCTTAAGCTGATAAGCAACTTCATTTCAGCAAAGTCTTGGGATACAAAATCAATGTACAAAAATCACAAGCATTCTTATACACCAATAACAGACAAACAGAGAGCCAAATCATGAGTGAACTCCCATTCACAATTGCTTCAAAGAGAATAAAATACTTAGGAATCCAACTTACAAGGGACGTGAAGGACCTCTTCAAGGAGAACTACAAACCACTGCTCAAGGAAATAAAAGAGGATACAAACAAATGGAAGAACATTCCATGCTCATGGGTAGGAAGAATCAATATCATGAAAATGGCCATACTGCCCAAGGTAACTGATAGATTCAATGCCATCCCCATCAAGCTACCAATGACTTTCTTCACAGAATTGGAAAAAACTACTTTAAAGTTCATATGGAACCAAAAAAGAGCCCGCATCGCCAAGTCAATCCTAAGCCAAAAGAACAAAGCTGGAGGCATCACACTAACTGACTTCAAACTATACTACAAGGCTACAGTAACCAAAACAGCGTGGTACTGGTACCAAAACAGAGATGTAGATCAATGGAACAGAACAGAGCCCTCAGAAATAATGCCGCATATCTACAACTATCTGATCTTTGACGAACCTGAGAAAAACAAGCAATGGGGAAAGGATTCCCTATTTAATAAATGGTGCTGGGAAAACTGGCTAGCCATATGTAGAAAGCTGAAACTGGATCCCTTCCTTACACCTTATACAAAAATTAATTCAAGATGGATTAAAGACTTAAATGTTAGATCTAAAACCATAAAAACCCTAGAAGAAAACCTAGGTATTACCATTCAGGACATAGGCATGGGCAAGGACTTGATGTCTAAAACACCAAAAGCAATGGCAACAAAAGCCAAAATTGACAAATGGGATCGAATTAAACTAAAGAGCTTCTGCACAGCAAAAGAAACTACCATCAGAGTGAACAGGCAACCTACAAAATGGGAGAAAATTTTCGCAACCTACTCATCTGACAAAGGGCTAATATCCAGAATCTACAATGAACTCAAACAAATTTACAAGAAAAAAACAAACAACCTCATCAAAAAGTGGGCAAAGGATATCAACAGACACTTCTCAAAAGAAGACATTTATGCAGCCAAAAGACACATGAAAAAATGCTCATCATCACTGGCCATCAGAGAAATGGAAATCAAAACCACAATGAGATACCATCTCACACCAGTTAGAATCGCAATCATTAAACAGTCAGGAAACAACAGGTGCTGGAGAGGATGTGGAGAAATAGGAACACTTTTACACTGTTGGCGGGACTGTAAACTAGTTCAACCACTGTGGAAGTCAGTGTGGCGATTCCTCAGGGATCTAGAACTAGAAATACTATTTGACCCAGCCATCCCATTACTGGGTATATACCCAAAGAACTATAAATCATGCTGCTATAAAGACACATGCACACATATGTTTATTGCGGCACTATTCACAATAGCAAAGACTTAGAACCAACCCAAATGTCCAACAATGATAGACTGGATTAAGAAAATGTGGCACATATACACCATGGAATACTATGCAGCCATAAAAAATGATGAGTTCATGTCCTTTGTAGGGACATGGATGATATTGGAAATCATCATTCTCAGTAAACTATCACAAAGACAAAAAACCAAACACCGCATGTTCTCACTCATAGATGGGAATTGAACAATGAGAACACATGGACACAGGAAGGGGAACATCACACTCTGGGGACTGTTGTGGGGTAGGGGGATGGGGGAGGGATAGCATTAGGAGATATACCTAATGCTAAATGACGAGTTAATGGGTGCAGCACACCAGCATGGCACATGTATACATATGTAACTAACCTGCACATTGTGCACATGTACCCTAAAACTTAAAGTATAATAATAAAAAAAAAAAGAAAAAAAGAAAAGAAAAGAGCAAGACTTAAATGTAAGTGTTAAAACTACAGCACTTCTAGAAGAAAACATGGGTAGATCTTAGTGACACTGGGTTAAGCTAAAGTTTTTTTAACAGGACACAAAAAACGCAAACTATAAAATAAAAAAATCGGTAAATTAGACTTCACTGAAATTAGAAACTTGAGTTCTTCAACACACACTGCTGAGAAAAGGAAAAGGCAAGGCACAGACTGGGAGTAAATATTTGCAAAACATATATTCAACAATGGACTTGTATCCAGAATATAGAACTCTTATAACTCAGTTTAAAAAACCAAATCAAAACAAACCAACAACAACAAAACCCAGTTAAAAAGTAGGGAAAAGATTTGTACAGACAGTTCACCAAAGATATATGGCTGGTAAACAAACAAAATGAGAAAATGCAAATTAAAACCACAGTGAAGTACTGCTGTACATGTGCTAGAATGGCTAAAATGGGTAAGGCTGACAATATGGCAAGGGTTGTCAAGGGATTGGAACTCTCCTAATTTGCTGGGGAGGATCCAAAATTGTTCAGCCACTTTGGAAAACAGTTGGGCATTGGCCAGGTGCAGTGGTTCATGCTTTTAATCCCAGCACTTTGGGAGGCTGAGGCAGGAGAATTGCTAGAGTCCAGGAGTTGGAGACCAGCCTGGGTAACATGGAGAAACCCCATCTCTACTTTAAAAAATAAAAAAAATAAAAAAAATAGTTTGGCAGCTTCTAGACAAATTAAACATACACTTATCCTACGACCTAATAATTTCACTCTTTGGCACTTAAGAAAAATGAAAACATATATTCACACAAAGAGTTATAGGCAAATGTTCATAGCACCTTTATTCATATAAGCCAAAACCCAAAAACAATCCAAATGTTCATCAAGTGGAGAATGAATAAACAAACATGTTCATACAACAGACTACTACTCAACAATAAGAAGAAATAATATAAAGAAGAAACACAGATGAACCTCAACAGCATTATGCTAAATAAAAGAAGACAGACAAGAAAGACTGTAATGTAAGACTCCAATTACATACACTTCTAGAAAAGGCAAAATTCTAGTGATAGAAAGCATATCAGTCTAGTCAGGGGCCGGGAGGTTGGGGGAAGAAACTGACTGCAATGGGGCATGAGGATTCTCTAGGGGGACAGAAATGTTGTGTATCATGATTATGGTGGTGGCTATGTGATTACACACTTGTCAAACATCACAGAATTCTACACTTAAAATTGGTAAGCTTTATTATATATAAATTATATCTTGGTAAAGCTAGCCAAATAAAGGGAAAAATAAAAGTATAATGAGATACCATTTCACAACCATCAGTCTGGAAAAATTTTAGAGTCCAAAAGTACTAAGAGCTGACAAGGAACTGGAGCTACAGGTAGTTTACTCTTACATATTACTACTAGGAGCAAAGACTGCTAAATTATTTTGGAGTGCTAAGGATGTACACAACTTATGACTGGCAATTTTACTTCTAGTTATATAGAAAAGTCCTTACACTTGTGCCTTAGGAAACACATACGAGATTGCTTCCAGCAGCTATGTTTTTTCAAAAGCAAAGAAAATGAAAACAACCTAAATGTTCATTAAGAGAAGATGGAATAAGTAAACTGTGGTGAGTCATACAGGAATCAACTGTGTATCAGAAACATAATGCTGATAGAGTAAAGTTGTAGCAGGATACATACAGTATGTTTCCATTTGCTTAAAAGTGAAAAATGTTATTTGTTTGTGGCTGCATACATATGTGGAGAAGTATAAAGACATGCATGGATGCTAATAAACACTGAATTCAGGATTGTGATTATTATCTCTAGCGGGCAGAGAGGAAGATCGATAAAGTAGGGGGAGGGCTTAAACTGTTTTGGCTGTTTCATTTCTTAAATTGGGTGATAAGTACATGAATATACATATTTCATATAAAATCACTTTTTTCAAAACAAAAAGGACTCAATTACCTTGCTGAAGGTGACATTGTATCCTCTTGCAAGAAATGGCAGAAATAACACTTTAGTATAATATTATTTTAGAAGTTGCCTCACTTAAGGCAATCATGAAAAATAATTATGTGAAAGAAATGTTTCAGCTGTAATATTTTTAAACGTCTGAATATTTTATCTAATTGCTTCTTTTGAACTGGTAATTTATTCTAAGTAGCAATTTGGGAGACATAATAATCTCATTGTAAGTTTTTCTCCGTACATTACAGACAAGTACTTATAAATAAACAAATAGTTCTAACTTAAGTGGTTTCAGGGCTTCTGAGATACCAATGATATCATGGAGGAAATGAAATTATCTGTACTCTTTAAGAGCTCCTGGTATTCAATTATCCCTGCTGAGACACCCTAGAGGAGATACAGTTCTAGAAGCCAGCATAAGTTTATAGTTCTGAAATATAAATTCTCCAATCTTCATGACTCATAATCCAAAAAGCATAAAACACTCACTAACAGAGTAACAAACTGAGAAATCTACTTGGATTTCCGGGCTGTTTCTTTTACTTGATAAAAAGACACAAAATACAAACATGAAAAAACAATACTTTAGTTCACTGAGGCCTACATTATGCCACTTTGAGGTTGCTTTTTAACATTTAACTTACTTTCTTTAACTTATCTCCTATACTGACACTAAAACATATACACACAAATACTTACTGGCAATTTTCAAAGATGTTACAGAATCTTTCTATTTTCAGTCACACTTCAGGTAAATAGCTACTCACCAATGAGCATTTTTAAGGAACTAAGATATACTTATTTAACTTTCTGTTTTTGAAAAGAGTATGTATTTTATCAACTCAATGTACAAAGTCAGAAAAACCATCAACAGCTCAAAGCATTCTAAACCAAAGAGCAAATTCAATAGAATCAAGGATTAAATTTTTAAGAACATAGTTGAATCTAAAGAACTTCACCCATATTTACTTCCAAATTGTGTAAGAATCTATAGAAAGGTTTTAGCCAGTCTGCTTCATTTTAGTTATGTCAAATGACATATAATGAGTTTGTTATGAGCTTCCTCATTTATTAGTCAGTAAGCTGTACTTTTTATGAAAATCCCAAAATGAGAATTTTTACAAGTTTAAAATGTTTTCAGAAAATTAAACAATGAAACCTCAGGAAAAAAAATACAGAGTTAGTGATGCTACTACTTATATAAAGCATAAATAGCAACTCAAGATTTTATTAATTTTTTTTTAAACTTTGGATCACTTAAATCAAAAGCAACTCAAGATTTTGAACTGACTGTACAGAGAATGTTTCCACTCTATGATGTTAACCATGAAATAAAGAATTTGCAAAAATAAAGTTTCGTGATAAAATTAAGTATAATCTGTTCTAAAACACTCAAACACTCAAATGACGGAGGTATATAATGCCTTAGGTGGTCTTAAATCCAAACACACCAATTTTTCTCTTTCACTGATAAACATTTTATATATATATGTAAAAGTTTTTGAGCACATGTTTGAATGCTCCAGGACAGACATTTGGACACTGAATTACTGGGCAGAAGGATATAAGCAATTTAAAATTTTAATAAATGTTTTAAAATTGGTCTCCAAGATAGACTACCATAGTGTATGAGAGAACTATTCTCCTATGTTCTAGCCAACACTTGATACAACCAGATTAAACATGTTGTACCAAATAGAAGGAAGCTTTAATTTGCATTTACATGATTACTAGGGAAGTCGAATACATCTTTTTGCATATTCATTGACCATTTTTATTTCTACTATGAGAACTGCTGCTCATATCCTTTGCCTGTTTTTCTACTAAGTCTTTTTCTTATTGACTTATAAGGGTTCCTCATTTCTGAGTATTCATCTTTAGCCTGTTATATAAGACCCAACTATTTTTCTTAGTTTGTCATTTTTATCTTTTAAGTTTTTTTTTTTTTTTTTTTTGAGACAGAGTCTTGCTCTGTCACCCAGGCTGGAGTGCAGAGGCCCGATCTCAGCTCACCGCAAGCTCTGCCTCCCAGGTTCACACCATTCTCCTGCCTCAGCCTCCCGAGTAGCTGGGACTACAGGCGCCCCCCACCACGCCCAGCTAATTTTTGTATTTTTTAGTAGAGACGGGGTTTCACTGTGTTAGCCAGGATGGTCTCGATCTCCTGACCTTGTGATCTGCCCGCCTCAACCTCCCAAAGTGCTGGGATTACAGGTGTGAGCCACCGTGCCCAACCTTATCTTTTAGTTTTATCCATGATGTCTTAACATGAATGTTTATTTTTCATGAAGAGCATTAATATTTTGATTCCAAGAAAGTACCAGATTTATAAAAGCTATTTTATCAAGTCTAAGAAAACTAAATATTATCCCATCTCAGATAAAACACTAAGGTCTACAAATGTGAACATATGGGAACACAGAAGAGTTAATGACAAAATATTCTGAATTTAGCTCCTATCGCCCCAACGGGTTACAGAAATAATAATCTATGGGCAATTATAGCACTGTCAATTGTACAAAATTTCATGTTGAAGTCCATCTCACTCACCTACAGATTTGTCTGCCATGCCCACATCTCTAGACGTCCAGCGACAAAATCCACATGCCAGGTAATAGGCTTTCTTCATGGTGGTCTTGGCTGGGTCATCTGGAAGCTGTGTGGAGATGCTCGTGGCCCGAGTAGAGAGGGTGTGCATGCAGCCAGGACAGTCAAAACAATTGGCACATCTGTGACATGACAAACACAACCATTCATTCAACAAATATTTATCAAGCACCTACTATGTGCCAGACATTGTTCCAGGAGTTAGGAATTCAAGAGAGAACAAATATAAGGACAAGTGTCTCTCAAGAAAAAACAGTAACATTCTGCAGGCCTCTTACCAACTTTGCTTTAACAGTTCAAGAGTACTATATGTTCATTAGTTTAAAAAATATGCAGTTATCGCCAAAGTAAGAATTAGAGCCCAACCCAATCTTACTCCACAGAGAGAACCATTGTTAACAGATAGAGTTTACGATTCCAGACTCTTTTTATGCTTATATTGATAACAAAGATTTCTGAGGAAAAGAGAAATGTCACAGCTTATGCCTTTAGAGAGGACAGACCAATTGTGCCATAGAAAACTTAGAGTCAACAATACAAGAAGCTGTGAAACTGGATTTGGAAAATAACCGACTGCTGTGCCAGAGAGCTTCAACAGAAAGCAAACAATGCTATCAAACTGGAATGGTTCAGAAGCAGCGTATTTTCAGGGCTTTCTGTTCTCTCCTTAAATACTACTTTTCCTAGTGCTCAGCCAACATTTCTCCTTTAGGAGGTCCCTATGTCTTCTTGCTTTTAACTCTCCCACCAGCACAGATTATCAAGATTTCACCTGCAGTCCTGTACCTGCTTGAAGCTCTGTTCTATAATATAATTTGCATTATCTGTTATAGTCTGCCATCTGGATACTATCAAAAGAAGATAATAATAGTACTCACCTTACAAGGAAGCTTTGAGGATTAAATGATAAAAATTAATTGTGGAAAGTATACAAAACAGTATCTGGTTATCAGGGGTTACTTCTCAGGGCAGGAAAGACAAATAATAGTGGTTCACATCCATCAAGGTATGGGGGTATGACTAACAGCAAAAGGACTTTCACTTCAAGCTAAAAACTAAACAACATCCAGTAGCAATGAGCAAGCCTAGCAGCCACACCTTGGTTTCTAAGACTATTCTCCAATAAAGTGAACCAAGGCTCCTTGGAGAAACAACCGTAAGACTGAGACAGAAAATATACAAGATGAGGCTGGGCACAGCAGCTCACGCTTGTAATCCCAGCACTTTGGGCCAAGGCAGGTGAAGTGCTTGAGCCAGGAGTTCAAGACCAGCCTGGGCAACATGGCAAAAGCCTATCTCTCCAAAAAAATACAAAAATTATCCAGGTGTGGTAGCATGTGCCTAGTCTCAGCTACTCAGGAGGCTGAGGTGGAAGGACTGCTTGAGCCTGGGAGGCTGAGGTTGCAGTGAGCCAAGATTGCACCACTGCACTTCAACCTAGGCGCCAAAGTGAGACCCTGTCTCAAAAAAAAAAAAAAATACACACAAAACATACACACAAGATGAGTCTGGAGTATCTTGTAGTACTGGTAAGAAAATGATCAAAGTAATGAACAGAGAACTCTCTTCTGCTCCTAATGATGGGGGTATGTCAAAGGGATCTAGGAGTCAACTGAAAGAGCTCCCAATGGCCAAAGCTGAAATAATTTGAGCAAAATAAATAAAGTAGTATTGGATTACAACCCAAAATATAAAATAAATATTCATGATCCCACTGTCCTATAAGTAAGTGATTTAAAAAACAAATAAACAAGAGGAGAAGAGACAGATCTTCCATGCAAAAGAATTCCAAATCCAAATAATTTATGCAGATAGTCCTCAAGGACAGGGGAGCATAATTCTCTAGTCTTTATGGGCTGTGACAGTAATTTTCCTTCCAAAGAGTAGAGTACAAAAAAAGAAGGAAAAGCAGTAACTTTACAGTGGAGAAACCTGACAAACACTAGCTTAAGCCAGATAAGGTTAACACCAACAGTGACAAGTCATAAGTATTTACCCTTGATATGATGTAATCAAAGATGGCACTTTACCTCTGTGGTTCTCCTCCCCAAAATACATTCCCCTAGTCTGATGAGAAAAAAACATCATGCAAATCCTAATGGAATGACATTCTATAAAATACCTCACCAGTACTCCTCAATACTTTTGAGGTCATCAAAACCAAGGAAATTTTAAGAAACTATCACACCACACCCAAGAGGAGTCTAGAGACATAACTATAAATATAATGTGATATCCTGAAAAGAAGAATCCTGGAAAAAAAGGAGACCACGGAAAAACTAAGGAAATCTGAATAAAATGTAGTGTATTGGTTCATTAATTGTAACAAATATACCACACTAATGTAAAATGTTAACAATAGGGGAGACTGGATGTGAGGTAAATGGGAACTCTCCATACTACTTTCACCATAATTCTGAAGTATAAAACAGTTCTAAAGTAGAAAATCTATTTCAAAAATCAAAGGGAATTTCATCTTTGGCAATGGTGATGCTTAAAAATGAAAAAGAGCTGGTTAAAAAAGTTAATTTCATGTGTCTTTTTTTTTTTTTTTTTTTTTTTTTTGAGACAAAGACTTGCTCTGTTGCCCAGGCTGGAGTGCAGTGGCACAATCTGGGCTCACTGCAATGTCTGCCTCCCAGGTTCAAGCAATTCTCCTGCCTCAGCCTCCCAAGTAGCTGGGACTACAGGCACGTGCCACCACACCTAGATAATTTTTTGTATTTTTAGTACAGATGGGTTTCACCGTGTTAGCCAGGATGGTATCAACCTCTTGGCCTCGTGATCCCTGCCTCCGCCTCCCAAAGTGCTGGGATTACAGGCATGAGCCACCATGCCTGGTCCATGTGTCTTTTTAAGCAGCTATTTTAGAGAACAGTCAAGGAAAACAGGAAAAAAAAAAATCAGTCCAGGTCTTACCTATTCTTTTTTAGTTTGGCTTCAGCCGACGGCATATTTTCTAAACAACTGGGACAATAATGGGAGTCCACCTAGGAGGAAACAAGAAAGAAAAAAAAAACCAGAGGAGAACTCAGTTTAACTTGTGTATATGTCTTGTCAAACAGTGAATTTTAAAATATGTTATACTGTAGCAGAAGGTAGACTGTTTTCAGCTTAGGGTTTATTCTTCTTCAGTCACCTATTTTTTTTTTTTTTCTTCTTCCGGATTTAAAAAATCCTTCTATTTTTCTGATCTTTCCTATTCCATCATCAGGGTTTTATGTGTTAAAAGTTGTTTATTTAACAATCTACAATTTCCAGTTGAACTCCATAGAATTCTATGATTAATAAAGAGATTAATAAAATAATCCAATTTGTAACATTGTGATAAAATATCCTCCTGTCTAGGCTAGCTTTATATGACTATAAAACTTGACCATACTTTAAGTTTTGAAGGAAATTTTTTTAAAGATTTCTCATTATTGAAGTAATACAGGTTGACTGAAGGCAAGCATAAATATTTACATAGTCAGCTACGGCGAACCAATTAGAGATTTTTAAACAAATTAGTGGGACAGTCTTATTGTACTTAAAAAACTGGAGTCTAAAATTTAAGTTCATTTTATTTTTTAAAAGTCTGAATAATTATTTTCTTTAATGTAGGTCCTATTTGACAATTATAGAACTCTAGTCACCTGCAAATGAAAAGACAATCACTGGAACATAAATACTATGATAGAAACTGGCTTTTTTCATCATCTGCTATAAACAGGTCAATTTGAAAAGATTAATAAAGTTGTTGCTCAAATAATCTCCAGGAACATAAAATACAATATTGCTAACTAACCTCTGCACTGACTCATCAAAAAAGTCATTCCTTTTTGCCCCCTTTCCAAATTCTGCTTGTCCGTTCATGTGCAGCTCCAGACCCAGATTCTCCATTAGAACTTCACTGCCTGCCCCAGCCCTCAGAGCTTCATCTTTCCCTAAACTCTAATGGCCTCCATATCACAGGTACACATCAGGCTGTAAAAGATGCTGTCACAGACTGGATGTCCTAATTGAAGAGAGTCTTAGAGACAGATCATGGAGACTGAGCACTCTATTCACCACAGGAGAATATGATCCAATAAATTCTGGAGGTGGAGCTGGAATAGGGAATCATCAAGGAGATACACATAAGGAAAGTGCTAATGGAGATGAGAAGAAAAATCGATGCCACATTTTTAATATATACGATTTTTCTTGTATTATTTAATTGCTTTTCTTGACTATTCCTATTATGAGAAGTATCTTCAATAAAATAAGTTATTAATAACACATAAAATGGCTTATAGTATGTGTTTTCATATGCATTTATTTTAACAGTCCCGGGATCTTCAGTAAAAAACACTCTGAGTTAGGCTGTTTATAGATTCAAATCCAGGTCCTCCCTCCCACCCCCAAATTACTGGCTGTGTGACTTACAGCAAACACTCTGTATCTGTTTCTTTACCTGTAAAAAAAATTGTTTTAAAAAGGTATCCACTTAAATTGGTTTGAAGATTACATAAAGCACATGACATATAGCAAGTATCGAATAAGCAGCAACTATTACTACTATCGGCTTTTTCTTCACTAAGACTATGGCTTATTAAACAGCGCATTTTATGTCTTACTCGCCTTTTAATCCCTAAAGCTTACTGAATAAACAAGATGTGCCAAGCGCTGCAGAAGTTTTGGGGTTTTGTTATTTGGTGACTTTTTACTGGCCGGGGTCTTCTTTTTGAAAAATCCAACTTCGGACGCCCACTTGTGCCAGAGAAGGAGAGCACTGTCCTCTAGCTCCATAAATACACTTTCAGCTTCTTACATGACATACTGTATTCTGAGCGCTTTTCACATAACTCACGCCGCCCCAACCTCTTCCCGGCTGCAGGCCTTGGCCTGAGTCAGGAACAAGGCAAGGCAGTCTGACGAGGGCCCAGTTTCTGGACAAAAGAGGAGCAGAACTTTCAGGATGGGAGAACTATGAATGAGAATGCCTGCGCCTCCCTCCATCCTCGCAATAAATCCTGGAAAGGCAGTTTTTCGCCCCTTAAGTGGCCTGAACTAAGCACCCCCAGACCTTTCTCCGTAGTCCACCCAATTACCAAGCCCCATCGGAGACAGACACGGTCCCTAAATCAAGTTTGTCCAATCAGAGGCCGTTCTAGAACCAGAAGATCCGCTCAGTCCCACCCGAGGCTGCTCCTCCTTTCCAAGTGACAGATTAGAAGCAAATTAAATCGCAGGCAAACCCGAGTGACGGAAGACATAACCAATCAGTAAGGAAGGAAAATAGCTCCAGCCTTCCGGTGGCAGTGACTAGGATGAACGCCGCGCCCCCCCCACCCCACCCCACCCCACATACTCGCTATAGGGCGACTCCGTTACCTCGTGAGACACACATTCCAGCGACCGCAGTTCGCTACAATAGCGGCAGAAGTAGAGTTGCGAGAGCGGGGCCCGAACCTTCTTTTCTCCCTGGACTAGATAGAGAACCCGGTCCGACTGCAGCAAAGACGCCATCTTGGGGAGGGAGGAGGCGATGACGCTCCCGGCGCATCACGTGACCCGAGAGCCAGCGTCTTTCTCGCTGCCTTCCCTACGTCTTCCTACGTAGACTTTGACGTTAGGTTTCCCACCTCGTCCGGCTCTGCGCCCGTCGAAAACCAGAGCGCGCGTGCGCAGCTGGGATCCCTGTTTTCTCCCCAACACTGGGCCCGTCCCCCAGCGCTTTTGTGAGCGTCCACTGCCCTTACTGCCATTAGGTCTGGACTCAGTGAGCTCCTTTTATTCTTTTCTTCCAGAATGGAAGCGTGATCTTTTGTCTTATTTACGACGGCCTCCTCTGCCCCACTTAACAGGCGAGCATCCAGGAGACAAATGGAAGGTCTCAAAGGGACAGGGCTCCGTGGGGACTGAAAGACAGGAGTCACACCAGCACTGTCTTCTGAGTCTTGCCAATGGCCTTTGGGAACTTTCACATACATTATCTCATTTGAAACGCAGGTTTTTGAGTACATAGTTAGCATTAGGTCTAAGTCTGTATCGTGGACCTTCAATAAGTATGAAAGGAGGGAATGAAATCAATGAATGAACAATGTTGGTAGGCGTCTACGTTTTTCTAATGTGTAAACTAAGGCTCAGGTCGGCCTCTTGGGTGAGCAGCCACTGCGTGAGACTGGTATTACATGGGTGGGAAAATAATTTATCAACAGTTTTAGGTAAAGAAATGCAGATTTATTAGAGAAGGTATGAAAATACGTTGAAAGGTTGCAATGGGCAGACCAGCCAGAGAGGAGCTGACTTCAAGGAAACAAAGGCTTGCTGGAGATTTTATCCTATGGTTCTTGGGCTGCAGAGTGCTGTGCAGTACTGAGAACTCCAAGGTTACAGGGAGCTAACTTGCATGTGTCTCGTGATAGCTGAGTGCAGGAAGATTGTGACTTATTTGCACAGGAAGGCTATGTGTCCTGCACCATGAAGAAAGGCAGACTTAGAGTGCATCTGCTCTTCTTGCTATCCCTTGGTCCCACTAGCCTGACTCCCTTTCTCTAACTGGGACTCCCCAGTATGTAAAATGACCACCTAGAACTGCCTAGCAGAAACTGGAGCCTCTGTTGCCTGCCACCAGGTCTACATTTTTATAATTGTAGTAGTGTTGTATTATTACCTGTCTGACGTTAGAGTTGGTGATTGAGAAGAAAGGGAACTCAATACTATTAGCAAACATTTATTGAGCACTTATTAAGTGCAGCACACTGTGTCAAAACTTTACATACATTGTCTAATTTAATTCTTACAACAGCTCCAAAAAGCATGTGGCTATCATTATTTCTATTTTACAGAGCAGGAAACTGAGGCACAGGGAGGTGCAGTGACTCCTCTATAAGGTTTCATAGATGGAGGTAGAACCCTTTTCTGTCTGACTCTAGTCCTTGCAGGTATAACCCCTATGTATACTCCCTCCAGCATATTTTCTAATATGGTGATGTTAATAATACCTTACATTTATATAGACCTTTTCAGCTTATACAGCGCTAATCTCACAATTTATGTCACGCTTTACCAATTGAGCCTAAAAGTCATTACTTGTTCACTAAGCAATAGCCTGGCACTAGTTTAGTTTCATAGGTGGCATCTGCTCCTAGGAGAGAATATATTACTAGCCAACTCATTTGCAGTTATTTCTTTAGGTTAATGAATTCGTTGGTTTTCTGGTTTATAAACTAGTCTCTACTGAGTTTAAATTCCCTTTTCTGGACTATGCTGTTAAAATGAAGTCCCAGAGCCTGCAGGTACAGAAAGGCTGCAGACTTGAGCTGAATCCACATAAAACAGACACTTTTTAGAGCACTGATTTTAAATAATTAAGTGGCCAATTATCTTGTCCCTGCTACATGCCAGGTACTGGGGAGGGAACTAGCGATAAATGAGATACTTTCCATCCTCAAAGGCTCAGGGTTCTAGCAGGATCGAGTCCTAGTTATGCACAATGGTGACCAGCTTGATAATGTAGCCTTGTGTTGCTTTTTCACTCTACCCAGCCCTGGACTCACCCTCATTCACTTCTCAATGCTGGCTTCCTGCCTGCAGAATCTCATTTTGAGCTCTGCTTTCTAGGGGGAGCTCAGGCTAATACAGAGACCCTAAAGTTGAACTGGCAGATCAAAGGATATCCACATTTAATAAATACTGGCAATAAGCCCTTGTGAAATTCTAGGCCAATTTACACTCTCACTATAAGTGTATGAGCTATCCATTTCCCACTGTTTTGCCCACCTGGCATATTATCAAATTTGAGTGGATACTTTTGGCACTTTCTAGCTATGTGATCTTGAAAAAGACATTTACACCTCAGAGTCTTGTTTCAAGACACATAGAATGAGAAGAATAATCCCTGCCTTGGTGAAAATAAAAAATCATCCAGGCTGTGAAAGCATTTTGTAAGCTATGAAGTACTAAGCACATGGAAGAAATGCTCCCTAAATATCCCAAGTATGAAAAACCCAAAGTCCTTCAGAGTAAATCCACAATAATAATGGAAAAAACTGGAAGTTAGTCAGACTTTGCTCAAATGAGGTCTTGTGAAGGGGACTGAATCTGGGCTCTGACCTCGAAGACTTAGGGTTTTCTACAGCTTAGGAATCTGGGGAACTGCTGTCACCAATGCTGGCCACCTGCCCTGGCTGCCTTCCCCACTTTTGCTTTCCTACTTGAAAACTATATTAATTACAGGGTTTCCTGTGTTGAATCTATTTACAGGCTAATCTAAAAGTCATAGTAAGTGAATAGAGGAGGAAGAAAAAAGAAGTCCCTGTTTCATCAATATCCATGCTAGCCCCTGTGGGGGCCCTCACTGCCCAGGAAATGTGGTGGTGGCAGGGCTAAAGCTAATTTCCCAAGTGTAAACATGGCAAAAGACTGCTGGCCTGCCTTTATTCTGGGAAATCTTTTGAATTGTTTTTGCTTTTGAATTGAACTGAACTTTGAATTTTTCTTTTTTTTTTTTTTTTGAGACGGAGTCTCACTCTATGGCCCAGGCTGGAGTGCAGTGGCACGATCTCAGCTCACTGCAAGCTCCGCCTCCTGGGTTCATGCCATTCTCCTGCCTCAGCCTCCCAAGTAGCTGGGACTACAGGTGCCCGCCACCACGGCCGGCTATTTTTTTTTGTATTTTTAGTAGAGATGGGTTTTCACCGTGTTAGCCAAGATGGTCTGGATCTCCTGACCTCATGATCTGCCCTCCTCAGCCCCCCCAAAGTGCTGGGATTATAGGCATGAGCCACCACGCCTGGCCCACTAAAACCACTTTTTATGAGGAAGTGCACAGATGGGCCTACAGAAGATTCAGAAGCCTGACTAAAATTTGGCCAAACAAAGACTGTTTCTCACCCTCCCTCTTGCACAATTCACCACCCAACCCTGAGGCTTGCTTCTAGGAGAGCACCAGTGTATTGCTCACTGAATTGAGCAAAGTGGAATTAAAGACTGAATTCCTGCCTAACTCAGTGCCTGGCACAGAGCAAGCCCTCGGTTAGTATTTGTCGAGTGGATGAATACTATTTTAAACCGTCTGGAACTTGCTGCCATATGGAAGCTGGCAACTAAAAAATTTTTTTATTCTTTTTCACCTTTGAGCAGTTGCTTCTTTTAGAAGGCAGAACAAGAAATAGGGGGAGAGGGGAGGATTGCAATTCTGAATTGTGTGGTCAGGGTAACCCTCCTGAAAAGGTAAGGTTTGAGCAAAGATTTGAAGGAGGTAGAGCGAGAGCCCAGTGGATATCTGGGGAAAGAGCCTTCCAGAAGGAGCTAAACAAGGTCTCTAAGGCGTATGTGAGGAGCAGCAAGACCTGTGTCATTGTTAGGGAGTGAGCATGGGGGAGGGGTTTGGGGGATGATGTCCCAGAGTTAATGGGGGCTGGGGGTGCACTCATGTAGGATCTCAAAGGGCATTTAAAGGGTGTTGAATTTTTCTCTGAAGGGAATGTGGAACCATTGTAGGATTTCAAGCAGAGAAGTGATGTGATCTAACCTACATTTTACAAGGGTCATTCCTGACATCGTTTTGGAAATGGACTGTAGAGAGACAAGGATAGAATCAGGGCTCGGTTAGCAAATTCCAATGGTGATCCAAGCAAAAGAAGATAGTGCCATAGAGCACGGATTCTGGCTGTATTTTGAAGATAGAGCCTATGGGATTTCCTCATGCCCATAGACTGCCATGTGGGAGGGGACGGCTTGAAGTTAGGCAACAGGGAGGCCCTGGTTGGGCCAGGGGACAGTTTGTTTCTCAGTTTGACCAAATTCAGCCACTGGGGGTTTATTTCCTCAGAAATTACCAAGACTATTTCTTCTCCCTGAGGTCAAAATAAAAACATCCGGGAAAGGACTAGACACTTTTATATTTAAGAAAAAGAAATGAAGCTAACTTGTTCAGTCTCTTATTTTGTTCCAACTCACAAAGCATGGTGATGACAACACAGGAAGGCATATTTCACAAGAGGCCAGAAAAAGAGCCAGTCAGTCAGTTGCTAAACACATTAATCAGATCTTCAGTGCTCCAGCTCAGGCTGAGGTGACGCTGGTGTGGGAGAGCCCAGCCCGTTTGGAATGGGGCCAAGGACTCTCCACAGTAGCTTCTCCCCTTGCTGTGAAGGTAAAATGCGTTAATACAAGTAAAGTGGGTAGAGGGCAGCACGCTGTCAGTAATATCAGTGGTATGTAAGTATTGGTTATTAGGCCACGGAGTATGGCCCAATCCCCTCATTAACAAGTGAGAAAACAGGTTCAGAGAGAGGAATTCGTTTGTCTAAAGTTACACTGGCTCTCCAGCTTTACTTCTGAGCAGCACTAAGTTGGCTTCTTAAAAAAATTGTTTTGGACAATTGGGATTTCCAGTGTTGCCCCTCTTACAATTTATTCCTGGGAAGTTCTTTTAGACTTTCAGCTCTCTCATCTGAGAGCCTTCCTGTCCTCACAGGGAAGTTTAATGGGAAATTTTGTTACTCTTGAGCACTGGTGGAAGTGAGCCTCCAAGCTGGCCATCAGTGGCCACTGCCTTCTGGTGTTTCTACCCTTGTGTACCAGGGTTGGTCTGTGTGACCAACAGCATATGACAGAAGTGATGGGATGACACTTCCGAGACTAGATTATAAAAGACTGTGTCTTCTGTATTGGGCCCTCTCTTGCTGGAGCTCTCTCTGTCTGAAACACACACACACACACACACACACACACACCACACACACACACACACACACACACACCCTTTCTCTTGTATCATTTGTTTGGGAGAAGCAGGCTGCCATTTTGTGAGCAACCCCATAGCAAGGCCTGTGTGGTAGGAAACTGAAGCCTCTGGCCCACAGCTGTTGAGGACTAAGGCCTGCCAGCAACCAGCGAGTGAGCTCAGAGGTGGATTCTCCAGCTTCACTTGAGTATAGAGATCATTACAGACCCAGATGACAGCCTGACTGCAAACTTGTGAGAGACCCTGAGCTAGAACCACCCAGGTTAGCAACTCCTGGACTCTGACCCTCAGAAACCGTAAGATAATAAATGTTTATTTTAAGCTGCTAAGTTTGGGGATACTTTGTTCTTTCCTTACCACCACCATAACAGTTAACCTCTGCCACACTGTATACTTCTCTTTCCATCTCTGCCCCCTCCACTGCCCTAGTCATGGCCTCATGCCCTCCCCACATGTCCCCATAACCAACTGTCTTCTCTGAGGTCAAACCCAGAAGTTATCAAACCAGCTGAATCAGTCACAGTACCAACAGGAAACAGATGGCAGGCTAAAATTGATAATTTGAAGAAAGTTTAATATAGGAACTATTTGTGGAATTGTGGGTGGGGTGGAGAGCAACGAAAAGGAAGGAACACTGCAGTTCACAGGGTTAGTAAAGGTGGGTGCTGTTTATGGCCTGAGGCCTGAAGAGGCAAGGGTGGGAGCAGTTACTGTACTCTGGAGACAGACAGAGCTGTGTGAAGAGGGTCCCCTAACAGGAATTGGGCCACAGAGCCAGCCTTGCAGCCCCTGGGGTGAGGGTGGGGGTAGAACGCAAAACACCTCAGCTCCTGCTGGTGCTTCCCTCTTAGATGAGCCCACCAGAAAACTAGACATCAAGGAAATCTATCTTAGTTTCCCTCAGAAGCAGATTGTGGGATAAGGGTTTAAGTGCAAGTCATTTATTTGAGAGGTTCAAAGGTTCAGGGTATACCAGTAGGGAACTGAGGAAGTGAAATAAAGTAGAGAAGGCAGCTGGTATGATTGTGTTATTAAGCCAGCTATCATAGTGGGTGACTGGAGCCTAGTCCCACAGAGAAACTCTGGAAACAATGTAAACACACCTCTCAGAATTATTTCACTGAAGGGTGAGGGAGTTGGGATATTTATACTCCTAAAGTCTTTGGTTGAGGGCTGCTCCTGGAGAAAAGGGTTAATTCGTGGATACTTTTGGACTGACAGACCAACCTTCTGTGTTTCTGGGAAAAGCCCTCAGACACAAAGATACAGATACTGGCAATTGGAAGTCTGTGAAACATTGAGGTGGAGAAGGCCTAAGAGATTTGCGCAGGGATTAGCAGTGTCTGCTACCAGGCCCACTGATGGGATACATTCAGATGAACCTCCCATTCACAAGGCAGGATGGAGAACTGTGCAGAGGGTGAATCTGGAAGCAAAAATGAAACTTAAGTGCATGCTTAAAGTTAATAAGTAAAACTTATTAATACTCTCTTAAATATAGACGCACTGTATAGGTTTCAAAACAATATTTTTTCCCTTTTATTCTCACAGTTACTCTACCCTCTCTTGTAACCATGTAGCTAATTGTCTGATTCTGCTTGTGCATTATGCAGTGTGCATTGCAATTCTGATTGTGCCTGTGCATCTCACTGTGCCTTACCTAGGTCAGTAATTACTCCATTTCAATGAGCAGAAAAAGAGGCACAGAGAGGACCTAACTCAATAAGAGTCATTCAGATGCAAGACATTTAGAATCAGTTCTTTTACTTCCTGTTGGGTAATCTTAGAAAAGTTAACATATCCTCTTTGGGCTTCTGTTTTCTGATGTGTAAAACAGGGGTTAATAACATTTTCACCCTAGAATTGTTTTAAGGACTAAGTAATGTAATGCATATAAAATCTTTGCTATACAATAAATGCTAAATGAGTGTTTCGTTCAAGTAAATATTCTTTTTTGAAAAATATAGGCAAATGCATATAAATATTTGAGACCAAAGTTTACTTCAAAAATTTGACTGAACAGAGATATCTTCTGGTAATAGACACTCTATTACCTCTAGCTACATGACTGTGTAATAATTGAACACTTTGGAAGTAAGCCATGAGAATTGATTCAAATAATTATAACCACACTAATGAGACCATATGACTATCACTCCACTTCAAAGCTATAAAACAGAACGCTTCCATTTCCTCTTCTTTCTCCCTGTCTGCTTAGCACTTTGTTTTATCTCAAATTCCACATGTTCGAGAAATTTCATCATTTCACCATCCTTCCTTATCATTAATTCAGTGAAGTCTTTCAGCCATAATACAAAAGTTTTAATTAAAATAAAAATTCCTGTATCTTATGTTCAGGCTAGAAGGTTATTTCTTTTGAGTTAGCAAGTGAGTGGAGCTACCCCCAAAGAGTAAGAAGGCATTTTGCCCAAGGATTTATAGAACAAACAGAACTTTGGGAATTTTTTCAGGAAGAAAGGGGAAGAGAGGGAGACTAGTAATTTCAGGAGTCCTGGTGCTTATTGCCTGACTTTTGGGAAGACCTGAGCTGTTTAGGGGCCTGTAAGTGAGAAACTAATGTCTGAGCCAGGACAGATTCATCAGTGAAACAAAATGGATCACCCTAACACAGGTATGCTTTTAATTAAAAACTGTAGTAATCTTAAGATCCTTGAGGCTTAGCTTTAAAAAAGTTTTGGAGGTGCAAGTGACTACAGAGAACATTTAACTGAACTATCTTCTTTACACTTCTGGAGCCTGAAGATATAGAAAGAAGAAGGGACTTCCTCAAGGTCACATAGCAAACTAGTGACAGAGCCAGGACTAGAAGTCATGGTTTAGTACTGTTTAGTGCCAGTTTAGTACCTTTACCTTGTGCCAGTGACACACTCCTTGCCCCCATACCCCAGTCTTCCATCGTCTCAATGAAAACCTTCTGCGATATCTCTCTGCTCCCATACCTCCAGTGTTAGGGAACCCATGACATCCCAAGAAAGCCTGTTCTGTCCAATTTCGGACAGCTCTTTAAAAAAATTCTTTCTTTGGGTGAACTGAGATTTGCTTCTCCTCAGCTGACACTCTCTGATTCTAGGTCGGCTCCCTCTGTCCCAGGCATACTTCAGAGGTTTGCTCAGATTCCCCATTGCCTACATGAGTCCTCCCATCTCTAGACTAAACATCATATTGTCTTACAATTCTATTCTGTTTTTGGCTGCAGTGATCTATGATTGTGCCACTGCACTCAAGCCTGGGTAACAGAGCAAGACCTTGCCTCTTAAAAAAAATCAGTGAACTTTGAGCAAAGCAGATTATCCTCCATGATGTCGGTGGACCTCATCCAATCAATTGAAAGCCTTAAGAAAAAGATAGACCTTCCCTAGGAAGGGGGAATTCTGCCAGCAAACTGCTTTCAGACTCAAGATGCAACATCAAGTCTTCCCTAGGTTTCTAGCCTGGTGGGCTACCCTGCAGATTTTGGACTGGCTAGCCTTTACAATCATGTAAGCCACTTCCTTAAGAATCAATCTCTCTTTCTTGTTCTCTCTCTCTCTCCACACACACACACACACACACACACACACACACACACACACACACACACACACACACACAGTGGTTCTGTTTCTCTGGAGAACTCTCTGAGTTAATACAATAGTTTTTCAAGCATACGACTTTGCCTTCGGCACAACTTCAGAACTGGAAAGAGAAGTCTTGGTTGACCTCTGGTCATCCTATCATTCATTTATTCATTCATTCAACTAGTAGAGCATTTATTCTGCACCTAGGTGCAGGTGATAGAAAGGAAAATATCGTAACCAGAAATTTGAACTTAGGGAGGACTTTGATAAAACCAGACCCCACTCAAAATTATTAGTGCAGAGTGGCAAAGAGCTTAGGCTCAGTAGTCAAGCTGTCCTGGGTTCATAGTCTGGCTCTAACAATTGTCAGCTGGTGGCCTTGGCAAGTCACTCAGCCTCCCTGAGCCTCAGTTTCCACATCTGTAAAAGGGAGAATTTGGATTAGATTGTTTTTAATTTTCCCTTTAGTTTTGGACATGCAGTGTTTCAATTTAGTGAAAATGCAGGAAGGAAAGAATTGTACATAGTATGAAGGCTCTACTCTAGGGCCTAGGGAAAAATCCTATATATGATCATGTCATTCATATATATTATCTATTCAAATAAGTAATATTTACTAGACACATGTTCTTTCACATTCATGATTTCACTTGTTTCTATTTCATCCTCATTGAAGCTGCATAGCATTCACATTTTGTGGAAGGGAAAACAGAGGCTCGTAGACATTAAGTACTTCATCCAAGGTCACCGTAAGTGCCAGAACCAGGATTCAAACTCAATTTTCAAAAATTCTGAACTACACGATCTTGCATTACCTCCTTTTGCCTGGGAATTCTTGGCAGTTGGGAAGAATGGCATGAGTTCAAGAACTCTGAAATCTGTTTTAGCATTGTGTTCTCTTCAAATAGTTTGTCAAAGTATAGTCTTCAAGCTAGTATGGTGGCTCATGCCTGTAATCCCAGCACTTCGGGAGGCCAGAGTGGGCGGTTCGCTTGAGCCCAGGAGTTCAAGAACAGCCTGGGCAACATGACAAAACTCCATCACTACAAAAAGTAAAAAATAAAAAAGTATAGTTTCAAAATATTAAAAATACAATTTGTATACATATACATAGAAAGCATGGATCAAAGTTTTATTTAGATGTTTAATGAAGGAACCAGTAGGATGACAAGGAATGCTAAAATAAAATTAATAGGTTAGATGCGAAATTGGTTAATTACCTACAGGGCAATAAAATCATAACCTTTGGGGTTATCTTTTCTATGAGACAGAAATCATTTGTATCTCTACTGGATGGTATAAGCTAAAACAATGAAGAAACCACATTTGTACCGTATCAAACTTTCTAAAGTTAACATGTAACTTTACGGGGTTGTAAAATGTCTGGACCCCAATTAATAGTAAATAGTCAATCATACAAAGGTCCATATCCTTAGAGAGTCAGATGGTCCTTTAGAGCACACTAGGTCATGCTCTAGTGTGATGTCAGCAGGACATGTAGTCATCCTTTTGGTGTATTTCCAAATTTCTGGATGATTTTTCTTATCAATCCACCTCTATAATCACAAACTTCAAAAATTGTGATCACAAAGATGACTGATTTCATTAGAGGATATTTGGCCTAATTCATTTGCACAGAAGCCTCATTGTTGTATGGCCAGCAAATCTAGAGCTATATGCTTCTGAGCAACTATTACAGCCAGATAATTAGCTTCCACTGGAGATTTCACAAGGAGCTAGGGTTAAATTTTCAATACCCAATATCATTCCAAAGATATTCTCAACTAGATTGAGATATAGTTCACATGTTATACAATTAATTCATTTAAAGTGTACAATTCAATGGCTTTTAGCATTTACAGATTTACACAACCATCACTACAATCAATTTTTGAAGATTTTCATTACCCCAGAAAGAAATACCAGTCTTTAGACATCACCCCACATTCCCTTTACTACCCCTACCAGTAGGAAACCACTAATCTTTCTATCTCTATCGATTTGCCTGTTTTGGATATTTCATATAGATGGAATAATAGAATATACAGCCCTTTGTGACTGGCTTCTTTCTTTTTAGCATACTGTTTTTAGGGTCCATCTATCTTGAAGCCTGCATCAGTACTTTTTGTTATTGCTAAGTAATATTCCATTGTATGGTCATGCAGACTTACTCTAAGAGTCCAACTTTATTCTTTTGAACTTTTTTCCCTTTATTCTATTGATGTGATATATTACATTGATTTTTGGATGTTGCATTCCTGGGATAAGTCCTAGTTGGTCATGTTTTATAATCCTTGTATAATTCTGGATTTGATTCATTAGTATTTTGTTGAAGATTTTTGTGACAATATTCATAAGACACATTGGTCTGTAGTTTTCTTTTCTTGTGATATGTTTGTCTTATTTTGGTATCAGCATAGTACTGTGAAAGGAAAATATCTTGGGCCCCCAAAATCACTAAGGAAAACTCAAGCTGGAAACTGCTTAACGCAAACCTGCCTCCCATTCTATTCAAAGTTATCCCTCGCTAGGCATGGTGGCTCACACCTGTAATCCCAGCACTTTGGGAGGCTGAGGCGAGCAGATCACCTGAAGTCAGGAGTTCAAGACCGGCCTGGCCAATATAGTGAAACCCTGTCTCTACTTTACCAAAAATACGAAAAATTAGCTGAGCGTGGTGGCGTGCACCTGTAGTTCCAGCTACTCAGAAGGCTGAGACAGAAGAATCACTTGAAGCAGGGAGGCAGAGGTTGCAGTGAGCCGAGATCGCACCACTGCACTCCAGCCTGGGTGACAGAGTGAGACTCTGTCTCAAAACAAAAATGAAAACAAAAAACCCCACAAAGTTATCCCTCTTCTCATTGACATAGATGCATATCTGATTGCCTCTTTTGTAAAGGCGAATAAGAAACGCAAAATAAAGCAACCATTTGTGTCTCACCTATCTGTGACCCGGAAGCTCCATCCCGCTTTGAGTCTTCCTGCCTTTGCTTCAAGTTGTCCCACCTTTCCAGACTGAATATACTTCTTACATATATTGATTGATGTCTCATGTCTCCCTAAAATGTATTAAACCAAGCCACGCCTGACCACCTTGGGTACATGTCGTCAGGACTTCCTGAGGCTATGTCATGGGTGCGTCCTCAACTTTGGCAAAATAAACTTTCTAAATTAACTGAGACCTGTCGCAGATTTTCTGGGTTCACAAATGGATTGGGAAGTGTGTGCTCCTTTTCTGTTATTTGGAAGAGTTTGTGAAGAGTTGGTGTGAATTCTTCTTTAAATGTTTAGTAAATTCACTGGTGAAGCCATCTGGTCCTGGACTTTTAAAAACAATTACCAGTTTAATCTTTTCATTTGTTATGAGTCTATTCAGGTTTTCTGTTTCTTCTTGAGTGAGTTTTGGCAGTTTGTATCTTTTCTAGGAATTTGTCTACTTCCTCTAAGTTAGTTAACTGATTGTCAAAGAGTTATTAATAGTATTTCCTTGTAATTCACTTTATTTCCAAAAGGTCAGTAGTAAAGGCCCCATTTCCATTTCTGACATCAATTTCATAAATTACTTTTAGTAATTTGGATCTCAGTCTTTCTTGTTCGGTCTAGTTAAAGGTTGGTCAATTTTGTTGACCTTTTAAAAAAATCAACTTTTTGTTTTCTTGGTTTTCATGTTTTTCTATTCTCTATTTTGTGGATATGCATTCTAATCCTTATTATTTTCTTCCTTCTAATTGCTTTTGGTTTAGTTTTCTCTTCTTTTTCCAGTGTCTTAGGTGATAGGTCAGGTTGTTGATGTGAGATCTGTCTTCTTTTTTAATGCAGGCATTTATAGCTATACATTTTCCTCTACATGCTGTTTTAACTACATCCTCTAGCTGCATCCCATAGCTGTGTCTTGATTTTCATTCATCTTAAAGTACTTTATAATTTTTTGTGTGATTTCTTCTTTGATACACTGATAGTGTGTTGTTTTATTTTCATATATTGTTAATTCCCCAAATTTCTTTCCATTCTTGATTTCTGATTTCACTCTATCATGATTGGAGAATATACTTTGTAAGATTTCAGTCTATTTAAATTTATTGCAATTTGTTTCATGGCCTGGCATATTTCCAATTCTCGATAGTATTCTATGTACCTGTGAGAAAAGTATGTATTATTCGTTGTTTGGTAGAGTGCTCTATAGATGTGTTTTAGGTCTAGTGTGTGTGTATGGTATTGTTCAATTCTTCTATTTTCTTGTTGATCTTCTGCCTGTTTGTTCTATACAATATTGAAAGTTAGGTATTGGGATCTTTGACAATTGTTAAATTGTCTACTTCTTCCCTTAATTCTATCAATCTTTATGTTATTTTTTCTCTTGTTAGTGCGTATATTTATAATTGTTATAATTTCCTGATGGATTAACTCTTTAACATTATCAAATGTGCCTCTTTATCTCTAGTAATGTTTGTTGTTGTTGTTTTTTGAGACAGAATCTCACTCCGTAACTCAGGCTGGAGTGCAGTGGCATGATCTCGGTTCGCTGCAATCTCCACCTCCCGGCTTCAAGCAATTCTTGTGCCTCAGTCACTTGAGTAGCTGGGGTTACAGGCATGTACCACCATGCCTGGCTAATTTTTGTATTTTTAGTAGAGACAGGGTTTTCCCATGTTGGCCAGGCTGTCCTCGAACTCCTGGCCTCAAGTAATCTGCCCACCTCAGCCTCCCAAAGTGCTGGGATTACAGACATGAACCACTGCACCAGGCCTTTTTGTTTTACTTTTTCTATTACTGATATAGCCACTTTGGCTTTCTTTTTTAAAAACCAGTAACATGGTCATTTATTATTACTATTATCAAGTATTATGTACTGTACATAATTGTATGTGCTATACTTTTATATGTCTGGCAATGCAGTGGGTTTGTTTAAACCAGCATCACTACAAACACATAAATAATGTGTTGTGCTATCATGTTACAATGGCTACGATGTCACTAAGTGATAGGGATTTTTCAGCTCCATTATAATCTTTATTTTTACTTCAGCTTTCCTATGGTTGCTGTTTGCATTATATATATGTATATATATATATTTTATCCTTTCTTTTGCTTTCAATCTATTTATATCTTTGAATCTAAAGTGTGCCTCCTGAAGACAGAATATAGGTTGGATCTTGTTCTTTGCATTTTTAAAATCCAGTCTGATAATCACTGCCTTTTGATAGGACTGTTGAATCCATTTGCATTTAATGCTATTATTGATATAGCTGGATTTAAATCTGCTATTTCACTTTTTGTTTTTATATCTTTCAAGTATGTTCACTCTTTTATTCTTTATTGCTTTCTTTTGCATCAAATGAATATTTTTCTAGGGTAATAATTTATATTTTAAAATTTTTCTTCTTTGCTCATTTATTCCAATATCAGAAAACCAGAGCCAAGACATTAATTTCCATCTGATTTTATATGCAGTCTTTAAAAGTGAGTGACTTTCTCTTTTCCCAAGGGCCTTAGCGTTTGCTAAATTTGCTGGCCTGATGGTAAGTAAGCATTATGATATAGTTTGGATGTTGTCCCTGCCCAAATTTCATGCTGAAATGTAATTCCACTGTTGGAGATGGGACCTGGTGGGAGGTGACTGGATCATAGTGGCAGTTTTCTCATGAATGGTTTAGTGCCATCCCCTTGGTACTGTGTTCATGATAGTGAGTTATCTTGAGATCTGGTCGTTTAAAGGTGTGTGACACCTTCCGCCTCTCTTTCTTGCTCTTGCTTTCGCCATGTTATGTGCCTACTCCTGCTTCACCTTCTGCCATGACTGTTAGCGATGCTTCCTATACAGCCCACAGAACCGTGAGCCAGTTAAGCCTCTTTTATAAATTACCCAGGCTTAGATATTTCTTTATGACAATGCAAGAGAAGCCTAATACACATTACTAGCACAATGCTGGAACCCTGTAAGCCAAATAATAGGTACCAGATCAGTTTTCTGGGAAGGCTTTGTAGCCTTGCTTCTGCAAAGGAAGTACTACACTTAGTCTTTAATGGTTATGTGATTATAGCTGATTAAATGAAATTTATTCTCAAATATAACTCTTTGGATGGCTTTGATTATATGATTGATTTTTTCAATACATCTTGGTAAAAAGGATGGCAGATTCGTTGAATCTGTTCAAATAATTACATAGCCAAGGATTCAGTAAAAATATTTACTCTTGAATTCTGATGGGCCAGTGGGAACAAGGTATCATTAAAAATATTTCATTTCAGTTTGCAATAAGCATAGTTTGCTAAAATGAGGGTTAGCAATAGATGAAGAAGTAAGGACTTCCTCTTACACTCATCAGAAAATGGGACATTAAAAACAATCTAACACTATTCCAAAACAAATAATCATGATTATATTTCCCTTGTTGGCTTATTAGGCTCATGTGATTCATTCTTGACTCACAAATCTTGGATCAGCAGTATACTTCCATGGTTTGTTGCTTCAGGACGAAAGAGTCCTAGCAATCCTGATTCAGTGCTATGGTTCAGTCTATAGATGTCTACTTGTGGTCAGAAGTCAGCGAATACTGATAAGGCTGGGGCTGTAAGTCTATTCTAGCTAAGAGCATCTGATAAAATCTTTTCCACCAAGGCTCTGGGGCTTGGTCCTTTGTTGACCTCTTTAGCTTATAGCAGAGGTCTTTAGGCAAGCATGGAAGAAAAATAAGAACCACCTTTTGTTGATTAAATTTAAGGCTCTATTAATTTATTACAGTAAACAACTATATCAGAATAGGGGAGAATAAAATCTTCTACTGTGTTATGGATTTTGTCAGTGTATTCTCAAGGGTAATGGGGACAAGGACAACTCTACTTTAAAAAGTAACATAAGGAAGACAACTTATTTATTAAACATCATGTGGGCTTAATATATAATGAAATTCTAACAACATTATTGAGCCAATTAAGAAATATGGAGCAGGCTGGGCACAGTGGCTCATGCCTGTAATACCAGCACTTTGGGAGGCCGAGGAAGGCAGATCACCTGAGGTGAAGAGTTCGAGACCAGCCTGGCCAACATGGTGAAACCCTGTCTCTACTAAAAATATAAAAATTATATATAAATATATATATATATATTTGTTTGTTTTGTTTTGTTTTTTGAGACAGAGTCTTGCTGTGTCATCCAGGCTAGAGTGCGGTGGCATGATCTCAGCTCACTGCAGCCTCTGCCTCCCAGGTTCAAGGAAGTCTCCTGCCTCAGCCTCCCGAGTAGCTGGGGTTACAGATATGCACCACCACTCCCGGCTAATTTTTTGTATTTTTAAATAGAGACAGGGTTTCACTATGTTGGCCTGGCTGGTCTTGAACTCCTGGCCTCAAGAGATCCACCAGCCTCAGCCTCCCAAAGTGCTAGGATTACAGGTGTGAGTCACTGTGCTGACTCCTTTTGCATTTCTTTAAGTGGTAAAATAAAACATATACGTTAATATAATCCAAAGGTTTATCAACTCTCAAACTTATACAAATAAGAGGCAAAGGTGTGCAAATGGTGTTCGATACCATGCTTGGTGACCAATGTTTTTGTATTCTATCTTTCTTAGAAATTATCCAAGCAGCTAAGATTATTCACCAGTTTACTTGATTTAGTATCAATCTAAATTCTCAGTTAATTAAAGACCTTGGAAATTATGTTTAAGTTGATATATTACAGAGTAACATAATCATTGATGATATAAACTATTTAGGAAATTCAGTTTAACTACAGTCTCCATGATAAAACACTCTCCATCACTCTCTCATCATCTTGCTTTATGTTCTTCATGGTTTCGCAAACCGGTATCATCTTGCTTATTTATTTGCTTACTTATTTTTTGTGAATATTTTCCCAGTAGATGTAAGCACAATAAATAAAGATAATTTGTCTTCCTTAGTGCCTAGAACATGTAGGAGATATTCAATAAATAGCTTTGAACGAAGGAATACAGTAAGTCCTCACTCAGCCTCCTCAACAGGTTTTGGACACTTTGATTTTGAGTGAAACTATGTATAAGGAAACCAATTTTACCATAGACAAATGGACAGAAAGAAGAGTTAAGTTCCTACAGCATATTTCTGATAACAAAAGTACCGCCAAACTTCTAAATAAAGACTAAAACACTTCCAATATTGAACACTGAAATAATTGTGAACCATACATACATTTAAGAAAGATTAGTAAAAACAAGGAAGAGAATTATTTACCCGCTTATTCCAGTTTAGAGTTCAGTGGCCAGAGCCTGTCCCGGCAGCTCAGGGCTCAAGGCAGTAACCAGCCCTGGACAGGACGCCATCACATCGCAGAGCAGACTCACCCACACCCACAATCATTCACACTGGGACTACATAGACACAGCAGTTTGCCTAACATGCATATCTTCGCGGTGTGGGAGGAAACCGACTGGGGTACCTGGAGAAAACCCAGGAAGACATGGGGAGGACATGCAAATGCCACACAGACGGTGGTCCCAGCAGGGAAACAATTTTTTTCCTCATCAACGTTATAACAGAAGGATGTTATTCAGGGGTCTGCTGTATATGAATAAAATATTTACTCATCATAATTGTACCAGATGTGAGGAATAGGTCTCATATTACTATTTTATGGAGCTTGGTTGGGCTACTGGGTGACAGACTCGAAATACTGGTTTTCTGATTTCTAATACAATATGTCATATTATTCCCCAAAAGTAAATAAATATATTTGTACAAGTGAAAAATGAAAAGAAAATGTCTCGTGTAGATATGATTCTTAGAGAGGGTATTTGCTATGGATTGCATCCTAATGGGGGCCTCTTTAGGCAGTGGTTTGTTTGTTTGTTTGTTTGTTTTTTGGAGACAGAGTCCCACTCTATTGCCCAGGCTGGAGTGCAGTGGGGCAACTCGGCTCACTGCAGCCTCCGCTTCCGGGATTCAAGTGATTCTCCTGCCTCAGCCTCTCCAGTAGCTGGGATTACGGGCGCCCGCCACCACGCCTGGCTAATTTTTGTGTTTTTGGTAGATACAGGGTTTCACCATGTTGGCCAGGCTGGTTTCGAACTCCTGACCTCAGGTGATCTGCCCGCCTCGGCCTCCCAAAGTGCTGGGATTACAGGCATGAGCCACCGCCCCTGGCCAAGGCCGTCTTTTGATGGCAGCCAATGTCATTAGACTACAACTTCTTCTGTACAAGTTCCCCAAAGTATCAGGGGCTCTCTAACAGAGTATTACTTATTTCTTTCAGGTCCTGATGGTTTTCTCTTTGGAGTGGTTGTAATAGAGGACCAAGGAAGTTGTGAGCTGTTTTCTGGCTTTTGCTGTAACAAAAGCTTGTTGCTGAAATTGACTATTTCCCCCACTCCTGCATCCCAACACAGCATCCATTATTCTTCCCTTCAGTGCTCTCTTTGCAAAATCAGTCTAGCCTAGGCAGCAGACTTAACATGGTATGCTCCTGTGGGGATTCATACTTTATTTCTGGCTTGCTTTTAGGGTCCCAGGGCAAGTCGATATTAAAGAGATACTAATAAATTGCTAAATGGAAAGGGAGACTAGGACTCAGCTGGCTCCAGGCCTGAGCTTCTGCCTTGTCCCAGAGGGAAGCCAATGTTCACAGCAGGGCACATGGAGTTACCAGTTGTCCACCCAAAGGAACTCTCATCCCCTTCACTAACCAGGGAAAATGTCGTATTAAGATTGTCCTCCTGTTGCAGTGAGCCGAGATCATGCCACTGCACTCCAGCCTGGGCGACAGAGCGAGACTCCGTCTCAAAAAAAAAAAAAAAAAAAAAAAAGATTGTCCTCCTTCAATCTTTTTTTACTATTAAATGAGAGCTTTGTATTAAACTATTGAGAATTGGGTTGTCCTTGTTTTTAGGTTCCCACACTATCTCTTTTGAATAAAACATGTTGTTGGGTGACAGCCCTTAGGGTTTTTCTCAAATCATTTCTCATGTGAATCCCCTTCATCCTCACTGTCCTTCCCTTAAGAAACTGGCATGTGATAATGATGATTTAGAGGTTATTTCTGCTGACCTCATCCCTGAATCAGAGGAAACAGCAGGGAGTAAGTTCTAAGTTCGGGGCCCACACCATATCAAATTTAGGCCTGGGGAAGGCAGTATGGCTCTTTCCAAACCCTCCAAAACACTACTGGGCTCCAAGACTGCTCAAGGTCTCACTGATAGTCAAGGCTTGTGCTCCTTTTTTTCAGAAGAGTAAGATTAAAGAAAACCACTGTGAATTAAAAAGTGTGGGTGCCAACATGGGACGGGAGTCCCCCCTCACTCCATGGATGACATAGAGGGTGCAGAAGATTACAGAATTGGCATTGTCCTGCGTGGAAGCTGGGCCACCCACAGTGGCGTGGGAAGCCTCTCAGATGCTGGATTCTAATGGGCTCTTGATCACCTTGGATTGGGCTATTTCATTGTTATCACAAAATAAACAGGATGCTCCAAGTCATGTTATGGCAGAGAACCAACCAGCTTCACACTGGTCCTCTAAACCAATCCTCGCAACAGGACTGGGAGACAGGTGTTACCTTTCCCACTTTACAGAGAATGAAACAGAGTGGCAAAGCCTCCGAAGGACCCTACACTTCGGACATCGCAAAGCAGGATCTGAGTCCCGGCTCCTCTGTCCAAACCTACTTGCTAGGCTTTCTTTCCCATGTCTACTCTATAGCTGGAAAGGTCGTGGAGGACACATTTTAGGCCAACCCTCTCGGTTTACAATCCAGAGAGGGGAGACCCTCAGAAGCCAAGTGACATGTCCACCGCTACGCGGCGAGTGTGTGGCAAGGTGGAAGGGGAGCCCGAGACGCCCTGGTCTCTCCTTTCTCTCGCAGGTTCCTTTCTCCCCGCACGCAGCCCGCAGGGGACGCTGGAGGAGGAGCTGAGCTGGAGTTGCCGGGGCCCCGGGACCGGGCGTTCCGGGGGCGGTCCCCAGCAGCCGCGCATTCCAGAGCAGCAGCGCGTCCTGGCCGCTCCTGCGCTCTCCCGCCTCCCGGGGCCCGGAGGAGCCGGGGCACGTTCCAGGAGCTGCCTAGGGCTGAGGTTCCAGGCCTGGGGGTCGCTTCCAGCTGCCAGATCCCGTGCAGTCCTGGGGACCCTGAGAAGCACCGAGCCATCCCTGCCCCAGGAACTTTCCGCAGACTCGCCGCCATCTGGGGTGAGTGGGGCCACCGGGGGATTGTTTGTGGGGCTCTGGCAGAGCGGAGCTCTTCGGATTCGCGACTTACCTCTAGTGCGGCCCCTTTCCCAGGGCTCCCAACGTTCTTCTTTATGTCCGGTCTCTCCTCCCCATTTCTCCCTTTTCATCACTTTTGTATTTCTTGCCCTCACCCCCTCCTCCTTTTTCTCCTGCTGTCAGCTCTTAAGTTCGAGCCTCCTAGTGCACAGAATTTTGGGCCTGGGGGAGGCGGAGCTCGGGTGGGCGAACCCCAGCCCCACTCGGAGACTGGCTTCTCTCCGGGTCCGCTGCCCTTGCCTTCTCGGGAAGCCTCCTCCTCGGGCAGACTGCCACCTCCTGGCTCTCCAGGCCCAGCGTCAGGGTTCAGTGCCCGGGCCTGAGCACCTGCTTGGGCGCTGCGCTGGGTTTGGGTCTTTGCACTTACCTGTCCCGCTTTTCTCGAGGCCCCGTGTAGAAGGCGCCAGGAGTTTGGAGTCAGGAGTGGCGGGTTCCAGCCCTGGTTCTGTCACTAACTGCTTCACCATCCTTGTTTTTCCATCATTGAAATTGGGAAAACATTTTCTGCGTGCAGAAAGCAAACGAGAAAGGACATGAGCAAAGTATCTTGGAGAGAAGGCTTCCTTCAAGCTCCCTCCTACTGGTTAGCTGTCCCTTTCCTGAGGACGTAGTTGTTCCAGTTGCCGGTTGTTTTGCTCCCTAGTCTCCCCCATGCCAGTTTCTTGAGGGTAGGGACTGCCTGTCTATCGTCATCTCTGAGGCATTCTCAGCTCTTGGAGCAGGGCCTGGCTAACAGTAGGTGCTCCATACATATGTACTGAGTGAAAGGATGAAAGGTGTAACCCCCCCGCCCCCCCACAAATTGAAACAAACCTCAGGGGCTGTTATTCTGATTGAGGGCCAGGCTGGGCTCTTACTCATGCAGCTGCACTTGTTTCTTCTGGACCAGCTGGAATCCTGCTGCACCTGGGGGCTGAGGAGTCTCCGGTTCATCTGTGGTGAATACTAAGGTCCTCAAAGCTCCAGGGTGTGGTGGTGAAGGCTGCGCAATCACACAAGTATCAGAGATTCCTTGAACATCTGCTATGATGCGTGCTGCTACTGCAGTGGCCACATAGTTTGGAAGGATTGGGGATGCCTGAATTAGGTGGAGGTGGGAGCGGGAAGAACGGGTACTCTGGGGGTTAGGAGCCCCTCTGAATTACCCTAATGGAGGCATTTCCCCTCTCTGGCCCTTGTCTTCCCTATCTGTAAAATGAAGACATGGGAGTGGAACAGATGTTTGTCTGTGGTTGAGCATGACATGCTCTTTGGTTTATGCAGGCCGCACAGCAGCCATCTAGACACACGCAAGGCAGCACAGCTGAGCTTTAGGACATCATGTGCTTCTGCAGTGACAACTGAAAACAACTAAAAAGTGTTTTCCTGCTCCAACCGGGACCTCCTGTTCCCAGCTGTCCTGGGACTGTGAATCATGCTGTGGGGGTTACAAGTCATGCTTCATGAACTCTCCCACAACTGACCTCTCCGAACCTCAGAACTGTGGCTCCATGACACTAAAGATCTGGGGAGTCCCAGAGAACAGCCAGAGAACTACTGAGTCACGGTGAGGTGTTAGAGATGCAAAACAAATGAGAGACTCTGGGGGCCTGTGGTCAGGTCAGATCCTGGGCCCTTGGGGGTGACAGACCAAGGGGATAAGGGCCAGTCACAGCCTCAGATGCTTTCTCAGCCATATGCCAATCCTTTAAACGTTGTGCCTCCATTTCTTCTCTATGGATTGAAACATGCAAAGGAAATACCTCCAAGGAAAGAGAATATCTTGGTTGGGTGTGGCGGTGGTATAAAAAATGGGCACGTGTACTCACAAACACAGTTTATTGAGGTATAGGAGTAAGTGTTGGCATTGTGACACCCTGCCTTGTCCTCCCCCACCCTGACTGGCCCAGTAAGCGGAATGATGTTATAATGATCATACTTGCCATTTACTGAGTACTTACTATAAGCTAGGCATGACTCTAAGCATTTTACTTGTATTAACTCATTTAGGCTTTACCACAATCCTATTAGGGAGGGACTGTCATCACCTCCATTTTATGGATGAGGAAACTGAGGTCCAGAGAGAGTGACTCACCCATGATCACACAGAAAGTAAGTGGCAGAGCTGTAATTTGAACGCAGGCACCCTGGCTCCAGGGCCTATTCTCTGAACTTCATTGGAATTGGGGGGAACTAGGTTCAGATCTTGCCTCTGTCACTTACTTTCAGGGTGACCTGAGAGAAGTTAAGTGAGAATTTGATAGTCACTGTTCTAGTGGATCCCTAGAGACCTAGTATCCTTCCAACTCACTAGGGAAACAGAAGGTGAACCTCAAGAGATAATGGAGACATCTAGCAGTAAAGGCTAAGAATTAGGTAGTTAGGAAGGGGAACTGCTCAGAAGTATAATTGCCTGGCACATTAAACAACAGCAAGCTAGATTCCACGTCTAAACCGTATACTTTAAATTGCTTAGTTGTGTATAGATAGAGCTTCCTTATTTTATTGATTTGCACTCTGATTGGCTGATTGGATATGTTTCTTGCTAGTGACCCACTATATAGGATCATATTCAAGATTCTGGGGACCAGGACATAGATGTCTTTGGTGGTGGTGGTGGTGGGCATTATTCTGCTTTCCACACACATGAGGCTCACTTTGGGAGAGCGACCTGTTGAGGCTCACACATTGAGGCAAGGCACTACCACCGCCTGGTGCTCTTGCAGCTCTGTCACGGAGCACCCTGCCAGCACCTCTCATGGACAGTCTCCTTTGTTAGCCCGACACACAGCAGGCACTTAGTCACTGGCAAATAGCAATGATGGATAGTAGTGCCTTAAACAGGATGCTGGGGATTTGGCCTGGGCTTTCTCCTCTGCTAGCTCTCTGTTGGTTTCTAAGACTCTGTGATTGGCTGGGTCAGATGGTACGTGCGGTCTTACACAGCTCTGGCTGTGTTCCGATCTCTTTGAAATATCCTGGTGTTTTTCCATTTTTCCAGCCACAGAGGAGCAGATGGAAACTCAGGCAGGTCTGTAGCCTGTTAGGAAGTTTGGAGAGACAGGGGCCAGTTGGGGTGAAATGAGAACAGAGTGCTCCTTAGGGACTTTGGGTCATTGGAGAAAAGGCTGTGATTTGATTCATTTCACATTTTTGGTAGTTGTATGTCCTGTCCATTCCTTCCTCTGGCCCCTTTATTTGGACCAAAGGTCCCTGGTGAAATGACTGTGCTGGGTTGGTAAATGTTTGAGGCTGTTACACAGTGGGAGGAGAAATACTTCCAAGAGTAAATGTGAAGCTGGTATGTCCTTCTCATATTGGACTTGGCATGGGAAACCTGCCCCCGCTTTTATCAGCCTCCCTGTCCTCTTCTAAGAACAGAAAGATTCACATCTTGGGCAACATCACTGCTCCCCTCACCCCTGGTCCCTCCTCCCCACCTCAGTCCCCAGCTCCTGAGCACATGGTGTCAGAACTCGAATTTGAGCTTATCGGCCCAAGCAAATCAACAAGTGGGAATCCTAGAGGGCTTCGTTCTGAAAGGCCAGTTCTCTTCTGCCTGGTATGTACAGGGTGGGCTGGGGAAGAAAGAGCCCCCCATAATCCTTCCTGAATGTACAAAGAGCCCAGAAAATGATAAAATCAGAGGACGTCATGTTATTTTGGAGATAGGGTTCTGACTTTTAGAATCACTGGGACTTTTGCAGGGATGAGGATTCTTTCTGGACCTCTTCAGTCAATTAGGTTCCACGAGTGAGCTCACATCTGAAATAATCTTCCCATATTCATTTCTTCATTGATTTCATATTTGTTGGCACTTGTGATATGCCAGGCCCTGTGATAGGTGCTGAGGACACAGCAATACACAAGAGGTGAGGCTTCTGCTCTCCCTGTGCTTGTGTTTGAGGGAGCAAATCAACAAGTCTTTAGCCTGATAGGAAAAAAGCCAATAAAAACAAACAAGCTAATCTTAGATTGTGAAAAGCATATGCAGAAAATAAAACAAGATAAGAGTGATAGTTTAACAGAGTGGGTCCGGAAAAACTTTACTAAAACGTAACATTTAGATTGAGGTCATGGACATTGAGACAATGGACAGGGGAGGAAAAGAGCATTCTGAGAAGGAACAGCAAACACAAAGGTCTTCAAGTGGGATCAGCCCCTGGGACACAGTTGTTAGGTTCCCCAGGCTACAAAGTGGCCAGTGTGGCCCCATCTAGGAACTTGAATTGCCCTCTCTGGCTTAAATGTTCCATTCTTCCTTGACAACCTCAGCAGCATCTTCTGAGGGTGGAGACTTTTTGGAAGGGGTCCTATAAGGTGGACAATGCTGGCAAACCCTCTAGTCCTGTGCCCTGGGAACCATCAGCCTTGTTCACATTCTGCAAAATACTTGAAGAGTCATGTATCTTTGACGCCTCAGCATCAGTGACTTGGAGCTGGTTATAGCTGTCTGCTCTCTGGCCACCGTGGCTGGTGGAAACAAAACAGCAGCAGCATGGTCTGCCCAGAGTTCTGGCAGTGCTGGGCTAAGGCCACACCTGCAGAAAGCCACCTGCCTCTATCTGCCTTGTCTCCCACTTTGAGATAATTAAGCTTGACTGCCAGCAGGCAGTCACTTCTTTTATTGCCTTCTTCCTCAGTGAACTCTGGCAGTAAAACCGGTTGGATAACCATTGGCAAACTCTCAAAAGTTGACTGTTAGTTGCAGCTCGGATGTGGAGGGTGTAAGTTTCCGGTGGGAGGTTCAAGCTGGGGACAGCTTAAAATTTTTTTACTTAAAAAAACTTTTCACTGTGGTTTCCTACATTGGGCCCAGATCAGTCACGAAGCAGTCACGGCACCCTAACTAATGGCAGAGGCTTTGAACTCCCTTTTTTTTTTTTTTTTTTTTTTTTTTTTGATACGGAGTCTCACTCTGTCACCAGGCTGGAGAGCAGTGGTGCGATCTTGGCTAACTGCAACCTCCACCTCCTGGGTTCAAGCGATTTTCCTGCCTCAGCCTCCTGAGTAGCTGGGACTACAGGTGTGCACTACCACACCCAGCTAATTTTTGTACTTTTAGTAGAGGCAGGGTTTTACCATGTTGGCCAGGATGGTCTCGATCTCTTGACCTTGTGATTTAGGAACGATGCCGGGTTCACTAGCTCAGCTTAACTTTGTGAATCCCTTACTGTGTACCAGGCGTTGTCCTAAGTGCTTTATGTGCATTAGCTCATTTAACCTCCAGAGCATCCCTATGAAGTGGTTACAATTATTAGTTATTATTTCCATTTTACAAATTAGGAGACTAAAGCTCAAAGAGGTTAAACCTCTTGCCAAAGCCACCAGGACTCCATATGCTTCCAACACTTCATGTATCTCATCAACTCTGGGCTTTGTTGATAACATCTATTCTGCTCATCCTGCCTTTCCCCACAAGATCTGAGAGAGACATCTTGAAATCTCCCACTATAATTGCAGATTTGTCTATTTCTCCTTATAATTCTGAGATTAGGTACCTAAAAATAGAAAATCACTTTACCTTTTTGGTATCTTTAGTAATACTTTCTGCCTAAAAGTCTACTTGGCCTTATACTAACTAGTAAGGGGCTACCAGCGTATGTGATTCATGGTTACACGGTGTTTCATTTGTATCCGTTGACTTTCAACCCTTCTAATCCCCATGTGTCTCTTATAAAAAATATATATGTATGTGTATATTTTATCCTTATTTATATGTACCCTAACGGTCCTTGTTAGTTTGGGTTTAAATCTACCATCTTTCTCTATGCTTTCTATTTGTCCCCTTTATTCTAAGTATTTGTTGTTGTTTTTCTCCTCTCCTGTTTTCCCCTGGAAATTATGCACTCTTTGACTGATATTTTTAGTGGCTACCATAGAGATTACAATATACATCCTTGATTTAACAAAGTCTAATATGATTTGGTTCTTCTGCCCTTTCTTAGGCAATACAAGAAAATCAAAATACTTTAATTCTATTTCTTCCAGAATTTGTTTGTTATTGCTCTTGAATACTTTAATTCTGTATTTTTTTTTCCCTGAAAATGTCTTTTTTTTTTTTTTTGAGATGGAGTCTCGCGTTGTTGCCCAGGCTGGAGTGCAGTGGCACAATCTTGGTTCACTGCAACCTCTGCCTCCCAGGTTCAAGCGATTCTCTTGCCTCAGTCTCCCGAGTAGCTGGGATTACAGACGTGTGCCACCATACCTGGCTAATTTTTGTATTTTTAGTAGAGACAGGTTTCACCATGCTGGCTAGACTTGTCTTGAACTTTTGACCTCAAATGATCCGCCTGCCTTGGCCTCTCAAAGTGCTGGGATTACAGGTGTGAGCCACCGCACCTAGCCTGAAAATGTCTTATTGCACCATTATTCTTGGCAGTTATTTCTGTTCACCTCTTCGAAGAGATCATTCTGCTGTTTTTAAATTCCATTGTTTCTGTTGAGAAGTTGGTTGTCAATCTAATTGTTTCTCTTTTAAAGATATTCTGTCTTATTTCTCTTTATCTTTGGATCTCAGCGGATTTACTATATTTCTTTTCTTTTCTTTTTTTTTTAAATGGAGTCTCACTCTGTTGCTCAGGCTGGAGTGCAGTGGTGCCATCTTGGCACACTGCAACCCCCACCTCCTGGGTTCAAATGATTCTCCTGCTTTAGCTTCCCAAGTAGCTGGGACTACAGACGTGTGCCACAACGCCTGGCTAATTTTTGTATTTTTAGTAGAGACAGGGTTTCACCATGTTGGCCAGGCTGGTCTCAAACTCCTGACCTCAAATGATCTGCCCACCTCAGCCTCCCAAAGTGCTGGGATTACAGGCATGAGTCACTGTACCTGGCCAGATTTACTATATTTCTAATTATGGATTCCAATTTATGTATTCTGCTAGGAGTTCATGGGACTTCTTTAGTATGCAAATTGGTGTCTTTCATCAGTTTTGGAAAATTCTGTTATTATTTACTCCAATATTGTTCTGCTTCATTCTTTCTTTTCTCCTTCTGATACTCCAATATATTTATGTTGTACCTTGTCACTGTTTCCTCTATCTCTCTTACCTATTTCTTTTTCTGTATTTTCCATCCTTTTGTTTATCCTTACTTCATTCTAAGTATTTTCCCCTGATCTTTTTTCCAGTTTACTAATTCTCTCTTTTACTATGGCTAATCTACTGAATTTTGAAGCCTATCTACTGAATTTTAAATTTCTATTATATTTTTCAGTTCTAGAATTTTTATTTGGTTCTCTTTGTTGTTGTTGTTTTTTGAGACAGGGTCTCACTCTGTCACCCAGACTGGAGTGCAGTGGCCTAGTCATGGCTCACTGTAGCCCTAGCCTCCTGGGCTCAAGTGATCCTCCCACCTCAGCCTCCTGAGTAGCTGGGACTACAGGTGCACACCATGCCCAGCTAATTTTAAAATTTTTTTTGTGGAGATGGGATTTTGCCATGTTGCTTAGGCTGATCTTGAATTCCTGAGCTCAAGTGATCCACCTGCCTTTCCCTCCAAAAGTGCTGAGATCACAGGTGTGAGCCACCACTTGTAACCCCTATTTGATTCTTTTAAAAAAATCTGTTTATTCTTTCTTATAATTTCAAATTCTCTGTCAAAATTCTCAAACTTGGAGTTTTTTCCTCCTTGAACATAGTAAGCAAAGTTATTTGAACTATGTGTCTGTCTGATGACTCCAATATCTGGAGCCCCGGTAGACTTTTTTTTCTATTGTCTGTTGTTTCTGATTATTTTGTTTTTATCATCCTGTCTTTTTGCATTCTTGGTTAATTTTGGTTATGTGTTGGACATTATATTTGTAAACAAAACATAATTTGAGACCTATCATGATGATATTGCCTCCAGAGAGGATGTATATTTGCTTCTACCAAGCACCTGGAGATTCCTTAATTTAATTTCAGGAGCTATGATAATGCAAAGCTGAGTTGTAGTCTCTGGGAGGACTAGTATACTTCCAGTTCATCTTTAGCACTAAGGGTGCTTTTTAAGGTCCAAGCTCAAAGTGCAGAAGTTTTACTCTCCCTCTCTTGGCAGTCTTGGGCTCCAAATTTTGTCCCCTTAGTCTCCTGAGTCAGTACTGCTCACTCTCCATTCTCCTGTAGGGGAAAATGACAGGCTTTCCTCCCTGGATTTTTGCCTTCTCCCAGAAAAGTGGGACCAAAAAAACCTGCATGAAGCTTAGAGTCCTGCTTTTTCTCAAGCAATGAAGACTGGTAATTCTTCATTATTTCGTTAGCTCTTAGTGCCTTCCATCAGGTTTTTTTGGTCCCACTTTTCTAGCTGTCTTCAGTAAAAGGACTAGTCCGAATTGTCTAGTTCGCCATTACCAGAATCGGAAGTCCTGATCTTTATAGATTGCGTATCTCTTCTTAATTCTCTAAATATGGAATGGCCTTCAGCTGAAAACAATGTTTGACCTGGACTTAGAAGAAAGCTGTGGGTCTGGTATACTCCATGCTTATACACTGGGTCTATGTGGACTCTTTGGAGGTAGCTGTAGTGTAGCGGTAAGTAAGTGCAGAATCAGGATTCCTGAGTTTGAATCCTGTTCACTTAGCTTTATGATCAATGGCTGGCTAACCTCTCTCAGTTTTAGTTTTTATAGCTGTAAAATCCCCACATAGGATTTTTGTGAAGTTTTAATAAGTTAATGAATGGGATTTGTTAAGCAAATACAAATAATACAAATTTGTGAAATAAAACAATTTATTTTTGTTTTTACAAATTTAAACAAATACAATTTGTTAAGCAAATGCTGGCTCGTGTGATCCTGTGTTTGAGGAAATAAGGGAAGTGGTATTTCACTTCCCTGTGCTTCTTGAAGCACAGAGTCATAAGGAGTAAGTAATAGTAAGTCCTGAGAGAGTATCTTGCAAATACCAAGTACTTGACATATGAATAAATGAATGAATATCCTGGACAGAGTTACTTATCATGATAATACTGAACCAAAAATAAAAACAATATTGTCCTGTCAGAGAGGAAAAAGTTGCTTGCTAGAGAGTCTGGCGAGTAGATAACACAGGCTTGTTGCCTTGAATCCAGTTACCCTAAAACTATCAACTTGTAGGAAATTTTAATTTATGAAATTTATATAATTTTTATATAACTAGAAAACTTGCCAAATGGTGGGATTGGCCGAAACAATGATTCTTTCTTTTGCAAAAAGAACTTTTAATTGCTTAAGAAAAGTGGTCCCAGAAGTAAAATTTGATGTTTCCTAATCAGGCAGTAGGGCTTCCCTTTGCCTGCCTAAACTGGATCAAGTGGAGTACTTAAAAGAGGGGATGAATTTTTACCTTTGGAAAAGTAAAGTTTGACCAGGTGCGGTCACTCTCCTTTGGGAAACTGAGGTGGGCGGATCACTTGAGGCCAGGAGTTCGAGACCAGACTGGGCAACATGGCAAAACCTTATCTCTACAAAAAATACAAAAATTAGCCAGGTGTGGTCGCGCACACCTGTAGTCCCAGCTACTCAAGAGGCTGAGGCACAGGTTTGCTTGAACCTGGGAGGCACAGGATGCAGTGAGCTGAGATCACGCCACTGCACTCCAGCCTGGGCAACTGAGCGAGACTGTGTCTCAAAAAAAAAAAAAAAAAAAAAAAAAAAGAAAGAAGTTTTTTTCCTCTTTTGTAGAAACTACATTGTTTTTCCCCCCACCTTATATTTGGTCTTGTTAGTGGACACAAAACAGTCATTTTGGGATCGTTGACTTTTCCATTGAATTGGCTAAGTTACTTAACCCCTATGGACTGAGGAGGAGCAATGATGTGTCCAGTTCACAGGGCTGGTGGTATAGGGCCTGTGATCTGATGGGATGGCATGTTTGGTGCTAGTGGCTTTTCTGCTGGTGAGCTCAGGGTGGTTTCCGTGCAGTTTCTTAGACAAACTTATATTGAACATATGTCAAAGTTTATTATTTGTTAAGGAGGCAAATAGCAGATAAAGTATGCTGGTTCAAAATAATGAGAGTTTAGACCCGATTGATGTTTTACTTCCTATGGTTATAAAAACATCATAATCTTATCAGTGATAGGCATAAATTTGTGACATAAATGGTTTGGGCCATATCCAACATGAACCATTAATCAGAAATATCAAGCAATATATCTGTGAGGCAAATGATAAATTAATCTATGACTATTATATTAGACATACCAAGAAACAAGGTTTTACGCACTCATGCCAGAGAGGTCAAATAGAAGTCAGCTAGGAGAAGCTTAGAGTCCTGCTTTTTCTCAAGCAAATATTTCTAGTGTGCAATTAAAGATGCTGAAGGTATGGTTTGCTTAGCTCTTATTTGGGAGACAAAATTTTTCTTTGACAGTAGGGAGAGGTGGAAGCAACTGGAACCCGTGTTACATGGGGAAGAACAGTGCAGCAAAGGACACATTTGAGTTTCGAGAAGAGTGAAACAGGGAGATAGAGCTCCCTGTGCCCTCTGACACCCGACTACTTCTATGGCCAGCCTTAGAATCTTGGAACAGTAGCTCTGGAAGGGCCCTTGGAGAACATTGCAACTTGTGGCTTTCACACTATGTTCTGAGGAGCCCAGGGGGTCGAGGGGAAACTGAATAGTAGCACTGCCCTGCCAAGTAAGCCCGCTGCACTGAGCAGGCATGCCAAAGGACAGCTGGGAAAAGTTTTTTCCAATTTTTTCAGTTAGAAGAAAGAAACGACTTTAATTTCGCAACATGCAAAGTTTGTGTGTTATGGTGTAGTATTATTTTTAGTTTGAATTGCATATGTGAAGGGGGTGGGCACCCTCATCTCTAGTGCTTAGGGTCTCTGAGGATACGTATTCAGCTCTGCTGGGTAGGTAGGACTGCACGCTTCCCCTGCCAGGCCCCCACTTTCCAGGCTCTACTAGAGCAGCCTTACTTTAGCTGTTGGGTATTGGGGTTAGAAAAACAATTTCATTTGCAAAAGAGTAATATTGGTACAGTCTAGGATACAGGTTACAGAAGAATTTCATTTATTCATCTACTTGTTCTGTTTTGTTTTAGTTAGGGGCAGCGACACGATCAGATCTATGTATTTGAATGATTATTCCCTCAAGGAGTAAGACTGCAGGAGGGAGAAGACCCCCTGGACCTCAGTTTCACCATCTGTGAAATGGCACTCATTTTAGCTTTAATGTTCCAGGATTCTTGATTGTGGATGAGCCCCGAAGCCTGAGTTCCTGTATCTGACAGGCTTTGCTTATGAAAATCAGCCAGGGTGATTATGTATTCCTGGCATTTGAAGTCACGAAGACTGTTTGATGTTAATGGGTTTACAGGAAAGGGCTCTTGTGGGGTTCCTTTAGTCTAAGGCAGCTAGCTGTTGATGCAGTCAGGAGACCACAAAGAATGACTTATCCCGCCCCCGGTCCTCTAACAGTTTCAGTCTCCTGTGACTCATGCTTCTGTGTCTTAGACCTTGGGGAAAGTTACTCCATTTCCTAGGCTGAGACAGGGCCAGCCTGTGCTTCTGTCTCCTCTGCAAGCTCGGCAGATAATCCTATGGCCCTGGGGAGCTTTGTCAGAGGCTTCTCCTTCATCTGGGAACTTGCCCAGATCTGCCCAGCCTGGCTGCAGAGCACCTGGGAATCAATTCCCAAATCTTAATGCCAGAAAAGGCCTTAGGGGTCTTAAAGATTTGTTGAGTCCAGAGGTTCCCAAATCTGGCTGCACGTTGGAATCACCTGGACAATGGGAAAAAAGGGCTCCTCCTCATTCCCTTTGAGTCTAATTCAGTATGTATGGATTGAGACCCAGAAATCAGTGTTCTTTTATACTGTCTTAAGGTCACTTACCATGGTGTGTGGCATTTGGTGACTGCTGATCTAGTCTCATCTCTTAATTTTATTTGATTTTAAAATTGTATATGTGTGTTTTTACTTTTTAAGATGGAGAATTATTAAGACAAAAACAAAAAAAAAAGCCTCTTTGCCCCCTTAACCCAGTTGGCATAAAAAATTAGAAGTAATAAATGCTCATGTTGAGAAAATTCAAATGGCATAAAATCATGTTTTATGAATGAAGAATGAAAAGCAAAACCTCTTATTCCTAGTCCAGCTCCCGAAAAGGTAACCACTATTAACACTTTCTTGAGAGTACACTCAGAAAGTAATTTTCCTGTATATATCCTCGCCTATTTACCTACTTAATTCTACAAAATCTGAACCAAAGGAATCATCCTATACACAAGTGTTCTGCACTTTATTTTTATTTTTTCCACTTAAAACTTTTGGAGTTCACTACAGATCAGATTCCTCTTAAATGACTAATAAATAAATTAATTTTTTAATCTCAGTACTTATTTATTCCTCCTGCCTAACTGAAACATAATACCCTTTGACCAGTATCTCCCCATTCCCCCAACCTTCCAGCCTCTGGTGACCACCAGAGGCTTTGCTTTCTGCTTCTATGGGTCTGATATTTTTAGCTTCCATATATAAATGAGAACTTGAGATATTTGTCTTTCTGTGCCTGGCTTATATCCTTTAGCATAATGTCCTCATGTTCATCTATGTTGTCGCAAATGGCACTAATTTCCTTCTTTTCTAAGGCTAAATAATATTCCATTGAGTATATGCCACATTATCTCTATCCATTCATGGTTAATAGACACTTAGGTTTATTCCATAACTTGGCTCTTGTGAATAATGCTGAAATAAACATGGGAGTGCAGAAATCTCTTTGACATACTGATTTCAAATCCTTTGGTTATATGCCCAGAAGTGAGATTACTGAGATCATATAGTGACTCTATTTCCAATTATTTGAGGAACCTCCATTCTGTTTTTCATAGTAGCTGTATTAATTAAGTAAATTAATATTTGTAATGCATTTGGAACAATGATTGATGTGGAGTAAGTACTATATACTTGTTAAATGAATGAATGAATGGGTGAGTGAATGAATACATGAAAATTGTTGCATGGCATCCCATTATACAGATATACCCTTCTTTATTTTACTATTAGTGGACACTTGTTGTGTCTGTTGCCTTAACAAATAATGCAGAAAGTAACATCCTTGTATGTATTTCTTGGGTACTCTCCTTTGGGTATGGTGATCAATACCTTACTTAGGGTGGCAACAGTGGACGTGGAGCCAAGGGCATTAGAAAGGAAAAGTTAGTGATTAGATAAGAATAGGAAATAGGATTGCAATTAGGAATTTTGCTTGGAACCTAGAATCACAGAATTATCGATCTTACATTTGAAAGGACCTGCAGGAGATAGTTCCAGCCTTGTGCCCTCTGGGCAGGGAATGTATTATATCGATGGTTCCCAAGCTGAGCACTGAAGTGTCCTGGGAGCCCCAGTGAACTCACTAGAAGGAGGGGAGTGCTGCAGGATGTTTAAGATTTTTGACAGAAATAGTGATATTTGACAACATCTCTCAGACACTTTACAAATGATTAGCTTAAGATAGTTCACAGTTTAACATTAATCTTACTACATGCCTTTTGTTAATGTTATAATTTATGAAGTTGATTAAAAAAAATTTTTTTTGAGATAGGGTCTTGCTCTGTCACCCAGGCTGGAGTGCAGTGGTGTGATCATGGCTCACTGTAGCCTGGACCTCCTGGGCTCAAGCAATCCTTCCACCTCAGCCTCCCAAGTAGCTGGGACTACAGATATAAGCCACCATGCCAATCTAATTAGAATTAAATTAGATTAAATTATAATTAAAATCTCACTATATTGCTCAGGCTGGTCTTGAACTCCTAGGCTCAAGCAATCCTTCCACCTTGGATTCCCAAAGTGTTGGGGTTATAGGCGTGAGCCACTGCACCCAGCCCGAAGTTGATTTTTTGGTGGTTGCATGGTATGGCAAGTACTGGGCAAAAATTAATGTGAAATAATAAGTGAGGATGGCATGTCCAATATTATTCCAAAGTTTGAAAAGTTACACAGTGTCCAGCAGGTGCATATATTCCATTAGTAACTAGTTAAGAATGAAATAAAAACTTTTTTTTTCAATTTGCGTGTATTTTTTTTTCAAACAGCTACTAAGTTGTTAGGCCATAAATACATATTAAGTTGTTTGATTGTGTCATCTATGATTTCTTTCAGCAGCGTTTTGTAGTTTTCCTTGTACAAAACACTGCTAAAAAGAAATCATAGATGATACAAACAAATGGAAACACATTCCATGCTCATGGATGGGTAGAATAAGTATTGTGAAAATAACCATACTGCCAAAAGCAATCTACAAATTCAACGCAATCCCCATCAGAATACCACCATCATTCCTCACAGAATTAGAAAAAACAATTCCAAAATTCATATGGAACCAAAAAAGAGCCTGCATAGTCAAGGCAAGACTAAGCAAAAAGAACAAATCTGAAGGCATCACACTACCTAATTTCAAACTACACTATGAGGCCATAGTCACCAAAATAGTATGGTACTGGTATAAAAATAGGCACATAGACTAATGGAACAGAACAGAGAACCCAGAAATAAACCCAAATACTTACAGCAAACTGACCTTCAACAAAGCAAACAAAAACATGCAATGGGGAAGTGACACCCTTTTCAACAAATGGTGCTGGGATAATTGGCTAGTCACATGTAGCAGAATGAAACTGGATCCTCATCTCTCACCTCATACAAAAATCAACTCAAGATGGATTAAGGACTTAACTCTATGACCTGAAACTATAAAAATTCTAGAAGATAACTTTGGAAAAACCCTTCTAGACATTGGCTTAGGCAAGGATTTCATGACCAAGAACCCGTAAGCAAATGCAATAAAACAAAGATAAATAGCTGGAAACTAATTAAACTAAAGAGCTTTTTCATGGCAAAAGGAACAGTCAGCAGAGTAAACAGACAACCCACAGAGTGGAGAAAATCTTCACAATCTATACATCTGACAAAGGACTAATATCCAGAATCTACAATGAACTCAAACAAATCAGTAAGAAAAAACCAAACAATCCCATCAAAAAGTGGGCTAAGGACATGAACAGACAATTCTCAAAAGAAGATGTACAAATGGTCAAAAACATATGAAAAAATGATCAACATCACTAATGATGAGGGAAATGCAAATCAAAACCACAATACGATACCACCTTAATCCTGCAAGAATGGCCATAATAAAAAGAAAATCAGAAAACAGTAAATGCTCGTGTGGATGTGGTGAGCAGGGAACACTTCTACACTGCTGGTGGGAGTGTAAACTAGTACAGCCACTATAGAAAACAGTGTGGAGATTCCTTAAATAACTAAAAGTAGGACTACCTTTTGATCCAGCAGTCCCACTACTGGGTATCTACCCAGAGGAAGTCATTATTCGAAAAAATACTTGCACATACATGTTTATAGCAGCACAATTCACAATTGCAAAATCATGGAACAAACCCAAATGCCCATCAATCAACAAGTGGATAAAGAAACTGTGAGATATACACATGATGGAATACTACATAGCCATAAAAAGGAATGAATTAACAGCATTTGCAGTGACCTGGATGAGATTGGAGTCTATTATTCTAAGTGATGTAACTCAGGAATGGAACACCAAACATCGTATGTTCTCACTGATATGTGGGAGCTAAGCTATGAGGATGCAAAGGCATAAGAATGATAATTTGGACTTTGATGACTTGGGGGGAAGAGTGGGAAAGGGGCAGACTACAAATAGCTGTTTCCAATCGTGTTCAATTCACTGAATCCTTAGTGTCTTAGTCATTTTTTAACAGCACCCTAGGTCAAAATAAATACCGAGCAGTTCCATTTATTAAGTAGCTAGGCTCAAACAATTTATTTATTTATACCTTTTTAATTTTATTTTTCCATAAGTTACTGGGGATGGAAACATATCCATCCCTGTACTCAGGTCAGTGTCCCAATGAAACCACACAGAATAGGTAGGTTCTCCCCAGAAAGGGGAGAATGGGAGAAGGGGGTATAGGACCAAAAACAATGCATCTCTCATTTTATAGATGAGAGGACAGACTGGTAGTATGGTAGCTTAATAGTTAAGCAGGAAAGCTTTGGAGTCCCACCCATCTGGGTTCATGTTATTGGTCAAATTAATGTCATCTTGCCTTTTAAGACTTTAGAGTCCTCATCTGTAAAATGGGTGTAACGGAAGTTAAAGGCCAAGAAATAGAAAACAATAATTATAGTCCTTGCCTTATAGGGCCAGTGGTTCAAGTAAGGACTGAATGTGTTAATAGACATAAAGTGTCTAGCACAGGTCTGGCAATAGGAAGCCCTCAGTAAATGAAGCCATTGTAATTACTAATCAGGGAACCTTAAAGTTTACATATCTGGTAAGTGACCCAGGCTTCTAACTCCTGAGGGTTTCCTTCTAACCAGGGAGGCAGGGAGAGAGTACACAACAGTGATCCTCCTTTCTTGTCTGTTGCAGAGTGAAGCAACATGGATGCAGTCAGCCAAGTCCCCATGGAAGTCGTGCTTCCCAAGCATATCCTGGATATCTGGGTTATTGTCCTCATCATCCTGGCCACCATTGTCATCATGACCTCGTTGTTGCTGTGCCCAGCCACTGCAGTAATCATCTATCGCATGCGGACTCATCCGATCCTTAGTGGGGCTGTTTGAGAGCCTCCCAAGAGGGCTGGGTGAGGGATGAGGACAGGCATCCTGTCCCCAGCCTCTTCCTGTCTTCAGAAAAGCAGCAGGAGGGACTTTGGGGCATGGACCTGAGTTCTGGTTTTGATTCTGCCACGAGCCAGCTGTGTGAATTTGGTCAAGGGACCTAACTCTCTGAGTTCCAGATTCCTTATCTGTCAAATGGGGATGGTGATCCCTGCCCTTTCTACCTCATAGGGATGTGAGAACCACCTGACTTGGTGGATGTGAAAGCTGTTTGTGAGCAGTAAAGATACCACAGATATAAGGGTGTTATGCTGAATCCTGAGAAGCTTTCAAGAACCAGAGAACCTGATTGCTGATGATGGCCTTAAAGGTGGTGAGGGAGATACTGGGGGCAGAGCAGACTTTGCCAGTGCCCCTCAGGTCAAACCAAGCCAAGAGCACCCTGTCCCCATTCCAAGGGGCCAGCAGCACTTTGGCCCAAAGTATTTTCTTTAAGGTGCCATTCCTTCATGTTCCTTCATGTTTTCTCAGTTTGGAGGGTGATGGGTAGAGCTTTCCAGAACCTTCTCCATTCCAGAATCTCTGCCCCTGTGTAATCTGAAGGAAGGCTGTGCCATCTTTGGGCACTGCCAAGGGATTTGGGGTGATGGGCTTCTTTCTGCACTGGAGTCTCACATCTGTTAGCTTTGACACTCAAGCAATGTTGGAAAATGCAGGGTGACTGAGTTCCCTGCCCAGCTTTCAGGATCTCTGGCCCCCATCCCCTTGTGTGTGTCCCTCTGCCCAGCTCCTGCTGTAATTAGCTCCACGTGTACCCCCTTCACTCCCTCCCACCAGCTCTGCAGCCAGCCTATGGCAATTATATTTTAAGAGGTGTTCCCAGGACTTTTGGGACCTACTAAAACAATGATGGTTATTTTAGATGTGATGATTTATATTTATGTAGAGATATTTCTGGACCACTCAAGCTCTTCGATACCAAAATCAGGAGCATCTTGGGATTTATTAAATTATGTAAGAAGATAGCACAGATATCGGGATATTATTGTGTGAAAATGCTGCTTTTACTTTGATGTGATCTCATTGATGTACACAACCGAGTTCCAATAAAGTGCTAGAATGTGCATGTCTGAGGTCTTTCTTTAAAGAGCAACTGTTAAACTCAGAACTCAGGTAAAAGCCTTACACTGAATGTATGGGCCTTCAAGACAGTTTGAATATAGTAACAGAAAAGGGAGGAGAAGAATCAAATTTACTTCCAGGGCTCTAGCTTCAGCACGTGGGTGAAGTTGTGCAGGTTACACACAGATAGTGCAGAGGAGAAGAACAGATTTTGAATATCAGATTCAAAGAATGACAAATAAGACCATGAATTTCGTATTGGACATGTTGCATTTGAGGTGCTTGTGATATTCAGGTGGACACATTCAGGATGCAGTTGGAGATCTGAGTCTATTCTTGGGAAAGATGTTATGTCTGGTATTAGGGTATGGGGGATTAACCCCTATGGTAGATAATGGTGTACAAGTAGATAGGATCAGAATATACAGACTTAGAAGAGTGAGATGCTAAATGCAGAACTTGGAAGACACTAAATAGGAGGGGAAGGAGAATAGAAGGGGAAAAAAGAGAGATTGGATAGGTCCTATGATATGAGGTGTTTCAATAGAGGTGCAATTATATATATATCTCTATCTATCTATCTATCTATCTATCTATCTATCTATCTATCTACATATATATATATATTTTTTTTTCAGTAGAGATGGGGTTTCACCATATTGGCCAGGCTGGTCTCGAACTCCTGACCTCAAGTGATCCACCTACCTCCACCTCCCAAAGTGCTGGGATTACAGGTATGAGCCACCACGCCCAGCCCTAATAGTATTTTGTAGGTTAAGAAATGAGTGGGAGGTTAGGAAGTTGAGACAGTGAGAACAGAAACCTTTCCAAGAGTAGCAGCACTGTAATACAGAGGTAAGAGTTAGAGGAGAGCGTCAGGGGGAAATGGTGAAGGGGGTTTCTGTCTTAGTACATTTGGGTGGCTCTAACAAAATACCTGAGACTGGTAATTCAGAAACAACAGAAATTTACTGCTCACAGTTCTGGAGACAGGGAGGTTCAAAGCACATGCAGATTTTGTGTCTGGTGAGAGCCTGTCCTCATAGATGGTTTTTTTTTTTTTTTTTTTGGAGACAGAGTTTTGCTCTTGTTGCCCAGGCTGGAGTGCAATGGTACGATCTCGGCTCACCACAACCTCCGCCTCCCGGGTTCAAGCCATTCTCTTGCCTCAGCCTCCCAAGTAGCTAGGATTAGTGGCATGCGCCACCATGCCTGGCTAATTTTGTATTTTTTGTAGAGATGGGGTTTCTCCATGTTGGTCAGGCTGGTCTCGATCTCCCGACCTCAGGTGATCCACCTGCCTCGGCCTCCCAAGTGTTGGGGTTACAGACATGAGCCACGGTGCCTGGCCTATAGATGGTACTTTCTATGTGTCCTCATGGTGGAAGAGACAAACAAGCTCCCTCAGGCCTCTTTTACATGGAAACTAATCCCATTCATTACAGCAGAGTCCTCATGACCTCATCACCTCCCAAAGGCTTCACGTCTTAGTGCCATCACTATGGGGGTTGGGTTTCAACATATGAATTTTGCAGGGACACAAACATTCAGACCATAGCAAGGGGATAGTTAAGATGTCATAAGATTCTGATAGGTTTGCTCAGCATCTCTTCCAACTGTTTTTCTGGCATGCCTTCCTGGATGGCAGAGGCTGGAAAGTAAAACAACAACAAAAAACTACAGTGAAAGTAAAAACCTGTATTTCTGTAACTACACTTGATAGAGATTCAAAAGTGATTTAGGCTTTGCTGTTCAGATGCACGCATACCATGTTTTAGTTTGGAACCCAGTTCAGCTGGGAGAGCTAGGACAGGGTGTGAGACAATCACAACACTGGTGTGAATCCCAAAGCTGCAGCACAATCTGGAGCCAAGCCCGCAGCTTTCTCATGCCTGGATCTCAGTTGAAGTGGGACAGTCCTGCAGCCCACAGCCAAGGCTGTGGCTTTCTTGTTCCCTAGCTTCCCACTTGTTACGGAAGTAGTAGCTCCCCAGGATGGCCGGTTCTAAGGTGTTGATCTGGAAGGAATTCTAGTAACCCCTGCCTTCTGTGCTTTCCCAATCCTTTTAATGATTTTAAGCACATAATTCCCCATATTAAAGCATGTTTAGGCTGGACGTGGTGGCTCACGCCTGTAATCCCAGCACTTTGGGAGGTTGAGAAGACAGGAGTTCGAGACCAGCCTGGCCAATGTGGTGAAACCCCCTCTCTACTAAAAGTACAAAAATTAGCTGGGCATGGTGGTAGGCGCCTGTAGTCCCACCTACTTGAGGGCCTGAGGCAGGAGAATCACTTGAACCCAGGAGGCGGAGGTTGCACTGAGCCGAGGTTGCGCCACTGCACTCCAGCCTGGGCAACAGAGCGAGACTCTGGCTCTAAATAAATAAATAAATAAATAAATAAATAAATAAATAAATAAGGCATGTTTAATTTCCATTTGCCAGAGTATACCTTAATTGATCCAGATGGAAGAAAAATCTATTAATTCCTATTAATTATTATCCTAGCAATTCAACTTCTAAGTCCATCATGTGATCCAGTATTACAGAAGAAGTCTGTTAATGGGAGGCAGATGGTCTTCTAGCAATAGAGATGGCAAGGAACTGGTGGCCTCAAGGAGAGCTCAGAGAGGTCTACTGGTGGCGACAGAATGAGAACTTTGCTTATAGTATTGCTGAAAGAATACTGTAAGAATAATGAACACTCTGGGATTCCAACACAGGCGGATCACTTGAGGTCAGGAGTTAGAGATCAGCCTGGCCAATATGGTGAAACCCTGTCTCTACTAAAAAAACAAACAAACAAAAAAGTGAGATAGTTGAGTTAGAAAATGTATAGTGTTTTGTTGGTGAAAAATAAGCGGTCTGATAATATGTAACAGAGTTTAAAAATTGTATCTATTGAAATTAGTGCTTATATTAGTTGTGTGAGATGATTTACATTTAAAAATGTAAAGAATATATGTGTGCTTATAGGTAAGAACAATACATGAACATATTTTCCATCTGCTCCCAATACGTGTCAGTTCATCTTTCTACATTTAACATTTACTGAAGGTAGCAGAAGTAACGTTTTGGAAGAAAAGGATGTTTGGTAAATCAGAACACTATTTCTTGTAATAACTAAAGATCATTAATAACATTTCTTCCAAACTTCCCCCTCCCCAACTCCAACTCCAGAAATAACCAACTAGTTTGATAATTACTAGAAGAAAAAAAGAGAAACAATTGCAATATTTATACAGACATAAAGGAATGGTCTGGTAAATATGGTACAAACAATGAAATAAAACATGGCAACCGAGCACTATCTATTATATTGGTAGTCAACAAAAAGCAAAATACAAAATTGCACCTTCTCAACACGAAAAAAATTGCAGATTTTGCCATTATTTTTAGAATGGTAAAAACTGCATTACTTTTGCACCAACCCAAAACAATTATCTATAATAAAGTCATGAATACATATATTGTCAATTTGTCACTAATAAAATTATTTTGGTGGTATTTTGTTCCATTTCTTCTTACAGGGGTAATTTTTTCTGTTATACCTCAAATGTAACTGGCTTAATCTGATTTCTTTTTTCAACTAAATATGTGTCTTTGGAAACAAACATTCTAATGGCATGCCTCTATACATATCTACCTAGTCCAAGGGAATGCAGTTTGGGAGATTGTGTGTACATGTGTGCACACTCCTGTGCGTATATGTTAAAGTGTAATGTGATTCACCTGAAATGTACATGCAGCTGTTTATATCATGTAGCCATCCATTTCATGATAAATATGTTTGGAAATAAATTTGTAGTACTACCTCCCAACAGCAAATCTTATTTCCTTTTAGTTTCAGTAATAGTATTTAGTATTAGTTGTCAATAATATTATTTTTAATTTGCAGATGGAAAGCTTCTTCCTTTCCATCCACAAATCGAGTGTCTTTTCTCAAAGGCAATGGTTCTCAAACTTTAGTATGCAACAGAATCACCTGAGGAGCTTTTCTTTTTTTGAGATGGAGTCTCGCTCTGTCGCCCAGGCTGGAGGGCAGTGGCGCGATCTCTGCTCACTGCAAGCTCCGCCTCCCGAGTTCAGGCCATTCTCCTGCCTCACCCTCCCGAGTAGCTGGGACTACAGGCACCCGCCACCACTCAAAATCCTGGTCCTTATCTGCAAAGATTCTATTTCAGTGGGCCTATGACGGAGCCAAGAATTCTGCATTTTTAAGGCAACTTGCTATCCTTTAAGAAACATTGCACTGAAGTATTTGGGAACTTTGTTTCACTGTGATAGCTGTCTGGGACTTAAATCTTCCGCCAAATGAAAACCTGGAAAATTTTGTGATTGAGCAAGCAATTCAAGCCAATGAGTAGTAGTAGACTGGGAACCGGCGGGTGTGAGATCCAGGCTCTACGTGGCCTAGACTCTTCTGAACTCTTCTGAGTCTTGCTTCCTGGAAGGTCTGTGAAGTGTGCAGTGTATCCGAATTAAATGAGAAAATCATTCCGTGCTTTTAGGGTGAGTTTGAATAACTTTTAGGCAGTCCACCAGATGGCGATATAACTTTTTTTTCAAATGGAGTGGTTAGCCTGCCGAAGTTGTGAGAGTCAATCCTACAACATTCCTAGCAGATCAAGATTTTATGTTCCCAGTTCTGGCTTCAGAAACTGTAGCGATAACATAGGGCTCATGCAGTCCAACATCCCGTATAATACAGGTTGCCAGTTGTTGCCTTTTCAGTATTTCTCCTGTGTGATCCTGGACTGCTTGTGTCAGATTCACACAGGAGCATTTGCTTACAAATGCAGCTTCCAGGGCCCTGCTTCAGACGTACTGACCGAGAATCTCTGGAACTGGTTCTTCAGTATCTGCTTTGCAAAAACAATCCGTAAGTGCTCAACAAACAGGTTAAAGTCTGAGAGCCACGTGCCAGTGAAAAGGAGGTTCACTTCTTGCTGAAGCCACCCCTTATTAGCTGTTTTGTTAGAATTCGTCCCTCGGTGAGAGTGGGATTAAGGATTCAGGGATGCTAGTTCTGCCCTCTTGAGGCCACACTGAAGAGATCAACTTCCTTTTTCTTGGGAAATGTCTGAACATTTTGAAGGTCGCTAATCATGACTTACCTCACCTCCACCCCTATCTTCTCTGGGGGTGGGGAAGAAGTCATACTTTGCATTACAGGTTGGCTGTCATCCTCCTTCCCTTTCCAGGAACACTATAACCAGAGACTAAGAGCAAGGACCTTCACTATTTCTTAGCTTTGTGATCGTGAGCAAATAACATAAACTCTTTGAGCCTCAATTTCCTCATCTGTAAAATACGAGTGAAAATAATGATACCTACTTCAAACGATTGTTATGATTATTACATGGGGTCATGAATGCAAAGTGAAAAGGTAAAATATAGCAAAATGCGATCTATTATTAACAATAATGAGCTTCAGTTTCTATATCTGTAAAATGGTGATGATAACTACTAGAGCATGGGGAGAATTAAATGAGGTAATATAAGTAAGGTAGTTGGTTAATGTCTGACTTAGAAGAGGCTCTCAATAGTAGTAATTATAAGATGGCCAATAATGTAAAAACACCAATGGTCTATGCCCCTAATGATGTGGGATTTTAAAAATCACTGAAGTAATGAGATTAGCAATTTCCTTACTGTTATCCTGTAGGATCAGCCTTAGAACAAGTATAAAACTTGTATCTCTTCTATATTAAGTTCCTTTTAGAAAATGTTTCATAATGAATCCACAATTATTTAATAAAACACAAAGTATTCAATTTTTAAGTTTTAATTCCTCACAGAAATTGCTTACTAAACTTTTAAGGGTGCAAAAAACATTAAAAATCTTTCAGTAAGCTAAAACTTTAATTAGGCCCTTATATAATTCTTGCTAAAGAGAGAGAATGGAACTGAGACTGTGAAATGAAATGACAATGATAATATTTCCTTTGAAATTTTTAAGGCCAAGTTGCATTAATGCAACTTTGAAATTGTTCCAATCACACAAGGTATTTAACTAAAGCGAATGAAAGGCTCTTCAATTCCCATAAAGATTTACATGGTAGAAAAAATGTTTCTGTTTTAGCAGGTCTATAACATTATTTTTAAGAATTACAAAAATTATTGTATCTACTTTTAAAGCTGGACAGCAATAGTTGTAGAGAGAATCATTTAATTTTGAAGTCAAGCAGACCAAATTCCCATCCGGCTCCACCAGCGTGTTCCCTTTAGAAAGTAACATTTAAGAGTTTCATTGCCCTCGTTTGTAAAAAAGGGGATCATATTTGCCTCCACAGTGCCGCTGAGGGGTTTAAACAAGGTGCTGAATCTAGAACACTTACAGAGAGCCTGTAATAAGTACTCAGTGCTTAAATGTTACCTAAAAACAAAGGAAGATCATTAGCACTACTGTAAAAAATTATATATGGGTGGGGCACATTGGCTTGATTGGTTTCGCTATATGGGTTTCAACCAAACATCTTGGGGAAAAATTCGGAAGGCAATAAAAGGAAAGTGGAAAGGACAAAGAGGATTGGAGTTGGGGAGGGTAAGAGACAGTTATAAGTCTGAGGAAAAATTAGGAAATAGCATAGAATTCTAATTCAAATAACTTAATTACCCTTGTATTTATATTTTTTCTTAAAGTTGTTTTACTTTAGTGAGCAGTCTTTCTTCTTAGATTGTGTCTTAGCATATTAATGAAAAAAACAGACTATAATATTACTGTACAATAAGAGTTTAGCAGTGGTTGAAATTCAGTGTCAATGAAGACACAGGGCAATGGAGAGAAAAATCATAGATACGTCATTAAAACAGTTTTAGTAATTTTTCATTTCAACAACAAATTTCATAATAATGATATAAGTACATTCTTTATTTTATATATATATATATATTCTTTTTATAGAGATGGGGTCTCACAGTGTTGACCAGGCTGGTCTTGAACTCCTGGTCTCAAGCAATCCTCCCATCTTGGCCTCCCAAAGTGCTGGGACTACAGATGCGAACCACCATGCCCGGCCTCTGAATTTTAAAATAGTTATGAGTGCCTTTAGAATTTCTACTATTGGAGTCCTTTATGCTTCTATTTACCTTCAATCAAGATTTGCACCTCAGAAAACATAGTTACTTTTTGTTGTTGTTGTTAGGAAAAGTTCAGTATGAATGCTGTTGTCTCATTCTACATAGCAATTATTTGGGTCATGTGTAATAAAGAATTGATACCTACTCTAAAAATGAAGATATTTTGTGTTCTAGGAATTGAGTGGCATTTGGTCAAAGAATGATTTATAGAATCTCTGGGCATAAGGGGAATTGATTGCTCTTTAGTTTTTCTTTTCCACACTTAGTACTAAATTATTTTGAATTTATGGGAAGTTAAGCTAAGTGAACCACATCTTTCCATTTTGTTGCGAGGAGCTTATCACTTTCTAAAGGGAGAACTATATTGTCTTGGAGTAATGGATTGAATAGTGGCCCCCCCAAAATTATGTCTACTTCCTAAATCCCAGAACCGGTGAACGTTACTTTGAAAAAAAAAAAGGGGGGGTCTTTGTAGATGTCATTAAGTTAAGGATCTCCAGATGGGGAGGTGATCCTGGATTATCTGAGTGGGTTCTAACCCAGTGACAAGAGTCCTTATAAAAGACACACGAAGGACTGACACACAGAGACGAGAAAGAGGCAATGTAACCATGGAGACAGAGACCGGAGTAATGTGCCACAAATCAAGGCAAGTTTGTAGCCACCAGAAGATGGAAGAGGTAAGAAGTACATCATCCCCTGGCCTCTGGAGGAGTGTGACCCTGCTAACACTCTGATTTTGGACTCCTGGCATCCAACTGCGTGAGTATAAATTTCTGTTGTTTTAAGCCACCAAGTTTGTGGTCATTTGTTATCGCAGCCACAGGAAGCTAATACACAGGGTAAGCTGATAGGGGAATGAGAGAATTTTTTCACAGTTGCATGAATGGGTTAAGAATTCTAAAGAATAATTAGCCAGGTGTGGTGGTGGATGCCTGTAATCCCAGCTACTCGAGAGGCTGGGAGGCAGGAGAATCACTTGAACCCGAGAGGCGGAGGTTACAGTGAGCCAAGATGGCGCCACTACACTCTAGCCTGGGCGACAGAGGGCGACTCTGTCTCAAAAAAAAAAAAAAAGTTATTTGAAAGAATAAACATTATTGGGTAAGAAGAGATGACATGGTAGCCATTAGAAAGAGGGGTGGGGGGAGTGAGGAAAAAAGGCAAAAAACAGAGACCAGGAAGGTGAATAACCAGAATGTGAGCTAAGGAGATGGAATAGGAAGGACACCGCACCCAGGCAGAGTATGGACTGAGGAGAAAAATAAATGATATCCCTAAATATGTTTTAATTTCAGGGAGTTACTTTGTCTTCTCATATTTTACTCAGATCGCTTTGTGTGTGTGTTTGTGTGTGTGTGTGTGATGAAATACATATTTTAATTAAATATTTTACCTCAGAAACAGCCTCTCAGAGAATGTTTTTGGATAAAATGCAATGTTTTGGTAATATTCTCTTCAGAAACATTAAGTTAGGATGTTAGGGTGATGGAAAAACCTCAATAAAAACCAGTAGCTTAAGTATGGCGACACTCAGAACTCAGTCATCACATTGGGAAGAAAATGAGATAGTGGAAAAGAAGAAAAAGTCACTCAGGAAAGAGCCCTAGAAAACTTCTAAGAGTCGGAGTTTTTCACTGATGCTTACCAAAGCTTAGCTGTATGGAATAATGGAGGAATGCATCCTTTTAACTTTAGTCGAGCTTTTTAAATTCTGAAAAGGGGACTCTTTCACTTAGAGTGCTGCAGCACAAGGAAAGCAATTGTTTGGAGAAAATAGGCTATGCATTCTGAAAAAAAAATTTCTTTTTGGCAAGGGCTATGGATTCCTGCCAATCTAAAGGGATCTCTAAACTTAGGGAGAGGGTAGGAAGTAGCTCTGCCCTCTGAGAGGCTCTATTTTATTCTGAAAGGCCGAATGTGACAAAAGCAGCTTTAATGATCAGACAGAGCTGAGGTATCCAAAGCTACATATAAAATAGAAGCTTAGGACACTTGAAAAAACAGACAAGAATTAACACAATAGCAAACAAAATGGCAGACTCAATCACTGCACCTGGCCGAAATATTTCTATGAAGTCAAAGTTTAGCTAGGTACCAGAGCAATTTTCTCCCTAAAACTGGGTAATGAAAATTTGAACAGAAGAGGTGGAATGTGCTAATTAATTTTATGTGTTAACTTGACTGGGCTGAAGGATGCCTAGATAGCTGGTAAAACATTATTTCTGGGTGTATCTGTGAAGATGTTTCCAGAAGAGGTTAGTATTTGAATTGGTAGGCTGAGTAAAGTACATTACTCTCACCAATGTGGTGGTTAGAGAGTCCATCAACCAACCCAATGAGGACCCGAATAGAAGAAAAAGGTGGAGGAAAGGCAAATTTGTTCTCTTTTCTTGAGCTGGCACATCCATCTTCTCCCGCCCTTGGATGACAGAATTTCTGGTTCTCTGATCTTCACACTTGGGCTAAATTACCCACTGGCTTTCCAAATTCTCCAGTTTGCAGATAGCAGGTTGCAGAGCTTCTCAGCCTCTGTAATCACATGAGCTAATTCCCATAATTAATCTCTGTCTCTGCCTCTCTCTTTTTCTTTCACTTAATAAATATGGAGATTTATTGAAGAACCAAGAGGATATACCACTGGTTCTCTTTCTCTGGTGAATCTTAATACATAAGGTTAAAATAGATTAACATTAGAAGCGAAAAGTGAAAATGCCTCAAAATATATTTTAAAACTTCTACTTCAAACTTTAGAAAACACGATTTCTTTGTCATCAAATCATGGAAGAACATCTCATTCTTGGAATATGTTGAGGTATATGAGAAATCTTCTCATTGCTTCTCAGAATTCTTAGCACCTGCAAAACCATTATTTTGTTTATATAATCTTACAGAAATGTTACCCAACTACTAGATTCATGTGAAATAATTGTTTTTCTTTTGACAGAAAACCAGTGAGGTCAGTAATTTCTGTCGGGAGAAAGAGCAGGAGAAACAATTCTCCTTACATGAATTCTTAGGTGTCCAGTTGAAAACATTCCAGAAGAGGGGGTGGACAATTGATGGTGGGAAGCACAAACTTCAGAGCCAGATCCCCAAAGTTTCGTGAAAAGGCCAGGTAAAGCACCAAATAAACACACAGCCATGCAGCCCTTAACAAGTCTACCTTGGGAAAGCAATTTTGTTCATCTCTTTCTTCAGGAAACACTTTTTCTTGTGGCGGTATTTACTTTGTTAAACGAAGAAAGTTCCCCGCCTTCTCTCTCTCCAGTTAGGGCTAAAACCTGGACACTGACAGAGCTAATGTATGCTTGATCTAATCAGTCAAGATCAAGTGGGGGAAAGCAATAAAAATAAATTTCAAAATGTTCTCTATCAAAAATTTTTCAAGAAAAATGTTCTAATTAAGAATCTCCCTCAAGTATGTTTCTGTACAATTGGACCGGTGAACTGGGACTGGCAGTGTCAAGAGGGTTGTAGAAATGAAAGTATTGCCTCATTTTCTGATTTTTGTTCCCACCTACAGGAGCTCCCACAGTGTTCTACTCTTTCCATTTTAGGGAGAAGATGTAGAGCAGTACAACTTTTTTCCCTCTATGACATGTCCCAGGCCTTTCCGAACTCTTTAGTGCCTCTGATTATTAGTAAACAATTCAAGCTTACTGATGGAGACTGTAACTTTGATGTCATTTTTCTTCTCCTTGGTTTACAGCCAGGAATCATTGCATGTCTTCCAGGTATTGGCAGGAACACATACATTTCCCAAGCATATAGGTGGGATTAGTATAAAATAAACTTATGAGGCCTTTCATATTTTATGTTGCCTCAGACCAGGTAAGTTTTGTCTTAATTTTCTGATTATCCTGAGATGTTTCTCCATTTACTCCATTGAATCTACTTGACTCTGAGTTCTTTTTTTCTTTATTCTTCTCTATTCTTATTCTTTTTTTTTAAATGCTTGATGGTGATAATATCTCTTCGCTTCAAGTGATAATGTTCATTCCTTACCCTGTTAGATATTTTTAATGTAATTCTTATAAACTTCTTAATTTTCTCAAAGGCTCATGCCTCTATGATAATGATCAGCACTTGTTTAATTTGAAAATGTCAGGCGTATGTAAGAGGTTCAATTGCCCAGGAGCTCATAACTCCTTACTCATTCATTAAAAACAAATCATCGGGATGCTCCTGCTCTAATGTTTAGAGCCTTTCTTTTAACAAACGGCCTCTTAATTTTCATGGTAGAAAAGACTTTTTTTTTCCTTCTGTGATACAGAACAGTTTTCAATTATTTAGTCATCATGAGCTGAAGCAGGGTAGCCATAGATATGCTAGACTATTTTTCTAAAATAACCCCAGCATGTCCTTTATTTAGGAGAAATTTTGACTGACGGTGGAAAGAAATTTAAAGTACTCCTGCATTAAATGAAGTTATGATTCATACTAACAGTGAAACTGATTATTTGAATCTCAGAAGGCATACATTTCTAAAACAATGTTTGTTATGATTATCTTCTAAGAGAATATCGAGATTTACAAAATTTATTCTTTCTTTCATTTCATTGTATCATCCTTTTCCTATGTGAACAATCTCACATGGCTTTTCCTTCTTTCAGAGTGGATTTGGTATTTTTTCTCTTTCATTTGTATGCTTTCCATTTACTTCGTATTTAAAGACAATCTCAAACTTGTAAAAAGTTACAAGTACAGTAAAAGAACTTTTTTTTGAAATTTTTTGAGTGTAGTTGCTAACATGATCATTCAACTTACCTGACTACTTCTATGTATTCCACTACAAACAAGAATGTTTCCTACAAACATTCTTCTACATAACCATATTACCATCAAAGTCAGCAAATTAACAGTGATAGGTTACTACCATATAATCCTCAAATTCTTTCAAGTTTCCTCAATTTTCTCAATGATGTCCTTCACAGCAAAGGGATCCAGTTCAGCGTCATGTGTTTCATTTTGTTGTCATATCTGTTTGGTTTTCTTCAATGTGGAACAGTTCCCTAGTCTTTCTTGGCCTTTATGACCTTAACACTTTTGAAGATTACAGGCCAATTATTTTGTAGAATAGCTCTCAATTTGAGTTCACCTAATGTTTTCTTATGAATAGATTTAGGTTTGCATCTTTGATAGGAATATCATAGCAATGGTGACAATTTTGATTCACCTCATTACTGGTGATGTTAACTTTGGTCACTGATTGGTGTCTGCTAGACTTCTCCACTGTAAAGTTACTCTTTCTTCCCTTTGTAATTAATAAATATTTTGTAAGGTGGTACTTTGAGACTATGCAAATATCCTGTTCCTCGTCAGACTTGCAATTTGTCCATTCATTTATTTATTTCAGTGTGGACTCATGGGTTCCTATTTTATTCAGTAGGTTAAAACCAGTTGCTTTCATTATTTAGTTTGATGCTCAGTGTGGGGGTTCAATCAGGCTGGTGGGAAAAATAATAAAGATAGTTATAGTAATAGCCACAAACTCTCTTGGAAGGCCTGAGAGTTTGTATAACATCAGTAATAGATCTGGCTGAAGGCGGCCTGGTCCCTTTACCTTTAGTTAAATAAGTTAAAGTAGTAACTAAGGAATGTGGGGAAGTTATCTAGCTAGCTTGTTTACTCATGTGGTCTTAAGACTAACCTTTGATGTACGGCAGGTGCTTAATTGCTTTCTACTTGGGAATTCCACAGTGTCAATTACCCTCTAGTGGTGTTGACTCAAGCCTTTGTCAATTAATCTTCACCAAATAAATGTGAGTCTCACTAGCTGGTCAGGGCCACAGTCACAACTGTTTACAGTACTTTCCAGGGAGTCTGTAAGTGGCTCAGACACTCAGCTGGACTGGCAAAGCAGAATATCTGTGTGTCAGTGTACTTCATTCATCCATGGCTGGCTCAGGGTCTGTGGGTCAGACCCCCCCAAGTGAGAACTCTTTCAAGAGTCTTTTTGATATGTTCTCATAAGTCTTTCAGTGCTTCTTTACTTCCTGGCAAAGATGTCCCAGGCTCATCTTACAGTTTCCCTGCCCTAGACTTGGGATCAGCCATTTCTCCAAGGAGCCTTGGATCCTGTTTTGGAGTATGGTCTTCAGAAAAGATGTCGGAGCCAGGTGTGCTCATTGTTACTGAGGGCTTGTTACTTCCTGTTTTCAATGGACAGAGCTAGTTTATATATATATATATATATACTTATATACATACATAAGCACATTTTTACACCTATACTTCTATATCCCCATTGAAAACCATGGGTTCACTTTGATATCTCCAATTCCAATCTAACAGCACAGGGCTCATTCATGTTTTCTCTCCTTCCATATTTGAAACTTCCTTCTCCAATAGTGAGAAGTATTGATATATTTTTGATCAAGCCTTCTCTATGTCACCAGTCTGTCATTGCTGCTGCATCCCACGCTCCCTGTGCAATGCTTTCCCCACCTGCTTGGGCTTCAATCCCACACCAGGCTTCTCCTCTCGTTGATGTTCTTCTTGCTCTACTTGAGCTCCATTACCCCTAACTAGTCCAGCATCCTCACCTTGCCTGGGCTTTAGCACTCTGATTTGGGTAACCACAGGATTCCCCCTATCCTTGCCATATTCATTTCTCTTGCCACTTAGTGGCCTTTGGATTGATCTGAACAAGGAAAGGATAAAAGAGAAGTTATCATTTTATTTTCAAGTTAATATTTGCTGAGTACTATTTATCAAGCTCTATATTATCTCATTTTAGTGACATAATGAACTTGATTACATTTTACTAATTGAAGCAGTCAAGATGAAAGAAGTTGTCACTTGCCAGACTCCACAGCCAGTAAATGGCAGATCCAGGACTGGACCTTGTCTTGCTGACTGTAAACCAATGTTCCACTTGGAAGCTGTGTACGTGTGATTCATAGAAAAAGTGGTTAATTTTCAAAGGCAATAATCATAGAATTGGTAGTGTATAAATTTTGGGGGGATATAATTGTCAGACGTCTCAATTACAAGCCCAAGATAGATGAGGCAGTATTAATTTGCTAATTACATATTTTGAAAAGATTGTACATAAAGAAAATGTTTTCTCTTTAATTACGGCATTAAAGATTTCAAAAGGTACTTTATAATTTATACCATTTCATTTCATAATTTTATTTCTTTTCTCTCCGTTTTAAAGCATGTTCTAAGGGTTAAACTTTTAAACTTTAAACTACACAGTGAATCACTTTCTTTTATTTTTTGTTTGTTTTTTAATTTTTTTGAGATGGAGACTCACTCCGTCTCCCAGGCTGGAGTGCAATGGTGCAATCTTGGCTCACTGCGACCTCTGCCTCCCAGGTTCAAGCGATTCTCCTGTCTCAGCCTCCTGAGTAGCTGGGATTACAGACATGCTCCACTACACCTGGCTAATTTTTGTATTTTTAGTGGAGACAGGGTTTCACAATCTTGGTCAGGCTGGTCTCGAACTCCTGACCTCAGGTGATTCACCCGCCTTGGCCTCCCAAAGTGCTGGGATTACAGGCATGAGCCACTGCGCCTGGCCTGTGAATCACTTTCAATAAGCCTTTCCATAATTTAGAAAAAGACATATAAGAAGGAAGATTTCTTATGCTGTTTGCCTTTTGTTAAATAATGGTGACCCAGTTTCTAAAAGGAACCAGTTTCTAAAAGGAAAACCTGAGTAATTACTTAGAAGAGGCTGGCTTTCCAAACTTAGTTAACAGCTATTATTATTTAATTGTCAGTTTTACAGTAACTTGGTAAGTTTCCTGCTTAATCTAACTACTCTAAATTGTACTAAAAAACCTACCCTGTTCCCTGCATTGTATTTTTGATGTCTTTACAAGCTTGCACTGAGGCCTTACCTTCCTACACTATTGGCCAGCTTATGTAATGCTCATGCCAGGCAACCACCATTTGCTTTTTACAAGGTGTCTCATTTAAATTTCAGAACTACATTCTTATTTTGTAGTTCCATTGTTACTCCAATTTTATAGGTGAAAAAACTGAAACTCAGTGGGGTAAAGTAACTTGACCAAAATCACATTTCTAGGATAACAATGGCTTCTTCTGCAATACCTTCTGAAGGACCTACCTGAGGCTGTTTTACAGTTAACTTTTTAAAATAAGATAAATAGTTGGGACTTAATTAAACTAAAGGGCTTTTGCATGGCAAAAGGAACAGTCAGCAGGGTAAACAGACAACCCACAGAGTGGGAGAAAATCTTCACAATCTATACATCTGACAAAGGACTAATATCCGGAATCTACAACAAACTCAAACAAACCAGTAAGAAAAAAAAAATCCCATCAAAAAGTGGGCAAAGGACAGGAATAGACAATTCTCAAAAGAAGATATACAAATGGTCAATGAACATATATGAAAAAATGCTCAGCATCACTAATGATCAGGGAAATGCAAATCAAAACCACAATGTGATACCACCTTACTCCTGCAAGAATGGCCATAATCAAAATATTAAAAAATGGCCAGGCACGGTGGCTTATGCCTGTAATCCCAGCACTTTGGGAGGCCGAGGCAGATCACCTGAGGTCGGGAGTTTGAGACCAGCCTGGCCAACATGGTGAAACCCTGTCTCTACTGAAACTACAAAAATTAGCCTGGCGTGGTGGCAGGTGCCTGTAATCCCAGCTACTCGGGAGGCTGAGGGAGGAGAATCACATGAACCTGGGAGGCCAAGGTTGCGGTGAGCCGAGATCGTGCTATTGCACTACAGCCTGGGGGACAAGAGCGAGACTTCGTCTCAAAAAAAAGAAATTAAAAAACAGTAGATGTTGGCATGGATGTGGTGATCAGGGAACACTTCCACACTGCTGGTGGGAATGTAAACTAGCACAGCCACTATGGAAAACGCCGTGGAGATTCCTTAAAGAACTAAAAGTAGAACTACCATTTGATCCAGCAATCACACTACTGAGTATCTATCCAGAGGAATTGAAGTCATTATATGAAAAAGATACTTGCACATGCATGTTTGTAACAGTACAATTTGCAATTGTGAAATCATGGAACTAACCCAAATGCCCATCAATGAGTGGAAAAAGAAACTGTGTATATATATATATACATATATATGTGTATATATATATATACATATATATATGTATATATATGTATATGTATGTATATATGTATATATGTATATATGTATATATGTATATATATGTATATATGTATATATATGTATATATGTATATATATGTATATATGTATATATGTGTATATATGTATATATGTATATATGTGTATATGTGTATGTATGTATGTATATATGTATATATGTATATATGTGTATATATGTATATATGTATATATATGTATATATGTATATATGTATATATGTGTGTGTGTATATATATATATGTATATATATATGATGGAATACTACTCAGCCATAACAAGGAATGAATTAATGGCATTTGCAGTGACCTGGATGCGATTGGAGACTATTATTCTAAGTGATGTAACTCAGGAATGGAAAACCAAACATCATATGTTCTCACTGATATGTGGGAGCTAAGTTATGAGGACGCAAAAGCATAAGAATGATACAATGGACTTTGGGGACTTGGGGGGAAGGGTGTGAGGGGGGTGAGGGATAAAAGACTACAAATAGGGTACAGCGTATACTGCTTGGGTTATGAGTGCTCCAAAATCTCACAAATCACCACTAAAGAACTTACTGATATAACTAAATACCACCTGTACTCCGATAACTTATGGAAAAACAAAATTTTTTTTTTTTGAGACGCAGTCTCACTCTGTCGCCCAGGCTGGAGTGCAGTGGTGTGATATTGGCTCACTGCAAGCTCCGCCTCCCAGGTTCACGCCATTCTCCTGCCTCAGCCTCCCGAGTAGCTGGGACTACAGGCGCCCACCACCACGCCTGGCTAATTTTTTGTATTTTTAGTAGAGATGGGGTTTCACTGTGTTAGTCAGGATGGTCTCGATCTCCCGGCCTCGTGATTCACGTGCCTTGGCCTCCCAAAGTGCTGACATTACAGGCGTGAGCCACCGCGCTCGGCCCAAAAAATTTTTTAAAAAAAGATCAGTAAGATCTTATACGAAAATAGTGGACATGAAAACACTATAAATCAACTGAACATAAAAGATGTATACAGAACGCTATACCCCAAAACAACATAATATACATTTTTATCAAAGCACATAGAACATTCCCCAGGACAGACCATATGTTAAGTCACAAAATAATTTTAATAAATTTTTAAAGGATTAAAATCATACAAAGTATTTTCTCTGACCACAAAGAATGAAATTAGAAGTAAAAAATAGAAAGAAATTGGAAAATTTGCAAATACGTAAAAATTAAACAGCACATTTTACAACAACCAATATGTTAAATAAGAAATCGCAAGATAAATTAGAAAATACTTAGAGATGAATGAAAATAAAAATACAAACTAATAAAACTTATAGGGCGCAGTTAATGCAGTACTCAGAGGGAAATTATAGCTGTAAACCCATACCTTAAAAAATGAAGATGGATCTCAAGTTAATAATATAACTTATAATGTAACTTAAAGAACTAAAAAAAGAACAAACTAAATCAAACCTAACAGAAGGAAGGAAATAATTAAGATTAGATTAGTGATAAATAAAATAGAGAATAGAAAAGCAATTGAGGGAGTTAATGGAAACAAAAGTTGGCTCTTTGAAAATATCAACAAAATCGACAAACTTTTAAAGCTGGACCAATTTTAAAAAGAGAGAAGACTCAAGTTACTAAAATAAGAAGTTAAATGAAGGCATTTTCCTGGACACACAAAAAGAAAATGGATTAAAAGAGAATACTATGGACAATTGTATACCAACACATTAGAAAACCTGGATGAAATGGGCAAGAAACACACAAACCCTGAAATCTGACTCAAGAAGAAATGGAAAATCTGAACATATCTGTAAAAGTGGATATGTTTACACCTTCTAAACACTTTACTTCTTCTAAAAAGACAGAATCAGTAATCAGAAGCCTCCCGACAAAGAAAAGCCCAAGACCAGATGGTCTCATTGGTGATTTCTGCCTAACATTTGCAGAAGAATGAACACCAATCCCTTTCAAACTCTTCAAGAGATAGAAGGGGAGAAAACACTTTCTAACTGATTTTTTGAGGCCAACATTACCCTGATATGAAAGCCAGACAAAGACACCTCAAGACAAGAAAACCACAAACCAACATTCCCTATGAAAACATATGCAAAAATAGTCAATGTATACTAGTAAACCAAATCAAGTAACATACCAAAAAGGCTATACACTATGATTAAGTTGAATATATCACAGGAATACAAGGGTGGCTCACCTTATGGACATTATTCAATGTAATACACCACCGTAACAAGATGAAGGTGAAAATGAATGACCATCTTGATTTATGCAAAGTATTTGACAATCACAAGAATGACAAGAATACTCAACAAATTAGAAATAGAATGGAACTTACTTAACATGATGTAGAGACCTAATTAGAGAAAAGGAGTCAGGCTGGCAGGACCAAGGGAAAGCAAAAAGATAGAACAAATAAACTATAAATATGACTTGCTTCATAGTTACATAAACAAAAGAGGAATTAAATGAATTACAGGTCTGTTTTTCTTTATGGCCCGAGACATATAGCCCTCCTGAACAAATAACATGCATAACTTGCAAACTTCCTGCTTGCCATAAAATGCCTCAATTTATCAAACATCCTGGCTGACAGAAGAATGCAAGTTTCCAAGTTCCATCCTATAAAATCTCCAGCAAGCCTTTGTTTCTTTGCAGTCAGCTCCTCTTCTGCTGGCTTGCACATTGCCTCCTCACAACATGTTTTCATACTTTCTTTAATAAATCTGCCTTTCTTTACCTACAATTGTCTTGGTAAATTCTTTTATCTCTACACCACCAACCCAGATAGTCATCACTCACCTACAACACATGATAAACAGCATTTAGGGAAAACACATAGCTACATCATACTCCATGAAGAATGAATAAAAGCTTTCCCCTAAGTATAGGAAAAATACACGATGCCTGCTTTTGTCCCTTCTATTCAGTATTGAAAGTTCTGGCTAGAACAATTATGCAAGAAAAAAACAAACAAATAAAACAGATCCAAATTATAAAGGAAGCAGTAAAACTATTTGCAGATCATACGATCTTATAGATAGGAAATCTTAAAAGATATACACACACAAACTATTAGAGCTAATAAATTCAGGAAAGTATTGAGTATATAACTAGCACTTAAAACTTAGTTTTGTCAACATGCTGTTCGCTATGTTAAAAAAAAAAAGATTAGTTTTGTTTCTACTCATAGCAATGAATAATCCAAAACTAAATTAAGAAAATAATTTCAGAAGGGTGAAGCAAGATGGCGCAATAGAAAACTCCACTGATTGTCCCTCAATGCTAGCACACCAAGCTGTCTACACAGACAAAACACCTTCATAAGAATGAAAAATCAAGTGACCACTCATAGTACCTGGTTTTAAATTCATATCGCTGAAAGAAGCACTGAAGAGATTAAAAAAAAAAAAAAAAGCCCTGAATCGCAGACACCACCCCTCCCTTACCCCTGGCAGCAGCAGTGGGCATCTCTGGGCACTGGGGGAGGGAGAACACACCAACTGTGAAGCATTGAAAGTGCTGTTCTATTAGAGCAGAAAGGAAACCCAGACCAAACTCAGCTGACCTGCCTGCAAAGGGAGGGACCCAGTGATCTAAACTTGAGTTCCTGCAAACCTCACCACCACGGGCTACAGCACTGTGTGTCTCCAAGTAAACTTGAAAGGCAGTCTAGGCGATAAGGATTGCAACTTGTAGGTGAGTCCTGGGGCTGAATTAGGCCCAGAGACAGTGGACTAGGGGGACACGTGACATACTGAGACACCGGCCGGGTCAGCTAAGGGAGTACTGGCATCACCCCTCCCCTAACCCCAGGCTGCACAGCTTGTGGCTTCAAAGAGAACCCCTGTCTTCTGTTTGAGGAGAGCAGAGGGAAGAGTAGGGAGAACTTTGTCTTGCATCTAGGATCCCAGCCCAGCCACAGCAGGATAGGGCACTGGGCAGAATTGTGAGGCCGCTATTCCAGGCCCTGGCTCCCAGACAATTTTTCTAGATATGCTCTGGGCCAGAAGATAACTGGCTGCCTTGAAGGAAAGGACCCAGTACTGCTACCATTAATCACTTGCTAACCAAAGAGCCCTTGGGCCCTAAAAAACCAGCAGCAATATCCAGGTACTACATCAAGGGCCTTGGGTGAACTTCTGAGATTTGATGACTTCAGGTGAGACTCAGGACATAACCAGCTATGGTGGCTATGTGACTAAACTCCTTCCACTTGAGAAAAGCAGAGGGAAAAGTAAAGAAGACTTTGTCTTACATCTTAGATACTAGTATGGTCACAGTTGTGTAGAGCACCAAGCAGGCTCTTGGGGTCCTCAATTCCAGGACTTGACTCTTGGATGACATTTCTGGACCTGCCCTGGGCCAGAGCGGTACCCACTGCCCTGAAAGGTGAGTCCCTGGCCAGGCAGCATTCACCACAAGCTTGCTTAAAATACCTTGGGCCTTAACAGAACACCGTGGTAGTCTGGCAGTATTCTTCATGGCCTGGGGTGGCAGTAGCTATGGTGAGGCTCCTCTTCCTTTGGAAAGGGGAGGGAAGAGTGGGAAGAAATGCACTGTGTGGCTTGAGTGCCAGCTCAGCTGAATGCAACAGAACACCATGTAGACTTCTAAGGTTTTTGACTCTAGTCCCTGACTCCCAGGTGGCACTTCTGAACCCACCTGGGGCTTGGGGGACCTTGCTGCTCTGAAGAGAAGGACACAGGCCTGACTGGCTTTACCACCTGCTGATTGTAGAGCCCCAGGGCCTTGAGTAAACATAAGAAGTAGCCAGGGAAAAGTTACAGTGGGCCTTGGGCAAGACCCAGCTCTGTTCTGGCTTCAGGTTTGACCCAGTGCAGTCATAGTGGTGGTGGCCACAGGGGTGCTTGTGTCACTCCATCCAAATCTTTAGGTGGCTCAGAACAGAGAGAGAGACTCTGTATGTTTGAGATAAAGTAAGGGAAGGGAACAAGGGTCTCTGCCTTGTTCCCTTTTCTAGAATTTTCTCTAGCCAGAAAATTCTCCTAGATCTTGTTCAAGATTAGCAAGATGGTACCTCTACAATACTGCAAGAACCACAGCATTACTGGGCTTGGGTTGCCTGCTAAAGCAGATACAGCTTAGATCACAAAACCCAAGTCCTTTCAAATATCTGAAAAGCCTTCTCAAGAAGGATGGCTACAAATAAGCTTAGACAGTGAAGACTACAATAAATACCTAATCGTTCAATGCAAGACTTTGAAGAACATCTACTAGCATCATCAATGCCATCCAGGAAAATGTGACCTAACCAAATAAGGCACCAGGACCAATCCTGGAGAAACATATATGTGACCTTTCAGACAGAGAATTCAAAGTAGCTATGTTGAAGAAACTCAAAGAAATTCAAGATAACACCAAGAAGGAATTCAGAATTCTATCAGATAAATTTAACAAAGAGATTGAAATAATTAAAAAGAACCAAGCAGAAATTCTGGAGTTCAAAAATGCAAACTACTAAAGAATACATTAAAGTCCTTTAATGGCAGAATTGAACAAGCAGAAGAAAGAATTAGTGAGCTTGAAGACAGGCTAATTGAAAATACATAGAGGAGACAAAACAAGATTCTAAAAGCAGCAGGATAAAAGAAACAAATAACATACAATGGAGCTCCAATACATATGGCAGCAGGCTTTTAAGTGGAAACCTTAGAGGCCAGGAGAAAGAGGCATGACATATTTAACGTGATGAAGGAAGAAAACTTTCACCCTAGAATAGTATTATCCAGTGAAAATGTCCTTCAAACATGAAGAATAAAGACTTTCCCAGACAAACAAAAGCTGAGGAATTTCATCAATACCAGACTTTTCCTACAAGAAATGCTAAAGGGAGTACTTCAATCCAAAAGAAAAGGACGTTAAAAAGCAATAAGTAATCACCTGAAGGTACAAAACCCATGGATAATAGTAAGTACACGGAAACACAGAATATTATAACGCTGTAACTGCGGTGTGTAAACTACCCTTATCCTAAGTAGAAAGACTAAATGATGAACTAAAGTCTAAAGAAATCAATAAAAAATAACAACTACAATAACTCTTCAAGACATAGTCAATACAAGGTATAAATAGAGACAAAAAAACCGTTAAAAAGCAGGTGGATGAAGTTAAGGCATAGAGTTCGTATTAGTTTTCTTTTTGCTTATTTGTGTATACAAATAGTGTTAAGTTGTTATCACATTAAAATAATGGGTTATAAGATAGTATTTGTTGGCCAGGCACAGTGGCTCATGCCTGTAATCCCAGCACTTTGGGAGGCCGAGGCAGGCAGATCACAAGGTCAGGAGATTAAGACCATCCCGGCTAACACGGTGAAACCTCGTCTCTGCTAAAAATACAAAAAGTTAACCAGGTGTGGTGGCATATGCCTGTAGTTCCAGCTACTCGGGAGGCTGAGGCAGGAGAATTGCTTGAACCCAGGAGGCAGAGGTTGCAGTGAGCCAAGATTGAGCCACTGCACTCCAGCCTGGGTGACAGGGTGAGATTCCACCTCAAAAAAAAAAAAAAAATAGTATTTGTGACCTTCATGGTAATCTCAAACCGAAAAAACATGCAATGGATGCACAAAAAATAAAAAGCAAGAAACTAAGTCCTCTCACCAGAGAAAATCACCTTCACTAGAGGAAGACAGGAAGGAAAGAAAGAAGGAAGAAATGACCACAAAACAACTAGGAAACAAATAACAAAATAGCAGGAGTGAGTATTCACTTCTTAATGACAACATTGAATGTAAATGGACTAAACTCTCCAATCGAAAGACATAGACTGGCTGAATGAATTAAAAAAAAGATCTATTGATCTGCTGCCTATAAGAAACACACTTCACCTATAAAGACACACATAGGCTGAAAATAAAGGGACAGAAAAAGATATTTCATGCCAATGGAAACCAAAAAAGAGCAGGAGTCACTATATTTGTATCAGATGAAATAGATTTTAATCAAAAACTATAAGAAGAGACAAAGAGGTTACTATGTAACAATAAAGCAGTGTATTAGTCCGTTTTCATGTTGCTGATAAGGACATACCTGAGACTGGGAAGAAAAAGAGGTTTAATTGGATTTACAGTTCCACATGGCTAAGGAGGCCTCAGAATCATGGTGGGAGGTGAAAGACACTTCTTACATGGTGGCAGCAAGAGAAAAATGAGGAAGAAGCAAAAGCAGAAACCCCTGATAAACCCATCAGATCTCATGAGACTTATCCATTATCATGAGAATAGCATGGGAAAGACCAGCCCCCATGATTCAATTACCTCCCCCGGCTCTCTCCCACAACATGTGGGAATTCTGGGAGATACAATTCAAATTGAGATTTGGGTGGGGACACAGCCAAACCATATAATTCCACCCCTGGCCCCTCCAAATCTCACATCCTAACATTTCAAAACCAATCATACCTTCCCAACAGTCCCCTAAAGTCTTAACTCATTTCAGCATTAACCCAAAAGTCCACAGTCCGAAGACTCATCTGAGACATGGCAAGTCCCTTCCACCAATGAGCCTGTAAAATCACAAGCAAGCTTTACTTCCTGGATACAATGGGGGTATTGGGTAAATACAGCCATTCCAAATGGGAGAAGTTGGCCAAAACAAAGGGGTTACAGGGCCCATGCAAGTCTGAAATCCAGAGAGGCAGTCAAATTGTAAAGCTCCAAAATGATCTCCTTTGACTCCAGGTTACGCTGATGCAAGAGATGGGTTCCCATGGTCTTGGACAGCTCTGCCTCTGTGGCTTTGCAGGGTAGAGCCTTCCTCCAGGCTGCTTTCATGGGCTGGCATTGAGTGTCTGAGGCTTTTCCAGGTGCACGGTGCAAGCTGTTGGTTGATCTACCATTCTGGGTTCTGGGGAACAGTGGCCCTCTTCTTACACTTCCACTAGGCAGTGCCCCAGTAGGGACTGTGTGTGGGGGCTCCAACCCCACATTTCCCTCCTGCACTGCCCTAGCAGAGGTTCTCCATGAGGGCCCTACCCCTGCAGCACACTTTTGCCTGTGCATCCAGGTGTTTCCATTCATCTTCTGAAATCTAGGTGGAGGTTCCCAAACCTCAATTCTTGACTTCTGTGCACCCACAAGCTCAACACCATGTGGAAGCTGCCAAGGCTTGGGGCTTCCACCCTCTGAAGCCACAGCCCGAGCTGTATATTGGCCCCTTTAAGCCACAGCTAGAGCAGCTGGGACAAGTGGACCAAGTCCCTAGGCTGCACACAACATGGAGACCCTGGGCCTGGCCCATGAAACCATTATTTCTTCCTGGGCCTCTGGGCCTGTGATGGGAGGGGCGCCATGAAGATCTCTGACATGGCCTGGAGACATTTTCCCCATGGTCTTGGGGATTAACATTAGACTCCTTGATACTTATGCAAATTTCTGCAGCCAGCTTGAATTTCTCCCCAGAAAAATGGGTTTTTCTTTTCTATCACTTAGTCAGGCTGCAAATTTTCCAAACATTAATGCTCTTCTTTATAAATCTGAATGCCTTTAACTGTACCCAAGTTACCTCTTGAAGGCTTTGCTGCTTAGAAATTTCTTCTGCCAGTTACCCTAAATCATCCTTCTCAAGTCAAAGTTCCACAAATCTCTAGGGCAGAGGCAAAATGCTGCCAGTCTCTTTGCTAAAACATAACTAGAGTCACCTTTGCTCCGGTTCTCAAAAAGTTCCTCAGCTCCATATAAGACCACCTCAGCCTGGACCTCATAGTCCATATCATTATCAGCATTTTAGGCAAAGCTATTCAACAAGTCTCTAGGAAGTTTCAAACTTTCCCACATTCTCCTGTCTTCTTTTGAGCTCTCCAAACTGTTCCAACCTCTATCTGTAATCCCAGCACAGGCAAATTTCTTACTGTCTGGGAGACTCACTTAAAATTATAATAGGTGTACCCAACTAATAAACGAAGTCGTTTGATCTTATGAGTAAGCAATGATATGGGGAGAGCTCAACTTCTCTTTTGCTTCTTTTTCATAACCACTCTTTGTTGTCTATGCTGGACATATATTTAGCATGAAGAAGTATATCCAGTAGTCCTTTCTTATCCACAGGGAATATGTTGCAATACCTCCAGTGGATGCTTCAAACTTTGGATAGTACTGAACTCAATCATTGTCAGTTGGAACATTTTCTGTCCATGTCTTCCACCCACATATTTAATGCCTTTTCCATCTTAACTAAGCACTTATCACACACTGTGGATGTAACTTTTACAGTTTGAGGTGTGAGCAAAACTAGCAAAATTCTTTTTCCTTCAGCGTTTAATGGATAGAAGATTCATTCTTACTGTAGATATTAACAACCTAGTATATGACTTTTCCCCTTATTAAGTCAAGAGTTTTCACCTTTTCACTTAAAGGAAGCACTTTACAACTTCTCTTTGGTGCATCTGAATTGCCAGCATCACTATTCTTGAACTTTGGGGCCATTATTAAGTAAAGTCAGAGTTACTTGAATATAAGCATGTCGTATTATGATACATCTGATAATGAAGACAGCTACTAAGTGACTAACAGGCAAGTACTGTCTATAGTGTGGCTATCCTGAACAAAGGAATGATTTACGTCCTGAGTGGGATGAAGTGGTGCAAGATTTCATCACCCAATTCAGAATGATGTGCAACTCAAAATTTATGAATTGTTTATTTCTGGAATTTTCCATTTATTATTTTCAGATTGCAGTTGGCTGTGGATAACTGAAACTGCAGAAAGTGAAGCTGTGGATAAGGGATGGACAACAGTGCATCACATTAACAGAATGAAAAACAAAAACCATATAATCATCTTGATACATGCAGAAAAAACATTTGATAAAATTCAACCTCCCTTTATGATTAAAAAACCCAACAAATTAAGTATACAAAGAATGTAACTCAAGGAAATAAAGTCCATATATGAAAAACCTACAGCTAACATCATATTCAATGTTGAAAGGCTGAAAGTTTTTTCTTGGTATCAGAAACAAGACAAAGATGCCCACTCTTATCTCTTCTATTCAACATATTCCTGCAAGTTCCTAGCCAGACCAATTAGGAAAAAAAAAAAGTCGTGTAAATACCATTTGACCCAGCCATCCCCTTATTGGGTATATACCCAAAGGAATATAAATCATGCTGCTATAAAGACACCTGCACACATATGTTTATTGCGGCACTACTCACAATAGCAAAGACTTGGAACCAACCCAAATGTCCAACAATGATAGACTGGATTAAGAAAATGTGGCACATATACACCACGGAATACTATGCAGCCATAAAAAATGATGAGTTCATGTCGTTATACACCATGGAATACTATGCAGCCATAAAAATGATGAGTTCATGTCCTTTGTAGGGACATGGATGAAGCTGGAAACCATCATTCTCAGCAAACTATCGCAAGGACAAAAAACCAAACACTGCATGTTCTCACTCATAGGTGGGAACTGAACAATGAGAACACTTGGACACAGGAAGGGGAACATCACACACCGGGGCCTGTTGTGGGGTGGGGGGAGGGGGGAGGGATAGCATTAGGAGATATACCCAATGTAAACGACAAGTTAATGGGTGCAGCACACCAACATGGCACATATGTACATATGTAACAAACCTGCACATTTTGTACATGTACCCTAGAACTTAAAGTATAATTATATATATATATATATATATATATATATATATATATATATAAAGAAAAGTAAGAAGTGAAATTGTCTCTGTTTGCTGATGGCATGATCTTCTATATACAAAACCCTAAAGACGCCACCAAAAAACTGGTAGAATTAGTAAACAAATTCAGTAAAGTTGCAGGATACAAAATCAACACAGAAAAATTAGGAGCATTTCTATATACTAACAGTGACCTATCTGAAAAGGAAATTTAAAAAAATTCCATTTACAGTAGTATCAAAAGAATAAAAACAATTTTATTTAAAATTTAGAAGTAAATTTTTTAAAATTTAGGAATAAATTTAATAATTTAATAATAAAATAGAAGATAAAACTTAGAAATAAATCTAACTAAGAGGTGAAATATCTGTACACTGGAAATTATGAAACATTGATGAAAGAAATTGAAAAGACACAAATAAATGGAAACATATACCAGTTCATGGGTTGGAAGAATTAATATTGTTAAAATGTCCATACTACCCAAAGTGATCTACAGATTCAATGCAATCTCTACAAAATTTCAATGTTATTTTTCACATTAGAGGTAGAAACAATCCAAAAATTTATATGAAACTACCAAAGACACTGCCTGAATAATCAAAGCAATCTTGAACAGAAAGAACAACATTTGAGGCATTATGCTACCTGACTTCAAAATATATTACAAAGCTATAGTAATTAAAACAGCATAGTATTGTCACACAGACAGACACACAAACCAATGAGACAGAATAAATAATAGAATTAAATCCATGCATTTATGGTCACTTGATTTTTGACAAAGGTATCAAGAAAATACAATGGGGATAAGACACTCTTCAATAAATGGTGTTGGAAAAACCGGATATCCACATGCAGAATAATGAAATTGGACCTTTATCTCACACTCTGTACACAAATCAACTGAAATTAGATTAAATACTTAAATGTAAGACCCGAAACTGTAATAGTCCCAGAAGAAAACATAGGGGAAATGCTCCATGACATTGTTCTGGGCAATGATTTTTTAGATATAACCCCTAAAGCACAGGCAACAGAAACAAAAATATACAAATGGGACTGTATCAAACTAAAAAGCTTCTGCACAGCATAGGAAGCAAGTAATAGAGTGAAGAGATAACCTACAGAATGGAAGAAAATATTTGCAACATACATCTGAAAAGGGGTTAATATCCAAAATATATAAAGTACTCAAAGTTCAATAATAAGAAAATAAATAATCCAATTTTAAAAGGGCCTGAATAGATGTTTCTCAAAAGAAGACATACAACTGGGCAACAGGTATATGAAAAAATGTTCAACATCAATAATTATCAGCAAAATGCAAAATAAAACCAAAATGAGACACCATCTCAAATCTGTTAGGATGGTTATTATAAAAAAGACAAGAGGTAACAAGTGTTGGTGAGGATGTGAACAAAAAGACCCCTTGTATGCTGCTGGTGGGAATGTAAATTAGTACAGCCATTATGGAAGACACCATGGAGGTTCCTCAAAAAACTATATGATCCAGCAATCCCACTTCTGGGCACATCCAAAGGAACTGAAATCAGTATCAAAGAAACATCTGCACTCCCATGTTCATTTCAGCATTATTCACAATAGCCAAGCTATGGAAGCAACCCAAGTGTCCATCAATAGATGAATGTATAAAGAAACCATGGTATGCATACCCAATGGAATACTATTTGGCCAGAAGAAAGAATGAAATCAAGTCATCTGCAGCAACATGGATGGAACTGAAGGTTATCATGTTAAGTGAAATAAGCCAGACTCAGAAAGACAACTATTGCATGACCTCACCTATATATGGAATATAAAAAAATAAAACTCATGAAAGTAAAGAGTAGAATAGAAGTCACCAGAGGATGAGGGGAAATACGGAGACGTTCATCAAAAGGAACAAAATTTCTGTTAGACAGGAAGAACAAGTTTTGAAGACCTATTGCACAGCACAATGACCATAGTTAATAATGTAATGTATATTTCAAAATTGCTAAGAGAGAAGATTTTACGTGCTCGTACCACAAATATGTTAAATATGTGATGAATATGTTAATTTTCGCTTGATTTAATTATTCCATAATGTATACACATATCAAAACATCACTTTGTATGTCATAAATATATACCATTATTTTTGGTCAAGTATTTATAAAAAAAACTTGTCATGTTAAAAAAGGCACATGCATACCTTCAAACTAGAAAAATGCTACTTATTGTTTCTGGCTTAGAAAAATAATCATAGATGTATGTAAAGATTCATATGTAATAATGTTCATCTTAATATTTTTATACACAATGAAAAGTTGAATATAAGCTAAATGTTTAATCGTAGCTACTAAAAATTAGGTTTTAGAAGAATATTTAATGATATACAAAATAAACATTACATTAAAAAGAAAAAAGAATTGAAAGTAAAGTGATGGAAACATTAACAATTAAAAATTAATCAAGTGAAAACTTTTATAGCTATAATAATACTAAATTGGTCTTTGAGGAAGCACTACTAGTAATGAATAAATTACTTTAATAAAATCATCAATTAAAAGTAATGGCCAGAAATTCTAATTTTATGTAAAATTAATATCATGGCTTCAAATGTATATATAATGGGATAAGATGACAGAAGTATAATTAAAAAACGAAAGAAATCCAGGTACATAGTTGGAAATCTTAACACAATTCTCTCAACAATAAATAGAAGATAGAAGAGTTAAAAACATTTATATATTTATTCATGAACAACATGAATAATGGACTTAATAAACTCATATGTAATGATAATTGAACTTATTTTAATTAACATATATAATACTGCACTCTCAGCCTAAAAAACACATATTTCTTTCAAGTTTACATGCAACAGATATCTGAAAAGACCATAAACTGGGCCATTATAATGATATTGGGAAAAAAGCTTCTAAGTTTGGAAATTATGCAATATACTGCAAAATAATGCCAGAGGAAATTAAGATGAATATTTAAAAATAGTTCATATTTAATGATGATTAAAATATAATATGTTAAATTGGTGGAATGCAGCTAAATGTGTGCTCAGTAGAAATGTGAAGCTCTAAATACATTTGAAAGGAAAAAAAATTACATAAAAAGTCAGAACCAAATTTATCAGAACTCTGGAAAATGGTCAAAGTTGAATAACAACCAAGCAAATGCTGAATGGAGCAAAAGACACCATAAAAGGTAGAAATTAGTAAGCATTCCTCAAAAACATTGTAATACAACCAAACAATCCACATTCACTTGGTGCAAAATATTAGAACTGAATAAAGTAATAGATACTCAAAAGCATAAAAGGAAAAGCAGGGAACAGAGTTTCTTTAGAAAATTGGGGCACTCAAAAGCACCTATGTGTACTAGGAATTTAGAAAGTCAAGTGCATGCCCAGGGCAGGACATACATTTAGAAAAAAACTGAGGAAAAACAGTACAGAAGTTTCCCAAAAAATTAAAAAATAAAAGTATTATGTAATCCAGCAATCCCACTACTTGGTATACATCCAAAGGAAATGAAATCAGTATGTCAAAGAAATACATGTACTCTCATGTTTACTGCAGCATTATTTACAATAATTAAGACATGGAAGCAACCTAAGTGTCCATAAAGGGGTGAATGGATATTTTTAAAAATGTGTCCTGTATATACAATGAAATACTATCCAGCCTTAATAAAGAAGGAAATCCTGTCATTTGTGACACCATGGATAAGCCTGGAGGGCATTATGTTAAGTGAAATAAGCCAGGCACAAAAATACACGTACTGCATGATCTTATTTATATGTAGAATCTAAAAAAGTTGATCTCGTGGAAGAAGAGAGTAGAATGGTGGTTTCCTGGGACTCAGTAGTGGGGTGAGAGTTGGGGAGATGTTGGTCAAAGGCTATACAATTTCAGCTGGGTAAGAAGAATAAGTTCAAGATATCTGTTGTACAACATCATGACTATAGTTAATAACAATGCAGTTTTTTCCTTGAAAATTCCTAACAGTAGATTTTGTGGTCTTACCACATATAAAAATGATAAATATGTGAGGTAATAAGTATGTTGATTACATTACCATTCCACAGTGTATACATATCTAAAAACATGTTGTACAAAATAAATATATGCAATTTTACTTGTCTATGTAAATAAATTAAATAAAGAAAGGAAATAAAATGCATATAATAAAAGAAATAAGAAGAAAGAACAAACCTGAGAAGACCCTCAACTTTCACCTCTGGCTAACAGCTGGGTCAGTGCAAGCTCTAAGAGAAGGCTAAGGCAGAATTATAAGCAGCCTGTTAAACGTTGAAGGAGTGTTCCAGAACTATGCTAATCTGCAATGATTGAGAGAGGTTTTTTTTTTTTTTTGCCGTCTTTTATTTCTTCATTTATTTTTGGGAAGGGACTTGAAAGGGTACACTAAAAAAATAAACTAAAGTCGTTTATCAGTTCTAGGAGCATTTGGGCAGAGTCTTCAGGGTTTTCTAGTATAGGATCATATTGTCAGAGAAGAGAGATAATTTGATGTCTCCCTTTTCTATGCCATTTATTTTGTTTTCTCTTGCCTGATCGCTGTGATTAGACTTCCAGTACTATGCTGAATAGGAATGGCAAGAATGAGCATCTTTGTCTTGTTCCAGGTCTCAATGGGAATGCTTCCAGTTGCTGCTCATTCAGTATGACATTGGCTGTGGATTCGTCATAGGTGGCCTTATTATTTTGAGGTATGTTCCTTCAATGCAGTTTGTTGTGGGTTTTTAATCATAAAGGAATGTTGGGTTTTATCAAAAGCTTTTTCCTTATAGACTTCAGTAAAATTTCAAGATACAAAATCAATGTACAAAAATTAGTAGCAATTTGATACACTAGTAATATTCAAGCCGAGAGCCAAATCAAGAATGCAATCCTATTTACAATAGCCACAAAATTAAAATACCTAGGAATACATCTAACCAAGAGGTGAAAGATCTTTACAAGGAGAACTACAAAACACTGCTGGAAGAAATAATAGATTACACAAACAAATGGAGAAATATTCCATGCTCACAGATTAGCAGAATCAGTATTGTTATAATGGCCAGACTCCCCAAGGCAATCTACAGATTCAGTGCTATTCCTATCAAACTACCAACGTCACTTTTCACACAATTAGACAAAACTATTCTAAAATTCATGTGGAACCAAAAAGGAGCCCAGTCAGCCAAAGCCATCCCTAGCAAAAAGAACACAGTCAGAGGCATCACATTACCTGTCTTCAAACCACACTATAAGGCTATAGTAACAAAAACAGCATAGTACTGATACAAAAACAGACACATAGACCAATGCAACAGAATAGAGGACCCAGAAATAAAGCCATATACCTACTGCTATCTGATCTTCGACAAAGTTGACAAAAACAAGCAATGAGAAAAGGACTCCCTGTTCAATAAATGGTGTTGGGATAGCTGGCTAGCCACACACAAAGGAATAAAACTAGACCCCTAGCCAGGCGCGGTGGCTCGTGCCTGTAATCCCAGCACTTTGGAAGGCTGAGGCGGGCGGATCACGAGTTCAGGAGATTGAGACCATCCTGGCTAACACGGTGAAATCCCGTCTCTACTAAAAATACAAAAATTAGCTGGGTGTGGTGGCAGGCACCTGTAGTCCCAGCTACTCGGGAGGCTGAGGCAGGAGAATGGCATGAACCCAGAAGGTGGAGCTTGCAGTGAGCTGAGATCACACCACTGCACTCCAGCCTGGGCGACAAGGCAAGACTGTGTCTCAAAACAAAACAAAACAAAAACTAGATCCCTACATTTCACCATATACAAAAATTAGCTCAAGAAGGATTAAAGATATAAATACAAGACTTCAAACTATAAGAATCCTAAAAGAAAACCTAGGAAACACCATTCTGGACAATTGGCTTTGGGAAAGAATTTATGACTAAGTCCTCAAAAACAATTGCAGCAAAAACAAAAATTGACAAGTGAGACCTATTTAAACTAAAGAGTTTCTGCACAGCAAAGGAAACTATCAATAGTGTAATGAGAAAACATACAGAGTGGGAGAAAATGTTCACAAACAATCCATCTGACAAAGGTCTAATATCCAGAATCTGTAGGAAACATAAACAAACCAACAAGCAAAAACCAAACAACCCTATTAAAAAGTGGGCAAAGTCATGAACAGACACTTCTCAAAAGAAGACATCTAAGTGGCCAACAAGCATATGGAAAAATGCTCAACATTACTAAGCATTAGAGAAATGCACATCAAAACCACAATGAGATACCATCTCACATCAGTCAGAATGGCTATTATTAAAAAGTCAAAAAGTAACAGATGCTGGTGAGGCTGCAGAGAAAAGAGGATGTTTACACACTGTTGGTGGGAATGTAAATTATCCCAGCCACTGTGGAAAGCAGGTTGGAGACTTCTCAAAGAACTTAAAATAGAATTACCTTTCGATCCAGTAATCCCATTACTGGGTATATAGCTAAAAGAAAATAAATTATTCTATTGAAAAGACATATGCACTCATATGTTCATCCCAGTACTATTCACAATAGCAAAGACAAGGAATCAACCTAGATGTCCATCAACAATGGACTGGATAAAGAAAATGTGGTACATATATATCATGGAATACTATGCAGCCATAAAAAATGAATCACATCCTTTGCAGCCACATGGATGTTACTGGAGGCCATTATCCTATGCACATTAATGCAGGAACAGGAAACCAAATACTGCATGTTCTCACTTATAAGTGGGAGTTAAAAAAATGAGTATTTGTGAACATAAAGATGGCAACAGTAGACACTGAAGAAAGGGGGGAGGAAGGGAGGGGTCCAAGTATTAACACATGATTGGGTGCTATGCTCACAACCTGGGTGATGGGATCAATTGTACCCCAAACTTCAGCATCACACAATATACCCAGGTAAGAAACCTGCACATGTACCCCCTGAATCTAAAATAAAAGATGAAATGATTTAAAAAATTAAAAATGGACTAAACATAAAAAGAACGTAGTAATGGAGGAAATGAGAGGGGTAAAGTATAATATAGAAAGAAAAAGTAAAATGGCAAAAATAAGTTCTTCCTTACCAACAATTACTAAATGTAAGTGAATTTAACTCCCCAGTCAAAAAGCAGAGACTCCTATAGAGTCATTTCAGATCTAAAGATACACATAGGCTGAGAGTGAAAGAATGGAAAAATATATTTCATACAAATAATAATGAAAAGAGATCAAGGCAGAAATTTCCCCAATAACAGTTGGATAATTCAATATTCCACTTTCAATAATGGATAAAGCATCCATACAGGAGATCAATAAGGACCCAGAGACATTGAGCAACACTAAAAACTAAATAGACCTAACAATATAGAACAATACACTCAACCAGAGCAGATTATATATATATTTTCTCAAGAGCACACGGCATATTCTCCAGGATGTTAGGCCACTAAATAGGTCTCAGTGAATTTAAAAATGTTGAAATCACGCAAAGCATCTTTTCTGACTACAAAAAAAAAAAAAAAACTACAAATCAATAAGAGAAGAGGAACTGGAAGATTTACAAATCTGTGGAATTCAGCAGCACACTATTACACATCCAGTAGGTCAAAGGAGAAATCACAATGGAAATTATAAAATACTTAGAGATGAGTGAGAATAAAAGTACAACATACCAAAACTAATGTGATGTAGGGAAAGGAGTGCTCAAAGGGAAGTTTACAGGTGTGGACACCTACATTAAAAAGAGGAAAAATCTCAAATTAACATAACTTTACACCTTGAAGAACTAGGGGAAAGGGGCAAATGAAACTCAAAGCTAGTGGGAGGAAACAATAAAGATGAGAGTAGAGTTCAATGAAATTGAGATAGATAAACAATAGAGAGAATCAATAAAAACATCAGTTGATTCTTTGAAAAGATTAACAAAATTGACAAACCTTTGGTTAGACCAGCAAAGAAAACCAGAGAAAACACAAATAACTGAATCCAGAAATGAAAGTGAGGACATTACTTACCAACCTTACAGAAATAAAAAAGATTATCAGAGAGAATAATGAAAAATTATTCACCAGAAAATTAGATAACCAAAGGCAATGGACAAATTACTACATACACAAATGACCAAAACTGACTTAAGTAGAAAATGTGAACAAACCTATAAATGCTAAATGAATTGAATAAATAATCACAAAACTCTCTGTACAGGGTGACATCAGCAAGACTTTTCCAGCTGCTGCTTGAGGGTCTGACACCAGGGAGCTCTAATTTCTGGAGGGATCCAAAAAACAGGAGTAGGAATTTGCATTTTTTATTCTCTATGCCCTTTTGGGGCACCTCCGTTTATCTGCTTGGCTGGGAAACCATGGTTTTTCCCTTGCTGAGGAGACCCACTCATAAGGCAAAGGGCTGTATGGGCCTCTTATCATGAACATATAAATGAACAAATTGTGTGTGTATGTGTGTATGTTGTGTGTGTGCTTGAACAATTATTAAATTCAGCACACGGTGTCTGCCCTGAACCAGCACATTACACCAGGGAGTGGATACTCCAGGGACTCCCAAAACACCCACACTTTGGAAGCAGAATGGTCCAAAGTTGTAACCAAAGTTGATCATCCCCTGTGTGGGATGATCAACACTGTGTTTGAAATGCTTGGTCTTTGGTGCTGTAAAGAAATAGCACTTGAACATAAATTTAATTTTCTCAGCAAGGCCATTTTTATACTTTCTGCAGAAAGGGTACACTCGCCAGCAGTTTTGCCACAAGAGTACACTGAACAAAGGAGACAGGGTCATTTATAACTTGATGCATCCACCTTACTGCTGTGTCTGGTTTCTATTGGCTGGAACAGGACTTCACATTCTGTATTTGTCTTGATTGGCTAGGAACTTAGAACTTTTTAAAAGGGGCAAAGGCAGAGGAGAACAAAGGGAGGAGGCAGTAACTTGTGGAATGCTGAGAAAGGTAAAAACACCTTCAAATAAGGAAGAGGAATACGCAATGGCCTAATGCTTGCTTGGACCAGTATAAGCATGCCAGGGCAAATATTTAGGCTAAATTGTGGGAGCTAAGAACATAAAGTACATTGATTTCTTTATTACGGCTAACAGATATTTAAGGATGTTAGCACAGGTCTTTGAATAAATTTTCCTTCTGAGAGAAGTTACTATTTATTCCTAATTAGATGAGGAGGAAGGTCTTTGAAGAGGAACCTCTACTTTACTTTTCACAATTCCTTCTCTTTTTATTTCATAATTCCTCTTCAAACTTGTTTAATATGTTTTGACTTAATTGCTTTATTTTTCTAAGAGAAGTAATTTTTCTGAATAGGGTGGAGGAGAGTTAGGAGTTAACTCTGTAAGAGTGGCAGAGACAAATTTTTGTATAAAACTTTGAAAGCAGGGAATAATAGCCTACAAGAATAAGTACACTAATAACAAAAGCGAACAAGGTGAGAATTGAAGTTAAAATTTATTTTTATCCACTTAACTAATGCTTTATTATTTTATTATTATTTTTATTTTTATTTTGTTATTTATTTATTTTTTTTTTGAGACGGGGTCTCGCTCTGTCGCCCAGGCTGGAGTGCAGTGGCACAATCTTGGCTCACTGCAAGCTCTGCCTCCCAGGTTCATGCCATTCTCCTGCCTCAGCCTCCCGAGTAGCTGGGACTACAGGAGCCCACCACCACGCCAGCTATTTTTTTTGCATTTTTAGTGGAGGCAGGGTTTCACCGTGTTAGCCAGGATGGTCTCGATCTCCTGACCTCATGATCCACCCGCCTCAGCCTCCCAAAGTGCTGGGATTACAGGCGTAAGCCACCGGTCTTGGCCGTTTTAATATTTTAGAAAAAGGATTATTTATTTTTGAATTTTTGGCAAGTTTATTGGATAGGGCTGTTAATCCTTGTAGCGCTTTTGTTATAGTTCCATCAGGGCAGTATAATTAGGAACAAAGGTACAATACTGAGTTTTAATTATGACACAAACATCTCCTTTTTCTGCTAATATTATATTTAAAGCTATTTTATTTTTCTAGGCCATCTGGCTTAGCTTAGATATCTCTTTGATGTTTAGCAATCTCTTTGATGACGTCCTCAGTGTAATGTATGAATTGTTGCTGATTGTAGTAGATATAGTTTATTCAGTCTACATTTTTTTTTATTTACAGTTACTTACCAGAACAACGTGGATTCAAATTTTGCAGCTGTTTGATTTTGTGCTTTAAACTTATTTGGCACTTCTCAAAGGACCTTAATAGCATTTATGTAAAACTGAGGCTTAGATTCATAAGGAGTTTCTCTTGGCCTGTGGTGCTTTGTTTTTACTTTTTTAGATTGATGAAATGCCAGGGTGAAGGGGATAGCCAATTGGATTAGAGCACAAGTACTGCTCCAATTATTTGGCAGAGTGTCCAGTAAAGGTGCTTCACAGTACCACCATACATTTGCTTGGGGATGGCTAAGCATGGACTGATGGGCAAGCTCTTGGAAAGGCTCGAGCTCCTCGCATCTTTGTGTGCTTCCGAAGAACACCAAATTTTCCTCTTGCCGTGAGAGGCACAAAGTAAACTTGGCATTTAGAGGTGGAAGCTGGATTGCCTTCAGGGGCTTACCAGCAGAGTGTTGAATTTCAGGAAATAGCAGAGAGAGCTTGGCATGATGGATTATCCTAAGCAATGGGATTCTGAAAAAGAGCCACCATACAGTCCATATCTGGTCGATGAGGAGACCATCTGAGTGGAAAGAGGATAATCTGGGCCTCTGGCCTACCGTGCATACAAGTGTAATAATCGCTTTTATTTAAAGTGTGAACGGAATATTTAATCCATTCGAGCTACGCATTTGCATCTTGATATTTTGTCTTGATGGCTAAGTTCTGTCTGTCTTAGATCTCTTATTTTTACAATAGACATTCTAGTTTTATTAGGTGTAGGAGCAACCAGAGTGGGATCTAGAACTGAGGCTACTGAAGAAGGGGAAGATAGGGTAATAATGCGCGTTTTCTAGAGTTAGTTAAGGTGGAGGTAGTGACAGAGAGAAGGACGGGGTTACATTGATAAGGCTAGCAGTTAGAAGGGGTAGTCTTTTTAGTGAAATAGATGAAGGGTTTTAGATCTGCACAAACCTTTTTCGTGGAAGTCTAACTTTGCTCCTGAGTAGTTTAAAGGACGTAGTCCTATTTAAGGTTACCAGGCTGTAGGAGCAGAAAATCAACGTCTTGGCTGCAGGTGATCACAGCGATGAGTGCTAGGGGTAACTGTGTCAATTAGAGGGCCAGGATATAAATATTTGTGTGAAAAGGCTAACTGTCATTGATCTTTTACATTTCCACAAGGTATGATAGAGCAAGCATTAAAGGCAATGGTCTGAGGCAGACTTAGTTGCATTGATAGCAAAGGAGCTAGTAACAGAATAAGGAAAGAAAAGGAAGCAATATAGAAGGTATATGAAAATTAAGCTTTCTTTAACTATAACTTAGTAGGGCTTGATCTTAGTACAGTAACCTAAGATGTTTTCTTGACTCGAGTATGGTGGGTCCATTCTTTCTTGGCTGTGCGGATGGCAGTCTCAGTGGTTAACAGCATGAAATAGGGTCCTTCCTAGGCTGGCGCGAATTTTTTTTTCTATCTTTTGATGAGGATGTGATTTTTAGGCTGGTGCTGGTGCACTGGAAATTCTAGGGGTGGCACCTGTGCTAAAAGACTTTTAGTTCTGAGGGAAGGGAAAGTGGAAGATAAATTAAGCATATCATTTCTGTTGCATATCTTGGGGCTTGAGGCCTCATGGTGATGCCTCCCACTCCATTCCTGCTCAGCGCTGCCCAGGGGACGTGGTGGCCTTGACCCCTCTTAAGGTCTTGGCCATCTTGTGGCCTTCACCGCCCCTGCACGTTGTGGCCTTGGGGATGAGGGGCCTTGTGACTTACCTGGCCACCTTCAGGCCTTAAGAAAGCTAAACACCATTTTGTATTTGACAATGCTTTTTGTATGATTTTATATGAGATAAGTTAAATTTTACCTTCATATTAATGTGCTATTAATGTTAAACTTAATTTTAATAAACTCTTGTAGACATTATCCAATTTTAATGTCTGACTATAAGGTAAGATTTTTATAGACTCTTTTTAACCTTTTATAATTTTTGTTAAAGAGCAGGTTAGTGCTTTAAGAAAAATCTATTGTGCTTTTATTTGAATGTTCAGTTCACAGAAAAACTGGATGATACCTCTTTAACTTTAGCCAATATGTTTACACACAGAATTTCCTTTACAATTAACATTTTAAAACTTGCTTAAACCTTTAAAACAAGTTTTTTAACCTTTTAATATAGGTAAAAATCCATATTCTTATGCCTCCTTATAATCCTGTTATTAAAAGTATATTTTATTTTTCTTACATACTTTGTACATAAACTGTTTTTTAAATAGTTTTACATGCAGGAGGCCTAATTACTTTTAAATTATACAATATTTCTTCCATAAATTCCTTTTTATAACTTTCCTTATGACTTTCACAGACAATCTTCAACATGTCTTAACTTTCTGCCTTCCTTTTACACTATTTCTTTTCTTAGTTTCACCTTCTGGGTCTTTCTTTGATTTCTGTCTCTTCCAGTTTCTCTCTTACTCTTTTTTTCTATTTCACTCTCTCTCATTTGCACTCTTATTTTCCTCTCTCTCATTTGCATTCTATTTTTCTTTCTCTGTCTGTCATCCTCTGTTTCTTTTTTCCTTTCTGAGTTTTCCTGGTCTTGCAGCTGGTGGGGCTGGGCAAAGGCATGGGCCTCGCCCCCAAGTATGCGCTGCCATCTATTTCTCCTGTTTTTATTTTTTTCTGATTTCATTTTTTACTTTTTTTTTCCCTTTCTTCCTACACTTAGTTTCTCAGGCTGGGTGGGATTTGCACAGCTGCAGTCCAGGCCCTGGGCCTTCACCGGCCTTGAGGCTTGGCAGATGCCTGCCGCAACTTGCAAGAACTGTACCTTTTCACCTCTTCTGCTGTCCTCCTGGTGCTGGTCCTCACCCTCTTTTTCACACAGAGCTGGGCTGGGGAGAGGGACTTAACTTTAGGTTAGTTAAGTTAAGGTGCCTGGCTGTTTGGCAGCACGCTTGCTGTTTTTGCTCTCTTTCTCTCTGACTTCCTCTCCTAATTACTTTTTCCTCTCTGCCGGTCTTTCCTTTGCCTCTGCCAGCCACCTATGCTGCTGTTTTCCTCCCTCTCCTTCCTCTTCCTCTAGGGGAGCCACTGGGGAGAGGAGCTTAGGCTTTTTCTTTCTTCAAGAAGAGGGGGAAGGGGAGTTTTGAAAAAAAATATATATATATATATATTTTTACTACCAGAGGTTTGTGTGAGGTTCAACCCCCTCTCAATGGGGATTTCTCACCTCTTTTTGAGGTTCAAGCCCCCCTCAATGGGGATTTCTAACCTCTTTTTGAGGTTCAACTTCTTCAATGGGGATTTCTCACCTCTTTTTTGACCTCCAAGACATCCCGACTAAGGAATACTTCACTGCCCCCTGTCGCTTTCTTTCCTTAGTCCTGCCTAAGGAATGCTTTATCACCCCTGCAGTTTCTCCCTCCTTGGTATGTCCTAACCAAGGAATGCTTTACTGCCCTGCAGCTTTTTTTTTAGTCTTGACTACCAAGGAAATAGTTTACTGGCTCTCCTGGTGTTTCTTTCCTTGGTCTGTGCACACAGTTTCCTGGTTCAGGTGATATATGAGGATCTTTTACTCCAGGTCACCGGCCAGTGTTTTTTTTTTTTTTTTTTTTGTGTTGCTGAGAGTCCGGGTTTATTTGTCACAGTGGGTGGGTCTCGAGTCCTTATCCCTGAGGCCACTGCAATGAGGCAGAGGAGCATGCTCCTTCATGAGAGAGGACTGGAGACCATCCCCAGAGGAGAATGTATCCCCATACCAGCCACCAAATTGTTTGAAATGCTTGTTCTTCGGTGCCATAAAGAAATAGCACTTGAACGTAAATTTAATTTTCTCGGCAAGGCCATTTTTATACTTTCTGCAGAAATGTTACACTCGCCAGCAGTTTTGCCACAGGAGTACACCGAACAAAGAAGACAAGGTCATTTATAACTTGATGTGTCCACCTTACTCCTGTGTCTAGTTTCTATTGGTTGGAACAGGGCTTCACATTCTGTATTTGTCTTGATTGGCTAGCAATCTAGAACATTTTTAAAAGAGGAAAAGGCAGAGGAGAACAAAAGAAGGAGAAAGTAACTTCTGGAATGCTGAGAAAGGTAAAAACACCTTGAAATAACGAAGAACAGGCTGTGACCTAATGCTTGCTTGGACCAGTATAAACATGCCAGGGCAAATATTTAGGCTAAATTGTAGGAGCTAAGAACATAAAGTACATTGATTTCTTTATTATGTCTTGCAGATATTTAAGAACGTTAGCACAGGTCTTTGAATAAATTTTGCTTCTAAGAGAAGTTACTATTTATTCCTAATTAGATGGGGTGGAAAGTCTTCAAAGAGGAACTTCTACTTTATTTTTCACAACTGTATGAACCAGTTACAGAAAAGAGAAATGTTCTTTAGAGAAAGTGACAATCCTTATGGAGAAAGTGGAAAAATCCTGAAATTTACTGCCACACATGCATACTTTCAGAAATTTGCATAATTGTAGAACTCTTCTTCCCATTTGATCACCCCACCCCATCTTTTTGTTCTTTATTTACTATTATTTCAGAGGGATTCAGGAAAACAAGAGAGATAAATGCATGAATTCCACTCTACACTGTGCTATGGAGCCAAATTAAGTCCATCTAGTTGGTGAATTTAAATGGTTTAAAGCAACAGTAAAGGGGAGGAGATGGGCTGTAGAAGAAACTGCTTCGGTATCATGAAGTGATTGATCGAAATAGTAGATTACCATTCCAGAGACTGAAGATAAATTTCATGAACATTTCTAATGGATGACTTGGGTCTGGACCTAACAGAATCATTGGAGTCCTTCCTAGAGATGACAGCAATCTTTGTTTCCTACAATTCTTGGTTCTTCCAAGATCCAGCAATAGGGTGTTGATGGTTTAAGATATAAAGACAATATAATTCTTACTTTCATCTCATTTAATCTCAGAGGCATTTGGCCAAGCTATTTTAGTTTAGGTTCTACAAAAGCAATGCCCCCAAAACAAGGACTTGGCTACAGATAGATTATCCTGTGGGTGATCATGCCTTATTTAAATGGGGCTCAATCCAACACGCATATGCCCCCAAATTGTCCAACTGGGACAATGTGGGCAGCTTGGACCTGGCTCCCAACCCACGTTGGTAAAGGTACCCCCCAAATATTTCCTCCTCTCTACTTCTAGGCTGAACATGCACACTGGGCAAATGGGCTCTCTTGGATCTGAAGACTGCTCTACAGCAGAAAAGCAGAGAGATATGTTGGGAGGACACCTAATTCAAGTTAATAGAGTTGGCTGGCCAGTTTACAGACTCTCTCTCTTTCCCTCCCTTGTCAACTTAAGAATTTGGGCAATTGATTCAAAATTCTTGCAAAGGCAGATTTGGGTAACTAGGGTCTATTGCCAGGATCTATTGATAACAGAGTACATCCTCACTGAGCATCCTCCTCTGGGTGCCAGCAAGCTTCTGGTGTCAATGGTGGGGAGGTCATTATGTGCTCAGGTCCACATCTCTGATTGATAAATATATTGAATATTACCCATGGATACCCAGCTAAAGTCAGCAGCATGCAGAGATGAAGAGTTCAAAAGAGGCAACGACTGAGAAGAGCTAGGATGAAAGAGAACCAGCCTACAACAGATGGGAAGTAACCCTTGTTCCTGGTCATTCCGTCCTCCGTGTCCCTTCTGTCAGGGACCTAGATACACAGCAGGCATGCCCCTGTACCCCTGCCCACTACCCAGTCTCTACGTGAGTTGGATAAGGAGTACTTTATTCTATAGTCTTGGATGAACATCAGCTAGAACAATGGAATAATAATGAGACTTTAAATAACTAAATTCTTCAGGATTTCTTGAATGCCTACACATACATTATCTACTTCAACTTCATAAAGCCTGAATAAAATGAAAATAACTTTAAGATAATGAATCTCAGACACAATGGAGGAAAAGCTCCAGACACTGGCTGAGGAGGACCTAGGACCTCAGTCCATTTGCAGGACACTTTCCTCTTCTATCAGACACCCATGCTCCCCTCCATCTGCAGCCTCCCACACCCAGGGACTAACCATCAGAAAAACGCCTAGTATCTCTTCCCTCACTTGCGAATTCCTCACTAAATGCATCTCTTCTTGCCACCTTTTACTTAACTGGCTGCACTTGACTCAGCCCCCTCTGCTCCTACTGTCTTTCCAAGAAAGTCACATCTGATGGATGTACATTTTTGGGGTTTTGGAAACTGTTGACTGTTGTCACAACAAGGAGGTAAGATGCGCTGGCAAAATCCTTTGGCACCTGCCTTGCTGTGGCTGAGTGGGGCTGGGCTGTGATGGCAAGAGATAGAGGGGCCCTCGTTATGGGTGAAATCTGCATGGGGCTCTTTGCATTCTAGGGCACCAGAAGTTTTCTTAGTGTGGCACTCACAGCCCTGAGGGGTATCACTGATGATTAACATCCAAAGAACCTGAGGCCCAAAGCAGAGATAGTAGCTCCAAATCTCTCATTAGATGGAAGACTGAGATTCCCATCTGATTTTTTTTCAAACCAGCCAGAGTATTTGGAACAGAAATGCCTAACTTGCCTGTTAAAAAGTAAGAGAGTGTTGATGTTTAAGCTCTGGCTGGAATTTAAGACTCTGGCTTTTTCTTGAAGGCTCCATATACGGAAAAGAAAAGTGAAATCAGATTACGCTTTTTCCTCTTCCCAACAAAGCCAGTATTTCCAAGAGTGAAAGGCTGTCTGTCCAGTACTCAGGCTGCCCGGTGTGGATGGCTCAGTGAGAGAGGGGAGGGTGAGAAGCCACTGGGGCCAAAACTAGGGCTTTCAGTGACTGAGAGGAGTGGAGAAGTCTTCAGTCAGCAGAGTTGGATTTGGGATGACAGACCAGGATTTCTGGGGTCAGTGCAAAGGCCAGTGAGAGCCTCCTCCTTCCCTTCTCTGCTCAGCCCCTGGGGTCTTCTTCCTCCACAATGAGTACTGGTGAATCTGAACTCTTTTCTCTGCCTATGCTCCACTGAGGGAGACCAGGCCTTTGGGTCCTGGGGGCAGAGTGAGATAGAATTAAGGAATCTGCTCTGGAATCACTGAAAGCGACTTGATGTCTTCACATCACTGCCCCCTGCATCACAGCTCCAAAAGGGACACATTATAGTCCCCAAGAGTTGGCTGGAATACTACATACGTTTGTTAATTCTCTGGCCATGCTCAGGGAATATCCTGTCTCCCGGTCACGCTCAGGTAATCAGAAGTCCAGACATTCTAATAAACAAGCCCTAGACCCTTGTTGAACTTAAATCTCCCTCGCCCCAGCTCAGTCCCACCTTGGAGTGAGAAATCATCAGTAGGGACAAGAAAAGAGTCAGCTTCTGGTCTTTTCTTTCCCCTACCTCATCTGCTATGAGCATCTGATGTTTGGGACCCTTACAAGGTGTCTGTGTGGGAGTGGGGAGGGTGGTGAAGGGTAGAGAGGTGGGGACAGGAGAGGCAGTGGTGAAAGTCAGGACAAGTCTCGCTTGTGATATGGTTGCAATCTGGCTTTAATGGCCTCTGGGGGGTGGTGAATGTTACTGACTATCCTCTAGTATGAGGGACCATGAGGGACCCTCTCTAATATTCCTTTTGGGATCTTTGAGATAGGCAAAGCCCTAATCCGCAGATTTCCTCTCACCTCCTCGGTCTCTGCAACAGGTGGGCCCAGTATCTTTCAACTGAGGTCCTGTTGACTGTGTTCTGCACACTGGGCTCTTCCCTCTAGCCCTTACTGTTGGCCTTTGGTGAAGGCACATCCACATGCCCTTTCTGCCTCCTCAATCTGACAGTTGTCCTGTTCTGACCTGGGCAAGGAGTTAAGGGGGCAAAGCCAATCTCACAATCTCATAGCTGCATAAGTGGTTTTGCAACTTCTTAGTTCTGTAAATCTCCAGAAAGCAGACAAACTATCATCTTACTAGCCTCATAGCCACCTTGTGCTGGGGCATCTCTTCACTTACTTTAAGCACCCTGGGGGCTTATGGTCCCCATTTAAAACAAGGAAATGAGATTCTCTGAGAGGTGAAGCACATAACCAAGGTCACTGCTAGTATAAACATGCATGTGCAAGTGTCTTTTTCATATAATCACTTCTTTTCCTCTGGGTAGACACCCAGTAGTGGGATTGCTAGGACAAATGGCAGATCTACTTTTAGTTCTTTGAGGAATCTCCATACTGTTTTGCATAATGGTTGTACTAGTTTACATTCCCACCAGCAGTATAAAAGTGTTCCTTTTCACCACCTGCATGCCAACATCTGTCATTTTTTAATTTTTAAATTATGGCCATTCTTAACAGGAGTAAGGTGGTATCTCATTGTGTTTTTAATTTGCATTTCCCTGATTATTAGGGATGTTGAGCATGTTTTTTCATATGTTTGTTGACCATTTGTCTATCTTCTTTTGAGAACTGTCTGTTCATGTCCTCTGCCCCACTTTTTGATGAGATTATTTGTTTTTTTTCTTGCTGATTTGTATGAGTTCCTTGTAGATTCTGGATATTGGTCCTTTGTCAGATGCATAGTTTGCAAAGATTTTCCCCCACTCTGTGGATTGTCTGTTTACTCTGCTGATTATTTCTTTTGCTGTGCAGAAGCTTTTTAGTTAAATTAGGTCCCATTTATTTATTTTTGTTTTTGTTGCATTTGCTTTGGGATCTTAGTCATGAATTCTTTGCCTATGTCAATGTCTAGAAGAATTTTTCCAATGTTATCTTCTAGAATTTTTATGGTTTCAAGTTAGATTTCAGTCTTTGATCCATCTTGAGTTTATTTTATTATTATTATTCTTTTTGAGACGGAGTCTTGCTCTGTCACCAGGTGGGAGTGCAGTGGCGTGATCTTGGCTCACTGCAACCTTTGCCTCCCAGATTCCAGCAATTCCCCTGCCTCGGCCTCCCGAGTAGCTGGGACTACAGGCGCGCACCACCATGCCCGGCTAATTTTTTGTATTTTTAGTAGAGACAGGGTTTCACCATGTTGGCCAGGATGGTCTCAATCTCTTGGGCTCATGACCCGCCCGCCTCAGCCTCCCAAAGTGCTGCGATTACAGGCATGAGCCACCGCACCTGGCCGAGTTTATTTTTGTATAAGATGAGAGCTGAGGATCCAGTTTCATTATTCTACATGAATTATCACATTGATTTTTCCCTCAGCCTTTTCTGATAATGATCAAACAGAGGAAAAGCCTGGGATTTGATCCACATTGTTTTCTGGGCACATGGAGTTCTCTGATGCACCAGCCTCCACATCTGTGCTAAGGCCAGGTCTTACTTTGCTGTAAGTACCTTTGTTTGGGGATCAAGATAATTGGCATGGAATTAACTATATATAACCTCACATGGGAAATCTATTAATCTGTGTTCTTCATTCTGCATGTTTTACTCATGAAATTAATTCATTGGATTATGACCAGCATTAAAAAACAAACAGATGAAAAACATTCATAGAATGGAATAGGAGTTATAGGGTATATTTAAGGCAAATTGTTCTGCAATACCTCACATTCACCTGTGTGCAGGTATTTGTGTGCATGTGTACTTGGTTCCTATATGCTCACTTAGTAAATTTAGGAATATGCTCCTTCTAGGATCTGGTTCTTTTTTTTTTTTGTATGGCTGCCACTCTGTAATTGAACCTGGTTCCACGACTCCCTTTAGAAGGGCCTCCTCCTCCTCTTCCAAAAGGACTCCTCTGCCCCTGTCTGGAGGAAGGTATCTGGCAATATATCTGGGCAAGATATTCAAAGAGCCGAGCTTGGAGCAATTGTAACCCAGGCTGAATTCTGATGACCTCTTCTAAACTTCCAGGTCAGTGTTCCTGGAGGCTCATGCACACAAACACATAGGCACACTAACAACACCTGGAAGACACACCAACCTCATGCAGAGGAAACCATACCCTCACTGGCCTGGCAGTGACACAGGGGCCTGGGCAGGCATAGCACAGAAGAGTCCTGGTGTAACTGAGATAAAGTATCTCAATTGTACAAATAATTATTTTCAGCTCGGTTGTCTCTAGCGTGCAGCTGGTGAGCCTTCACCATGGGCCCAGGAGAGGTGGATCATATGAACAAGGCCTGGGGATAGGACAGTTGAGCTGGGGCTGCAGGGGCTAAGGCTCTTTCCCATGGGGCTCAGCACTGGTGGACAGGTAAGCAGACAGGTTTGAAGATGCTGGCTCAGTTCACAGACATGGTCACAGAAAAAGCCTGGAAAACTATAGGGTTTTCTGCTGACCTCCCACACTCACCATGGACAGTCAGTACCCTGCACTGGCCCGTGTCGTACCCAAGCAGAGTGTGCTTGCAAATCGGATGTATATTAGTAGACCCCGTGCTCAGCGGGTACAGTTTAGAAAGGGAAGTTAACTTTTCTGTCAGTTAGTAAGTTAACAACACACAAAGTGTACTGTGTTTTATTAATCAAACAAAAATATGTTAAACACCTGCTGGGCACAAGGAGTACAATGGTAAAGAGTCTAAGGGAAATGTTTAATGGTTAATGCCAAGACCTGTGTATGTATTAATATGATGCCAATCATTTAATACCTGATGAAGCAATAGTTTCTGGGACTACTTGGGTTAGAAAATGGCCCCGCCACAGGCCCAAGCCCATCCCCCACCCTGCATGTGCTCCTGCTCCACTCCCTTGTGCATCTATCCGGTATAATGTTGTGGGGAAGGGGAGTGCTCGATTCCTCACCTTAACCAGCCTTCCAGCTATCCATGCAGAGACATGCGGGCAAAACTCCGAAGGCCAGACCTCCCCACTCCATTCTCCTGCTAGGCTGCTGAGGGACTCCATTCGAACCTGGTAACTATCCTGCCTCCTTCCCTCCAGATTCCATAGGTTACCTCTTCCTCTTTGCGGACTAACTAAAAGCAACCATATCTAAGTAGCATTTGATGAGAAGAAACTAGTTATTTATGTAAACCAAAATAATTAATGTTACAACGGAGAAACTTTATATAGCAGCCACAGATGAAGCCTGGCATGAGGAAGTCAATGATCAGTTGCTGCTCTCGCCATATGGTGGGTTATAAAATCTTCCCAAGACAAGTGAGGCACCGAGAAATTGAAGATTCATATACATTCCAGAGAACAGGGCCTCTCTCATCCATCTCCTCCATTAGGGCCTTTCTTCATATTTCATAGATAGACAGCTGGAGCCAGTTCTCTGCTTCCTGGGCCCTCTAAAAGGGCCAAAGACTTGGACAAATCCATTGTCCTGGGCACTCAGGAGGCAAGATTCTGTGTGTGCATGAGTGTACGAACATGTGTCACGTGAGAGAGTGTGTGGGCACTGGGCACACGAAGCATGAGTGAGGGTGGGTGAGTGAACATGTGTCAGCCTACATGAGTGTATATATATGTGCACAGAGTGTGTAAGCATGTGTGCATCAAACATAAGTTTGTGTGAACGTGGCACCACGAGTGAATTTGTGTGTTTGTGTGTGGGGTAAGTGAACATGTTGCAGCCTGAGTGAGCAAGTGTAGTGTGTGCAACAGGGATGAATGTGTGTATGTATTCATGTTTACACATGTCAGCTTAAGTATGTTAGGGTGTGTGAACGTGTGTCAGTGTATGTGTGGGCCTGTGCACAGAATGCAAGTAAGTGTATGTGCGCATGCCGAGGGTGAGTGAGAGTGTGTGTGTGTGTGTGTGGGGGGTAAGTAAACATGGCTGGGCATGGGTGAGTGTGCACACCAGGTGTGAGTGGCTGTGTGCAGTATTGTGTGTGTTCACAATGAGTGTGTGAAACAGACCTGCCAGGCCATGCTAGTGAGAGGTGACAGCATGCTGGCAGCCCTCGCAGCCCTCGCTGGCTCTCGGAGCCTCCTCAGCCTTGGCGCCCACTCTGGCAGCACTTGAGGAGCCCTTCAGCCCGCCGCTGGGCTGTGGGAGCCCCTTTCTGGGCTGGCCAAGGCCAGAGCTGGCTCCCTCAGCTTGTGGGCAGGTGTGGAGGGAGAGGCATGGACAGCAACTGGGGCTGTGGGCGTCGCTTGCGGGCCAGCGCGAGTTCCAGGTGGGCGTGGGCTCAGCGGGCCGGCACTCAGAGCAGCGGTCTGGCCCCAACGGCCCCTGGCAGTGAGGGGCTTAGCACCTGGGCCAGCAGCTGCTGTGCTGGATTTCTCCCCGGCCTTAGCTGCCTCCCCGCAGGGCAGGGCTTGGGACCTGCAGCCCGCCATGCCTGAGCCTCTCTCGCCTGCCCCACTCCTGCACAGCCCAAGCCTCACCTATGAGCGCCGCTCCCTGCTCCAAGGCGCCCAGTCCCATCCACTGCCCAAGGGCTGAAGAGTGCAGGCGCATGGCCGGGGACTGCCAGGCAGCTTCACCTGCGGCCCGGTGCGGGATCCACTGGGTGAAGCCAGCTGGGCTCCTGAGTCTGGTGGGGACTTGGACAACGTTTATGTCTAGCTAAGGGATTGTAAATACACCAATGAGCACTCTGTATCTGGCTCAAGGTTTGTAAACACACCAATCAGCACCCTGTGTCTAGCTCAGGGTTTGCGAACGCACCAATCGACACTCTGTATCTAGCTAATCTAGTGGGGACATGGAGAACTTTTGTGTCTAGCTCAGCAATTGTAAATGCACCAATCAGCACCCAGTGTCTAGCTCAGGGTTTGTGGATGCACCAATCAGCACTCTGTGTCTAGCTAATCTGGTGGGGACTTGGAGAATCTTTATGTCTAGCTAAGGGATTGTGAATGCACCAATTGGCACTCTGTATCTAGCTCAAGGTTTGTAAACACACCAATCAGCACCCTGTGTCTAGCTCAAGGTTTGCGAATGCACCAATCTATACTCTGTATCTAGCTAATCTAGTGGGGACATGGAGAACTTTTGTGTCTAGCTCAGGGATTGTAAACACACCAATCAGCACCCTGTCCAAACGGACCAATCAGCTCTCTGTAAAACAGACCAATCGGCTCTCTGTAAAATGGACCAATCAGCAGGATGTGGGTGGGCCAGATAAGAGAATAAAAGCAGGCTGCCCAAGCCAGCAGTGTTAACCTGCTTGGATCCTTTTCCACGCTGTGGAAGCTTTGTTGTTTTGCACTTTGCAATAACTCTTGCTGCTGCTCATTCTTTGGGTCCACACTGCCTTTATGAGCTGTAACGCTCACCGCAGAGGTCTACAGCATCACTCTTGAAGCCAGTGAAACAACGAACCCACCGGGAGAAACGAACAACTCTAGACTCACCGCCTCCAGAGCTGTAACACTCACCTCGAAGGTCTGCAGCTTCGCTCCCGAGCCAGTGAAACCAGGAACCCACCAGAAGGAAGAAGCTCTGAACACATCCAAACGTCAGAAGGAACAAACTCCGGACACGCAGCCTTTAAGAACTGTAACACTCACCGCGAGGGTCCGTGGCTTCATTCTTGAAGTCAGTGAGACGAAAAACCCACCAATTCCGGTAGGAGTAGGGAATCACATCACCTTCTTTTAATCAGTCTCAAATACCTGGCCCGTTGTGGAACCTGCAAGAGCCAGGTTTGGCGAATGAAATGATAAGCAGTTGTAATCACTGCCTTGAAAAAGAGCAGAGCATTTGAGTATGCTGTCTCCTCCTCTCCCTCACTTCAGTTGGGCCCAACATGACAGTCTTAATGGAAGCTCGGGGGTCAAAGGCTGGTGGCTTACTTCATGTATATTGCAGCATTTCAGTACTGCTCTGCACGTGTGCTCCCCCGCCTGATGAGATAAGTGTTAAACAGGGATGATCACAGCTTCAAGTAAGCAATGGGAATTGGATGTTTTATGTCCTCTGGCGCCATCTTCAGCAGAGAAATATATAGGTCACTTTTACTTGTCTGGTCTTGGTCGTGAAATCTGTACTGAAACTTGTGAAGGAGCAGACCTATATTAGGATAGAGTAAAAGATGGAAAGACAAAAACCTTTTGGGCTTTTCAGGAGACTTGGTTCATTCTCTGCTTTTGAAGCCGTCTCATGGCCACATTCCTGCTTTGGAGGCTGACTCGGAGGCACAACCAGCCTCAGGGCGTTCCTCAGGGACCCTACCTTTCTTGCTCCCTGAAGAAATGTGCACATTGCTTGAATAAAAACAATCAAAGAACACTCAGTCAAGATCGTCTGCTGCAGTCTTCGTTGAGGGCTGGGGATGCTAAAAGTCAGATGATTCATGTGTACCCTGTCCATCCTAACTCACCTGCTTTTCTACTTCCGCAGCTTACTCCAGTGCCCACAGATACGACAGAGTACCCAAGTGCCCCTCACACTCTATTAGCTGCATCCTTAACCTCTTTTTGCCACACCATAAGCATTGGGGTTTTTTTGTTTGTTTGTTTGTTTTGAGATGGAGTCTTGCTCTGTTGCCAGGCTGGAGTGCAATGGCGTGATCTCAGCTCACTGCAATATCTGCCTCCAGGGTTCAAGCGATTCCCCTGCCTCAGCCTCCTGTATTAGCTGGGACTACAGGCACACACCACCACGCCCAGCTAATTTTTTTGTATTTTAGTAGAGACGGTTTCACGATGTTGGCCAGGATGATCTCGATCTCCTGACCTCGTGATCTGCTCGCCTCGGCCTTCCAAAGTGCTGGGATTACAGGCATGAGCCACGGCGCCTGGCCAGCATTGGGGTATTTTATTGAAGATGGAAGCCATGAATGTTGAGAAAGCCTCAGCAGATGAGAACTTGCCAGAGGTGATCTCTAACATCAAGGAGACTCTGAAGATAGTGTCCAGGACACCAGTTAACATCACTATGGCGGGGGACTCTGGCAATGGGATGTCCACCTTCATCAGTGCCCTTCGAAACACAGGACATGAGGGTAAGGCCTCACCTCCTACTGGGCTAGTAAAAGCTACCCAAAAATGTGCCTCCTATTTCTCTTCCCACTTTGCAAATGTGGTGTTGTGGGACCTGCCTGGCACTGGGTTTGCCACCAAAACCCTGGAGAACTACCTGATGGAAATGCAGTTCAACCGGTATGACTTCATCATGGTTGCATCTGCACAATTCGGCATGAATCATGTGATGCTTGCCAAAACCGCTGAGGACATGGGAAAGAAGTTCTACATTGTCTGGACCAAGCTGGACATGGACCTCAGCACAGGTGCCCTCCCAGAAGTGCAGCTACTGCAGATCAGAGAAAATGTCCTGGAAAATCTCCAGAAGGAGCGGGTATGTGAATACTAATTCCTGTCTTCATTAAACATTTTCCATCTCCTCCTATTGATTCCTTTTCTCCTTTATTTCACTGGACTCATTGAAACACACCTGGTGCAGAAGGGTATCTTACAATTTTAGGGGGCATGTAGACAGTGTGGTTGTGTTGTTCTTTGAGATCTTTTGAGTGTTGGGGCCAAGATTCCCAGGCAAGGCTGCTTGCTTCGAAGGTCCTTTCCCTTCACGGAACTCTCCACCAGGTGCTAAAAATGATCAGTGTCTTAAAATGGATGCAAGATTATATCATCAGGGTCTTAGCACTCTCAAACTGAGTCATTTGAGAAGACTTTAATAATGAGGGTATTTTCAAAGGTGTGGACAGGGTGCAGGGAGACCACCAAGACAAAATGTTAACCCCACGGTATAACCTCAAGGCAAGTAATGGTCGGGAGGAGCCCTCTCCAGGTTTGAACAGGCAAGTAGAGAGGCAGGTTGCTTGAATCTCAAGATGGAGTTTATCAGTAATAATAAAGACTTCTGGGCTTAAAAACACACAACTGAAATCTACAACAAAACCTCTAAAACAGAAAAAATAGTAACCATGTTAAAGGGTTCTAAGTTCTTGTTTTATCCAGAGCATGAGTAAAGATGTTGATTAAGTTTAAACTATGGTTTGTAAGTAATGCCTAATATCTTATGGTTTATAAGGAATGCCTAATATCTTAAATAACTAATGAAGGAATATAAACTGTGCATATAACTTGCAAGTGACAAGAAAAACAACAGTGTAACAAAAATACACTCAATCCAAAGGAAGGCATCAGAAAAAGTATAGCACAAAATAAAATGTTACATATAAACTGAAAGTATCAATAATTATATTCAGTGTCATTGGACTAAATGTTTTAGTTAAAAGTAAAATCATCAGGCTGGATTTTAAAATTCTAACCATATATATGGGTGTAATTTTTCTTTTTCTCTCTCTCTTTTTTTTTTTGAGATGGGGTCTTGCTCTGTCGCCAGGCTGGAGTGCAGTGGTGCAACCTCAGCTCACTGCAACTTCCGCCTCCCAGGTTCAAGCGATTCTCTTGCCTCAGCCTCCCAAGTAGCTGAGACAACAGGTGCACACCACCACACCCAGCTAATTTTTGTATTTTTAGTAGAGACAGGGTTTCACCATGTTGGCCAGGATGGTCTGGATTTCTTGACCTTGTGATCCGCCCGCCTTGGCCTCCCAAAGTGCTGGGATTACAGGCATGAGCCACCGCACCTGGCCACCACATATATTTTATAAGTGACATGCTAGATAAGGATACAGAAACTATGCAAGAAAACCTACCCCTCAAGTCCCAAGTCAAATAAAGCAATTGTAAGCCAAATATATAGTAAATAATGTTTCAGAGAGATGCCTGTATAGATGGTAAAAGCATTCATTAAAAAACCAAAAATACACCCAGTAGTCAGGCTGGTTTTAAACTCTAGCTTTTGGAGGGGAACAAGAGAGTTTTCTGTGCTGCTGAAGGGTCCTATTTCTCTTCCTTTCTTTCATTCATTTTTTAAAAAATGTCTGCTTTATTGAGATGCTAGTCACATACGTAATTTAAAAAAATCTGTATGGCAGTAAAAGATGTGTGCTTATAATTTAAACAGTACATAATTATGCACTATTATGTAAGTTCTATTTCCTAATAATAAGAAATTGTTAAAAATTTCTTCAAAGGAGGTCTTCATATACTGATATAGAACAATTACCCACATGTTAAAGAAAAAATAGGTTGTTAGACATTATTTAAGAAATGCTTCCATGTCTGTAAAATAGAGAAATAGCTTGTGCATACTTGCTCACGTATACATACAATAGTTCTGCAAGGATATTATGGTCATTTCTAAGGGGTAAGGGGTGAATAAATATGGAGTGGGAAGACATATTATTATGTACCCCCCTTTTTTGAGACAGGGTCTTGCTATTTTGCCTAGGCTGGAGTGCAGTGGTGCCATTATTTAATAGCTTACTTGAGCCTCGAACTCATGGTATCTTCCTGCCTCAGCCTCCTGAGTAGCTAGGACCACAAGCACACACTTACTATGCCTGGCTGATTTTTAAATTTTTTTGTAGAGACAGGGTCTCACTATGTTGCCAGACTGGTCTTGATTATTCTGGTTTCCACCCCCTGTAGTGAGAGTGAGCCATGAGTTCCCTGCCTGGCTGTGCCTGAGGTCAGCTCCCAGACCCAGGAGGACTGTGAGGCAAAGATGGATGAAGCATTCTTGTACAGAGATATCTGAGTATTACTCAGCTGGCACACATTAGCTTTCTATTTTAATGAGCATTTTCAAATTTGAAAAACAAAATTCATCTCTACTTTTAACTGAAAGGTGTTTGGAAATGTTAGTTTTGGTTTCAATGAAGCCATGCAGGTAAGAAAAACCATCTTACTTGGACTGGAAAAGAGGGATAGATCAAATTTCAGGGCAAGAATTGACATGATAGTTGGGCAGGAACAAAGAGATAAAGGGAAGCCTGTGCTTTTGGTTGTACTCCCTGCATATGGCCCTGGAGCAGCAACCTGGTGATCTGATTACCATAAGCAGCACCCTCCTACCATTGGTCTTGAAGGGAAGATGGAGCAGGTGCAGAGTCAGATGATGGCAGAGAATGTGGTAGCGTGTTGCATGCACTCCATTTTCCTCCCCCTTATCTGTCCTAGACATGATTGGTATGGCTGGTAAAGAATCATGGACCCATGTGCATCAAATGTTCACAGTTTAGCATAAATAAGAGCATCAGCAGGGACCTCATCATGACAGGGATTCTTTTGATCATCCATGGTCCCCTGATGCACGATGGCAGGCCAGGTGTGGGGCAAACATTCAACTTTATAATAGACAAAATTTTTGTATATGATTGAATTTTTTGTTTTGTTCCTTTGAGAAGATGATATATAAAACTCAAATTTGGAGATTTGAATATAAAAGGCCATTAAATCATTTGTATATTTCTGAATCTTGCTTGATTCAATCCCTTGCCACTCCCAGCACTGCACTTCATCTGTGTCTTCACAAAAGGGAAAGAACTAGCAACAGCTTCATTACTCTTCCCTCGTTGTAACCACTGATGGTATTTACAAGCAGGAAGATTACCCAAGAAGTTCTCGTCTAAGAATATTTTTAGTAGGCTTTTTGCATTGCTTATTGTAGATGAATCTGGAATTTGTGAAGTACAGGGCACAACTTGGAGAGCTAAAGTTAGTCATGTAGGTTTCCTACCTATGCAACTAATGGAATGTAAAAAGCTCTAAACTTAAATGGCCTCCTAGGGCTAACATATATGGCATGTACATGATACATACAGTAACATTAATCTCCTACTCAGGCACAAAGTACATTCCAGTGCAAAAATATATTTTTTTGGAAGTACGTCTGATCTTTTGGGCCTTTTCAAAGATGGATGTTGCTGTTTCTCTGCTTGCTTTTTTGCTCATATTCTTCATCAATTAGTAAAATTTGGTATTAAGTAAGCTGTATAGTTTTCATAAATCTGCTTTGACAGTTTGACCTCCATGGTAGCGTAATGACTAAATCAGAACTGTGCCATTCAATCAGCTTTTGTTGTACTTCTGATATTACTATAAATTCTTAGACTCAGCTTCTCATTATTATCTTATATTCTTATGTTTTAAAAACCTTAGTTCTTAAAGATTTCTTATTCTTATTTTTTCCTGCTACATTTGATTCCTTAGAGCAATCATTTGTTCTGATTAAACTATTAACGGAATTATTTTTTCTACCTAAGTTGCACAGGGGATGGACATTATTTCCATCTGGCTCACCTTATTCAAAATACTAAAACTATAATCAAAGCCCATTTTAGATAATCATCTCTTAATTGAGCTGTTTGTCCACTTCTTATTTCATGAAATTAGGAAATTGTTCACACATTCTCATTAAGAGCAGCGATGCCAGTGATGCAGTGTGGTATAAGGATGAAAGCTGGTACCCAGAGCATGGGATAAGCTAGAGAGAACTCTAAGGACATAATTTAAAGCCATATGCTGCAGAGAATGGAAAAGGCCAAGTCTCCATTGAGGCTTCAGTTCTGGAAACTAATCTCAACAAGAATGTACCCTTTTTCATTCTCAACTCTAGGAACAAGCAGAAGAATCAAACGACTATTTCTATTTCGGGTTAGTTTGTCTATAATAATATCTCATTTCCTGGAGAAGTGTTTTAAGAGTGCATATTGTTGAATTTCTAATAGAAGAGAAAATAATATTGAGTTTCTTTACTGTATTTTTAGGCAACATTCTCAAATGAATTATGGTAATCTTTGCTCATATCTTTTGTTATTTTATTTTTTCTGCTAGCTTTGGGTTTAGATCATTATTCTTCTTCTAGTGCTTTAAAACATAAAGTTGTATTGTTGAACTGAAATCTTTTTTCCTTTTAAAATGTAAGTATTTAAAGCTATAATTTTCCCTCTTCGTACTGCTTTTACAGCGTCCCATTAGTTTTTGCAAATTGTGTTTTCATTTGTCCTAAGGTTTTTTCTAATTTTTCTTATTTAACCCATTGGTTGTTTGAAAGTGTGTTGTTTAATGTCCACATATTTGTGAATTTTCCAGTTTTTCTTCTGATATTTTCAGTTTTATTCCATAGTAATTGGGAAAGACACTGCATAATTTCAATCTTTTAAAATTTATTAACACTTGTTTTGTGGCCTAATGTATGGTCTCTCCTGAAGAATGTTACATATTCACTTAAGAAAAAACCTTATAGTCTAATGGAATCTTGTTGGGTGAAGTGTTCTGTATGTGTCCAATTGGTCTGCAGAATTGTTCAAGACTGGTGGTTCTATCCAGCATTGAGAGAGGGGTATTGATATTTCCTACTGTTACTGTACACCTGTCTATTTGTTCTCTCCAATCTTATCAATGCTTGCTTAATATATTTTGGAGATACGATGTTTGGTACATATGTTTATAATTATTATATCTTAGTAGAACTGATTCTTTTACTTACATGTAGTATCTTGCTTTGTCTCTTGTAACAGTTTTTAATTTATTAGTATATTAGTATAGCCACCCCTGCTCTCTTTCAGTTACTATTTGCGTGGAATATCTCTTTCCACCCTTCCACTTTCACTTTCAAACTATGGTATCCTGAGATCTATAGTGAATCCGTAAAGTATCTATAAAGACAACATATAATTGTATCACATCTCCCCAACCCCATTCTACCAATATCTGCTTTTTGATTGGACAGAAACATCCATTTACATTTAAAGCAATTACTGATAAAGTGGAACTTCTGCCATTTTGATGTTTTCTCTTTGTCTTACAGCTTTTTTTCTCTCATTTCCTCAATTACTACTTTCCTTTGTTTTTAGTTCATTTTTTATAGTGACACATTTTGATTTCCTTTTCATTTCCTTTTGTGTACATTTTGTGGATATTTTCTTTGTGGTTACATTACCATGGAGGTTACATGTAACAGTACAAAGTTATAACAATTTATTTTGAATTAATACCAACTTAACTTCAGTTGCACCCAACACTTTGCTTTTTTACAACTTTCCCTTCCTGCTTTGTTATGTTATTTCTGTCAAAAATCAATCTTTATATATGTTGTGTACCTATTAACATGGATTTATAATTATTTTTATGAATTTGCCTTTTAAATTCTTTAAAAAATAAAGTGTAGTTACAAGCCAAAATTATATAAAACTATTAGTTTTTATAATGTCCATGTATTTGCCTTTACCGGAGATCTTTATATTTTCCTATGTGTTCAAGTTACTGTCTATTGTCATTTTATTTCAATTTTGAAGGGCTGTCTTAACACTGATTATAGTGGAGGACTAGTAGTAATGTAGCCTCTTAGCTTGTTTACCTGGGGGTGCATTTATTTTTGCCTAATTTTAACAGGACAGTTTTGCCAAATACAGAATTCTCAGTTGACAAGTATTTTTCTTTTTCTTTTAGCACCTTAAATATATCATCTCTGTGCCTTCTGGCCTGCAACCTTTCTGCTGAGAAACTTACTGAAAATCTTATTGAGAATAGCTTGTATATGATGAGTCTGTTTTCGCTTGCTGCTTTTAAGATTCTATTAGTCTTTTAACAGTTTGATTACAATTTGTCTCACTATGGGTCTTTTTGGCTTTATCTTGTGGTTCATACAGCTTCTTTGTATGTCTTTCCTCAAACTTGGGAAGCTTTTGGCTATTACTTTTTCAAATAAATTATCTGCCCCTTTCTTCTCTTTCTCAAAGTCCCATGTTTTAAATGAGTAAAAACACAATAATTTTGAATATGACTTTTTCTTAATGGGAATTTACTTGGTTGCTCTTTTTTTCTGACTGTTTTTCAGAGTTTCTATAAAGTTATTTAAACCATCCATAGTATTTTTTTCTATGAATGAACGAAGGTTTGGAGGTTCTTAGCTTACCATTTTGCTGATATCCCTCAGTACTATGAACACAAGTAGGACCAAGGCTCATAGCCTGGCTGCTAGCCAGCATTGCTTTGAGTTATACTTTTCAAAATTCTCCTACTTGGTGTAGCTCCTAGTATATCTTTGTTGATGAGGTAAATGAAATTCAACATGCAGAGTAATTTTTCTCAAACTTAGATTTATTTTCTAATTAAAAATAAATGTAATAATTGGCAGCTTAAAAATAAATGGAAGCACAGTGAAATTTTCTCATTTTTTCTTTATCCTTAAGGAAGAGTTTGTTTTATTCATTATAATTATGTGATGACTTAGTAAGTAGTCGAATTTTATTAAAATCATTGAAATGATTAATTTTTCTGTTGGCCACCAGAGAAGTGACTGAAACGGTTTCTCTTGCTGACTTAGATATTTAGTAGGCATATGGGAAGTGATCAGATTAGGAAGAATGTAAACTTATCAAAAAAGTGACAAGGAGGAATGGTAAGGTAGCCTTGAGGTCAGCGTACTAGGTCTGATTTTCCAACATGGTAGATTCTTTAAGGCACCTTCATCTTTTCGCCACCTGTAGTTTGAGTTCACTTAGGAATGACATAGAGGTTCTTTCTTCAGGTTTTATTGACCTGAGTAACCTGGTTACCAGAGTGGAGCAGATAAAATGAGAAACAGTGAAATATAAACCACTAGTATGTTCACTGCAGCAAAAGAAAAATAAACTAGCCAAATGTGAAATAAGACCATTAGGAAGAAGGCAAAAACACAGAAACAATATGTTTTGTAAAAGGGGAAAATTTGATATCAATTAATTTAGACTTTCTGAAGCATTCTCTTAAAGAACAGTTTCTCCAGATGTTAATTAGGAGACATTCAATTTTTAAAAGTTAAAACATGTTTTAACTTCAAAACTCAAGAGATTTTAAAATTATAACAATAAATTATAAATCTCTAACAGCATTGACTATCATGGGGGAATATTTCAGAAAATAGTATTTTAAAAGTATGTATATATATGTCCAAATTTTATAAGTTAAATATGCGATTTAAAAAATAAAATGTATCAAGGCCAGGGGTGGCGGCTCATACCTGTAATCCCAGCACTTTGGGAGGCCAAGGCAGGTGGATCATGAGGTCAGAAGATCAAGACAATCCTAGCCAACATGGTGAAACTCTGTCTCTACTAAAAGTACAAAAATTAGCCTGGCATGGTGGTGTGCACCTGTGGTCCCAGCTATTCAGGAGGCTGAGGCAGGAGAATCGCTTGAACCTGGGAGGCAGAGGCTGCAGTGAGCTGAGATCGCACCACTGCACTCCAGCCTGGGTGACAGAGCGAGACTTTGTCTCAAAAATAAATAAATAAATAAAAATTATAAAATAAAATAAAATGTATCAAAATTCTACTCTCTCTAAGGGTGATTTTTAAACATTCTATTTATATTTGTGTATTCTCTATGTTAACTGTGATGTTGGTAATATTTTTTTCAACATCTACCAATTGGCGTAGTGTTCCTTCCATGACTTCCATGCACCAACCTTTAAAATACTGCTGCAGTTTTTTTATTTTTCAGAGACAGGGTATTGCTATGTTTCCCAGACTGGTCTCGAACTCTTGGGCTCAAGCAATCCACCTGCCTCGGCCTCCCAAAGTGCTAGGATTACAGGTGTGAGCCACTGCACGGGGCCTGCTGCATTTTCTTAATCCCTCTTCCTCCTCCATATACATACACCTGCTGTGGATCCATCCATTTTCTTTTTATTTTATTGTTATTAATTATTATTAATTAATGTTATTAAGTTAATTTAATTAATATTATTAATTAAATATTATTAAATAAATAATTATTGTTTATTATTATTTATTTATTATTTTATTTTATTATTATACTTTAAGGTTTAGGGTACATGTGCACAATGTGCAGGTTTGTTACATATGTATACATGGGCCGTGTTGGTGTGCTGCACCCATTAACTCGTCATTTAGCATTAGGTATATCTCCTAATGCTATCCCTCCCTCCTCCCCCAACCCCACAACAGTCCCCGGTGTGTGATGTTCCCCTTCCTGTGTGCATGTGTTCTCATTGTTCATTTCCCACCTATGAGTGAGAACATGTGATGTTTGGTTTTTTGTCCTTGCAATAGTTTGCTGAGAATGATGGTTTCCAGTTTCATCCATGTCCCTACAAAGGACATGAACTCATCATTTTTTATGGCTGCATAGTATTCCGTGGTGTATGTGTGCCACATTTTCTTAATCCAGTCTATCATTGTTGGACATTTGGGTTGGTTCCAAGTCTTTGCTATTGTGAATAGTGCCGCAATAAACATATGTGTGCATGTGTCTTTATAGCAGCATGATTTATATTCCTTTGGGTATATACCCAGTAATGGGATGGCTGGGTCAAATGGTATTTCTAGTTCTAGATCCCTGAGGAATCGCCACACTGACTTCCACAACAGTTGAACTAGTTTACAGTCCCACCAACAGTGTAAAAGTGTTCCTATTTCTCCACATCCTCTCCAGCACCTGTTGTTTCCTGACTTTTTAATGATCGCCATTCTAACTGGTGTGAGATGGTATCTCATTGTGGTTTTGATTTGCATTTCTCTGATGGCCAGTGATGGTGAGCATTTTTTCATGTGTTTTTTGGCTGCATAAATGTCTTCTTTTGAGAAGTGCCTGTTCATGTCCTTCGCCCACTTTTTGATGAGGTTGTTTTTTTCTTGTAAATTTGTTTGAGTTCATCGTAGATTCTGGATATTAGCCCTTTGTCAGATGAGTAGGTTGTGAAAATTTTCTCCCATTTTGTAGGTTGCCTGTTCACTCTGATGGTAGTTTCTTTTGCTGTGCAGAAGCTCTTTAGTTTAATTAGATCCCATTTGTCAATTTTGGCTTTTGTTGCCATGGCTTTTGGTGTTTTAGACATGAGTCCTTGCCCATGCCTATGTCCTGAATGGTATTGCCTAGGTTTTCTTCTAGGGTTTTTATGGTTTTAGGTCTAACGTTTAAGTCTTTAATCCATCTTGAATTAATTTTTGTATAAGGTGTAAGGAAGGGATCCAGGTTCAGCTTTCTACATATGGCTAGCCAGTTTTCCCAGCACCATTTATTAAATAGGGAATCCTTTCCCCATTGCTTGTTTTTCTCAGGTTTGTCAAAGATCAGATAGTTGTAGATATGCAGCATTATTTCTGAGGGCTCTGTTCTGTTCCATTGATCTACATCTCTGTTTTGGTACCAGTACCACGCTGTTTTGGTTACTGTAGCCTTGTAGTATAGTTTGAAGTCAGGTAGTGCGATGCCTCCAGCTTTGTTCTTTTGGCTTAGGATTGACTTTGTGATGTGGGCTCTTTTTTGGTTCGATATGAACTTTAAAGTAGTTTTTTCCAATTCTGCGAAGAAAGCCATTGGTAGCTTTATGAGGATGGCATTGAATCTATAAATTACCTTGGGCAGTATGGCCATTTTCACGATATTGATTCTTCCTACCCATAAGCATGGAATGTTCTTCCATTTGTTTGTATCCTCTTTTATTTCGTTGAGCAGTGGTTTGTAGTTCTCCTTGAAGAGGTCCTTCACATCCCTTGTAAGTTGGATTCCTAGGTATTTTATTCTCTTTGAAGCAATTGTGAATGGGAGTTCACTCATGATTTGGCTCTCTGTTTGTCTGTTATTGGTGTATAAGAATGCTTGTAATTTTTGTACATTGATTTTGTATCCTGAGACTTTGTTGAAGTTGCTTATCAGCTTGAGGAGATTTTGGGCTGAGATGATGGGGTTTTCTAGATATACAATCATATCATCTGCAAACAGGGATAATTTGACTTCCTCTTTTCCTAATTGGATACCCTTTATTTCCTTCTCCTGCCTGATTGCCCTGGCCAGAACTTCCAACACTATCTTGAATAGGAGTGGTGAGAGAGGGCATCCCTGTCTTGTTCCCATTTTCAATGGGAATGCTTCCAGTTTTTGCCCATTCAGTATGATATTGGTTGTGGATTTGTCATAGATAGCTCTTATTATTTTGAGATACGTCCCATCAATACCTAATTTATTGAGAGTTTTTAGCATGAAGGGTTGTTGAATTTTGTCAAAGGTCTTTTCTGCATCTATTGAGATAATCATGTGGTTTTTGTCTTTGGTTCTGTTTATATGTTGGATTACATTTATTGATTTGCGTATGTTGAACCAGCCTTGCATCCCAGGGATGAAGCCCACTTGATCATGGTGGATAAGCTTTTTGATGTGCTGCTGGATTCGGTTTGCCAGTATTTTATTGAGGATTTTTGCATCGATGTTCATCAAGGATATTGGTCTAAAATTCTCTTTTTTGGTTGTGTCTCTGCCCGGCTTTGGTATCAGGATGATGCTGGCCTCATAAAATGAGTTAGGGAGGATTCCCTCTTTTTCTATTGGTTGGAATAGTTTCAGAAGGAATGGTACCAGCTCCTCTTTGTACCTCTGGTAGAATTCGGCTGTGAATCCATCTGGTCCTGGACTTTTTTTGGTTGGTAAGCTATTGATTATCGCCTCAATTTCAGAGCCTGTTATTGGTCTATTCAGAGATTCAACTTCTTCCTGGTTTAGTCTTGGGAGGATGTATGTGTCGAGGAATTTATCCATTTCTTCTAGATTTTCTAGTTTATTTGCATAGAGGTGTTTATAGTATTCTCTGATGGTAGTTTGTATTTCTGCGGGATTGGTGGTGATATCCCCTTTATCATTTTTTATTGCACCTATTTGATTCTTCTCTCTTTTCTTCTTTATTAGTCTTGCTAGCGGTCTATCAATTTTGTTGATCTTTACAAGAAAATGGATCCATCCATTTTCAACTACTGACTTGATTGTACAGGATGACAACTAAGAAATGGGTGAGGTCATCTTGACAGTCACCTAGGGGAGGATAGCTTGACCCTGGCACCTCTCACTGGGAGAAGCTTTATAGATTTCATTGCCCAATATAGCTAAATAATGCACTACTCCCTAAAATAGATTTCATTGCTCAATATAGCTAAATAATGTATGACTACCAAATATTTTGGAATACTAACAGGAGAAAATTGTGATGCAATGTCACAATTTAAACGTAAATGTATACAATGGCAATTTAATGTCTCCTATAACATTTTTGTACCTTATAAAGTTCATACAAGAAACACAAAGTGCCTTTATGATACAGTGTAAAACACCTGTTTATGCATTTCATTACTGGATCCTCTATTACAAGGAAAATTAATGCTCAGATTGTTTTATGAATAAGTGGTTTATCAAAAGCCTCATATAAAAATAGTCTGTTAAATTGGGTAATCTTTGAGTTTCAGTTCTCTTTCTAAACCTGTGGGTGTTTTCTTGGCACTGATGCAACAGTGTTCAAAACTGGACATTCTGAACTTTTGGGGGAATCCTAAATCCTAATAACTCCAATATACTTGATTGCAATGCCCATGTGTACGTTGTTATTTTGTAATAGTTTACTAAGAAACTTTACTTCCTGAGCAACCACAGTCCCTGTCCTGGAGCTCATGCCAAAGAGTTAATAATTATGCAGGCACCACAGGAACAAGGTCCAAGATGGACAGACTGGCCAGCCTTCCACCCAGATCCCTGAGCTGCTCCCCAGGCTGTGGCCACTGTTTGCCACCACTATTGCTTCTGCTGCTGCCTTGGGACCTCCCAACTTAGTGCCTCTGCATCATACAGACACAGCTACTAGGCTGATTGCTCGGGGTCTGTGCTACCTGCCTTGCTCACTGGACTTTTTATGTTAACTTAGTTCTCCCTCTCTGTATCTCCTGTGAACTAATTGTGAGATCTAGGAAACTGATTTTTTTTTAGAGTATATTACATGATGGTATTGTATAGTTTAAATTTTGTCTTATCATGTGCACTCTAATGTCTGTCAAGATTTTAAGATTGCTCAGTGGATGGTATCAGACACCCATAACTGAATGGCTTCAATTGGTAACAAGTATTTATTGCTGTTCATGAGTCTGTGATTTAGTTGGCCTCACCTAGGTAGTTCTCTATGTGGTGGGAGCTATAACCTCAGTCATCTGAAGGCTCCAGTGGTTTGAAATGTCCAAGATGGCTCACTGGAGGTTCAACTGATTTGGAATGTGTACGATGGTGGCAGTTGGTCCTTGCTATAGGCTGGGATTTTACATGGGGCTGTCATTTAGAGCCCTTTTGTACTCCCTCATGTAGCCTCTCCAAGTGGCTCTCTCAGAGTTCCTTCAAAGTATCGTAGTTTCAGGACAATCATACCACTTCTTTGGGGGCTGGATCCTAGGAGTGCAAAATTAGAAGCTATCAGGTCTTTTTAAGGCTTAGGACAGGAAGTAGCACAAAATTACTTCACAGCATTCTACATTCAAACAAGTCACAGGGCAGGGTCAGATTCAAGAGGAGGGGACTAAATGAGGGGAACACCAGAGGGAGTTGTTCATTAGTATCATCAATGTAAGAGATTACCACCAGCTTTCACTTTTTTTCTCTTTCCAAATGGGCGTGTTTGTTCTTGTTATCCTGTCTCTGTTCATTGGATGTTGGGAGTGGAGGTAGATAACTTGCGATTTTTAGTCGCAGGTCTCTAGATTAAATAATAGTCCATCTGAAACTTATGTACAAATAATGATGACATTCAGGACTTTGAGTCTTAGGCCAAGATGATGGAAATTTTGGATGCATCCTTTAAGGAGGGGGTGAGGATGTTTTGCATGCTAAAGGAAAGAAATGAATATTTGCAAATATCCAGAAAATGGACTGTGCAGATTGAATTATTTGAAACAAATATTTCATATTATTTCCTACCAGAACCCTCAAATATGGGTTATTAACTATTGCTGCATAAAACTACCACAAACTAGAGACTTAATAAAATACATGTTTATTATCTTACAGATTATGTGGATGAGAAGCCCAGGTACAATTGGGCTGAGTCTTTTGATTCAATGTCTCTCATGGGCTATGATGAAGTTCCCAGCCAGGGGTGTGGTCTCATCTGAATGTTCAAGTGGAAAAGGATCTGCTTCCAAGCTCACTCACGTTATTGGCAGAATTCATTTTTTCAAGAGTTTTTTCCTTGTTGGTTGTGAGTTGCAGCCACCCTCAGTTCCTTGCCATGTGGCACTTATTTTCCATAGTGTAGCTCTCAACATAACAGAATATGTCATCAAAATTAGCAAGGAAGAGGAAGTCCTAATAAGACACAGGATATAATCTTATGTAATGTAGTCACAGAGTGACACCCCATCACCTTTGCTATAGTCTGTTGGTTAGAAGCAGGCCACAGTTCCTGTCCACATTCAAGGAGATTGTACAAGGGGTGAATATCAAAGGAGGGAATAATTGGGAACTGTTTTAGAGTCTGTCTGCCACACCAGCCTCCTCATTGAGAGACAATTAAACTGTTTACATCATACATTTCAGACCTGACCATATGATTTATTTCAGCCAATGGATTGTGGGGGAAGTGATATGTGCTGCTTTTAAGAAGATTTAAGAATTGCCATCTGATCTGCCACCTTCTCTTTTATTCTCTCCCCAAGCAAGTTCTTAGATATTCATCAGCCTAAATTTTTGAGCTGACCTACTCTAGGTATGTAAAAGAGGTAATAAATTAAGTCTATTCACTGTCACTGAGATTATAGGAAGGTTTTTAACTGCAGTATAATTTATCTAAAGTTGACTGGCCCTGCTAAACTAAGAGATACAAGAAGCATCCTGGGGCTAGCAACATTGGAGAGCAATGACAGCCCTAGACCAGGAGGGACCTGGGAAGTTAGATCTTGCAAAGAGGGATGTAAGGAATGAACACACCAGCCTCACTTTCCGTCTGGCACTACTGCTGCCCATTGGCAGGGAGGAGAAGAAGGCTAAAAACAAGACCTTAGAAAATGCTAACCTTTCAGGGGCAGAAGAAGAAAGAAAGAAGAATTTATGGGGGAGTTGAGAAGAAATAACAGGAAAAGAAAAACAAAACAGAGACATGGAATGGAATGATAATAAAATGAAGAAGTGGCCACACTGAGAGATTCTTCTTAGGGTTGCACTAATTTAGGGTTTGTGTCTATCAAATTTAGAAAACAGAATTTCGTATGTGCTTTAGAAAGAGAGACATCTGTGAAACTGGCGCAGAACAGAGCACAGGAGTATAATGGGATGACTAGTGAATATGAAGTAAAGCTGCAGAAAAAAGTTTTAGACCACTGTTTAAAGAAGCTTGCTTCTAAAGAAGAGTAAAAAGGAAATATCTAAAAGAAGGGAGCTCAAAAAGGTGCTTGTTTTAATGAATAACAGTGTTGAAATTTTTGCAAGTTCAGTGGAAATGTTCTATTCGAGGCTGATGATATAGGAGAAAAAATAGATTTGTATATAAAATAAGTCCATAACAATATGGGATAAAATATGATTACCTCTGGATAATTTTGGGACAGTAAATCCCAATTTCAAGGCTCCTGATAGATGTAAATATATGAGGTTATAATTTTTTAACATCTGTATAACTAAGAATTTTAAATGAACAATTATAATTCTTCATAATACATAAATGCATCAGTTTGGAATTTACAAAGACATTCTCATTCATATTTAATATTCCCAACAGGGTATGGGGTTAGTGTTCTGGTCCCCATTTTGCAATGCAAGAAATAAGATCCAGAAACCTCATAACTGCAGAAGCTACACCTGAACCGATAATTTCATTCCCAAGTATAGTGCTATATAGCCTAACCTTTTATCATTTTCTAAATGTTCTTGACATGTAATCAGTAAGCAGGCACTGCTTTGGGGAAGCTAGTTTTGAAAGGGTCTTCCTGCTTAAGAGAAATAGGATTTGAGGGAGAGATCTGGAGGCACTTACCAAGCAGCCTGTCAAAGGCCTCATGATCCTCAGGTTGTAACTTCACCATTATCTTGAGCCACAGGTAAAGCCATAGGTAACAGCCAGGACCTGGTTTTTCTTAGCCCCTGGCTATACTTCCTGCACAAATACTACTATGCAATTTCTCTTGGAGCCCTAAATTTCAGGCACAGAGCTGGAATCTATCCAGGGTCCCAAGAAAACAAAAGGGCTACAGGACAAAATCTTACCTGGGAGGAACTAGTTGATCACTCTAGCCCTGCCAAACCAGTCCCTTCTGCTCTGGCCAGCCAGACGCTTGACCTTCTTTTCCATCTTTTACCTTTGTTTATGTATTTTTTCACTATTTGCTTTGCTATTACTATATTTCTCATGATTCATTTCCTTATTAAAATTAATTTTTCCCATCGTAGAAAAAGGAATCCCTTACTTCCCAAGTTTTTCTTCTATGCAGATTTCCATCTCCCCAGCTCTTGTTCCTCTTGTTCCCAAAGCCCTGGATTTCACATTGCCCCTCTCTTCCACATTAAACGTTACTTCCTAACATCTGTATGTCTTCGTCATTACTAGTCAACCCTTTCAAATCTCTTTACAATTCAATCCTCTCACCTGCAGGTCCTGGGCTTTCTTCCTTCACTATCATGTCTGAGGCACACCCTGGAATGGTAGGCTGTGGGCTCTGCTTTACAGAATGGCAAATGGCAGACAATGAGCCATGATGTCCTGTCAGCCTATTTTTCTCCTATCACAAGGTTGGGTTTGCCCACAGATTCTCCCCAGTCTGTCCAAACTCCTATTCTGTACATTGGCTTTGACCAATCCTGGCAAGAATATAAGCCACTATTGTAAATGCAATTTCAATGGGTGTTTGTTGGAGGCAGCACGTTAGTGCTGTGCAATGGCCATAAAGAGCATGGGGCAGGGAAACAGAGTCAGGGAGATAAAAATGTAGCTGGATGACTGATTATTGCTCTTGACTATGGGAGTGTCCTCATGCTTCATGAAAACCCTAGGACCAGAGTTATAAGGAGAAGGTGAAATAAAACTTCACAGACCATTTCCCATCTCTCCCATCTCTCTGTTTGTCTCTCTCTTCTTGCTGGTGAGAGGATGTGTGATGCATACCATCTACCATATACCCATGTAGAGTAACATTAGAACATAAATTGGAATAAATGGAGTTACATTTTTTTAAATATTTACTTCTGACCAGTAAGTGTTAACATTATTGACATATATTAGATCAGAATACAAACACATATACAAGCACAAAAGGATTAGTGGAGGAGGAATGCATAACTCACAAGCTAAGAGAAAGGAAAAGGAAAAATAGAATATTAAAGAATATTCAGCCAATTCAGAAGTATATTAGAAAAAGAACTAAAACAGGCAGGAGAAATAGACAATAATTTGGAAGATGTTACATATAAACTCAAATATATCAAAATTTCATTAAATGTTAATAGACTAAATATTCTGTAAAAGGCAAAGATTAGTAGAGTGAGTTTTTAAAAACTATATGCTTATAGCAGATATAGATTTTAAATATTAGGATACAGAAATCTTGAAACAGAAAGGATGAAAATACATATACATTATTCAAACACTATTCAAAAGAAAGATGTTATTGCTCTACTTACACTGGCTAAAATAGACTTCATTGGGGAAAACTTACTAGCAATGAAGAGGGAAAATTCACCAGGACTGTATAATATCAGCAACCAACAAATATTAACAGGCTTGTTCTTTATGTGAAAACACACCTCTCCACATTTCTAAACTAAGGGTGTATAAGAAGGAAAATATTCTTCATTATCAGAAAAGATGACTTTTTTTTTTTTTTTTTGAGACGGAGTCTCACTCTGTTGCCCAGGCTGGAGTGCAGTGGCACAATCTTGGCTCACTGCAGACTCTGCCTCCTGGGTTCCAGCGATTCTCTTGCCTCAGCCTCCTGGGTAGCTGGGACCACAGGCACGCACCACCATGCCCGGCTAATTTTTGTATTTTTGGTAGAGACGGGGTTTCACCATGTTGGCCAGGCTGATCTTAAACTCCTGACCTCAAGTGATCCACCCACCTTGGCCTCCCAAAGTGCTAGGATTACAGGCGTTTGCCACTGCGCTCAGCCAAGGATGTCTTTTTAACTTCAAGAAATTACATTGTTAACTCCCTGTACAGTCTGCTTCCAGGTTCTATTGTTCCGTGATTCTGAGTTTCCATGGTTTTGTGAGCCATTGATTCCAATCTAAGGCAGCCCAGATTCTGATAAGTCATTTCCAGTATCCTGGCTAGGAATTCCTGTGGCAGGTATTTTGGCTGCACTGACATGAGCCATGGCAAAGGAAAGAATGATGCCTGCCAACGGCAAGTAGCTCACCTGAGGGTGTGGGAGTGACCACATTTAGGGAGAAGAGAAAGAAGAAAAACTGCTTCCTCCATGGCACTGGCATACTCTAATTCCAGATGGAATTAAAACAGCCTTTGGGACATTTTTTTGAGAAGGCTGGAAAGTTCACCCACTGCTTGACTTGGAAACCACTGCAGTGACAGATGCCATTATGGACAGATGAGATGATCTGAAATTTTGAAGATGGTACAACCCATTATATTTTTGGTAATGATACATAAAGAAACTTCTGACAAAAATCAATAAAAAGGAGAGTATGAGTTTGAAGATGTGAAAATTCTGCAGGAGGAAAAATAGTGAAAATATCCCATGTACAGATATTAAAACAAGATATTGTAACCCCACCAGCTCTTATTCCCAAATAATTCCATTGCTTTATAACTGTAACTGATAATATGAATAACCTTTAGCACATTCATTTACCGTTTTCCAAGAGATGAGTATCTTAGGGGGAACACTGAAATAGTCTTCAAAAATGTGAAGTAGATTGAACCTTTCATATTCTGATTACCCACTAAAATAATTTTCATTTCTGATGACAACATTTTTACTTTTTGATCTATTTGCAAGTGATTTTTTTTGCTTATTTGTTTTATTGACATAACACATAGTGAAGTGCAGAAACTCTTAATGTACTCATTTGAGTCACTAATATTTCACTTTGAAATAATACATCTTTTTCTCTCTTTTTTTAATTTCAGTAGGTTTTTGGGGAACAGGTGGTGTTTGGTTACATGGGTAAATTCCTTAGTGGTGATTTCTGAAATTTTGTGCACTCATCACCCGCGCAGTGTACACTGTACCCAATGTGTAGTCATCTTCCCCTGAGTCACCAAGTCCATTTTATCATCTTTATGCCTTTGTGTCCTCATAGTTTCACTGCCACTTATAAGTGAGAACATACGATATTTGGTTTTCCATTCCTGAGTTACTTCACTTAGAATAATGGTCTCCAACTCCGTCCAGGTTGTGGCAAATACTGTTATTTCATTCCTTTTTATGGCTGAGTAGTATTCCATGGTATATATATACACCATCCATTGATTGATGGGCATTTGGGCTGGTTCTATATTTTTGAGATTGTGAATTTTGCTGCTATAAACATGCATCTGCAAGTGTCTTTTTTGTATAATGACTCCTTTTCCACTGGGGACATATTCAGTAGTAGGTTTATTGGATCAAATGGTAGATCTACTTTTAGTTCTTTAAGAAATATCCATACTGTTTTCCGTAGTGGTTGTACTAGTTTACATTCTTACCAGCAGTGTAAAAGTGTTCTGTTTTCACAACATCCATGCCAACATCTATTTTTTTTTTAATTTTTAAATTATAGTCATCCTTGCAGGAGTAAGATAGTATTGCATTGTGGTTTTGATTTGCATTTCCTGATAATTAGTGATGTTGAGCATTTTTTAATGTTTCTTGGCCATTTGTATATCTTCTTTTGAGAATTGTCTGTTCATGTCCTTAGCCCACGTATTGATGGGATTATTTGTTTTTTTTTTTCTTGCTGATTTCTTTTAGTTCCTTGTAGATTCTGGACATTAGTCCTCTGTTGAATGCATAGTTTGCAAAGATTTTCTTCCACTCTGTGGGTTGTCTGTATACTCTGCTGATTATTTCTTTTGCTGTGCAGAAACTTTTTAGTTTAATTATTTATCTTGGCTTTTGTTGCATCTGCTTTTGGGTTCTTGGTCATGAAGTCTTTGCCTAAGCCAATGTTTAGAAAGGTTTTTCTAATATCTTCTAGAATTTTTATGTTTTCAGGTCTTAGACTTAAGTCTTTGATCCATCTTGAGTTGATTTTTATATAAGGTGAGAGATAAGTATCCAGTTTCATTCTTCTACATCTGACTTGCCAATTATCCCAGCATCATTTGTTGAATACAGTGTCATTTCCCTATTTTATGTTTTTGTTTGCTTTGTTGAAGATCAGTTTGCTGTAAGTATTTGGGTTTATTTCTGGGTTCTCTATTCTATTTCATTGGTCTATGTGCCTATTTTTATACCAGTGCCATGCTGTTTTAATGACTATAGCCTTATAGTATAATTAGAAGTCAGGTAATGTGATGCCTCCAAATTTGTTCTTTTTGCTTAGTATTGCTTTGGCTGTGCAGGCTCTTGTTTTGTCCCATGTAAATTTTAGGATTGTTTTTTCTAGTTCTGTGAAGAATGGTGATGGTATTTTGATGGGAATTGCATTTAATTTGCAGATTGCTTTTGGCAGTAAGGTCATTTTCACAATATTGATTCCAGCCATTCATGAGTATGCAAAGTGTTTCCATTTGTTTGTGTCACCTATGATTTCTTTCACCAGTGTTTTGAAGTTTTTCTTGTAGAGGTATTTCACCTCCTTGGTTAGGTAAATTCCTAAGTGGGTTTTGTTGTTGTTTTTGTCTTGCAGCTATTATAAAAGCAGTTACATTCTTGATTTGATTATCAGCTTGGTCACTGTTGGTGTGTAGCTGTGCTACTGATTTGTGTACATTAATTTTACATTAAATTCTGAAACTTTACTGAATTCATTTATCAGATCTAGGAGCTTTTTGGATAAGTCTTTATGGTTCTGTAGGTATACAATTCACCAGTAAACAGTGACAGTTTGACTTTCTCTTTACCGATTTGGATGCCCTTTGTTCCCTTCTCTTTTCTGATTGCTCTGGCCAGGACTTCCAGTACTATGTTTAATAGAAGTGGTGATAGTGGGCATTCTTGTCTTGTTCCAGTTCTCAGGGGGAATGCTTTCAACTTTTCCCCATTCAATATAATGTTGGCTGTGGGTTTCTCATAGATGGCTTTTATTACCTTAAGGTATGTCCTTTCTATGCTGATTTTGTTAAGGGTTTTATTCATAAAGGGATGCTGGATTTTGTCAAATGTTTTTTCTCTGTTGAGATGATCGTGTGAATTTGTTTTTAATTCTGTTTATGTGGTGTATCACATTTATTGACTTGCATATATTAAACTATCCCTGTGTCCCTGGTATGAAACCCATTTGATCATGGTAGATTATCTTTTTGATATGCTGTTGGATTCAGTTAGCTAGTATTTTGTTGAGGATTTTTGTATCTATGTTCATCGGGGATATTGATCTGTAGTTTTCCTTTTTGATATTGTCCTTTCCTGGCTTTGGTATTAGGGTGATACTAACTTCATAGAATGATTTAGAGAGGATTCTCTCTTTCCCTATCTTTTGGAATAGTTTCAATAGGACTAGCACCAATTCTTCTTTGAATGTCTGAAAGAATTTAACTGTGAATCCATCTGGTCCTGGACTTTTTTGTTGGCAATTTTAAAATTACCATTTCAATCTTGCTGCTTGTTATGGGTTTATTCAGGGTTTCTATTTCTTCCTGGTTTAATCTGTGAGGGTTGTATGTTAATAACTTCTCCTTTTATTTTTTGCTCAGCTCATGAGGCACCCACTTATCAAGCTTTTTCACCTTTCTAATTTGCTTCAAATGCCAAACAACCATAGAACTGTCAACATTGAGTTCTTCGGAAACTTTTCGTGCAGTTGTAAGAGGATCAGCTTTGATTATTGCTCTCAATTTGTCTCATGTTGCTCTCAATATGCTGAAGATATTTGCAATTTCCACCTGTGTATTATACTTCTTTAAGAGGGATTTAAAAAATAGCAGGAATTACTAAAGATTCCAAAAGACCTCCAAAGCCTGTGGACATGGAGGATCCAAGCCTATATCTCCAAGGAGGAAAGAAAAATAATGCTAATATCTGGGGTACAGATGAGAATAAAGGGAAATTTGCAGTAAGATGTATACTTACATTGGTGCAAAAGTAATTGCAGTTTCAGACCGTGAATTTTAAATTACTATAACTAGGCTCAAACACATCTTTATTAATCAAAATAGGAACCATTACAGTGAACACATAGGCGCACATCCCTAACCTCGGCAAAATAAACTTTCTAAATTAACTGAGACCAGTCTCAGATTTTGGGGGTTTACATTTTGGTAACTACAAAGGGATTCTGGGTGGAGGTGCCCTTGATTTTTGACAAAGCTCCTATCAGTGCTTGGTACCAGCTTGAGCTATCTTTATGGGTCAAACCAGTAAGACAATTTGCTGAGGCCTGGAAGCACACCCTCCAGAGAATCCTTAATCTCCCCAAATTTAATCAAGATCTAAATTTTATTTTGCTATACAACTCCTTTTTTTTTTTTTTTTTTTTTTGGAGTTTTACTTGCTTTCAGCACAAGGAAGGCAAGCTCTTCCTGCTTTCAAGATGATGGACAGCAGGTGACTCCTTTATGGAATTTCAGCTTGCTTCCAATAGGGAATATGAGTTTTTTTTCCCGGTCCTAGGATGGTAGAGAGCAGTCTTCAGCCTGAGACCCATTCCTAGGTAGGTAACTAAGTTGGGGTTTGTCTTGGCTGAAGTTAAAATTAACAACCATCTGGTCTTAATTTCTCCTTACCATTAGAGCACTCAGTAATCATATAAGTTACGTGATCATTTGTTTTGCTTAACTGTTTTTTTTTTGTTATTGTTGTTTGTTTCTGTTTTTGTTGATTTGATTTGTTTCCCATTGGGTTTGACCAACTCTATCCGTCTTGATCGAATCTGAAGGAAAGCTCCAAATTATGAGGAATGAGGTCTCTGAAATGGCTAAATTCCCACCAAAAAAAAAAGTGGTATGGTGGGAGGAGAAAAACGGCCAGAAAAAGGAAAACAAAAAAGGAAAGATTTCTGATTTTGACTACTTAAGGGGCTTTATTTACATACAAGGCAACCCTTTTGCTAGCCAGGTGAAACTGAAAGCAATGGCTGTCACCCCATGCTACAGTTTGATAGCTAAGATTCTGCCTTTTTTCCACCATGACAGCCTGGATTTTGGCTCCTAAATCAAGTTCTTTCTGGTTTGATACTTGGTACTTCTGAAATAGCGGCAATCTGCCCTAGCTGAAATATGGTAATGAGATTTAAAAAGATTTTGTTTAAAGGAGCTCAATGGTTAAAGTCAGCTTAATTAAAAGCTAACGTCCAAGATGTGTCTGTGTCTGTGTGTGTTTGTATTTAAAAGGCCTTTATATTTGTTTTTTGTTTCCTTTCCCAGGACATTGTCCTTTTTATTGAGCAAAAGTTTTTTTCTTCTCAGCTGATCAAACTCTGTTTTGTTCATTTACTTCTGCTGTCTCTCCTTTCTCTTGCACCCTCTGCTGCATGAGGGACCTAAAATAGTTTATAACAGCCTGGGTGGGGTTCCTTAAAGAAAACAGAGAAGGCCCCAGGCTCCCTTTGGGGGATAAACCTGTTTTTCCTTATGGAAGCCCAAGAGTGTGAACAGATAAGTTCATCTCAGCTTTAAACTGCTTGCTTTTGTATTATGTTACCTGATTTACTGACTAAAATAGTTATTGAAACAGGTTACTCTTGGGTTTTTAAAGAAGAGTGTAGTGTAGACACTTAGAAATGTCTGTTTCAAACAAATTGTTTAAAGTGTACTGTAAAAACATCACATTGTCTAACCTCATAATAATTCTCCCTTTTTGGAAACCCAGGATTAAGTGTGGCCTCTGCCCGGAGCTCATTGATCCAGTTAAAAGATAGGTAGTGCCTACCTAAATACGATTGGTTTTCTTCTACAATCCCATGATAGATTTTTGTAATTTTATGTTTGATTTCACATTCATTTTTAATCTCCCTCTAGCACACCAGACTTCTTTTCTCTGTACCTTATGATGTAAAATTTGCTATTTGATTTTCACCTGAGTTATTTCCTTTAATATGCATATTTAATGCTATTTAGCTTACAACTACCTAGGGTTGTGAAACAGCTTGTCAAGAATTTGAAAGTCTGACAGGAATAAAAAGGTTTTTGTGAATCTATAATATAGTTATTTCTATCAGCATTCCTGATGAAGCTGGGGACACTGAATTTGTAAATTCTGATGAGCCTTTTTTTGCCAGAAGAAACAACTTCCCCATCCCCAGTGGGGGCAACATCCCCTCCCTGACCCATGCTGCCATCAGCTTTTCCACCTTTGTCTGAGAAGATAAAGCTTGTGCTGCCTGAGGCAACAGTGATGGCCTCCCCTGAGGCAGTTCTGAGGCAAGACAATGTTTATTCTCCTCAGGAACCACTCCCAACCTATAACTAGAAGCAGGCCCCTAGAGGTGAGTTTCATAGTGTGACCCACAAGGAGGTGTGCTACATTCCAAAAGAACTACTTGAGTTTTCTAATTTATATAAGCAGAAATCTGGAGAACAGGCAAGGGAATGGCTATTAAAGGTGTGAGATAATGGTGGAAGAAACATAGAGGTTGATCAGGCTGAATTTATTGATTAGGGCCCACTACACAGGGATTATGCATTTAATGTTGCAGCTCAGGGAGTTAAAAAGGTTCTAATTGTTGGTTTGCTTGGTTAGCTGAAATATGGGTTAAAAGATCGCCCACTGTGGGTGAGCTGGAAATGCCTAATCTCCCTTGGTGTAATGTACAAGGAGGGATCAAAAGGCTTAGGAAGATTGGGATGCTGGAGTGGATTAGTCACTTTAGACCTACTCATCCAAGCTGGGAGGGTCCAGAAGACATACCCTTCACTAATACTTTGCAAAACAGATTCGTGAGGGCAGCATCTGCATCCTTGAAGAGCTCTGTGATTGCTCTTCTCTGTATGCCAGATCTAACAGTGGGAACCCCAGTCACTCAACTACAAAATTTAAATGCAATGGGAATAATTGGATCCCGAGGTGGCATGAGCCAAGTGGTGGCACTCAACCATCAAAGGCAAGGTGGGCATAGCTACCGTAATGGACAGCAGAGGCAAAGCAGCAATCAGAATAGTCTGACTCATGTAGAGCTCTGGCATTGGCTAATTAATCACAGTGTTCCTAAAAGTGAAATTGATAGGAAGCCCACTGCATTCTTACTTAATTTATATAAGCAGAAAACTTCCAGGCTGAGTGGACAAAAGACTAATTTGAATTATATAAACAGAATCACAGCCCCTCAATCAATTTCCAGACTTGAACCAGTTTACAGACCTAGAACCCCTTCAATGAAGGGGGGCCAGGTCCCCTTGAGGAATGACCCCACTACACTACCAACAATTTATGCTGTTAATCTTTCTCCCATCCTTCCCCAAAGAGACCTCTGGCCTTTTACCAGGATAACTATGCACTGGGGAAAGGGAAATGATCAGACATTTTGAGGACTACTGGACACTGGCTCTGAGCTGACATTGATTTCAGGGACCTAAAACATCACTGTGGCCTTCCAGTAAAAGTAGAGGCTTATGGAGATCAGGTAATTAATGGAGTTTTAGCTTTTGTCTGACTTACAGTGGGTCCAGTGGGTCCCTGGACTCATCCTGTGGTCATTTCCCCAGTGCTGGAATGCATAATTGGCATAGACATACTTTGCATCTGGCAGAACCCCCACAGTGGCTCCCTGACTGGTAGGGTGAGGGCTATTATGGTGGGACAGACCAAATGGAAGCCATTAGAGCTGGCTCTACCTAGGAAAATAGTAAATCAAAAACAATATCACATCCCTGGAGGGATTGTAGAGATTAGTGCCACCATCAAAAACTTGAAAGATGCAGGGTTGGTGATTCCCACTACATCCCAGTTCAACCTCCTTATTTGGCCTGTGAAGAGGACAGATGGATCTTGGAGAATGACAGTGGATTATCATAAGCTTAACCAAGTGGTGACTCTGATTGCAGCTACTGTACCAGAAATGGTTTCATTGCTTGAGCAAATTAACACATCTCTTGGTACCTGGTATGCGCCATTGATTTGGCAAATGCCTTTTTCTCCATTCCTGTCCATAAGGCCCACCAGAAGCAATTTGCCTTCAGCTAGCAAGGCCAGCAATATCGTATCTTTGGGGTATATCAACTCTCCAGCTTTGTGTCATATCTTGTTTGGAGAGATCTTGATCACTTTTCCCTTCCACAAGATATCAAACTGGTCCGTTACATTGATGACATTATGCTGATTGGACCCAGTGAGCAAGAAATAGCAAACATGCTGGATTTGTTGGTGAGACATTTGTATGCCAGAGGATGGGAAATGAATCTGACTAAAATTCAGGGACCTTCTACCTCAGTAAAATTTCTAGGAGTCCAGTGGTTGGGGCCTGTCGAGATATTCCTTCTAAGGTGAAGGATAAGTTCTGCATTTGGCCCCTTCTACAACAAGGAAAGAGGCATAACACCTAATGGGCCTATTTAGATTTTGAAGACAACATATTCCTCATTTGGGTGTGTTATTCTGGCTCATTTATTGAGTGACCCAAAAGGCTGCCACTTTTGAGTGAGGTCCAGAACAGGAGAAGGCTCTGCAACAGGTCCAGGCTGCTGTGCAACCTTTTCTGCCATTTGGGCCATATGACCCAGCAGATCCAATGGTGCTTGAGGCACAGTGGCAGACAGGAATGTTGTTGGGAGCCTTTGGCAGGCCCTCATAAGTGAATCACAATGGAGGCCTCTAGGATTGTGGAGCAAGGCCCTGCTATCTTTTGCAGATAACTACTCTCCTTTTGAGAGACTGCTCTTGGCCTGTCACTGGGTTTTGGTGGAAACTGAACATTTGACTATGGGTCATCAAGTTACCATGCAACCTGAACTGTCTATCATGAACTGGGTGCTTTCTGACCCATGTAGCCATAAAGTGGGGCATACACAGCAGCATTCCATCATCAAATGGAAGTGGTGTATACGTAATTGGGCTTGAGCAGGTCTTGAAAGCACAAGTAAGTTACATGAGGAAGTGGCTCAAATGCTTATGTACTCCACTCCTGCAACCCTGCCTTCTCTCCCCCAGCCTGCACTGATGGTCTCATGGGGAGTTCTTTATGATCAGTTGACAGAGAAAGAGAAGACTAGTGCCTGGTTCACAGATGGTTCTGCATGACATGCAGGCACCACCCAAAAGTGGACAGCTGCAGCAATACAACCTCTTTCTAGGACATCCCTGAATGACAGTGGTGAAGGAAAATCTTCCCAGTGGGCAGAACTTTGAGCAGTGCACCTGGCTGTGCACTTTGCGTGGAAGGAAAAATGGCCAGATGTGAAATTATATACTGTAGCCAATGGTTTGGCTGGATGGTTAGTGACTTGCAAGAAATATGACTGGAAAATTAGTGACAAAGAAATTTGGAAAATAGGTATGTGGATGGACCTCTCTGAGTGGTCAAAAACTGACATTTGTATCCCATGTGAATGTTCACCAACGGGCCACCTCAGCAGAGGAGGATTTTAATAATCAAGTGGATAGGATGACTCATTCTGTGGACACCACTCAGCCTCTATCCCCAGCCACCCCTGTAATTGCCCAATGGGCCCATGAACAAAGTGGCCATGGTGGCAGGGATGGAAGTTACACATGAGCTCAGCAACATAGACTTCCACTCACCGAGGCTGACCTGGCTACGGCCACTGCTGAGTGCCCAATTTGCCAGCAGCAGAGACCAACACGGAGCCCTTGATATGGCACCATTCCTTGGGGTGATCAGCCAGCTAGTTGGTGGCAGGTTCATTATATTGGGCCTCTTCCATCATGGAAAGGACAGCAATTTGTCCTCACTGGAATAGACGCTTACTCTGGATATGGGTTTCCCTATCCTGTGCACAATGCTTCTGCCAAGACTTCCATTCATGGACTCACAGAATGCCTTATCCACCATCCACCATCATGGTATTCCACACAGCATTGCCTCTGACCACGGCACTCACTTTACGGCTAAAGAAGTGTGGCACTGTGCTCATACTCATGGAATTCACTGGTCTTACCATGTTCCCCATCATCCTGAAGCAGGTGGAATGCCCTTTTGAAGTCACACTTACAACACCAACTATGTGACAATACTTTGCAGGGCTGGGGCAAAGTTATCCAGAGGGCTGTGTATGCTCTGAATCAGCATCCAATATATGGTACTGTTTCTCCCATAGCCAGGATTCACAGGTCCAGAAATCAAGGGGTGGAAGTGGAAGTGGCACCACTCTCCATCACCTCTAATGACACACTAGCAAAATTTTTGTTTCCTGTTCCCATGACATTATATTCTGCTGGCCTAGAGGTCTCAGTTCCAGAGGGAGGAATGCTGCCAACAGGGGAAACAATAATGATTCAATTTAACTGGAAGTTAAGATTGCCACCTGGACACTTTTCCTACCTAAGTCAACAGGCTAAGAAGGGAGTTACAGTGTTGGTTGGGGTGATTTTCCCAGACTATCAAGATGAAATCAGTCTACTACACCACAGTGAAGCTAAGGAAGAGTATGTGTGGAATACAGGAGTTAGGGCATCTCTTAGTTTTACCATGCCCTGTGATGAGGGTCATTGGGAAACTGCAACAGCCCTATTCGGGCAGAACTACAAATGGGTTCCAGACCCCTCAGGAATGAAGGTTTGGGTCACTCCACCAGGTAAAAAACCACGACCTGCTGAGGTGCTTGCTGAAGTCAAACGGAATACAGAATGGGTAGTAGAATAAGGCAGTCATCGATGCCAGCTACGACCATGTGACCAGTTGCAGAAATGAGGACGAGAATTGTCATGGGTATTTCCTCCTTATTTTGTTAAGAACATGTTTGTGCATTTATACACTTGTACTAAGAAAATATTTTATTTCCTTTTTTCTTCATCATATAAGATTTATTGACTGTATATTAGCATTTAAGCGTTGTTAATTTTATGTAATAGCATTTGGGTTGGGGATTGGTGCATTTCCAGTTGTACGAAGAATAGTTGCATTATGTTAGGTGTAATTATGACCTTATTATTGTCTTTGTTTGAAGATTATGTATGGTTTCAGGAGATGTATATGGGTTCAAGTTGACAAGGGGAGGACTTGTGATGGTTAATATTGCCAACTTGATTGGAGTGAAGGATGCAGAGTATTGTTCCTGGGTGTGTCTGTGACGGTGTTGTCAAAGGAGATTAACATTTGAGTCAGTGGACTGGGAAAGGCAGACCCACCCTCAATCTGGGTGAGCACATTCTAATCGGCTGCCAGTGAGGCCAGTACTAAAGCAGGCAGAAGAACGTGGGAAGACTAGACTGGTTTAGTCTTCCGGCCTACATCTTTCCCCCATGCTGAATGCTTCCTGCCATCGAATATCAGACTTCAAGTTCTTCAGCTTTGGTATTCAGACTGGCTTCCTTGCTCCTTAGCTTGCAGACGGCCTACTGGGGCACCTCACCTTGTGATTATGTGAGTCAATACTCCTTAATGAACTCCCCATTATATATACATCTATTAGTTCTGTCCCTCTAGAGAACCCTAATGTAGTAGGTGTTATTATTATTCCCCTTTTAAAGATGAAGAAATCAAAACACAGAGAGGGTAAGTAGCCTGCCCAGGATCACATAGGTTTTAAGACAGTGACACCTGAGGATAGGTTGGGTACCACGCTTGCTAACCCTATAGGGCAGTGACTTCACTCTGCAACCTTATGAAGCCCTCTGAATAATTACCTCATTTTTATTTTTTATTATTCGGAATTTCATGGGTGACCTAAATAACCACTAGGTGTTTTAGTTTCCTAGTTTGCATTTTTGCATAACTTAAAGATTTCAGGTCATTGAATTTCATTTGCTTATACTTTTTTGTTTGCATGTTTAAATCAATTTTGCTTCTTGTACAAAGCAAGCCTTGTTTTCCTCAGAGCTCTAGAAACCAACAAGTGTACCCAAACCACAGCCACGTACCTCTTGCTTGCTGAAAGGATCCTGAGAGAAAAGCAAGACAAAGAAATACAGATCAGCTCTGCAAGCCCTAGAAATAGCAAGGCCCAGCTCAGGTGAGAAAAAAAAATCTTCACTGATTTTAGTAAGTTTAAAGTTTGGAAATAGTAAACTTTTTTGTTTGTTTGTTAATGCTTCCTAACTTTGTGAGGCTAGAGAGTACAAATAGTGATCCCAACTTCCTGACTCAGCTTCCTGATCTGTAAAATGGGAGTAATAATACTCTCTACCTCATGAGATTGTGGTGAAAGATATGCAAATCAATAGATGTGACATACTTAGGACAGGGCTCCACGTGTTTGTTGCCATTGCTATGAATTTTTACCACCATTATTGTCTTCAGGAATAAATGACTACCCTTCTTCTCTCTTCCTTCCTCTACCTCTTTCTTCCTCTCTTCTTCTCTTCCAGCTCCTCCTCCTCTCTCCTCATCTTCCCACCTTTTTTTGCCATATTACTTTCCACTTAAAATAAAAACATAGAAAGGGTTTACTTTTTGAGCTCATCACTATGAAATTTATTTAGAATTTATCTTTATCCATTTAGATATAGGTAATTTGTAGAATTGTAGTAAAACTGAAGGGTATTCCCAATTCTGAATACATCTTATTTGTGCATCCAAATATGTATATTTATTACTGTTATAAGGTCTATATAATTATTATTATTGTGTAATTATTATTATTGGAAAAGATAAATGTATAATTATTGTTGTTATATTATTATTATTTAAAATTTGTTATGAGAATAATTATTATTGTCTCTTAGGATTCTTTCAGTAAGAAAGAAATAAGTGGCTGCAATGTGGGTATACCTGTTGGTTTCCAGGGCTCTAAGGAAAACAAAGTTTACTTTTTACAAGAGGCATAATTGATTTAATGAAGCAAATGAAAAAATACTAGCAAAATTCAATGACTTGGAATCTTTGAATTATGCAAAAATACAAACTAGGGGTTAAAACACCTAGTAATTACTTAGGTCACTCTCGACTCTTGAAATTCTAAAAACAACTGCATAAAAATGTTCATATCAGTAAGAAAAATCCAAAATGCTGATGGTAGCTGAGATGGATGTCAGTGTTAGATGCATAAGAAAAGGTAATGAGTAAAAAGGGAAAGGTAAATGAAGCTTCCAAGGATGTGCAGGTTATCCGAAAATTTAATTGCGTGCCAGTGTTTTTGTTAAACTGGCTTACTTGCTTCCATCAGAAGTAAGAAATGTAGATGAGGTCTGTGTTACATAAATGTGCATTGAAACACCAGTGTCCATCAGAAAAATTAGAAAAATCTTTGTTTTCAGATTCTCTTTGCATTTATCGGTAATTTAAGCACTAAAGAATTATTCATGTGTTAAGAATATGTCATCATTAACCTCTTTGAATGAAAGCAATGTATTCATTCATCCATTTAAAAAGTAATGCTTGCCAAGTACTTAGTCTGGCCAGGCACTGTGCTGGCTAGGCACTGGGGGTATAACTTCCACAAGGCTCACATTCCCTACCCACTCTCTTGCAGCTGGCCTGCCGTGAGAAATACCTCAAGAGTACTCCAGAGAATTCCACAAGGCCCAGAAATATGTAAGTATTTAGAAACTTTTTACAGTGAAAATACACAATGAACACTAAGGATAGAAGCAACAGCTAAGATCACTTTTTATAAAACATAGTGTGGGTCACAGCTCATTGTGATGGGGTAGGCCAAGGCAGGAGATTCCAGAGAAAGAGCCCAAGGTAAAATTCAAGGGTACACTTACTTCTTAGGGTGGCTTCTTCAGCTGAGTACCAGATAAAAAGATAGCTTGTGTTGAAGCAGTATATTGTAAGACTAAGGTGTGTCTTAAACTCAAGAATTACCCTCAGAATGAAGAGCTGCTCATAACGTGAGCAGCAGGCAAGACCTAAGACTAGTTGAGGGATCAGCAGGCTCTAGTCTCCCACTTTCTTCCCTATATAAGATGTGTGCTTGCTAGTGGATGGGCAAACTGGAGTCATCTGAACCATTAAAATTCCCCTTTGGATTTATAATTGAATATACATTAATTAAATAGTTTTATATGACTTCACTGTCATTATTTGTATAACTGTTTATTCAAGCTTAGAACATTCAGTCAATTGTGGGAGATATGAACAGCTTTTTATCCATTCAAAAATGCCACATTGTTTTCTACATATTCCTAAAGTGAGGGTCCTCGGCATGTGTAGCAAGTGTCCTGTTTGTCATTCCTTGTTTCGTTCATTTAAGTGTCTGTGGGTATAGCTGCAAAAACTCATAAGGCACCTGAAAAATTGTAGAAATTTCTGCTTAAACCGAAATTAAGAACCTGGGTTTATTTTAGTAAATCTTTCTCTCCAGTTTTCTAGAAACATCCTAAAGATATATATCCTTTATACAGACACTAACCTTCTCAGGAACCACACACTCCCACTGAGTGTTGCCTGTGATAGTTTGCCCTATGCAGAGGTCCATCTGTAAGTCCAACTTGCAGCCTCCTGTCCTCCTACGTCATGTATCTAGGTCAGATCACTCACCCAGGCCAGGAAAGCCCTCCCAATGGGAACCCGCTTTTAAGTTGTCCAGAGTATACCTTCTTGCTATCATATTCAACTGTATCACTCAACATGTTAAATAACTTTCACTTTTCATGTGGGAAAATGTTTCATATTTTCATAAAGAGTACCTCATGGAAGTTAATCATCACTGAAACAAAACAACTGTGCCTTTGCTTTGTGTTGTCCTTGATTTCAAACTTCTTCAGTTATTAAAAAATGGTTGGGCTGGGCACAGTGGCTCATGCCTGTAATCCCAGCACTTCGGGAGGCTGAGGTGGGCAGAACACCTGAGGTCAGGAGTTTGAGACCAGCCTGTCCAATGTGGTAAAACCCCGTCTCTACTAAAAATACAAAAATTAGCCGGGCATGGTGGCACATGCCTGTAATCCCAGCTACTCAGGAGGCTGACACAGGAGAATCGCTTGAACCTGGGAGATGGAGGTTGCAGTGAGCCAAGATCATGCCATTGCACTACAGCCTGGGTGACAAAAGCAAAACTCCATATCAAAAAAAAATAGCTTTGATTTTTAAATATCCAAGTATTGGAAGGCCAAAGGTCTCCCCAGATTCAATTCAAACAAGATGACACGAAGATATATTATAATCAAGCTGTCAAAAGTTAAAGAGAATTTTGAAAGCAAGAGAAAAGACGCATATAACAGATAAGGAGTTCCAATTATAGGCCAGGAAAGAATGGGATGATATATTTAAAGTGCTGAATGTGAAAATTTGCCAAACAAGAATACTGTACCTGGCAAACTGTCCTTCAGAAACAAAGAAGAGATAATGGCTTTCCCAGACAAACAAAAGCTGAGGGAGTTTATCATCACCAGACCTGTGTTACAAAAAAATGCTAAAGGGAGTTATTCAAGCTAAAGGAAAAGGACACTAGTAACATAAAAACATATGAAAGTATAAAAAAACTAGTGAAAGTGAGAACACAATAGAATTCAAAATGCCCTAATACTATCATGGTGGTGTGTTAATCACCTATATCTTTAGTATAAAAGTTAAAAGATAAAGTTATTAAAAATAATAATAGCAATATCATCACTGCAATAATTTAAGGACTACACAATACAAAAAGATGTAAACAGCAATATCAACAACAACATGTGGGAGAGGGGCAGTAAAAGATTAGAGTTTTTTTAATGTGATCAAAGATAAGTTGCTATCCAGTTAAAATAGCATAATCAGTGTAAGATATTTTATATAAGCCTTAGAAAAACCACAAAGCAAAAACCTATATTACTTACACAAAAGATAAAAAGTAAGGAATCAGCGAGGCACAGTGGCTCACCCTGTAATCCCAACACTTTGGGAGGCCGTGGTGGCCTGGATCACTTGAGCCCAGGAGTTATTGACTGCCTGAGAAACATAATGAAGGACTGTCTCTGCAAAAAATACAAAAATTACACAGGTGTGGTGGCACCCACCTGTAGTCCCAGCTACTCAGGAGGCTGAGGTAGGAGACTCACCTGAGTCTGGGAAGTCGAGGCTGCTGTGAGCCATGATCATGACACTGAACTCCAGCTTGGGGGACAGAATGAGGCCCTGTCTCAAAAAAAAGAAAAATAATCAATGTATGCTGTAAAGAATATCACCTAACCACTAAAAAAAATAGCAAGAGAGGAAGAAAGGAACAAAGAATCTACAGAACAACCAGAAAATAATAATAAAATGATAGTACTAACTTCTTACTTATCAATAATTATCTTGAATGTAAATAGATTAAATTCTTCAATCAAAAGAGAGAGTGAATAAATGATTTTTTTAAGTGACCCAACTATATGTTGCTAAAAGAGACTCACTTCAACTTTATAACTGAAAGTCATATGGAAAGAAAGTGAAAGGATGAAAAAAGATAAACCATGTAAATAAAAACCAAGAGAGCAGGAGTGCCTATACTTAAATCAGATAAAATAAACTTTAAGTCAAAACTTCAAAAAGAGACAAAATTGCTATGTAACCATCAGGGAATCAATTCATCAAGAAGATATAACAATTGTGAATACATACGCAACCAACATCAGAGCACTTAGATGAATGGAGCAAATATGAATAGATCTGAAGGAAGATATAGATTGCAATACAAAAATAGTAAAGGACTTCTCTACCACAGCTTCAACAATGGACAGATTATCCAGACAGAAAATCAATAAGGAAACATCAAACTTAAACTACACTTTAGACCAAAGGGACCTAACAGACATATACAGAAAATTTCATCCAAAAGCAGCATAATATACATTCTTTTCAAGTGCACATAGAATATTCTCCAATATAGATCGTGTGTTCACAAAACAAGAAATAACAAATACAAAAGGATTAAAATTATTTCAAGTATCTTTTCCAACCAAAATGGTATGAAACTAGAAATCAATAACAGAAGGAATTTTGGGAATTTCTACATATTTCATGGAAATTAAACAGCATGCTAACAACAAATGGATCAATGAATAAATTTAAAGGAAAACTAAAAAATATCTTCAGACAAATTAAAGTGGAAACAAAATATATCAAAATATAAGAAATGCAGGAAAAGCAGTTCTTTTTCTAAATAATACTCTATTGCACACTTATGAAAAAGCAGTTCTAAAAGAAAAGTTTATAGCAATAAATGCCTACACCACAGATAAAGATCTCAAAAAAACAATGTAGTGTTATACCTCAAGGAACTAAAAAGATAAGAAAAACTAAGCCCAGAGTTAGTAGAAAGAAGGAAATAATAAAGATCAGAGCTGAAATAAATAAAATAGAAACAAGACAAACAATAGAAAGATCAAATAAACTACATTTGTTTCTTGAAAAGATAAACAAATTGACAAACCCTTAGCTAGACTAAGAAAAAAAGCAAGAAGACAAAATCAGAAATGAGTTGTAATACCTGAAATACATTACATTACAGTTGAAATACAAAGGATTATAAGAGACTACTATGAACAATTATAGGCCATCAAATTTAATAACCCACCAGAAGTGAATAAATTCCTAGACACATACAACCTACCAAGACTGAAACATGCAGAAATATAAAATCTGAAAAGACCAATAATAAGTAAGGAGATGAAAGTAGTAAGAAAAAGTCTCCCACCAAAGAAAAGCCCAGGACCTGATGGCTTCATTACTAAATTCTACAAAGTATGTAAAGAAATAGTACCAATTCTTCTCAAACTCTTCAAAAAAAATTAAAGAAGAAGAAATACTTCCAAACTGATTTTATAGGGTCAGCATTACTCTGAAACCAAATCCAGATAAAGACACTACAAGAAAAGAAAACTGTAAGCTAATATCCCTGATGAACATAGATGCAAAAATCCTCAACAAAATACCATGAAATCAAATGTAACAGTATATTAAATGGATCGCTCACCACCATCAAGTGGAGTTTATTCCAGGAATACAAAGATGGTTCAATATTCACAAATCTATAAATCTATAATGTGATATATCACATTAACGGAATGAAGGACAAAAGCCATATTATCATCAATAGATTCAGAAAAAGCATTTGATAAAATTAAATATTTTTCATAAGGAAAAATATTTATACTTTATACTTTATACTTATATTTATACTTTTCTATGGTGGCATAGTATTCCATGGTGTATATGTACCACATTTTCTTTATCCAGTCTGTCATTGCTGGGCATTTAGGTTGATTCCATGTCTTTGCTATTGTGAGTAGAGTTGCAGTGAATATTTGAATGCATATGTCTTCACAATAGAATGATTTATATTCCTCTGGGTATATACCCAGTAATGGGATTGCTGATTTGAATGGTAGTTTTGCTTTTAGCTCTTTGAAGAATCACCATACTGCTTTCCACAATAGTTGAACTAATTTACACTTTCACCAACCGTGTATAAATGTTCTTTTTTCTCCACAACCTTGCCAGCATTTGTAATTTTTTGGCTTTTTAGTAATAGTCATTTTAACTGGTATGAGATGTTATCTCATTGTGGTTTTGATTTGCACTTCTCTAATGATCAGTGACATTTAGCTTTTTAAAATATGATTGTTGGCCACATGTATGTCTTATTTTGAAGTGTCCATTCATGTCCTTTGTCCACTTTTTAAATGGGGTTGTTTTTCTCTTGTAAATTTGTTTAAGTTCCTTATAGATGTTGGATATTAGACCTTTGTCAGACTCATAGTTTGCAAATATTTTCTCCACCCTGTAGGTTATCTATTTACTCTGTTGATGGTTTCTTTTGCTGTGCAGAAACTCTGTAGTTTAATTAGATCCCATTTGTCAACTGTCACGTTTGTCATGATTGCTTTTGGTGTCTTTGTCATTAAATCTTTGCCCGTTCCTATATCCAGGATGGTATTGCCTACGTCGTCTTCCAGAATTTTTATAGTTTTGGGTTTAACATTTAAGTCTTTAATCCATCTTGGTTAATTTTTGTATATGGTGTAAGAAAGGGGTCCAGCTTCAATCTTCTTTATATGGGTAGCCAGTTTATTAACCCAGCACCATTTATTGAATAGGGAGTCTTTTTCCCATTGCTTTTGTCAGCTTTGTTGAAGATCAGATGGTCCCAGGTGTGCAGCCTTATTTTGGGGCTCTCTATCCTGTTCCATTGGTCTATGTGCCTGTTTTTGTACTAGTACCAAGCCATTTTGGTTGCTGCAGCACTGTAGTATAGTTTGAAGTCGGGTAACATAATGCCTCCAGCTTTGTTCTTTTGTGTAGGATTGCCTTGGCTACTTGAGATCTTTTTGTCTTCCATATGAATTTTAAAATTGATTTTTAAAAATAGTTCTCTGAAGAATATCCTTGGTAATTAGGTAGGAATAGCATTGAATCTGTTATTTGGTTTGGGAAGTACGCTCATTTTAATGATATTATTTTTATCCATGAGCATGGGATATTTTTCCATTTGCTTGCATCTTCTCTGATTTCTTTGAGCATTGTTTTGTAATTCTTATTGTAGAGATCATTCACCTCTCTGGTTAGCTGTATTCTTAGGTATTTTATTATTTTTGTGGCAATTGTGAAAGGGATTGCCTTCCTGATTTGGCTCTTGGCTTGGCTGTTGTTGGTGTATAGGAATGCTGGTGATTTTTGTAAATTGATTTTGCATCCTGAAACTTGCTAAAGTTGTTCATTAGCTAAAGAAGCTTTTGAGCTGAGACTATGGGGTTTTTTAGATATAGAACCATGCTATCTGCAAACAGAGATCGTTTTACTTCTTCCCTTCCTCTTTGGATGCTCTTTATTTCTTTTACCTGATTGCTCTGGCTAGGGCTTCCAATATTATGTTGAAGAGTGGTGAGAGAGGGTATCCTATCTTGTGCCAGTTTTCAAGGAAGATGCCTCCAGCTTTTGCCCATGCAGTATGATGTTGGCTGTTTGTCATAGATGGCTCTTAGCATTTTGAGGTATGTTTCCTCAATATCTATTTTATGGAGAGCTTTTAACATGAAAGCATGTTGAATTTTATTGAAAGCATTTTCTTCATCTATTGAGATAATCATGTGGCTTTTGTCTTTAGTTCCGTTTATGTGATGAATCACATTTATTTATTTTCTTATGTTGAAGCAAACTCACATCCCAGGAATGAAGCCTACTTGATTGTGGTGTATTGCTTTTTGATGTGCTGCTGGATTTGGTTTGCAAATATTTTGTTGAGGATTTTTGCATCAATGTGTATCAATATTGGCCTAAAGTTTTCTTTTTTTGTTGTGTCCTTGCCAAGTTTTTGTATCAGAATTATGCTCTTTTTATAGAATGAATTGGGGAGGAGTCCCTCATCCTCAATTTTTTGGAATAGTTTCAGTAGGAATGGTACCAGCTTTTCATTGTACATATGGTAGAATTCACCTGTGAATCCATGAGGTCCTAGGCTTTTTTTGGTTGGTAGGCTACTTATTACTGATTCAATTTCAGAGCTCATTATTGGTCTGTTCAGGAGATCAATTTTTTCCTGGTTCAATCTTGGGAGCATGTATACGTCTAGGAATTTACCCATCTCTACCAGAATATTTTAGTTTGTGTGCATAGAGATGTTCAAAGTAGTTTCTGATGGTTATTCTTATTCCTATGGGGTTAGGGGTAACATTCTCCTCATCATTTCTAATTGTGTTTATTTTGATGTTTCCTCTTTTTTTCTTTATTAGTCTAGCTAGTGACCTATCTTTCTTATCAATTTTTTCAAGAAAACCAACTACTGGATTTATTGACCTTTTGAATGATTTTTTTTGTGTCTTGATTTCCTTCAGTTCAGCTCTGATTTTGGTTATTTCTTGTCTTTTGGTAGCTTTGGAGTGGATTTGTTCTTGCTTCTCTAATTTTTTCCATTGTGATGTTAGGTTGTTAATTTGAGATCTTTCTAATGTTTTGATGTGGGCATTTAGTGCTATGAATTCCCCTCTTAACACTGCACAAGAGTTCTGAATTAGGTTGAGCTAGCTGGAATGACAGAAATGCAATTCAGAATATGGACAGGAACAAAGATCATGAAGATTTAGGAGAACAACAAAACCCAATCCAAGAAAACTAAGAATCAAAATAAAACAATACAGGAGTGGAATGATGAAATAGCTGGTATAAAACAGAACTTAATGGATCTGACAGAGCTGAATAACACAATACAAGAATTTCACAATGCAATCACAAGTAATAACAACAGAATAGACCAAGTAGAGGAAAAAATCTCAGAACTTGAAGACTGGCTCTCTGAAATGAGACAATCAGACAACGATAAATAGGAAAGAATTAAAAGGAATGAATAAAACCTCCAAGAAGTATGGAGTTATGTAAAGAGTCTAAATCTATGAATCATTGGCATTCCTCAAAGGGAGGAAGCAAACAACTTGGAAAATGTATTTCAGGCTATCATCCATGAAAACTTCCCCAACCTTGATAGTGAGGCCAACAATTAAATTCAGGAACTACAGAGAACTCCTGCAAGATTCTACAGAAGAAGATCATCACCAAGACCCATAATTGTCAGGTTTTTCAAGGTCAAAATGAAAAAAAAAAAAAAAAGACTGTTAAAGGCAGCTAGAGAGAAATGACAGGTTGCCTGCAAAGAAAACTTCATCAGGCTAACAGTGGACCTCTCAGCTGAAACCTTACAAGCCAGGAAAGATTTAAACCTGCCTCACAAGAGGTCTTGAAAGGAGTGCTAACTGTAGAAAGGAAAGATTTCTACCAGCTAATACCAAAGCACACTTAAACACAGAGACCAGTAACACTATAAACCAACCACACCAACAAGCCAGCATAATAACCAGCTAAGAGCACAATGACACACATCAACAATAACCTTGAATGTAAATGGGCTAAGTGCCTCCACTTAAAAGGCACTGAGTGGCCAGCTGGATAAAAAAGCAAGACCCAATGGTATGCTGTCTTCAAGAGCATATCACACATAATGACACCCATAGTCTCAAAAAAAAAGGGATGGAGGGAAATTTACCAAGCAAATGAAAACCAGAAAAAAGCAGGGATTGCAATTCTGATTTCAGACAAGAAAAAACAAACAAACAAGCAAACAAAAAACAGACTTTAAACCAGCAAAGATTTAGAAAGACAAAGAAGGGCATTACATAATGGTAAAGGGTTCAATTCAACAAGAAGGTCTAACTATCCTAAATATAAATGCAGCCAACATAAAAAAAGCAAGTTCTTAGAGACCTACAAAGAGACACAGACTCCCACATAATAAAAGTGGGAGACTTTAACACTCCACTGATATTGTTAGATAGATCATTGAGGCAGAAAATTAACAAAGATATTTAGGACCCAAACTCAACATTGGACCAAATGGATCTGATAGATCTCTACAGAACTCTCCATCCAAAAATAACAGAATATACATTCTTCTCATTGCCACATGGCACACACTCTAAAATTGACCACATAATTTGACATAAAAGAATCCTTGGCAAATGCAAAAGAACCAAAATTATACCAAACACACTCTCAGACCACAGAGTAATAAAAATAGGAGTCAAGACTAAGAAAATCACTCAAAACCATGAAAATTAACATGGTTCTGAATGACTATGGGGCAAATAATGAAATTATGGCAGAAACCAAGAAGTTCTTTGAAACTAATGAAAACGAAGATACGACATACCAGAATCTCTGAGACACAGCTAAGGCAGTTCATTGAATTATACACAAAAATATTGGCTGATATTTTGATAGAGATTGTGTTAAATCTATGGACCAATTTGGGGAGAATTAATATCTTAACAACATTGAGCCTTCCAACCAATAAACTAGATCTATTTCTCTATTTTGGTCCTTCTAAATTTCTTTCAGCAATGTTCTATAATTGTCACATATTTTATTATGTCTATTCATGTTTCATATTTAAATGCTATTGCAAGTAGTATTGTTTTCAAATTTCAATTTCTGATTGTTTATTGTGGAGTTTTGTCTATTGACCTTGTATCCTAAGATCTTACTAATCTCAAATATTAGTTGTTAGTATATTTTTTTCAAGATTTAAAATTTTTTACATACATGACCGTATTAGTTCGTTTTCATGCTGCTGACAAAGACAAACCCAAGACTCTGCTATTTACAAAAGGAAGAGATTTAATGGACTCACAGTTCCACATGGCTGGGAGGCCTCACAATCATGGCAGAAGGTGAAAAGTACATCTCACATGGTGCCAGACAGGAGAAGGGAACTTGTGCAGGGAAACTCCCCCTTTATAAAACCATCAAAGCTCATGAGACTTGTTTACTATCACAACAATAGCACAGGAATGACCTGCTCCCATGATTCAATTACCTCTCACCAGGTCCCTCCCACAACATGTGGGAATTGTGGGAGCTACAATTCATGATGAGATTTGGGTGGGGACACAGCCAAACCATATCAACGAGCATATCATCTGCAAATAGAGTTTTACTTCTTTTTTTTCCAAACTGAATGCCATTTTTTGGCTATTGTACTGCCTTGGACCTCCAGTATATTGATCACTAGAAATGACAGAGAAGACATCCTTGCTTTGTTCTTTATTTTAAAAAAACACTCAGTCTTTCACTATATGATATTAACTGTAGGGTTTTCACTCCCTTTTTATCTATTGAAGAAGTTAGTTCCTTTTTAGATGATTTTTGTCAAATACTTTTTTTCATCTTTTGAGATAATATGGTTTCCCTTTTTGTTTGCTAATGTGGTGACTTACATTGATTGATTTTCAAATGTTAATCTAACCTTGCATTTCTGAGAGAAAACCTACTTGGGTCTTGATGTATTATCCTTTTTATATAATGTGACATTATTGTTTAGACTTTTGCATCAATAGTTATGAGGGATATTGGTCTGTAGTTTTATTTTCTTATAATATCTTCTGGTTTTGTATCATGGTGATGCTGACCTAATATAATGAATTGGGAACTATCCCTTCCTCTTCAATTTTGTGGAAAAGCTTGTATATATAGAATTTGAATTGTTGCCTCTTTAAATATTGTTTGGTTTGAGACAGTTCACCAGTGAAGGTCTATGATCCTGAATTTGATAAGGTTTTACACTACAAGTTGAATTTTAAAAATTGATATAGGACTATTTATGTTAATATCTATTTCTTCTCGAGTAAGCTGTGGTAGTTTGTATCTTTCAAAGGATTTGTCCACTTCATCTGTTATCAAGTTTATTGGTATTAAGATGTTCATAATCTTCCCTTATTATTTTTTTGTATGTCTGTAAAGTCTGTAGTAATGTCACTTCCCTCATTTCTGAGTTGAATAATTGTGTCCTCTCTGTCTTTTTTCCTGAGTCTGATATATCTATCTTCTCAAAAAGTCAGCTTTTGATGTATTTTCTTTTTTTCTGTTTGATTTATGCTTTGAACAGATCATTCTGCTGTTTATAATCCATTTCATTTTTTCCTGCTCCTATCTTCTTAAGGTAGAAACTAATTCATTGTTTGAGACTTTTCTTCTTTTCTAATGCATTCCTTTAGCACTTTAAATTTCTCTTTCAGAACTACTTTATGGACATTTCACAAATGTTGATATAGTTGTGTTTTTATTTTCATTAAGTTCAAAATGCTTCATTTCCTTTTTGATTCATTCTTTGACTAATGGGTTATTTAGAAGTGTGTTATTACTTTCCATATATTTGGTATTTTCCAGATATTTTCATGTTATTTATTTCTAATGTAATTGATTTCTAATGAATTAAATTAGAATCACATGAGAATGAGTCACCTTACCTTTTAAATTTATTGCTCTGTCTTGGTAAATGTTTCACATGGACTTAAAAATGTGTATTGTACCATTTTGGGGTGAGATGTTGTACAAATGTCAACTAGGTCAAATTGGTTGATTTTGCTGTTCAAGTCTACCTACTATAACCTTACTAATTATCTTCTCATTCTCTCAATTAGTGAGAATGTATTGAAATTTCTAACTGTAATTGTGGATTTGTCTATTTTTCCTTTGAAGTTTTATCAGTTATTGCTTCATGTATGGTGAAGCTCTGCTATTAAGTGCATAAGTGTTTAGGATTATGTTCTCATGATAAACTGATTCCTTTATCACTATGAACTGGTCTTTTAAAAATCTCTGTTAGTTATTATTTATCCTGAAATATATTTTATCTGATATTAACATAGGCCTTCCAAATTTCTTTTGTGTTATCATGGTATATCTTTTTTCCATTCTTTTACTTTGAACCCATTTATGTCTTTACATTTGAAGTGTGTTTCTTGTAGGCAGCATATAGTCTCTGCGTTTTTATCTAATATGACAATCTCTTCCCCTAATTGGTGTCTTTAGATCATTTATGTTTTATCTGAGTATTTATATCATTAGATTAAGACTATCATTTTGTTTTCTATTTGTTCTTTTTTTTGTTCTTTTTCTACCTTGTTTTGGATTATTTGTTATGATTACTTCTTTTTGGATTTAAGCTATAACTCTGTTTTGTTATTTTAGTGGTTTAGCATTTGTACTACACATTTTTAGCTTTTCCCAATCTACTGCCAAGTTATATTGTGCCACTTCATGTATAGTAAAAGAGACAATATGAACATGACCATGTTTTGCCAGCAGATGACCATGTAGCCATTCCAATGACAGGCACTGATTTTGGCCTGTCTCTGGCAGCTGTAATTGTGTATGGTATGGCACTTTTCAGGCAGCCACATCCATGAACACGCTGAGATTTTCCGTAGATGTGGAATTTCAAAGCAGTGTTAGACATTAAATCAAGCTTCCTGTTGGTCTTCTCAACAACAAAATCCAGGGCCAGGATCTTTTAATTTTTTGGCAAACTAGCAAAAAAGAGTATCATCAACCAGAACACAACTCCCAAGGGACTAAATTTCTATACTTTCCAATCCTACAGGGTCAAAGCTTAGGGCATTCACTGAATATTTAGCATCAATCACATCCCCAATGTTCTGCAGATAAGAATCCTCTTAACTCATTTAAAGATCCAACATGATTATCATAGGTCTGTATTCCCAATGAACTATCTCACTGTCAGGATGTATAAGTCATTTTTGAACACTAAAACATAAGGATTAAGATTAAATTTTTTATTAAATGGTGACTTTAAGTGTTTTTATGGAGTTTTTTTTTCAATATTAAAGTTTGGCTAAATAATAGGAGCATCTGCATGCAAGCATCATGTATCATGAACCAATTCAGAAAACGGTGTGGAAGATAACTGTGTTAATTAGAGAAGGGAAAGGGAGGCAGGAGAGGCAGCATAACATAATTGTTAAGTGTGTAGACTCTAGAATCAGAATACCTGAGTTTTAATTAATCTCTCCAAATTATTTAGATATTTTGCAAAACCTGCTTATTAGGTCTAGTAAATATTTTGTGCAGTTTTGAGATCTTCTACATAGAAGGATATGTTGTCTACAAATAACAACACTTTCATTTCTTCCTTTCCAGGTTGCAAGCCCACTCCCTACTTTGCTTTTCTTATTGCACTGGCTAAATTCACCAGTGTAATGTTAACTAGAAAGAGTCAAGTAAATATTCTTGCCTTTTTCCAGCCATTAAATATGATGTTTACTGTAGGTTTTTTATCTATGCCCTTTAACTATTTGAGGAGGCTGCCCTTTATTCCCAGTTTACTTAAAGGTTTATTATTTTTTCAATCTACAATACATTTTTTTGAGACAGGGTCTCATTCTGTCACCCAGGCTGGAGTGCAGTGGTGCAATCACTGCAGCCTTGAGCTCCTGGGGTCAAGGTGTCCTCCCACCTTGTCCTCTTAAAGTATGGGGATTACAGACGTGAGCCACAATTTTCTTGTTTTGTTGTTCCTATTTTGTGTGTTTTCCTATTTCTTCATCTTTTATTTTTATCATCTCCTTTTTACTTTTTTGGAGTTAGATCACAGCGTTTTTTTATTCTAACCTATTGAGACTGTTGCTTAGGTATTTTCAGGCTTTCTTTTTGCCTGATCTATACTTACTGCTATACATTGTCCTCTATTATAGGTTTAGGCAGAGTATAAATTTTGTGAATGGTATGCAGTAAATTTGTTTTTTCTTTGTTTTACCCATTTGGATAACTGAGCATTACTGAAAAGGTGAGTTTCCTCCCATTGTTCTAGAATGCCAACTTTGTCATAATTCAAGTGTCTACAGGTAATTATCAGTTTTCAGATTCTCTTTTACCATTGATCTACATGATTACTCGTGTAACACCACATTGCCTTAATTACCACTGTTTTATAAGAAGTCTAATAAGTTATCCAAATATGTTCTTCAAAAGTGTCTTAGCTACTCTTGCCTTGGGGCATTTCTGTATATAATTTTAGAACCAAATTATAAGATTTTTATAAAAAAGGTTGTTGAGGTGTTGATATAAGGTTCATTGACTAGTGTGAAAAACTGATGTAATTTTGTTGAGGAGTGAAGAATATGACTAATCACACATATTAGATACACTGTCAGGGCAACCATAGGACGCACAGATTAAAAAATATATAAAGAACAGACCATCAGAGTAAGCCTGATAAAAAAAATTATGCAAAACAAGACATCAGAGTAAGCTCAATGTAACTATTGATGAAAACTAGGTATCTGCCATTTACCAACAGAGGGGAAGCTTAGTTCCACACAACTGTAGCTTCAGTTCCATATAAATAGAACTAAAAATCCACTAGTTTTATAGCCATGTGCTAGCTACCCACATGCTACATAGTATTTTTATTTCTGTTATTCAACAATAAAATTAGCAGATCCATTTTATGAATGGGTTTGCTCTTTTGGATTTCTCTTTTCCCACCCCAACAATATATAAATCACCTGGGATGTGGGGGGAATGATATCTTTAACATTGAGTTCCCACATCCCTGTCCAGTGAATGGCATCTTTAATTCTCAGTTCCCACATCCCTGTCCAGTGTGCCCTCTACTCTACAGTTGTTCTCAACTAGAGGAGCCCCATGTTTTCACAACAGACAGTTTAGCCAAGCAGGAAGGGGATCAAGTGGATAGGAAATCAAGCAGGAAATAGGTGCAGATGCTGTGTTTATCACGTCCTTGCCAAGTATGATCTCCTGCAGGTCACTTCCAGCAAGGGTGCTCATCTAAAAGTGCTTATGGGGGAATGGATGGAATGACAGAAAGTATAGCAGGTGATATCTTAGAGGCCTCCAGTTCTCAAGGCTATACAGGCATTACTTCTCACCCCAAGAGTTTTCCTCTGTAAGTTTTCAGGGCAAACAGTTGGGGCTTCAGGGAAAGGATCACAAAGAAGTGAAGAGACATTAGGCAGGGTCTTTATGTGCAATCACCATGGTTTATGTAAGTATATGAAAATAAATGCAAGTATTAAAAAACACAACCTTAACACAGCAAAAATAAGGCCACCAGGATCAGAAGACAGTAAAATGAGCCACTTATAGGGATAGGCAATCAAAAGCAGAGTGTCCAGAGGGAAAAGCAAGTTCAGACGTGGTTTTTACACATTAGTCTTAACATCTAATGCTTCAAGATAGAGAGTAAAGATTTAAAAAGTACTAATATTAACTGAAAATGAGCTCTGCATTGTATTTGTACTTACTGATAAAAAATACTCAGATAGGGGAAGTATGTTTGCCTAAAGTCACACAATCTGTGAGGCACTGAGCCAGGATTAAACCCAAGACCATCTGGCCTCAGTGCCAATGTTTTTCAGCTCCAAGTTCCCAGTTGGGAAGAGTAAAAGGGAGACCTGCTCAAAATGCATCAATCTCAAGGTCCTTCCAGAGATGCAGGTCAACTTATACGCTTGAGATGGGAAAATGCATACAGATCATCTTTACTGAATCTGATCAACCTATCATTCCATTTTTTGTACAAGAACTTTACATGTAGCTTTAGGGGTCATGCTCAAGCCCCTTCTTAAAATAGTGTATAGGTTTTATTTTGTTGTTTACTCAAGCTTTCTTCCATGTCTTTTATAGAAAAATTACTTTATGGCCATAATTATGACAAGCTAATATTAGCAGTTTCACAATGGCTGATTATCATTTTGTAGCATAAGGAATATGCAACTTGACAATATTCTGTATGCTTAACTTGCTGTGCTGATCACTGAGTTCATAACTTTAAAAGCTTTACATGCCATATTAAAAATGTTCTTCATTTATATAACTATTTTCCATCATCTTGCTGGAAAAGTTAGGCATCACCAAACTAGAAACAAACTCCCTTAAAAATTTTTATCTGTTGGGATGCTGTCCCCAAGCTTATCAAATTAATTGCGTTTCTAGTAATTATTAAGGCTTCAGCTAATACTAAGGCTTTTCTGTGGCCAGTTCATTATGATTTTACCACTGTGTGAATTCTCTGGTGTACAGTTAGTTGTGACTTCTGGATGAAGGCCTTCCCACATATAGCACATTGATAGGGTCTTTCCCCAGTATGAATCCTCTGATGTAAAACAAGGTCTGACTTCTGAGAAAAGGCCTTTCCACATTCAGCACATATGTAAGGTTTCTCTCCTGTATGAATTCGCTGGTGTCCTGGAAGGTGGGACTTCTGAGAGAAGGCTTTCCCACATTCAGTACATATATAAGGTTTTTCTCCTGTGTGAATTCTCTGATGTCCAATGAGATGTGACTTCTGGCAGAAGGCTTTGCCACATTCACTACATTTATAGGGTTTTTCTCCAGTATGTGTTCTCTGATGTATGATGAGCTGTGACTTGCGGGAGAATGTCTTTCCACATTCAGTACATTCATAAGGCTTTTCCCCAGTATGAACTAACTGATGTGTAATGAGTTCTGTCTTCCTGCTGAAGGCTTCCTCACATTGAGCACATTTGTAGGGTTTCTCACCAGTGTGAATTCTTTTATGTATAATGAGGTGGGACTTCTCACAGAAGGCTTTCCCACATTCGGTACACTCATACGGCTTCTCTCCAGTATGAGCTCTGTGGTGTATAATCAGCTGTGACTTCTGGGAAAAGGCCTTCCCACACTCTCTACATTCATAGGGTTTTTCCCCAGTATGTATTCTCTGATGTATAATGAGGGGTGATTTCTGGGAGAAGGCTTTCCCGCATTCACTACATTCATAGGGTTTTTCCCCAGTGTGAACTCTCTGATGTATAATAAGGGATGATTTCTGAGAGAAGGCTTTTCCACATTCAGAACAATCATAAGGTTTCTCCCCAGTATGAGTTCTCTGATGTACAACAAGATGAAACTTCTCACTGAAGGCTTTTCCGCATGCACCACAATCATATGGTTTCTTTCCAGTATGAATTCTTTGATGTACAATGAGTTGTGACTTCTTAGCAAAGGCTTTTCCACATGTAACACATACACAGCTTTTCTCTTTAGTTTCCATATTCTGATATTGAATAAGGGATTGTGTATTTCCAAAAACGTTTCCACACTGATTATCATCAAAAGGTATTACTCCATTGTGAATCTTCTCAAGATTAGAATTGGGCTCACTCTGGCTAGATGATTTTCCACCTCCAAAACTCTGATCAGGTTTTTTTCTTGAATTGCTCTTATAACAACTCGGTAGGTCAATATTTGGTTTTAAGTTCTTTTTAAAAGCATCATATTTATGGAATCTCTGTATTGATATATCTGTTTCTATGCACTCTTGAAATATTTTCCCTAATGGATTATATTTATGCCCTGATGCCTCAGTCACTGTTTTGCTGTTAACAAATGTGACCTGCCTGAAGAGTTTGTCTTGATTCTCTAGAAATCTCTGCAGCTGACCATCACCTTGACAGACTTTTAAAATGGAGCACAATGAACCATCCCTTGTGACTCCTTTCAGTATCTTATGATGGAAGGAAACTGTCCCCAAAATACATGACTGGGAGTTGTGAAGGTTACTCTTCCTGTCTAAAAGAAGAAAAGATACAATTTAAGAGTCATCACAAGAGTCAACTAAGAGGGTAAAGAAGTAGAACAAATGGATGATCCAACATAGTGGATGATCCAACATAGTAGATGAACTCACAAAAAAAGGATGGAAACAGGTCATCTCAGAAGACAGTACAGCATATAGTGTTATCAGGTGAATAGATAGACAAGAATGTTTAACAGAAATATTCATGTAAAAACTAAACTTAAAAGAGATGAAAAAGTGGGGTCTCATCACTAATTTTTGATTATTCTTCTAGAATATTTCACTTCTGCTTTCTGAATAGAAACCCCTTTTCACCTTTTAATTTCATTTATATTATAAATCATGTGTTACACATTCTTATTATCCTACCATCACTCTAAAAAACAAGGTATCTTCTGTATGCAAAATACTTTAACTCTCCTCCATCTATTTTCCTAACAACTAACACAAATAATAGAAAAATCCAATATCCTGCTACAGATTCAGTATCAGAGTCAAACTGAGAATACAGATGTAAATTCCACTACTCCCAATAAACTACTTTCTATACATGTCAAGTAAAACTAGTAAAGTTCTCCCAGAAAAGCTGTATCTTCCTGACCCTAAGGTTTTGTTCATATACTCTCTCTCCAACACTGCTTGCCTTCACCCTCCTCCTTCAGCCTCATCAGCATTTATGTCATTCAGAGCAGTTACAGTTGCATGCTCTGAAAAATGTTTCTCAAATACTCTCCCATCTCTTTAGACCTAATTTTCTCTGAACTTCTAAAACAGTAACTGTATTTGACATTTAATTTAATACAGTCATTTATCTGGGAATATTTCCTTTTAAAGCACAGCTTGTGTTCTTGAAAGGAATTTGCCTTCTATTGCCTTTAAAACCCTTTCAGGAAAGACAACAAATATAAACATATATATATACACACATGAGACAGGATCAACAACAAATAGAACTCCTCTGAAAGGCTTCACAATTACTTGTTGAGTGACTACTAAATTCTCAGCATAGAAGCAAAGAATAGGAGATTTTGATAAGGATAGAAACATAAACCTCAGGCACCAATCAATTAAAAAAACACACATAAATTGATATTTCACTTCCCTTGTCTCCCATCTGCCTGATATTCATCTGGATAGATCCAATTTGATATGTCTCCCTTTATGATCCATGGCTCTTCTCCTTGTTCCAACTTGGAGATGACATCTGGTTTGGAAACTGGATACCCTATTAAACAGAAATCACAGAGAATTGAGATTGACTGCACTGAAGGAAAAAGAGAAGGTGCAGTTTCAGATGGTCTACAATAAAGCTGTCCAGTTAGCCCTCAACAAAGGCATAACCTCCATTTGCAAAGGTATGAAGGTCATAAAAGTCATGACATATGTCAGGAACAATCTAATCACAGCAACTAGTAAGGAAAGGCACTTGATTGGACAACTCTGAGTTATTCAGGGAAGCCATCCTTACCCATTGAGACCAGGTGGCTGTAGTTCTCCAGCATCACATCCCTGTACAGGGTCCTCTGAGAAGGGTCAAGTTGCTGCCACTCCTCCTGGGTGAAATCCACAGCTACATCCTTGAATGATACTAACCCCTGTAATAGTAAATTCCTGTTCAATCTGAAATGATCATTCTCATAATTTCTACTATAATGTGCACAACTACACCCACACCTAGTTTTGTATAATAGTTTTTGGAAAAAACAAAATAAAATCCTGTTTTTAGCAAGCAGAGCCAGGCATATGAGGAGAAAAAAAGAGGTAAACCATAAAGTGCCTACCTAATACATATAGTAATTTCATACATTTTAAAGGCAGCACCCAAATAACTGGGAGGAAGATGGATTATTGGATGAATAGTTTTGAAACAATGAATAGTAAAGAGGAAAAGAATAATGTTGAAGAAATATTATGGGTTGAGTTGTATCTCCTGAATATTTATATGTTGAAGTCCTAACCCCCAGTACCTCAAAATGTGATATGACTTGGAAACAGGGTCATTGCAGATATACCTAGCTATATGAGGTATTCAGGGTGAAAACGGAATCCAATATGATCTGTGTCCTTATCCAAAGGGGGAAATTTGAACACAAAGACATGCATAGAGGGAAGATAATGCAAAGAGAAAAAAGAAGATAGTTATAAAGAAGCCAAGGAGAGAGGCATGAAACAAATACATCCCTCACAGTCCTGAAGAACAACCTTGATTTTGGACTTCTAGCCTCCAGAACCATGAGACTAAATTTCTATTGTTTAAGCCGCCCAGTTTGTGGTACTTTATCATAGCAATCCTAGCAAACCAACACACTATATAATACCTGGGAAAAAGAATAAATTCTGATGGAATAAAAATTTAAAATCTAAAAAGTACTAAAGGCCATAAAAGTAACAAAATAAGACACAGGAGAATTTTAATTAATGACTATAGAGCAGAAATGCCCTTTGTAAGTACATTTTTTTTTTTTAAAAAAAAAGAAAAGCTACATTTAGAGAATCATAGAATGTCAGAGCTCTAGAAGATCATTAATCTAATCTCTTTATTTCATAGGAAAATGATCTTAGCTTCCCCCAAATTTAATAGCTTTCTTATATACATACAATAGTTAGTAATAGAATGAATATACCAATTACAGTAGCAACAAAAAATAAGGAATCCTGAATGATAAACTCAACAAAAATGTGCAGAAAACATTAATGAAGAAACCACAACAAATTAGTGACATAACATCAAAAAAGAATTTGGGTAAGAGTAGAGTTATAAAATGTTTCTGGAGGGAACATTGACTATTTTAATTATGTCACCATTATCCTCACAATAGTTGTTAACTAATAGCAGAAACTAATCTAATAGTGATCTGTATTATTTTAAATAAATTGTTCAGACTTTTTCCCCAAATATTCCATAATTACCAAACACCACTTTCAGAATGAAAATGATTATTTCAAATGTCAACATTGCCTGCTTAAAAGCCTCCTTTGTTTTCTTCTTTGCTAACACAGTCTCATCTCAGTCATCTCAAATCTCAAGCTTTCTCTCATCCCACACCAATTCCGTATTCACTCTGTCAAGCTGTCAAACACTTAGTTGTCCATAACAATCCTGTTAATTTTCCTATTGTACATATAAGAAAACTGAGGATTACAGTGGTTAAGTAAATACTTGCCAAAGATTACATACTAAATATATGATTAATGAACTCTCATATCTGCAAGATTTATTCTCAATAGTCTAGGTTCTTGACTACTGCAGTCCAAACTGCCTCCCTGATACTGTAAACATCATGACCTTTTATATTTTATCACTTCAATACCAACCTTAGTCGACCTTTCCATGAAGCACTCTCCATTTTAGTTTCAAAATTCTCAGCCTTCCTAAAATCACTCTGCCCTTTCTACTTTTACAAATGCTGCTTCCTGTCCTCAGCCTACTTCCCTCATGAGCCAAAGTTCAATAATCATTTAAGCCTATTACCTACTTCCTTAGAAATCTGGTTGTTCCCCTCTCTCTGCTATAACAGTACCTGCTCCCATGTCTGCTACAGAACTTTTATGTGTCAATGTTAGTTTCTACATCTCTTTACATCTCTGCCGATGTGTTAATGTTGGTTTCTACATCTCTTTTTTCTCTGCAGTCCTTCCAGAAGAAAACTATACGTAAATCTGCTCAGGATATTCAACAGCTAGCCAGTGCATGAGACATATACTGGGTACTTAAGAAATGTTTGTTAAAAAGAAATGAATAATGATTATAAAGAAAAAATAAATTAAAACTCATGTTTAGTTAAAAACTGTTTTGTGTATTAGTCTACATTTGTTTTATCTGAAGAAAAGTAACATAAGAAAGATAATAAATGTGGAATACAGAGGAAATCCATTCTGAGAGGTAAATTCATAGATGTTATCATTCTAACATTCTGATTTTGCTTTATTAATGATACCCAAATGCTTCAATATAATAAGTAGGTATAAATTTCTTAATTTTGAGAAAAATATAGTACATAATCAGTGGAAAATTATACTTTTGTCAACTACAAACAATTTTTACAGCTCGGGTCCCTGGGGAAATGGAAGTGCTATTAAGTGATGGAAGAAATGAAAGGGAAGTAGGTGTTAACGGCTGAAAAGGAGGATATGTGTAAAAACAACTTCACTTCTGGATGGTAGGGAACTAATATACAGCCCTCTTCCTGAAGGAAGAAGTATTTAATCAACTAATTAGCCACAGCAGTTGGATTTACTGGGCTAAGTAAAAAACCCATTCTCCCTCAAAGCAGTGCTGTGTAACAGAAATATAAAGCTAACCAGATAGGTAAGTTTACATTTTCTAGGAACCACATTCAAAAAATTATTTTCAATAATATACATTTATTCCCATATATTACTCAAGATATCGTTTCAACATGGAGTCCTTAAAAACTACTAGTGAGTTTTTTGGAAATATAACTTTGAAATCTGGTATGTACTTAACACAACATATCTCAATTCAGACTAGCCAATTTCAAGTGTTCAGTAACCACATTTGGCTGATGGCTACTATATTAGACAGCAGGGCTCTAAAACAAAGCTACTGAAATCCAAAAACAAAAACAACAATGAAAAAATCTTTTTGCAATAGAACTCTAAACTCTACTGTAAAATATACACAAGGACTCCTAATGTAAAAGCTAATTTCAAGATTTGACAATGATAATCATAATGATGATGTAATAACAGCTGACACTTAAATATATCAGTACAAACCATGCCCCAGTTATGGTTTTAAGCATGGTTTTTACTCAGTTCCCACAACAACCCTATAAGGATTATAATCTCTATCTGTAAGATGAAGAAACAATCCCAGGCAACCAGGCCACAAGGAAATATTATGCATCTGATAAAGTAGTAAAGGAGAACTCTATGTACTGATATGGAAAAAGATATTCTAAATGTAAACAAAAGACCTTTATATTGGACAGTAAGTTAAAAATCAGGTTGCAGAACAAAATATTTACTATAACATTCTTTTTCCAAAAGAAAAGCACAAGAAAATAAGAGACATTCTCACACATTTGTACTTTTACATATAAACTGTTAATCACAGTTATATTCATATCAAAAAAGGTTTGGAAGGTTAGAAGCAATGGTTAACACTGATTATCCTGGGAGAAGGTGAGTTTAAGTTAAAAGTTCTCTTTGTTTTAAATTTTTATCTTTTATATAATTTTAAATGTTTATATGCCAATGCTGGCAGAAAGAAAAAATAACACAAACTTTTAAAAATGGGAGAGCAAAGAAGGAACAGCCTTGAACTTGACACTAATCCTACAAATTCTGAAAGCACAGCAAAAGATATGGAGCATCAGGGACCTTTGCCCTCCAAAGATTTGCCAGATAAATATTATTTAAGAACGGCTTTTTTGAGAGAAATACATAGTTTAGAAAAACATTCACAATGTGCCTATCTTACGTTAATGAATTTACCTGTGGATAAAGCTGGACAATAGGAAGCATCTGTAATCAATTTGTGCCTTGAAAGCAGGGGTCAACAAACTTTTTCAGTAAAGTTTACATTTTTGGCATTGCAGGCCATACGGTTTCTGTTGTAACTACTCAACTCTGCCATTGTAGCTAGAAAAAAGCTATAGACAACATGTAAACAAACAGCATGGCTGTGCTCCAATAAAACTTTGTTTATAAAAACAGTTGGAGAATGGGATTTGGCCCATGGCAATAATTTGCCAACCCCCACTCAAGAATAAGGTTCAAGGAGTTTGGCTAGACATTATGATACATCCCCTCTAAAAAAGATCGTTTTAAGACACCACTACAAGAAACCTACTGTGGCATTTAGCAAAGGAGTGTTGGTGAGAACACTGTGCACTCCACCTCCTAGAGTAAAAGCCAAAAAGGAATTTTTTTTTAGTCTTATATGGCAAGAAACATTTTCTTACCATGGGAAATTTATCTTTCTCTTTAGGGAAATGCAAATCGTGTAACTCATGATGTCTGCAAGTAAGATCAGAACAATTAGTACATTAATTTATAAAAATGGTTGCCAGCCAGGTTTTTTACATATTACCTAGAAACTCTTTCGAGGTCTTGATCTTTGTTGTTACCACCTTTTCCTTCATCCAGATTTTAGCTAACTTTACTTTCCATCTGATTGTATGAAAAACCAAAGAAGAATTTTTTTTTTTTTTAAAAAGCAACTCACCTGGGACTTCATCATTTTTTGCTCTTCCAAAAGGCCAGATGACTGAAAAAGCAAAACTGGTGATCAGAATGTTTTTCATAGCCCAAACCCAGACTGCAGCTTTCACATTCACCAATCTTGCAACAACTAACATCAGAAGTCAGGTAACTAATAGGCTACCCTATGGGATAAGGTTGTTTGAGCCTTACAGAAGTATCAGCAGGCACCATGTGGAGGAGGGATCATTCTTTACTCCTCTTGTACCTATAATATGATCACATAGAAGTTGACCAAGGTTTTATAATTGGATAGATGTGAAGATATGTTTCCAGTTGATTTACTAACAACTTACTGTTCCCCCTGGGAATCAGCAATTCTATTTATAGAAGATTTTCATGAGGCAATAATCATGGATAGCTATATAAGGATATAAGTTAAGATGGAGCTCCTTGGCAATAAGAATGGGAATGACCAAATGGAAAACTGAGTCATGTATTCCCTATTCCTAAAAAGAACCAGCAGCTGAATTCCAACAATTTTCCAAGAACTCTCTTATATTTTCCCCCAACTTAGAAAACTCTTGCTAAATCAATGTGCATGAACTCAAAGGTTAATTTTAAGATGTTTTCTGTTTAAATTTTTATTGCTCTTTTTCAACAGCGCTATTGTCTGTATACAAAAATGGTGATAGGTTGGAACCACTGGAAAAAAAAAGAGTATACCACAATGCAGGAAGGTAAATACCTGGTAAATTTTCCTCAGTCCCAGGACAAGTCATGCAGACAGAGCTGAACTATTTCAGAGGACATGGGGGCTCCCATGACAGGCAGATCATTTGATATGGGGGTATCAAAACATCTGGAAGGAAACAAAAGAAACAATCATACTCATCTCTGGATATCCCGCAGATGCTCAATAAATGTCTCTTGAATAAAATATAAAATGATTTAAATAAACTTAGAAAGTGGAGAACTGAAATCAAACTTTTAATTATGATTTTATCAGTTTTGATTTGTTTGGTCTTGTTTTAAAATGACCATTTTTGATGGGGGTACCATCAGAAATGCTTAGTGGGCAATGGTAGACTAAGAAAAGATGTGAAAAGGGGTTGACCTTTAAGAACTCAAACAGTTGCCTATGACCTGTGGAAATTTAACGTTAAGTAAAGGCCTTCCCCAGTAAAATGTGGCTGACCACCATGACATCGTGGCCCCATTACTGTCCCCATCTAAATCTCGGAATTCTCAGGCCTAGTAATTATATACCCTACTGAACTCCCCCATGTCCATCACATCACTGAACACATGGACGCCCCCATCATTTAGTCCATAGCCTCCCATCACTGATTCCTCAGAGTCCCCTAAATCACTGAACCCAGTTAAACCCACCAGTCAGTCCACCTGCACGCCATTCCTGACCTCATAGACACCCTCTCACCTCTCACCTCCCAGTTACTAATCACATCTCGGACTCCCACATAAATCCAACACTAATCCCACCTACTTCCCCCACCAGTGATTTCATAAACCTCCTACCACTGACCCTCACGGGCTCCTCTCCTCCCATTACCAATCCCACAGACTCACCCTTCACCGCACACATCCCGCCAGCTCGATTATCAGGTCCCAAAACCACCATCACCGCTTAATGGGAACCGCTGTCACATCCATATTGGCAAACTCTCCTGCTTCCTGTCCGCGAGCACCACACCGGGCTCCCGAGGCTGCGCCGTTCCGTACGGGGCGGTTTTGCCCGTTCCGCGTCTTCGGAGGCTTTGTTCAGGAAGCAACATGGCTGCTCCCTGGAGCTGTTTCCGCATGGGGCCGCCATCTTGAGAGCCCGGTCGTCTTCGTACTAGCGGAGGATTCGCCCAGTGCTGAGCCCGAGAATGGGCTGTACCACAGCAGTAGCGAAGGGAGGGGAAAGCGACGGAAAGGAGGCCTGCGAAAGGAGCAGTAAGGTGCTTTTGCAGAAAGATTTTACAAGAGGGATTGAAGAGGAAGTTGGAGTGAACCTTCCTCTATTGGAAGCATGCTTCTGACGAAAGGGGAGGAATTTTAGATGGTACCATGGACGTGTTTGTGAATGGTACAGCCCCATGCCGGGAGATTAGATTGCTCAGAGGGGAAGCGTGGAATGGTGCGGTCCTCTCCAGGGAGATTTCACTGTGGGAGAGAGGGACAAAATCTGGGGGCGAGGAGGGCTGAACAATCATTGTGTACTGTAATTATGCCAATAACAACGGTAAGGAATCCTTATAAGGGAAATTGATATTGCAGTAATAAGTAATAAGAGGTCGACTGAAGGAAAAAGGGAAATTAAGAGCAGGGAAGAGAAGACTGAGGAACAAAGAGAGGGAAGTGAGAAGCAGAGAATCAGAAAGAAAATGGGGGAAATGGGGACAAAGAAGTCAGCCTAGAAAGGAGGAGAGACGGGGGACTGAAGAGAAAAAAATAGACATAGGAATAGAAGTGGGAATCTAAGGGGTAGAGCGTGGTAGACAGAGAGATTGAGACAGAAAAGAGACTTGAAAATTGGAACAGACATAAGGGAGAGACTGAGAAGGTTAGATTTCAGAAACAACAACAACAACAACATGGTTTTTTAAAAATGAACCAGCCAAAGAGAATACTAAAATTGTTATCTTAACCCTTAGACCTTACATCGAGCTTTAAAAAAGCAAAATGCATGTTCACAGACCAATGTTTCATTTGTATAAATGAATACAATTTTGAATCATAATTTTCACACGAGTCATGCTTTTTGATATGTTATGAAATAGGCAGCAATTTTACATTTAGCAATTTATTTCTCATGTCAAAACAAATGCAGACTTAGATAAGAAGACAATGTATTCAGAAAGAACACTGTTGCATTAGGAAGAATGCTCCAATCTCAAATCTGCAAGAATCACAATATCAAACAAAATGACTTTTTTTTTTTTTTTATAGGGAAGAGTAAGAAGGGTTAGCAGGAACTTTGTAGGGAAAAGGATATGAGATAGGGGTGTGCAGGTGGCAAAACCAGGGCATTTCTACAGAAATTGTTTCTGTTGTCATGGAATTCGGAGAATAAGCGGTTAAGGGGAGATGTTTTGAATCATAGTGCATTAGTGCAGTGTTTCAACTCAGGGGAAGCCAAAATGTAGGGGCCTGCGGGAAGGAGAGAAGTCTGACTAAAGGTTGGTCAAGACAAAGAGGATAAGAAATGGTTGGTTGTGAGCACTTAACCTTTTCATCTCTATTTAGACTTCCACAGTTATATCAATATTTATTTCTTGACTTGAGCTTAAGACAGTGTAGACACTGAATTTAGTGGTAAAGGTATATAGTAATGATTAATTCAGAATCCTCACCCTCAAGGAGTGATGCCAGTGGAAGTTGTAGAGTCAGGAAAAGGCCAGACTCTACTACTGTTCCTATGCGGAGAGCCTTGTAGGAATTGTAAAATCTTTAGTTCTTCATCTTAAGAATTACGGAAAGCTGTCCTTATGTAGTACCTAATTTAAAAAGAAGATGTTGAAGGAACAGGAAGCCTCCCTCATAATGAAAGGAAGAAAATTAAAGCCATAGTACAATACCATTTCTCATCTATTTGCTTATAAAATATTATTCTAAGTTTGGCAATGCTGTTAGGCCATGGGAAATATCATGTGTTACTGGTGGGACAGCAAACTTACAGCCCTCTTTAGAGGGGTTGGCAATATCTAGCAAAACTACATGTATTAGTTATCTATTGCTGTGTAACAAATTACCCAAAACTTAGCAACTTGAAATTATAAATATTTATTGTCGCATAGTTTCTGTGAGTCAAGAATGGGAACAGCTGGGCTGGGTGGTTCAGGTTTAGTCTCTCATGATGTTGCAATCAAGCCATAGGCCAGGGCTGCAGTTATTTCAAGGCTCAATTGTAGGAGGATATGCTTCCAAACTCAATCAAATAGCTGTGGGCAAGCCTCAGAATATCAGTTTCCAAGCTTGCTCACATGGCTGCTTACGGGCCTCAGTTCCTCACTATGTGGGCCCTTCCTTAGGCTACCTTATTGTTTTCATGATATGGCAGGTGTCTTCCCTCTCTCTAAGGCTGCCTCATGATATGATAGCTGACTTCTGTACAGACCAAGTGAGTCAAGGGGGAGAGAACACACACAAAACAGAAGCCACAGGCTTTTTATACCTAAATTGGAAGTGGCATCTGATTACTTTTTCTGTATTCTGTTGGCTAGAAGTGAGGCACTCAGGCCAGCCGATAATCAAATGAATGGGAATTGAGCTCCACCTCTTAAGGGGAGGATTATCGAAGAATGTATGGACATATCTCTAAAACCACGGCACTACATAATTTTTACCCTATGATTCAGAAACCCCACTTGAAGAATATATCCCAAAGATACATTCTTCAGAATAAAAAATAGCCAAAAGATTATTGCAAAACTGTTTTAATACCAAAAGACAGCAGATGACACAAACATTTAAAACAGTACTATTTAGCCGTGAGAGGGGTTGGAGGAGAGAGAGAGAGGGAGGGAGAAATATCTTTCTGTACTAACATGAAGTGAATTTCAGGATATAATATTATGTATCCTGAAATTATATTAAGGATAGAATATGTTAAAAACATAAAGTGGAAAAATGAAAATATTTGCTATTACCATTTTTAACATAAAAGTGAATGAATATGTATGTATTTATTATATATGTGCATAACATATATATAAAAAGTTGCAGTGAGAAACGAATGAAGTAACCCCTTTCCTCAGTCCTTTTTATTTACAAAAGTTATGTTCTATAAAGTCATCATAAACCCTGGATTAGCAAGTACTGAACCATTGCTTCCAGGGGAAAAATAAAATTATATATATATAAGATATTATTTTGTAAAATGAAATCCCAGCTATTATATATATACATACACACACACACATATATATATAAACACACATATATATAGATACATATCTATCTATCTATCTATATAAATCCTAAAAACAACTTATCCTGGGTAGATTTTATTTTACAAAAGAGAAAATGAGGTTTAGAAGTGTTATGAACCATTGCTTCCAGGGGAAAAATAAAATTATATATATATATAAAATATTATTTTGTAAAATGAAATCCCAGCTATTTTACATATATATACACAGACACACATATATATAAACACATATATATAGATACATATATATATATATAAAATAATCCTAAAAACAGCTTATCCTGGGTAGATTTTATTTTATTTTACAAAAGAGAAAATGAGCTTTAGAAGTGTTAATTAAGCCTAATGTCACTCCATCAACAGCTGCAGCTTCTTGTACATTACTGTGCTGCCTCTTCTGTCTCCATCCTCTGGTCTTCTCTGTATGAGAGGTGAAACAAGAAGCCAGAGTATTGCCTTGTTCTAACTCAACTGAGAATGTGCACATGAGGTGACACATTTTTGCTACTCTGTGTGTGTCTGCAAATAATTGCAAAAGTGCTGTGAGTATTGATTTTGGGGTTATAAATGGATTTTAGCAAGTAGGTGAATTTGCAGATGCAGAATTTGTGAATAATGAAGATCAACTAAATATATACTTACCTTAAAAATTAAAAATGAATAATGGAAAAATAAATCATCAAATAAAACATTATCTATAAAGGGTGTTATTATCAATGAAAATGTAGCAAATAACCCCAAAATGTAGTGGCATAAAAATGCACATTTGTTGTCTCACAGTTTCTGTGGGTCAGGAAGATGACATAAATTATCTAGGTTCTCTGTTTAAGGTCTCTCACAAATCTATAATCAAGTTATCATCCAAGGATAGGCTTTCATCTGAAGGCTCAGTTGGAGAAAGATCCACTTCCAAGCTCAATTGTATGATTTTGGGAGGATTCAGTGCCTCAAGAATTATTGAACTGAGGGTATTCACTTCTTTGATAGCTGCTGGCTAGAAGCCACTCAGAGTGCCTTGCCATGCAGAACTCTCTAACATGGAAACTTGCTGATTTAAGGAGGCAAGAGAAAGAGTCTATAAGGGAGATGGTAGTCACAATCTTTTATAATCTAATCATGAGATGATATCCCCTCAATGTTGCCATATTCTATTGGTTAGAAGCTACTTACTTATATGGAAGTGATTACACAAGGTCATGAATACCAGGAGGTGGGGATCATTGGTGGTCATCTTAGACACTTCCTGAGAAGGAAATAAGACAGAGGGGACAGAAATAGTACCCACTGTCCTTTGAATGTACCATGTCCTGTTCATTTTACTTGAGAACCACAAAAAATTTACATAATTGTAAAACAAAATAAATTTTAGAGAATAATTCCAAACTTCTGCTTCTGGCAAAGATGAAATAACAGGGAATGAATGCAGACGTGTATTGGTCCATTTTCACACTGCTGATAAAGACATACCTGAGACTTGGTAATTTATAAAGAAATTACCAAGAGTAAAGTTTAATAAAGAAAAAGAGGTTTAATTGACTCACAGTTCCACGTGGCTGAGGAGGACTCACAATCATGGTGGTAGGTGAAAGCCACATCTTACATGGTGGCAGACAAGAGAGAAGTGAGAGCCAAGCGAAAGGGGTTTCCCCTTATAAAACCATCAGATCTCATGAGACTTATTCACTACCACAAGAACAGTATGGGGGAAACCGCCCCCATGATTCAATTTTCTCCCACTGGGTCCTTCCCACAACACATGGGAATTATGGGAGCTACAATTCAAGATGAGATTTGGGTGGAGACACAGCCAAACCATATCAACACTTATAACTGAAATGACTTTAAAAACAGACAACTATATGAAACAATAGTTTTAAGATATTAGACATCAGGCAGTAAAGGATGGTAATCCTTGAGAGATGAGAAACAAATGAAGTGACCCAGTTTACTTCCTTGAGAAAATTTCCAGGACAAACACAAGAAGAGGAGCCCAGGCAGACAACAGCAGACTCTCAGAGTTAAGCAGAAATAACTAAGAATCTGTGGAGACCAGGGCAAAGGACAAAAAATTGAAAGATGCTCAGAGAGAGAACTCCAGATATTTGCAGAGTATTCAGCAGAGTATTGATTAGTGTGTGTACGTAAAGAAACTACCAGAACCTGGGAAAAGAAATACCTGAAAGAATAAGAGAAAACAATTGGAGTTTATTTTTAAAGCCAAGATTCATGCCTGTTCCTGATGACAGAGTGGAAAACTTTACAATTCTTGAAGTACTGGGAAGAGTGTGCAGAATGATGTTGCCTCAGTAGTGGGGAATTATTAGCTCTAGATTAAAATCTTGCTCTCGTGCCACCTAATAAATCAGACCTGAAAGGATCAAAGCATTCCCAAGTAACTTAACAAAACTGCAGAACAATGGTTCAAAAATATATATTAGAACACAAAATTATCTAGCATTCAACAAAGTAAAATTTACTATATCTGGCATCAAATCAAGAATTATCAGGCATGTGTAGACTTAATGTTTTCCCCGTTAGATCAGGAACAAGGCAAGAGTATTCACTCTCATCACACATTTGACATAGTACTGGGAATTCTGCCCAATAAAATAACACAAGAAAACAAAATTACAAGCATTAACATACAGATCAGAAGGGGAAGAAATAAAAGTGTCTATATATGTGCATGATATGAATGATTTGCTATGTAGAAATGCAAAGGATTTTATAAGAAATGCCTAGAACTGGAGTGATGTCAAAATGTGGCAGAATAGGACACTCCTGATTATCCCTCCTCCCCAGATGCCCAAATAGACACTTACACATGGATCAGTTACCTTCAAAAGAAAGCCAGAACTAGTTGAAAGACCCCCGTGCACTGAAGAATTAAGAAAATATCCACATTGAAGTGAGTAGGAAAAGCAGAGAAAGACTCATGCACAAACTCCACCCTGAGCACACCACCTTAGGATTCCCATCTCCTAGGTTTTTCCTGAGGAGTGAAGGGTTCCTACAACACATATAGTACCCCAGCTTTTATGATCCCTGCCAGCAGGTTTGGCTCTTAAATCACCTTGCATGGAGAGCAGCAGGGATTTGGCATTGGATAATTTCTTTGAAGCACAAAGATCACAGAAGTGGTTTTGAATCATGCAAACACTCTCAGCAGCTGTAGCTCCTGGGTTCAGTCCAGCTTCTGGCTTCTTTCTGGAAGGAGTTTGCACACTTTCCAAGCAGCACCCTGAGGTCTGGTTTCTGACTAGCCTGCATATGGGAGCTTATGTGGCAAATAAAGAATAAACCTCCTCCACCCTCAATGGGAAGGACAGCACTCCTGTGCCTTCCACCTCAGCTTACAACAGCAATAAATCCAGGTCTGCAGACTCTCCCTGAAGGGAGGTTGTGAGACTTTTGCAAGCTTGAACAAGAGAGTGAGTAATCCTCCACATTTTCTCCACTGGCATGCTACAGCAAAAAATCCAGGTCTGAAGACTTTCCCTAGAAAGAATTTCTGCATGCATCAAGTGCCCCAAAGCGCAGTCTGAATGAGAGTGCAAGCATCCGTCACAGAACCTCTTGGTTTAAATCAGAATGAATGAGAGCGAAATTGCGGCTCTCAGTTTCTCCCTGAGGAAAGAAGTAACTGTAACACATATCTGACACCCCAGTTCTCCAAGCTGCATTTTGAGAAACTGGCTTTTATTTCACCTTTCTCAGGGCACTAGCATGACTTGGACCACTCTAATTTCCTGGAAGCTACTGAAAACAAAATCAGTGAGTTGGATAAGCTCAAAGAGTTGAGAGGCACTTAGAATCTCTGGCTGGGCAGATTGGTGAGGACCATCTCCTGCATGAGTCTAGTATAACAAGATTGGGAGAGGTAGTTGTTGTATCTAATATACAGAAACCATCATAGAGAGTCAAAGAAAATGAAAAAACAAGAATTTTTTTTCCAAATAAAAGAACAATATAAATCCCCAGAAGCCAACCCTAATGAAATGGACATATGTGATTTATCTGACAGGGAATCAATAAACAGTCATAAATATGCTCATTGAGATCAAGACAGCAATGCATGAACAAACTTAGAATTTTAACAAAGAGAAATAATTTTAAAGTTACAAAACAGAAATTATAGAGCTGAAGAACACAGTAACTGGACTAAAAAATTCAATAGAAGGGTTCAATAACAGACTATATCAAGTGAAAGAAATTACTTATGAACTGGAAGACAGGTCACTGGAAATCATCTCATCTAAAAAGAAAGAATAAATGAATGAAAAAAGTCAAGACAGTTTAACGAACTTTTGGAAAACCAGCAAGCAGAAAAATATACACAATCCAAGTACCTGAAGTAGGAGAGACAGAAAAAGACAGAAAACATTAAAAGAAATAAAGGAAGAAAAATTTCAAAGCCTGGAAAGGGGAAGAGAAATCCATAACTAAGAAGATCAGATGGGTAGAATACCAGATAAGATGAATCCAAAAAGTTCCATGCCAAGACACATTATGTCAAATTCTCAAAAGCTAAAAACAGAGAAATTTGATAGCAGCAAGGAAAAAGTGACTTGTTACATACAAGGAACTTCAATAAGACTACTAGAATATTTTTCAGCGGAAACTTTCCAGATGAGAAAAGAGCAGGATGATATATTCAAAACACTAAAAAGAACCTCACAAAATACGATAGCCAGCAATCCTGTCATTCAAAAATGAAAGGGAGATAAAAACTTTCTCTGACAAAGCTGAGGTTTTACAGATATCTAAGGGAAAATACAAAAATATAGTAATCAACTAAGTGTTAATACATTAGATAACTTAGATGAACAAATTTATGGAAAGACACAGACTACCAAAATTCACTTAATAAGAAGTAGATAAACTGAAGACCCATGTATCAGTTTTTAAAAACTGATTTGTAGTTTTGTAGTTAAACATGTTCCCACAAAGAAAACTCAGGCCAACACAGATTCACTGGTGAATGATACCAAACACGTAAGGAAGAAATAATACAAATTCTTCATGAATTCTTTCAGAACATTAAAGAGGAGGAGATATTTCTCAAGTCATTCTATGAGGCCAGCATTACCTATACCAAAAGCTGATAAAGACATTTGAAGAGAGAACTACAGACCATTATCCTTCATGAACAAAGACACAAAAATTTTAAACTAAATTTCAACAAAACAAATGTAGCAATATATAAAAATAAAAAGACATCATAACCAAGTGCAGTTTATAGCAGAAATGCAACAATCCTTTAACGCTAGAAAATCCTTCAGTATATTTCACTGTATTAAACTATAAAATACAATTTTTGTGATTATCTCACTAGATATAGGAAGAGCATTTGGCAATATCCAACAACACTTCCTGATTTGAGAATAAAAGGAAATTTTATAAATTGAAACTAAAAGGGAGTTTCCTAAACTTAATAAAGGTAATTTTTAAAAACCTATGAGAAACATCCTATGTAATATTAAAAGACTGAGAGCTTTTCACCTAAAATTGGAACAAGGTGAGGAAGTCCACTCCATGACTTCTTCTACATTGTACTGGAAGTTCTAGTCAGTGCAATAGGCCAAAAAATAAAAAAAGTGTGTACAGTTTGGAAAGGAAATAGTAAAACCATCTTTATTTGCAGATAATGTGATCTATGTAGAAAATCTGATGTATTCTACAAAAAAAGATACTAGACTTAATCAGTGAGTTTAGCAAGGTTGAAGTACATGAAATCAAAAAAATATCAGATTTATTTCCATATACTATCAATAAACAAAAAGATATTAAAGTCTTTAAAACGCGCATAATAGAATTTTTAAACATATGAAATGCTTGGGGGCAAATATATCAGAAGATGTAAAACACCTGTACACTGAAAACTACAAAACATTGCTGATAGAAATGGAAGGAGAATTGTGACATGTTCATGTATAACAAGACTCATTATTACAATGTCAGTCTCCTCAGATTGATTTATAGGTTCAGTGCATCTATTCAAAATTGCACAAGCTTTTGAGTAGAAATTGACAAGCTGATTTTTCAAATTTATATACAAATGAAAATGATCTAGAATAGCCAAAATAACATGACCAAAAGAAAATATTTGAGGCCTAACACTACTTGATCACAAGACATACACACAGCTATGGTAATCCAGACAGTGTGGTATTATTGTAAGGATGGACATACGAATCAATAAAGCAGAATAGATAGTGCGGGGTCCAACCTGCAGACTCTGACCCGGTGACAGATGAAAGATGTACACTGACAAAGATATTTTGCCTATCAGTGTGGCTAAGGGTCTCTGCTACCTGAATCTGCAGCCTCGCCCTGATAAGCTGGTGAAGTTTGCATTTATTTAGTACAGATTAACTGACAAAGGTCTGGAGTAAACACCACTAGAGGGTAATTAACATTGCCGACCCCCTGAGCAGAGAGCACCCGCGGATGACCAAAGGTTGGTCTTAGGACCATATGAGTAAACAAGCTATTTAGATAAACTTCCCCACATTCCGTTGTTATTTGCTCTTTTGCTATCAACTCATGGTAAAAAGGATTAGGCTGCCTTTAGCCAAATCTTACTGAAGCTATGCAACCCCTCCAGCCTTCCAGCAAGGTTTTTGTGTTTCCTGTAACTATCTTTACAATTTTTCTAGCCACTTTGACTGATCTCCTACATCTCCCCCTTTTCTGTTTTCTGTATCAGGCTTTATTGATTGAAGAGGGCAGATGTGTGCAGCAACAGGTCTGTGAGGTGTGGCAGTCACTGCTTTTATTCTGGCTTTGCATCCTAGAATTAGTAACTAACAAGACAAACATAAGTATAATCAGCAACATTCTTTTCCAATCAAGGAGAGATGATCTCACACACCCTTCCATATGGCTGTTTGTTGGGTGTGTAGATCTAAGGTGTGAAGGGATTCTAAAATTTTAGTTTTAAGTTGCCTTACATCTGCTGTTAAATTGTCATGAAAGGTCAAGTTCCCAGCAGCACTCACCTGCTCCAGGTCCATGAGTTTCCTTGCTGCTGAGCTTTCCCTTCTGCCTGCCACCTGCTTGGCTGCATGGCTCCGGCTTCTAATGTTTTTTCTTATCTTTATATAAGCGTTAAAAGAAGTGGGTTTATATATCTGATTGCCTTGCCAATCTTGCATTACCAGGCAGACTAAGAGCTCCCCTTCTAATGCTGCTTGCCTAAGACATGGTCCCATAGCTGTAGCATATCCCTTGTCTTTTCTCCGATCTATTGGAGGAGGGGTCTCACACAAAACCTTCATTTCCTCTTTGTTATTTTGGCCTGGTGATCGTGGGACTGAAGGACAAGGAGGCGGTAAAGTAGGTGACAGTTCTTCCTCCTTCCCTTTTTTAGGCTTTTCTGTGTATAATGGGAAGAAAGTCACCCTTACTAGAGCCCATAGCCTTAGAGATGATACTGTGACCCATTGCCCTTGCTCATGATATTGGTTAAGATTTCTCCCCACTTGTTCCCAGAGCTCTGTGTCTATTGTGCCTTCTTCTGGGAACCATGGGTTATGGAATACAACAGTTTGCATTAGGTCCCTTAATTGAGCCTGTGAAACCGAGGCTCCACTAGCTTTAAGTAGCTGTTTCAATACTTTTATATACTGTATCTGTTGAGCTGATAACTGTAGTCCCATGACGAAACCCTAGCCTGAACAATCCCCCCCGAACTTGGAAATCCTGAGAAGGCACCAATGACTTACTGACTCACTGACTGTGCAGTCCTTTTCACCTTCATTTTCAAGGGATCCATTGTGATCCTTTTGCAGTGTTCCTCTCAGGGGGCACCACCTGCCAGGATCTGACCCACAGACCCTGACCCGACAGATGAAAGATGTACACTGACACAGATATTTTGCCTGTCAGTGCGGCTAAGGGGCTCTGCTGCCTGAATCTGCAGTCTCAGCCACGATAAGCCAGCAAAGTTTGCATTTATTTAGCACAGATTAAATGACAAGTCTCAAGTAAACACCACTAGAAGGTAATTAACATTGCCGACCCCCGAATAGAGAGCAATCATGCACCTGCGGATGATCAAAGGTTGGTCTTAGGACCACATAAGTAAACAAACTATTTAGATAAACTCCCCCACATTCCCTTGTTATTTGCTCTTTTGCTATCAACTCATGATAAAGAGGATTAGGCTGCCTTCAGCCAAATCTTTCTGAAGCTATGCAATGCCTCCGGCCTTCCAGGAAGGTTTGTGTCTATTTCCTGTAACTATCTTTATGATTTTTCTAACCACTTTGACCAATTCCCTACAAGATAGTTCAGAAATAGATCCAACTGATAAAATGACAACACATTTTCAACAAAAGCATGACTAAGATCGTAAAGTTTATGTTATGTGTATTTTACAATTAATTTCTTAAGTGCCTGCTAAAACATATCATTAGATAAAAGTCCAAAGTATGATGAAATAAATTTTAAGATTGCACATACACTTACTACTTGATAAATCTCAGTGAGCCAAACTTCTGCTTATGAAACATCCATTTTTATTATATTATTATTATTATTGTTGTTTTGAGATGGAATCTCACTATGTCACCCAGGCTGGAGTGCAGTGGCACAATCTTGCCTCACTGCAACCTCCACCTCCTGGGTTCAAGTGATTCTCCCACCTCAGACTCCCAAGTAGCTGGGACTACAAACATGTGCCACCACGCCCACGTAATTTTTTTATTTTTAGTACAGACAAAGTTTCACCATGTTGGCCAGGCTGGTCTCGAACTCCTGGTCTCAAGTGATCTGCCTGCCTCAGCCTTGCAAAGTGCTGGGACTACAGGTTTGAGCCACTGTACCTGGCCTAGTAAGTGTATTTATTAAGGTATAAGACTAGAATACAGGCCAATAAAAATATGAACTATATTTCTATATATTGCAATGAATAATTGAAAACTAAAATTATCTTAAAAACTACCATATGATCAGTGAAAGAGGAATACAATTAACATGTACAAAAATCTACAATAAAAGCTATTGTATTCACTACTGAAATTTATTAAGCATTAAAATTAAACAATTAAATGGAAAGATATATCAATTTCTTTCTTTTTTGAGATAAGGTCTTGATCTGTTGCCTAGGTTGGAGTGCAGTGGCAAGATCAAAGCTTACTGCAGCCTTTAACTCCTGGGCTCAGGCAATGCTCCCACCTCAGTCTCCCGAATAGCTGGGACTATAGGCACATGCCCTCATGTCTGGCTGGCTAATTTTTGTATTTTTTTGTAGAGAAATAGCTCCAGAAATCTGCACATGACCAAATCCTAAGCTGTGCATGTTTACTGTGAAAATCCACAAAGCCAGGAAATAGAACGTCTGTCAGCAGAAGAACAACTACCAGCTACATGGTCCAGCTAATTTTTGTATTTTTTTGTAAAGATGAGGTCTTTCTTTGTTGTCCAAGCTGCTCACAAACTCCTGGGCTCAAGCAATCCTCTCACCTCAGCCTCCCACAGTGCTTGGATTACAGGTGTAAACCACCATGCCTGGCTTTCAGTTTCATTGATTAGAAAACTTATTGTTAAGTTATTGATTCTCCTCAATTGTTCTATAGATTCAACAAAACCCATTAACATTCCAACAGGACTTTTTTTTTTTTTTTTTAGAAACTGGCAAGTTCATTCTAAAATGTATATGAAAATGCAACAAGCCTTAGCAGAAGCAATCAGGAAGAACAAAGTTGTGAGATGTACCTTACCTGATTTCAAGACTTACCATAAAGCTACATTTATTAGCCTGGTATAGGCATATATATTTTTCCATTCAATATGAAGTTCTAGAACATGCATAATTAACTTATGATGAAAGAAATCAGAACAAAGAACAGCGATTGCTTCAAGAGTGAGGACACACTAGATTAGGAAATTTCTGGTGTAATGGAAGTAGTCTATATTTTGATAAGAATGTGGGTTACACTAGTGTATGCATGTTTTAAAACTTATCAAACTGTAAACTTAAGACATGTAGTATTTCATTTTGTGTCTTTTGCCACAACAAAGACAAAAAAATGAGGTGACAAAATGATTATGTGAAACAACAGAGATTTAAAGTCTTGTAAGAAAATTAAATGTAAATGATGTAACTTACATAACATCCTTTAATTATACTCAATGTGTTCCTTCTATATTCTGGTCTTTGAGAAAAGGATTAAGTAACATAGTCCCTTGTATTATCAATTAGAGTTTTAGAGTTTTAAAGCAATTGGATTATTTGTAAAACTTGCTTTAATATCTATATTTGTTGGATTTTTTATCCTTCTCTGTGGAGTCTGTCTTCAGATTTACAGTCTACATTCCATTGGTTTGTACCAGAGGTTTCGTTTCTTGTCCAGGTGTCTTGAATCATATACATTACAAAAAGACACAATGGCTTTTACTGTCTTTTTAATTTTCAGATATCTAATCCATCCAATGATGGATTTACAATGTCACTGCAAAGGAAATCAGGTCAAGCAGCAGGTAACCCTTCCAGCCTTCTCCAAACAGCTTCCAAAGTCTGTTTTAATTTCATTTTAAATCAGTTATGGCAGTGCTTTGAGTACACCAATATGCTTGTTTGATCTTTCCTCTCCTTCCTTTAGGAAATCTCTTTTTGATCACACTGGTACCCTTTACGTGTGCTGTTGCTCTTGCCTTTGCTGTTACTCATACTAGAAATAGCCAATTTTTTTACTCAGGGTTTGACAGGACGGTGAAAATGACATCAACTTCCTCAGCAACTTAATTATCTTACATTGGAATCAGAGACTCATATCACCGTGGAAACTCAGAATCACAGAACCATAGAATGTTTGCTGCTAAGAGCACCCATAGAGTACAATTTCTCTTTGTAACTTGAAGTTGTAAAGGATCCTTGCCTGAAAATGGAGACTGTTAACTCATTTTATCTCTTGATTAGAAATACAGAAGAATTTATTGTCACACAAAGGATAAGCATCCTGAAATTTGTTGATCATTTGTATTTAAAGTGAAATAATTGTTATATGTTGCTGATTAATTTTTCCTTTTGTCACTAGTAATTTTTTGCCATAAAGTCTATTTCATATGTATAATTATAGTAAAACTAGTTTTCTTTTGATCAGTGTCAGAATAATATGTGTTGTTATATTTGGCATGTATTTGGTGTAAACATTATTTTTAAAATTCATTCTAAAAATCTTTGCCTTTTTCCACATTCACTTAGTGAAATTCTAATATATTTGGTTTGAAATCTACATTTTTAATGTTTGTTCTTTATTTCTTGGTCCTGTTGTGTGTTCCTTTTCTACCTTATTTGAATTGACTGGGTTTTAAAAAATTAATTCCATTGTTCTCTATTGGCTTTTTAATTTTACATTCTACTGATTTTTAGTTATTTCTCTAGAAACTGTAATATCCATACTTGATCTACACAACTCTAATAAAAATTAGTACTTTTTTTATTGCTATTTTATACAAACAATACTCATTTAGCTTCATCTACATCTTTACTCTTTGATTTTTATTTTTTCGTATATCTCAAAGTTTCTTTCTCAGGTCATTTTCCTTCTGCTTCAAGAATTTTTTTTTAAATATTAACTGACTTAGAATAAAAAACATATAATTAAATTGTACAGTTTAATGAGTTTTGAAACATGTATATACTTGTGACATATTCACCGCAATCAAGATAATAAACATATCCATAACCTCCCTTTATAATCCTTCTTTTCACTCTATCCCAAATGTATTCCCAGGAAGTCACTGATGTACTTTCTGTCACTATCAGTGTTTTGCATTTTCTGGAATTTCCATAAATGGAACTGTACAGTATGTATTTTTGGCTTGTTTCTTTCACTTAGCATAATCATTTTTAGCTTCTTTGTTGTGTATCTATTTTGTTTATTTATCTGTTGATAAATATTCTGATTGTTTCCAATTTGGAGCTATTACAAATAAAGCTGCTGTGAAAACTGATATATGAGTCTTTTTGTAAGCATATGCGTTTTTTTCCTCAGGTAAACACCTAGGAGGGAAATGGTTAGGTGATATAGTAGAAAGATGCTTAGCTTCTTTCTAAAATGCCAAACTTTTTAAAAAGTGATCATACTTCTCCTTTCCAACCACAATGTATGAGAGTTCCCTCTATCCTACAACAACAAAGAAGTGTGAGTGAGCTCTCTAAGCTCCCTGCTCCCCACTCCCTACTGGCAGCAGGGTCCAGCAAAATAGAGGGAGAAAAATATTTTACCCCAACTCAGTGGCAACAAGACAAATGCAAACCAGTTTCTTACATTCTCCAGGAAGATATCACTGAGACCAAGGCACACTATGAACTTCCACCTCATTCATCTGCAAAGAAGCAGTGTCAGTCAGTGCCCACTTTGCAAAAATGGTGTTATAAGGGCTCATAAGAAAACTGAAGATACATACACACTCAATCCTCACATTGCATCTCATCAGAGAGAATACTTGTGAAAGAAAAACTAAATAGGACCCAGACTCTCATAAATATCTCCAAAATGTCCTGAATATTACAGTAAGTCACTCATACCAAGAACCAGAAAAATAACATGCATGAGAAAAGACAAGAAACAGAGACCAATACTGAGATAAACATAATGTTGGAATATTTATTTTTAACATAATTGTTTTTAAATCTAAGGATTTTTACGTAGCCATCATAAAAGTGTTTCAAGAAGCAATTATGAATTCTCTTAAAACAAATGCAAAAATAGAAACAGCAAGGAAGTAAAATTATTTTCTAAAGAAACAAATGGACATTATAGAGCTGAAAAATAATTATGACCAAAATGAAAAATTAACTACATGGATTCAGTACTAGACTGGAGATGACAGAGGATAGAAACAGTGAACTTGGGGACAGATCAATAGAATTTACCCAATATGAACAAAACAGATAAAAAGTAGACTTAAAGGAACTAACAAAGACAGGCATCTGGGAAAATAGTAAAATAATTAATATCATTAAAGTACCAGGAAAGGAGAAAGATACTGAATTAAAAAACTATTCAAAGAAATATAGCTAGAAATTTCCCAAATTTGGTGAAAGACATAAACCTAAATATTCAAAATGTTGAGTGAACCCCAAGTGGGATAAACCTAAAGAAATCCATGCCAAGAAACATCATAATTAAACTTCTGAAAACTGCAAGAAAAATATCTTGAAAGTAGCCAGAGACAAATGACACATTACTTATAGGAGAGCACCAATTCTAATGACAGCAGATTCCTCATATGAAATCATGATGGTCAGAGGAAGAGGCCCATTTTCAGGTGTGAAAGAAAACTTTCTGCCTTAAATTTATTATCCAGCAAAAATATCATTTAGGAATGAAGAAAAATAAAGATACTCTCTGATAACAGAAAACTAAGAGAATTTGTTGTTAGCAAACCTACCCTTCAAGAATGGCTAAAGAAAATTACCTAAATAGAAAGGAAATTATTTTTTTAAATTTGGAACTTTAGAAAGAAAAGAACACTAGGATGGATAAAATAAGGTTAAATATAATAGGCTATAATACAGCTTATGAGTTTCTTAAATCATATTTGAAGGTTGAGGCAAAGACATAATCTTACATGGTACAGAATACATGTAGACAAAATAAATAATTACATTTTTAAGGGGGAGGGTAAACAACTAAAAAGAAATAAGATTATATAATTCACTCTAGTAAAATGTCAGTAGCAGATTGTGAGAAGTTATGTATGTATATTATGATACCTAGAACAACCACTGAGAAAACTATACAAAGCTATATACTTAAAAACACTATAAACAAATCAAGTTAGAATCCTAAAAATTTAATATATACAGAAGAATGAAGGAAAGCAGAAACAGGAACAAGAAACAAACAAAAAATAATAAAATGCAAAATTAGGCTTACCAAATCAATAATTACCTTAAATGAAAATAATCTAAATACACCAATTAAATGAGAGAGATTGACAGAGTGGGAAAAAATATGACCCCAAAATATACTGTTTACAGGAAACTCAATTCAAATAAAATATCATAGGTAGGTTAAAAGTAACAGGAAAAAAATTCCATGAAAACATTAGTCAAAGGGCAGAAAGGGGTGGCTATATTAATGAAGTAGACTTCAAGAAAGGAAAAAAAAATCTAGAGACAAAGAAATGAATTACATAGCATAAAAGAATAAATTCATTGGGAATATATAACAATATTAAATGTGTATGCACCAAACAACATTCTTAAAACACATGAGGTAAAAGCTGATAGAGGTGAAAGAAGAAATATAAACAGGATACAATTGACAAATGTAGAGCACTACACATAATAGCAGAATACATTTTTTTTCAAGAATTCATAGGACATTCACTCAAACATCCATGAAACACTCACCAAGAAAGCCCATATCCTGGATGCTAAAACAAACCACAGCACATTTAAACAATTGAAATCCTGCAGAGTTTGTTTTCTAACGATAATAGGACCAAAGTAGAAATTAATAACAGACAAAAGAAAGATCTCAAAATATTTTGATACTAAACAACACGTTTCTAAATAATCCATTGTCAAAAATAAATCTCAAAGACAATTAATAAAATATATAAAAATGAAAACACTCCATATCAAAATCTGTGGCATGCAGCTAAAGTAGTGCAGAGATGGAGGTTTTATACACTAAAAACTTGCTTTAGAAAAAAGGAAAAGTCTCAGTAGAACATTCTAAACACCTACCTCAAGAAACTAGAAAAAAATAGAAAACTAACTCAAAGTATGAAAAAGAAAGTAAATGAGGTGAAGAGGGCCAGGCATGGTGGTTCACACCTGTAATCCCAGCATGTTGGGAGGCTAAGGTGGGTGAATCATCTGAGGTTAGGAGTTTGAGACCAGCCTGACCAACATGGTGAAACACCGTCTCTACTAACAATACAAAAATTAGCCAGGTGTGATGGTACGGGTCTGTAATCCCAGCTACTCAGGAGGCTGAGGCAGGAGAATCACTTGAACCCAGGAGGAGGTGGAGGTTGCAAATAAGCCAAGATCATGCCACTGCACTCCAGCCTGGGTGACAGGGTGAGACTCAATCTCACACACACACAGAGAGGTGAAGAGGAAAAAACTAAAGAAAATTAATAAAACAAAAGATGAGTTCTCTAAAAATGTCAACAAACCTGATAAACATATAATTAGACAAAGATAAAAAGGGAGAAGATGCAAATAACCATTATCAGTACTAAAAGTGTGAATATCACCATAAATCCCAGTCATTAAAAGAGTGATAAAAGTATACAACAAAAAAGTCATGATCATAAATTTGATAACTTAGAAAAAATGAGCAAATTCTGCAAAATTGTTAATAATATTATCTCCTCTAGTACATGAACATGGGAAATCTTTTATATGACTTTTCTTCTATTTCTTTCATCATTGTTTTATAGTTTTCAGTATACAGGTCTTCCAGCTTCTTGGTTAAATTTACCATTGGTATTTATTTGTTTTGTTGCTATTAATGAATGGAGTAGTTTATTAATTACCTTTTTGGATAGTTCATTGTAAGTGTACAGAAAGGCTACTGATTTTTGTGTATTGATTTTATATACTGAAACTTTACTGAATTTGTTTATCAGTTCTAACAGCTTTTTGGAGGCATCTTTTGCATATTCTGTATATAAGATTATGTCAATACACAGGGATAGTTTAACTTCTTTCTTTTCCATTTGAATGCCTTTTATTTATTTCTCTTGCCTAACTGCTGCGGCTAGGACTTGCAGTAATATGTTCAATAGTGGTAAAGGCAGGTATCCTTGTCTTGTCTCTGGTCTCAGAGGAAAAGCTTTCAACTCTTCACCATTGAATATAATGCTAGCTATGGGTTTCTGTATATTGCCCTTTTTGTTTTGAAGTATATTCCCTCTATACCAAATCTGTTGGGAGTTTTTTAAATCATTAAAGGGTGTTGAACTTGTCAAATGTGTTCTCTGCCTCTATTGAGGTGATCCTAGGGTTTTTTATCTTTCACTTTGCTGATACAGTATATCACCTTTATAGATAGGTGTGTATTGAATCATACTTGCATTCCAAAGATAAATTTTACTTCATCATGGTGAATAACTTTTTTGGCATGTTGTTGAATTTGATTTACTAGTGTTTTATTGAGGATTTTTGCATCTATATTCATTTGGGGATATTGCCCTGTAGTTTTCTTATACTGTCCTTGTCTGGCTTTGGTATCAAGGTAATGCTAATCTCATAGAATAAATTTAGAAGTATTCCTTCCACTTTAATTTTTGGAAGAGTTTGAGAAGGATTGATAGTTTATTTTTAAAAAAAAAAAAAGTCTTGTAGAATTCATCAGAGATGCCATCATGTACTAGACTGATATGGTTTGGCTGTGTCCCTACCCAAATCTCATCTTGAATTATAGTTCCCATAATCCCCACGTGTCATGGGAGGGACCCAATGAGAGGTAATTGAATCAAGGGGGCAGTAAATCCCATGCTGTTCTTATGATAGTGAGTTCTCACAAGATCTGATGGTTTTATAAGGGGCTTTCCTACTTTTGCTTGGCCCTTCTCCATCATGCCATCATGTGAAGAAGGACATATTTGCTTCCCCTTCCACCATGACTGTAAGTTTCCTGAGACCTCCCCAGCCATACAGAACTGTCATTCAATTAAACCTCTTTCTTTTATAAATTACCCAGTGTCAGATATTTCTTCATAGCAACATTAGAATGGACTAATACATAGACTTTTCACTGATGGAAGACTTTTTTACTGATTCAGTCTCCTTATTTGTTATTGGTCTGTTCAGGCTTTCTATTTCTTAATGAGTCTGTCTTCATAATTGTTATGTGTCTAGGAAGTTATCCATTTCATCCAGATTATTCAATTTGTTGAAACATAGTTGTCCATAGTAATTTCGTATGATCTTTTGTATTTCTGTCCTCTCTGTTGTAATGTCTCCTCTTTTGCTTCTGATTTTATTTGAGCCTTCTTTTTTCTTAGTGAGTCTAGGTAAGGGTTTGTCTATTTAATTTTTTTTTAAATTTCTTAGTTTTATTAATTTTTTCTGTTTTCCTAATCTCTTTATTTCTGTGCTGATCTTTAGTGTTTCCTTCCTTCTGATCACTTTAATTTGTTCTTCTTTTTTTAGTTCCTGGAGGTGTATTGTCAAGTTATTTATTTGAGATCTATCATCTTTTTTTGATATAAGCATTTATTGGTATAAGTTTCCCTCTAGGACTGCTTCTGCCATATCCAATAAGTTTTAGGTTATCTCAAGATTTTTTTTCACATCCATTTTCATTTCTTCTGTGACCCATTGGTTGTTAGAAGCATGTTGTTTAATTTCTACATATTTGAGAATTTTCCCAGATTTCTTCTGTTTAGTATTAGGGTAATGCTAGCCTCATAGAATAAGTTTGACGTACTGTTATTGATTTCTAGTAGTATGCCATTGTGATTGAAGAAGATACTTGTTATGACTTCAATCTTCTTAAATTTGTTAAGACCTGTTTTGTGCCTAATGTATGATCTATTCTAGAAAATGTTCTGTGTGCACTTAAGAAAAATGTGTTTTATTGTTGGATGGATTGTTCTGTATATGTCTGTTAGGTTCATTTGGTCTCAAGTACAGTTTAAGTCCGATGTTTCCTTGTTGATTTTCTGTCTAGATGACCTGTCTATTGTTAAAAGTACAGTATTGAGGTCTTCTATTATTATTATATTGCAGTCTGTCTCTCTCTTCAAATCAATTAATAGTTCCTTTTTGTATTTAAGTGCTCTGATGTTTGGTGCCTATAAATTCACAATTGTTGTAGCCTCTTGATGAATTGACCCAATCATTATCATATAAAGACTTTGTCTCTTCTTTAAAATTTTAACTTAAAGTCTATCTTTTTCTGACAAGAGAATAGCTACTTCTTCTCTCTTTTGATTCCGATTTGTGTGGAATATCTTTTTCTATTCCTTCACTTTTAATGTGCGCCCTTACTAGTAAAATGAGTATCTTGTAGGCAGCATATAGTTTGGTTATGTTTGTTACATCTATTCAGTCTCTCTCTGTCTTTTCATTGGATAATTTAATTCATTTGCGTAAGAGGTAATTATTGATAGGTACGGACCTTCTCTTGCCATTTTATAATTTATTTTCTGGTTGCTTAGTAGATTGTTTCTTTCTTCCTCTCGCTGTTTTCCATTGTGGTTTGATGGTTACCTTTGGTGGTATGCTTTTCATACTTTCTTACTGTGTTTTGTGCAACTACTATAGGTTTTTGGCTTCGGGGCTACTGTGAGGCTTTAAAAAGTCTTATTCTTATAATAGTTATTTTAAGCTGATAACAACTTAACTTTAATTGTATACAAAAATCTCTAGATTAATTTCCAAAACATTTTATGATATTGATGTCAAATTTTACATCTTTTTGTAACTCGTATTTCTTAACAACGTATTGTAGCTACAGTTTTTAAAATAGTTTTATCCTTTAACCCTCATAGCAGAGATAAAATTGCTTTACTCACCACGCTTACAGTATTAGCATATTCTGAATATTGATTATATTACTTATACCATTGAGGTCTTTTTACTTTTCTATGTTTTGTGTTATTCATTTGCAGTCTTTTATTTCAGCTTAATGAAAAAAAATCCCTTTAGCAGTTCCTTTAAGGCAAGCCTAGTGGTGATGAAATACTTTAGCTTCTGTTTGAGAAAGTTATTTCTCCCTCATTTCTGAGCAACAGCTTTGTTAGGTGTAAAGTATTCTTGATTAGTAGTTTTTTTCACCCTTCAGCACATTATATATAGTCTGACTCTCTTCCCTGGCCTCCAGGCTTTCTGCTCAAAGATCTGCTGATAGCCATATTGAGACTCACTTGAGTCTACGGCCATGCCACCCTGAATGCGCCCAATCTCATCTGATCTCAGGAGACTCACTTGAATATGATGTAATTCTTATCTCTTGTTACCTTCAGAATACTTTGTCTTTGATTTTTGAAAATTTGAATATGATGTGTCCTGGTGAACTATTCTTTTGGTTCAATTTAATTGGAGGCCACTGTTGGTGTCTTATACCTGGATGCTGTTATTATTCTCCAAATTTTGAAAAATTTCAGCCATTATTTCCTTTTTTCTACATTCTCCTTCTGAAAATTATATTGTGTGAATATTCATTCTCTTGATGGTGTCTCATAATTCCCATAAGTCTTCATGATTGTTTGAAATTCTTTTCTTTTTGTTCCTCTGACTAAATAATTTCAAATGTCTTGTCTTTAAGCTCACTGATTCTTTCTTCTGCTTGATCATGTCTTCTGTTGAAGCTTTCTACTGAATTTCTCAGGTCAGTTATTGTAGTCATTATCTCCAGGATTTATATTTTTCAGCTGTTTTTACTTCTTTGTTAAATTTCTTACTTTGTTCATGAATTGTTTTCCAAATTCCATTAATATTTAGTTTGCTATCTGCATTTTCTTGTAGTTCTCTGAGCTTCTTTAAGAGGGTTATTCTAAATTTTTTATCAGTCATTTCATAGACCTCCATTTTTCAGGGTCTATTATTGAAGATGTATTAGTTTTAGTAGTGTAACATTTCCCTCATTTTTAAATAATCCTTGTGTACTTGTAAGAGTGCCTGCATTTTTGAGGAAATAACCACCTCTTACAACCTTTGCAGTTGTTCTTTGGCAGTGATAAACTTTTAGAATTTAAGCCAGCCTGGGATTCTGGATGGCCCAGCTAACAGCAAACCTGGACAGGCAGACCTTGCCACCAAGTTCTCTAAGTGTGCTGGGCTGCTGTGTGTGCTGTGAGGTGAAGTGGAACTGCTCGATGTGCTCCATTGTCTGATGGGACCACTGGCCAGACTCCAGTCAGGCAGAGCTGCTGTATGGGCTTTGCAGGTTCATTGAATAGAGTTTCAGGCTGTCTTTCCTGACTGGGTTGTAGTGCTGTTTAGAATCTGGAAGTGGGCAGGCCTACGAGCTGGGCTATAAGGTTGGGTGAGGTCTCTGGAATCACCACTTGACTGCTGGGGATTGGTGGAGCCATGCACTCCATCCGCAGATACAGTTCTGCACTTGCCTCCTGGACTTGGGAGTGCTTAAGCGACCTCTGGGGTTTAGTGGAGCCCCCAGTAGGATGCTGGGTTTGGATGGGGTCAGCTACTCCCTTCCACAAATATTTGTGAACCTGCACTTGCCTCCCAGCATCAGAAATGCTCAAGCAGAGCCCCAGGTCCTGGTGGAGAAGCTGGCTAAGGACTGATGCCTGGAAAAGCTGTAGGACTGTGCATCCTTGTAGAGTAATGCTGTTGGCAAGTTTCTGTGATGAAGCATCTCCATTGTCCAGAATGCAGAGCCACTGTCAAGACACTGGTCATTGTAAACCCCATCCCCACCTTTTGTTTCTAAGTGACCCCAGGTGGTCTATCCCTGCTGATATCCTCAATGTTCTGTTTGGGGCAAGATAAGGTCTGGCATCCTGTAATGGGTCCCAGAATGGTGGGGAAGCAAAATATTCATCTTCAATTTTTTTTCCCACTGTAGAAACCATAGGTCCTGGGGAATCCTCTTTGTGTGGTGCTGTGCCAAAGTGAGGGAGGGGTGACACCACTAAAGTGAAACCATTCTTCTTTTTTTTTCTGAGACAAAGTTTCACTCTTGTTGTCCAGGCTGGAATGCAATGGTGCAATCTCGGCTCACCGCAATGTCTGCCTTCTGGGTTCAAGCGGTTCTCCTGCCTCAGCCTCCCGAGTAGCTGGGATTACAGGCACCTGCCATCACACCCAGCTAATTTTGTATTTTTAGTAGAGACGGGGTTTCTCCATGTTGGCCAGGCTGGTCTCGAACTCCCGACCTCAGGTGATCCGCCCGCCTCAGCCTCCCAGTGTTGAGATTACAGGTGTGAGCCACCACGCCCGGCTGAAACCATTCTTTTTAACCTTCAGATTTTTTCAGTTCTGCAATCCAAGTGGCACCTCAAACTTACTCCTTTGCTCTGGGATATTTACAAAGATATGTTTGTCTATGGATAGTTGCTACTTGATTTCTGTGAGGGAGATTAGAGCCAGAGAATTTCTATTCTGTCATCTTGCTGACATCACTCCAGGAGAAAATTACCAATACATACAACAAATTGGATGAATCTCCAGGGAATAATGCTGAGTAAGAAAAGCTGTATTCAAAGATCACATACCATATGATTCCATTTATAGTACATTCTTTAAATGACACAATTGTAGAAATGAAGATTAGTGGTCACTAGGGATCAGGTGCTGAGGGACAGATAGAGTGTGGCTATGAAAGGGCTATATGAGGGATCCTTGTGGTGATGGAACCGATCTGTAACTTGGCTAGCAATATCAGGATCCTACTTTTGTTTTTGCAAACTGCTACCATGGTGGGAAATTGTTTATGGCCGGAGAACTAATCACATCCCAATTCATTTTGGTATTGGATCTTTGAGTTTTCCATTTGCTTGTTGCTAATATATAACCCTATAATTGTTTTTGCAGATTCTTTAGAATTTCTGGTTACACTATCAGTCTCTCCATCATTGCCTTTCACCTCAAATAAGGGCCTGATTGATGTCATTTGTATTTCTCAGAACAGGTTCTTTTCAGGGGTAGACCAGAACAGTGAGACATCCACTCCTGAAAGACTTTCTCTTGAAAGATAACTAGAATACTTAGCCCGTCCTCCCTCCCCCTTGTTTGTCTAAATTCTACATAGATAGGAACCTTGTGATAGGTTTTCCCCCTCATGTCTGTTGAAGTTTCACCAACTGGAAATTACTTATGTGTCATCCTTACCTGGCATGGAATATTTATAAATGAGTGTCTCTTTCTACAAGAAAAATTTTACATATACCTTTAGGAGTGCATGGCAAGTCCCTTCCCTCAAATACAATTTCTAGATATTGGCATTTTCAAATGCAGACTTTCTTGATGTCCTCTATAGTGAAGAACTGCATAACCAAAATTATACTAGGCTAACATTAACAATCTTACACATATCTGATTCTTGTTATGTAGTATAATCAGGAGCACATAACTTCAAAAGAGATGTACATGCAATTTGTTCTGTTATGCTAATCATTCATTTCTCAATTTAAAAACTTTTATATGCCATACTGAAAATGCCCATCATTTACGTATTGACTTCTCTATTATCTTTGATAAAGAATTAAATACATTAGGAACATGACTTCACTTGTAAAATTTTATCAACAAAGATGTAGTCCCCAAAATCATCAAATCTGTTGGTTGTTGCACTATCTATTAAGGCTTGAACTGACCCTGAAGGCTTTTCTGTGTTCAGACCATTCTTATGATTTCATTAGTGTATGAATTCTCTGATGTACAGTGAGTTGGGACTTCTGGATGAAGGCCTTCCCACATACAGTACATCGATCAGGTTTCTTTCCAGTATGAATTATCTGACGTACAACAAGGTCTGACTTCTGAGAAAAGGCCTTTCCACATTCAGCACATAGGTAAGGTTTCTCTCCTGTATGAATTCACCAATGCCCTGGGAGGTGAGACTTCTGAGAGAAGGCTTTCCCACATTCAGTACATAAGGTTTTTCTCCCGTGTGAATTCTTGATGTCCAATGAGATGTGACTGCTGACAGAAGGATTTTCCACATTTGGTACATTTATAGGGTTTCTCTCCAGTGTAGGTTCTCTGATGTATGATGAGTTGTGACTTGCGAGAGAATGTTTTCCCACATTCTGTACATTCATACGGTTTCTCCCCAATATGAATTATCTGATGTATAATGAGTTCTGACTTCCTGCTGAAGGCTTCCTCACATTGAGCACATTTGTAGGGTTTCTCACCAGTGTGAATTCTTTTATGTATAAAACAGAATGCTTTCCCACATTCAGTACACTTACATGGCTTCTCTCCAGTATGAGCTCTGTGATGTATAATCAGCTGTGACTCTGGGAAAAGGCTTTCCCACACTCTCTACATTCATAGGGCTTTTCCCCAGTATGTATTCTCTGATGTATAATGAGGGGTGATTTCTGGGAGAAGGCTTTCTCACATTCACTACATTCATATGGTTTTTCCCCAGAGTGAACTCTCTGATGTATAATGAGGGATGATATCTGAGAAAAGCCTTTTCCACATTCAGAACAATCATAAGGTTTCTCCCCAGTATGAGTTCTCTGATGTGCAATAAGGTGTGACTTCTCACTGAAGGCTTTTCCACATGCACCACAATCATAAGGTTTCTCTCCAGTATGAATTCTTTGATGTATAATAATCTGTGACTTCTTGAGAAAGGATTTTCCACATTCAACACATACATAGGTCTTCTCCCCAGTTTCAACATTCACATAATGAATAAGAGATTGTTTATTGCTAAGAATCTTTCAACAATGAGTAGCTTCACAGTGTATCATTCCATTATGAATTTTTTCATGCTTAGAAGAGCAAGAACTGTAGCTAGGTGTTTTCCCACATCTAAAATTCTCATCAATGTTTGTTCTTGCAAAATTCCTATTATAACTCACTAGGTTAATATTTGGTTTCAAGGTCTTTTCAAATGAATCACACTTACACCATCTTTGTTTTGAAGTATCTAGGTCTGTGCAGTCATGAAATATTTTTCCAAATATATTATATGGATGACCTGACTCTTCAGATATTCTTTTGTTGTTGATGACTACGACTTGCCTGACAAATTTGTCTCAGTTTTCCTGATCTCTCTCCAGCTGGTCATCACCTTGCCAGACTTTTAAAATGGAGTACAATGAACGACCCCCTGTAATACTTTCCAGTGTCTCCTCATGGAAGAAAACATCTTTAAATATATCCAGTTGAGGGGTGTCAAGTCTACTCTCTCTGTCTGAAAAAAAATAAAATAAAACAGATATAATAAAGATTTAGTCCTCTACTCAAAAAACAAATATAATATGAAATAAAATGATTTTTAAAACAACCAAATCAGAGCAATGAGAAATTAGAAAGACAGGCCACAAATTGTAAAATGTTTATTAATCAAAAACTGTTATTTCATTGGGTAAGAAAGTAAAGTTATGGCATTCTTTCCTAGGTTTTCTGCAACTATCACCCGTAGTTCATGTTGCATTAAAAACAGAGGTGAGAAACCCAGTTTGACACTATAGTAGAGTGGCTAAATATTTAACAAGGAGAAACTGGAAGCAACAGAGTCATTAAAAAACTGAAATAATAGGCTGGACACATGACCTGAAATTCCAGCACGTTGGAAGGTAGAGGCAGGAGGATCATTTGAGCTACAAGTTTGGGACCAGCCTGGGCAACATAGTGAGACCTGTCTCTTTGTAAACAAAAAAACAAACAAACAAAAAACAAATCTGAAGTAACAAACTCTTCATATATCCCCACCAGGTTGCTAAAACGTTTCTGCAAGAAGACTCTAGAGAGTCAAGCAATGATTGAAAATCTAGAAAGACTTGCAAACTTGCTATACCTTTGAAGTGTTCTAATCCATGCACAATTTAGGTGTCAATGTGTGGAAGCTTTACTGGCTTTTGATGTCTAATATAACCTCTGTCCAAATCACTAGTTCATCTCTATTTTATGCAGGGGCAGGGGAGTCCACTGGGGGCCAGGATTTTAAAAATAAAATAAATATATAAAAAAATAAGCAGAGACATCAGCAATAGCACACCATCGGGAAAAGAGATGTCATAGTTTGATTCTGAATAAATTATCTGTAAAATAAAACCTCCACTGTCAGAAGAACAAGAAGAGTCCAGAATACTACAACAAATTATCTCCAATGTACAGTTTTCAACCTAAAGTTACTAGACATGTAAAGAAGCAGAAAACTGTAACCCATACTCAGGAAGAAAGTCAATAGAAATGCTCCAAGTGGGCACAGATGTTCGATTTAGCAAAGACTTCAAAGAAGCTACTGTAAATATATTAAAATAACTAAAGAAAACCATACTAAAGGATTAGTAAAGAACTAGATACTTTCAAAGAAGAAAAAAGTATATAACAATAAAGAGTGGTAGTAAACAAAATTTTAAGAGCAATGGAACTGGTCTATATTATGATTGTGATGGTAGCTAAATGAATCTATGCCATTGTCAAAATTTAAAGAAAGAGTACACTTCATTTTATGTAAACTTAAAAATAAATTTAAAGAGAAAAGAACCAAATGGAAATTCTAAGGTTAAAATGAAAATTCCATCAGATAAGCTCCTTGGTAGATTTGAAAAAGTAGATGAGAAAATCAGAATCAGTAAACTTGAAGACCACTAGAAATTATCCAATCCAGAGGGCAAAATGAAAAAAAATTTTAAGAAAATTAAGCATAACATCAGAGATCTGGGAAACAATATTAAGCATTTCAGCACATGTGTAGGAAAAAGGTGGAAAACATATTTGAAAAAATGTCTGAGATATTACCAAATTGGCTAGAAAACAGTAACTTACAAATCCAAGAAACTGAATAAACCACAGGTAGGATACCTAGACACATAACAATTAAGCTACTGAAAAATAAAGACAAAGAAAATCTTGAAAGCAGCAAGAGGAAAATAACACCTCATACATAGGAGAATAATAGAATTGTCAGTTGACTTTTCTTTTTTTTTTTTTGAGATGGAGTCTTGCTCTGTTGCCCAGGCTAGAATGCAGTGGCATGATCTTGCCTCACTGGAACCTGCGCCTCCTGGTTTCAAGTGATTCTCCTGCCTCAGCCTCCTGAGTAGCTGGGATTACACATGCCTGCCACTGCGCCTGGCTAATGTTTGTATTTTTAGTAGAGATGGGGTTTCACCATCTTGGCCAGGCTGGTCTCGAACTCCTGACCTTGTGATCCACCTGCCTTGGCCTCCCAAAGTGCTAGGATTACAGGCATGAGCCACCGTGCCTGGCCTCAGTTGATTTTTCAAGAACAAAAAATAGAGGCCAGAAAACACTGGAATAACATATTAAAAGTGTCGAAGGAAAACAACTTGTCAACCAAGAATACTATATTCAATGAAAATCTCCCTTAAAAATGATGGCAAAATGAAGGCATTTCAGATAAACAAAAATATGTTGCCAGGAGAACAGATCTACCATCTAGCTGAATATCAATGGTATCTCAAATACACAGGATTTTACATTTTTTTAAATATGCAGGTGCTACAGTTTGAATGCCCCTCACAGTTCATGTGTTGGAAACTTAATTCCCAATGCAACAGTGTTGAGAGTTGGGACCTTCAAGAGGTGATTATGTCATGAGAGCTCTGCCCTCATGAATGCTTTAATGTTGTCACAGGAGTGGGTTAGTTTTTGTGAGAGGCGGTTCATGATAACAGTATGAATTCAGCTCCCTTCCTTTTACTCTGATACATTCTGTTGCTATTCTGCCTTCTGCCATGCAGCATGAAGGCTCTCACCCAGATGTCACAGCCATGTTCCTGGAATTCCCAGGCTCCAGAATCATGAGCCAAATACATTTCTGTTCATTGTAAATTTCCCAGTCTGTTATAACAGCAGAAAATGGACTAACACAGTAGGTAAATTGAATGTAAACACTTTTTTCTCTTTTCTTCTAATTTTGTTAAAAGACTTTCAAAAGCAAATATAACACTGTATTGTTGAATTTATGACAAATATATATGACCACAAAGGACAAAGGAGTACAGGAGGGTCAAGAGGGGTAGGGAATGGAGCTATGCTAGTGCAAAATTTCTATATTTTTTCCAAGAAAAAAAAAGCAGCATTAACTTGAAGTAGGTTGTAAGAGGCCAAATATCATATTGTAATCCCTAGAAAAACATTCTCCTCACACACAAAAAACAAAAGACATTTCCAGATAAACACAGAACTACAGCTAAAAATTTAACAGAGGAATTAATATACTAAAAAGTATTTCTTTAAAAGAAAACAATAAAAGAAAAAGAGGCCAAAAATCAAATTAAACCAGTAGTAAAATGGAAAGGACAAATCCAATCAATAATGAAATTAACTGGGAATGCAATAATACTCCAATCAAAAGACAGAAATTGTAGACTGGATAAAACAGTAAGAACCAACTATATGTTGTCTAAAAGACATTCACTTTAAAAGCTTGAAAATGAAAGGATAGGAAAAGTTACCACACAAATTGTGTTTTAGAGTTGGAGTAGCTGTGTTAGTATCACAAAATATACACTTTAAGACAACAAATATTATTAGAAGGAAAAGTACATTTCAAATGATGCTGCCAAAGGATTACTACAGCAAAAAGATGTAACAATGATAAATGTATATCACCTATAGAAATAGCCCCACAATACATAAAACTAAAACTGAGAAAAATAAAAGAAAAAATAAGACAAATTAACAATTACAGCTAGTGATTTTAATACTCCTCTTAACAATTATTTATTTTAAAAGTAGACAAAACAACAATAAGTATCAACCAATCTGATCTAATCAACATCTATAAACACCCATCTAATAACAAAATACACTTTCACTTCAAGGACACATGGATATTCATCAGAATAGACTGTATTCTTGACCTGAAAACACATTGCAATGATTTTATAAGAATGGAAATCATTCAGAGTATATTAACCAACCATAATGGAATTAATTAGAAATAAATAATAAAAAGACATCTCAGAAGTCCCCCCAAATATTAGAAAATTAAACACACTTATAAAATAACCTATGTGTCAATGAGAAAGTCAAAAGAGGAATTAGAAAGTAACTTGAATTTAATTAATATAAGAACACAAAATGTCAAAATTTGTGAGATAAAACTAAAGCAGTGCTTAGAGAAAAAAATATATAGATACAGGTAGTCCTTACTTTGCAGAATTCTGACATGCAGCAATTTCAGTTACCACAGGTTAGCTAAATAATGCCAGTCTGCCAGCAACACAGTTCAAACTTCAATATAGTATCTGTGAATAATGGCATGGAGTACCAACTATACTGCTAGCTCTTCAGTCTACAAATCATTATGTATGCAACAGATATACATCATGATCAGTGACCAGTCATTTCACTTATTTCAAAGTCTGTCAATGATTATTAGTTGCACATCTGTCATCCAGTATGCTCACAGAGAGCAAAGTGTGTAGTTTATGTTCCCTGGTTGTCTCCCAGTGATAAGCCCACATGAAATTTTACAAAAACTTATAATTAGAAGAGTGAATTTGACAACAAAGATAAAAATTCAGCAAGGAAACAACATTAACAATATTGTTTTTGAGTAGAAGATGGCTGACTGGAAATGTCGACACTGCTGCCATTCAAGAGACTTTAGATACAAAGCTAGAGGAATTGAGTAAAAGCAAACTTATTGACTTACTATAAATATAAAAACTGGTTGTGATGACAAGGACAAAGGTAGTGCAAAGAAAGTGATGTCGTAAAAAAAAATCTTCACATAAACTCCTGGACATATTTCACAATATTGTAAGCACAAAGGATAAAATGTTGGAATGGATCCAAACTTAGAAAGGATTATGACAATTCACCTAGGTATAGAAAACATGCTCATTCCATATCATAAGTTATACAAGAAGATGGCAAACACTGTTAAAACTACTCTTCACAAGTTTTTTGGGGAAAAAAAAAACACATTCAAAATGCTGCCAATGTTTTAAATTTCAGGGTAATAAATAAATATTAGTTTTACTGTGTTTTCATTTCCTATATATTTATAACAAACAGTAAAACAGCTTTTAAAGTTTTGGAAAAAATTCTTAATGGTCACAAAACCATTGTAATTTTTCCCACTGATTATGAAGATTACTTTGCAAAGTTTCAGCTTCAATAGTCATTTTTATGGTTCCCCATTACCACACAAAACGAGGACTACCTCTATTTAAATGCTTATATTAGCCAACAAAAAGGTTTCAAATCATTGATTAAGCTTTGAACTTAAAAAGCTAGGGGGAAAAAAAGAGCAAATTAAACCCAAAGTAAGTAGAAAGGAAAAAACATCAAGGTCAGAATGGAAATCAATGAAATAAAAAACAGACAAACAATAGATAAAAATTAGTGAAATCAAAACCTAATTATTTTTAAAAATTAATGAAATTGATATATTTTAGCTACTGGTGAAGAAAAAGAGAGAAGACATAAAGTAGCAATATCAGGGATTAAAGACATCTAAAGATGCTACAAACATAAATGACCAATAAAAGAATATTATGAAAAAGTTTATGTCAATGACTTTGACAATTTAGATGAAATTTTAAAATTCCTTGAAAGACACAAATTACCAAAGCTGACTCAAGAACAAGTAGATAATCTGAATAGATTTATATCAAGGAAAGAAACTTAGCAAATAAAAATCTTCCCATGAACAAAAGTCCAGACTTAAGACTAGTAAACTCTATCACTGTAATAAGGCATTCCATGAGTATAACAGCTTTTCTGGGTTCTATGAGTCCTCCTAGCAAATCATCAAACCAATGGTGGTCTTGCAGACCCCCTACATAACTAGCAAAGAAATCCAGCAACATATAAAAATAATTATACACCATGACCAAGTGAGATTTGTCTAGGAATATAAAGTTAGTTTACTCTCCCCCAATTGATTACAAATCAATAAAACACTATATAAATAGAGCATCTTAATAAAAGCAGAAAATGCATTTGTCAAAATCCAACACATTTTCATGATAAAAGCACTCAACAAACTAGGAGTAGAAGAAAACTTCCTCAAACTGATAAAGGGCATCTAGGAAGAACCTACAGCTAGTATCATACTTAACGATGAAACACTAGTTGTCTCCCCACATGATTAAGAACAAGGCAAGGATGTCCATTTTCACTATTCTATTTAACATTGTACTGGAGGTTCTAACCAAGAAAAAAATTAAAAAGCATCCAATATGGACAGAAATATTTAAAACTGTCTTTATCTGTAGATGACAAAATCTTTATACAGAAAATCCTAAGGGATCAACTAAGAAAAAATTAGAACTAATAAGTGAGTTTAGTAAGGGTCAAGATACCAGACCAATATACAAAAATCAACTGTATTTCCATATTCTTGCCATGAGCAATCTGAAAATGAAATTAAGGAAACAATTCCATTTACAATAACATCAAATAGAATAACACAACTTATACTCTGAAAACTATAAAACATTATTGGAGGAACTAAAGTTCTAAATAAATGGCAAAACATTTTGCATTCATGGGTCAAAAGACTTAATATTAAGATGGTAAAACTCCTCAAACAGATCTGTAAGTGCAATGCAATCCCTATGAGAACCCAAAGGAGTTTATTTGTAGAACTGATACACTGATTCTAAAATTCATATGGAATTGCAAGGAGCCCTAGTCAAAATAATCTTGAAAAAGAACACAGTTGGAGAAATGACACTTCTCAGTTTGAAAACTTACTATGAACACAATAATCAAGAGAGTATGGTACTGGCATAAGGATACATAAATAGATGAATAGAATATTATTAAGAATCCAAAAATAAAACCTTAAATTTATGGTCAATTGACTTTTGACAAGGGTACCAAGACTCCTAAATGGGAAAGGAATAGTCTTCAATAAATGGTGCTGAAGTAACTGGATAGCTTCATGCAAAAGAAGGAAGTTGGAACTTTACACCATATGCAAAAATTAAAATGGATCAAAGACTAAATGTAAGAGCTGAAATTATAAAACTCTTAGGAAAAAAAACCCCACAGGGGTAAATCTTCATGACCTTGGATTTGGAAATGGATTCTTAGATTTGACACCAAAAGTATGAACAACAAAAGAAAAGAACAGTCTTCAATCAGTGGTGCTGAAATAACTGGATAGCTACATGCAAAAAAAGGAAGTTGGAACTTTATATGCAAAAAATAACTCAAAATGGACTCTACACTAATGGGTGTGAAGTGCCATCTCGTTGTTGTCTGGATTTGCAGTTCTCTGATGATGAGCATCTTTTCATGTGCTTATTAGTCATTTGTACACCTTTGGAGAAATGTCTATTCAGATCCTTTACTCATTTTTGAATTGGATTCTTTGCCTTTTATTATTGAGTAATGGAAGTTCATTATATTCTTTTAGGTTGGTGCAAAAGTAATTGTGGTTTTTGCAATAGGTATAAGTCCCTTATCAGATGTGTGATTTGCAAATAGTTTCTCCCATTCTGTGGCTTGTCTTTTCACTTTCTTAATAATGTCCTTTGAAGCACAAGAGTTTATAATTTTGATGAAGTCCAGTTTTTAAATTTTTTCTTTTGTTGTTCATGCTTTTGGTGTCAAATCCAGGAATCCATTTCCAAATCCAAGGTCATGAAGATTTATCCCTGTGGGTTTTTTTTTTTTCCTAAGAGTTTTATAACTTTAGCTCTTACATTTAGTCTTTGATCCATTTTAAGTTAATTTTTACCTATGGTGTAAGTTCCAACTAACTTCTTTTGCATGTAGCTATCCAGTTATTTCAGCACCATTTATTGAAGACTATTCTTTTCTTTTGTTGCTCATACTTTTGGTGTGAAAATCAGAGAGATAGCGATAAGATCACACTTCACACCCATTACTGTAGTTAGAATAAAAAATGGGCAAAGGATCTGAATAGACATTTCTCCAAAGAAGGTATACAAATGACTAATAAGCACATGAAAAAATGCTCATCATCAGAGGACTGCAAATCAAGACAACGAGACAGCACTTCACACCCATTACTGTAGTTAGAGTCCAAAAGGAGAAACTGGTAACCTCAGACCCTGCTGGAGGAAAATATAAAATAAAGCAGCCACTTTTTGGAAAACATCTGGCAATTCCTCAAATGGTTAACTACAAAATCACCATATAACTTAGGAATTCCACTCCTAGGTATATACCAAAGAAAAAATAAAACATGTCCACATCAAAACTTGTAGTTAGTTGAACGTTTACAGCTGCATCATTCATAACAGCTAAATGCTGGAAATAACCCAAATGTCCATCAACTGATGAATGGATACACAAAATGTCATATATCCATACAATGAGATATTATTCAGCCAAAAAAAGGAATGAAGTACTGATACTTGTGGATGAACTTTGCAAATATCATGTTTAGAAAAGGAACCCAGTCAAAAAAGACCACATATTATATGGCTCATTTTATATAAAATGTCCAGAATAGGCAAATCTATTGAAACAGAGAGATTAGTGGTTGCTTGGGGCTATGGAGAAATTGAATAGAGGGGTGATAGCTAAAGGGTACAGGGTTTCTTTTTGAGGTGATGAAAGTGTCCTAAAATTGACTATGGTGATGGTTGCACATATCTATGAATATACTAAAAATCACTCAGTTGTTTACTTTTAATGGGTGAATTGTATGTCATGTGAGTTATGTCTCAGCTGTATATAACAACAAAAAATGTCAGGGTAATATAGCTTGAATCTCTGTCTCCTCCAAATCTGATGTTGAAATCTGATCATCAATATTAGAGGTGGGACTTAGTGGGAGGTATTTGGGTCATTTGGGGATCCCTCATGAAGGGCCTGATGCTGTCCTTGCAGTAATGAGTTCTTGCTTTATTAATTCCCTCAAGAACCGATTGTTAACAAGAGCCTGGGACCTCCCTCACCAGCCCCCCAACCCACCATATAATGCCTGCTCCCCTTCACCTTCTGCCATGAGTGGAAGTTTTGTATGGCTTGTGGAACCATGAGACAAATAAACCTCTTTTTTTTATACATTCCCCAGCCTCAGGCACTCCTTTATAGCAATACAAATGGCTTAAGATAGTATGGCTAATAAAACATTAACTATGTGTATCATCCACACTGTGTATCCAAGCTTATATTCCACTACCCCCTAATAAATATCTCTGACTGAAGTCAAGTAAGCCTAGCGAATTTCCATCAGAAAAGTTATGTTAATTCCTAACTAAGGATTTGTAGAAGTCCTTCTTCCTACAGGCTCTTGCCCTCCTTCTGCCTAAGCCACACTGAGGATATGATTCAGAGCAGCTGCTACATGCTCTGAAAAATACCTTCTTAAATTTTGCCACATCTCTTCAAACTATAATTTTCACAAACTCCTAAAACATAACTATATTTGACATGTAATTTTATACAGCCATGAATCATGATGACTTACCTTTTCTTGTACAACCTATGTTCCTGGAAGGCATTTGTTTCTATTGCCTTTGAATTTCTTTTAGGAAGACACTAAAGTTATGATCGTTGAGTGAACCAAAAATAAATACCTCTTTTATATGTATATAAATACATATACATATCTATATGTATATATAGATATACATATATACATATATATATATTTGTACTCTAATAGTGGTTTTATAAGGTTTAAACCACATAATTGGCATATTACGTAGAAGCTGTTTCCAAATCTTTATCATTTGTTCTCTCTACATCTTCTTCATCCTAATTTTTAGCTTTCTGTATTTTTCCATTTGATTGCATGGTAACCAAGTACAAAATAAGCAGCTCACCTGAGACCTGATCATTTTCTGCTTCCCTTCTGATAGGGCAGAGGTCTGAGGAATCAGGTCTGGAAGAAAGAATGGAGTTTTTATGGGCCAGAACTAACATTCACCAGTCTCTAAACAACCACCATCAGAAGTCAGGTAGCTAGTAGGCCATCCTGTGGGAGAAGGTCGTTTGACCCTTATAGCAAACACCATGTGAAGGAGGTATCCACCTTTAGTCCTTTCGTGACTATGATATGATCATACAGAACTAGGTGTATAATTTGATCACATAGGGCAAGGTGTATTTTTAATTAGATAAATGCAGATATGTTTCCTGTGGACTTACAAACACCTAATTGTTCCCCTTTGAACCAGCAATTCTATTTGAATTTCTATTTGTAGAACTATCTTAAGACAATAATCATGGATATCATGGAGAAATATATATTTAACTGCAGATGTTCCCTGGAGACAAGAATGGGAGTGACCAAGAGGAAAATTAAGGAGTGTATTCCCTTATTTCCTAAACCAAAGCAGCCTACAAAATTCTAAGAGCTCTGTTATGGACTGAATGTCCCTCCAAAATTCAAATGTTGCAATTCTAATGTGATTGTATTGGGAAGTGGGGTCTTTGGGAGGTAATTAGGTCATGAAATGAGAGCCCTCATAAATGGGATTAATGCCCTTACAACAGGAAACATCAGAGAGATGATTTGTCTCTTGGCCTTGTGAGGATACAATGAGAAGTTTACAAAACAGGAAGAGTGCTATCAGCAAACACTAGACCTGCTGGCACCTTGATCTTGAACTTCTCTGCCTCCAGAAATGTGAGAAATAAATGTTTGCTGTTTAAGGTCCTCCATCTGTGGCATTCTGTTACAGCAGCCCAAACTGAGTAAGACAAGCTCTTTTATATTTTACTCCAAACCAGCAAATTCTCTTGATAAATAAATATTTGTGGATTAAAATTGCTGATTTTAAGATTTCTTTGGTTTAAATTTTTATTGCTGATTTTCAACAAGGCAGTTGTCTGTATAAAAAATTACTGACAGGTTGGAACAATAAATGGGAATATACTACAATGCAGGAAAGTACTTAGCTGGTAAACTCTTTTCAGTCTGGGATAGATCATGCAGACAGAGCTGAACTCATTCAGAGCAAGGGGGGAATATCATGATAGAGAGATTGTTTCATTTGTGCTATCCCAGGGTTTGTCAAAATAAATCAGGAAGGAAACAATCAAATAGTCATGTTAACGTCTGAACACCCAGCCCTCCATAGAGTAAATAGCAGATGTCCAATAAATATTTGTTAAATAGAACATAAACTATTTCAGTAAACTTACGAATAAGCAAGACTGAAACTACACCTTTCATAATAAGAAAGAGAATATGCCTTAGAATGCTCTGATATCTAAGAACCTGTCTGGCACTCACAACTCTCTTACTTAATATAAACAATTACACGAACATAAACATCACATAAGGCCGCTATGTGACCAGGATAGATCAAGACAAAAACAAGATTACTCTGACATCATGTAATGACAAAACACCAATATTGTTCAGTCCACAAAATACCAATCATCCCTCTCTCCCCTCCCGTCTGCTACTTCTTTAGCTATTACTTTTACTTATTAGCTTCAGTCTAGTCTTTCCTCCTTCTAAATAAAATTTATTGAAATTCCCAGATTTTTTAAAAAATAAAAATCACTGAATTACTCTGTTTCCTAATAGCATTCAATCCAGAGTAAGACCCACTTCCTTAACCACTCCCTAAAATCACCTAACACAAAGCCAAATCCTGCAAATACTTTCTAACACATTCTTACTGATGATACATACCCCAACAGTTCCCTGTGGCGACAGGGCTGAACTGATTCATCCTAACTCAGCTTCCTAACTTATTCAACCACAGGGTATTCCTGGTTTATTTGGGCTAGAAAGAATTGACAATAATGATCCCATTCCCTTAATATTTGTTTTGATATTTATTTGAAGGATGTTTTCTTCTGTGAAGGCACAAGTTATGGAGGGGACAAGTGGTTTGAGAAAACTTCTGAAGGTTTTCAACTTGAGAGTAGTCTGTGACCTGCAGAGATTGCAAAGTGAGGCCTGTTCTAATAAGTTGGAACTAACTTTAACAGCCCTTGGCCCTTAAAATCACTGAATTGCCAGGTCCAGAAATCACAAACCCCACAGAACACATCCATCCCCACCACCATCATAGCACCGGTCATACAGGTCCATAAGTCACTGGCCACACGTACACCCCATCACTTGGCGCAGACACTCCATCCCTGACCCACAGATCACACAGCCCTCCCTGCTAATGACCCCCACATGTTCCCAACACTCATCACTAACCATCACTGAACTCACAGACCTCGTCACTGAACCCCAAGGAACCCTGCCCCAATACCAATCCCAGACTCAACCCATAACCCCCCTGCTGACCCCTAGCTTGATTATCAGGTCCCAAAAATCCTATCACCGCTTAATGGGAACCGCTGTCACATCCATATTGGCGAACTCTCCCGCTTCCTGTTCGCGAGCCAGGTAACCGGCTCCCGAGGCTGCGCTGTTCCGTATGGGGCGATTTTGCCCATTCTTCATCTTCTGCGGCTTTGTTCAGGAGGCAACATGACTGCTCCCAGACGCTGTTTCCGCATGGGGCCGCCATTTTGAGATCCCAGGCGTCTCAGTACAAGCGGAGGATTCGCCAGGTGCTGAGCCCGAATGTGGACTGTACCATAGTGACTGCGAAGGGAGGGGAAGACGACGGCAAGGAGGCCTACTACACGAGCAGTAAGGTCCACACTTTTGCAGACAGATTTCACAGGATTGGAGAAGAAGTTGGAGTGCTGCTGTCCTCCATTTAAGGATGCTTATGTTGAAAGGCGAAGAATTTAGAATGGTACAATATTTTCGTTGGCGATTCCAATTAAACGTGTTTGTAAATGGTACGTTCTTCTCCCGGGCGTTTCCTCTGTGGGAGACTGGGGCCACCATGGTGGGAACGGTCACTTCGGGAGGGGATAACAGTAATACTGAACTTTTATTAAGAGTAATGATAAGAAACCCTCCGAGGGAGATATTACAATACTGCGCGGTAATAAGTTGCAGGGGCAAACTTTAAAAAAAGGAGGAAAATTGAGACAGGGAAGAGGAGATGGACGTACAAAATAAAGGAGAAAGTGCGGAAATGAGAAAGACTAAGGGACAAAAAGACGCAAGACCTAAGAACAGAGAATGGGAAACTAAGGGACCAAGAGTGAGAGACTGGGGACAGAGGCAAGGGGACGACAAAGGAGAGGGGAGAAAGAGGGAAGTGGGGAGCCTGGGAAAAGGAGGACGCTGATGGAATGTAGAGGGAGACTGCGTAAGGTGACCAACGGTCCCTCTTTGCCTGCAACTGTTATAGGATTAGCAGCAAAAGTCCGCTGTGTCCCGGGAAGTCCCTCCCTGAGACTTCAGAAGTCCCAGTTTCCCTGGATGAGTGGGAAAAATATGACGAAAGGTACAAAACCCACTAGGTGGCCCAAAAAGTAGGGCTGAAAGGGACGGTTATTATTGTCAAGTCAATATGGCATAGATTCTGTGCCTTTTCCTAGGCCCTATTGCTATTTTACCCCCATCCCTGAGGTTGGCGACCATAATTTGCAATTTACAATAATGGATTACCCATTGTTGGGTCACTTTGGAATGTTGGGATTTAAGTGTATGACTTAAGTGCATTGCCATCATAAGCATTCAGGAGTGTTTAAGTTGGATTAACTATGCTGCTTTGTACCAATTATTGTGCTAGTTTAATTTTTAACATTGTAAATATTATGACAATGTTTTCTAAGAGTTCAGACAATAAAAATAAGTATGATTATAGTACCAACGCCAGCATGATCCAGACATCCAGGAAAAGACATTTTAATGACGGCTATAAACATACATACAATCAATTAGGGAGGTAAATAATTAAAACAGCATACTACACAGTATGCAAAAAATAATTTAGGATTGGGCATAATAGAGAAGGGGATGTGAAAGCACTTACGGAGACTGAATTGTACAAGTGCAGGATGAGACAAACAAGTACTTCCAGTAAACAAAAAATTTTTCCTTTCCCTTACAGTATACAGCAAATCCAGCTTTCAGCAGTATATCAAGTTTTCTTATAGTGTCTTTGGCTTTGGTAACAGAGTAATGCTATACCTCATAGAATGAGTTAGGAAGTGTTTCCTCCTCTTAAACTTTTTGGAAAAGTTTGAGAAGGCTTGGTGTTCTTTAAATGTTTGGCAGAATTCACCAATGAAGTGTGGTTTGTAGCACTGCAAAGCAATCGCAATAGTAACATCAAAGATCACTGATCACAGATTATCATAACAGATACAATAATAATAAAAATGTGTACAATATTGTGAGAATTACCAAAACATGGCACAGAGACTTAAGTGAGCACATGCTATTGGAAAAATGGTGCCAATAAACTTCAATGCAGGGTTGCCTCAGGCCTTCAATTTGCAAAAATTGCAACCTCTGCCAAGCAAAATAAAGTGAGGCACAGTAAAAGGAGTTATGCCTGTATTTCATCGCTTCAAAAGAGGCAAAAAAGGAAGAATAAAAAATAAATGTTGGAACAAACAAAAAAAAGGGAAGATTATGGACTTCAATGCAACTATATTAGTGTCTACATTATATGTAAAGTGATTAAAATCCTATTAAGACAAAGATTGTCATACTTGATGATTAATACAAAATCTATATCATTTTTATGAGACACACTTTAAATGAAAGTGTATCAGTTAGCTACTGTGTCAAGAAAACTCAGTGTCCTAAAATAGAATGCTTGTGATCATCATCATCATCATCATTTATGTGGCTATGGGTTGGCTATGAGTCAGCTGACTTCAGCTGACTCATGTCAGCAGGTTGGTTGACAGCTCCACTCAAGTCTGGCCTTGATGGAGAAGGTTAGCAGGGCCAGCTATAGGATGTGTCGCTCATTCTCCACATGGAACCAGTGGGCTAGTGTGAACATATTTTCATGGTGATGCTAAAAATACAAAAATATAAGCACACAAATCTTATGGCGGCTTAGTCTCTGAAATTTGCAACACTTCTACTTCAGTCCCTTGGACAATGTAAGTAATAAGGCTGATCCCAGAGTCAGAGTTGAAGGGTACTGCAGTTACATGGTAAAAGATCTGAAGCAGAAAATGTATAAAATAAGCCTATTACATCTTACAGGAGAAAGCAAAAACTATAAAAACCTATTAAGATTCTTCAAAAGCCAATCTGAAAAGGCTATCACTGACCAAAGATGAGACCACTTAAGCATCAAAATTAGTAACTGAATAGATTGAAGCTCACTGAATATTTAAATACATGAATTTATAAATTCACCAGAAAAAGAATTAGTTAGCATTGGAAGACCCTAGGAAACCTATTCTTTACGCTAAAAACTGTTGTTGTTTTTTTTTTTTTTTTAAGAAAAGAAGGATTTCTTTGCCTTTTCTATTTTAATGATACCTTGGAAAACTAAAGAGTAGATAAGGAGAAACACCTCTTTATAGGAAGGGTGAATGATTAAATTAGAATGCCATTATTTTTAGCTGGCTAGCCATATATAGAAGAATAAAACTGGACCCCAACCGTTCATGACAAAAAATTCACTCAAGGTGGACTAAAGATTTAAAGATAACACCTCAAACTGTAAGAATCTTAGAAGAAAACCTAGGAAACACCATTCTGGACATTAGCTTTGGGAAAGATTAAATAGCGGGGTTAGGTGTAAAATTTCTTGGTTTTACACCTATATTCTGTTTCTTATTATTCTATATTCTGTTTCTATATACATTGATGTTACACTCATATAGACCACCCCAGCCATGTAGTTCCCTCATATAGTGCACTCAGAAATGAAATCCTTAGATAAGTTTGGGACCGTCTTTATATTTGATTTGTAATTCTGGAATCTCACCTACTTAAATTATTGTCATTTAAAAATATGTATGAATTCTAATTTATAATTTTCTGAAGTATTTTTAATGAAATGTTTTATATAGGGTCTGGAAAATGACTTCCCTTGTGACACTATATCTGTGGCAACATAATTTTCCAAATTCATTAAATTAGCCTGATTTATCCTCAGTACAAATCATATGGTTAATAAGCCTGGAGATCATGTTGAAGGTTTCTCACATTCAGAACTTTTATAGATTTTCTTCAGTATGAAATTTCTGATGTAGAGAGAATTGCAAATTGTAGATCAAGTCACAGTCATAAGTCATTTTGCCTGTGTGTGTTTTCTTATTTCTAATAAGGGCTGAAGTATAGCCGAAAGTTTTTGCACATTTATTCAATGCAAAGGGCTTCTCAACAGTATAAATTATCTAATGTACAATGAGATATGACTTCTTGGTAAAAGATTTGCCACATTTAGTACATTTATAGGGCTTATGCCCAGTATAAAACCTCTGATAAACCATAAGTTACGATTTCCAGATACAGGTTTTCCCACATTCAGTAAGGCTTCTCTCCTGTACAAGTCCTCTCATTTCTTTTTCTTTCTTTCATTTTTTTTTTGAAACAATGTCTCACTCTGTTGCCCAGGCTGGAGTGCTGCTGTGTGATCTCAGCTCACTGCAACCTCTGCCTCCCAGGTTCAAGCGATTCTCCTGCCTCAGCCTCCTGAGTAGCTGGGACTACAGGCATGCACCACCACCCCTGGCTAACAGGCATGCACCACCACGCCTGGCTAATTTTTGTATTTTTAGTAGAGATTGGTTTTCACCATGTTGCTCAGGCTGGTCTCAAATGTCTGGCCTCAAGCAATCCACCCGCCTCAGCCTCCTAAAGTGCTGGGATTACAGGCGTGAACCCCATGTCCAGCCATCCTCACGTTTCTAAAGTTCTGAGTTGTGCCTGAAAATTTTCCCATATTTCATGCATTCAAATTTCTCTTTCCAGTATGAATTCTCATATGTACAATGAGTGCTGACATCTGGGTTCAAACTTTTCTACATTCATTACATTCATAGAGTATTTTGCCTGTGTGAATTTCTTTTGTCATGTTAAGATGTAACTATGCCTGAAAACTTTTTACATAGGTTACAATTATAGGGGTTTTTCCTAGTATGAATTCTCTAATATATAATGAGGCAGATCTTCTTTCTGAACGTTTTCCTGCAATGAGAACATTCATAGGAATTTTCTCCTGTATGAGTTTTTTGGTGCATAATGAGGTATGAGTTCCTACTAAATGCCTGGACATGCATAGTACATATGTATGCTTTCTCTCCTATATGAGGTCTCTGATGTACAATAAAAAGTGACTTTTAGACAAAGACTTTTCCACACTCATTGCATTCATAGGGCATCTTGTCTTCATGATTAATCACATATTTATAAACGGATGATCCATGAGTCAGCATTTGGTCACATTTATTATAGTCAATGAGATTCCAAGTATTCTCATTCTTGGTATGGAATAAACTATAGCTAAGTAATTTTTTTCTTTTTTTCTTCACAAGAGTATGGATGTCACTAAATAATTTATGATATTCATTATGCTGTTCATGTTTCTTTTAAACTCCTGTTATGACTAAGTAAACCTAAATTATGTATCCAATTATTCCCCCAATACTCCATATTTGTGAGGTCTTTGTCTTTTCAGAAGAAGGCTGGTACTCAGAGGGAAAAATTTTCCAAATGCATTTTATGCAAAACCTCCCTTTTCCAACACTGTTGTATTTTTGGTGAATGCAAACTGCCTTATCAGCCTGCCTCGGTTTTCCTGGAACCCATCTATTTGATCATCAGCTTGACAAACTTCTTTATTAAAGGAGTATAATGAGCCACTTATTTTTGTTATCTCATTATTTTAATTATTTTATTATCTCACTATTTTCATTATCTCAATTTTTTCATTATCTCATTAGACAACGAAACATCTTCAACTATGATGGCTTCTGGTTCTTCTGGCATATTATTTCAATCTAAAAAAAGAGATGATGAAAAAGACTAAAAATAAGGAAAAAGTGAGACCGAGATAGAAGAGGTATAGTAAGTATGGCTAAAACAGGTATGAATGGGACAGGTTTATTTTTGCCATCAACTCTCAAATGCCGTATTCTAACTTACTCATTAATAGTCCAAACCTTGAGGTTCTCCCCCCAGTGTCCATGGTTGTTCTCCACGCTTCAGTATGACAGTCGTGTTTGCTTTGGTAGATACTGTTTGTACAAAATAACACAAAACTTGGGTATCAGTACTAGAATAGAAGAATTATCCCAAAACTCGGCCTCAGTACCTTGGCTTGAGACTCCAGAATAATGGGGAAAATTAAGCTACCCATTTTTACCTTGACAAAGTCAATATCATTTATAGGTAAATGAGTCAATTTTGCTATTATTTAGGCAAGAGAGATGCATAATCCTTCAAGGGCAAAAGCAATAAATATTTCTGAGGCCACAAAACCAAAGTGAAAGTGCTCAGTATTGGAAACATTCTAATTCAGGGACTCTATCCTCATGCACTAAAATGAGGGTAATGACTATAACTCTCTAACATCACATCATATATAGGACTCTCTGAGCAAGGTCCAGTTGCTGCCACTCCTCCTGTTTGAAGTCCACAGCCACATCCTCAAATGACAATAAATGCTATACATAGGTAAATCCCACTTCATCTGAAATAATCAGAATTGTTTGATGTGGACAAGATGGGAAAATATTCTGTTTAATTTCATGGGTGAATTTTATCAAATTGCCAAGCAATAGATAATTGCAAAGCTGCTTTAAGTTTTCTAGATCACACAGAGAAAAGCTCCCAAGTTTGTTTTTTTTCCCATTCAACCAGTATGATTTTGTTACAAAAACCACATATAACACCTACATGAACAATACAAATCAGAGGTAAGTCATTAATATTCTACAAAAATTCCTATGTAAAATATTCGTAAGAAGAACCTGCTATACATAAAGTAAGAATCTACTAGTCCAAAGTAAACTGAGATGTTCTTTTCAGGAACAGCATGATAACTCAGATTTAGGAAATCTACCGGTATAATTTATCAAATATGTTGGTGAATCAAAACTGTAGTTATGGTTTGTGGAACAGGAGAGTCAGCTGGTCAGTGTCTGGCCATTGTTGAGCTGCAACTGTTTTGCTTATCTTGATGCCAGTGTTTGTTTAGCTGCTAGAGAAAAAGAAAAAAACCTTGTGGCAGTTAGAACATAGTTTATTCTTTAACTGTAGGGGTACATGATTTAACCCTCATCTGGCAATGGCCTTAGGTCTTTTTTATAATTTAGTATCTTATTGACACAAAGAGTCTATTCTATTAGTCTCATGATCTCTATTTTAACATCTTGATTCATTGCAGTGTGTAGGGTGGCCATGTGCCTTAAAGATGGCCACCCCATGGTGCCTGGCTGGAGGCCAGTGTGCATTGGAATATGCCAATGCTGTGCAGTAGGGCAACAGTCCCCCAGTTGACCTGAAGGGCCAAACTATCTGGTCAGAAGTAGGGAGGGCAATGAAAGCTAACTCCTGGAAAGCTTCCTGGGGGAGAAGGTAGGGTCCCTGGAGCCAAACTATCTGGTCAGAAGTAGGGAGGGCAATGAAAGCTAATTCCTGGAAAGCTTCCTGGGGGAGAAGGTAGGGTCCCTGGAAAATGTTTCCAGGTTCTAGAAGCCTAACTGGTGCAGAGTGGGTGACATGTAGTGGGGAGGGAGCATAGGTGGGGGAAGAGGGGTGTATCAATGAGTAAATAAAAGCAAGGTGAATTTTAATACTCTGAATCTGGTGGTTGGGCTGCAGGAGCTCAGGGAACTGAAAGGCCATTGGGAGGGGCAAGTCTAAAAAAAAAACAGGAAAAAACTGACATTTCTATGCAGGTAGCATCACTCTCCCTCACCTCAAACCAACAAACCTATCTCCTTCCCCCAGACTAACTCTCCTGTGCACTACAAGATGAAGCTCAGAGCTTGGGACATTTGCTGGAGATTTTCTTTCAGCTGTAGAAAAAAAAACACCCTCTATCAATTTATTCCTGAATCTATAGCCCAGAAACTTTCCTTCCAGTAATATGAAGTATCTTTCTTTTTATTCACGTCTTATTTTATGTCCTTTGGTAGAATTTTGACCTTTTCTCTATCCCAGTTTTGGACATTTCTGGTAAGGTTTATTCCTACGTCTTTTGTGGTTTATGTTAACTGCTGTGAAATAAGTAATTTTAATTATTAATATTTTCTAATAAGTTACTGGTGGCATGAAGCAAAGGTATTGATTTTTAAATATGTTTTAAAACTTCTGACCTGTACAAAAAGGTATGCAATCAGAAATAAAAATAGTCCAGGCATGGTGGCTTATGCCTATAATCCCAGTGCCTTGGGAGGCTAAGGCTAGAGGATTGCTTGAGCCCAGGAGTTTGAGACCAGCCTGGGCAGCATTAAAAGGTCCCATCTCTAAAAAATTTTTTAAAAATTAGCCAGGCATGTTGGCACATGCCTGTAGTCCAAGATACTCGGGAGAATGAGGCAGGAGAGTCACTTGGGCCTAGGAATTTGAGGTCACAGTGAGCCTTGATGGCACCACTGCAATCCAGCCTGGGTGACAGAGTGAGATCCTGTTTCAAAAAATTAAGTAAATAAAAATAAACACCTTCTGATCAGTGGTGAAATTTTTTTAAAAAGTAAAAATTAAAAAGCATTTCTCTATCTTCACCCTCAATCCCAAGATTCTCCTCAAATTAACATTGTTTCCACATTTTTCTATATAATTTTCCAGAAAACATATCCCTTATAGAATGGACCATTCTATAATTCTGTTCTGTAGCTTACTATTTCATGTATCTCAAAGAGCATTGCATGGCACCATGTATGGATTCACATCATTTTTAATGCCTCATAGCATCCTATTATATACATGTATCTAACAAGTCTCCTAACAATTAATTTTGAGATTTTTTCTTTTTTTAAATAAACTGCTGTGAAAAAAACATTATTTTGGGGTATTTTGGAAAGTATATTCATAGAAAAAATTTCTAACAGTGAAATTATTTGATCAAAGAGTTTCTACTTTTCACTGTAACAGGAAAAAAATGAAAATAATTTCCCTACTACTGTACTAAAACTGTACTAAAACCTGTATTAAGTTTTGGTCCTTTCTACTTAAATGAATTTTTCTCACATTTTTGGCGTAAATGTGAGAATGAACAAATGGCTTTCTTTCTCATTCTTTCCAATAATTTTACCTATTATTTCATTTTCTGGTTTTTTTTTCCTTTGGTTATAGTTTCAGCACATGCTGAATTGTAGCAGCGACAATGACAATATTTGTCTTGTTCATGGCTTTAAAGGACCAATGAACATGGTTCTAATAATTCTTCGTTTAGTCTAACATTTACTGTAGATTTCTAGCCAACCTGGTGCTGGGCAGACCTGGAACCTGAGTCTGCAGGGGGCAGCCTAGAGCCTGGGGCTGCAGGGCCTGTCTTGGTTCTGGGGTGAGCTTCAAGCCTGGGGCCAGGGGAGCCCGCCTAGCGTCTGGGGCCAAAGGCCTAGACTGGAGCCTAGAGCTGGCCTGGCAGCAGGATTCACTGGGACTGGGATCCCAGCACCAGGCTGGGGTCCATGGCAAAGTTGGGTGCTCACTTCTCTCTCCTTCCCCCACAAAGAGGGTATCTCTCTCCTCACTGCCTTGCCTTGTGGGAGGGGTGACCAGTAATGTAAACCTCTCCTTCCTACACTCTTCAAGGCATCTTTTCTTATTCTGTGCTACACCCAGGTGCTGTCATCCTTAGCTCTTATGAAGACATTTTCATGAATAAAAAGTTGTTCAAATTGATGTTTCTGCAAGGGGACAAGCACTGGAAAATCCTACGCCACCATCTTGCTAACATCACACCTGGCATGACAATTCTTTTCTTTCGGCACTTGAAAAATACTGTGCTGCTTCCTGTTGGCCTCCATGGTTTCTGAGGAGATATCAACTCTCATTCGAATTCTATTTCTCCTATATGGAATGCATTGTTTCTCTCTGGCAGCTTTCATTATTTTTACTTTCTCTTTGGTTTTTAGAAATGTGACTACAATGTTTCCTGGCATGGATTTCTTTTCATTTTATCTTGTTTGGGATTCACTCAGCTTCTTGAATTTCTAAATTTGGGGTGGGGGTTGGCCAAATTTGGGAAATTTTCAGCCATTATTATTTTGAATACTTCTTTAGCCTCATCCTCATTCTTCTCTCCTTCATGAGTGCCAAAGACATGAATGTAAGATCTTTCGATATAGTTCCACATTTCCATGAGGCACTGTTCTATTTTCTTTTCTTCTATTTTCTCTCTATTGTTCAGATTGCATAATTTCTACTGTTCTTTCACTTAGTAATACTATTCTCTGTCCCCTCTCCTGCCATTCTGCTATTGAGTCCATTCACAGAGTTTTAAAATTTTAGTTATTGTATGTTCCCATTCTAAAATTTCCATTTTGTTTTTCTTTATATCTTCTGTTTATTTGCTGAGATGTTCTGTTTTTCATTTGTAATTGTTCATTGAGGCATTTTTACAATGGCTGCTTAACAATCTTTGTCAGATAATTTTAATACCTCTGTCATCTTGATTGGCAGCTAATGATTGTCTTTTTTCCTTCAGTGTAATATCTTCCTGGCTTTTTATGAATGTTTTTTAAATTGAAACCTGGACATTTTGTGTATTATATTATAAGACCTAGATCTTAATTAATCCTTCTGTGGTAGCTGGCTTCCTGTGACAGCACTCCAGCAGAGGAAGTGGGGGTGACACCACATTGTTACTTTCAGGTATAGGTAGGAGTCCAGTTTACCACTCAGCCTCCATTGATGCCCAAGGTGAGAAAGGCTCCTCACTTCTTGGGGAATGGGAGTTTCAGCTCCCCGCAAGTTCTCCACCGGCTGGGAGGGGGAGGAGTACTGTGTTACTGCCTCCACTCCATGTGGCCTGTGCTGGTGTTGCCAGGGGAGGAGCCTCATTACTGTTAGGAAGTGGTGAAAGTCCTGACTCTCCATTACCCCAGTATTCTCTGACACTACCCCAGTGGGAAAGGAGTGGGGCATTACTACAGGATGGTTGAGAAAGTCTAAGGTCTTCACTTGGTCTTCAGTGACATCATGGATGAAGAAGGGTTCTTTACCACCCAACAGGGATGAAACTCCTGGCTCCATACTCAGCCTTCCCCATTACAACTTGGCAAGAGTGGGAGGCTAGGCTCCCCACTCAGTCTTTTTTTTTTTTTTTTTGTAGAGATGGAGTCTTGGTCTGTCGCCCAGGCTGGAGTGCAGTGGCGCAATCTTGGCTCACTGCAACCTCCGCCTCCCGGGTTCAAGGGTCCAAGCAATTCTCCTGCCTCAGCCTCCCGAGCAGCTGGGACTACAGGTGCACGCTACCACAACTAACTAATTTCTTTTGTCTTTTAATAGAGACGGGGTTTCACCGTGTTACCCAGGCTGGTCTCGACCTCCTGAACTCAGGCAGTGCGTCCACCTCGGCCTCCCAAAGTGTTAGGATTACAGGTGTGAGCCACTGCACCCGGCCCCCACTCAGTCTTTTAGACATGGGTGAGTGTTTTTGTCTGCTCAGGCTACCATAACAAAATACGACAGACTGGGCAGCTTAAACAACAGAAATTAATTTTCTCTCAGTACTGCAGACAGGCAGTTCAAGATCAATGATTTGCCAGCAGTGTTGGTTTCTTTGCGTCCTCACATGACAGAGAGAGTGAGCTCACTGGTTTCTCTTCTTATTACCTCATTTATTGTCAATTACCTCCTAAAGGCCCTGTCTCCAAATACAGTCACATTGCGGGTGTGAAAGGGGAATAAATCTTGGGGCCCCAAAATCACCAAGCTAAAGGGAAAAGTCATGCTAGACACTGCTTAGGGCAAACCTGCCTCCCATTCTACTCAAAGTCATCCCTCTGATCACTGAGATAAATGGCTATCTGACTGCATTTATCTCTGATAATGCATAATCCCTGATCTCCCAAAATTTCATCAAGATCTAAAGTTTATTTTGCTGTACAACTTCTTTTTTTGAAGTTTTACTTGCTTCCAACACAAGGAAGGCAAGTTTTCCCACTTCCATAATTTTGGAAGGCAGGTAACTCCTTATGGAGTTTAAGCTGACTTCTAACAGGGAAGACAAGTTTCGTTTTTTTTCTGCTCCTAGGATGGTAGAGAGCAGTCTTCCGTCTGAGACCCATCCCTAGGTAAGTAAATGAACTGGGGTTTGTCTTGGCTGAAGTTAAGATTAACAACCAGCTGGTCTTAATTTCTTCTTACCGTTAGAGCACTCAATAATCATATTAAGTTGTGTGATTGTTTTGCTTAGCTTTTTTTTGTTGTTTGTTTCTGTTTTTGTTGTTGTTTCAGTCTTTTCCCCATTGAGTTTGACCAACTATATCTGACATGATCAAATCCAAAGGAATGTTCCAAATTATGGGGTACAAAGCCTCTAAAGTGGCTAAATTCCCACAAAAAAGGGCTTTATTTACATAACAAGGCCACTTTTTTGCTAGCCAGGAGAAACCAAAAAAGCAGTGGCTGTCTCCCAGGCTACAGTTCCATAGCTAAGATTATGCCATGTTTTTTTTCACCAGCCTGGGTTTGGTTCCTAAGTCAAGCTCTGGTTTGATACCTGGTACTTCTGAAGTAGCATCAATTTGTCCTAGCTGAAATATGGTAATGAGATTTTAAGAATATTTTTTAAAGGAGCTCAGTGGTTAAAAGTCAGCTTAATTAAAAGCTAACATCCAAGATGTGTGTGTATGTGTAAGTGTGTGTGTGTGCGTGTTCGTATTTAAAAGGCCTTCATATTTTTGTTTTGTTTTTCCTCTCCTAGGACCTTGTCTTTGTTGAGCAAAAGTTTTTTCTTCTCATTTGACTGAACTATGTTTTCTTTATTTACTTCTGCTGTCTCTCCTTTCTCTTGCACCCTCTGCTGCATGAGGAACCTAAAATAGTTTATAATACCCTGGGATTCCTTAAAGCAAATGGAGAAGGTACCAGACTTCCTTTTGGGGAGAAATATTTGTTTTTCCTTATGGAACCCCAAGAGTGTAAACAGACAAGTTCATCTCAGCCTTTTTGTTTGTTTGTTTTTGTTTTTGTTTAGAGGAAGGCTCACTCTTGTCACCCAAGCTGGAGTGCAATGGCATGATCTTGGCTCACTGCAAACTCTGCCTCCCAGATTCAAGTGATTCTCCTGCCTCAGCTTCCTGAGTAGCTGGGATTACAGGCGCCTGCCACCAAGCCTGGCTAATTTTTGTATTTTTAGTAGAGACAGGGTTTTACCATGTTGGCCAGGCTGGTCTGGAACTCCTGACATCAGGTGATCCACCCCACCCCTTGGCCTCCCAAAGTGCTGGGATTACAGGCATGAGCCACCACATCCGGCCTGTCTCAGCTCTTAAACTGGTTGCTTTTGTATTGTGTTACCTAATTTTTTGACTAAAATAGTTATTGCAACAGAGGCTACTCGGGTTTTTAAGGAAGAGTGTAGTTTAGACACTTAGAAATGTTTTTGTTTAAAAAAAAATTTAAGTGCACTGTAAAAGCATCACATGGTCTAGCTTCATAATAATTCTCCCTTTTTGAAAACCCAGGATTCAGTGTGGGCTCTGCCCAAAGATTAGAGATCCCAGTTAAAAGATAGGTAGTCCCCATCTAAATAAAATTTGGTCTCCTTATAGAATCCTATGATTGATTTCTATAACTTAATGTTTGATTTGGCATACATCTTTAATCTCCCTCTAGCACCACCAGACTTTTTCTCTCTGTACCTTGAGATGTAGATTTTGCTATCTGATTTTTCACCTAAAGGTAGTTTCTTTCAATATGCAGATTTAGGGCTATTTATCTGACAACTTCCAGGGTAATGAAACAGGTTATCAAGAGTTTGCAAGTCTATGGGTAAAAAAAAGGAGGTCTTATGAATTTATAAGTTGTACTTCTATCAGTATGCCTAATACGTCTATGTATTTATGTGTTGTATACATAGTTTTACTATTAAAAATACATAAAAGAGCTCCAATTAGCTTAAAGAAAAATAAAAATGCTTAAATCAAATACTTTATGAGAAGAAGGAAAGACTAGTCAAATGCTTTTTCAAGTTTATGTAACTTAAGGAAAATATTTAATAAATAAGCTAGCTTTAAAATTATTGGTAAAGTAATATGAGAAATGTCTTAAGAATTGCCTGTATAGATTTTTTTGTTTGCATTCATTGATCAAGCAATTTCATACTTATCCCTGCCAAATACTACAAAGTGTCAAAATTTGGCATAGGGGTTACAAAACTATACACCTAGCTCAAAACAGAATGATATTTGCTTGTGTAATTTTTAATAAATAAGACATTGATATTGGTTTAATGAATATAGCTACATCTTAAATTATTTAGTAAAATAACCATAACTTCTAAGCTTGAGGCTTTAGGCAGTCTAGTCCCCAGGCAGGAAGGGGGTTTATTTTGGGAAAGGACTGTTATCATCTTTGTTTCAAAGCTAAACTGTAAACTAAGTTCCTCTCAAAGTTGGTTTGGCGTACACCCAGGAATGAACAAGGACAGCTTGGAGGTTAGAAGCAAGATGGAGTCAGTTAGGTCAGATCTTTTTCATTGTCTCAGTTATGATTTTGCAATGGTGGTTTCAAAATGATGATGACTTAAATGATGACTATAGCAGTTTTCATAAATAATCTAGGTAAACAATTAAAATAATTAGGTAAATGTAATGGGATAAATACTTGTAGACAAACTTGTCATAATTTAGAATCTAAAGTTATATTAAATTAATAGATATTTCATTATTTGAGTATTTTCAATAAAAATATATTGTAGGGAAACATTATTTTTTTAAAATATGTGTCATTTTTAAAAAGATGAATAATTTTTATCTAATTCAAAGTTTATTTAAAGGTTATATGTAAAACAAGGCAAAAAGAACCAGGAAATAAGAGAGATGTGAAGAAAGTTGTAGAAATAAAAAAGTATTTTTTGGTAAGAAAGTTTAAAGAAAAATAACTTTATATGAGAAAGAATCTTGTATAGGAAATTCTGTCCTAGAATAAAATGACTGGTTGTTTAAGAAAGAGGGATGTTCAGGGCAAACCAGAAAGTCCAAGCATGTAATAAATGGTTTGTGTAAGTCATAATAAGAGGATTTATTTTTGAAAACTTTTATATGATCAAGTTGTCTATAATTAAATGGACATTATAATGGTCTTTCTAGAAATTGAGTTTTAATTAGAAAAACACATACACTAAAGAATTGGTTCAAACTATGAAATTTTCTTAAGGTATTGCTTTACTCTTAATAAGTTACAAGACATTATAATTAATTTTATGCAAAGTTCAAGTTTTACTGCATCTCACTGTTTTCAGCTTTCTCTCCCCTCTTAAAGGGCCTGAAATAATAACTCTATCCTTCAACTCATTTTCAGATCCTGTAAGTTTTTTTCTTCAGGTTCTAACTTGGGCCTGACACTTAAAAAAAAAGTTTTATATTAAAGGTCTAAAGGAAATGTTTCCTTCTAACATAATATTCCCCATAGGAAACAGCAGTCACCCTGCAGTAGGTCTTTTCTCTTGCCTTGAGTGACTGGCCTAATAAACAGATCTTAGCCTTTATCTAAATAATTTCTATATCATTACTACTAAGTTGGGTTTGCTTAGAAAAAAACTGAGATTAAAAAAATTTAAATTAAAGTTATTATATTCCTGTAACTTTCTATATGTCCATTAAAGTCCTATGCCATTAAGTTAAAGGGCTTTGACACCTGGGTCTAAAAGGTCACCAAGTCCTGCTAAATCTTAATACTGACAGCAGTTAAAGCCTCATCTTCAGACCCCATAGAAGATGCCAATCAAAGTACACTGTGTTCATGAGACACACAGCCAGAAATTAAAGCTATTCAACTCCTCAAGGCCCAGAGACTGTCACGGAAGAGGTGGGCAGGTGAGATTATAAGGGCTGATTTTGAGAGATAAAATAACTTCAGTTTCTATATAAATTAACCATTAATATCAAAGGCACACTGATGCAAGACTGGAATATTGGCCCCTGTGTCTGATGAACAAGGTTTTCTTGAAGCATTAACCAATTCCTTAATAAAGGTTATAAAGGTTTAAAAGGCTTATGGAAATTATATCTTATGGCCAAGATGATTAAAATTCTATAGATCATTTATAAAATTTTGAAAAAAATTTAATTGGCTTCATGCTGTCTTAATTAGGGCTTATTTTTTGGAAAATTATGTCTCCTCTCTCGAACAATGAAGGCTTTTTGCCTTTTTTGAAATCCTTGAGTTATCACTTTGGTTAAATAAATGACTTATTTTACAATGACCTGTGATCCTATTTTGTGATATCAAGTGTTTTAAACATTTGATATTTGACAAACTTCCCAAATCAAATTATAAATCATGTGTTTTTCTGATGTAATTAATCCTTTAAGATATTAGGTTCTGTAAAGTCCAAAAATTACATATTTGGCTTATTTAGTATCAAAATCATACAGGAAGCATTGTCACATATGAAATGGTATTTGGCTTTCTTTCGGCTGTATTTGTATACATACATTATATATTTATAAAATTTCTATACAATTATAGGAAACTCCTATAATTCTGATATGACTTTTAGTGTATGTTATCAGATATAATTATAATTGTCATGTTAAATTATTTTTTGCCACAGAAGTAACAGATTTCCTTGTTAATCGTTTCTTTGACTATGGCTGCCTAAAACTTTTTGTCATCCATGAACAATTGTTGTCTTGTTTTGGTCCTCTTTAGAAGATGGTTTTATAATCAGCTATAAAACTCTAACAGGTGTTCTTGAATGCAGGGTTCTGATAACTTTGGAGATTGTGACATGAGAATAGAGGAAAACCTTTCAGGACTCATGGAGAGCTGAAATGTTCATGAAAATCAAGCAGAACAGGAATTAACTCCATAGACTGAACTAATAGAAGACTGAAGTAATCTTTTTTACTTTTTGCCTAAAATGTTGCTGATCCTTTGTTTTGTTTTTTCAGAGTCAAGGAAACTTTTTTTAAGCTATTCACAGCTTTTAACAACTTAGTATACTCCTAAGAACAAAATGTGGAGCATATCTCTCTTTACGTGATTTCTCCAGAATTTGGAAACTATTTGTGAGTATTGTTAACTTACAGCAATTTAGTTATTTGCATAAGCACAATAAGAATGCTTTCTTTTGCAACAGGACACCATTGGAGAAACTGTTTATTTTACCAAGGCTTTGACTGTAATGGTGTGCTTTCATTTAAGGACTCAAACTTGATTTATAGAGCCAATAAAAGCCCCTTGAGAAAACTAGCCTCATGCTTGTCTACACAGTCCCTCTACAGGGTTCCTGATCTGTGGCAAGTAAAGAATGTCACTTTCTGACAGGCTCAGGAGCCCCAAGTTATCATGAGACCTAAAAAGGAGAGGAATTTACCCAACTCATAGGTATTTGATGGTACAAATCCATGGCTGGGCTCAGCTTTAAAAAAGTGTTATCTGAGATTCCTTCTATGGAACAAAGTTCCATCAAAGGTAATTTTAAAAGCCTATGTGAAAAATAATTATTCTTGCTACACTTTATACAAATATTCTGGCCAAGTATAATAAGGCAAATTGGTCCTGCCATGATTTGTCTTTAGAAAAAATGGGAAACTGGAGATAGAAAAAGTATGTTTCAAGAGTTATAGTGCACCTGTTGTTAGATTCTGGTCTTGCCTAATGTTTTTCGGTTTTTATTATTTTCTACAATGTAGACTGAATTCTAATTTTTCCTGGCAATAAGTCTCCAAAATAATGTTTTCAATTATTTCTCCTTCTTTCTTTTCTTCTTACATTTTTTCTAATTTAAAATCACTGAAAACTAAACCATGTTTTCTTAAAGCCCTGTGAACTGAAACTAGACAACTTATACATCAGAAGAAAATAACAGCAACCTATTTACATACATAAGACACTTTTATACCTGCCTACGATATTACTTGAGTAATATTGCCTATATTGATTTTCCAGAAGTGTTCTTTTTTTGTTGTTATTTTTCTCCCTTCCTCCACCTATTTTATCTTCATAGGGCATGAGACTTCACAAAGTGCTAAAATTGAGCTTTCCTAATAATGTGGGACCTACTCATCTAGGAATAAACCATCCTAGCCATGAGAGATGAGACAAAACCTGAAACCAGAGACTCATTTTCTTCTAAAATGCTTTCTCCAAAAGATTTTCAAAGGAAAAGTGGGGAAGGTGAAAGGAAAATAAATTGGTGGTTCCAAAATGGCCAAATAGGAACAGCGCCAGTCTATAGCTCCCAGCGTGAGCGACGCAGAAGATGGGTGATTTCTGCATTTCCAACTGAGGTATCGGGTTCATCTCACTGGGGATTGTCGGACAGTGGGTGCAGGACAGTGAGTGCAGCACACTGAGCATGAGCCGAAGCAGGGCGAGGCATCACCTCACCCGGGAAGTGCAAGGGGTCAGGGAATTCCCTTTCCTAGCCAAGGGAAGGGAGGACAAACAGCAACTGGAAAATCGGGTAATTCCCACCCTAATACTGTGCTTTTCCGACAGTCTTAGCAAATGGCACACCAGGAGATTATATCCTGCGCATGGCTTGGAGGGTCCTACGCACGGCTTGGAGGGTCCTACGCACATGGAGCCTCGCTCATTGCTAGCACAGCAGTCTGAGATTGAACTGCAATGCAGCAGTGAGGCTGGGGGAGGGGTGCCCGCCATTGCTGAGGCTTGAGTAGGTAAACAAAGCGGCCAGGAAGCTCGAACTGGGTGGCGCCCACCGCAGCTCAAAGAGGCCTGCCTGCCTCTGTAGACTCCACCTCTGGGGGCAGGGCATAGTCGAACAAAAGGCAGCAGAAACCTCTGCAGACTTAAGTGTCCCTGGCTGACAGCTTGGAAGAGAGTAGTGGTTCTCCCAGCATGGAGCTTGAGATCTGAGAACAGACAGACTGCCTCAAGTGGGTCCCTGACCCCCGAGTAGCCTAACTGGGAGGCACCCCCCAGTAGGGGCAGACTGAAACCTCACACGGCCGGGTACCCCTCTGAGACAAAACTTCCAGAGGAACGATCAGGCAGCAGCATTTGCTGTTCACCAATATCTGCTGTTCTGCAGCCTCCACTGCTGATACCCAGGCAAAGAGGATTTGGAGTGGACCTCCAGCAAACTCCAACAGACCTTCAGCTGAGGGTCCTGACTGTTAGAAGGAAAACTAACAAACAGAAAGGACATCCACACCAAAACCCCATCTGTACATCACCATCATCAAAGACCAAAGGTAGGTAAAACCACAAAGATGGGGAAAAAACAGAGCAGAAAAACTGAATATTCTAAAAATCAGAGTGCCTCTCCTCCTCCAAAGGAACACAGCTCCTCACCCGCAATGGAACAAAGCTGGATGGAGAATGACTTTGACAAGTTGAGAGAAGAAGTCTACAGATGGTCAAACTTCTCCGAGCTAAAGGAGGAAGTTCAAACCCAATGCAAAGAAGTTAAAACCCTTGAAAAAAGATTAGATGAATGGCTAACTAGAATAACCAATGCAGAGAAGTCCTTAAAGGACCTGATGGAGCTGAAAACCATGGCACGAGAACTATGTGATGAATACACAAGCTTCAGTAGCTGATTTGATCAACTGGAAGAAAGGGTATCAGTGATGGAAGAGCAAATGAATGAAATGAAGTAAGAGAAGTTTAAAGAAAAAATAATACAAAGAAATGAACAAAGCCTCCAAGAAGTATAGGACTATGTGAAAAGACCAAATCTACATCTGACTGGTGTACCTGAAAGTGATGGAGAGAATGGAACCAAGTTGGAAAACTCTCTGCAGGGTATTATCCAGGAGAACATCCCCAACCTAGCAAGGCAGGCCAACATTCAAATTCAGGAAATACAGAGAATGCCACAAAGATACTCCTTGAGAAGAGCAACTCCGGGACACATAACCGTCAGATTCATCAAAGTTGAAATGAAAGAAAAAATGTTAAGGGCAGCCAGAGAGAAAGGTCGGGTTACCCACAAAGGGAAGCCCATCAGACTAACAATGTATCTCTCCGCAGAAACTCTACAAGCCAGAAGAGAGTGGGGGCCAATATTCAACATTCTTAAAGAAAAGATTTTTCAACCGAGAATTTCATATCCAGCCAAACTAAGCTTCATAAGTGAAGGAGAAATAAAATACTTTACAGACAAGCAAATGATGAGAGATTTTGTCACCACCAGGCCTGCCCTACAAGAGCTCCTGAAGGAAGCACTAAACATGGAAAGGAACAACTGGTACCAGCCACTGCAAAAACATGCCAAATTGTAAAGACCATTGAGGCTAGGAAGAAACGGCATCAACTGACGAGCAAAATAACCAGCTAACATCATAATGACAGGAACAAATTCACACATAACAATATTAACCTTAAATGTAAGTGGGCTAAATGCTCCAATTAAAAGACACGGACTGGCAAATTGGATAAAGAGTCAAGACCCATCAGTGTGCTGTATTCAAGAAACCCATCTCATGTGCAGAGACACACATAGGCTCAAAATAAAGGGATGGAGGAAGATCTACTAAGCAAATGGAAAACAAAAAAAGGCAAGGGTTGCAATCCTAGTCTCTGATAAAACAGACTTTAAACCAACAAAGATCAAAAGAGACAAAGAAGGCCATTACATAATGGTAAAGGGATCAATTCAACAAGAAGAGCTAACTGTCTTAAATATATATGCACCCAATACAGGAGCACCCAGATTCATAAAGCAAGTCCTTAGAGACCTACAAAGAGACTGAGACTCACACACAATAATAATGGGAGACTTTAACACCCCACTGTCAACATTAGACAGATCAAGGAGACAGAAAGTTAACAAGGATATCCAGGAATTGAACTCAGCTCTGCACCAAGCAGACCTAATAGACTTCTACAGAACTCTCCACCCCAAATCAACAGAATATGCATTCTTCTCAGCACCACACCACACTTACTCCAAAATTGACCACATAGTTGGAAGTAAAGCACTCCTCAGCAAATGTAAAAGAACAGAAATTATAACAAACTGTCTCTCAGACCACAGTGCAATCAAACTAGAACTCAGGATTAAGAAACTCACTCAAAACCTCTAAACTACATGGAAACTGAACAACCTGCTCCTGAATGACTACTGGGTACATAACGAAATGAAGGCAGAAATAAACATGTTCTTTGAAACCAACGAGAACAAAGACACAACATACCAGAATTTCTGGGACATATTCAAAGCACTGTGTAGAGGGAAATTTATAGCACTAAATGCCCACAAGAGAAAGCAGGAAAGATCTAAAATGGACACCCTAACATCACAATTAAAAGAACTAGAGAAGAAAGAGCAAACACATTCAAAAGCTAGCAGAAGGCAAGAAATAACTAAGATCAGAGCAGAACTGAAGGAGATAGAGACACAAAAAACCCTTCAAAAAATCAATGAATCCAGGACGCGGGTTTTTGAAAAGATCCACAAAATTGATAGACCGCTAGCAAGACTAATAAAGAAGAAAAGAGAGAAGAATCAAATAGACACAATAAAAAATGACAAAGGGGATATCACCACCGATCCCACAGAAATACATACTACCATCAGAGAATACTATAGACACCTCTACACAAATAAACTAGAAAATCTAGAAGAAATGGATAAATTCCTCGACACATACACCCTCCCAAGACTAAACCAGGAAGAAGTTGAATCTCTGAATAGACCAATAACAGGCTCTGAAATTGAGGCAATAATTAATAGCTTACCAACCAAAAAAAGTCCAGGACCAGACGGAATCATAGCCGAATTCTACCAAAGGTACAAGGAGGAGCTGGTACCATTCCTTCTGAAACTATTCCAATCAATAGAAAAAGAGGGAATCCTCCCTAACTCATTTTATGAGGCCAGCATCATCCTGATACCAAAGCCGGGCAGAGACACAACAAAAAAAGAGAATTTCAGACCAATATCCCTGATGAACATTGATGCAAAAATCCTCAATAAAATACTGGCAAACCGAATCCAGCAGCACATCAAAAAGCTTATCCACCATGATCAAGTGGGCTTCATCCCTGGGATGCAAGGCTGGTTCAACATATGCAAATCAATAAATGTAATCCAGCGTATAAACAGAACCAGTGACAAAAACCACATGATTGTCTCAATAGATGCAGAAAAGGCCTTTGACAAAATTCAACAGTCCTTCATGCTAAAAACTCTCAATAAATTTGGTATCGATGGGACGTATCTCAAAATAATGAGAGCTATTTATTACAAACCCACAGCCAATATCATACTGAATGGCAAAAACTGGAAGCATTCCCTTTGAAAACTGGCACAAGACAGGGATGCCCTCTCTCACCACTCCTATTCAACATAGTGTTGGAAGTTCTGGCCAGGGCAATCAGGCAGGAGAAGGAAATAAAGGGTATTCAATTAGGAAAAGAGGAAGTCAAATTGTCCCTGTTTGCAGATGACATGATTGTATATCTAGAAAACCCCATCGTCTCAGCCCAAAATCTCCTTAAGCTGATAAGCAACTTCAGCAAAGTCTCAGGATACAAAATCAATGTGCAAAAATCACAAGCATTCTTATACACCAATAACAGACAAACAGAGAGCCAAATCATGAGTGAACTCCCATTCACAATTGCTCCAAAGAGAATAAAATACCTAGGAATCCAACTTACAAGGGATGTGAAGGACCTCTTCAAGGAGAACTACAAACCACTGCTCAATGAAATAAAAGAGGATATAAACAAATGGAAGAACATTCCATGCTCATGGATAGCAAGAATCAATATCATGAAAATGGCCATACTGCCCAAGGTAATTTATAGATTCAATGCCATCCCCATCAAGCTACCAATGACTTTCTTCACAGAATTGGGAAAAACTACTTTAAAGTTCATATGGAACCAAAAAAAGAGCCCGCATTGCCAAGTCAATCCTAAGCCAAAAGAACAAAGCTGGAGACATCACTCTACCTGACTTCAAGCTATACTACAAGGCTACAGTAACCAAAACAGCATGGTACTGGTACCAAAACAGAGATATAGACCAATGGAACAGAACAGAGCCCTCAGAAATAACACCACACATCTACAATTATCTGATCTTTGACAAACCGGACAAAAAGAAGCAATGGGGAAAGGATTCCATATTTAATAAATGGTGCTGGGAAAACTGGCTAGCCATGTGTAGAAAGCTGAAACTGGATCCCTTCCTTACATCTTATACAAAAATTAATTCAAGATGGATTAAAGACTTAAATGTTAGACCTAAAACCATAAAAACCCTAGAAGAAAACCTAGGCAATACCATTCAGGCCATAGGCATGGGCAAGGACTTCATGTCTAAAACACAAAAAGCAATGGCAACAAAAGCCAAAATTGACAAATGGGATCTAATTAAACTAAAGAGCTTCTGCACAGCAAAAGAAACTACCATCAGAGTGAACAGGCACCCTACAGAATGGGAGAAAATTTTTTCAATCTACTCATCTGACAAAGGGCTAATACCCAGAATCTACAAAGAACTCAGACAAAGGTACAAGAAAAAAACAAACAACCCCATCAACAAGTGGGTGAAGGTTATAAACAGACACTTCTCAAAAGAAGACATTTATGCAGCCAAAAAACACATGAAAAAATGCTCACCATCACTGGCCATCAGAGAAATGCAAATCAAAACCACAATGAGATACCATCTCACACCAGTTAGAATGGCGATCATTAAAAAGTCAGAAAACAACAGGTGCTGGAGAGGATGTGGAGAAATAGGAACACTTTTACACTGTTTGTGGGACTGTAAAGTGGTTCAACCATTGTGGAAGTCAGTGTGGCGATTCCTCAGGGATCTAGAACTAGAAATACCATTTGACCCAGCCATCCCATTACTGGGTATATACCCAAAGGATTATAAATCATGCTGCTATAAAGACACATGCATCCCATTACTGGGTATATACCGAAAGGATTATAAATCATGCTGCTATAAAGACACATGCACACGTATGTTTATTGCAGCACTATTCACAATAGCAAAGACCTGGAACCAACCCAAATGTCCAACAATGATAGACTGGATTAAGAAAATGTGGCACATATACACCATGGAATACTATGCAGCCACAAAAAGGGATGAGTTCATGTCCTTTGTAGGGACATGGATGAAGCTGGAAACCATCATTCTCAGCAAACTATCGCAAGGACAAAAAAACAAACATTGCATATTCTCACTCGTAGGTGGGAATTGAACAATGAGAACACTTGGACACAGGAAGGGGGACATCACACACTGGGGCCTGTTATGGGGTGGGAGGAGCGGGGAGGGATAGCATTAGGAGATATACCTAATGTAAGTGACGAGTTAATGGGTGCAGCACACCAACATGGCACATGTATACATGTGTAACAAACCTGCACGTTGTGCACATGTACCCTAGAACTTAGAGTATAATAATAATAAATAAATAAATAATAATAATAAATAGATGAACTGAGAGTGGGGAAAAAAAAGGAAAATAAATTTTGGGGCCCCCAAATCTCTATGCTAAAGGGAAAAGTCAAGCTGGGAACTGCTTAGGGCAAACCTGCCTCCCATTCTATTCAAAGTCATCCCTTTGCTCACTGAGATAAATGCATATCTGATTGCCTCCTTTGGAGAGGCTAATCAGAAATTCAGAAGAATGCAACCATTTGTCTCTTACCTTCCTATGACCTGGAAACCCCCTCCCCACTTTGAGTTGTCCTGCGTTTGCTTCAAATTGTCCTGCCTCTGCAGACCAAGACAGTGTTCATCTTACATATATTGATTGATGTTTCATATCTCCCTAAAATGTATAAATTCAAGCTGTGCTTGGACAACCTTGGGCACATGTCATCAGGACCTCCTGAGGCTGTGTTATGGGCACGTATCTTTAACTTTGGCAAAGTGAGCTTTCTAAATTGACTGAGATCTGTCTCAGATATTTGTGGTTCACAGGGTTAATACTTTAATATATGAATTTTGTGGGGGAGGGTACAATTTAATCCATAGAAGTCAGGATGAAGTTACAGATTTTTCCATGGTGTTTCACTGCAGTACAGCAGTTACTTTTTATGATTTTTATAAGTTTTCTCTAGCTAAAGCAACCAGGCTTTTGAGGGGCGAGTTGGGGGTAGGACTCTTTAGTCTGTGTCAATTGATGTTTCTGTGTTACCATATTCTTCAATTCCAGGCCTGGGATATATAAGCCAAAAAGAAAACCCAGCAAACTCAGCGCATTGAATCCCAAAGTCCCTAACTAGTGTGCCTTCTCTTCACTTTTTGGAGTCTTCTTTTGTTTGTTTCATCTGTGAAACACAGGGGACATGGTGGTTAAAGGAGCTCCACAGACCTTCTCTCTCCAAAAAATTACCATAAATGATAAGTTGAAAAAAATATAAAAAACAAACAACAACTAAAAAAACATTTCAAAGCTCTGGAAATTGTCCTAAGGATCACTGAAAGTGAAAAAACATTTATTTAAGAAAATCCAATAAATCTTGGTAAGAACTTTGAGATTCTGTGGCATTTAAGCCACAATCTCGTCTTCCCCTACCCATAGCTCAGCATGATGAAAGCTTCATTCCAAGGAGATGTGGCCAAGAAACAGAGCTTCTTCTTTCTCATTTTCCAGTCTAGAACTATGGCATCTCCCCATGAGGGGCAGGCCTCCAACTTTTCTCATTCTCTTAGCTCTGTGTTACAGAAGCTTTATTGTAGGCAACAATAGGGCTCTCACAAAGCATGTCTTACACCTATAATCCCAGCTCTTTGGAAGGCCAAGGTGAAGGATTGCTTGAGTACAGGAATTCAAGACCAGCCCTGGCAACATAGCCAGACTTTGTCTCAACAAAAATAAAAAAAATTATCCAGGTGTGGGGGTATACACCTATAGTCCCAGCTACTTGTGAGGCTGAGGAGGGAGGACTGCTTGAGCCCAGGAGGTCAAGGCTGCAGTGAGTTGAGATGATGCCACTACACTCCAGCTTGGGCAACAGAATGAGACCCTGTCTCAAAAATCAAAAAAGAATGGGGCAGTTTCTCCTCCCAGCCTCCACTCCTAGAGCAGAGGCTCTACCCCATGTGTTACAAGCCGAGAATACTGGGGACCTACTTGCCTTAGCTCACTGTTAGGGCAGAGTTTTCATGCCAGGAGAAGCAAGTCAAGAAGACCAGAGGCTATTGCCCCCACCCAGTGCTCTGCTAGTAAAGCAGAGGTGTCATGCCAAGGGAAGGGGGCCACTGTCCCTGACTCCATCTCCAGATAATTGGCATGTAGGTTTGCCCAGAGAGAGAGAGGAAGATTGTAAGAACAAACAGGAACTTTGAAGCTTTCCCCAAGCAACTGACTGTATTTGGAACAGTTGAGTGGGGAAGTTCAAGCATAAGGGTACTTTCAAATATAATTGGTATTTTAATAGTAAGCAATTAAGAGGAAGCTGGTAGTGTTATGAGAGCAAGCTAAAGCCCAGATAGAAGTTTACCAGACAGATTGAGGGGGTGAGGGAAACATCTAAGCCCTCCCAGAGTCAGAACAAACCTCAAGGACTGGCCTCAAAGACCACTCTTGTAAGAATCTGAATTTAATTATATCAGACTGTGGAACACTTTATGCCTTAGGGCACTGCCAAAAACAGTGAGGCAATGATCAAACAATTAGTGGAAGTCAAAGGCTAGGTGTGATACCAAGAGATGCAGATAGCTTAACAGGGACATCAGGGAAAGAGATAGTCATAGAGAGCCCTATTAAAAGTTACTGTCATCCCAGGATAACTCTGTCCATGCCCAAGGCTGCACTATCGGAAAAGTAACATTAGTATAAAAGATGGTGTATACTACAGGGAAATACACATTATTAAAATAGTCCAGCCAAGCCACTAAACACATATACAAGTAAGAAATAAAAACAACAGCTCCTGGGGGAGAGAATCAGTATCTGGACTGCTACAACACATTATCTAAAATGTCTGGTTTTCAACAAAAATAAATATGAAATATGTGAAGAGACAGAAAAATGTGACTCCTATGCAAGAGAAAAAGGAGACAACAGAAAATGCCTTTGAAAGAGTCTATGTTTTGGACATAGCAGACAAACACTTCAAAGCAGCTATTATATGCAGGAGCAGTAGCATTCACCTTTAGTTCCAGCTACTTGGAAGGGTAAGGTGGGATGATTGCTTGAGCCCAGGAGTTTGAGTCCAGCCTGGACAACATAGTAAGACCTCATCTCTACTGATTAATAACAATAACAATAATAATAATAATGCAGCTAGTATAAATGTATTCAGATAATTCAATAAAATCATGATTAAACAAGTGAAGGAACCAACAAAAAAAAGTAAAGTCTGATGACAATGTAACATTAAATAGAGAATATCAACAAAGAAATAGAAATTATTTTAAAAATGGGCTTGGCACAGTGACTCACCCCTGTAATCCCAGTACTTTGGGAGGCCGAGGTAGGTGGATCACGAGGTCAGGAGATCGAGACCATCCTGGCTAACACGGTGAAACCCCATCTCTACTAAAAACATAGGCTCAAAATAAAGGGATGGAGGAATATTTACCAAGCAAATGGAAAGCAAAAAAAAAGCAGGGGTTGCAATCCTAGTCTCTGATAGAACAGACTTTAAACCAACAAAGATCAAAAGACACAAAAAAGGCCATTACATAATGGTAAAGGGATCAATGCAACAAGAAGAGCTAACTGTCCTAAATATATATGCACCCAATACAGGAGCACCCAGATTCATAAAGCAAGTTCTTAAAGACCTACAAAGAGACTCAGACTCCCACACAATAATAATGGGAGACTTTAACACCCCACTGTCAATATTAGACAGATCAACAAGACAGAAAATTAACAAGGATATTCAGGACTTGAACTCAGCTCTGGACCAAGCAGACCTAATAGACATCTACAGGTTTTGTGAGAACTCACTATCGTGATGACAGGACCAAGTGTGGTGGTGTTAAACTATGAGAAACTGCCCCAATGATCCAATCACTTCCCACCAGGCCCCACCTCCAACATTGAGGATTACAATTGAACATGACATTTGGCTGGAGACATAGATCCAAACCATATCAGCATCTTTGAGAAATATTCTACAGGACTCTTTTAAAGGCCTTGGACCTTTAGGAATAATTGTCAATATTTGACATAACTCCTTATCTACTCGAGCACCATTGCCCTGAATCAGCTTCCCAATCTTCCTCGCATGGCTTTTAGAGAGTGAAACTGGCTTCTTCAGGTGTATTCTGTCCATGATTCCTATCAATTTCATTTAGGACATTGAGAGAAGTCATCAAGGCCATGCTCCCCGTGAAAGCTCTAAGAAAGAATCCTCTTCCTCTTTCAGCTTCTGGTGGCCCCAGGCATTTCTTAACTTGTAGCTGCATAATTTCAATCTCTGCTTCAGTCTATATATGGCCATTTTCTCTTTGCCTGTGCATCCTCTCCCCCTTTTTATAAGGATACAAGTAATTGTTTTTAGGTCCCACCCTAAACCCAGGATGATTTCATCTCAAGATCCTTAACTGATAACATCTGTAAAGACCCTATTTTCAAACAAGGTCACGTTCTGAGGTTTTGAATAAACGTGATTATTTGGGGGAGGCTATTCAATCCACTACAAACATAGCCAATTTCAAACACATACCTAGCCTACAAAGGAGTATGATAAACCTCTGTGTGCCCATCACTCTGCTTCAACAACTATCAACCTAAGGCCAATATTTCATCTGTTCTCCATTCACGTACTCTCCATTCTTCTCACATCATCTTGAAGCAAATTCCTGAGATCTTATTCCATCAATAAATATTAGTATAAATCTCTAATAGGTAATGGTATCTTTAAAAAAGAGTCCTTATCACCCCAAAAACAATTTAACATCATTATTTAATATCCTCAAGTATTTGGTAAATATATCTCCAGCTCTTAGACCCTATATTTATTGAGCCATCATTTTATTCTAATTTATTATCTTCTATTTTATTTCTTATAAAGTGCTCCAGATAATTAATTTCTACTCACAATCACACTTCCCATTCTCTCCTTAATTCCTGAAGACATTATTCTACCTTGCCCTCTGTTCCTACTGATATTGACCAAAACCAGGCCTCCACTCATACTTCTAAGTAATTACCTACATCCTGATGTTCTTTTTGGTAACTATACTAGTGTATTACATAGTGGTTAAGAGCACAGACTCAAATCAGACTGCCTCGTTCAAATATCAGCTCCAGCACTATTCACACAATAGATGTGTAAATTTTGGTAGGTTACTAACTTTTATACCTCAGTTCCTCATCTATAAAACAAGAATAAAAGTAGTATCTAACTCATAAGGTTGCAAAGAGATTTAAAATAATTTATATGTAAAACATTTATGTGCCTAGCACATAATTAACACCATAAAAAGATTAGCAATACTTATTATATTATTGTCATCTGTCCTAAAATTTGCCCCTACTTGCACTTGGGCAACCCCACACACACATGGTCTCATTTCCATTTCCTCATCACTTTTTAATTTCACTGGATTGTCTCATTTTCCTTTGAGTGTATTCTGCTTTCTAATTTTCTCTGTATTGGGTAACTCAGCAGGTTCATCAAGCTTCCTACCATGGAGGTCTCAATAATACACTCCAGATATGATCACCATTCTATTTCCTCTGCAGATTCCACCTATTCTAAGCCATCATCAGCTCTTGAATGAATGAGTGCAACAGATTCCTAACTAGTCTCCCTGCTTTTCAAACATGTTCTCCAAAAGCCCATTTCCCACATAACATCTAGAGGAATCCTGTTGATTTTCAAGTTAGCTTATGTCGTTTCCCTAACAAAATATTCCAGTAGCTTATTTCTCCCTAGTTTGTTTTTCCTTAACATTTGAGAAATGTTCTTATATTTCTTCTTTTTCTCCATTCCCACTGATGTTAGCCAAAATGAGGCCAACATTCTCTCTTCTTCTATTGTTCCAGTTGGGTTTATTGATTTGATTCTTTAGATCTTCTTAAATGTTTCTGCCAGATATTTTTACCTAAAGCATTTTATTTATCCTATCAAGAGCTTAATAAAATAAATCTGCAATTGTTCTCCATTATCTAACATATGGTTTTTTGTTTCTTTTTTTTTTTTTTTTTTTTTTTGAGATGGAGTTTTGCTCTTTCTGCCCAGGCTGGAGTGCAATGGCGTGATCTCGGCTCACCACAACCTCCGCCTCCCAAGTTCAAGTGATTCTCCTGCCTCAGCCTCCTGAGTAGCAGGGATTACAGGCATGCGCCACCAAGCCCGTTAATTTTGTATTTTTAGTAGAGACAGGGTTTCTCCATGTTGGTCAGGCTGGTCTTGAACTCCCGACCTCAGGTGATCCGCCTGCCTCAGCCTCCCAAAGTGCTGGGATTACAGGGGTGAGCCACTGCGTCTGGCCTATCTAACATAGGGTTTTTAAATTCTTAAGTCCTTCAACTAACTAGCCTCTTTAATGTTACTTCTCCATCTCCCCCAAACTTAGCTTTACTCCTTTTGAAAATACAATTAATGGCCTAAAAGGGACAAAAGTTGTGTTGAGGCCTCTGTGGAACCAACACTGGATACAGAGTGTAAATCTATTCATATAAGCTAATGACTTAATGTTGGGAACTGGACCAGGAAGCTCAGTAGAATTGTAGAATTCTGAGCCAAGGAGTGACTTTATTGCTCTGGATGTAGATAGCACAAGTCTAATAGTAGTCAGGTACAGTCAGAAGTTTATAAAATAGGTGAAAATGAAGGTTGATAAGAATTTAGATCCACACTGAGAAATCTGCTACTTAAGGGTCCACATTGATGATATCCAGAAGTTGGGAAATCATGGTATAAAGCAGAATTAAGAAAGTGAGAAGGGCTGGCCACAATGGCTTATGTCTACAATCCCAGCACTTTGGGAGGCCGAAGCAGGCAGATCACTTGAGGTCAGGAGTTTGAGACCAGCCTAGCGAACATGGTGAAACCCTGTCTCTACAAAAAAATACAAAATTAGCCAGGCGTGGTGGCACACAAGAGGCTTAGGTGGAAGAATCGCTTGAACCCAGGAGGCAGAGGTTTCAGTGAGCCAAGATTACCCCCACTGCGCTCCAGCCTGGGTGATAGAGTGAGGCCCTGTCTCAAAAAAAGAGGAAGAAAGGAAGGAAGGGAGGGAGGGAGGAAGGAGCAAATACTTGTCTGAGGATCAGTAATAATACATATAATAATAACATCTGACTTTCGCTGAAAACATATTATGTGCCAGGTAGTATTCTGAGTGCTTAAATCTATTGATTCATTCTATCCTCACAACTACAAGGTAGTCACTGTTACTATTCTTTTTTATAGAACAGAAAATTGAGGCCCAAAGAGATCAAGTAACTTACCCTGTCCCTAATTAGTAATGGAGCTAGGACTCAGACCATGGTAAGCTGGATTCAGAGCCTTTGTACTTGATTGCAATGCCTCTTCCATATGTGCTAGGTAGGGAACAAGGTGATGGCAGAATTTAATAGTCAGGATTGATGCAGTATTCCTGAACTATTATAGAATGAGCTAGATTAAAAACTCAGCAATTAGAATTCAGTAGCGAATCAAATCCAGAGATAAGTAGGATTTGGCTTATCCTGTGGCCAATTTTCCTCGTATTAAACATATAAATTCATGGGCCTTCACACCCATAAAAGAATAAATTAGTATTATAATTTTTAAAATATGATTAAAATTAGTGCTTTCTGAAGTACTGGTTAGGTGTTTCTGTTTGCAAAGAGAATTTATGGTTTTGTAAGATTAGTTTAATGTTGATGGTGGAATAGAAAGAGCCAAAAGACACTAGAAGCAAAGAGAAAAATGAAGATTAAACTATAGCAATCCAGCAGTTAGTTAATAAAGCTGCAGCTCAGATATTCCTGTTCCTCATCCAGTCCTTACTTTTTTTCTCCAATCACCGTTGTCACCCTGGTCAGTTTTAATTCTGCTAAATAAGCTCTCCCCACTGACCCTGTTGCAACTGTCCTTCTTTGTTCCTTTTTACTATTCCTCAAGATTATTTAGTGTTTCTGCCCAGTTTGCAAAATCCTATTTGTATATAGCCATATATACTTTGTTCATTGTCATATTCCGTTTCTGTTTCTACTACTGCAATTTTTTAAAAATGTGGTTTTCTTTCTTGAAATGCTCAGGGGGGATAGACTCCATTTAGCCTTGATATTTCTTGTAGGCCATATGTATATTATGCATGAAAGTAAAGATTCAATCTCATAATATGACAAAAAGTTATGAGTCATAATACATTAGCAGATATATTTACCAGTATATAGTTAATTGTGCTTCTTTCTAGAAGTCTGGCAAGACTTCCAACCACATGCAGAGGCACCAGGAGAACCAATAAACACTTTTGAGGCATGTTTCATTAATAGACCAGGGAACTGAGACAGAGGAAAGGGGTGACAACTGTAATGCTCTTGAAAATATATTTCATCTGAGCCCGGACTTTATTTCAAAAATTCCAAAAATGTGGCTGTTATGGTAGGAATTTGAACTATTTGGATTTATTTAGTGGCAATAGAAGATATGCAAAAAAAAAAAAAGAGCATAGTGAATGTGAAAAAGCCTCCTTCCAGAAGTCAGACCTCATTATGCAAAAGAGAATCATAAGAGAGAAAAGCCCTTAATATGTACTAAGTGTGGGAAAACCTTCAGCAGGGAATCAAATCTCATTATACACCTGAGAATCCATACTCAAGAGAAAACCTATGAGTGTGTTGAATATAGAAAAGCTTTCTCCCATAAGTCACATCCGTTGAACATTAGAGAATTCACACCAGGGAGAAACCCTATGAGTGTGGTGAGTGTGGGAAAGCCTTTTTCCAAAACTTACACCTCAGCATTTACAGGAGAACTCATACTGGAGAAAAGCCCTATGTGTGTGATGAATATGGGAGAGGAAGTCACACCTCTTTTTACATCAGAGAGTACACAGAGCAGAGAAATCTTCTGTGTGAACTAAGTGTGAGAGAGCTTTCAGTGAAGTGTCATGCCTTATTAGACATCAGAAAATTTACACTAGAGAGAAACCTTATACATGTAATGAGTGTTAAAAATTATTTTCTCAAAAGCCTGACCTCATACATTACAGAACTCACACAGGGAAAAAAACTCATGTAAATGCAGTCAATGTGTAAAAGCCTTCAGACATAGCTCAGCCCTCTGTTGACATAAGAGGACTCACAAAGAAAAAAATCCCTGAACAAGAAATTAATATGGGAATATCTCCAACTAGAACTTGTAGTGACAGAAAGTCTTCAGTCAAAAGCAAACATTATTATGTATCAAGAAATCTTACTGAGGATAAGCCTGTTTAATATATTTATAAAAGCATGCAGCTATGTTTCTATGGAAATCATATTCCAGATGTGATTAGAAATATTCCTAAATATTTCTAGAGGATATTACAGAAAATACATTTTTATTAGAGAATAAATGTTCACTGTGGACCACAAAGGCTTTTAAAATATTAATAAGTGAACTAGTCAGAACAAACTTAGAAAACTATATGTGGACAACCCACAAGATATGAATGTTACTATATGTGCCACTACTTATTGCTGTAAGTCCTGGCTGCACTACATTTTGCTATGCATCATATAAAATAAGTTATATGTGTTGGAATTGCATATGTGAATCTAAAAATTTGTAAATATAAAATAATTACTATATATAGAATGCCATTTACTAAGATTTTCTACATTAAATATTACCATTTTTCCCCTAAAGAAAATACAAATTATAACCAAAAATACAGTGTTCAGTAAGAGTGCTAAAGTGTAAAATAAACTTTTTTCTGTTGCTTTCTGGTATATATGACTTCTGCTGCTTCTTAATGAGAAGTACATAAAGGTGTTAATTACATAAAATATATAAATATAAACTAGATATCATATAAGTCTCAGTAGCAAAAGAAAATAGTCATGGCCTCTTACAAGACTCACTGCAATTTAAAAAGGAATTCTTGGTGGGTACAATTACCCCTTTTGCATACTGTTATGGACTGAATTGTACCTTCCCACCAAATTCATATGTTGAAGCCCTAATCATCAATACCTCAGAATATGACTGTATTTGGACATACTGCCTCTAAAGAGTAATTAAAATAAAACCATTAGGATGTGTCCTAATCTAATCTGACTGGTGTTCTTATAAGACCTAGAGAGTAGGACACACGAGGAGACATCAGGGGCAGGTGTACACAGAGAAGTGACCATGTGAAGTGGCAGCAAGAGGGCTGCCGTCTGCTAGCTAAGAAGAGAGGCCTCCAAGGAAACCAACCCTTCTGCACATTCATCTCAGACTTCCAGCCTCCAGAACGGTGAGAAAATAAATTTCTGTCATTTAAGCCACCCAGTCTAATATTTTGTAACGCAGCCCTAGGAAACAAACACAAACACTACTGCTCTTTTTCCCTGGAGTACTTTGTAAGCTTGAGTATACAAAGTATAAGTACTACGTAAGCCAATAATATGATAGAGTGCTTGCTATACTGCACGGCCTCTCTATTTGGCATTTTCTAATTCACCTTGTGACAGATTAGTAAGAGAGATATTTTCATAAGGATTTTACAATTCACAAATATTATAAAGACTTTTTGCAGAGAGAATTGTTCATTTTTAAAATTCCATCTAACAGTAGGGGTAGGTATTCTGTAAATTTCCATGTGAGTATCCATGCCATTAAAAATCAACTTGTTCCTTATTTATAAATTAAAAGTGGGGCCTCATTCTTCTAAAGCAAATTTTGACAGGGAGTTAAGATTACAAGGCAGAAACCTATAAGAGGTGTTAAGAGCTCTTATTCTAGATTTAGACAGATGTAGATTCTGAATCTGCTCTGAGCCTCAATAGCACCTAGTTTGTTGGATCATTGCAAGGATTATACAATATCATGTATGTATGGTGCTCATAAGATGTTAGCTATTTTATATTATTTAAGGATATAATTCCCATTCTAGTTATGAAGACAGACAAGGAAACAACTCTAATTAGGATTATATTAGAGAGAACTGTAGGGAGTCATGTGTATCATTCTGTTTCATTCTCACAACCATGTCAATCTTTCAGACTCAGGTGTGGGCCTGGAACCACTGCCCTGCATTGCCCCTCTACATCTATTCTATAATTGCTTGTTCAGAAGCAATACCATTGCTGATACCCCAAACTCCTTATCTTTATCTCATCTACTGATGAGACCCATTGCTTGGAGGGTAGTTACATGGAAAGCCATTCACAAAACACCTTATTAACTTTGTGGGTGAAAAAAAAGTGTATCTTCACTGTATTAAGCCACTGAGATTTAGGGATTGATTATTAATAGCAAATAGCAATCATTTTCTAGTAGAAAGAAATTGGTCCTGGAAGTGTCCTGCTAATGTAATAAAAACCTAAAATATGGCATAGGCCTAGTAGTTGAGCAGTGAGAAAACTGATGTCAGAAGTGGAAAGATGTTTATCTATGTTTTGTACTAGCCAAACATTTGGTTTGGGCCAGGCATGGTGGCTCACACCTGTAATTTCAGCACTTTGGGAGGTCAAGGCAGGCAAATTGCCTGAACCCAGGAGTTCAAGACCAGCCTAGGCAGTGTGATGAAATGCTGTCTCTATAAAAAATACAAAAATTAGCCAGATGTGGTTGTGTATACCTATAGTCCCAGTTACTCAAGAGCCTGAGGCAGGAGGATTTCTTGAGCCCAGGAGGTTGAGGCTACAGTGAGCTGTCATTTTGTCACTGTACTCCAGCCTGGGTGACAAAAAAAAAAAACAAAACAAAACATTTGGTTTGATTGTCTCCTCTACACATGCTTACTTTGTTGACAGCTCCAGAAGATAATTAGAAAACAGAGTATTAGTAATATTTGCTGTTTTACTGGCTGTATTTGGAAGCTATTATAAGAAAAAGATAAACTCAGAGAAAATTAGTGGATTATAAGCAAAAATGAAAGAAAATAGAGTCCTGAGATTTGAGACCTCACGGAGTTTAAAAAATTTGATTTCTAGACTTCAAATGTTAGGAGAATAATTTAAATGGTTTTGAGTGTATCAAAGACCTAATAAACATTTGCTAGTGAAATAAAGTGACTCAGAAGAAAGATTATATTAAGAAACTGAAACCTTCTCGTTCAAGCTTGATAACCTTACAGTAGTCTGTTATTCACCTACCCTAGCTCCATGATGGAGAAGCTCAATTTTAGGTAGCTACAGCCAAGAAGACTGGGGCTCCCATACCCAACCTAGCTCCCACTTGTAGAGCAGAGGCTCTTGCCAAGGTAAGAGAGGCTAAGAATATTGGGACCTCAATTGCCCTCCTCCTCAGCTTTTCTCTGTAGAGTAGATGTTTCATGCCAGGAAAGGCAAGCCAAAAAAAAGATCATTCTCCCAGCTCCCACTAATAGGATAGAGGCTCCAGACTGGCAGCAGTACATTAAAAAGACCTCAGGCCTTCATCTTCCTACCAAGATCTCACTTGCAGGAAGGAGTATCCCTGCTAAGAAGCTTCCCCGGATTCCACTGGTAGGGCAGAGGTGTCACTTCAGGAAAATCCGGCTTTCCCCTTTGTCCCCCGCTTCTGTGCAAGAGTGTAGATGTTATATCCAGGGAAAGAAGCAAGATGGGAGGGCCAGAAGCTCCTCAGCTCAGCTGGGGGGCTGACTGTATTTAATCATAACATGAAGCGTTGCATGAATTAAGGCATTGTTGAAAATAGAGATCTTAGTGGCAAGCACTTAAGAGAATTCTAATAGTTTCATAAAACAAGTAGCAACAAATGAAACAGCAAGTCACCCGGTTTAACAGAGTGAACAAGAGAAAGAGCTAAAACTGGAAGTCTGTGCATATGTCTATGTTTCACACATTCAGGACCAACCATAACAGGTACTAGCTGAACTTGAGTGGAATTGAAAGAATTTCCCAAGCCACACGCTGATACATTAGCAAAGAGTGGAAGTCTTACTAGCTCAAGGAGCGTAAGCACAACCCCTGACCAAACACTGGCTAAATGTTAAGATATTTTGACCCAATGGTGACTTCTAGGAAGCCAGGCTTGGGGTAAAGGCTACACACTGTGGGGTGGGGGGCGGCGGGGGGAAATAGAGTTTACAAAGTTGGTGCAAGCAAGCCACTAAACAAACTAACAAAACAGAGCCACATCAATAATCCCTAAAGGGGATGTGTCAGAATCCAGAGTTGCTACAATATATTATTTCAAAAACTATTAGAGATGCAAAAGAACAAAATAGTATAACCCTTGTATAGGAAAAACAGCATCAATAAAAACTGCTTTTGAGGAGGTCTAGATGTTGGACCTGTAAGGCAAAGATGCCAAAGAAGCTATTACAAATATGTTCAAAAAACTAAAGAAAACCATGTTCAAAGAATGAAAGGAATGTATGGTGACAATGACTCATCAAATGGAGAATGTTAGTAGAATAAAAAGTGTTTAAAGACTCAAATAAAAATTCTGGAGTTGAAAAGTAGAATACCTGAAATGAAGATTCACTTTAGGTACTCAAAAGTAGATTTGAGCTGGCAGAAGAATCAGTAAGCTTGGGGCTTGATCATTAGATATTATACAGTCTTAGAACAGAAAGAAAAAATAATGAAGAAAAACTGAGCAGACTTCTGGTTTCTAGTCTGACATGTAAAGAGCTTGGAAGTTGTCAATCCTATCATCACAACAAGAAAAAAGTCTGAAAAGCTAGAAATTAACAATTCTTAGATCCTTCAAAGAATCAAGGTCACAGAACAAACCACTGCCCCAGAAACTAGAGAGACAGGTAGATGCTGAGAATCACAGGTTCACTGACAGCGGAAGTCCACCACTAAAGTCAATATATTTTAGGAACACTTAAACTACAATTGATGAATCGCTAGAGACTAGCAATAAAAGTGCCAGCATTCTAGTTGATGAAAATGTTGTGACCAGAGGCTTACATGAACCTAATCCTGTATTCCTCTTGGAGCAATTATTCAGTATTTACTAACACAGTGTTTGTGGTGGATTTATTTAACATAAGTACTGTGAATAATAAAATCAACTGTATATGAAATCTTGACTATCCATTTACATGTAGGAGAATCAACAAATGGTATTCTCCACAAATGGAATCAACCCCTAGAAGTTCCTGAGAAATCCCTGTTGAGTGGGAAAGGACCTAGAGCCAAGGAGACGAGGTTGGAGGTGACTGGTCCTCTTCCTTTGTTCTTCCACTGAAATTACTTGAGAAGCATCATGACACCTCCTTATACACAGGGTATGGTGGAAAAATAATTGGCAGTTGAAAAGACTTAAGTGTATGAGGACTTAAGCATGATACACATGGAGAAGGTGATGGTGTAAAGAATGACAATGGTGTCTGAGTAACATTCTGAAGGAGGAGGGAAGTTCAAAAGGTGGGATGATGTGCCTGGATGAGACACATGAGGGAGAAAGATTTTCTAGGGTGCTTCTGTTAGTTTAGCAGGTAGAATGCCCCCGTGAAGGGTACAGGAAGCATGTGGCAGAGTGGGTGCATAAGTCTGGGTTTAGGGAGACTTTAGAAACAATTTGAAACCCAGGGTCTTACCCTCTGTTCACCTCATAGAACAGTAAAATCCCTTGGATCAGGCAAACTCTGATGAAAAACCCAGACTGCCATCTCTCTCCCAGATGGCCAATTTTCCTTCTGGTGCTGGCGAATGATGAAGTTGTCTTCAGGAAGGCAGAATTCTGCTGGGTGCTCTCCTCTTCTGAGGAGTTATACCACCACACAGCCTTTGCTCCCAGAAAGAGTCACCATCTTGTGTTCTAACATGGATCCCTTGTAAGCCCATACAAACCACTCCATCCATACTTAACTGCTTTCTCCACAAAGGCAACTGAGTCTAGGAGCCAATGGACTATCTCATTTTATTTTTTAAAATTTACCCAGGGCACTTTTCATGTTCTTTCTTCTCCCTGGAACTTACTAGCATTATGGAACACAAGGATGTGTTTGTGGTCATCTTCTCTTTACAAGATAGGTCACATAGACCCATAAGTAGGCTGTGTATACTTTTCTTAAAAAGGAGGTGTCACTTACCTTGGGAATACCAGCCAGCCATATATGAAATCCCAGACACAGGAGACCCCTAAGAAAAAGGCGAGGCTGTCTGTAACTGCCTTAGCAACTAAGCCACCAGTGGATTCAACTCTTAAAATTACAGCACCATGGAAACACAAAATCACAGAATTTTGGATTTGGGTAACACTAGAGAGCTCACATAATTAAATACCTTAATAGAAAATTCTCATTTACTAATTAGAAGTTTTTAACCATGTAGTGTAACCATGTATACACTATTCTCAAAGAGAATGGGAATATCTTCTTCAGTTACTTAATGAAAACATACAAGGAATCTGAAACCCTAACATACCAGAATCCATGGGACAAAAGGAAAATTATTTGATCATGGGATTCAGAAGCATTTACTGGATCAAGGTTTAGAGATGCTGAAAGTAGAGAATCAGTGTTAGGTTTTGGAGGGAAGGCAAGGGTTAAAGGAAGACAGAGAGAGAAAGAGAGCGACTCAACAGCAAACACAGGTATATTGCAGATACCTGTGGAAGCGGGAGACCCGCTTAATGCCAAAACCCACCACCACTTACAAGCAGCAGTACTTACAGGTATGGCTGGGAGAAGTCTGGATAGTGTGGCTTGCTGCCCGGCAGGATATCAATAAGATGTACCCATGATAAGGTGGTTTGACCCTTTTTCTGGTGGGATGTCATCATGGTGTTCCTTGGGCCTTTGCCCAGTAAGATAGGATAGGGAGGTTTCTTTAGTTGGGCCTTTGCCTGGTAGGGTATAATAAGAATGTTTTTTTATTGGGCCTTTGTCTTCCTTGTGGTCAGGTGGCCAGGTAGGATGTTTCTCATGGCTCAAACCCCCGTGGAATGTTTCACTTTGACCAAGGTCTGCAAAATAGCAGGGGACTTACAAAATGGTGCAGTTTGCACTAACACAAAGGTGAATGGCATGGGGAACGGTAGGTCAAGAAAGCTGCTTCCTTTATTTATCTCTTCTCTTGAAATGTCTTCATTATTAAGACTTTCATTTTAACTGCCTTTGGAGTTAAAATATAAAATATGAATTTTAACACAGAAGTGTGAATGCTAGTATTTTTGAAATCAAGTTCTTATAATCCCAGGCTAGTGACAGCTTGCCTGGGCAACCAAGTAACTTAAGTTCATAAGTAAACACTAACTCTGCTGAAACTAAATAACTCATTTTAGCTTCTGAACATTTTAAGCATTTCTCATTCTGGATAAGAAAGAGAAATGCTGAAGCAGAATTTATTTCATCTGCTTTAGATGAATTTAGGAATCCCTTGCAAGGCATAAAATTAATTTTGTGATCCTTTGAGTAATATGGATTTCTGAAGAAATTCTAGATTCAGAGAAATGCTGGGCCAGATTTTGGCTAAGGCAATGACATGGAAAAATTTTTCAAAGAAGAGGTAAAAATATGTAGTGGAGTTTTTTTTTTTTTTTCATAATCAGGAGTTTGAAAGGGTATAATGGAAGTTGTTAGGTTTTGACAGGAAGGTGAGGGTTAAAGAAAGACAGGGAGAGAGAGTTGGCAGCTCTACAGCAAACACAAGTTTTATGTCTAACACAAGACCTGCGGAGGTTGGGGACCAGCTTAATGCCAGAGCCCACTGCCACTTACAGGCTGGGGTACTTATAGGTGTGAGTGGGAGGGGTCTGGGCAGTATGGCTTGCTGCCTGGCAGGATGTTGATAAGATGTTCCCATGATGAGATGGTTTGGTCTTTGTCCTGGCAAAATGTGATAGTGATGTTCCTTGGGCTTTTTCCCAGCAGAATACGGTAAGAAATTCAGGTGGTTGAGCAAAATGTTTCTCATGGCCTGAACCCCCATGGAATGTTTCACTTTGACCAATGTCTGCGAAATGATGGGGGGCTTACAAAGTGGTACAGTTTGGATTAACATTCTTGCCTTCTACTTTAGTCTAAAAGGAAGAGGGGCATTGTTGATTATCTAGCTGCTTCCTGCTGAATAGGGGCACTGTAATCAGGGCTTGGGTTTTGAAGCAGTGGGTGTCCAACTTCAGAGTTGTTTTCCTGGAGATGTTGATACCAGACTTGGTGGAGAAAGATGGTATCAATGTGTTTCTGGATGGCTGCCTAGACAAGGTAGTTCTGCCTTTGGGAGATAAAGTGGGATATGAAGATCAGTATACATGGGCCAATTGTGAGTATTAGGAGGAAGATTAGGGGCCCTAAGAAAGGGGTAACCGGATCTCCCCATGCCAAGTGTAGCTGAGATGCTTAGTCCTGCTAACAGGGGAATGAAGTGTATAGCCCACTTGGTGTGTGTGGAGGAGGAGGAAATAGGGATTACTAAAGAAACTGAATGGTTTGATTGTTAGGCAAAATGTTAATGTTTGGAGATTGAAACACCAGGGTACATGTTCCTGACCAACTTGCCAGTAGGCAAAGAAGAGAGTTTGTTCCACACAGAAAGAAAAGACTGGGGGTTGACAGGCAAAGTTGTAAGTGAAGGCAGTGAGCCATGAGAAGCGGGGGGTTAAATCCTGAACAAACTTTTGTCCCAACTTTTTTGTTTTTCCAGGTTGAATAACTGTTAACAAGGATAGTCCCTGTTAGGGCCTGATAGGGATATTGGTGGTGAAGACTGTCTGATTTTAGAGAGAGAGAGAGAAATGGGTTTTTGTTAACAGCCATTGCGGTCCTGATAGGGAAGAAGAATAAAGGTTGCAGTTGAGGGAATTATCTGTGCATTTTTTTAGGGAGTTCCCTTAAGTTGGATGCATGGAGAACAGTGCTGGCAGAGAAGGGAGGGGTTGGGAAGGGATGTTTTATGGAATTCAGTTTGTAACATGTTTAGTTTACAGGCCATGAGACGAAGGAGGGTGCCAGCCCTGCATGCGATGGTGCAGGTAGATTTGATGGATTGCAGGGAAAGGTGTTTAGCCAAGCAAGATTATAAACAGGTTTTGGGAAGGGACTGGTTGAGTAGGTGAGATGCAGGTTTACTTTAGATCAAGTTTCTGTGGTTAGGTTAACAGGAAGGGCTGTGAACTGCTGGATTTGTGTGGACAAACAAATTTAACAATTGGAAGAAAGAGGAGAGTGTGACTGATTTAAGAGGTAATGTGTGAGGTTGACAAAGGAAGCCCACCTGCCAGAGGTTGTGGGATTTAAAGTATCCCACAGCAAAGACAAAAGGGGAAAAAGAAGGTTTGAGTACGAGGGAAATTTTGGAAGGTGCCCTGCAGCCATAGCTCCTGGGTTAATGTGAGGAATTGGAGTGGACTATCCAGGGATGTGGGGAGGGAATATCAGGAAAGATCTGAAACAAGGTGTGAGATAACAGATTTGAAATTGGAGGCAGACAGTGTAATGTACCAGGGCCTTCTGGACTGGCAACTTCTGAAATTCTTGTTAAGCGTAGTGAGGTTGGTCCTATGAGGGAGGAAGAATATTTTGGGGGTGAGAAAACTTCTGGATGTAAGTCTGGTGCTGTTTTTAGTTTGGAATGGTAGATTTAGTGTGGAAAGAATGTTAGTTTTGTTGCCACAGGAGTAGTTAGGATTACCTGGTGAGGACCCGTCCACTTAGGTTGGAGAGGGGAGAAGGAATTGGTGATTTAGACCCAATTCCCTGGTTGTAGGGGCAGGAAGGAGTGTTTGGAGGATGGACTTTTAGGCTGGAGCAAGTAAGTGTTTGCGTACTGTCTTATTAGATGTTGAGTGAGGTATAATGCCAGCCAAGTATCCTGTATAGAAGCAGCGGAGGGGCAGGGTGGGGGCAGATACAGGGAGATTCTGGAGGATAAAGGGGCATTGGTACATGAATTCAAATGGGCTTAGGCTGAGAGGCTTGTGAGCAATGGCTTGTAACATGAGTGCCACTGGAAGAAGTGAAGTTCAGGCCATTTTAACCTCTAGGAAGTTTGGTTAGTTGTTGTTTTAAAAAGGCATTGACCCACTTAATTTTACCTGAAGATTGGGGGCACTAAGGAACATGAAAGGCCCATTTAATGTTTAGAGCCTCCACCAGCTGTTGGTTAACCTGTGAAACAAATGTTGGCCCACTGTCTAACTGGATGGAAGAGGGGACTCTAAACCGGGGGATCATATGGGTGAGGAGAATAGAAGTGATAGTGTGTGCCTTTTCAGTGGTGGTAGGAAAATCTTCTATCCATCCAGAGAATGTATCTACAATTGTCAGAAGGTACCAGGCCCATTTTACGGGGAGCATGAGGGTGAAGTTGATCTGCCCGTCCTGCCCTGGCAGGTGTCCTTGGGCCTGGTGTGTGGGGAAAGGAGGTAGTTTGATAGCTCCCTGAGAGGAAGTTGTTTGAGTGCAAATGGAATATGCCTTAGTAATACCTGTGAGATTGGCAGCCATGGTGGGAAAATATATATAAACTTTTAAAAGCTAGAGTAGGGGGCAGTAACCGGAATGGAAATGGTTGTGCACATATGAAAGTACAGAAAGTTCCTGGGACTTGGGCAAGACAATTTTATTATTGGGGTAGAACCATCCTCCTCCCCAAATAGCACCAGGCTGGGTGAGTGAGGTTTGTTCCTCCTGGGTATATACAGGGTGTATGCTGGGAAAGATGGGCAATAATGATGAGGTTTTAAGGGCTGCCTGCTGGGCTGCTGAGTTTGCTGAGAAGTTTTCCTTGGTTATGGCATCTGTAGCCTTTTGATGTCCCTTACAATGGATAAAGGTGGCCTTTAGTGGTAGTTTAGCTGCCTCCAGCAGTTTGTGTATGAGTTTGCCATTTACTATGGGGGTTCCTTTTGTAGTTAGAAAACCCCTTTCCTGCCAGATTAAGGCATGAGAGTGTAGGATGTGGTATGCATATGTGGAATCGGTGTAAATGTTAACCCTCTTTCCCTTTATTAGGGTGAAGGCCCCGGTTAAGACACCTAGCTCCACCTGTTGAGAGGTAGTATGGAGCGGGACAGTGCTGGATTCTAGGAGTTTATTTTCAGCAATGATGGCATAGCCAGCTGCTGGACATGGCTCCCTAAAAGAGCTAAAAAGATCTTCCATTAATGAATCATGTGGGTGTTCCCTGCAAAGGGGCTTTTGAAATGTGTTGGAAGTGGGAGAAGAGGGAGTTTAAGAGGTCCAGGCAGGAGTGAGAGAGCTTAGAGTCAGAGGTGTTTACAGGGAAGAGGGTGGCTGGGTTGAGAGCTTTACATTTCTAGTAGGTGATTAGAGGGTTACCTATGAATAAGGCATGTATCTATGAATAAGATACATGCTTACAGGATGGTGGGAGGGATAGAAGAGATCAATGGCTCATGAGATCCTGTAGGTTATGGGAAGATGCAGTAGTAATGTGTTGGTAGAGAGTAAGTTTCTGTGCCTCTGAGGCCAGTAATGTGGCTGCACCCAAGATTTTTGGGCAGGATGGCCAGCCTTGGATGATAGTCCATTTGTTTTGAGAGGTATGCAATGGCTTGTGGGGCATTGCCATATGTTTGGCAGAGTAGTCCAAGAGCAAGGCCTTGGTCAGAATGTACATACAGTGAATGGGGCCAGCCCCTCCACACCTGTGGGTATTTCTCATCAGGCAGGACGAGAGACTGAGAAAAGAAATAAGACAGAGACAAAATATAGAGAAAGAAAAGTGGGCCCAGGGGACTGGCGCTCAACATACGGCGGACCTGCACCGGCCTGGTCTCTGAGTTCCCTCAGTATTTATTAATTACTATTTTCACTATCTCAGCAAGAGGAATGCGGCAGGAGAACAAGGTAATAGTGGGGAGAAGGTCAGCAAGAAAACATGTGAGCAAAGGAATCTGTGTCGCAAATAAGTTCAAGGGAAGGTACTATGCCTGGATGTGCACGTAGGCCAGATTTATGCTTTTCTCCACCCAAACATCTCAGTGGAGTAAAGAGTAACAGCAGCATTGCTGCCAACATGTCTCGCCTCCCACCACAGGGCGGCTTTTCTCCTATCTCAGAATTGAACAAATGTACAATCGGGTTTTATACCGAGACATGCAGTTCCCAGGGGCAGGCAGGAGACAGTGGCCTTCCTCTATCTCAACTGCAAGAAGGCTTCCTCTTTTACTAATCCTCCTCAGCACAGACCCTTCATGGGTGTCAGCCTGGGGTCTGTGTCTTTCCCATCCCACGAGGTCTTTCCCATCCCACAAGGCCGTATCTCAGGATGTCTCAGTGGGGAGAAACCTTGGACAATACCTGGCTTTCCAGGGCAGAGGTCCCTGCGGCTTTCCGCAGTGCATTGTGCCCCTGGTTTATCAAGACTGGAGAATGGCGATGACTTTTACCAAGCATACTGCCTGTAAACATTTTGTTAACAAGGCACATCTTGCACAGCCCTAGATCCCTTAAACCTTGATTCCATACAACACATGTTTTTGTGAGCTCAAGGTTGGGGCAAAGTTACAGATAAACAGCATTTCAGGGCAAAGCAATTGTTCAGGGTACAGGTCAAAATGGAGTTTCTTATGTCTTCCCTTTCTACACAGACACAGTAACGGTCTGATCTCTCTTTCTTTTCCCTACAATACAGTGGTGGAGTTGGGCAGTCCCAGTACTGGGGCCATTAAAAAGGGCATTTTTCAGTTTTTTAAAGTGGGAGTTGATGGGGCAAGCTGGGTTGAGGGGTTTTAGGATGAGCCCATGTGAGGCCATATAGAACAGCTTGGCCAGCAAGCCAAAATTGGGAATCCACAGATGGAAGTATCCCATGCAGCCTGAGAAGGAGAGGAGGTTATTTTTTGTGTGGGGAAGAGGCATGTCCCAAATTAGCTCGTTTCATTGGGTTGGAATGGCCTGAGAATTAGGGGTTAGGACAAGCCCAAGGTAAGTGACCTGCATTTGGGCTAACCTGAGCCTTTGTGGGTAAGACCCTAAAATTTACTTGGTATGTCCCACCCCAAGATAGGGGTAGGGCACTGAGGGATAAACAGGAAAGAGTGGGTGAAGGGGGTGATGAATAGGTTGCATAATAGAGGACCAGTCTGTTTGTGCCTAGAGGGGATTCTATCGACTCCCACAATAGAGATAGAAGAACTGAGGAGGGGCTCAGAATATTCTGGTAAAATTGAATAACTAGCCTCATATTTAATGGGAAAGACATGGGCTTAGCAGAGACTGACAGTGTTACTCTTGGTTCCAAGGTGACGATGGTGGTGGGAGTGGTGGATTCTGGGCCCTATCAGTCTTCAGGTAGAGGTGGTGAAGTCAGATAAAGGGTTTTGCTGAGCACAGTCTGAGATGTGCTCCCTGTCCTCCAGGGTGAAGGAGGAAGAGAGGATGACGTAAGTGTCATGCCAGGTAATTTATAAGACTGAGTGACATACAGAAATCCTTGTGGAAGGAGGTGGGATCCATGGAAAAGAAGCCAAGTCTTTTTTCAAGCTGGAAGAGGTCAGCTAGGGAGAAGGAAACATAAACTCAGATTATACCTTCGGCCCGCGTGACTTCCTGCCAGGGGAGGACTTTGGAAGGCCTTTGGGTGTATGCCTGGTTTTCAGAGGAAGGGGGTTAAGTGTGAGACTGGGTATGTGGTGGAGAAGAAAGGGGGAACAGAGGGCAACAATAACGGAGTGAAGGAGCCGGAGCTGAAGGAGGAGGGGGGGATGGTGGTGGGAGAAGGACTGAAGGAGGGGTTTTGTTGTCCGGGTTGAAATTAGAGGAGGAAGGCTTGTCTGAAGGAAGGGGCATTTTTGGGTTTGGAGGTTCCAGATTAGACATCTGAGAGTGGTGTCTGGAGGAAGTTTTGAGGAGCCTTGCCCCATACTGGTGGCTGGAAGAGTGAGAAATATAGAGAAGGGGTGTGAGTATCCCAGAGGGGAGTAAATACCCTGACTCCTCTTGGGAGGAGGGACATAAGAAAGCCAGGGCATCCATGCAGCTCTTCACAGTCCCCTGGAGATCAGAGTGACTGGAGTGGCGAGCTTTCCGAGGGCGTCCCCTGAGAAGGCAGACCATGGTCACCTGGTGACCAGGGAGACCTCTCACCCAGCGCTGGGATTTTCTGGTGAAGCAGCAGAAGCATGAGAGGAATCTGGAGAGGAGGAAAAGGGAGACTCACCCATTAATTGGAGACTGGTGTTGGACGTGATGTTCTGCAATGGAGGTGATCCTTGCCAGAGCCGCCCAGAAAGGGGGAGAAAGAAAAAAGAGGCTAGAGAGTTTGATCAGGATCTAGAGGTCAGCCCAGGGCCAAAGGAGAGAGAATAAGAGAAAAAGGGCTGCAAACAGGGAGTCTACTCAGGATCTGGAAGCAGGCCTCAGTCTAATTTTTGCTGCTTGCTGCTTTCCAGGTTGCAAGAGAAGACTTACCCGTTTAGAACCCAATCTATGTCCTGGGTTTCTGCGCCAAAATGTAGTGGAGTTTTTTTCATAATCAGGAGTTTGAGAGGGTACAATGGAAGTTGTTAGGTTTTGAAGGGAAGGTGAGGGTTAAAGAAAGAGAGTTGGATGCTCTGCAGCAAATGCAGGTTTTATGTCTAGACCAAGACCTGCGGAGGTGGGGGACCAGGTTAATGCCTGAACCCACTGCCACTTACAGGCTGGGGTACTTACAGGTATGGGAGGGAGGGGTCTGGGCAGTATGGCTTGCTGCCCAACAGGCTATTGATAAGATGTTCCCATGATGAGGTGACTTGGTCCTTGTTCCAGCAGAATGTGATAGGGATGTTCCTTGGACTTTTTCCCAGTGGAATGTGATCAGAAAGTCAGGTGGTCAGGCCGATGTTTCTCACACAGAGAACCACTTCCACAAGATTAATTTCCACACACCTTCCACCACTTATTTGAACCTTCAGCTTTATCCTATTAAATTCAAAACAATCTTTTAACTCTAGGCAACAATTTACATTTCCATGGCTTCTTGTAACCTTTTAGTAAAACACACACACACAGACATTTTTCCTAACACACCTTGCATGTAAAAATATTTTTAGTAGTATCAATTACATGTTATAATGATGACTCTTAGCAATCTTACTTTTAATGTAAAAGCTGGTAAGTTATGTTAATTATGTACTAGGTGCTGATAAGGTCTTACTATTCCAGCATAGCTAGGGGCATGGCCAACTCCACATGTCCCCAGGCCCTACCTAGCTGTAAAGCAGGCAAGTCAAACAATTTTCAAAAGCCAAAGAAGCAGTTTATGACCTTAAGGCGTTTAGCAAACCTAATATTTGAACATAATTTAGACGACATGTTTATATTTTGAAGACATTTGTGAAAACTTTACAGAGGAGATAAACAGTGACTTTCACGTCTCATTTAACCAGTTTGCACAGAGAGAAAGAGGTCAGAGTCTGACTGGGAGGAAATTCTTATCCTTTTGCCAGTAGGCCAGGTTTCTGGGTTTTCTCTCCCTGAGCAGCCCTAGTGACCCTGCTCAACTGTATGCAAACAAACACACTACCATGAATTAAGAACATTTACAAATAGTTTACAAATTTTGGAGAAATTAGGCAGAGAGAGAAATATGACTTAAATTCTGTTTACAAAAGTATACTCAATGTACTTAAAATATCAAGAAGCCTAAACTCCAAAAAGTTAGTTTAAGGTTAAAAAGCTGATGTGTTCCATTAATTCCTGTGGGTCTGACAAAGGTAGCCTAGGAATTCCAGATAAATGGAACAAATGATGACTTGCTAGAAATGCACAGGAAACAAAATAACTATCCACAAAACCAAATAAAAGCCTTCTAGAAGCAAAAACAAATAAACAGGAAAGCAACCCTAATTTTTTCTTACTCAATTTACCCTGGAGGCTAAAGTGTTGCCCAGGGCCCCAAAAGAGCCACATAATAAATATTTTATTCCTGATACACAATTCAATATCCTTAAGTTCACCAATATCATCATACATCCTGTGCAATCAAGAAGTTCACTTCAGGCCCATGACCAATAAGCACTCCAGTGCCAGCACTATCCATGCAAAACAGTAAACATAGTGTGAAGCAGTGCAAGCATATCTGGGAAATTTGGCTCCACACTAAATCCAGCTTCAAGCTTAACTATATAAAAAAAAGAATTGCCAAACTGCCAATGCATTTCTTTACAATACTTATTATTTTACTTTAATCAAGACTAAGAGCTTTAACTACGAAAATGTTAACTAGCCCAATGTCTCCAATTCTTTATCATGTTTTAAAGAATATTTTATTATCTAAACTTTTTCCACATCCTTCTCCCCTAATCACTGGTTCTTTACTACATTGTTTCACAAATAATTTTTTCAAATGTGTAATTTGAACTAACTTTTAGATAACTTCTTAATTAGACAAAATTATTCTTTTTCTCAGTAATAACACAACCTTTTTGGCACATTTTGTATACAGAACTCTGTGTTAACTAGAAGTATTATCCTTAGTAACCTAAAATTTTAGTGAAACCCTAAAAAGAAATCCTGAACTATCAGATATGGGCATTTATAGATAAGAACAATTCCACAATTTTTAGAAACATATTTCCCCATATCACAACCCTTCCTTAATTGGAAATGACCCAAATATTCAATGAGCATCAAAATTAATTTTAAGCTTTTAATTTACACAAAAAGTTTACCTAAAAAATTTATCCCATTTACTGTACTCAATTCTTTTATTTTTAACAGTTTATCTAGATTACTTCTGTAAACTGAGATATTAGACACTATCACTTAAAGTTAGTTATTTCCTTGCTAACCATGTTTCTAATAGCCAGTGAATATCAAGTGCTCACCTAAACCTGAGAGTCTCAGAATTAAATACATAAGAATTTTGCCAATAACTCAGAAGACGTAGCTAACATTGAATTGCTCTTATTTGTCCAAAAAAAAAAAAAAGGCACACAAACCGAGATCATTTTGTTTTGGCTGCGTTTGTAGTTTTATAACCTTCTATGCCAAACATTGACATCTCAAAATATTTAGCAAACACAAACATAAAATCCAGACAAAATGTATGCTGACAATTCTGAAGGCATTTCTATTTTTATTTTACCAATAATTTTAAAGCCAGCTTGTTTAGTAAAGTTATACTTAAGTCACTTTAACTTAAAAATCGCTTAGGCTTATTAATTTATGAGCGCTCTTATAAGCCAATTTGGCAAACATAACATATAAGTGTACATACAAATAAACACATCTAGACATGTATACACACACACAAATGAAGATCTAATAGCTTGAAACCCTAGCCATGAGATAGCAACACAAGCTTACCGGTTTTACTTTGTTTGCCCCAGTAGGTAATGCAATGAAGACTGTGAACCAAAATTTTGGGTAAAGCAATTTCCATGGCAGTTTGATTTTTTTTTTCTTTTTCTTTTTTTTTTTTTTTCTTTGAGATGGAGTCTTGCTCTGTAGACCAGGCTAGAGTGCAGTGGTGCAATCTCGGCTCACTGAAACCTCTGCTTCCCAGGTCCTGGTTCAAGCAATTCTCCTGCCTCAGCCTCCTAAGTAGCTGGGATTACAGGCACGTGCCACCATGTCCAGCTAATTTTTGTATTTTTAGTAGAGATGGGGTTTCACCTTGTTGGCCTTGTTCATGTCTTGAACTCCTGACCTCGTGATATGCCCGCCTCGGCCTCCCAAAGTGCAGGGATTACAGGCGTGAGCCACCGTGCCCAGATGGCAGTTTGATTTTTTTTGTTTTTGTTTTTGAGACAGAGTCTCACTCTGTTGCCCAGGCTGGAGTGCAGTGGCGTGATCTCAGCTCCCACTGTAGTCTCCGCCTCCTGGGTTTAAGCGATTCTCCTGACTCAGCCTCCTGAGTAGCTGGGACTATAGGCACGCACCACCACGCCTGGCTAATTTTTTGTATTTTTAGTAGAGATGGGGTTTAGTAGAGATGGGGTTTCACCACGTTGGCCAGGATGGTCTTGATTTCCTGACCTAGTGATCCACCTGCCTCGGCCTCCCAAAGTGCTGGGATTACAGGCATGAGCCACTGCGCCCGGCCCTAGCAGTTTGATTTTTAAAGGTGAAACCTCCCCAGACTCCAAAGAACACTAAGACCAAACAGTACCAAAGGAGAACATCACTCTTTCACCAGGCCCTCTGCTTAGAATAGCAGCACCAAAGCCTGGATATATGCAATGGCAATGCTATCCCAGTTTTCCATTCAACAGTAAACTCCACATTCCAAACAATATTGGGGCCAAATAGCATTGCAACTGTGAGATAAAATTCTAAGGAGAGTTTAATACTAGACCTCAGAACCTCTGCCAAGGGCATCCTCTTTGGAGAGGTTGAGGTCTGGAGGATTCCCCTCTGGGGCTTCCCCTAGTGGGGTCCAATCTTAAGAGTGTCAGACGTCTCTGACCTTAGGTGGGCACCAGTCCTGCTTGCATGTTTTCCCTCTAAAGGGAATGGCCTACTATGAGCTTTCATTTTGTCCCTGGATGAAGGCCTTGACTTTTAGCATCCTTATAATTTGATAAGGCCACACTTTCCCATGTTTCCCATTCCATGAACTTGATAACTGGAGGCTGGATGTGTTTCTTTTGCTCTTAGCCACTTGAGTAGGGAAACGGAAGAATTACGCATAAGAAAAGGTTTAAGTTGCCTGAAACAGGCAAGTTTGCTCTGAGCTGTGCCACACATAGGGATCAGGGACCACACTCAGAATAGATTTAAAAAAGAGTCCTTCTCCCTTCTGGGCAGGGCAATTATCCCCATTCACTCCATGGTCTTCAGGCAATATTGGGGATTGACCCCAGCCAATTTCCCTCAATTTCCAAGGAGCTACTAGGAAACAGCTGCTAAAAGACTAATAAAGAAGAAAAGGAAAAAAGAAAAAGAAAAAGACCCAGGTCCCTTAGGCAAACCAGGTGGTGGCGGTTAGGCTTCTTCACATGAAAACCCCTTAGTATTCACCAGCCACGGCCAGAAACCTGCAGTTACCTCCATGTTTACACGCTGCTCACCAAGGGTCCCGAGTTGGAAAGGAAAAGAGAGAGAGAGATTTCCCTGTATGTAAAAGGAGAAAGGAGAAAAATAAATCCCAAACTTTGGGCTTACCTTCTCCTGGCTGGCTCACCAAAATATGTTACCAGTGGAGGGTGTCCAGGTGCTTGGCATTTTGAACAAAGAATTGGACAAAATGCACAAACAAGGCAAGGAAAGAATGAAGTAACAAAAGCAGAGACTTATTGAGTACACTCCACAGTGGGAGCAGGCCCAAGCAGCCACTCAAGGGCCGGGATACAGGATCTTCTTGGGTCCAAATACCCGCTGGAGGTTTCCCATTGGCCACTTGGTGTTCACGCCATGTAAATAAAGTGGTGGCCCCCAATCAGTCTGATTGTTTGCAGATGGAAACCAATCAGAGGCTGAAGTGAAGTTACAAAGTTACACTCTTAGGCAAACGCCTGGTTGCCAAAAGCAACCAATCAGAGGTATTTTCTTTTTCTTTTTCTTTTTTTTTTTCTTTTTGAGACGGAGTCTTTCTCTGTCACCCAGGCTGGCATGCAGTGGCCCGATCTCGGCTCACTGCAAGCTCCACCTCCCAGGTTCACGCCATTCTCCTGCCTCAGCCTCCCGAGTAGCTGGGACTACAGGTGCCCGCCACCACGCCCGGCTATTTTTTTGTATTTTTAGTAGAGACAGGGTTTCACCATGTTGGCCAGGATGGTCTCGATCTCTTGACCTCGTGATCCACCCGCCTCAGCCTCCCAAAGTGCTGGGATTACAGGCATGAGCCACTGCGCCTGGCCCAGAGGTACTTTCAATTAACCATCTGCCATGCAGAAAAGGTGGGAGTCTGCAAAGGGAGTAGCCTCTGGTCCTTTTGTTACTTAGGCATGGAAAGTTAGGGTTTTCCTTTCAATTTAGTTCTACGAAGCCAGCGTGAAATGGCCTTAGGTTTCCTATTCTCCTGCCTCACTGGTATCCAAGGGATTCTGCCATTAGGCTAGCTGTGGAGGGATGGAGAGAGAGCTGAGGCCTCAAATGCCAGTATTCCTTCCTTCCAGATTTACATGTAAGACCAGATAATCTTCCAGACCAAACAGTATCTGTTGATGAGTATTAGGCTCGAATGAGAAGGAGAGAGAAGTGCAGCACTGGATTGAAGAGAAAGCAAAAAACCTTCCTAGATCAACAAGGAAATAGCCTCTTCTAGAATCCAGATAGGGCCCTGGACTCCTGTGGGATAATGTAGTGGGTGAAAAAATTGGTATTGAAGTCCTCGGATATGGGGATGCACTTGGAAGTCTTGGGAACAAGGAAGAGAGACATCCTGTGGTGGTGATTTTTAGATCCAACGCCCAGGGGCTTGGGTGCCTTTGGGGGGATTAGTAGAAGAGACTGACACATTGAGGGAGGTTCAGGATAACTGTCTGAAAATGAGAGATTTTTATTGCTTATACTGATGTCCCAATAGGGTCTGTATGTGGTTCATATAGGTAGAAAAGAATGAAGTCCGAGCCTGAAGATAACAATATCAGTCAGAATTTTAGGATTGTGAATACCTGTCCACAGAAATAGCTGGGCCCTGAGCCTCTGCTGATGATGTAGGAATGGAGGCAGTTAATAAGCTTTAAAGTCATAGGGTCTCAGGGCTAGGGTATGGTGAGGACACTTTGCCACCCCTAAGGTTCAAAGCCTCTTGGACTGGAGGAGGTTGTTAACAGATATTCTAGGCAGAAAAGCTGTGTCAGGTTGTGGTGTATGAAGAGGGAGAATTTGACACCAAATGGTCAGCTGGCCATCTGCTCACCTGTTCCCCTGTGCTCCCTACTCCCACAGGGTCTGCTTACAGAACAAGGCACAGCAAGGAGGCAAGACACAAGCAAGAAATGTGCTTGATGTTACCCACTGCAGTCCTTCTTCCACTCTGGAGGATTCTGAAGACTCAGAAGAGGGACAGGCAATGGATTCAGTCTAAACCCCAGGACCAGGACACTGCCTCAGCTTCGAAGCCTGGATGCAATGCTCTAGGGTATAACCACTGCCCAGAAGCACAGCTAGTACAAGCTGCAGCCTCAATCCAGGCAAGGAGCCAACTCCAACAGGTCAGGCTCCAAGGGATGAAGACTGAAAACATGAATGTGTTGTGCCACTAACTCTAGCGTTTGCTTTTCCTTGTGTTTTTGCATGCATTGTAGACCTTGGCATCAGCATTTGGCTAGCTTTAAGACAGAAACTGAGAAGCCTTTTGTGTTTTATGTGTCAACTTGACTGGGTCACAGCATGCCCAAATATTTGGTTAAACACGATTTCTAGGTGCATCTGTGAGGATTTTCTGGACGAGACTAATATTTGAATTTGAATCAGTGGACTAAGTAAGGCAGACTGCCCTCCCCAGTGTGGGTGGCCCTCATCCTTCCCTCTGCCTGACACTCTTCTAGCTGGAACATTTGTCTTCTCCTACCTTCGGACTCAGACTATGACTGGAATTGATATCATTGACTCTCCTAGTTCTTCAGACTCAGATTGCTTTCCCGGGACTTCTCAGCTTCCAAATCACATGAACCAATTCATTATAGGAAATTTTTTAATATATCCTATTAATTCTGTTTCTCTGGAGAAACCTGATTAATACAGATTTATTTTCCTACACTCCAATAACTCTCCACTACTCCCTCCCTCAACCCCTGGTAACTATCCTACTTTCTGTCTCTATAAATTTGACTATTCTCAGTACCTCATATAAGTGGAATCATGCAATATTTGTCCTTTTGTGACTGGCTTATTTCATTAGCATAATGTTTTCAAGGTTTATTCATGTTGTAGCATGTATCCAAATTTAATTCCTTTTTGAGGCTGAATGATACTCCATTGTATGTATATACCATATTTTGTTTATTCATTCATCCATTGATAAACATGTTGTTCCCACATCCTGGCTATTAGGAATAATGTTGCTGTGAACATGGGTGTACAAATATCTGAGTCCTTGCTTTTTTTTTTTTTTTGGACACAGAGTCTCGCTCTGTTGCCCAGACTGGAGTAAAGTGGCGTGATTCTCGGCTCACAGCAACCTCTGCCTCCTGGGTTCAAGTGATTCTCGTGCCTCAGCCTCCCCAGTAGCTGGATTACAGGCGTGTGCCACCATGCCTGGCTAATTTTTTGTATTTTTAATAGAGATGGGATTCGTCATGTTGCCTAGGCTGGTCTCAAACTCCTGAGCTCAGGCAATTTGCCCACCTCGGCCTCCTAAGGTGCCAGGATTACAGGCGTGAGCCACCATGCCTGGATCATTGCTTTTCATTATTTTGGGTATATACCTAGAAGTGGGATTTGCTGGATCATATGGTCATTCTGATTTTTTGAGGAACCATCATACTGTTCTCCACAGTGTCTAATGACCTACAGTTTTGAGCTTAGCCTTTCTAAAATACCAGGAAAAAAAATGAAAAGAAAACAACTAGAAGTGGAAGTAATTTGTCCTTCATTAAGCCAGATATACACATCCTGATTCAAGCTTGAAAACAATATCACCTCTTTCACTGATATGTAAGTACCTTTTTATAATTTAAATTTTAAGTTATGATTAATTAGAAACTTAAAATGTATAGTCTTTATATGCACTGGATGTCCACAAAGTGACCCGTGGTTGCTAAATCTTTGAGAAAGGCTGAGTAGACACTGAATGAATGTATATCCAACTTACTTGTCAACTCCTCCAAGAACATTCCTTACCCCCTGACCCAAGACATGCTTTCTATGAGCTCCAACAGTGCCCCTAGTCTTCAACAGCTACCACATCTGTGCTCATCACACTCTTGTCCTTCTCCTAGTCTCAACTGTGAGCCATGGATGGCAGAGGCCGGTTTTTACCCTTCAGGTCTCCAGTTAGGCCTGTGATGGTTCTAGGGTTTTGTCTAGGCTGCGAGTCTGATTGGGGCTAGGACAAAGGGTCAAATTCAGGACGAAAATCAGCCTGGCCAAGAGCAGCGGATACATAGCCCCCATCATCCCACTTCTCAGATGCTCCTAGAACTCCAGCCCAGGATCCTTTATTCTCTGTTATACTCCACCTTCTCCCCATAAAAGACCCTCTGCAGAGAGCAGGCACAAGGAGCAGATAAATGATGGTCGATGCTGCCTGTCAATTCAGATGGGCCTGGCATAACGGTTAACTAATGGGTTTCTTGTTTGATTGATAGGTTCTCTCAAAACTAAAGGAGTTAAATTTCTTTAATAGCAATACATGCTCATTGTTAAAAACTCAGATCAACTGAATTTCCCTTGAACACTAGTAACATTTAGTGTATTATCCTTTCACATTTGTATAGATATTTAGAAAAATGGAGTGTAGTATATACGTTTATATATTTTTGCTTAGCAGTACATCATAGACATCTATTTCATTATATTCAAATGGCTCAATAATATTCCCCTGTGTAGCTGTACCATAATCTAGCCAAACTCCTATGTGGGGGCCTGGTTTGTATTTGATTTTTCAGTAATATAAACAATGCTGAGATAAACCTCTGGCTATCAGCTAGATTATTTCTATTGACTGATTTTAATACATGATTGGAATTTTAACCACAAGGGGGAAGCAGGCAACCATGGGAAGACAGGCTAAGATTTAGGATAAAGAAAAAGAGGCTGGGTGCAGTGGCTCACGCTTGTAATCCCAGCGCTTTGGGAGGGTGAGGCAGGAGGACAGCTCAAGCTTAGGAGTTTGAGGTTACACAAAGCTATAATCACACCACTGTACTCCAGCCTGGGTGACAGAGCAAAACCCTCTCTCTCAAAAAAAAAAAAAAAAAAAAAAAGATTTAGAAAGTTATCTCACATACATAAGCTTACCCCAACCTTGTGAGCAGGTAGTAGCATTAGTATTAGCCCCATTTTTTGGATGCAAAGCTGATGATTTCATTATCAGGCGCTCTTCTCTTCACAGTATTTCCAAATAAATTGACAGCAGTACAACAATCTGCCTACATTCAGTTCAAGTCCAGGTGCTGTGCTGGGGACACTATGAGGCATGCAGAAATAAAGAAGACAATCCCTGCCCCTCAGGGGGTCATTATCAGGTGTGAGGACAGACACACCTAAATAACCAAGTGCCCACTGTAACAGACAGGAGAGCCCAGGAAGGTAGGAAATTCACTTCGATAGTGAGGCTAGGCACAGTTTTATGGAAGGGGTATGCTGACAATAAGAGGTAAGGTGTATTTAGCCTTTAGTCTGTGCATGGCACTGTGCTAAGTGCTTTACCTGCATAATCTCATTAAAACTTCCCCACAGGCCAGGCACCTTGGTTTATGCCTGTAATCCCAGCACTTTGGGAGGCCAAAACAAGAGGATTGCTTAAGCCCAGGAGTTTGCAACCAGCCTGGGCAACATAGCAGGGCCCTGTCTCTTAAAAACAAACAAACCAACCAACCAACAAACAAACAAACAAATCCCCATAGACCTGGAAGGTATGCTACCCTTTTTTACAGAGAAGAAAACTGATGGTCAGAGAGGTTAAGAAACCAGCTACTGTGGCACAACACTGGAACGCGCGTCCTTAATGTGAATTCAGGAGGCCCTACAAGGGTTGGTAGACTTTCAACAGGCAGGGCTGGGAGAGAGACTTCTAAGAGAGGAAACACAGAAACGAAGCCTTAGAGGCAAGAAATACAGGCACATCTGGGAATGGCAAGGGGATCAGCGTGCCTGGGATGTGAAAAAGGAGGAATCTGAGGAGATCAAAACTAGAGAAAGAAAACTGAGTCAGAGTGGTGAAGACTGCGAGTAGCAAGCCAAGGAGATCCCGCTGTATTTTGTATTCAGGTGAAACCAACTGAAGATAATGACATCATGTGTGCTTTATGCGGATTAATTTGGTGCATTGCATAAGAGAACAAGGAGACTAGTTAGGGGCTTGTTAAAATAGTCCTGGCCAAAGATAACTAGCGAAGGAATGAGAACCAGAAGACATTACAGAGATAAAATCCACAAGATCTTATTAGATGCTGGGGAAAGAGAGGAAAGAATCGTGATTAAGATTTTCATGTTTGGGCAACCAGGAGAATGTGAGTGTGTACACCAGGAGAGGGGCTGGACAGGAGGGAGAGGCGAGTTCACTTTTCTTTTATGAGCTGGAGGGACCACAGGGACCTTTGAGTGGAGATGTTTAGTGGAGAGTTAGAAACAGGAAGCTGGTGATTTAGACATAGTACCTGAGAATCAGAAGAAACCCAGGGCAAGGTGTGGTGTCTCACGCCTGTAATCCTAGCACTTTGGGAGGCCAAGATGGGAGGGCTGCTTGAGGCCAAGAGTTCAAGACCAGCCTGGTCAACATAGTAAGACCCTCTCTATATAGAATAAAATAAAATTTAAAAAAAGAAGAAGGCTGGGTGCAGTGGCTCACACCTGTAATCCCAGCACTTTAGGAGGCCGAGGCGGGTGGATCACCTGAGGTCAGGAGTTCAAGACCAGCCTGATCAATGTGGTGAAACCCCGTCTCTACTAAAAATACAAAAATTAGCTGGGTGTAGTGGCAGGTGTCTGTAATCCCAGCTACTCAGGAGGCTGAGGCAGGAGAATCACTTGAACCCAGGAGACAGTGAGCCAAGATCGCACCATTGCATTCCAACCTGGGTGACAGAACGAGACTCTGTCTCAAAAAAATAAAAAATAAATAAAAAGAAGAAGAAATGACCAAGGGAGCTGGCCAGGGAAAAACCTACACTTAAGATTCAGCAAGGCATGTTAGACCCTGATAACCTGCAATTCCACAGCCCGGTTTCTATCCCAAAGAAACAAAATCACACGTGCACAAGAGACAGTATGAAAGTTCACAGCAGCATTGTCTGTCTTGGTGAAAGCCTGGGTCAGGGAGGAGCAGGCAAATAAACCATTAAACATCCACATTGCGCAATAGTTACCAATTAAGTAGATCAAAGGTATTGACATGGACAGATCTTCAGAACATACAGTGGATGAGAAAAACAACATGTAGTGCAATAATAATGTATAAAACATTACTTATGAAAAAAGCCAAACAATCCTGTCACATATATATTTTAAATGATGTATGTGTAGGCATAGAGAAAATTCTGGAAAGCTAAATCCATGCTAATTGTGATAAAGGGGAGGAGTTGAGACAAACATGGAGAGCAGAAGGGGTTAAATGGGGTTTTAGCATAGTTGTCAGGTTTTAATTTTATGAGAAAAATGTAATCATCTGTTACTTATGTGAATAAAAATTCTCAAACTATTTTTAAAAAGAAAGATTCAATGGGAAGAGGAAGCAATGGAATAGACAGGAATATATTCCTAGACTCTAGGTAGGACACTGTTACTGGGAACACTGGGAGAAGTTTCTGGAATGCAAGGTGGAAAAAGGATCCACTGCACTCAGCAACGCTGCAGAGACAGCAGCCAGCAGGATGAGTCCTGTGAGCTCAGCTGGTTGTCAACACCTTTCACTTACAGCCACTAGCTCCTGTGTCCTTGAAATGTCGCCATGTCCCACCACTGCCCTTGAATGAGATGAAGATTTTCTGTTCTTTTTTGGGTTGTAAACATCCAAAAGCATTTCGTCAATTTCTTGTATTTAGATATTCCCTTCCTTTCCCAGAAATTCCACGGTGATATTCTCAGTGTTCTCTTTCCAGTCCTTCAAGCTGTGTATGAAATCTACTTCTTCCCAGTCCAGCTCCAGCAAATACCTGCCTCCTCTCTTGTTCTCCATTCAAAAAACTTCCAATTTGAGGTCATTTTTAAGAGCATTACTGTGGTGGTGGTGGTGGTGGTGGTGGAGTTTATAGAATTTCTCATGGGACCCACAGCATGGATGTGGCTAACACTGACTGAGCACACAAAGGTGCAGGCACTGTGCTAACTTCATAGGAAGTATCTCGGTTAATCCTTTCAGCAACCCCAGTAGGTCAGTACTATTATAACCTCCATTTCACAGCTGGGACTTAGTGTGGCTGAGCGACCTAAGGTGGTAAGTGGCAGTAAGCTTGTGGTGGGTGACTCTGTGTTTGTCTCACTATGTGAGTTTGTCCTAAGTGATCAATAGGGGTGGGGACTGGACTAGGAACAAGGTCTCAGGTATGCAGGGGTGTTCAGTTTACCAAATGACTTTATGACCATTAATTCATTTGATGTCACCACAGTGCTTTAATGACATGGGTCATTAGGGAAAATAATGAGATGAGTCAAGCTTTGTAATTCCCTTAAAGTGGTCAAGTCTGGGTTAAGGGCTTTTAGGGCACATTAACTCACTATGTGGTCTTGAGCAACTCTGCAAGGGGTGGGAGCAGAGGGGGCCCCCTTTGGCCCAGCTCTCTACAAATCATCGAGTTCCTAGCAGCCACTCCTCCTGGTCTGCAAATTCTTGGCGAGGCACCCTCCTGCTCCCCAAACCCACCCATTCCAGGCGATCCCTTAAGTGGCAGAGGAGCCAGGTTCCTGGGGTTAATAAGCAGGCTGTTTATAGCCAGCAGCAGTCACGGGACAGCCAGCTGGAAGGTCATGCCCCTTCTGAATGTTGAGGTTTCTCATAAACATTTCCCCAGTGAGCCTTCTGGGAGATGAGGATGACTCTGGGCCCATTGCCCTTGCTGGGGCAGAGCGCCAAGGCCCCATATTCACTTTCTTCTCCTTTCTCCCGAATCTGGCTCTCTTCCTCTTTCCTCCTTCCTCTCCTGCTCTGCTGTCATTCCTTCCCTTTCTTCAGTGGAAAGAGGACACGTTTCACAGTAGACACACAGGATAACTCAACCTTCTGAGCCTCAGTTTCCTCCTGCGTAAATGGGGTAATAATGGGACCTTCATCTCAGGATGTAAGGGAAAGTGCTTAGCACTGTGTTAGGCACGCACAGTGGACATTTAAAACATATTGGTCACCTCTTTCCCCCTCCACCTTATCCTTTTGCCCTAATCCTGGCCACTGCCCTGTTTTCTTTCTATTTTCCTGCTCCAGCCCTGCTCCCATCTCCACCCTGGGCACTTCCACCCCACTGACTGTGCTGCTGCTGCCTGGGAGGGTAGACGAAGAAGCCAGGCTTCATTCAGAGGAGGGCTGACCACCGCGGGGCGCGCCTGGCCTTGGCACTTCCCCACAAGACCGCACCCTAGGCCTCTCTGCTTTTAGTAAATAGCCCATGGGAACTGGGGGTGGAGGGAGGATGTAGAATGAGAGAGGCCAAGACATTTTAACCTTTGGCTTCTATTTGCCCTTAATCTGGCTCTTCCAATGGCTTAATGGTCAGAGATCATTGTGTAAATTGCTGTGTGACTTTGGGCAAGTCCCCTTCACTCTCTGAGCTTCAGTGAAGTGTGGGAAGGAAGTGAAGAGCAGAAGTTGGGTAGAAGTGCAGGTCCTGGAACCAGACCATCTCCACCAGTTACTAGCTTGGATTACATAACTCCTCTGTGCCTCAGTTTCCTCAACTATAAAATGCAATTTATAGTATACCTAATTTATAAAAGCACTTTTATAAATAGTATACCTAATTTATAAAAGCACTTTTATAAATAGTATACCTAATTTATAAAAGCACTTTTATAAATAGTATACCTAATTTATAAAAGCACTTTTAAAAGTGCTTAGAATAGCGCCTAGCCCATAGTTGGTACTAAATTAATCTCAGCTATTATATGCAAATGGAGAGGTAGAACAGGGGTATGTGTGCATGAGAGGAGAGCTGGACCTTCTCTGAGGGTATTCTAAAGTCCTGAAAACCCACATTCCTCCTTTTTGGATAAGAAGAGGACAGAACCTTGAACACAAAGTACTTCTCCCAAGGAGACCTTAGGAAACTTGTCAAAGACTTTCAAAACCAGATGGACCCCTTAAAGGTCATCTGGTCCAACTTGTCATGCTACAGTAAGAACAGGGTGGACCAGAGAGATTCGGACTTATCTGGGACCATAGAGCTTTTGACGAGTGATAGAATTGCAGGTGGTGCATTGCAGGGAAGGGAGGCACTTTAAGAGGACAGTGGGATGGGCTGCCAGAGGGCTGGTGGGATGCTAGAGGTCAGATTCCCAGGCTCCATGACCTCCAGGATTCTTAGTTCAGGCACTTACCCCATAACTAAAGCACTGATGTCACCACCGGCATCTTTAATAATTATAACCATGTAATGAGGAGGGACTATATCCCAAGCACTGCACCAGACGCTTTCACATGCATTACTTACTCCATACAAAATCCCCTTGACAAATGAGGAAACACGCCTTGCCCAAGCTGCAACAATTACAAAGGGGCAGAGCTGGGCTTTGAATCCCGGTCTCTCTGATGCCAAAACCAGGGTTCTCATGCAACACTCTCTTCATGTTTCCCAGAGCCTAGTTTGAGGCTTGAGCCTCAATAAATAAGGATCACTGGGCTGGCCAAGCAGATCTTGTATTTGTCTGACTGGGCTGGCCAAGCGATAACACTAATGAATCAGCCTGGGTCCCAGTCACCTTTCCAGCCCTTTCCACCCTGACCCACAAGCCATGATGAGAGACCAGACCCTGTGTAGGAAATCTTTCTTCCAGGGGCCCTGCCTCTGTGTTATCTGTCCCCACTGTCAATGGGAGAAGCAATGGCTGCTTTCGGAACAGGCAGGGGAGGAGGGCTTAGAGCCTGGGGTGACGCTTCTGGCTGCTGGGCCTGACCTCCCCAGACTTTAGCCAGGGCCCTGACTTGAATGGGAGGAGCATGAACAAACAGAAAGTGGTAGGAGAAGCAAGAAACCAGGTAAGGTGAAAAAAACTTTGCCCCTCCAAAAATACGAAGTTTACAGTTGATGTGAATTTGTCAACTTAATATAGTGTAAGAAGCATACGGTTTAATACGGTCTTCCTCGCCATGACGGCAGGAAGCACATCTGTTGTATTCACTACCACATGCTTAGTGCCCTACCCAAGGCCTGTCTAGAGTCAGTGCTCAATAAATAAACATGGAAAATGAATGAAAAAAAAATGGAGGGACATAAGGAAGAGCACTGAAACATGGGTCAGAAAACCTGCATTACAGTTTTTAGCTTCATGGCTCACGGCAACCCTTGGACAAGTCACTTCGGCTCTGTAAACCTCAGTTTCTACATGTGTAAAATAGATATCATGGCAGTTCCTACTGCACAGGGCTTTGAAATCACAGACTTCCGTAGGAGTCATGGTTCCATAACCACCTAATGTCAAGTTGAAAATTGTATTTCTTCAGAGTGAGGCTGGCTTTAGCAATCTATGCAAGGGGTCTTGCTGAAGCAGGGCCAGAGGAAGGCCAGAGGTGTGGTTCTAAGAGTGAGGATTAAACATGAGAGAGACTATAAATCTGCTTGGAGAACCGCAGCATTAGGAGGGTACAACGGACCTGGCAGGCATGACAGACACTCTCTGCCCTGGAGAGTCTCCAGCCCTGCCCATGCAAGGTGTCAGTTAGTATCAGTGGGAGCACAGATGGGCTTAAATCAGAAGATGTTACAGATTATCTAGTCCACACTGGACAATAGCCCAGTGAGGGGTTAAAGGCTGAGAGACAAAGACCCAGATATTCTAATTCCCAGCTCAATGCTACTCTTCCCACACCACCATCAAAGGAGGGGGACGGTGGTGAGAGGGGATATTTGAAGAGAAACAGATTGGACAAAGGAATGAATGCCTCCATGTAGCAGCAGCTTCAAAGGGGCTTCAGAATAGGAGATATCTTGTTAAAGAAGGAGGAACGAGAGGGGGAAATGGTTAAAAATAATGTCTTACATCCATGTGGATTATGTTTCCAACTATATCATGTGTAGTTATTGCATGTGAGGTACTATGGTGGAGAGTTACTGATGGGGCATCAGAAAGCCCATTTCATTACCCAGCTCTGCCATGTACAAGCTCTGCGACCTCGGGCAAATCCTCTCTCTGATCCTCAAATTTTCATGTGAAGCATGAGGCAATAGTGCCTACCCCATAGACCTATCCTGGGGACCAGGTTAGGAAAGGGAAGTGGAGGGAGGTTGTATCCTCTCTAAAATGCTCTGCAAATGGGCAACATGGCAAAGCGGTCACAAGCAAGCGTGTGAGGTAGACCATCACTTAGCCTTTCTTTTCTTTCTTTTTTTTTTTTAAGACGGAGTTTCGTTCTTGTTGCCCAGGCTAGAGTGCAATGGCACGATCTCGGCTCACTGCAACCTCCACCTCCTAGGTTCAAGTGATTCTCCTGCCTCAGCCTCCTGAGTAGCTGGGATTACAGGCGCACGCCACCACACCCAACTAATTTTTGTATTTTTAGTAGAGATGGGGTTTCACCATGTTGGCCAGGCTGGTCTCGAACTCCTGACATCAGGTGATCCGCCTGCCTTGGCCTTCCAAAGTGCTGGGATTACAGGCGTGAGCCACCGCGCCCAGCCCCACTTAGCCTTTCTACGACTTTGTATCCTCATCTGTAAAATGGATGTGGTGGGAATCAAATATAATGCATTTGCAGCCTTTGGCACAGTCCCTGACACATACAAAGCCTGCAACATCCTGTTAGTTACTACCACTAGTTGGGTTTAAAGAATTTTCTCATGTAATCCTCACAATAATCCTATGAGGTAGGATTATTATTATTCTCATATTGCAGATGGGGAAACCAAGACCTAAAAAGAATTGCTTACCCAAATCAATAGCTAATTAGTAGACAGCAAAGCCAACTAGAACCCAGATGCCCTATCAGATCAGGCAGGCAAAGATCAGAATTAGTGAGTAGGGCAGGCAGCAGTGGGAATGTCTGTGGAGTCCAGACAATAATGCAGCCACAAAGCTAGAGTTCTGGTAGCTGCAGAGGCATTTCCAACTTTAAACTCTGGTCAGTCTGGAGCTCAGTCAGAACAAACCTTGTTTCATCTTTGATTTAAGGAGCTGAGAAAAATAAGCTCTGGAAAGAGAAGAGGGGACCCTGTGTTCCAGCATCATCTGCATTATTTATTCACTAGGCTGATTGCTTCTCCTCTCTGGGCCTCAGTTTCCCCAGCTGTATATGAAAGGTTGAACTAGATTAATGCTTCTCAAACTTGAATGAGGTTCTGAGTCACCTGATGATCTTGTTTGAATGTAGATTCTGATTCTCAGTAGGTCTGGGAAATAGCCTGAGATTCTGAATGTCTGACAAGCTCCCAGGCCATGCCAGTGCTGCAGAGCTAAGGATCACTGTCTGAGGAGCAAGGAACTAGATCAGCTCGAAGGACATTTCTGGTATGATAATGCCTATGAGAGCAATACACCAAAGACTGAGAAGTCGAGCAAAAACAAATTCTGCCCAAAGTGCCTTACAGTATTTGGGGGTCCAGTGTGAGGGCCAGGCTATTTCCCATGGACCACAGACCCCTTTAAAAAGGGGCTTGATGTCCAGCACTCGGTGAGGCATTCAGCTACAGGGCCAGCTCTCCAGACTCTTCTTCCCAGCCCATCTCCCACCCTCACCTGCACTTCACCTCCTAAAGGGAAGAGACAAAATTTTCTAAGCCATTTCCCTCCCCTATCAGGGCTGGGGAGGGAGCGGCTTGTTCCTAATGAAGACAAAGGACAAGGCTTAAGGGACACTTGAGAATCTTTTTCTGTCCCTTCCTTTTCCTCATTCATTCATTCATTCATTCATTCTTCATTATTCAACTATTTATTGAGTACTCTCTACCTGCCTGGTATTCTCCTAGGGGCTGAGGTTACAGCAGAGAAAATAAGACAGATGTGGTCTCTGACCTCATGTTGCTTACATTCTAATTGGGAGGAAAATGGGACAGGCCATAAATAGGTAGATTTTAAAAATGAATGAGATCGTCTAAAATCACAAAAAGCAATAAAAGAATAATGAAACAAAGTGATGGGGTAGGGGGCTTCTTCTGTCTATTGTCCTCAAGACAAAGTCCAAGGTTGGAAAAGCTCATCTCCACCTGCCCTTGTTTGCTTCTCCAGCCTCATCTCCTGTCACTTTTTACCTTGAACTTTCCATTCCAGCCACACAGGACATGGAGTATCAAGGCAGGAAGACGCCAACCAGCCTTTGATCCAGTGGTTCTCTCAGCCCCAATCACTCTTTCTCTTTGCCCTTACCTCTTCCTCTTTTTCCCTCTTTCTCACCCAACTAACCCCTCCTGCTCCTTCCCAGCTTACTCGCCACTCCCACTGGAAGCTGGCCCTGCTGCCACTGATCTGGACTAGGAATCCGTCTGAGCCACCTTCCCTTATGACAGCATCCGTCACCTGTGCAGCCGTGTTAATTAGCTGTCCTTCCCCCACCAGACTGTAAGCGCCTCAAGGACAGGAGTCCTGTCTTATTCACTCTGAATCCTGAATCCTCAGCAGTTGCTGCAATGCATAGCACAGAGTAGGTGCTTAAGGAACACCTGTTGAATTAACTGACACTAAGTTTAGTACATTTAAGAGCCCAGTAATGGGCTGGGCACAGTGGCTCACGCCTGTAATCCCAGCACTTTGGGAGGCCAAGGTGGGCAGATCACCTGAGGTCAGGAGTTCAAGACCAGCCTGGCTAACATGGTGAAACCCCGTCTCTATTAAAAATACAAAAAATTAGCTGGGTGTGGTGGCAGGTGCCTGTAATTCCAGCTACTCGGGAGGCTGAGGCAGAAGAAACGCTTGAACCCAGGAGGCGGAGGTTGCAGTGAGCTGAGATAGCACCACTGCACTCCAGCCTGGGCGACAAGAGCAAAACTCCGTCTCAAAAAAAAAAAAAAAAAAAAAACTCAGTAACATGAGACAAAGGCATCTACAAGACATGGCTTTGGAGACAAAGAATAAATTGATAAATTGGAAGGAAAAGAATATAACAATTCCTCAGTCCTTTCTGGAGTCCACATTCTAGTGGCTTTCAGCTCTACACTGTATCAGGCCTCCTACAAGGCTTACCAGGCAGACTGGGCAGAAATTATTGACCCGCATTCAACAGCTGGGGAAGGTCATGCCTCAGAGAGGTGAACCTACTTCAGCTGAAGTTACCCAGCCGGGTGGTGGCAAAGCATGTCCAAAGAAAGTTAGGGACCAGAGATGTCAGATCCAACCCCTCCCTCTTGCAGGGGATGGGGTAGGAGTGGTAATCTGCAGACTCTGAACTAAGTGTTCTAGCTCATTTCAAACTCAGAATAACCATCTGAGGTAAACAGTAGCCATAGCCACAGCTACAAAAAAAGTAGACACATGATTTGCCCATCATCCACCTTCCCCCTCTAACCCAATTGTCCCTGGGCAGACCGTGCAGAGTACCACCCCATTCGTCCTCAAGGACTCCCTGCCTGGGGTCAACTCATGAGAAACTGTCCACCCGCAGATTGACTGGGACAGAAAAAACCCTAGACTTTTAATTTCCTTATTTCACATTTGGGGACAATCCAAAGCTTCGAGAGAAGGAACTAGTCTATATAGCACATACTGAGACAGGGTCAGAACTCCGGAGTCAGAACTTTCTGAAGTATAGCCCACAAGTCCCCTTGACATGAACCTTTTGAGTTGGGAAAGGGCTAAGAATGATGTGAACATGACCTGGCCACTTGTTAGCTGTGGTCAGGCTGGGCGAAGAGAGGCAGCCCCTCTGATAGTTCTACTCTAGAACTCATTAGTTCCCTCCAGTCCTCAATGGTTTGTGCATTGGTAGGTAGCCCATGGGAAGTAGGATGTGGGTTGCTTACTGCTTAGTGACTGTTTATGAAGATTGTTATTGCTACTACAGCAGTATAGTCTCCCAGCTGAACAATAACCTAGAAAGTATGGAGAGTGGCCGGGCGCAGTGGCTCACCCTTGTAATCCCAGCACTTTGGGAGGCCGAGGCAGGGGAATCACAAAGTCAGGAGTTCGAGACCAGCCTGGCCAACATGGTGAAATACAAAAATTCTACTAAATTCTACTAAAAATACAAAAAATTAGCTGGGCATGGTGGTGGGTGCCTGTAATCCCAGCTACTCAAAGGGCTGAGGCAGGAGAATCGCTTGAACCTGGGAGGCGGAGGTTGCGGTGAGCTGAGATCACGCCATTGCATTCCAGCCTGGGAGACAGTGCGAGACTTCGTCGCAAAAAAAAAAAAAAAAAAAAAAAAAAGAAAGCATGGAGAGTAGGTGGAGAGGGGCTAGCAGAGACATAGGTAGGGCACCTTACCACCAAGAAATAGAGCAAAGGGTATGTGCTTTATGTTCCAGAAGCATATAGATCCAAGAGGAGGGAAGGGACATTTTGGCTGAAGGCTTGGAACTATATCTAGCATAGATAAATGTGATTCTCATAGGTGCTTGTATTTGCTATGGGACCCTGGACCAATCATTCAGTCTCTTGAAGCCTTAGCCTCTCCCATAAGAGGGTGGAATGAGCTAGTCTCTAGGGATTCTTCTTTTTATAACTCTCCCTCTAAGTGGGCTTTGCAGGCAGAGGGAGTCATTAACTCCTGCTATGGTCTGAGTGTTCCCCCTCCTGCATATTCCGATATTGACTTTTTTTTTTTTTAAGAGTCTCACTCTGTCTTCCAGGCTGGAGTGCAGTGGCACGATCTCAGCTCACTGCGACCTCCAACTCCCTGGTTCAAGCAGTTCTCCTGCCTCAGCCTCCTGAGTAGCTGGGATTACAGGTGCACACCACCATGCCTGGCTAATTTTTGTATTTTTAGTAGAGATGGGGTTTCACCATGTTGGTCAGGCTGGTCTGGAACTCCTGACCTCATGATCCGCCTGCCTCGGCCTCCTAAAGTGCTGGGAATACAGGCGTGAGCCACACTGCGCGTGGCTATATTGACATCTTAATCCCCCAAGTGATGCTATTAGGAGGTGGGAACTTGGGAGGTGATTAGGTCATAAAGGTGGATGGAGCACTCATGAATGGAATAAATGCCCTTATAAAAAAGGCCCAAGAAAGGTCCCTCACCCCATCTACCATGTGAGGGTACAGTGAGAAGACAGCCATGTATGAGGAAGCAGGTCCTCACCTGATCCCAAATCCTTGATCTTGGACTTCCCAGCCTGAGAACTGTTAAGAAATAAATCTGTTATTTACATGCCACCCAGTTTATAGAATTTTATTATAGCAGCCCAAACCGATTAAGACAACTCCATTTCAGGTAAGCCCAACAAACCTAGTATTTGCCAGGCCAGGTCCTGTTGAGGCTTAATTGGGAAATCTGTAGCAAATTGTTAGTAGTACAGGCCCGAGACCATGATCCTTAGACCGCCACACTTGGCCTGTGGTCAGCTCTTGGGAACTTCTATTTCAGAAGGATTTCCACCATTCCCCAAACTAATAAGAGTAGCTCATTATGCCTAAACTGGACAAACAATGCAGTTTCTGTTGACTGCCTAATTTTCTTCTGGGAGTTTAGAATTCTGGTATGTGCTTAGCCAAGGATGCCTATGTGACCAGCCCCTAACAAAAACCCTGGCATTGAGTCTCCAGTGAACTTCCCTGGTAAACAACATTTTACACATGCTGTTACAGTTCATTGACAAAGGAATGAAGCACATCCTGTGTGCTTAATTCAGCTGGGGGATGATTCTGGGAATCTCGTGGCTGTTTTCCTCCAGACTTTGTCCCATGCACCTTTTCCCTTTGCTGATTTTGTAGCCTTGTGCTGTAATAAATCATAGTGTCAGTGTACTTATATGCTGAGTTCTGTGAGTCCTCCTAGCAAATCACTGAACCTAGGGGTGATCTGGGGACCCCCAACAGGAGTTAAGCCTAGATTTCACAGAGTCAATCATAATCCTGTGCCAATCCCTTAAGAGTATACAGCTTAAACCAGTGCTATCCAACAGAGGTATAATGTGAGTCACATGTAATTTTACATTTTCTAGTGGCTATATTTTAAAAACCAAGAAGAAACAGGCAAAATTAATTTTAAGCACATGTTTTCTTTAACCCAATATATTATTATTCTTTTATTTTTATTTTCGAGACAGAGTCTCACTCTGTCACCCAGGCTGGAGTGCAGTGGTACAATCACCACTCACTGCAGCCTCAATCTCCTGGGCTCCAGTGATTTGCCCGGCTAATTTTTAAAATTTTTGTAGAGATGTGGTCTCACTATGTTGCCCAGGCTGGTCTCAAACTCCTGGGCTCCAGCCATCCTCTTACCTCAGCCTCCCAAAGCGTTGGGATTACAGGCGTGAGCCATTATGCTCAGCTAACCCACTATATTAAAAATATATTTAAAATATTTCCATATGCAATTTTATTAAAATTATTAAGATATTTTATATTCTTTTATCACACTAAGTCTTCAGAAAACACTGTGTGTTTTATACTCACAGCACAGATTAGTTTGTACTAGCCCTACTCCAAGCATGCAATAGCCACACACGCCTATGGCCTGCCTGCTATATTGGCTTAGAGGTTAATGGCAAGGGCTCTGGAGACAGTATATGAGTGTCTTTAGCCAAAGACACTCTGTCTAGGATGCTGATTCAACCATGTTGATTTCTGATTAACTCCAGTTCCAGGGAAGCCGCTAAGATTTTCAGTTTATCTACTCTTCCTTGTGTAAGAGCATGTCCTTAACATAAATATTCCCCTTAGGTGAAAACAACCTTAATATTCTCACACTTCAGTTGGCCTACACATCCCTCCAATAGGGAAATCGCCCCTTCCCTATGCTATATAAGCCCTGGGCTGAGGAGGGGTAATAGCTTGGGGATCCACTATCTCACTTCACAGCCACCTAAGACTTCTGTGGCTTCTGTTTGTAAGTCCCTAATAAATGTTTCTTTCTGAGAAACTGGGTATGTCAGCTTCTTTCTTCAGCTTCTCAGCCTCCTCTGACTGGCTGGCGCGGGGGTGGGGTAGGTTTACAGAGATCTGCTCACAGCAGAATAGTATGTGTGGGTCAGAATCCTGGTTCTGTGACTTACCAACTGCATAACCTTAAGCAAAGTTGCTTAACCTCTCTATGTATTAGTTTCTTCATTTACAAAATGGGGATAATAATGTTGGCTACCTCATGAGGTTGCGGAGATTAATTAATCTAAGGCAGCACCTGGTATAGATAGGATATTGAGTGAATGCTGGCTGCTACTCTCTTTATGCTAAAGCTTGGCCCATGGAGATCAACTTGTCTAACACCTCGTTCCATAAATGAGAAAACTGCAGCCCAGAGTTTGGAAGGCACTAGTTTCACAAGCAAAAACTACAGCCACCCACCTCTCCTCTTGATGAACTCCCTGTCTTCTGGCTGGCCCTGAAATCAAATTTGCCAATTATTTAGGAAATTGGCAGCTCCAGGGCCCCAGCTCAGTTCTGCAGTTTCTCTTGATTGCAAAACAAGGGCTACTGTTTGAAGTTGGCACTGAAGTGACGCAGGCTGGGCCTCACTTCTGCTTCCACCTAGGCTCATCAGTTAGAGTGGCTGATCCCATCTTTGAGTTCAGAACCTGAAATGTTTACTAACCAATAATAAGGCTGGCTTTCGTTGTTTTAACTTTTTACAATCCTTTGAGTTTATTAACTTGTGTTCTATCTTCCTTGAAGATACAGTGCATCAGCACTTTTTGTAAAACCTCCTTTTAAGTCATCTTCGGTCTCTGTTCACCTACCAAGTAGGTAAGTAGTGAGCTCCCTATAGAGGTCTCTAACAAATAGGATGAAGAGGTTCCGAGTGCTCACTTGTCTGGAATGCGGAAGACGTGTTCTCAGACTGGAAGCAAAACTAGCTTATGATTCTTCTACAGCTTCTCTTTCCATCCCTCCCTTCCCATTTTGGCCAATGCAAATCATCTACTCTCCTCTGACAAGCCTACTCATCATAACCCGCACGTCTTGAATCTTCCTAGAAGATGAAATCAGACCAGTCTTGCGGGCTGTACGTGGTTACAACTTGCTGACTTGAAGCTCTCCTTATTCTATATGCCAAATATTGTTTTACTTGACATTAATTTATTTGATAGATATGTATCAAGCAACTACTATGTATTAAGCTCTGTGCTGGTGCTGGTGCCTTTTTGGATCTTATAATTTAGTGCAGAAAACAGACAAACAAGAAATGATGATAAAGTACAACAAAGGGTCGATGTACAAAGTGTCAAATACTCTAGGAACTATAGGAAAACAAGGGAACCATCACGAAACTCCTGTCTTAAGACGTGACATTAGTGGAGACATGAAAAATGAGTAGGATAGTACCAGTTAAAGGGAGACAACCTCTGTTCCAAGCACAGGGAACAGCAGAGATGAAACCTGGAAGTGAGGGAGAATGGCAGACTGCAAGAACGGAAAAATGTCCAGTGTAGCGGAGGCAGAGAGAATATGGAGAGTGTGGCAAAAGATGAAGAAGCAGATGGATTTTGAGGGCACTTTCTGAAGTGCTAAGGAATTTAGACTTTAACCTGAGGGCAATCAGAAGCAGCCTGGTGGAGAACGATATATTTCAAAACATAGGGTCCTTGAAAGCAAGTCAACCAAATGTATTTAAAAGGCTGCTGATGAAAAGATTGGGAAGTATTGTTTTCATTCTCATTGTTTTCACTGTCATGCTCTTTGTGCCAATGGTTAGACCTCCTTTGAAAGCTCACTGCAGCATGAAGGCCCTTCTTAATGCCAGGGCAGGCTCCCCAAGCCTCCCCACCCCACTGTCCATGTCATCAGTTTTGTACTCCTGTTTTGTATGGCTCAGGCTTTCCTTATACCCTTAGGAATGAAGAGCCACAGACACCACCACTGAGAGACTGTCAAAGATCCTTGTTAAATAGGTGGACAACTGAGATCAGAGAAGGAAAGTAACTTTATTACTTTCCGTAGCAATCCAGGGGTAGCATCTCAGGTCTCTGGCTCCTTCTTGTCTCCCCTAAAGAAACAGACCACCAGGGCTGGGATTAAGGTGAGACAAGTGAGACACAGAGGGTGCAAAATGTAGAGAGATGCCTGCTGCCAGGTGCCAGCCTGCACTTGTGTGACCCTAGATGCCTTCCCTTCCCTCACGCTGCTGGTCTCTGCTGGAAACACCTTTGAGAGCAGGGACTTTGGCTTTTAGACAACTCTTTAGCATCTCTCATGGTGTTAACATGTTGCTAGGTGCCTATTTTGAGGGTCACTAGATGCCTACTGATACTAATGAACAATGGATTTCTGACAAACTGATGTGCACACAGATGTTTATATTTTAGGGTAAATACGAACCTTAAAAGACAACAGAACAACATGGAGAGGGCCTGACACTGAGTCTAGAGACCTGGATTCTGGTTCCCTCCCTGCCATCAGTTGGTTATGGGAACTTGGATAAATTGCTCCTCATCTCTAGGCTTCAGGGAAATGAGGTGGTTGAATAAAACGTATTGAGCACTCACTGTGTGTCAGCCATTGTTCATATGCTCCCAGGCTTTAACTCAGCTAAAGACTTCCTGGCCTCTGTGGTTCCTTCCACTTCAACAGGCTGTGGTTTGAGGTGGGAAGACTTCAAAGAGAATGCAAAACTTGAGAGACATCTTCCAAATTCCCATGGGGATGTTAATACCTTTAATCATAGTAAAGGTATGGTTTCTCAAGGCATTTCTTGGTCAGAAGAAAGTTCCAGAAGGCACTTAATCCTAGGACTCACACTACCAAGGCTACAGCCAGGCCAACTGCCTCACAATAACCTTAGAACATGTCTGAAGACAGATTTTCAGCTTCTGCCCCTAGAGATTCTAATGCAGTGATTCCAAAGTGGGGTCCAGGAATCTGTATTAAAGGCTTCCCAGTTGACTCTGGTGGTCAGAGAGATTTGAGACTGATTCCATCACATTCCCCATCTGTGGACGGGATCATACCTAGACAGCCCAGCCCTAGAACTGCCTGGTCTGATCGTAAGTGTTCCATGGAGATTTTGTTTTTTAATGTAATGAATGATTAAGTCAGCAAATACTTTACATCTGTTGTGTGCTAGGCCCTGTGCCAGGTGGTGATTATGGGCCCTATTCTCAAAGGACTCCTGGTCTCCGTCTGTCACTTACTTTAGAAACAAGTCATCTAGCCAGAGCCAGAAGGGCACTGGAGATCCCATCATTACACAGCTGAGGAAACTGAGGCCCAGAGAGTAACTGCAACATGTTAAAGACTACACAGGCAGCAAATTTATTTTCTGCTTCTAAGCCAGGTGGTTTGGCCACAGGTAGGCCAAGAAGAATACGAACAGACAAGCCTTGCTGGGTTTCCCACTCAGTTTATTACTATTAGACCATTCCCTTTTTCTCCACTCACATTTCTGCGCATTTCTATGGTCTTCATAGAATCTAAGCCTAAAAATAGAGTTTTCCTTGAGTCTTTGGGTCTTCATTTCTGAAGACTCTCATGTCACAGAAAACTTTAATTAAATAAATCGTTATGCTTTTCTCTTGCTAACCTTTTTCTACAGGCATGTCAGCTGTGACCCTTACGATGGGGAGGAAAGGCACCCCACCTTCTCTGTCCCTACAGTCCCAATGCCCTACCCAGAATGGGGTTTTCAAAATCCCAGGACACCCACCCTTTGTTTCTTAAGCACTAAACCTATATATAGATATATAGTAAATGTTTCTGGAAGTTTAACTTCAGATCTTGCTGAAATTTGAAGCCCTCAATTTCCAGAGGACCGTCGCGAGGTGTTTTTAAAACCTCGATAGGAATAAGAAATGCTTCCCAGAATGGAGACTTCCATCAGTTCTTGGGAGCTATTAGCCCCCTTGCCCTGGCTGTAATGGAGACCGCTGTGTCTGCCTCCTTTCGCACTTTGGAGCCAAAAGAGGAAGGGACCGCCTCCCACGTCCACAGGGACCTGACTTCCACCTCTCTGTCCAGATTTGCTTATGTCACTGTCGCCCCGGGACGGGGAGGTGGGAGCTGAGGGCAAGTCGCGCCCGCCCCTGAAATCCCAGCCGCCTAGCGATTGGCTGCAAGGGTCCCGGCTTGGCCGCGGATTGGTCACACCCGAGGGCTTGAAAGGTGGCTGGGAGCGCCGGACACCTCAGACGGACGGTGGCCAGGGATCAGGCAGCGGCTCAGGCGACCCCGAGTGTGCCCCCACCCCGCCATGGCCCGGCTGCTGCAGGCGTCCTGCCTGCTTTCCCTGCTCCTGGCCGGCTTCGTCTCGCAGAGCCGGGGACAAGAGAAGTCGAAGGTGAGTGAGCCTCCGGGCCGGGGGCCGGGAGAAAAAACCTAGCCCCTCGGTGTCCAGCGCTCAGTGCAATGCACCCCTTTTCCCAGGCTCCCCACCAGATGGGCAATCCTGAGGTGCGAGGGACCTCCTGAACCCCTTTTGCCGCCCCCTCCGCCGCCGGGACCCCGCCCCCGACCGTCGTCTCGTAGTTCCATCTGTTGGAGAGCCGAGACCTGGTGCTTCAGGCGGGCAGAATGACTAAGGGAGGAAGGTCTCTCTCCCCGAGCTCGCACTTTCTCCCCACTGCCACCTCGAGGGTCGCCTTGCTACATCTATGTCACCTCCGTGCCTGAGCTGCTCCCCTTCAGTAGGGCCTTAGAGGGAAGGCGTCACAGAAAAAAATGCCCAGCGTCTGGGTGGGCTGTGCAAGTTCCCAGGGAGAGAGACAAGGAGAAAGTAGAGAGGCAGCTGGGTGGTCCTGGTCCTGAAGAACTGCTGTGGCGGGCTCTTCTACCCCAAGAATGATACAGGCAGGTAGAAATGGCCACTTGGATTCAGGGCACTGGTAGAAGAGGCAGAGATCTGTGCTAGAAAGAGCTCTGGAGTGACAGTGCAGAACACTCAGGACCCTGAGTCCTTACCTGCTCCTGGACCCCCGTTTCTCCATCTGCAGGGGGGAGTTTGCGGGTGGGAGTGCATGGGGCACAATGAAGCTGAGGGCCTCAGAGGGGATGCTTGGAGAAGCTGAAAAATCCACAAGCTGTTCTCTGAAATTTCCTCCCCTGGGGCAGCCTCACTACCCAGGACCCACTGTCCTCATTAGCCTGAGGAAACCTGGTAGTTGGAGAAAGCTGGGGACTGCTAATTCAGAAGAAGAGGTAGAATTCTCTAGAGCCTCAGTCTATTTCCAGCAGGTGTGTGGCCCATACCTGGAGTGGGGATACTGAGGCCAGGAGTGGGATGACCCAGCATGCTTATATCCTTTGACAGTATGTACTGGGGTGGGCTCTGTAGACCTCTCCTCTACCCAGGGAGTGGGAGTGGGTGGGGAAGGAGGCAGAAGCCAGGTGTAGGGATAGACTCAAAGAGAGCGATTTCTGTCTCCAACTTCCCAACATGCATAACTCACATTTTTGCAAGCTCTGAGCTTTTGTTTCTAAAATCCTCTGGGTCTTCACTTTAATTAAGATCTTATGAGTCTAGGATTCTGTTTCCAAAATTCTGTCCACTTCTCAGGAAGCCCATTGGAAGCACAGGGTTCCTTCCATGTTACTCACCCCTTTTCGGTCCTCAGCCTAAATCCGATTAATCAGCCTCTCCTTGGAGTCAGTCTAAATGGATGTGAAGCCACTTCGTCCAAGTCCCCTCCTTTTTATCCATCCCTGTTCATAATCCCCAACTCAGAAGGCATTTTCCAGGTCAGGAATGGGATCGATTTTCAACACTGAGGTTTGGGGTGGGCCATAGACAGGCCAGCACCGTGGAGTCAGTCCCAACCTCTCAGTTTTGGAAGGGTCAAACAAGATACAATTGGGCCCCGCCTCAAGAAGGCTAGTGGGGAGAACGTGGACTCCATGAATAACTCATCATAGCTGTGTCTTCTCTGCAGCACTCTGGGGAAGGATAAATGGACTCAGAGCGAATAGGATGGGGATGGTCTAGAAAAGTTTTAGGGTGAGGTGTGATCATATCACATACAACCAGTCAGGACTTGCTGGCTAATGAAAGCCTGGGCATGCCCATCTCTGCTCCCAAGTTCTTAGAGTTCAGATGTCTTAGCTCTGGGTTAGGACCCAACCACTCACTTTACCCCCAACCCCAGGGTAAAGAGATAGGGTTATGGGGCATGTGGAGAATGGAATGGACGAAAGGTGACTCAGCCCCAGAGAGGTGTTTTCCTCCTACCAATTCAAAGGGATACACTAGGGAAGAGACCAGGTCCTCCTCTTCTTGCTGCGTCACCTCCCCAGTCCAACTTCAGGCTGCCCACGCTCCTTGTCTCTACAAAAGGACTGCAGAAGCCGGAAAGAGTGACAACTGCTGACGTGCACGGGATCCTAGTAACTGCTGGTTTCTAGGTGACTAAACCTGGCAGAGAGAATCATGGAACCACAGGCTGACAGAGTTAAAGGGCCCTTAAGACAGCCCTGAACCTGACTCCATCTTACAATGGAGGAGCTGGAGCCCCAGCAAAGGGGGTCACATGGCATCAGAGACACAGCAAAGCCCAGCACTCAGGTCTCCTGACTCCCAGACCACTTCTCACAGCATCATATTGATAGGAGTGATAAGACGGGAGAGGAGAAAGACACAAGACCAGCAGCCCCAGCCAGCCAGAGTCCTGGCTGAGTCCCATCATCCAACTCTCAAGCCATCGGAACCCTCTTCTCTTGCCCGGCTGTGGGAGGATTCAGGCACCCTCATGGCCTCTCCCCTTATCTCCTCTGGCCACTGTTTCAGATGCGGTGCTCTGGGATTCCACGTGCCCAGAGAAGGGAAGGGGGCTCATAGAGGACTGAGTTGCAGTGATCAGTGGTGAGCACAGCCGTGCCTCTCCACCCACGGGCCACCTTCTGACCCCCACTATCCCTTGACATGAGATTTCATTCCAAGAGACTCCAGGCCTGTTTTGCTCTGCCAGCAGATTCCCATAACCATTTTGGGCAGCAGCATGCTTATCTTCCTGGACATATGCCCAGACAGTGTAAGTGACTTGCTCAGGGCCACGCAGCCAGCAAAAAATAGAACCTAATGAAATAGGGTTCTCCTTGCCACACCCCCAAGCTGAAACTGTGCCCAGAAGCTGGTCCTTCTGTTTACAAGCTCCCATTATTAGGACAACCTGTAATCTTTTTTTCCTCCATGTCTCAGAGTTCATTTTTGGATCATGGCAGAGTTAAAAAAGTGGAGAGGCTATAGACATGCCTGGCTTTCTGGCCACTAGATCTTTGTGGCGGTCTAGGGTGTATTTGTTGTGCCCCAGTTTGTCTGCATTTTAAGGCGGAACTGGCCCTGGCTGGGAACGAGGAGGTCCAGGAGCAGTAGGAATGTTGATCTTAGGTCTTGGGCCTGCCTCCAGCACCCACCAAAAGTCACAGGATGTGGAATATTAGACTCATGCAAAGCAGGAAGTTTGCACCAGAGCCAAGAAGAGAGCTTGCAGCTGCCAGGGAACGGCCTGGCGGAGGAAGCGCAGCCTCGCCCAGCTCAGCAGACCTGCTTCATGACAGAGGCAGCTCTTCTGCACTCTACTGGGGCCACGCCCTGCCAGCATATATCACTCCCTTCACCTGGTCAGGCCCAGGTACCTTGCCTCAACAGCAAGTTCTCCAGAATTGAGGGGAAGAGAGGGAGTGAATTTGCTTCTCTAACTCCAGCCACCTGTCTCTGCCCTCTCCTGGTCTATAATGCTACTTTGCATTCCATTTGTTTATTGTCTGCCCACCTCTCAAAGGATATCAGGGCCACAAAGGACCTTAACGACCACCTTATACAATGGTTTCAAGGTTTTTCCTTTCCCATCACGACCAGCCCACCTGCCAAATTGTGTCAATGATGCAATGACATCCTTTCAAGAGTAGTCTCAGAGTTTTGTTGTCTGTGTCACGGGCAGAGTAGGCTCATAGGCCACATCCTACTAGCCAGCAGTGACCCCAATCCCCCCTCTCCCACTGATCATGATCCTATCAAGCCATCGTGGTTGACCTGGTTGAAGAGTTGGTTCAGTTCAAGGTTCTCATTTTATAAATGAGGAAACTCAGGTCCGAAGAAAAGAAAGGGCCAGTCCAAGACCACACAGGGAGTTAATGGCAGAGGGACATGGAGCCCAGGTCTCCCAGCCCACAGTCCACTGCACTCTGTCCCTCCTTGTCCTGGAGGCTGACTGTGAGCAGCAGCTGGGGAGGGAGGAAGGCATAAGGGTCATCACCAGCCTGCTCAGACCCGGAACATTAACACATGCAGGTACTGTTGCTTTTCCCTACCTCACCACAGCCCTTTCCCCCATGCCTGGCTCTCAGTCCTGCTTCCCTATTTGGTAACAACAGCTTCATCTTTCCTGTCCTGCAGATTGGGAGCCTCTGAACCACCATGTCCATACTGCCTCTTCCTCCTTTCTGTTCAGTTTTTCCTTCACACTGGCCTAGTTCAGGTTCTCATCCTCAATTGCCTGGATTATTCCAACAGCCACCCAACCAGTCTCCATCAGCCCGTCTAGAAACCCAGTCATCAGCTTTAGGGCAGTCTCCCTGAGAGCCCAGTAAATGTTCTGAAATTGACATGTGATGTGGAAGTAATTAGCAAAATAAGTCATTCTCCAGGGTTCCATAGCACTCACTTATTAAGTGCTTAATATTAATAAGTGCTTAATATTAAGTGCTTATTAGGTGCTTAATATTAATAAGTGCTTTTTAAGCACTTAATATTAAGTACCCGAAAAGCACTTATTAAGTGCTTTCATAATCATTATCTTAAGGAATTAGGAGACGTCAGTGCTAGTACAGTTCCAATTCTCGGTGATTATTTTGAGAAAGTCACTCTCTGTTGGGATCTTTCATTCTTTTGAAAACGGAGATGTCCAAGTTCCTTTCCAGCTCTAACTGCTCCTTTTATGGCCTGTGTTCCAGATGGACTGCCATGGTGGCATAAGTGGCACCATTTACGAGTACGGAGCCCTCACCATTGATGGGGAGGAGTACATCCCCTTCAAGCAGTATGCTGGCAAATACGTCCTCTTTGTCAATGTGGCCAGCTACTGAGGCCTGACGGGCCAGTACATTGGTAAGAGCCCACCCTTCCTCCCTGCTTTATTTGGGGCTGTATGGCATATTTCAATCACAGGAGCTTTTCTGGTCATGGGGGAAAGGGTGATGGCAATCACGAGAGTCCAAGCCCCTTTTCTCAGCTCCACTGTGTTCCATGGTTTTGTGAAGATGATTATATAAGCCTGAGGTCTGATTGCCTTTGGACATGTTCTAGGAGATTCCTAGTTATCCTTCTTCATCTCTGGGCACCTCAACAACCCTAAAGGCAGAGGGATAGAGATTAGGTTTGTGCTTAGAGCTCCCTTTGGCTGGAGCATGAGATGGTAACTGAAGCTCCATCTTGCTGAGAATATCTCATTTTCCCTCAGCCCCATCTGCTTTGGTGCTTCTCTTGGCAGCTCTCTGGAAAGCAGGCAATTGCCTCGAGGCCCCAGAGTGTACGCGTGGTGTAGCGGGATGAAGGAGCAGGCTACACTTCTAATGCCCATTCTAAAATAAACTTTGAAGATGATCTAGTTTAGCCTTCCCCTCTTCTCAATTTACAGATGGGAAACCAAGACTCAGAGCAAAGATACAACTTAAACAGGGTCACAAAGCTATTAGCGGTGGAATGGGGCATTTGGCCCAGGTTTCATGATCTCCTGATATGCTTACTCCTTTCTCCCTAGCTGGGGTAGAATACAGAGGCTAGGGGAACAGGCAACCAAAGGCAAGCGACAGCACCCAGGGGAAAACGCTTTGGGGCTGAGCAGTCTACTGGCAGGGGGTCAGGGAGGCAAGGGCAATTTGACCCTCCATGCTCTGCCTGGCAATCACAGGCGAATTCCCGGAAGTGAAAGGACGGCGGTCACGTGGCCCAGTGGCTGTGAGTGCTTTGTCTGGGATGCCTCTCTCTAGCCTTGGAACAGAGCAGAGTGTGTTTGGGCAAGAGATGGGCTGGGTGCTGCTGCAAAAGAGACCAGGGGACACTGAGGAAACTGGGGAGCTGGGCCAGGGCCTCATCTGTGTTCCTGATTTGCCAAAGATTATGGGAGGGTTGTAACCTCACCCCAAAGAAGTTCTCTGCCTTGTATCCAGGGATGGATAGTTCTTGCTCCAGGAAACTCAATCCTGAGGGTCCTGAATGAGTGCTCTAGCTGGCCCAGGTGGAGGGCCTTGGCAATGGGCAGGTGACTGACAGCTGACTTGAGGAAGGGTATTATTCTTGTCCTCCAAACCTCCAATCCATCCAGATTAGAGTCAAGAGGATAGGACCTGAGTCCCAGCATTGCTGTGAACTCACTGGTGATCTTGCGCAAGTCCCTCCCTTTCTCGGGCCTCAGTAGTTCCAGCGGCACAGCGGGTGAGCCGGGGGAGTGGTGTGGATGAGACAGGGCTCCTCGCCAGGATACTCCCATGTCTTCTCTTTCTCTTTGGCCCAGAACTGAATGCACTACAGGAAGAGCTTGCACCATTCGGTCTGGTCATTCTGGGCTTTCCCTGCAACCAATTTGGAAAACAGGAACCAGGAGAGAACTCAGAGATCCTTCCTACCCTCAAGTGAGTGCTCACTCAGCATCCTGAGAAAGCTCCTCTCACATGGCCCATGTCTTGTTATCAACCCCAATTCATGGTGGACATTTATCGGCCACCAAGAACCTCTCTCCTCTTCTAGGATCCCCAGTGGAATGAGGGAAGGGAAGGGACAAGAGAGGGAGAAGGACAGGGACAACTGGTTGTGATGTGCATCCGCAGGGGGCACCAAGGTTGAGGGACACTGAAAAGGGACCAGGCTGGAAAGGAAGACCGTGGACTCACATTATGCCTATGCCCACTGCACATTCACTGGCTCCTGCTGCCCACTGCAGAATAAATCCAGACCCCCAACACCCTCTCCCCTGTTCTGTCCCTTCCTCTCATTTCTGAGCCCTGTGCCCACCTCCTTGGGACCCACCTAAGAACATTTCTCAACAGGTATGTCCGACCAGGTGGAGGCTTTGTCCCTAATTTCCAGCTCTTTGAGAAAGGGGATGTCAATGGAGAGAAAGAGCAGAAATTCTACACTTTCCTAAAGGTGAGCTGCCACCTGTGCTGGCTGGGGCTGCAGCCCCTCCTGGCTCCAGCCCACAGCGTCAGGGCCCATGCCACCTCCCCTGCTCCTAGGCTCTTGGGGAATTTCTTGGCACCTGACTATTGTTCCAACTAGAGGGCTCTGCAGACCCTGACTAGGGTCTCATTGGCCCATTTTACAGAAAGGCCCAGAAGGACCCAGAGTGAACATACTAAGGGTCTCACAATCTTCTAGAGCCACAGCTGGCGCTGGCAGTCTTCTAACTCCCAAACTGGGGCTCTTCTCTCAGGGCCAGGCTATTCTCCCACCCCAGCAAGGCCTGGGAAGGAAGAGGGTCAGGGGGCCTCAAGCAAGGTTGACACTCCTTTCATCCCTGCTCTAGAACTCCTGTCCTCCCACCTCGGAGCTCCTGGGTACATCTGACCGCCTCTTCTGGGAACCCATGAAGGTTCACGACATCCGCTGGAACTTTGAGAAGTTCCTGGTGGGGCCAGATGGTATACCCATCATGCGCTGGCACCACCGGACCACGGTCAGCAACGTCAAGATGGACATCCTGTCCTACATGAGGCGGCAGGCAGCCCTGGGTGTCAAGAGGAAGTAACTGAAGGCCGTCTCGTCCCATGTCCACCATGTAGGGGAGGGACTTTGTTCAGGAAGAAATCCGTGTCTCCAACCACACTATCTACCCATCACAGACCCCTTTCCTATCACTCAAGGCCCCAGCCTGGCACAAATGGATGCATACAGTTCTGTGTACTGCCAGACATGTGGGTGTGGGTGCATGTGGGTGTTGACACACATGCCTACAGGTATGCGTGACTGTGTGTGTGTGTGCATGGGTATACAGCCACATGTCTACCTATGTGTCTTTCTGGGAATGTGTACCATCTGTGTGCCTGCAGCTGTGTAGTGCTGGAGAGTGACAACCCTTTCTCTCCAGTTCTCCACTCCGTGATAATAGTTCACTTACACCTAAACCCAAAGGAAAAACCAGCTCTAGGTCCAATTGTTCTGCTCTAACCGATACCTCAACCTTGGGGCCAGCATTTCCCACTGCCTCCAAATATTAGTAACTATGACTGACGTCCCCAGAAGTTTCTGGGTCTACCACACTCCCCAACCCCCCACTCCTACTTCCTGAAGGGCCCTCCCAAGGCTACATCCCCACCCCACAATTCTCCCTGAGAGAGATCAACCTCCCTGAGATCAACCAAGGCAGATGTGACAGCAAGGGCCACGTACCCCATGTCAGGGGTGGCGTCTTCATGAGGGAGGGGCCCAAAGCCCTTGTGGGCGGACCTCCCCTGAGCCTGTCTGAGGGGCCAGCCCTTAGTGCATTCAGGCTAAGGCCCCTGGGCAGGGATGCCACCCCTGCTCCTTCGGAGGACGTGCCCTCACCCCTCACTGGTCCACTGGCTTGAGACTCACCCCGTCTGCCCAGTAAAAGCCTTTCTGCAGCAGCTGAGCCTACTGTGTGTGGTGCTTCTTCAATGGTGGCCGCCCCCGCCTGGGTGGGAAGTGAGGAGGAGAAGGTGGGGCAGGGTAAAGGGGGGAGGATGAGAAAAGAACAAATACAACAACAAAAACTTTTTACAGTGGGTGCAAAGGTAATTGCGGTTTTCGCCATATGGCAAAATCCAAGGCTACCTCCCCACCCCACAATTCTCCCTGAGATCAGCCAAGGCAGACTGCAAGGGCCATGTAGCCCTATCAGGGGTGGCGTCTTCATGAGGGAGGCCCCCCTGCCACAAAAAAGGGGCAAAAAATGCAATTACTTTTTCAACAACCTGATAGTTAGCTGCAGTGGTGCACTCCTGTAGCCCCAGCTACTTGGGAGACTGATGTGGGAGGCTCCCTTGAGCCCGGGAGTTTGAGGCTATAGTGTGCCGTGACTGAGTCTGTGAAGAGCCACTGCACTCCAGCCTGGGCAACACAGTCAGACTGTCTCTTAAAAAAAAAAAAAAAAAAAAAAAAAAGAGAGAGAGAAATTAGAGAATGCTTTGAGTCCCTGCTTTTTGGCTCCTACCTTGGCCCACTCTGCTTCTCTCACTCAGCATTTGGAGTTTATAAAACCAGTTCTGATCTACTCTCATTCCCTCCCACAGTTCTCCAAGTCAGCTAAGGTTAAGATGAGGTGTTCTGTTTGACAGATGAGGAAACTGAGGCTCACAGAAGGGCCATGCCTTGCCCCAGGTCTCCTGATGAGTGAGGGGCAGGACTGGAATTTAAACGCAAGTCCCCTGAGTCCTGGCCTAGGCTCCTTCCACTGCCCCTGGTTGCCCTACCCTCAGGGAGGCCCTGATACGTCACCATTACTCAAGAGTAATGGTGACCATCTCAGGGAAAGGAAGAAAAGGGGAACAGAAGGAGGGACCCAGGAAAGCAGGGGGTTGATAGGGGAACATTAGCGCATAAATGAACATGAGTCAGAATGTTGATCTTCTTCAACTTGGATTTATGTCCATGATTCGTGCAAATAGCTATCCAGGGATGGACAGCCACCCTAATCTGGGCTTCTGGCACCACAGGCCTCCAGCTATGGGGTCCAGGGTCTGAACCTCAGGGCCTGGCAGCTTCAGGCTGGCACCCCTCGGCGGACGTGGCTGGCATGGCCTTCTCCCATCTGTGATGGCTTCAGCAAGGCTACTGTGAGTGGTGGTGGAGAGGGCCCCAGAGCCAGAATATCCATCATTCTCTTCTGTTCTGGAGACAAACCCACACTTCCCACAGCTCCTCACAGAGGGGTAGGGGTGTGCGTGGGGCAGGTCCTGCTACAGAGCTTGAAGCAAAAATTAAACACACACACAAATTGGTCATGGCAACTAGAGGGCCTGAAACCACTTCCGGGAGGTTTTGAAGGAAGGGGGTCTTGGCTGCATCCCACTCTTAGGATTGCTGCTCCTGGAGGCTTCTGCAACGGATGGCGGGTCAAAGCCGGATGAGGCCTCTCTCCACTCAGCAGCAGGGAAGGAGTTTTTCCCAGTCACTCCCAGCAGAGTACAAATGAAAGCCTTCTGGGTGGAGCCTCCCCAGTCCTGTAAACAGCTCAGTTCAGGGACTGGTGTACAAGCTGGCCACCCATCTCAGCCTCTCATCCAGCTGAGGCTCTGGCCACACCGTGCAAGTGGCTTCTAGTTTTTCGGCAATCTGAGATCAGCTGGCTCTGCAAGATGAACGTGGAGCCAAATGACACAATCTGGTCTCACTGAGGCCCCTCACGGTCATTTTTTGGAGACTCTAAATAAACAAAAATTTTGAGGACTTCATGATTATGTGGTAGAGCGAGTTTCAAAAGTCTCTTATGGAATGCAATGCAGGAACAGTGAAAATAACAGCTAGGGTTACTGGGTGCTACCAAGTGCCAGGGCTAAGTACCTTAGGTACGCTGGTCATGTAATCTTCACCCAGCCCTATGAAGAAGGCAGGTTATTATCCCATTGTAGAAGAGGGAACTGGGACACTAAGAGGTTTTAAATGACTTGCTCATAGTTCCAGGTCCAGGAAGTAGTGGGGCTAGGATTTGAACCCAATCTCAAATCCTGGAGCAGTTCTGGGGAGGGAGCCCCTCCCATTATACCAATCTCTACCACTCATCAAAGCAGCCTCCAAGGGGCTCCACTGAACTTGTAGGGCTCTTCAGGGAAAAACAGAAAATGACTGAGCAGCCCAATCCCTTCTTCCAATCACCAAATCCTCCGAACTGCAACCCCTCCAAGGTGTCCGTCCCATGGCCTCTACTCACACACCTGCAAAGGGACACTCGCTACCTCCCAGAGCTGGCTCCATTTCTGCACAACTGTGTCCCTTAGAAAGTTCCTCTTCATGTTGCGATGGACTTGGCCTCCCTGTCATTCCCACCCACTAGTTATAATTGTTCCCAGAAGTCCCACAGGCGAGGTGGTGCCTTGTGCCCCATGAGAGCTCTACAGGGAGCAATGGCAGTCGCTAAGGTCCCAATCTTTTCACGAGTGGACACAGCTCCAGGCTCTTCAGCCTTTCATGGTGGACACCATGGTCAGGGGAGCTTTTCAAACAGAAATATGGTCATGCCACTCTGCTTTAAAATGTCCAGTGACTACACATTATGCTGAGGATAAGACCCAGGCCTCCCACCACGCTCCGCAGGCCTGCACGGTCAGGACCCGGCTACGTCCTGAACCCTGCGTTGCCCCTCTCTTTCCCTACCTTGTTCTTGGCTCGAGCCACGCTGGTCTTCCCTCAAATCAGCTCCCCTACTTCCCCTCCTCCCACCACGGCCTCTGCATTTGTCATGTTCTCTGCAAAAGCATCCTCCACCCCTACCTCTCCACCTAGCTAGTGTCACTCATTCTGAGAGTCTCAACTCAAATGCTGCCCCCGGTCTAGGTCGGCTTCCTCTGCTATCTGCTCCCACAGAAACCGGCTCTTCTTCCTTTAGGGCACTTGAGTGCAGCCTGTTTGTGTGGTGTTTGTTTATTCATTTCTGCCTCCCTCATTAGACATTACGCTGTATAAGGGCAAGGACTGTATCTGCTTCTGTTCTCTAGGCATCCACAGCACCTAGCACGATGCCTGGCATTAGATAATGCACTAGAATGAATGGTTCCAGCCCCCCTCACCCTGTAGTTGCCATCACTCTCCATTCAACACTGTTTTGGAAAGCTGGGCCTCTCCTCCACCAAGATCAGAAAGTAACAACATCACCCCCAAACTCAGGCAATGCTGGCAGATAAGATATTATCTCCCCCAGGGAGGACCAAGACTCAGTATTAGGGGCTCACCTGGTTCTGTAGGCCTGGCTGTGGGAGGGTCCATCACTTGGGAGTTCTGATTTGGATTTCGAACCCCTCCACAGGGTAGACGCCAGGTGTATTCCGGCTGCGACAAAACTGGTGCTTAATAATCAATAACCACACCCAAAAATTACAATAGCACTTACTGTGCCGGGACAATACTAAATCTGTATTAGTCAAGTATAATTGAATCTTTATAAGAACCCAGGCTGGCACTCCCATTTCACAGGTAAGGAATCTGAGGCTCAGAGGGGATAACTTGCTGAAGGTCATCCAGCAAGGAGAATGGCTAAGCTTGGATTTGAATCCAGGTCTTTGTAAATCCAGAGCCAATCTCTTAAGTGCCATACTATATACTCTGGTGTTTAAAGATGTGTACCAAGAAGGGTCATATGGGAGAAGCTGAAAAAGAGGCCAGCCAGGAGGTTTCTGTAATGGTCCAGGGGAGAGCTGGGATGCCTAAGGTGGGGCTGTGGCAGAGGACTGGGGAAAATGGGACAAGTGACAGCAGATCTTTGGAAGAAGAATAAGAAGGGAAAAGAGGCCAGGCGTAGTGGCTCACGCCTGTAATCCTAACACTTTGGGAGGCCGAGGCGGGTGGATCACCTGAGGTCAGGAGTTCAAGACCAGCCTGGCCAATATGGAGAAACCCCATCTCTACCAAAAATACAAAAAATTACCGGGCGTGGTGGTGCATGCCTGTAATCCCAGCTACTTGGGAGGCTAAGGCAGGAGAATAGCTTGAACCTGGGAGGCAGAGGTTGCAATGAGCCGAGATCGTATCACTGCACTCCAGCATGGGCAAAAAAGAGTGAAACTCCATCTCAAAAAAAGAAAAAAGGGAAAAGAAAATAAAAAAAGAGAGGAGAGAAGAAGAGGAGGGGAGGGGAGAGGAGCAGAGGGGAGGGGAGGGGAGGGGAGAGGAAAGGAAAGGAAAGAGAGAGAAACATGGTGAGGCTCTGGAACCTAGTTACATGTGGAAGTTATAAGAAAAAGCAAACCCAAACTCTGATACCCATGGCCTGGGGCCTGGAGGGAGTCCTCCTTCCCACCCTGCACTCTTACTCAGCCTTCTCCGTCCTAGACCAGTGACCCTGAACAGCTGTGGGGCAGCCCTGCGGGACTGTGGCCAGATCCCTGCCCCTGGGTAGCAGCCCAGAGCCAGGCCCTGGACACCCACCTGCCACCACGGTGCTGTTTAGTTCAGAAGGATGCAGTTTCTGAACCCCTCACTTAACCTTCCTCTCTGGAAGGTGTCTGGGGCAGCCTCTGTGTGTGCCCTGGAGCAAGGGAGGGACACAGACTCACCAGATGGAAGAGGCGCGAGTTGGGGAGTGGGGGCGGGTGCTCCATGGCCATGGGGGGAGGGGGGTAGCGGATCTGGGACCAGTCCTCGAAGCCATGGTGTGGCACCATGGCTGGCATGGGCGGGTAGGCGTAGGGGTAGGCCCCGCAGAGATGTTCTGGGTGGGGCTCCACATGGTAACGCTCTCCTGAGGCCTGCAAGAAAGGCTGACGTCTGGCTTTGGCCTGCAACAGGCTGCACAGGACACCCATCTCATCACCCTCTAAATAGAATGTTAGCTCTCTGAAGGCTAGCAGACTGGGTACCAAAGGCTGGTATGTGGTCATGAAAGGCTGCTACATGAGTACAGAAATCTGGATACATGGGCATAGAAGGCTGGATATATGAGCATGGAAGGCTGCATGGGCATGGAAGGCTGGGTACACATGCATGGAAGGTTGTGACATGGGCACAGAAGGCTGGTACATGGGCATGGAAGGCTGGTACATGGGCATGGAAGGCTAGTACATGGGCACGGAAGGCTGGTACATGGGCACAGAAGGCTGGTACATGGGCACAGAAGACTAGTACATGGGCATGGAAAGCTGGTACATGGGCATGGAAGGCTGGTACATGGGCACGGAAGGCTGGTACATGGGCACGGAGAGCTAGTACATGGGCACAGAAGGCTGCTACATGGGCAGTGAAGGCTGGTACATGGGCACAGAAGGCTAGGTACATGGGCACGGAAGGCTGGTACATAGACACGGAAGGCTGGTACATGGGCACGGAAGGCTAGAACATGGACACGGAAGGCTGGTACATGGGCACAGAAGGCTGCGTACATGGGCACGGAAGTCTGGGCACATGGGCATGGAAGGCTGGGCACATGGGCATGGAAGGCTCATACATGGGCACGGAAGGCTGGGTAAATGGACACAGAAGGCTGGGCACATGGGCACGGAAGGCTGATACGTGGAAACGGAAGGCTGAGCACATGGGCATGGAAGGCTGGTACATGGACACGGAAGGCTGGTACCTGGGCATGGAAGGCTGGGTATGGGCACAAAAGGCTGGTACATGGGCACGGAGGGCTGGAACATGGGCATAGGAAGTTGGATACATGGGCACGGAAGGCTCATACACGGCCAAAGAAGGCTAGTCACATGGGCACGGAAGGTTGTTACCTGGACACAGAATGTCAACAGTGATGACAGCTAATGCATTGTGGGCACTGCCTCTGTACCAATACTGCTCTAAGGCTTTTCCTGTATTACTCATCAGTTAGTTAGCAGAGGATGTCCCCACGCCCGAGCACACACTGTGCATCCATCAGGCTAGCTCCATGAGGAAGGTAAGAGGATGTCAGTGCTGCTACCTCCCTCAAGCCTCCTCACCTTTGCTTTCCTCTTCTGCTGTCTGAGGGCTTCTCTTGCCTTCTCCTCATCTTTGAATGCTTTTAGCTGAGAGAAGAAGGGAGGGAGAAAAGACTGTCGGCACAGGTGGTTTCTGGCCAGGCCTGGATCCAGGGCCTAACCAGCCACGAGGACTGACCGGCTGATGCTTCCCTCTGGGCCACCATGCGTGGGCCAGCCTCGGGAAAGGGCCCTGAGGGCGGAGCACAGCCCAGGCTGTTGCTGCAGGCCACCTGCTTGTCACAGTGGTCTGTGCACAGGTCAAGAGGGTTCACGTGAACCTCGCTGCTTCTGTGCTAACATCTTTTAGTTCCACTCTGGGAGAGTAAAGCCCAGAACTGACTGTGGAAAGTCAGAGGTAGAGGTATCTCAGAGTAAACCTCGTAATTGTACAAAGAAAGAGTCAGAGAGGGGAAGGGCCTTGCCGAGCTCAAATATGATTGCAGAGCTGGAGAGAAGCAGTGAGGGTCCTGACATCCAGCCTCACCAGGGCCCTCCAATCCATGCCCCCTCTCCCCACGAGGACAGGCCAGTTGCCCTTCCTGGGTCCAGTCACTCTTACCTGGGCATTTGACAGGGTGACCTGGGCCTGCAGCTTCTCCACTTGCTTCTTCAGCTCTTCCTTCTCCTCATTCATGCGCTCACGGTCACTGCGCTCCCTCTGGAAGTCCTCCTCGAAGATCTTCACCTGGTGTGGAGGGAGGGTGAAGAGAGGGAGGGGGATGGTCCTGAGTGGGGATTTCTCCTCAGGCCCAGGCTCCCATGCCTCCTGCTGGGGTCACAGATGGCAGAGCTGGGGGTCGCCATGGGGAGTGGGACAGGTACACCTCCAGCCCCCACCTTAACTTCAAACAGAGTAGTTCTGTGTCCCTCTATCTTACATTCTGGGCTTCAAGGTAGGACTTTATTTGAACAAAGGATATATGGTTTTAAAAAAACGTTGAAAGCCATCAACCAGTGCAATCCTTTCACTCCGCTGAGACCCACAGGGGCAGTGATCACAGAACCAGTGTGGTGTAGACCAGAGTTTGGATCTGCTGGTTCTGAGGGCAGAGACCCTACAAACTCTGCTAGGGCTCCAGGGTGCCCTGGCAGAGGTGGGTTGGGTGGGGCCTGCCTCTGTCTCTTAGCCTGTAGTTTCACATCCTTAGTGCAGATCAGCTGAGACACTGGCTAGGTTCAAGGCGGTTTAGGAGGATCAAAAGCATAGGATTAAATAGCACAGAGACAATGGGAGAGCCATAACCTTTTTGCTTCCTTTCACCCCAATCCTTCTGTGTCCCTCAGGGCTAGTAGGTCTTTAATACCATTTCAGTACCTGCCAATCTCCTTTAAATAAAGGAGAAAAGAACTCCAGTTCAGAGTCTTCATCTGGCAAGAGTATCTGGCTAGAGTTTAATAACATTGTTCTGTTTTTATTGTTTATTGTGTACAGTTACTTTCTACCTGTGACAAATAATAAATGATTTTTTCCATTTATAGCAGTGATATAAAACTCCCTTTTAAATTCATTTATTTAGAATTTATTTTTTAAATACTAGGTAAATAATAGCACGTGTGGGGCATAGAGATGGCTAAATCATAAAGGTGGTGGAGGAACGACTTAAGCTAGGGTTATGGTGCTGGAAAGGATAAACCTAGAGCCAGAGGGGGGCCCTGGCCAATGGCCAGAAAGCGGATTACTAATTACAGGTTCCATGTGATTTCAAGCCGTCTGGGCCCTCAGGAAAGCTCCAGCTCCCACAGAGCACCTCCCACCTGATTTCCTCCCAGAAGCCTCACCTGCTGTTTCAGCAACTCATTCTGCGTGACCAGCTCCTGTTTCCTTAGGAGGGCCCCTGCTCCTTCTGGGCTCCCAAATGCTGTTGGTGGAGATGATGGTGGGGTTTGGATGCTCAGTGCTTCCTCCAGGGCCTGGAATCAGGAAAAGAAAAGATGGGACCATCAGCAGGAACCCCTGGAAATCAGGGCCCTTTGGAGGGGTCATCCTCAGGGACCTCCTTCCTAATAATAATCATACTAATAATAGCCACCACTACCAGTCCTATTTAATAAATGCTTCCCTATTTATTTGCATTCTACACATATCATTTCATTGGATCTTCTGCACAGTGCCATGAAGAAAAGACTATGATCATCATCCTCATTTTACAGATGTGAAAACTGAGGCTCAGAGACCTGAAGGGACTTGTCCAAGGTCAAGGTCACACAGCTAGTAAGTGGCAGAGCACAGATTCAGGCCCAGCACATGCTCCTACCCAGCAGGCTAAATTGGTGTTGTCATGCAGAAGGGGAAACCTCCCCTTCCCTGAACAGGTGTGGCTCAATTCTTAGCACCCAGACCTAGAAGGAAGATTAAGTCCTCCAGGGGAAGCTTCAGTCTCACCAACAACTGCCCTGCCCTGAGATTCTTCACTTTCAGCAACCCATTCCCATCCAAACCACCCCTTCCATCCTCAACACTTACGTACATAGAGAAGACTGGATTTAATTTCTGCTTAGTTAATATTTTCCCTTTCTAACACTGAAAATGGGCTGAAATATCATCAAATAACATTTTGAAAATAAAAAAAATACTCTTAATCTATCATGTTCACAATAGATTATATAAACAGTGTGCCCACATCTTCTTAAAGGTTTCAGTTAACTGTGTTTCCCCTTTAACTCTGTTAACATGTTACTCAGAACTCTGGAACATGTCTCAAGACTGGGCACCCTGGACTTTGGCCCCAGGACAGCAGGGCCTCCCCCTCGCATGCCTCAGCATCGCCCATGGGCCTCCCTGGACCGAGGGGAGATAGAGACCTGGCCCAACTTGGACTCGGGCTTCCACCTGGTCTCCTCAGCTCCCCTAGACACCCAAAGAAACTGCAGGACCGACAGTAAATTCAGGATGCTCCGAGGGGAAGTTATGGCTCCACTTTATCTTCCTACTCCACCCCACTTTTTAGATGAAAAGACTGAGGTCCAGCGACAGGGAGATGCCTAGGTCATGAGCAAAGAAGGCCACATGCCCTGCATTACTCATCCACATGGTGTCTGTCCCTGGCTCTGCCAAGAAAACCTCCAAGGTCATCTTTATGATCAGCAACATGGACAATTCTCTGCCTGGATTTAGAGCCCCAAGTCCCCCAGCTCAGGACAGATCGTGTTTCTTTCTCTGGAAACAGGTCAAGGGCCCCAGACTTGGCATAATCAGTGTTTACAAAACACCAAAACCAAAAAGAAAGGGTTTCCCCAGCAGGCCTAGGAATGCTCAACTCATGCCAGAGTCCACTGTGACCAGGGTCAGGAGGCAGAGGGAAAGGAAAAACAATTAGCACGAAACGAAAAGCTGAGCCATGAACTTAACTCCTCCAGGCCCTCAGAGAATGTTTCCTTTCAAAGCTCCCTCCTGTCAGCTTGCATCTTTGAAACGTGCTGGAAAGCAGGCAGAACTAGAGCCATTCCCACCAGGGCTCGGACGGCAAAACTGAACTGGAGAGGCTGGAGAGGCTAAGCTGGGACTAGACCACTCCGCTTGGCTCAGACCAGAGGGTTTCTGGTTTCCCCAGCCTCTACCCCGGGGGCCCCATCTCCCTGGATCCCACTGCACAAGGGCGGGCCCCCTCAGCCCGTGCTCCTCCACTCCCATCAGTGTTTGCTGAACATGTGCTTGATGCCAGGCGCTGTACAAGGCGCCCAGGGTATACACCTTGGTGAAAGTATGCACCTCCCACCACCAGATGGGAAGACAGAATTAAATAAGTGATGACGAGCCATGAGAAGGAGTGTCAGAGAAGTTCCTGGTACCTCAGGAGCATAGACCAGGGCAACCTGAATGAGATTCTGGGAAGGCTTTGCTGAGCAAGTGAGGGTAAAGCGAACCCTGACAAGCAGGGTGGGCAGGTGAGGCACAAGGGGAAGAGTGCACCTCCAGAGGGAAGGGTGACACAGGCTAATTCAAGGGCTGAGTCACTCCGAGTGTGGGAGGCAATGGCAGAGCAGGCGGGAAACAGGATGCCAGCTCACTGACTGGGGGTTACCCTTCCTAAGCTGAATGGTTGGGGGCGCCAGTGATGGGGTGGACATTGCAGCTGGACTCAAGGGAGCCCAGCCAAGGGACCCGGGCCAAGGCACCCACCTTGTTGAGCCGCTGGATCTCCTTTTCCTGGTACTCACGCTGTCGGGTGAGTGGGCTCAGCTGATCCTGCAGGTACTTGACCTTTTGGCGCAGCTCCTTGGCCTCTGCTGTCAGCTGCTCCTTGTCGGTCTGCAGGGAATACAAGGTTGGTAAGCTGGCTAGGATGGCCTCTCCAGGAGGCCTCGGATTCTCTGTCCTGCCTGGCCCAGCCCTTATGTTCTCCCCTGGCCATCACTTCACAATGCTCACATGCAAAGCACCTGGGGTCGGTACAGTAATGTCCATCCGGTCCTGCCCTCAATTATTATGTGTCAATTTAAAATAATAATTAAAAAAAGAAAAAGCAGTAGCTCAGTTGAGTAAAAGACCCTGGATTCCAACACCAGTTCATCCACTAAGCAGCTGAGACCCCTGGCACTGCCACAGCCCTCTCTTGTCTAAGCTCACCTACCTGTCACAGGTACGGGGTTCCTCACGTGAGTCACACAGAGGCCTCAGGAGGCCTGTGAGCCCCAAAACTGAATGCAAAATTTTGTCTGTGTGTAATCTGCTAGAAAGAAAAGCCATAGTTCTGACCAGATTCACATGGGGGTCTTCCGTGATCCACAGAAAGCGATAAACTACTGATAATCCCTAACAGACACTGCAGCTCATACAGCCTTGGAGCCTAGAGGAGAGATGACACGCCCAGAGAGAACTGTGGCATAAGGCAGAGAGTGTTCCTCCGGAAAGAAACAAAATACTGTGGGGCTAAAAGAAAGATCACCACAGCTGAGGGAAGGCTTCCAGGAGGCGGTTCCATACCCTCTGCGGAACCAGCAGGGCTTCGCCACAGCCAGCCAAGACTGGGATGGCCTTTAGACAGCATCAAGCCCCAGCCCTGTAATACGATGGGAAACCAATGTCCAGAGAGGGGAAGTGACGTACCCAAGGCCACACAGTGAGCTGGGGCTAGAACCCAGGTTTCCTATTCCCTTGCTCTCTCTCCTTCCATGTCAAAGGAGGTGTTGAAACTAGGGGATGGCAGCACAGTGCAGTGGAAAGACCAGGCACATCCCCAAATAAACTATATATTCCTATGCATACATATATGCGAGAAACGTCTGGAAACAGATGCACCAAAATGGTAACAGTGGTTCCCTCTAGGGAGGGCCTGGGATCATGGCAGTGGGAGGTAGTCCAGGGAAACTTTCACTTTGTAGCGTGTGGACATTTCATAACTGTGTATTCACAGCATGTGATTAGGAGAGCAGTCGCAGGGGTTAGTTTTCACCCAGCCCTGTGTGACCTTTAGTCAGTACGGACTGCAGAGGGCAGACTTGGTCAGACCTCCTTGGGAATCGTTCTGGACTCCCATCAAGAGGCTCCCGGATGGGCATGGCCTTTACCGAAATACATACTTATCTACAGGGCCACGCCTTGTCATGAAACGTCCTACCTTCCCTATAGCTGACAGGGAAGAGCCCTCAGATTCCAGGGATTTGTCTCACCTACCACTGTGAGCAAGGGAGAGGGGCCAAAGAGCCAGGATGTCTGGCTGAGAGTCACCAGGTATGACTGTGCACTCATAAGGAAAGACAGAAGTGTTCTCCCTACCACACCTCCAAGGTAAGGGGGTGTCACAGACGTAGGCTGACTGCTCAAATAAGGCCCCTGGTGTCCCATGCTGATGGGAGGAACTCTGAAAGGCAATCCAGGTTGAAAATGTCCATTTTTAAGCTAGACAAAAGACCATGCCCAGTTCCCATGAAGGGGAAAACATGGTGACATAAATAAAATCTCCCAAGAGTCTGGCAGTCAAGTGGCCTTTCCTCTTTAAGCTGCTCCAAGGTCCTGATGGGCCTTGGCTGGTCTCAGTCATACATATGACTGGGCAGATACTACTACTTCAGGGGACCTGTTGTTTCACCCCAAGAAAGAATCTGGTCTCACTTATGCCCACTCTCTGATCTCTGTAACTTCTTCGTAGTACTTTTTTTTTTTTTTGAGACAGGGTCTCATTCTGTTGCCCAAGCTGGAGTGCAGTGACACAATCTCAGCTCACTGCAACCTCCGCCTCCCGGGTTCAAGCGATTCTCGTGCCTCAGTCTACCGAGTAGCTGGGACTACAGACATGTGCCACCACTCCCAGTTAATATTTGTATTTTTATTAGAGACGGGGTTTCACCATGTTGGCCAGGCTGGTCTCAAGCTCCTGACCTCAAGTGATCCGCCCACCTTGGCCTCCCAAAATGCTGTGTTTACAGGCATGAGCCACCATGCCTGGCCATATATTTTTCTTTTAAAGAAACAGGGTTTCACTCTGTTGTCCAGTCTGGAGTGCAGCGGCACGATCACAGCTCACTGAAGCTTCCAACTCCTGGGCTCAAGCAATCCTCCCAACTTAGCCTGAGTAGCTAGGTCTACAGGTGCACACTACCATACTCAGCGAATTTTTTAATTTTTGTAGAGACAAGGTGTGGCAATGTCACTGAGGTTGGTCTCAAACTCCTGGCCTCAAGCAATCCTCCCACCTTGGCATCCCAAAGTGCCAGGATCACAGGCACAAGCCACCCAACCCGGCCTTCTCTGCAACACTTATCACACTTTTACTTTATTTGCTTCTGTAATTAGTTGTCTGGCACCTCTTTCCCAGCAAGGGCAGGGTTGAGCTGTTCCTGTGGACTCTATGCCAAAGCACAATGCCTGAGACAGGCTCTGAAGACAAATACCTGGATGAATGGATAAATGAAGCTCTGTCTCATGTTGTAGCCCCTCCCCAACAAATCACCATCACTATGCTGAACACTTAGCAGCATCCCACCCCACCAAGTGCCATACAGCAGGCCTGCTTGGATCTTTTTTTTTTTTTTTTTTAGCAAGAGTTTCACTCTTGTTCCCCAGGCTGGAGTGCGATGGTGCAATCTTTACTCACTGCAACCTCCGCCTCCCAGGTTCAAGCAATTCTCCTGCCTCAGCTACCTGAGTAGCTGGAATTACAGGTGCCTGCTGCCACACCTGGCTAAGTTTTGTATTTTTAGTAGAGATGGGATTTCATCATGTTGGCCACGCTGATCTTGAACTCCTGACCTCAGGTAATCCACCCGTCTCGGCCTCCCCAGTTGCTAGGATTGTGAGTCATCGTGCCCGGCCACCTGCTTAGATCTTTTATACGGTGTGCTTCCCTGTACAGTTCCCCATTCCCTACAATTTTAATGGATCAAAAAGTTCTGAATAAAAACAAGAAAATGTGAAAAGCTGTAGTTAATGTAACTTTCTCAATTTTCAGATGGGAAACTGCAGTGCAGGGAAGGAATGTGCCTGTGTTTTTGGTCACCTAGCTCTTTGGCACTAGACCCCCGGGTCTCCTGACTCCTGCCCCTGGCTTATTTGCTCCACAGAACTCTTTGCTAATGTGGAGGGGAACTGACTCTGCAGGGACCAGCAGTCACACTTGCCTCCTCCATTTCAATCTTGGACTTGGCCAGGAGGAGCTTGCGGTCAAAGTCACGCTGCTTCTGCTCCCGCTCGGCCTCCAGGTCAGTCACCTGCTTCTGCAAATCAGCCAGCTTCTGACGCAGCTCAGTGATCTGGGTTCAGAGGCAGAGAGGAGTGTGTGAGGCAAGGATGTAGAGCACTTGCAGGATGTGGGCAGGGCCTGGCTGCCCCTGGGCCCTCCAACACTGCCCCCAACTTCTCCTCTGGGCCATAATGGGGCTCAGCGTGGCCACTCCCCAAGGTTCAAAGCTGCTAAAGAGGCAGCGAGATGAAGACCAGGCATGCCCTGTGGGCGTGGCCAGGAACCCCACATTACCTTCTGCTCATACTGCTGCTTCATGGACCGGAAATGCTGGTCCCACTGCTTGTTCACTTCCAGCAGCTGTGGGGAGAGACTGGAGTTAGCAGGAGATGAGCAGAGAAGGAACAAGGAGAGCCATCTCCTGCCCCATGTACACCAGCGTCCCAAGGTGTGCTCGGTGTGTGTGAATAGTGGCTACAGACACTGTCTCCAACCGTCACCTCTCGAAAACTCAATGTTGCTCAAAGCCATCCACCTTCATCCACTGCTGCATTTTACCTTGCCAGGAAAGCAAGATTAACACTAAGACATGGAAACTACATCATTCTGGCGAATAATTATGGAACACACACACCTCTTTGGAGGGCAGTCTGGGATTATGCATTGAAATTTCACATTTTCATCAACTTTAACCCAATAATTCCACTCTGAAGAATTTAACCAATAGAAACACTTACACAAGTGTGCAAATATATATACACAAGGCTAATCATCTCAGCAATACCTGTATTACAAAAAAATCCAGAGGCCAATCTAAGCACAGAAGATAGGTTAAATAAACGATAGTATAAACAGACAATGTGCAGCTGTTAAGAAAATAAGAAAATAGGCAGCCAGGCACAGTGGCTCATGCCTATAATTCCAGCACTCTGGGAGGCCAAGGTGGGCCAATTGCTTGAGTTCAGGAGTTTGAGACCAGCCTGGAGAATATGGCAAAACCCCATCTCTACAAAAAATACAAAATTTAGCCGGGCATGGTGGCACACATCTATAGTCTCAACTACTCGGGAGGCTGAGATGGGAGGATCACCTGAACTTAGGAGGTGGAGGCTGCAGTAAGCCAAGATCATGCCACTGCACTCTAGCCTGGGCAACCAAAGTGAGACCCTGTCCTAAAAAAAAAAAAGAAAGAAAAGAAAAAAAGAAAACAGAAAATAAAGCACCTAACACACTTCCTCAGTTCGAAGATGACACTATCCACCATACTCTTGATATAACAATTCCTCAGGGAAGAAAAACAACCCTACATCATCAACTAAATAAAACAAAAGGAGTATTGGCCCTGCCCCTTAAGATATGTCATAAGGATCCACACCAATTTCAAAAACATTGTATATGATAAAAAAAATTACTAAGAATTAAAGGAATATAGCATATGTTACAGATATGAATAGATACTCTCAAAGGCAGTTAATTTTTTTTTTGGAGGCAGGCCCAGGCTGGAGTGCAGTGGTATGATCATGGCTCACTGCAGCCTCCTGAGCTCAAGTGATCCTCCCACCTCAGCTCCCCCGAGTAGCCGAGACTACAGGTGTGTACTACCACACCCAGCTAATTTATTTTTTGTAGAGACAGGGTCTTGCTATGTTGCCCAGGCTGGTCTCAAACTCCTGGTTGCAAGTAATCTTCCTGCATCAGCCTCCCAAAGTGCTGGGATTACAGGTGTGAGCCACCACGCCTGACCCAGTTAATTTTTTAAAAAAGAAAAGAAAAAATAATCTGTAAAGCAGTGTGTGTATATACATATATATACACACACGTATAGGTATAATTTTATTCTACTTTGAAAAAAACTGAGGGATATGCAACAAACTGTAATCAGTTGTGGTTTTCTCTAGGAGGTGGTATTCTTGATCTTTTTGTAATGAGCATTATATCACTTTTGAAATCAGAAAAAAGACGCTTATAACAATACAAAAAGAAATCTAAAACTAATATGCACATCAAGAAGCTTTCAAATGTGCGGGAGGATGAGGGCAGGCAGGCTCAGGGTTCTAGAGAAGCACCTGGGCTGTGTGGAGAGGGGCTAGACGGAACAGACAGAACAAGTGTCTACCAAAAAGGAGCTGCACTTTGACCTCGGGTCTGGAAAGACTGGACTAGACTGGGGGTGTGAGGAGGGGGAGGAACACACGTGAGATCCATGGGAAGAGGCGGAATGGACTGCAGCACAGGGACTCTGCTGTGTGGCTTCTCTCTTGGCAGCAGAGGGAAACTAAGAGCCTCTTACGAACTGGCTCCTGCACCTTAGTGGGACTGGGGGACATTTAAACTACCTAAAGACCTGGCCATCGCCTTAATGCAGTTTAGGAATCCACTCAGTATTCTATGGCAGGCTTTGGCTGCTGGCTGGTCCTTTTCATTCTTGCCTAAGAAAATTCTTGAAATGGGAGTCTCAAAATATCTGCAAAGTAGCTACACCAATAGAGGTAGGTAGCTATTTTTTTTTTTTTTGAGATGGGGTCTTGCTCTGTTGCCCAGGCTGGCATGCGGTGGCACGGTCTCGGCTCACTGCAACCTCAGCCTCCCGGGTTCAAGTAATTCTCCCTGCCTCAGTCTGAGTGGCTGGGATTACAGGCATGTGCCACCATGCCGTTAATTTTTTGTATTTTTAGCAGGGACGGGGTTTCGCCATGTTGGCCAGGTTGGTCCCGAGCCTCTGACCTCAGGTGATCCACTCGCCTCAGCCTCCCAAAGTGCTGGGATTACAGGCATGAGCCACCACACCCAGCCAAGGTAGCTTTTAATGTTAAAAATTTTGACAGTAAATTTATGGAGCCTCCAGGCTAGTGGGAAGCGGCCTTAATCCCTTCCTTCCATGATGGGTCCTCCCTAAACCATCTCTCAAGGGTCCCTCCACTCCTCATCAGTGATGCTAAAACTTGCCTAACTTATCACAACCTCTTTCCACCATCCAAGGTCTACCATAGGAGCCTGCCTAAACTCTACCCCCAACAATTTTAGGCCATGCCCCACATGCCACCTCCTCAGAGTGACCGCTGTAGGCAAAGGGACTGATCAAGAGAGGACAGTCCAGGGCAAGGAGTCAGACCTCATCCATGGGCAGGCGGGTCAGTGGTCACCATGCCAACTCCTCATGGTGACCTGGGACCTGCCAGAGCCAGGAGGCCAGGGCAAGCCTTTGTGCTGCTGCTCCCGGGAGGTAAGAGGGATCCTCCCACTACTGCCACCCCGGCCACCTACCTCACTGCGCTGCTGCTCCAGCATCTTCACCTTCTTCTCGGCTGCGCCCAAGGCCACCACCTCTGGGACCTTACCTGCCGTCACACTAGCCTGGGGAGAAGCACAGAGGGGCCTTCACCAAAACCTCAATACAAATTATCTCACCCAGTCTCGGTGCTCCTCTAAGACCCCTCACCCAAGTGGCCCCAGCCCTCTGTCTCCCTATTCCTCCCACCCAGCAGGACACCACTAACCATCCCAGTCATGACTACGTCCCCTTCTAGAAGTCTACAAGATGATGATTCCCCCTCCCTGACTCAGGGTGGCTGCCAGGCCCTCTCCCCTTCCCTTCTCCCCTCCCTACAGTCATTCTCCCTGTTTAGGTACAACCTCTAAGGTACTACCAGCCACTCTCCTCACTCCCTACACACATCAGCCAAAAAACTCTCTGGCCTGGAACGTAAGACATTTGAGATATAGATACAGACAGATATAGATATAGATATATTCATTCTATAAAACATATATGTTTTATAAAACTTTTACAAAAGTTAAAGTTATATAAAATGTTTATTTAAAAACATTTTTAGAAAGATGCAGAAATAAAGATCTGTGTAATACACATAGATGTTTCCCAGCTCTGTCGTCTGTAAGGGGCTAAAGCAGAGACATCCAGCAGCGCTGAGCAAACCTAGTGCTCAGTTGGTTTCTAAATACCATTTTCTTTTTATTAAAAAGAAACAGGGCTGCTTTGAGGGGCTGGAGCAGATAAAATATAAGGTGGAGCAGATAAAATATAAGGTGAGTTTGATGCATCTTATAGTGACAGAAAGTAAGGAAGTGCTCAAATGAATAATACTAATAACAATAATAATAAAAGAGCATGTCAAAAGGGCACAGGAGACAACCTGAAAAAAACATCTATGGCCAAAACGGGAACACTTTGAACAGCAAAATCCATCACAATAGTATTGGATTATAAGTCACAGTATGAAATAAATACTCTTGAGTTCATACTGATAGAACAAAATAGCTGAATAAATAAATAAATGGGGGAGAAGGGACAGCTCTTCCTTACAAAAGAATTCTGATTAATAAGTGTAGGAAGAATGAGGAAAATACGAAATCACCATTCCATCACTACAGTAATAACTGCTGCAGGTGGAGATCCACCAATGGTCACTAAAATCGGTGAGTGAAAGTTTAAGGAAAAATAGAGTATTTGCATAGTCTCTAAGTTTCTTCTCAAAAATGAACATTTATTAATTCCAAAGAGAAAATTGGTCACTTGATTGCAGAAACTTGAAAGACAGCACTTGGCCAAGTGATGAAGGTTAACAGTAGTAAAACACTGACATCATGTACCCCTGGTCTGCTGGACTGAGAAATATTCTGCACACTCTGATGTACACGGAAAGTCACCTCCGTGAGATTCTTGCCAAAACACGTAACCTCAATCTCCTCATGAGATCCAATCACTTGTGAGGCATCAATTGTGACAGCAAATAAGTCTATACTGAAAAACATTCTACAAATAACTGGCCAGTACAACTCAAAAGTTTCAAGGTCATGAAAAGCAAGGAACAGCTAGGAACTGTCACAGACTAGAGGAAAATGAGGGAGAAGAGACAACTGAATGCAATGTGGGATCCCAGACTTCATGCTGGCACAGGACAGGACATGAGTGCAAATCTGGTGAAATCTGAATAAAGTCTGTAGTTTACTAAGTAGTACATGCCATTAATTCCTAGTTTTGATCATTTAACCTGGGTTCTATAAGATGTTGCCATTAGGGGAAGTAAAGGAAGGGGATAGGGGAACTCTCTAGACTATTTTTGCAACTCTTCTGTAAGTCTAGTTATACCAAAATAAAAAGGTTTAAAGGTTAAAAAAAAAAATAGCAAGTGCTGGGGTGAAACAGCAGACAAGGCCAGTACTCCAGAGAGTGTGTGTCGACTCCATCTCCAAGCCCCTCTGTGATGGACACCAAGACCCTCGTCTTCTCTGGGCTTCAATGCGATCAGAAGCTCAAACAGAAGAAGGTCTGCAGGCCCCATCCGGACTTCTGACATTGTCTGCCATCATCCTGGAGTCAGATTCTCTCTATTCTCAGCGTTCTCTTTCCAGCGTTCTCTTTCCCTCCACACTGCACCCCCAAGTGGCTTCAGGTAGGGCTGGGGGCAGAGCTTGCCCCCTACAGGCTCAGGCCTGTAAGCACACCATAGCACCAAGAAGCAAGGTGAGGGGGAGCCCTCCAAGGAAGGTCACGCCCTTTGAGAAAGGGGACAGACAGGCCTGCCCACTTGAAATCTGCGGCATCTTGGATGGCAGCTGTGCTTAGCAAAAAGGTCAACAAGTTACTGGGGAAGGAGGAAGAGGGTGGATTCCAGGCTCCAGGGTGGTGCACCCTGAACCTCCACGAGGGAGAGAGGAGTCCACGTGGAGTCAGCAGAGCTGGCTGCTGGCCCCAAATCTCCCCTAAAGAGCAACAGCTAACGTTCACTGTTTACGACGCTAAACCTACTTTACAAGCATTGCACCACTGAAGCCTCACAACCACCCCTTGAGGCAGGTGTTACTATCTTCATTTTACAGAGCAAACTGAGGCCTAGGAGTCTTATGTGACTTATCCAAGGTTGCAGTGCTGGTAAAAGGTGGAGCTAGTATTCCACCTGCATGCAATTCCAAGGCACACTCATCGCGCCTCTGTAACACATGCCTCTAATGAGACAGGTGACCCTGGGGCACAAGGGCAAGTCGCTCCCACTCTCAGGAAGGGCAGGAAGAGCATTTGGCTCGGGGCTTTCAAGGAAGATGAGTGGAGGTTAAAGGGCACAGGAAAAGTAAAGAGACCTGTCCAGGGAATTCCACACCTGAGGCAGCTCAGAGAACCCAAGGGAGAACAGCCGAGTCTACAAGTCCCTCCCACAAGAGGGCAGACAAGGCAGGATCTGATTTGGGGAATAAAGGCAAGAAAAGAGGATCTCCATGGGCTGGGATTCGGAAGACCAGGGAAGAGCAGACTTTCACCATTTATCAGCATGTTTCCCTGGCCGTACCCTACATCTGCCTGATAGCAGGTCACACAGAAATCCTGATTATATGATGTTACTTGACCTCTCCAAACCTATGGCCATAGCTATAGAATGGAATACTAGTCCCAGCCTTGCCTACTCTATATGTAGAGATGAGGCCCAAATAAAATAATAGATTTGCATGTCCTGGGTAAACTCTACATTGTCACATAGTAATAAGGAATTAAGCCATTACGGTAATTACTACTATTGCATAGGTGTAGGGTGGGTTAAAGACATTGAGCCCTACTGTTCAGCTATTAAACCCCATTAAAGGGTGAAGTAAAAACATGTTGGTAAAGAGTTGGGACTCAGCTCTGCAGCAAGGGGAATGGTAACGACTGGGCAAGGGGTGCAGAGTCTGCTCCTGCTTGGGACCTGGATGTGGCCAGTGCTGGGACTAGAGGATAGGGGAGTGGGCCAGCCCTGCAGCATCACCAGACCACACAGACACTAGCCAACACCCTCCCCTCTCCACTTTAGAGGCTCCAGAGACACAATCCCAGGAGCTTAGCAGAATCCAAGGGAGCTTGCTCAACCAACCTAACTCTGCCAGGAATATCAAAGATGTTAAACTGACTTTTGGGAACCACTCTCTAAGACAGACCTTGACAAACTGGAATGTGTTTAGGGAATGCACCCAGACTGAGCAAATGACTCAACACCACCTTCTATGAGCAATGGCTGAAGGAACTGGAGCTAGTTAGCCAGGAGAAGAGAAGGCTTATGAGGCCCATGAAGCCACAGTGACTACCAGCAGCCTCTAAGCATGGAGGTCAGGCCAAGTAAAGAAAAAAACACGTAACAGCTAGAACCTTCTACCACTGGCACTGGCTGCAGGAGGGAGGAGGCTCACTGTCACTGGAGCTGGTAAGCAAAGGCTGAGTACCTGCAACCAAGGATGCTACAGAAGGAATTTCTGACCACATACCTGCTGCTGTCCAGCCACTGCCTTCTTGCCTGTCCCTTCCATCTTCGGTGAGCCTGGCCGCCCAGATGCACCCTCTTTGTTGCCATTGCTCATCAACAACTTCTTGAGCTCCAAATTTTCCTCCCTGGGATGGAGGTAAACAGAGAAATCACAATGCTGACCCTGAGTTAAGAAACCTACAGGGCTCCTTAATGCTCACTATCGCATGAGTTGCAGCTGAGCCCCAGGGAGTACTGCAGGATCCTGAAACCTGCCCTCCTGGAAAACCAAAAAGGGCATCTTCAGCTACCTTGCTCTCAATCTGTGGGCTTCCCTGGAGGTCTCTGATTGTCAATGGCAGGGTTTCCCCAGCTGTGGAATTTCTATGCACACAAGACCTTCAGGATATATCCAAACACTGCATTAAATAACCCTGGATCACATTCTAGTGAGAAAGTGACACCCTTTCCAATTATCTTCACATTTCTTGTGTAGACCACGGAGACGGTGCTAGCTTGGTGCTAACAGGCCCTGGGCACCTCTCTAGTTACTCGCCAGTTTCCCTCGTTAACACAGAAGGTGCAGGCTGCAGGCCCAGAGCCTTCAATGTGCAATGATCCTTAGCCTGAATTTATTAACATCCTTTCACTTTCATTGTATTTAGAGTTATCTTCTATTTATCACAGGTAATGCTGTTTTCCATTTACTCTAGTTAAAGTTTCCTTTATAATTTTAAGTAAAAAGATGAATCAAATTAAAGTAAAATTCTAAGTAACTAATAAGGCAGGTGATAGAGGATAACGTAAAATTAGTGATGTGGATTCAGGTCTGACTAAAATGTTTCTTCTTTCTTTTTTTTGAGATAGGGTCTCGTTCTGTCACCCAGGCTGGAGTATAGTGGCCCAATCTCGGCTCACCACAGCCTCGACTGCTCCTACTCAAGTAATCCTCCCACCTCAGCCACTCCCAACCTCCCCCACCACACACCCCCACCCTCTTGAGTAGCTGGGACTACAGGCACACCACCACACCCAGCTAATTTTTTTGGTATTTTTTGTTGGGGCTGGGGGAGGGGTGGTGATGTATTTCACCAGGCTGGTCTCAAACTCATGGACTCAAAGCAATCCTCCCGCCTTAACCTCCCAAAGTGCTGGGATTACAGGTGTGAGCCACAACGCCCAGCCACCATTTCTTTATGTTCTATTTGCCAGCTGAGTTTCCGCTTGAAAAACCAATAAGTAAAATGACTTTCCCAAGGTCATACAGCAGAGACTTGCATTCTTGCCTTCTAATCCGTGACTTTTTTCCCCAGCTTCAGTTTTTGAATCCATGGATGGGGTCATTAGGGCTATAAAAACCCCAAAAGTGCATCCTCGGCCATCCAAAAGCAAATAAATTACACACTGATTCAAAATAGCCAGTGGCTCAGTAGTTAAACATTACTTCTGTGGCCATACTTACGAAGTTTATATTCCTTCTCTTTCTGTTGATTCTAATAAGAAACAGGAGAGGAGGGAAAAACAGAGTGGCAAGTCCTGTCTATAACACGGGCCTTTCCTATGTGCCTGAGCCCAACTGGTGCCCTCCAGATGACTCATCACCCAAATTGTCCAGGACCACAGTGCAGGCAGGAATTGTGGCCACTCACAGGATGGAGAGCAAGGAGGCCCAAGTTCTTGTGGTAAGACTCCAATCAAGTCCCTGCCTCTCCCTGGGCCTCAGTTTCCCCTCTGCACAGTGAGAGGTCTGTCTGCATGATCTCCAACGGCTTGTCAAGCTCTGACAGTCAAGATCAGTGTTTCCCAAGGCGTGATCCTGTGCCTACCTCGGTCATAATCACAGAGACTCCTGGTGAAATGCAGGCTCCTAGGTCTTGCCTAAGACCTGTCAATTCAGAATCTTGCAAAGGAAGGAAGGGAAGGCATATAAACTTGTAATGCCTTTCCCTGACCCTCAACCCTCAGTTAAGTCTAAGCCCCCTAGTCCAGTGGGGGAGCTCTCATGTTCTCAGGAAGACAGAGCAGGGTGAGATGGTGACCAGCAGGAGGCAGCAAAGTCCTGAGTCCTCTGGACAGCCAGTTCACCGTTAACAGGGGAGAGAGGCAAGTGCTGGAGGAGGAAGGAAGTACAATCTATGCTGACCTTCTTCTGAAGCTCTCAAGGCACTCTATACACCTCCCAAGGTGGCAAAAGGGCCAGAGAGAAAATACCAAAAGAGCCAAGGAGAAGGATCAAGAGACGTAACCTCCAAATAGGGCTCTGGGCACAGGTCCTCAACCCAGAAATCAGTGCTGCGCACCAGCCCCTCCTCCTGCAGCCCCCACTCCTCACCCCTTCTCTGAGGGGCCTGAACTTACCGCAGCCTCTCGGCAGCCTGATCCCGCTGTTCCAGGCCCTTATCCAACTTGGCCTTCAGAGCCTCGTTCTCCTTCCGAAGCTGCTCACACAGGGTCTGTGGGGCAGGGGAACAGACAGGTGAGGGGAAGGAGGGGCTCCTCCCAGGTGCAGGCTGAGCTAGAGGATGGTGGGCGGCCTGTAGCCACCCCAGGGCCCAACTCCTTAACCCCTTTGCCTGGCCTCACCCCATCCCTCTCTAAGGAGCTAAGCCACTTGGCCACCCACGTGTCCTCTCCCTTGGGAGCCAACTACGGAGAAGGCTGACCAAGTATCAGCCATGGGGCCTTCTGCTCCTCCAAGACAGACAGCTCCATCCCTTCTCCTTCATCCCTGCTCGCACTGCCGGGACCCCTATTCCCCACCAGCCTCCCCCAGCTGACTTCTACTCTTCTTTGAAGTCTTAGTTTAAATCCCATCTCCTCAGAGAAGTCCTCCCTGACTCCCCGATCCAGCTACATTAGGCTAACTCCGTTATCCTTGCTCACAGCCCCCAGCTTTTACACTTCTCAGCACCTGTGGCAGATAAAGCTAAAGAACTGTTTGTGCTGCTATTTTCTTAATATCTACCCCCCTTACCCCTAATTAATTCCTGAGCTCCCGGAGGGCTGGGACCCCTAACCATTCTCTTGTTCACTGCCAGATCCCCAGCCCCCAGCTCAAAGTTTGTGGAAGGAACAACATGACTGAACAGCCAAATGAGCAAATGGACAAATGAGCAGGCAAGTCCTAGGGGGGCTGAAAGGCACACCAATCTGCAGGTGTGAGAGGTGCCCAGTGTTGCCAAGGGGAAAACCAGGAGACAGGGCATTCAGTCGGGACCTCACTATGCCCTCACGCCCTCACAATGTGGCTGTGACACTTGGTTCCTCCTCTACAAAAGAAAGACAACTGTTTCTTTTTTTTTTTTTTTTAAGACAGAGTCTCACTCTGTTGCCCAGGCTGGACTGCAGTAGCATGACCTCAGCTCACTGCAACCTCCACCTCCCAGGTTCAAGAGATTCTCCTGCCTCAGCCTCCTGAGTAGCTGGAACTACAGGTGTGTGCCACCATGCCTGGCTAATTTTTGTATTTTTAGTACAGATGGGGTTTCACCATGTCGGCCAGGCTGGTATCAAACTCCTGACCTCAAGTGATCCACCTGCCTCAGTCTCCCAAAGTGCTGGGATTACAGGTATGAGCCACCACACCTAGCCCAGGGACAACTGTTTCTTCTCTGCCTCCTCTATAGGGCTGCTGAGAGGGAGAGATGAGACAGTGAGAGTGGAAGCATACATGAACCATCAGCCACTTGCTTATGTGCGGGGACTCATATTGGAAGCTCTGTGAACTGGGGGCATGGAAGAGGGGTCGCCAGACTCAGGACCTCACAGGCTGGGGGGAAGGGAAGGTGCTGACTAGCAATGCTAACATACAGTGTCAGCACAGAGTTGTTCAATCTTTCCACAGATCCTCACTGAGCACCTCACCTGTGCCAGGTACATTGCTCGGTGTTTCTCCATATACCGCCTCACTGGTGCCTCACAACTTCCTCAAAGCTAAGTAACTCATCTCTATGTTAAAGGTGGGGAAACCAGGTAAAATGATACAGTCTAACAGGTGCACAGCTGCTAAGACTCATCACTGGCGGGGAGTAAAACTCCAACTGGCAGACCCCACACTGGTGTCTCTTTCCCCTGTGATGAAAGATCAGAGAAGGGAGAGAGATGGTGCCCAAAGGAGGGGACAGCCTTTGAGCTGGGCCAGGACCAGGACCATTCACTAAACAGCCATCTGCTGCCTTCCATCTCCCAGGCCTGTTGCAGGTGGATGCAACCATGTGACTAGTTCTGGCCAACAAAAGAGGTGTGGAAGGGACAAGCATCACTCCTGGACTGGCCTATGCACAATTCTCCAGTCTCTTTTTCCTGGTAGCAGGGGCTGATGTGGATGCCTCGTATTCTAAAGGGCACCGGAAGGTGGGGCCCCTGTCTCCCTGGGACTCTAAGGAACTGTGTAGAGCAGAAACAAACCCCTGCCACACAGAATAGGAGGGAAAACTTTTGTTGTGTAATCCAGGGAGATTTCAGAGTTGTTTCATTTCTGAATCACATAGGAGACTCTTGGGAAGGCTGAATGGAGGACACAGCCTTAAACTGGAGGTGGCTGGACAATGAGGGAGATGAGGCTTAGCAAACAGAGAACCAGCTGGGCATGGTGGCTCACACCAGTAATCCCAGCACTTTGGGAGGCTGAGGCAGGAGGACCACTTGAGCCCAGGAGTTCAATACCAGTCTGGGCAACATGGCAAAACCCTGTCTCTACTAAAAATACCAAAAAATTGGCCAGGCATAATGGTGCATTCATGTAGTCTCAGCTATTCAGGGAACTGAGGTGGGAGAACTGAGCCCAGGAGGTCAAGGCTGTAGTGAGCTGTGGTCGCACCACTGCACTCCAGCCTGGGTGGTGGAGCAAGACCCTGTCCCCTAACACCCCTCAAAAAAAAGAAATCAAAAAATTATTGTTATGAGTCCATTCAATGCCTAGCAGAGAGCCTTATGCTATACCTGACCTTGAATATGTTTGTTTAGTGAACCAAGAAATACATCAATGAATGAATGAGGAGGAACTGGATCAATACACCTCCACCCAGGCAGTAAAAATACCCGAGATGCCATGTCTCTGGGCGAGGCCTCCAGGGAACAGAATGGCCTGCTCCTAGTCCCTAAGGGAAGGCCAGGACAAGGCCTCACTTGCTGTCCTACCCTTGCAGTCTAGAGAGCTGTTTCCTTGGAGTCTCTGGGCCAATGCCCTGGGTGTAAACCGGCCAATGGATAGAATCATCAGAGGTCATAAAGATCATCACCTTCCATCCAAGGTGCTACGAGAGCTAAGCTATGAGTTCATTTGATCATTTATTATTTTGTCCTTTCATTCATTCACCAAATGTGTATGAAGTGCCACGAACTGGGACGCAACAGTGAATACAACAGACATGGTGCCTGCCCCTCCTCAAGCTTACCTTCTAGCAGAGAGTATAAGAAAAAAAGAGTATAAGAAAAAATGTATTAAATAAAATTATTACAAACTATGATAAGAGCTAAGAAGGAAATAAATAAGGAGGGGACTGAAATAAAAAATAACAGAGGTTGGCAGGACCCCTTTTAAGGGGCCTAGGATCTATCCCCATCTCAAAGCTGAAAAGTGGATGCACAAAGTGCTCTCACCCCAGGCACCTTCCTACCCTGCCCACAGCCTAGGCACTGTGCCAGGCTCACCTTGCCAGGGTTCAGCCTGGATACCTTGAAGCCTCACTGACATCTTAAAGGGGTTCCCTTCTCTCAGCCTGGCCCTCCAGGCCTCTGCCTCTCATTCAGCCTCACCTCCCAACACACCCCTCCCCTCCAGGTGGGATGGGCATCCTCCGTGCTCCTCTACCCCCACACCTCTCCTCATACTGCATCTCCAACCTGATTGCCCTTCATGCCCTCGGCAACCAAGGTCACGCAAGGGGGACTCCTCCTTCTGCCATCAGCGGGGCACTTGAGTGCCTGCTGACATGAATGAAACCACAGATCAGAGAATGGCCTGGGAGGAGAGTCTGCAGGGAGTAAGGAGGCTTCAAGTCATGGCTCTGTCACTAAGGTGGCGGGCACTCAGATCACGAGCAGTCCCTCAGAAGCCTCCGTTTTGCCGTCTTTAGAACGGTCACCAATTATAACTGAATACTTCCCGGCTGCTAAAGCCCGCAAGGCTAAGACCCCCTGCCCAGTGTGGATGCCTGTCATGAACTCCGAATGGGGACCTCTCTTCCAGCATGGACTAGGTTCTGGACTGCACTGGGTGCTTCATGTACATGGCCTCATTTAATGCAGCAATCTAACCATGGAGGCACTCCTAGCTCATGTTACTGATAGGAACATTAGGGGATAGAGAGGATAAGTGACTTGTCCAAGGTCATACAGCAATGAAGGGTCACTACTGGAACCAAGGACCATATAACTCCGAGGTCTGGCCTGGCCTAGCAAGGAAATCTGGCCATTCCCCACAGCACAGGGAGGCTTTCAAAAGGAATTCAATAGGGGAGGCAGGTTGGGATGGTGGTCAAGAGTATGCGCTTTGGAATGCGAGAGATCGAGGTTCCAATCCCAACTTCACCATTTACCAGCTGGGTGACCTTGGGCAAAAAAAGGGCTGCTTCCCCACCTGTGAAGTGGTGATAATGAGGGTGCCTACCCTGGGGGGAAAGAGGCATTATGAAAGGAGCTGACCTTTCTTCCCTCCCTTCCCATCCCCCAACCCTGCACATGAGAAATAAAGGCAGGACTGCTGGGGGTATCCCCAACCATGACACTCGCATTGCCCATCCCGTATTTCCCCATTTCCTTCGTCTTCCTCATCCCTCCCCACAACTTCCTTATCCTGTTCATCACCCTGAACAAAAAGCCCGAAGTCTGCCCACAACACAGCCTTCAGAAGTCCCCATGGTACCAGTGGATTCCCAGGAGCAGGAAGGTGGGAAGAGCTCGGGGGGAAGCACGCCCGCCTGTCTCGGGCCGCCCTCCCCACGCGCCTCACCTGCAGGATGGAGGTGCGCTGCTCATTCTTGTGCACCTTGGATGCCAGTCGGTTGAACTCCAGGGCCATGCGGCCCAGGTGGGTGAACAGCTGGCCGTGGTCCGGCTCCTCGGCACACACACTCAGCGTGGTCTCCAGGCGCTGCAGGTGCAGCATCAGGTTGCCGTCCTCACGGGGCAGAGGGCCCAGCGCCTGGAGAGGGAAAGGGCACACGGCCCACTCTTCACCAAGGCCTGAGTAGGCGCCGCCAGTCCATTCTCCCTCTGCTTCCTCATTTCTCATGACTCAGTTTCCCCTGTGACCCCAGCTCAGCCCCGGGAAATTCTCCAGTTATGCAGGTTCCCTGTCTGGGGCTGACTCACAGGGCAGAACCCAGGACTCACAGGCCACTGGTGGCTCCAAAGCAGTGGGGCCACCATCCTCCCACACACTGGGCCTTGCAGAGTGCCTGACAGTAAGTCACTTGTCTGCTGGACCTTAGCATCCTCATCTACCAAATGTCCGCACAACCCTTCCCTCCCTTCAACCTCACAGGGTTCTTAGGAGGATGAATTGACCCCTGACAGTAACAAGCCCAGAGAAGGGACATCACTGCACAGTCAGCCCTCCATATCCATGGGTTCTGCATCCATGGATTCAACCAACCGCAGATCAAAAATCTTCTAAAAAAACAAACTGGCCGGGCGTGATGGCTCACGCCTGTAATCCCACCACTTTGGGAGGCTGAGCGGGCAGATCACAAGGTCAGGAGATCAAGACGGCCTGAGTGGTGAAACCCTGTCTCTACTAAAATTACAAAAATTAGCTGGGCATGGTGGCACGTGCCTGTAATCCCAGCTACTTGGGAGGCTGAGGCAGGAGAACTGTTTGAACCACGGAGTCGGAGGTTGCAGTGAGCAGAGATCGCACCACAGCACTCCAGCCTGGGCAACAGAGCAAGACTCCGTCCCAAAACAAACAAACAAAAAACTGTATTGAACATGAACAGAATTTTTTTCTTGTCATTATTCCCTAAACAATACAGTATAACAAAATTTAGCATTTACATTGTATTAGGTATCGTAAGTAATCTAGAGAGGATTTAAAGTGTGTAGGAGGATGAGCGTAGGTTATAGGGAACTACTACGCCATTTTACATAAGGGACTTGAGCATCCATGGATTTTGGGTATCCTCAGGGAGTTCTGGAACCACTCTCCCATGTTTACCAAGGGACATCTGCATATACGTCCTGCAACCTCCGCTTCCTGGGTTCAAGCGATTCTCCTGCCTCAGGCTCCTGAGGAGCTGGGATTACAGGTGTGCACCACTACACCAGGGTAATTTTTGTATTTTTAGTAGAGACGGGGTTTCACCACAATGGCCAGGCTGGTCTTGAACTCCTGACCTCAGTTGATCCACCCACCTTGGCCTCCCAAAGTACTGAGATTACAGGCCTAAGCCACCATGCCTGGCCTACACGTGTGTCTTCTGGGGAATGGTCCAAGCATTCATCAACTTCTGAGGACCCAAGACTCAAAACAGTTTAAGGAACCACAGCTTTAGCTATTTCAGAAAGTCCCAAACTAGTACAGTATGTAAGAAATAAAGCACACCGTGGGCCAGATAGTTGACACTTTCTCTCTAGTCTATGTGGAATACTCCTACCAAAGACATTGCCTTTGTTACACCAATTCCACTCCCAAGGACCTGCAGTGTTACCCTACTGCAGACGGCACTGGGCCCAGCTCCCCTGCTGGGCATCTAAGGCCCTACAGCCGCAGGTCCCATCCACAGCAGCATCCAGTTGGGCTCCCCACTTTACCTTGCCTGAACCCACACACACCAGGTCTGGTGTCTCTGCATGTGTCCTCTCTGCCTCTGCAAGTTCTGCTCATCCTTCCCACCCTGTCCATGGCTCAGCTCCTCCAGCAGCCTCCCAGAAACAGTTATGGGAATCACAGGACATCAGAGCTACAGGGAGCCTCAGAGATCAGGCTGGGAAACCAAGCTATGGGGAGGAGGAACTTGCCCAAAGTCGCCCAGTAAGTTAGTGGCAAAGGTATAACGAGAACTGAGGTTTCCTGACTTGCCATCCAGTGCTCTGCTGCACTGACCTCCCACTTCTCTGAACTCTGGAGGAATGGCAATGACTATAACCACAACTTGGCATTCCCTGAACACCTGTGTAATGGCGTCAGTGTGCCACATTCTAACAAGAGGAAATGCTGCTGTTTCAACTCTGCATCCATTCCCCCACTGCCTCTTTCCACAAAGGAGCTGAGGTGGCAGATGCTGCTCTATTTAAGGCTCATGTGATGCTTCCCATGCCTGCGACTTCTCCAGACTACAAGCTTCAGAGCACAGGGAGGCTGTGTTGTCTTGGCTTAAGTGGCTCAGCAGAGACAGGCACACTGTAGAGCTAACGAGGAACTTACTACGTCAGTTAAAGTTATCGGTCCAAAGCCAGAGTGAAACACTTTCTGAGCAGGGGATCTTGCCTCCATGGCCAGCATCTCAGAGCCCTCAGGGTCAGAACAGGACAAGGGGACAGAAGGTTCCAGGCGACAGAACATAAAGAACCTTTCCAATACTCAGAGCTGCCTGAGGCAGTGGTGAGCCTCTCAACACTGAAGGCATGCTAGTTAGCTAGACAGCCACCTGAGGGGGCCTTGCACTGGGCACTGACAGGTACATGGGGCAACCAGTGAACACAAGCACATTTGTCAGCCAAACCTTTGTGAAGGGAGGCAGCAGGGATCAATGTAGCAGTGAAGGGCTAGAGCACCTATTGCTCGCATAACAACAATTAAAGAAAAAAACTTAAAAGTGGGAAGGAAGGGAGAATGGAGAAGGTAGAAATTTAAGTCATTTAAAGAATCTTCCAGACTTTTCACAATGGTTCTTCAATAAGTCTGCCATTTTAAGAAAGAACAGAAGGAGATATAGTTAGGAAAAAGGCAGCCAGTGTTGTAAGGTGTGGAATGAGGATGCTGGGCAGATGCTCCAGAGCTGTACGAGAGAGAGAGAGAGAGGGAGTGTGTGTGTGTGTGTGTGTGTGTGTGTGTGTGTGTGTGTGTGTGTGTGTGTGTGTGCATGCGTGTAAGTGGAAAGCTGAACCTCCTTCCTGTGTGCTCGAAGAGTCTGCACAAAGAGCAAATCACCTGTCTTACAGGGCCCTGGGCCTTCCTGACCCTTCTTTCTCCCCCTGGGTTGGAAGCCCACAGACCCAAAGGGCTGAGTCATAGTGTGCGGAGGTGCCTGACCCCTGGCAGAAGGCAACAGGGCTGGCAAAGAGCCCAGGCTTTCACAACGGTCGGGTGCCCGTGTGCCCCAAGTCGGGGAAGTCACTAGCCCAGGAATTTGCATATGTGAGCGAGAAGCACCCCTTGCTCCTGCCCCTCATGTATCCCCAAGTGACTCCGGGGTACCTAAGGGATCTGAACAGGTTCTGTGCCTCTCACATGGTAGCAAGTGACAGGACACAAAGAGGGCAGCAGGTCAAGCCCGGGGTCCTGCCCGTCCACTCACCATTGCATTGGCATGGCTGCTGCTCTCTGGTGAATTCTGCTCCTCAGGAGTGACCACTTCAAATTCAGAGGAGGTGCCCTGTGCAGAAAGGAAGTTAGGTGCTGCCTGAGAGAAAAACAGCTCAGCCCTCCTCTGCGGCCCTGCGGCTGAGAGCAGCAAGGGGGACAAAATCTCTTCCCATTTTGAGTACACAGGGACCGTTACATATCATCTCACATGAGATCACAAAGCAGGATTCTCGACAAGCCTGTCATAGCCCTCTGCATAATGTGAGGTCATATCCCCTCGATGGCCAATCCTCTTCTGTAGAAGGGAGATGTGGGACTAGCTGACCTTGAACCAGCAGCACTGTAGGATTGCATTTTTTAAGGCCGTGTACTTTTTAAATGCTTTCATGAGCTCCATTATTTCTCAGAGTGACCCATGGAGTGGGTCAGAAGGTTATATCCTCTTTGGAAGGATGAGGAAACTACAGTATACAGTTGGTTAATGCAAAAGCAGGGATTGAACCCAAGACTGCAGATCCAGCATTCCTGCCACGGCCCCAGAGCTGTCTCTTAGGCCCAGATGTCTCTGATCGGTTTCCCAGAACACAGATGGCAGCTGTTACGGCCACCACCAAGCACGGTCCTGTGCTGGCCTTCCCAAGCCAGTCCTGGAGATCCCAGAGGAGTGAACTGATCTGAGAAAAGTCCCAGAGATGATTCACCAAATTTGGAGACTATTTCAGGATTCAACCAAATCCAGGGTGGCCAAAAATCCCAGATTTTTTCACATCTTTCCGTCATTCCAAGTAGAATTACTGGTCATTCAACCAACCAAGACGCCAATGGCCCACCTGAACCAGCCATTAGCTCTGGGATCTGGGATTTCCATGTCCCGTTAAACCTGGTCTGCAGCCTCCCTTCATCCCAGAAAGGGGCAGGATAGATGAGAGGAGTCAGTGCTCAGCTTCCAGCTGACCCTCATGGCCACCAAGAACTCACCTCTGGCTCTTGGCCCTGCCCTAGAAAGTCTCCCTCCTCCATCTACATTTTCCCCATTACCCATGTAACCTCAAAACAGGTCCTTCTTTCCCTGCACCTGATCTGTAGGATAAGGATGCTGAGCTATGCAATCCCTTGTAGGATACCAAGCAAAACTTCTCCAGCCAAATCTGTAGAATTTTTTTTTTTTTTTTTTTTTTTTTTTATGAGAGGGTCTGACTCTGTCACCCAGGCTGGAGTGTGGTGGCATCAACATGGCTCACTGCAGCCTTGACCTCCTGGGCTCAAGCGACCCTTCTGCCTCAGACAGCCTCCCAAGTAGCTGGAACCACAGACATACACCATCACACCTGACTACTTTTTTTTCTTAGAGAGATGGAGTCTCACTATCCTGCCCAGGCTGGTCTCAAACTCCTGGGTTCAAGCAATCCTCCTGCCTCAGCCTCCCCAAGTGCTGGGATTATAGGCATGAGCCACTGTGCCCAGCCTGTAGAAGATAGTTTCTGAGCCCTCTTTGAGAATGTGAGCTGCATGTCACATCTGTCTGTTCTCCTAGCACTGTGCACACTCAGTGATACTTAACAGTATACAACTTAGTAAGTGAGAAGAATTCCTTGTACATACCAGGGTCTTCCTGGTAAGTTTCAACTATGACCTTCATTTCAAAATGGGGAGGCTGAGGCCCCAGAGAGCTTGCGATGGACTTGCCCAATATCACCCAGCGAGACGGAACACAGTTTCTTGACCTCAACCCTCTTTCTTCATGTTCTTGTATCTGTCAGTAGGACCTTGAGGTCCATCCAGGCAACCTCCACCCATGACTCCAAATAAAACTTACACTGGATGGAGGCTTCTGGACTGGTGCTGGCTTGTCACTGGGGCATGCAGGGGCTATGGGAGATGCTGTGACATTTGAGTCCTTTCCTGGAGAATCAAGAAAGCACAGATGAACTGACTGGGAAGGGGAGAAGTCCAGGTACCACCCTCTCAAGGACAGCCCTTGACAAAAGGGTTCTCAGACAGGATTCCCCGCTCGAGGGTGGGAGAATGGGAGGTGATCTCATCAGGGCCAGGTAGGCTGAGAAAATGGCCTGCCCTGGAGTGATGGGGCAGAGCCCGAGCAGAGAGACCATGCTCCCTGGGCTTACTGGGAAAATCCCAAGTTGGCTGCTGCTCCTTGCTGCCCTGAACAGTAATGATAAAGACATTGTCAATGATAAAGACAATGATTTACAATTTGAAAAGTCTTTATGTATCTATTATCCCAGCCATTCTCATAAAAGCCCCATACCCCCATTTTAAAGGTCAGGACACTGAGGCTTGGGAAGGTCATCAACTTGCCCACAGCCACATAGCCAGCAACTGCAAACTCAGGACTGAGACTTGGCCCTCCCTCCCTGACTTCCTGCGGTTCTTGCTGCAGGGAGCTCCTTGAAGGTAGCTTCATTTCTCACTCTGAGAGTGGACCTGGCACCAATCAGGAACTCAGGAACATTGCTGAATAGACAAGCAGAGGCTGGAAATGCCCACTGACTGCAGCACAGTGGACTCTGAGACCATCACTTTCCTCCATTTGTCCATTCAGCAAATGCAACCACCAGCCAACAGAAGGCTGTCACATTGGCCTGGGCCAGATACCATACAGTAGAGCTGCAGCAGGAGGCATCTGAGTCCAGCTGAGGTGCGGATCATTTCCATCCTGGTCCCAGACCTTACCCTGGACTTGGAGACATGCCAGAGTAATGCACACTCTGTACGCATGGTAATGCCTCTACCATACATGGGACTTCAACCCCGAGTCACAGTCACCCTTTCCTTTAATGGGCAGCACACGTAACCTTACATCTGAAATACGCTGCAGCAGGCTAACAGGCAAGCCCAGCTTCTTCCCTGGGCCTCAGCTTCCCTAATTGTAAAATGGACGCGCAGGGCACGACCAGGGAGCTTCCAACTCATATGCCAGCTCCAAGTGACAGGGAGTAGCTGCTTGGAGCGCGATGCCTGGCACACAGTAGCTGCTCATTAAATATTAAATATGCTGATAAAGACCCCGAGGCCACAGGACTGCAATGTAGTCAACTGTTGTATCTATTACTCATGTCTGCTGGGGCCTCAGGAGTGCTGAGTCACTGGCTATTTTTAACAAGATTGTTTTGAAGTTCCTTCCAAATCTGACCTTCTGGGGGATGTGGCAGCCAAAACATGAATGGAAGGGTAGCCTGTGACCTAAGGATAAACGAGAGAATGTGGGTTTTGGCATAAGAAGGGAGTTCACTGTGAAGGATTTGGGCAGTTTGGGGTACAGGGAGAGTCAGAGGTACCCAGACTCCTCTTATACCTGTGAGCTCAGCCAGGGGGTCGAAGGAGCCTAAGGAGGGAGAAGGTGGTGGGAGCAGCTCGTTGTCCTTCACTAGCTCCTCTGCCTTCTGCCGGAGCCTGGTCGCTTCCATCTGGGACTCTTCCAAAAGCTCCCCTAGAGTTATTGGGGAAGAGGAAGCAAAAGCATTTACTCAGCTCAGTGTGCTGCTTCTCCCCGTCCCAGGCCCCTAACCCTGCTGCTGCCTGGCTTCTGAGGCTCCAGGCCCTGGAATTCACTCCCACCATTGCTCTGTGGGCCAAGTGGGACAAACTCCATGCTGGTCCACCATAAGAAACAGGCTAGAGCAAGGAAGAGGGCCCAGCAATCGGGGGACACAGGAGCGGAAGGAATCTATGAGAAACTCCTCGGCTCCCCCCACCCCCAGCATTCTCTTTCTGCCCCACTCCCTTCACACCCAGCCAGGGGACTCCACAGAAAGCCAGGGGCTCCCCACCCTACGGGCTACCCACAGCCTGAGCCACCAGGGCAAAGGGCTGCCTGCAGGGTGGAGACCTTGGATAATTCCAACCAGCCCTCTAGGCCTCCATTTTCCTTCTCCTACAAGCGGAGATGGGGAAACCACTCCTCCCTCCCCAGTCGGCCATCCCAAGCAAGGATCTGCCAAGCAAGGAGAAAGCATTTTAAAAATCAGGGGGCTATGCTCCCCTCTAAAACATGAGACTAGAGAAGGGCACAGCAAGGCAAAGGAAGAGTTTCAGGAGTGTGGAAGAAAGACAGCCCCCTCTGGATGGGGAAATCAATGAAAGCTTTGCCCGGAAAAGAAGGGGGCACAGCAACTGGGTGCTGATGCACAGGGACCGTCGGTCATGTGGAGGGAGGTGGGGTTGTTCTAAAGTGGGGATGGCTTGAGCAAGAGCCAGGAGAAGACAACTGAGGGACCTACCACCTCCTTGCTTCCAGCCAAGCTCTGCTCCCTGCTCCAACACCTGGGAACGCATGCCCCAGTTGCCCTGGTGATGCTGGCTCTCCCCATCTCTCGTGCCCCAGAAAGAGGAGGCCATTCTAGTTCCATGGCCATTAACTGGGCCTTCCAGCCCCCTCTCCCTTAGCCCACACCTCCCTCTTGGACCTGAGTCCTGTCATCCTGGTTTCCGGGTGCTGAGGAATCAGGGTTGGGAATACTGTCACCATGCTACATGGTGCATAGAGACAGCTGTGAGGCAGAAGCCAGCGCTGGGCCAGGAGGGACAGGGGATGACTTGGGCAGAGGCATATGCCACCTTCATTCTCCACTGCTAGTAGAAGGACTGGCATCACAGTCTGCAGGGAGGGGTGCTCGCAGGGAGGGGACAGGGTCTGCTTTACCTAACATCTTTATCCCTTGCATTTTTTCCTTCAGCCGGGAATTCTCCTTCACTAGGCGCTCAAAAGCTGCGGATGCCTCTCCTGAGGGCACGCTGCCCCCAGGGTCGTAGATCCGGTACGGTCCTCTCCCTTCCATGAGGGTAGCTCAGCCCCTGCCGTGGTGCCCGCCTGGCTGTAAGGACAACAGCAGCATATCAGCAGGCTGGCCAGGCCATGGGGGCATCCTTTGCAGAGAAGCTCTAGTCTGTCAATGCCCCAGAAGGCAGTCCCCCACTTTAAGCTGGTCTGACCATATTATAGTAAAGCAGGACAGTCACCTCCTTTTATCTGGACACTCTGCCTCTATTAACACAACCTTAGAATGGCATTAGTTTCTCTTAGCAGCCTCAATGCACTGTTGGCTTGTTTGGAACAGGAGTCCAAATAAACAGTAGGGTGCAATGTGGGATACAAGAAAGAACCTGGACTTGGAAAAAAAAAAATCTGAGTTCATGTCCTGTCTGTGAGGTCCAGAAGAACAGGAATCCCATATGTTTTACCCATCATTGCATCCTCAGAGCCTACCACAGTACACAGTATTAGCTATGAATTTTGCCCAATAAACACTTACTCAATTAATGGCCTAGGCATTAATTTACTATGGGATTGTGGGCAGTCCCTTCCCCTCTCTGAGGGAGGGAAATGAAAGTCTTAACTTAATTCAGTAATCTTTAAAGTGAAATGCTTGTACCCTAAGGGATAAGCAAGTCAACCCAGTCCAAAGTTCCATTTATATGTGTATCATCTTCTTTAAAAAAAGAAAAGAAAAAAACACCCTGAGTAATATTTAATACACTGTCACCCTCCTCCGTGAGTCTCATATCATATATGGTCTGTCCCTTGCAGTTCTAAGGAACAGAAGAATTTTTCATCAAACCACTATTTGAGCACCAAGGTTTTTTTTTAGTAATCTGTTCAGTTTCATCTGCTTTATGTCACTGAAACCAGTTGGAAAGGTGATTTTAGAATCCTAACTCTGTGACTTAGTAGAGAAGCTCTCTGTCCATTCACTCATCCATTCAACAATTACTTATTGAGCATCGACTCCGTGCTAGGCACCAGTCTGGGTGCTGAGGAATTATCAGCAAACAAAACAGACAAAAATCCTTCATGGAGTTTATAGTCTAGGGGTGAAAGCAGAGGAGGGTGGTGGGGAACACACTATTTCAGGTAATCAAAAAGTCTATGCACAAAAGGCCCCAAGCATAAGGAGCTATTTTAGCCAAGACCTGAAAGAGGTGAGGGAACTAGCCATGAAGACATCTGAAGAAAGAACATTCTTTGCAGAGAGAACAGTAAGGGCAGAGGCCCTAAGGCTGAAACACCGAGCCAGCCTCCAGCCCTCCAAATAGCTCTCCAGCATGAAAGGGCCAAGGCCTTCACTGGGGACCTCAGAAGGGTTTGGGGGCTCGGCACCTTCCTCCCAAGGTCACCACCCCCAAGACAAAAACTGTTTCATCAGGAATCCTCAAAGACCCTCCCAAGTCCACACACCATGCTCCGTGGGTCCTTGGCGCTGCCAGGTGACTATGACCATACCACCCTGCTCCCAGAATGTAAATGAAAGATCAGAATGAGAAAGGATTAACAGCAACACCACCACGCTTGAATCGCCTCCTTGTCAGGCACTGCATTAAATGTTTCAGATATACAATCTTGGTGGAGCTGCACAGTAACTCTAACATGCATACTAATCTCATCTGCATTTTACAAGGGAGAAACTGAGGCTCAGGGCGGTTAAGTAACTCAGCCACGATGACCTGGCCAGCAATAAGAGCCAAGATGCAAAGTCAGCCCTGCCTGCTGTGACTCTGACCCCCGCCATACTCACACAGCCAGGACACAGAGCCAGACGGGCAGACAGGGAGTTCAAATCTGTTTGTAGGGCACAACCATGCTATCAGGTCACCTCTGGGCAGTTTCCCTTGCCCTGCAGCATAAGAACCAATAAGGACTTTTCCAAGAGCGTCCATAGGATGGAATGGGCCAGAAAGAAAAACAAAGTTCTGATGAGAAGGACCCCTTCTCCCAAAGACTGACAGATACAAGATGAATACACCGTGTGGGAGGCACCCACGCCCTGCTGAGCCAGAGAGGCAAAGGACAGCTACCCACACTCCCATCACAAGTCATCAGCCGGCTTAGGGGTGACTTGTTTTTAACCTGAAAGGTCAATGTTCTACAGCATAGCACAAAGCGCAGATGTTTCCACCGAACTAAGAAACAGTGTGGGGGCTGCACTTAGCACTGGAACTGGCACATAGTAAAGTACTCAAAAATGTTGGCAGACATTGGGGGTCCTTCCCCTCTGCTTGCCTCTGTCCTCACGAGGCTTGCCACCTGGTACAGCATGTGTCTGACTGGTGCGGGCATTGCCCATCTGGCTGGGAACTTCCTGAGGCAGGAGCGTACTTTGCACATCTTTGTATTCCTGTCGGGAGCACAGGAGGGTGGGCCTTCCTTGAGAGCTGCTTGGAGTTCAAGAACAGTGAAACAGAGGGCTAGAAGGGGCCTGGAGCCACCTTGCATGACAAGGGCAGCAGTGTCCTGGTTCTTGTCCACCACTATGCATGCACCCTAAATCGAACTCACAGTCAACACCACATGAAGGCATGGGGAATTTCTTACTCAATGTCTGCCTTGTCCTGTAGATTAGAGGCTGCATGAGGACAGGGAGCAAGTCCATCCTGTGTGCCAGTGTATCTTCAGAGTGGCCCAGAGTAGGGCCTCGGTAAACCTTGAATTCAGAGAAGTCAGACTGAAGGGAACAAGCTCTTGACCCTGACCCTGCCTCCTGCAAGGCCATGTCCAACATCCCAGAGAAAGCCTAACCCTGACCCACTGACCAGACGAACTTGGACGCCCAGACACTTCTAGAATCCAGGCTGGGCCAGCCATGCTCCCTCAGAGAGGCCCAGATGTAAGGCGAAGGGACAAAGCAGGATGCAGGATGTGGGAACTGAAACCCACCCCACGTCCTCCAAAACACGCAACACTCAGTTTCTCTTGGCGCTGGGGAGTCAACGGGAAAGGGGTTCATGGGAAACAAAAAGGGGGCAGACAGAGCTATGCTCCCCTACTTTAGCCTCAGGGGGCAGAGCTTGGGGAGAAAGAAAGGCAGTGGGCAGAGGAGATGCAGGAGAAACATCCTACTGTGGGAAAACCCTCTCTGGAGATCAGAGGAGCCGCCCCTGGAGGGCCTGGACTTCTGGAGGAAAGAAAGACAAAGAGGGAAACAGGGAATTTCCAAGTTCTGCTGACCTCATGCCCGGATGGTCAGCGGCAGTCCCTGGATGACCACTGGGCAGACGGGAACTCTCCCTCTGATCAGTGAGGTTTTTATAACTTCTCCCAGAGAGAGGACTCATTCTCAGGATGACAGAACTGGAGGGGACTCTCCAAGGGCAATGAGGCGAATCCTGCATTATCAGGTGGGAGAGAGATGCACCCAGAAACACTCAATGGATGAGGGGCTGCATTCGAACATGATGATGGCATGCACTCCCCTCTGCTGTCCACAAACCACGAGGATGTTTTCAAAGGGGAAAAGGAAGCACTGACCACTCCCCTCCATGTGGCAGTATCTGGAGTTCAGAGCCCAGGAGTCCTCGGGCATGAGCTCATCTGATTCTCACTCACGGCACAGGCAGTGCAGCAAGGCAAGGCCCTGAGCAGGGAAGGCCAAGGTCACAAAGGAGTCAAGATGGAGCTGGGACCAGAAGATCCCTGCTCTCCCTCCAGGCTGCCCACAGCCCATCCTCCATTTCCCTTCCTGCCCAGCAATCCCATGGCACACCACAGGCCCCCACCACATCTTCTCGGAGTCTCTTTCCACCTGGCCTGGTTCCACAAACTACAAATCAGCAGGTGCTCCACCAGCAGTGGGACTCCAGCCCCGCTTGCCCAAACCAGAAACAGCTGGTGGTATAGAAGCAGCCAGCGCAGACTTTCTTCCAAAACAAGACCTCAGCCAGCAGGGCCTCCACAGCCTGCCCCAGAGGGGCCCTGGGGCTGCCCGCCGGAACCAGAAAGGCCCAGTTTGGGGGCAGAAAGGGGCCCAGACAGACGGCAGGTCAGGCAACGACCACAGAGCGTGAAGATGGAAGTGATGCTGCTGAAACCGATGGAGCCACCCACTAGCAGGCAAGCACTTGTGGGTGGCAGGGAGGCAGTAGTCCCCAGGGCTCAACTCTCAGCCTTACCCCAGAAAGAGAGGGGTGTGATAAAGACTACATTCAGAATTAAATTTACATTCTAGCTTTTGCACTAAAATGCTTTGGTCTGTCAGATTATCTTGCCATTAGCCGTGTTCTGGTGGCTGGGTAGAGGGGTGGTCCCAGACCCCCCAAATGATATTCACTTGCATAGCCACTAACATTTGCAAAATACTTCATAGTGTCCCAAGCATTGTTTTTCCATCTGATTATCACAACAGCCCTGGGAAGAAGGCAGGGCTGATACCTGCCTGATGGATAAGGAAACTGCAAGTCCAGCTTGGGGACTTCATCAGCCCAATTTAATGCCTTTGGTCACTGGCTGCATCCTGGGGCCAGCTATCCCTGCAACCCTGGAGCAGGTGATGCCCTCCCTGGCCCAGAGGGAAAAGTGTAAGCAAATCTCTGGTACAGGGAGGTGGAAGGTCATCGAGGCCAACATCTACCTCCCCAGCAGAGGTAAGGGGTGCCAGGGATGCTGGCAGGTGGGCTGGCAGAGGGGGTATAGGGAAGGGGTCTCCAGGAAAGACGGCACAGAACAGAACGTCAGAGAGGTCTATTCTGGTGTCTACTCTGCTGTGTATGGAACCATGGGCTCATTCCCTCACATGCAAGTGGAGAAGCATGGGCCACACAGAAACCGGGTGATGGCTAAAGCTGGCCTCAGGATCAAGAAGACCCAAGTCTCAGGAGCTAGCAGCAAGCTGAGGAAAGAGAGAGAGCCAGCACCATGGAAACATCGCTGCCTTGGAGGCAGGAAGAAAGGTCCACACAGGGAAAGTGCTCAAGGCCAACCTTGCGAACACGAGGCCTGAGAGGGGGCCTCACCTGCACTAGCCTCAGCTCTGTCCACCCTGTGGGCTGTGAGACCCTGGAGCAGCCACTCACCTTTCCTGAGCCTCAGGTGCCTCATCTGTAAAGCAGGAGTAATAATAGAACCTACCTGATAGAAGATCAAAGAAATTAAATGAAACAATATGTGTATAGTTGGAAGGGAATTCTCACTTTCTACTTTAGGCAATACTCCCTGATTATCTGATTTAACAAGAAACACATCTTTGTTTTATAATAAGATTTCCAAAATAATAAGAGTATACAGTAACTAGCTCAGCATTTGACACACAGCAGGTGCTTAATAAAAGGCTGAGGCAACCCCACAACTGTGCCCAGCTTATCTAAGGGCCAAGGCTTTCCCCATATGTTCCCTCCTTTAATGGGATTTTAGGCTCTTCCGTCAGCTCAGTAAGCTAGGTTCTGGCCTCCACTTATTCTCTAGTGACCTGCATATCACCATTTAACTGTGCTTAAGCAGGGTGCCTGGACACACCATAGCTAGTGAAGATGTAGCTATAAGAAGCCCTTGAACCACGATGCCACACTCACCAACAACTGGGAATCTGAGCCTCATTTCCCCTGCTGTAAAGGGCAATATCCTGCAATTCCACCCAAGGATGAAAGGAAGTGAGACGCCATGATATCACATTGCACACGTAAACAAAAAACTGTCCACATATTTGTGTTATGATGACCTCCAGTCCTCCCCAACCAATTTCCAGGCTGGGGAAACTGCAGCCTCAGGTCCATCCATCAAAGGCCGGGTTGGATTTTTCGGGCAGTGAAACTACTCTGTTCAATACTGCAATGGTGGACACCTGCCATTCCACATTTGTCAAACCCATAGAACATACACCACCAAGAGGGAACACTGATGTAAACCATGGACTCCGGGTGACAGTGGTGTCAATGTAGATTCATCAACTGTAAAAAATCTACCACTCTGGTGGAGGATGTTGATAATGGGGGAAGCTATGCCTGTTGGGGGTGGGGGGGGCGCAGTATATGTAAAATCTCTGTACCTTCTTCTCAATTTTGCCGTGAACCTAAAACTGCTCTATAAAAAATAAGGTCTTTAATTTAAAAGAGAAAAGGACCAGGCTGGGCTCTCCTGATGGCTGTCAGGTTCACACATGAGTGAGGACACAGCACATACTTGAGACAGTGTGTATTCAAGGACCGCACCCTGGCATCCTCACCAACAAGGAGCCCAGACTTAACTCCTCCATCCTTGCAATCAACTGAGCAACAATGAGGCTGCAGACACAGAGTCTCATATAGTAACAGCTGGGGCGCCAGAACTGTGGGATCTAGTCAAGGTACACTAGGGCGAACATCTTAACCCTCACTAGGCCTCAGTTACCTAAAAAGAGGGAGCTGCAAAAATAGGGGGGTTGTGCTGGATAATCATTAAGGCCCCTTCCAGTTCTAACATTTCAGAATCTGAAATTTATTAGCACTACTTTCTTTAACCTTCTAACCTTAAGAAGGCTCCAATCCCCAGCTCCAATCCCTTCTAAGGGCCAGGTGGATTTCCCTAACCCATCAGTCCTCCCATAAGAGCTTTCATAGGTGCTATCCCCTCCCCGAGGGCAGTCAGAGACCCTCAGCTGACATCCGCAGCCCTGTGCCAGGTCCTCCCCTCCTGCCTAACTTGTACCAGGCTCTGGCCAAGCCTGAGCTGTGTTCCTCAACATGGCACACATCTTCCCATGTCCTTCATCCTCCCCTCCCCTGAGTCACCCACAAAGAAGGCCCCACTGTCTCCACTCAGCCTCCAAGGCCCAGGTTACACACCACCCGCTAAACACCTGAGCCAGAATTCACACTGCAAAAGAGGACTGGAGAGCACCTAACTAAGCCGGAGAGACGGTGACAGTTCGTTAGGCGCTACCGTATGCCAGGTGCTGGGCCGCATCACGACGCACATGACCTCATTTTCTTCTTGCCACACAGATATGGAAATTATCATCCACACTTTCCAGCAAGGAAACCAGTCGACGCAGCTACATGGATGAGGAAGCAGACTCAGAGAAGTTAAGTCATTTGCCTGAGAATACACAGCTGGTTAGTGGTAGAACAAATAATGCAGCCTCAATCTGTCAGATTCCGACACCGGTGCCCTTTCCACTGCTCTGCACTGCCTGGAGAGGTGGCAGGCTGAAGCTCAGAGGTGGGAAACCAGACCTGCTTTCCAGTTCTCCAGAACGTGCCCCAAGTTCCTAGCCCCTGCCTTTTTATGTCTCTAGCTTTATATGCAACCAGGTGGCAGTCTGCCCCACATCACCTGCAGTCAACAGGGTTTAGAATCTCAGGCTGGAAGGGAGCTCAGAGGACATTCCATCCTGTGCTTACCCAGTCCTCTGAGGAGCCCAGGGACTCCAGCTGGCCAACTTTAGCAATCCAGATCTCACCAACTTCCTCCCCAAAACAATTCCTGGGGCAGCCAGCACTGGCTACAGTTAGGCTGCTTCCAGTTCTGTTTCCACTGGCCCTTCTCTCCCCTCTGTGGACCCCTGGAATAAGGAACAAGATGCCCATCTTCAGCATAACAGCCAGCCCTGAGGACATTTGGAACCTGCAGCCTTCTCTATACTGTTCCACACAGGGACTGCCCCCTCTCCAGTCCCCCACCAACCCTCTACCCCACACTATCTCTAGCTGGTTCTAGCACTGGACCCAACATTCCAGGCATGGTTTGCCTGACCAAATGCAGGCTTTCACCTCCACCCTTTTAGGTAGTATATTCCTATTGAGGGAGCCTGGGTATACATTTGCTTTTCTTACAGCTGAGTCACCTACTGAAGAATGTCCTTTCTCAATGACAACAACCTGCATGTATGCCTAACTGGTGAGAACAAAGTTCTCACGTAGAAAAGTGTGCTTGAGGGCTGGGTGCAGTGGCTCATGCCTGTAATCCCAGCACTTTGGGAGGCCGAGGCGGGCGGATCACCTGAGGTCAGGAGTTCGAGATCAGCCTGGCCAACACGGCGAAACCCAGTCTCTACTAAAAATACAAAAATTAGCCAGGTATGGTGGCGGGTGCCTGTAGTCCCAGCTACTGGGGAGGCTGAGGTAGGAGAATCGCTTGAACTCGGGAGGTGGAGATTGCAGTAAGCGGAGATCATGCCACAGCACTCCAGCCTGGGAGAGAGAGTGGGACTCCATCTCAAAAGAAAAAAAAAAAAAAAAAAAAGGTGTTTGAGGAGGTGTGAGTTACCTAAGGGGGCAGAAGTAACTGATTGATTCAGTAATCCCCTATCTAGGAATCTAGAGATCTTTGCATCAGTACACAGAAGCTGGACAAAAATATGCACTGCCACATGCTTTGTAATAGACATTTTTGCTATTCTTGAATGTCCATCAAGAAGGGACTGGTTAAACAAACTACCATTCATTTGATGGAATACTATACAGCCATCAAAAAGAATGGGGTAGATTGCTTGGCAATGATACAGAAAGATGCCCATAAAATACAAAGCAAAGTGCAGATTTATATCTGTAACAGGATGCTATTTTTTTCAAAAACACATTGTGTGTGTGTGTGTGTGTATACATATGGAATCTTAAATGTGCATAGAAAAAGGCCTGGAAGCCCAGTGCTTTGGGAGGCCAAGGTGGGAGGATTGCTTGAGGCCAGGGGTTCAAGACCAGCCTGGGCAAAAAGCAAGAATAGATTCTCTATTAAAAAAAAACTTTTTTACATTAGCAGAGCATGGTGGCACATGCCTGGAGTCCCAGCTACTCGGAAAGTTGAGGTAGGAGGATCACTTGAGCCCAGCAGTTCAGGCTACAGTGAGCTATGATCATGCCACTGAACTCCAGCCTGAGTGACAGACTAATATTCTGTCTCTTAAAAAAAAAGAAAAGAAGAAAAGAAAAAAGTCTCAAAGGATACATACCAAACTGCTACTAGTAGACTGCTCTACAGAAGGACCTGGGTAAGGAACTAAAACCAAAAGAAACTTTTATTTTACCTATGCTATTTTAACTCTTTACATGGGAAATCTAGTCCTGTTCTTATACAATTATAAAATTAATTTTTAAATACAGTAGGGACAGAGGAAGGGGAAAGGAAGGAGAGAGAAGACAACTGTCATTTTTTACTTTATATCTTTTGTACTGCTTGAGTTTTGGGGGGTTTTTCCCCAATAATCATGTGCTATTCGGTAATTTTTTTAAAGGGAAATTTTAAAATATTTTTCTAAAAAATTTAAGTGAGCTGAGTGCAGTGGTGCATGCCTGTAGTCCCAGCTACTCCAGAGACAGAGGCAGGAGGATAGCTTGAAACCAGAGTTTATCTAACCCTGTAACTCCCCTGCCTCCAAGAGGTAAGATGCCAATTTTGGGGAATTCCTCTTATACAAAATATGGTGGAAAGAGGGTTTCACAGATTCAAATCCTGGCTATGATCCCTTCGTGAATGACCCTGGGCAGGCCTCACTTTCCTTGTTTCTCCCTATGGAAATGTTATGAGGACCAAGTAGGAACCATAGAGTTCTCTGTAAACCTTAAAATGCTACCCAGACAGGAGCAGTAATGGCTGCCAAGGAGCTAGGAAGGAAAAGGGGCTGGACAGGGGCTGAGGTACTCAGATAAAAGCCAAAGATGCCTTGTGTTAACAACAAAAAGCTGAAAGCTACCTAAAATGAAGAGGAAAATGAATAAATACATTGTGGCAATTTCCTATCAGGAAATAGTATACAGCAGCGAAAAAAGAATGAGCCACGGCTGGAGATACAAACATGAATGAATCTGGGTCTCACTCTGTTGCCCAGGCTGGAGTGCAGTGGCATGATCTCAGTTCACTGCAACTTCCACCTCCCAGCCCAAGTCATCCTCCCATCTTAGCCTCCCAAGTAGCTGGAACTACAGGCATGCGCCACCACACCCAGCTAATTTTTGTATTGTTTGCAGAGATGGGTTTTGGCCATGTTGCCCAAGCTGGTCTCAAACTCCTGGGCTCAAGAGATCCACCTGCCTGCTCTGCCTCCCAAAGTGCCAGTAAGGCATGAGTCACCACGCTCAGCCTAAATAACATTTTTAAACATAAAAAAATACTATATATTATTTAGGGATGCAAACATTAAAAAAAAAACTTTAAAGAAATGCAAGAAAAAAACCCCACTAAATTCAGAACACTTGTTTCTTGTTGGTGGCTGATGAAGGAGAAATTTCAAGTGATTGGAAATGTGTTATTTCTTAAACCAGATGAGTGAGCATGTAGGTGCCTGCGTGTTACCCTCTATATCTGAGAGACTCCTTCAATTTTTCTCTTTTTCTTTTTACTGTATTTTTTGCTTTTTTTCTGCTTCAACTTTTATTTTAGATTCAGGGGGTACATGTGCAGGTTTGCTACCTGGGTATACTGCGTGATTTGGGTAGGGGTGATCCCATCACCTGGGTACTGAGCATAGTTCCCAACAGTTTTTCAACTCTGCCTCCCTCCCTCCCCACTCTAGCAGTCCCCAGAGTCTACTGTTGCCATCTTTATGTCCACGAGGACCTGATATTTAGCTCCACATATAAGTGAGAAAATGCAGCATTTGGTTTTCTGTTCCTGTGTTAATGTGCTTAGGACAATATTTTCTAAAAGTCTATGTTGCCAGTTTCCTGGGGACCCAGATCACGCAGGAGTTGCACCTGCAGAGACAGAAGTGGGCTGGAGAGGGACCAGGGCTCCTAAGTCTGCTGCTGAAGCTGACTATAGCGAAGGCAAAGGACAAGTGGCCTGAAGGCCAACAGAGAGCTTGGCCAATGCTCTGCCCAGTGGGTGGAGACTGAGCCAAAGGCCCTTGACTCATAGGGCAGTCCCATACCTGCCCTGGCCTCTCAGCGTGACTCCTTGGTGACACAACTCCCACAGCACCCACACACCTACACCCACTTACCCCACACACACACCCCTGCCTGGGCTGCCCGGTTTGTCCACTGTGTAGGTGCTCAAGGACGCAGAGCTCCTGCCTCTCAAGGAACAGCCTCAGGGTGAGGTCCCTGGGAGAGAAGAGTTCAGCTCTGCCCAGAGCAGCCCTCAGACAAACAGCCAGCTGCTGCTCGCCAGTCATCCGTTCCAATCTGAAGAGTGACTGTCCTGGGCCAGTCATGGGAAAATCATCAAGAACTTCCCGCAATGGTCATGGTGGCTGCCAAGGTCTTTCTCTGGGGGTTGGGAGCTGTGCTCCCCCACAAAACAAGGGGACCCAGCTGCCCTGTGCCTTCCTGTGGCAACTCTCTGGAGGATGCCTGGATACCCTCCCTACAGACGGCCAGGGATAGGAGGGGCAGGCACTGCAGGCATGTGGGGGCATAGCAGCAAGAATCTGGGAGGGCAGGCACAGCAAGGCCTGGCCCAGAGGGAAACCAGGAGCTGCCAGAGCCAAAGAGAGGGTGACCCAATCATTGGTTGTTATAGAGTTTTTAAGACTTGGAAGAGAATGCCCTGAGATGCCAGAGAGTGAAACGTTTTCATTCTAAAGCTGGGAAACCAAAGTCGGCAAAGGCGAACAGACGTGCCCACAGCCACATGGGACAGCAGTGGCACAGAAGAAATGCACACCTTGTCCTCTGGTGGCCACTGTGCACTCTCTTACCACACCATGCTACTGCTCAACCTCTCCCCCTCCCTCACAGTGGTCAGGTAAGCAATGAGGGAAAATGATGGAGGTGAGAAAGGAAGAACCCGGGCTGATGTGGGCCCACAAAAGAAAGAAGTCTGGAATAACACTGGAAGAGGCTGCCTACGAGGTGGAAAGCGCCCTGATCCCAGGGGTCAGGGTCACGCAGAGGGGCACTGGGGCTGTTGAGGGAATGCAAGCCAGGTGTCTTCAAAGCCCCACCCACATCTGAGTTTCCGCCACTCCAAACAGGGACAGATGTTTGAGACAAAGCAAAGGACAACTCATCCAGAGGGGACACAGCATGGACCACAAGTGGCAGAGGGTTGAAGGCAAGTGTCTTAGTCTGCTTTCTGCTACTATTCTGTTGAATATCACAGACTGGGTAATTTATAAAGAACAAGTTTATTTGGCTCATGGTTCTGGATGATGAGAAATCCAAGTGCATGACACCACCATCTGACAAGGGTCATGCCAAGGTGGAAGACAGAAGGAGAAAATGAGTGATTGAAATAGAGAGTGTATTAGCCAAACTGGCCCCTTTTATAACTAACCTCCCGTCCCCCTACCCCGTGACAGTGACATTAATCTATTTATGAGGGCAGAGCTGACAATCCATTCATGAAGCAGAGGGATTACGTTTCCAACATATGAACTTTTGGGGGACACATTCAAACCTTAGCAGCAAGTTATCCAGAGCAGAGAAAATCAAACCAGTCTCATCATCTTCTACTGGAATCCTGTCAATAGCCTCATGATTAGCATCATTAACGATAATAGCAGCGACCATGTACCGAGCGCTTACCACACTGGTGGCCCGTGCTGAGTGCTTGCCACACACTGTCCCATTAATTCCCACCATTCTAGGAGGTAGCACTGACGTCATACAGAGCTGACAGGTGAGGATGCAGAAGCCCAGAGTGACAGACGCGGCACCTACCCAGGTCTGCCAAGCACTGAATCATGTGCTCTTCACCAGGGGTGCTCAAGGAGCAGCCCGGAACAGCGGCACTGGCACCACCACCATCCACTGGATCAGATGCTCTGGAGTTGCAGCCCAGCAATCTGTGTTTAATAACCACCCTCTACCTCCATCCCCAGGATTCTGATGCATGCTCATGTTTGTGAACCAACTGCTCTGACCATTTCCCAATGCTGCTAAGGAGAAAAATCAACATTTCTATGTCTGGTATCAAAATCTTTTAGGGTCTTTCCCAGGCCAACTGGTCAATTCTCCCAACCGAGGAGAGGCTGACTCCAGTTATTCTGACTAGTCTACTAAGTTCCAGAAGAGACCCAGGTTCCACTCTGCACTTTGTCATTTTTTAGGGTCTGACCTTGAAGTCACTTCCCTCCAGAAGACCCCCCCAATCATCTGGTGCCCCCAAATTACTCTGCACTCCAGTTATACCTATGCCAATCCGACTCATTTGGCACTTACTGGCACACAATGCCTTTCAGGTCACACTCATAGCACATCTCCCCATTTGACCAAAAGTTCCTGGAAGGCAAAGCCAGCTCCTTCCACACCTGTGCATCAAGAACACTGCACGGCACTGGGCACAGGAGTCATCAGGAAATGATGCTTGGGAGAGCGCTAGGAGAGCACTCTGGTTCTCCCCCTGCCTTCTCATCTCTAGGCCTTAATTTCCTCATTTGTGAAATGTGCCATTATTCTACTCATTAACTGAACAAACTCAGAAGAGCCATCCACCAGGCACTCTTCTCCCGCTACAGAAATACACTCGAGAGGACTAAGGAGGTCCCTGCTCACCCCCTTCTATTCTAGGAAAAGAGAAAGACAGTAAACAAATAAACACTAAAAATAACAATTTGCCAGACACTAAGTTCTATACATATGCTTTCTCATTCGCAAATAAATGAGATTCTTTCATAGCATGATACACGTATGAGAAAAATAAAATAGTAATGTGACAGAAAGTGAAAAAAGGGGCTGCTTTGCATAAAAAGATCAGGGAAGGCCCCTCTGAGGAGCTGACATTTGAGCTGAGACTTGATCGATAAGGAAAAACCAGCCATGGGAAAAACGGGGAAAGATGTCCTGGGCAGAGGGAACAGCATGTATGAAAGCCTAAGGATGAGAACAAGCTTGGCTTGCTGGAGGGGGAAAAGCAGGCCAGCATGGTGTGGCCAAATCACAGCGGGTACAGGAGTAAAACAGTAACCAGTGGGTTGGAGAGAGAGGCAGACAAACAACCTCCTACAACGCTGCCTCTCTCAAATCAGGTCGGCCTGACCCAACCAGGACATCCGGGCCCCAAGTCACAGGCAGCACTGGGGGTAAGGGTATGACTCAGACCCCACAGCTTCCTGGGGCCCCGAAAAGCCTGGTGGGGGTATCCAGGGGCAGGCATCAACCTTCAGCGTGAGTGCCATGCCATACCCATGGAACACCCAAGGCTGGGAGACAAACGTGGTTACATAAGCGTGTAGAACATTGCACACTCCCAGCGGCAGCTTCCAGAGGGGCATGATCACGTGCTTCCATGAAGTGCCAGTCCCTGATCACATTATTTTCCCGGGACGCAGCCAGGACAGCAGCCTTGGTCAGGGGAAAGGGAACAGGGTCCAGGATTCAAGGGTTGCTAGTCTTGGGAAAGCCTTAACCTTCTCTGGGCCTCAGTTTCCTCATCTGAAAATTAAGAGTTGTTAGAAAGATTAAGTGAGGCCGGGCGGGGCGGCTCACACCTGTGATCCCAGCACTTTAGGAGGCTGAGACGGGCGGATCACTTGAGGTCAGGAGTTTGAGACCAGCCTGGCCAACATGGTGAAACTCTGTCTCTACTCAAAATACAAAAAAATTAGCCGGGGATGGTGGCGAGTGCCTGTAATCCCAGCTACTCGGGAGGCTGAGGTAGGAGAATCGCTTGAACCTGGGAGGCAAGTTGCCGTGAGCCGAGATCGTGCCACTGCACTCCAGCCTGGATAACAGAGTGAGACTCTGTCTCAAAAAAAAAAAAAAAAAGATTAAATGAGATACGGAATGTAAGCACTGTGCCTGGCACATAGTAAGCTATTAGCATTATCAGTTTTTTCACTGCCTCGGTTTCTTCTGTTGCAAAACAGAGACCACCACGAGGATGCTGAGTTTGTACTAATATTCTACCCTCCTAATACAATTCTACCCTCCTTTGTCAAGGATTTTTTTAAAACATTCTGAGTCCCCTTTTCTGACCTCTCATCAGATGCCGAATTCCCCTCTATCACACCCCATTGTTTGGAAAATGAGTAAGTGCTGATTAAATCCCATTTTGACGGTACTGTGAGAAAAAAAATGATGCATTAGGAATCTACACATTTCCCTGCACTGTCATTCTGCAAGGGGGTGGGGAAGGACGTTGCTGATTCTTCTGCATCATCCACAAAAGTCCCTCCCTCCCCCTACCAAAACACAATCTCTCACCCAGTCGCACAAAATTCCCATCTGCTCCTGTACGCACAACGAATGTACAATGCACACGTGCACACAAATGTCCTACAGTGGAAAGCTCAGCCTTCAAACTCCATCCCCAGAAGCACTCCTGGAAACTCATCCACCCTGCACATGCACACAAATGTCTCCAACAATGTGCATACAAAATATGTTCAACAGAAATAGTATAGTAGGAACTCTGGAGCCAAATGCCTGAGTTCATATCTGACTTTGCAACTCACAGCTGTGTGACCTCAAGCTCCAAGTACCTCGGTTTCCTAAAGTATAAAATAGAGATAATAACAATATTAATGTTTAGGATGGAAGTGACAATTAAATGAGTCTAATACACGTACAGCGTTAAGATCAGCACTTGGAAAGCGCCCAATAAAAATCATTATTTTCCTCCTCGTGACATATGTACCCTGCTTCCACAACTTTATACGAAACTCCTGACGCCGCGTAGGCAACTCGTCTCCACAGGATAGACACTCAAAGGGCCGCAGCGCCGCCCGCACCCGGAGGGTCTGCGTTCTCTACAACCGCCCCACGCCGTTCCCAGGCGTGCTACCCCGCGCAGTGCGCACGCGCGCCCCCCACCAGGCCCAGCTCCAAGCAGGGAGTAGCGACTCAGCCCGGTTTGGCCGCTGGCGGAGACGCCCCGGGACCCCGCGCGCCGGGCCTGGGTGCACAAGCCACCTTCCCCAGCTCGCGCCCCGCCGCCACCGAGGCTCTGGACGATCTGGGCCTGGCCTCCCTTCCTCCCCTCCATCCCCGCTCCGGGCCGGCCGGCTTACCCGAGGACGGGGAGCTTGGGGACACAGCGCCCTGCTTGCTGCGTCCAGCCCCGAATCCAGGGACGGGGCAGCGGCCCGGGCCAGGCTCCGGCCCCCCGTAGCACTCCTAGGGCTCCTGGACGGGGGCAGGGCACCCGGGCAGAGGACGAGGAAGTGCCGGGGGCCTGGCCGGGCCGCCCCACCCCTGGGAAAGTCCCCGGAGACTGGCAGGCCACTCGCCCAATCGCGCCGCGCGCTCCGGGCGGGCCCGCGGCCGCCAGGGGTGGGACCGAGCGAGGTAAACATCGGCTGCCTGCGGTTCCGGGGGCCCGCGTTGTCTCTCGTCCCCTCGGCGGCCTTCCCCTCTAGGAGCGACTTCCCTGGGGCCACCGTCCCGGGCCTGCGCGGCGCCTTGCCGCACTCCCAGCGCCGGAAGCCCCTGTCGAAGGCCTGGGGCCACCTTGAAAGCCGGAATTTCAGAGCGGAGGCGAGCCACAGAGACCACCCAGCCCCTTCCTTGTGCCGAGTGGAACACAGGCCAGAACAGGGAGGGGACCTGCCAAAAGGCACGTAAGCGTTTGGCCCTAAGCCAGAGCTGGAGCTCAGGCCCCCAGAGTTCCGTCCAGGGCGCTCCAGGACTCTTCTTAACGAAGCTATAGAAATTCCGAGCTGAAAAGACCCATAAAGACTCTACCGCGAACATTTTTTGCTCCAGACATTCTAAAGATTCCCAGACATGGTAAACGCTTTGCTCCAGACATTGTAGATGCTTTGCGTGCATTATTTTCTTTGCACAATCACGCTAGGGAGGTGGGTTTTACTACCTTTTCTTAAATAATATTTGAGTCACAAAAAGGTTAGATGACCTCAGTGAGGGGCTGAATCAAGATTCAAACCCGGGTGGGCAAATCCAGAGGCCGCCTTCCACCCTACCTACTTATATGTGGGCTAGATAACTCCAACAGACTGGGATTTCCTAGACCGGTAAGGAACATAAACGTGCTTTAAGGGTAGGAAAGCTTTTTAAAAGCTTATCCTTTTATTTTTAAAAAGAAAGAAAGCAAGCTAAATTTTAATTCCAAAAAGTGGAAGGTCTAACCTTGGAATAAAGAACAGCTCTTTAAACTAAATATAGCTTTATGAAAAACCTATTGCAAAAGACCCATGTCACTGGTACCGTTGAAAACTTAGTCATTGACAGGCCCTCATCCTCAAAAAGAATTAGGGGAAAGGATTTGGGGAACTGTTTAATACACACCCTCATTTTACAGAAGAGAGACCCATCAATCAACTGTGACTTCGCAATAATACACACACAGACACTTGCCCAAATTATATACCTAATCTGGGGATTCTCCTGTAAGGCTTTGTAACCTCCTAGGGTTCCTTCAGTTAATTCAACGGTGTTATCAGATCTTCAAAACGATATTCATTCTAGTTTAATTATGAAAAGAATTACACTTATGCCTTGATTCAGAAGGGAGGGAGGGAGGAAGCGATGCAAACTCCAAAGCACCACTGAGTCTCACCACTGGGGGATCCTACAGAGAAATTGGGAATCCTGGCCCTGGTTTACATAGCAGCTCCCAGGCATCCTCTCCACCCATCAGGTCCGCACCTGCCAGTTTTCTTCCTGCTCTTTGTGCCTGTACTTCCCAATTCTCTTCCTGCAGTGCTCTCTTCCTATTCCCAACCCATATCTTCTCCACCCCCACCCTCTACCCACTGAAAACTAAAATCTACCTAAAAATGGCTGGTCTCTAATTACTTGTATTTTGTTTCCACACTATTTCAGCTGTTTTTATAGCATGTCTGGCCTTAGCCGGGCAGACAGTTTCATTTCTCAAAGTGTCCGCTGGGAATTCTCAAAGCTTGACATAAAAAATGGCACTCAGTCATCTTTTTGTCTGATTTCCTAGTTCTGGATCCTTTTTCTTAACAGTTCCAATTTGTGAGAAAACTCATTTATTTATAAAGTCGTGACTGCCCCCACCTCTTCCATTCTTTGAAGTCTTGGTTTGTCTTCAGGACATTCCACCCTGTTAGAGACCATGGAGCCCATAGATAACAAACCCCTATTTGACAGATAGGTAAACTGAGGCCTCTGTCTAGAAAAGGACTGGCTCTAGGCCACACACATTGAGTGACACAACCAGGATTGGAATCCAGGGCCTTGGCTCCCAGTACTGTGTGCTTGGTCCACTGTACCAAGTTGTCTTCACAATGACATGATTTTTCTCACTGCCTTGCAGAAAACACCACTGTCATAAACACAGGCTATGAATTGAGCTAATGGGATTCCAATCCCTGCTCAGCCACTTACTACCTGGGTGGCCCCTCTAAGCCTCAGGCTTCTGTCTGGAAAATGGGGGATAATATACCTATTCCTCATGTGAATCGTGAGGATAAATTGGACACTGCAAATAAAGCCCAAGGCTCAGCACACAGTAGGCATTCAAGAAATGATAGTGGTGTCTAGATGTGGGCTGCATGCATTGGGTAGAACTTGGCTCTTAAACTCAGCAGTGCAACCTCACCAGGCACCATCCCACCATACACATCCTCTGTGAGACCCTAGCCTCTAGGAGCATGGCAGGAATGGGAGACAGGCCCCCTAGCCTGGCACTGCCTGCTACCCTGTGGTCTGGAAGGGGATTTCCAAGTCAAGAAGCTGGGCCTGACGCTGGCAGCTGAGTGACTCAGGCAGGTGCAACCTCTTGTTCTTCCAGAGTAATGACAAGCACTCGCACAAAGCCACACCCAGAAGGAGAATCAAACTGCCTTTGTTTTGTTTTATTTGGTTTTGTTTTAAAGCACGCAACTTCTCGATCTCCTTTCTGCTACTCCCTCCTCCACCACCCCTACTGAGGTAGCTACAGAGTCAGACCCAAATACACATTTGAAGGTAATAAAAAACATATGAAAAATCCATCTATAACCAACTTAACTCTAGACCAAGTTCCAGAAGAGGGGTGGAGGCTGCATAATAAAAGCATTAAAAGGTAACGTGTATGGAGTATTTGCTGTGTGCTATCTCCACGCTTTTATTCATAATTTGTCTCCCAACCAGCTTATGAGGTTGGCACCATTATCATCCACATTTCACAGACGAAACTGAAGCTTTGAGGTATTTGATGACTTGCCCAAGGTCTTACAGCACAGCAAGTAACCGGAGCTTGAAGATCCAGGCTCTTAAACGCTTAACACTCTTAAGCATTGTGCTCCAAAGTCTTGCCAGCTAGCAAGACATAGAACTCAGAGTGCCAGGCTTGAAGGGTCTTTAGAAATGATCAACCCAGGCAGGGCGTGCCGTGGCTCACGCCTGTAATCCCAACACTCTGGGAGGCTGAGGCGGGCGGATCACCTGAGGTCAGGAGTTCAAGACCAGCCTGGCCAACATGGTGAAACCCCGTCTCTACTAAAAATACAAATATTAGCCAGGTGTGGTGGTGGGCGCCTGTAATCCCAGCTACTCAGGAGGCTGAGGCAGGAGAATCGCTTGAACCCATGAGGTGGAGGTTGCAATGAGCCAAGATTGCGCCATTGCACTCCAGCCTGGGGACAAGAGCAAGACTTCGTCTCAAAAAAAAAAAAAAAGAAAGAAAGAAATGATCAACCCAGTCTTTTCATTGTAGGGCTGGAGCCACACCAAGGGCCAGAGAGGGGCAGGGACTTGCGGGAGGTCTTACATTGAGTTTGTGATTCATACATAGGACAGAACCCAAGTATCCTTCTCCCAGCACAGTGCTGTTTCCACATACCCCACTGATAGGAAATGGAGCATCTAAATCAAACAAGAACATACCTCATTCCATTAGGAGAATGAGTGAATCAGGACCTTGGCTAGGGGAGAATGGAACTCGGGAGCAGCTAATGAACTAGGAAAAGAGCAGCCCTGGGTCCCTTCCTTAGATCCATAAGCTGAGGCAATCTCAGGAGTGTAAAACCCTCCAGTGGATTCTAGGTACTTTTTGGTGCTGGGTGTATGTGTATGTTAAAGAGAGATTTTGGTGACAGTTAAATGAGAATGCACATCAAGCACATGATATTGACTAAAATTGTTCTAGGCAATTGTGGCAGTTTTTGGTAAAAAGTAAATAAATGAGCAGGATCCATGGTCCCAGCTTCTCTCCTCAGCCTAAGAAGACATTTTTAATTCTCTCTATCCAGCTCCCAAATACCTGCATGAGGAGGTAGTTGTATCTTCAGAAGTTTTCACATTCATTCAGCACCTTAAGGTGAATGAAACCATTTCATACCCACAACTTGCCCATTTCCCAAGAGACCGTCATGCAGAGGATAAGGTGTGGGCTCTGGCCTCTGGGCTTAAATCACAGCCCTGCCACTTACAACTCTGTGCCTTGGTTTCTTTATCAATGACATGAAGGCTATAACTGTGCCCAATTCAGAGGGTGGTGACAATGAAATGCCACAAGGCTTGGCCTCAGTGAAAGGTAGCAATGATCATTATGATCATCAATCCTATGAGGCAGCAGGGATTGCTTCTCTCCTTTTCCCAGGAGGACCCCAAGGCCTGGAGCTGGGGAGCAGCTTGTCCTAGACATCAGACTGTCTTCTGAGGAGCTGGGCCTGGAAGGCATTGCTGCTGACTTTTCTCCAGGCTCTTTCCCCTTTTCCCCCTTCTCTATCCCAAATATTTTCCTTGTGTCCCTGGGCTGGCCTGTTACACTTCAGTTTCTAGGGCACCACTGGAGGAGAGGAAAGGGCAAAGTGACACTGGGGGAAATTCCCAGCCTCGTCACATACGTGGCCTAGCCAGGCCCCTCCCACAGTTCCTAGGAGCCCTGGGTCTCCCCACTCCAGCATCTCTCCCCCTGGCCTCTCCGTCTCCAGGTCAGGGTGTCAAGCTGGAGAATCTGGGCTTGCATCCAGGGTTGCCCCTTGTCATCCTCCTGGAAGTGGGAACAGGTCAGCCAGGCCCAGCCCGGCCCAGCCTCTCAGGAAGTTAGACCCACAAAACTGGAGCATTTCCTAATCCCGGGAAGCCCTAACAGGGTCCTGAGAGCAATCCTCTTTCAGTCCCACCCACCTTCCTCCCTGTCCTCTCCCACACCCTCTTCTTCTATGGCCCCTCCCCGCTCTCCCTCCATTCCTCTGTAGCCTAGAAGCCACCGTCAGACTTGGCCTCTGTTCCTTGCCTCTTCTAGCCAGGGACTTCCCTGGGCTGTGAAAAGATGCCTGGGGAGGGGATGAAGAGGGCCGCTTGGATGAGCTGGCCTTTCTTCATCATTCCTGGTTCCAGAGTTTCCTCATTCTTATGGTAACATTTATGGACCACTGAGGATACAGGAGTGGACCAATCAGACCCGCTTCCTGCTCTCTCAGAGCTCACAGACTCTCAGGAGCCATATGGGGCTATTTAAATAAGTAGAATTAAACTAAAATTAAATAGAATTTTAGTCCAGATTTTCTAAGTGATCAAAGAGGAAGCTGCGTCAGCTGTGTCTGCCTGCCCTTGGCCCACTCCCTGTGCCCTGGGCTCTCTGTTACAGGTTCCACCACAAAAGAGTCCAGCGGCCCTAGAAGCAGAGCAGGCAGGAGAGAAGCAAGAGATCCTTTTGCTCCAGTGTTAAGGAGGGTCTCAGCCTCCACTATGTTCCCCCGGAGGCAGCGCCGATTCTTGGCCTCTTCCTATCTAGCTGTAGACTTCTAAAGTGCCCAACACACACTTGTACACTCTCCATCAAAAATTCACTGTACACACAGATACACACACAAATACACACAGTCACCAACTTACACCCACACAGACAGACACATACACGCTTCAGGGATCTGACACAACACAGGCACACGTTCTCACACACACAAACACCCACATCCATATTCACACTTGCATACCTCCCTTTTCTTGAGGGAATAAGACAAAAATAGGCTTTGCTTTTCCCTTTGGAAAAGCTAGTAACAACTAGAGAGAAAAAGACTGGCCAAGAAGGCAAGGCCAGAAGAAGAGGGGCAGGAAGAAGAAACGAGATGGGGGAGAGAAGACAGTGGAGAAGGAGGCTGGGTGAGGAGCAGGGGCTGGGAGCCCAAGACCTGGCTGGGAAGAGCAAGCTGGGCTGGGAGCAGCAGACCCTGGCTGGCAGGACATGGGAGGCCGGGTGGCTCTTGGCACAGAGCTGAGGGTGTCTGCTTGCCCCAGCACCCTTGTGCGGTGGGTCCTTTCCCCTGTCCTGGCCCACCGGCCCCCATCTAGTCACTCACCTGGGGAAGGGCAGGAGAATACGAGGGTGTGTGCACCAGGGGCGGCTGTCCCTATGAAGGCTCCTCGGCTCACTGTGCTTCTGCAGGAAGGAGGGCTGGGCTGAGCTGACTATTAGGCAGGAGGGGAATTCCCCGAGATGGAGGAGCCGCCACCAGGCAGCCCCGCAAGGCCCAGCTGAGGCCCCATCCTGCCTGCTGGCAGAGCAGAGGGCCCTTATTTGTCAGCCTTCACCTGTCACTTCCCTGACTGGCTGTCCCGTGCTGTGAATTCCAGGGAGTTGGAGTTGGGGGGGATCTGGGGAGAAGAGTTGGAAGCCTGATGCTTCTTCAGCTGGGCTGGGAAAAGGCACCCGAGAATGGGCTGGGGCAACCTGGCCTGGCCTCCCTAGATAGTCCTGAAGACCTCCATTTCCTCCTTCGCCTAAGGTGGGGGATTCCAGTGCTCAGGGCCCTGAGGAACCTGCCAGATGCCCAGCCCACATCCTCCCACCCCGTTCCTATCCTACCTGTTTCCACTTACTCTCTGAGGCTTCTCCATCCATAGTGAAGAAGGGGCCCACTCCTTCCTTGGTGCATGCCGAGTCACATTTGGATGTCAAGTAAGGCCTTAGAAACCGCAGCCCAAGGAATTCTGCACTGACCAGCTGGAGATCCTGAACAAGTCACCTCATCATCCTGAGCCCCAGTGATCTCCTGCTTAATGAGTTCTGCTTTGCCTGACTCCTGCCATTTAATGGTAATTAAAATAAAATGATGGGCCGGCACCGTGGCTCACGCCTATTAATCTTGGCACTATGTGAGGTCTGAGGCAGGCTTGAGCCCAGGAGTTTGAGACCAGCCTGTGCAACATGGTAAAAACACTGTCTCCACAAAAAATACAAAAATTAGCTGGGCGCGGTGGCACTTGCCTGTAGTCCCAGCTACTCGGGAGGCTGAGGTGGGAGAATTGCTTGAGCCCAGGAGGTTGAGGCTGCAGTGAACCATGATGGCGCCACTGCACTCCAGCCTGGGCAACAGAGTGAGACCCTGTCTCAAAAATAATAATAAATTTAGAAATAAAAATAATAGTTTGTAGACATCCTTTGTAAACTACTGACTGCTTTACAAACATAAAGTCTTTGTTCCTTATCCCCTGAAAATATGCCTGGGGAGGGGATGAAGAGGGCCGTTTGGATGAGGTGTGGCCTTTCTTCATCATTCCTGGTTCCAGAGTTTCCTCATTCTTATGGTAACATTTATGGACCACTGAGGATACAAGAGTGGACTAATCAGACCCGCTTCCTGCCTTCTCAGAGTTCACAGACTCTGAGGAGCCATATGGGGCTATTTAAATATAAATTAAGTAGAATTAAACTAAAATTAAATAGAATTAACGGTTCAATTCCTCAGTAGCACAAGCTGCATTTCGAGTGCTCAACAGCCACATGCACCTACTACATTAGACTACATGCGTATATGACATTTCCATTATTATAGAAAGTTCTATTGGATAGCACTGCTCTGGGGGCTACAGGTAAATGAGCAGGAGATTACAATAAAGTACAGGAAAGATGTGTTTTGGCAGGAGAAATGCAGGGGGCTTTGGGAGCCTGGACAAAAGAGTATCTGGTCAGGATATGGGGATCTGGGAAGTCTTCCTGGAGCAAGTGACACCTAAACTGAGACCTGAAAGTAGCCAAGAAAGAAGATAAGGAAGAGTGTTCTCCACAAAGGGAATAGAATATTCAAAGAGAATAGAGAATATATTCCGAGAACAGAAAGAGAAGAGAGAATATATTCCATGAACTGTTCAGTCTGAGTAGACCAAGGGATTTGAGGAAGATTGGGGGAAGTGACAGAGGTAGACCTGGAGAAATAAACAGATCCAGGTCACAAGGGGCCACATGCAGCCTCTGCAGGAGGAGAGGATCAATAAGAGGTGGGGGCGGAGAAGGGTCCATTGAATCCCATCCAACTGCATCTGTGCCCTTCAGATCAGGATTACACGGGGATGCTAAATCTCCTAGCCCAATGGCCTCACTTTACAGACAAGGAAGTGGAGGCCAGACAGGGGAAATAAATTTCCAAGTGAGTAAATAGAGGGACTTCCTGACTCCTAGTCCAGTGCTCTTTCCCACACCACACTCAGCCCCTCAGTGGCACTGCCACTTTTCAAGGGCTCGATTGCCACACGTGGCAAGCAGCTACCATGCCAGACTGCACAGATATTTCCATCATCACAGAAAGTGCAGTTGTATGAATGATACTGACCCTTGAGCTAGACCAGGGGCAAAAAGATGATGTTTTCCTATACATAGACCCTTTTCTCTGCAGGGGGTGAAAATATGTGTAGCTCAGCCCTAATGTTCCTGGATTACAATTTTCCCCCTATATACAATATTTGCACTTTAAAGTCCACTATAATTACATATTCTCTGTAAATTCACAGAGCCTGGCTTAGACCAGTTCCTGCCCACGGAATCTTAGATGGCACAGGGACCTTGAAGGGCTAAGGAGGTTCAAGGAGCTGGAGCGACATGAGCTGGGATTTCCAGTTAGAATACCTGGCTGGCACATCCTATGAAGAGAATGGCTCTGAGCTCTCCCTGCTGAAATGCTGACAGCAATCAGTTTCTCTCACCTCTTCCCCCTTCCAGCCATGCATGGATTCCCTGAAGCTGCCTTCTCTGTTCAGGCCAGGGGATAGACACTGAGGAAGAAGAGACCCTCAGACTGGGAATCAGTAGAGCTGACTTTGAATCCTGGCTCTGCCGTATGGCCCTAGGCAAGTTTTGGTCCTCAGCTTCTCCTTCTATAATGTAAAATATCAGGCTAGATGACCACTAAGGGACCTCCCATTCTGACACGTTAAGGAAGTCCAAAAGTTCAGAGGAAGGAGAAATCAGGATGGATAAAGGCGGATTGCCATTAGGTGGTTAGGAAATAAAAACACTAAGAGCTAATATTTAAGCTTATCATATGCCAGGCACAGTACTCAGTGCTCTTAAGTGAATTATTTCACGCATCTCTCTTAAGAACTGTATAAGACTGATATACTATTCTGCAAAAGAAGAAAAGAGGCTCCTAGTGGGTTAAGACAACTGCTAATAAATGGCACAAGTAGAGTTCAAATCTAAGTAATGTCTCCAGTGAGGATGTGGAGGAGATGAGACCTATACTGGATCTTAAAAGAGGGCAAAATTTGGATATACACAAGGAAACTGTCACAGGACCACTCTTTTGATACGGAATTATCCAGCCCTACCTCACCCATTTTGACATCTCTGGTGTTGCTGCTGATGTTGTAGGGACAGGACTGAGCCAGTCTCATAAAAGCTATTTGATAATTACTTAGGGAATGAATGAATTTGACTCTGTGAGTTTCCTGGTTCACCAGTTCTGTTGAAAGTTCCCCAAGAATAGAAACTCTTCATGCCATTAGGACCTAGCCCAGGATTTGGCAGATTTCTGGACCCCATCATAGAGCTAAGAAATCAGACTCTCTAACGAGGGGATCCCTAAAGGCAGCAGTTTAATTAAACTCCCTGATACTCCCCGATACTCCCCATAGAGTTTGAGAAGCCAAAACTCTCAGCTGGATCTTCCAAATCCAAAGTGAGAATTATCTGCTCACATATAGGCAGCTAGGTAGAACTCACTGTCAGGAACTCACTGGTAGATACTGAGGATGCGTTTACTTCTCTGAGTCACCCAAGCATCAAATCTATGATTTTTGCAAAGTCCCACTCAAGCCAATGAAGTTACCTGCTTATCTGAACTTTGAGGACAGGCAGTTAGAAGAGGTCATAGAATCATAGTTTTTCAGATGTCTACTGGCTCAATAGCCTACCCAGAACCAGCACATCCTACCCCAACCATTGTCAAGTGGTCAGCCAAGTTTTGCCACCCTACTTCAATGATGGGGAGCTCACTACCTTACAGGTAGCCCATTGCATTGTCAGTCGGCTCTCATTTAAAGCTCAGCTCTGCCTTCTTCTCCTTTGGATGGGTGCCTATCAATGGCTGACAAATTCTTCCAAGGCCCTTCATGATCTAGCCTCTACTTACCATCCCTTCCCACTCTAACCACCCCTAAGCATTCCTCAAATGTGCCAGCTCCTTTCTGCTTCTTCTTCTTTTTATTTATTTTTTTTTTTGAGACAGAGTCTCACCCTGTCGCCCAGGCTGGAGTGCAATGGTACAATCTTGGCTTACTGCAACCTCCGCCTCCCAGGTTCAAGCAATTCTCCTACCTCAACCTCCTGAGCAGCTGGGATTACAGGCGCGCGCCACAACGCCCAGCTAATGTTTTGTATCTTTAGTAGAGACAGGGTTTCACCATGTTGGCCGGGCTGGTCTTGAACTCCTGAACTCGTGATCCACCCGCCTCGGCCTCCCAAAGTGCTGGGGTTACAGGCGTGAGCCACCGTGCCTGGTCTTCCTTTTTGCTTCTTTTGGCATCCTTGCATCTTCCTTGGCCCCTGGCTGCAGCACCTCCCCTCCACTGTGCCTTTCACCTGGCCAATGCCTGCTTATTTTCTCTGTCTCAACTTAAGTGTGCCTCTTCTGGGAAGTTTCCCTGATCTTCCCCACTCCTGCACTCCCCTCCAGACCACAGCAGGCCCCTTGTTCTGCATTTTCAAGCCCTGCCTTTCTCTCTCTCTGCAACTAGTTGTAATAAAATGATTATTGGTGTAGCTAATTTAGCATCTGATGAGAAAAATGGTTTTCAGCCAGGGATGATTTTGGCCCCCACAGGACAACTGGCAATATCTGGAGACATTTTTCATTGTCACAACTGAGGAGGGAGTATACTACTGACATTTATTGGACAGAAGGCAGGGATGCTGCCAAGCAGCCTACCATGCACAGGACAGATCCCCATAACAAAAAATGACCCAACCCAACACATCAACAGTGTTCTCAACATGTCCATAGAGAAAACTTGTTCTGGAGTATAAGCCCCATGTGGTCAGGGACTATTTCTTCTTTGATTGTCACAATTTCACCAGTGCCTAGCAAACAGCAGGCAATCCATGAATGCTTGTGGAGGGAAGGAGAGAAGGAGAAGGAAGTGGGTCATAGAATGAAATGCTAGAACCCCATCGAGTGGGGCTGATGTGTACAATGTCCCCGATGTTGGGGAGAGTAGAGGACTGGGGATACACATGTAAAGAGAGCTGAGACTGGGCAGACAGACCTCGGGAGCCTTGAACACTGGACTAAAGAATGTCGCCTCTGGCCGGGCACAGTGAGTCATGCCTGTAATCCCAGCACTTTGGGAGTCCGAGGCAGGCAGATCACAAGGTCAGGAGATCGAGACCATCCTGGCTAACACGGTGAAACCCCATCTCTACTAAAAAATACAAAAAATTAGCCGGGTGTGGTGGCGGGCACCTGTAGTCCCAGCTACTCGGGAGGCTGAGGCAGGAGAATGGCGTGAACCCGGGAGGTGGAGTTTGCAGTGAGCCAAGATCATGCCACTGCACTCCAGCCTGGGCGACAGAGCGAGACTCCATCTCAAAAAAAGAAAAAAGAAAAGAATGTCGCCTCCATTCTATAAGCAATGGGGGGGCCATAGGAGTCTTTCTTTCCACTAACATTAACAAAATACTTTTGTGGCCAAAAATGTTCTGATCAAACTGGCACCTCAGGAAGAGATCTGGGGACAGTGAGAAATACGTCTTGAGAAAGGGGATTTGACTTGTTAGTGACAGAGGCAGGTGTTAAATCCACAAATATCCCTCCTTATTTTACTGATGCATGTGGGGTAAGCCTGGTTGCAAACAGCTGTCTGAAGAGCTGGCAGCACCCTTTTTCAGACTGTGAGTAAATGGACAGGCCTCAAGCTTTGAGGCCACAGGTATCCGCTTGGTGCCAGGCCAGCCACTATTACTGACTCACCATATGGCCTCATCAGTACTTCCTCTCTCCATCCCTCACCTTCCTCATCTGTAAAAGGGAGTAAATTCTCTTCGCCCATTTATAACACTGAGCACAGCTGTGTGCACAAAAGGGCATCCATTAGGATAATTTCATAGAGAATATTATAGACCATGGGTTTGTTAACTTTAGTGTCCTTTGACCAGGAGTTCTCAATCCTGACTGCACATTTAAATCACCTGGGGAGCTTTCTAAACACGCAGACCCTCCAGGCCCCACCCCACATTAATTAAACCAGAATCTCCGGGGGTGTGGCCTGGGCATGGGTATTGATAAAGCTCCCCAGGTGATTTTGAGGTGCAAAGTTGTGACCACTGACCTAGAAGCTGCCTTTTTTTTGAGACAAAGCTGCCCTTTTAACAGCTGGTTCTGATGCAGGTGATCCCAGGAACTTACTGTTGTTGAGTCACTGTGGTCTCCCAACTTGTTCCTTCTTTTTGTATCAGGAAGGTGACTTCTCAATACCAGGATAGGGACAACAAATTTCAGAATGTAGAGAGAATCCCTCTTTTGGGGAGTCACAGAACAGTATGTATGATGGGTGTGAAAGGAAAAGTTAAAACGCAAGCTAAGCCACTAAGTGGAGAGGAGGTATGTGTCATTCTATCAGCATTTGAAAAATGGGATTCAGGGAGGCATTTTGCAAAATTGTGCTTTCCAAGGAAACTAATACAGGGTGGCATGTTGCAAGATTCTTGTCAAAGGAAGAGGATCCAAGTACAGATGTTGCAACACTGTGCTGCCAAAGGAAGTGGAAGCAAAGGAAGTGGCTTCTTAGTCTATCAGATCTGGAACAAAGCTTAGAGATTATCTTGACCAATCTTCTCACTGGATAGAAGGGGAAACTAAGGTTCAGAGAAGGGAAGGCTTGTGCCCAGGGGCAGCCAGGGAGTTACTGATGAGTTCAAATTGCAATCCAGGCTTCCTATCCACCACCTACCTGCTGCCCTTTCCTCTTCTCCCCGAGTATCTATCCCCTCACTGTTTTGCTCTGGGTCCCTAGCCCAGCCTCCACATCCCCACCCTCTGGACAGTGCCCAAGGTCAAAGGATGAGCCTAAATCTGTGTGCCAGGATCTAAACCCACCAGATGACAGGGGCGAAAGCCAGCGGTGGCAGTGGCAAGCCGGAGAGGAAGGAGCAGTGTCTGATGATGTGGCCTGACCTCAGAAAGGAAGCCTGGTTGGTCACCAGGGGGAATTTCCCCGGGTGAGGTCTCACGTCTATGCAAATATTGCACTGCAATTAACCTGGACCCTGGGATGGCAGAGAGAAAAGAGGAGAGGACACTGGGAAAGACAGAAGGGCAGGTAATAGGACCTGAACATTCCCAGGGTACCAGGCACTGTGCTAGGCTCCTCATGAAATTAATCTCATTTTGCCTCTAAAGTATCCTCCAATGTAGGAAAATTGAGAGTCTGAGGCCCAAGGAGAGGGTGCGTTGCCCAAGCAAAATCAGCACATTCCTACCCCAACGGGAGACCAGGCCTCAGGGAGAAGTGATGATGGTGACGATAGATTTGGCGCTGCGGCTGCTGACAAAGGTGACGGTAATGAGGCTTGAGTCCGGGAGTCTAGCAAGGTTTCATTTTAGGTTTCCATCTCACTCAACCAGGGGAGTTTTATCCTGGGAACGGCCAAAGGCAGCAGGAAGGTAGTGACCCTGACTCACCTTGGGCAAATCCCAGCACTCTGGTTTTTCAAAGCCCTGTGGGGGCAAGGGATGTGGTAACTGGCACAGTTAACCCCTTCACCACCAGTTTCTAGAATGCTCCTGGAAAAGTGAATGGAATGGGATCCATGCTTTTGAAGGAGAATCAATTTTTCTCTGCTACCTCTTTAAATTTCACTCACTGGGCGCCTCACCGTATCCAGAAAGCCTTCCCTGGGGACTTCACTCCTTTCCCAAGGCTTGATCTCATTTACTGCCTGGTTCTCCAGGGAGCTAGTCTTGTCTCCCAGAATAGGATGCCAAGTAGGATCAGAGTTCAAGTCAGGGCTGTTGGGCTCGAAGTCTGCCCTCCACACGGCCTGGTTGGTTGTCCTCCTCTGATGGGCTTACACAACAACAGGCAGACTCCTGATTTCTGGAGGTGTGTGGGGCACACTAAGGCTATGCACTAAGAAAAGTGTGAGTGTGCACATGCCCCAGTGTGTGTGAAGAACAAGTTAGGATACATATGCGAGGTGTTTCCCATGTGGACAGCAATACACACACACACACACACACACACACACACACACACACACACACAATGTCTGTATTTTTGGTTGTTATCAGCAAATTAAAAAAAAATTATTTTCTCTGTACGGTCAACAATGTGTGTCTCTGTATGTGTTACCAGCAGAATACCTTACACTCCTCTGTATTACCAGCAATGTGTTTCTCATTCTACTGTGTGCTCTGTGGGTATGGCTGGCAGTGACTGTAATTCTGTGTGACAAGCAGTATTTACGGGCCTTGAGTGGATAGCAGGCACATGGGAAAGTGGGGGAAGGAAATGTCAGTTCCCCACCCTCCCTACTTTCCTTTCAGGCCCTCCCAGGTCAAGGTCCATGGCCTTCAAGACGGCCAGGGAGGGTTCTGCCTGCAGCTGGCAGCACAACAGGCAGATGGTGGTAGTTGGGAGGAAGGGGTGGGGCCATCCCACAGAAGGAAATGCATGTTCTGGAAATTTTAACAGCTGGGCCTGTTTGTGTGGTGGGGGGACATTCCCAGACGGCTCTTGTTTAGGGTTTTGTCAGTCCTTACCTAGCTGAGAGGAGGGCAGTGGGACAGCCTACATCAGGACCTCTGTCCTCATGTCCTTCTCTGAGTTCTTAGGGAATGGAACCTGGCTTCACATCTGCTTCCTCCCCGCTCACTCCCCATGGCACTTTAGGGCCCTTTTCCCTGTTTTCTCGCTCCCCAGTGTCCTTCTTTTTTCTCCATCTCTGCATCCTCTGTGCTGGCTTGTGTCCTCATCCCCCCCAAACCTAGGGACCCCAGCTGCTGGTCCTGTCTCCTCCATGCTGGTCCCTGGGGATATCTTTTCTAAAGGACATCTCTAATCATATAATCTCCCTCCCTAGCACATTCAGGGGCTAGCCAGTGCCTGGAGGATAAAGTCCATACTCTTCAGCCTGGACTCAGTGACCTTCCCAGAGGGCGTCCTCGCACAGCGGGTGACGGGCCCCAGCACTCCCACGCACCTCTCCTTTCCCAGCTCTGCGCCTTTGCTTCAGCCATTGCCTCTGCCTGGACACCCCTCCCTCCTTCAGTAGTTTCTAATGTAAGAGCTTCTCTAACCATCTGCTGAGGTGCTCTCAAATGTCCCGTTCTCCAAGGAGCCTTTGTTAGTCCTCCCTGTGGTTAATTCATCGCCTCTGCACTCAGTGTCCCTTGCTTGGTTGAGATTTTTCTTTTTCTTTCTTTTTTTGTTTTAAGACAGTTTTGCTCTTGTCAATCAGGCTGCAGTGCAGTGGTGTGATCTTGGCTCACCGTAACCACCGCCTCCTGGGTTCAAGCGATTCTCCTGCCTCGGCATCCCAAGTAGCTGTGATTACAGGTGCCCGCCACCGCAACTCAGCTAAATATTTTTTTGTATTTTTAGTAGAGACGGGGTTTCACCATGTTGGCCAGGCGGGTCTTGAACTCTTGACCTCAGGTGATCCACCCACCTCGGCCTCCCAAAGTGCTGGGATTATAGGTGTAGCCACTGAGCCTGGTCTGGTTGAGATTTTTCTAATAATCTTTCCCCACTTAGCTCTCTGTGTAGCAGGCATAGTGTAGAGCATCAGACTCCCCCCTCTGACCCTGATTACTCTTCTCTAAAATAGAATCCTTCCTATTATTGATAATAAAGAGCTGATATACTTACTGAGTCCTTCGAATGTTCTAGACAGTGTGCTCAGAAATAAACGTGCATTGCCAATACAGACAGGTCAAGTTACTTATTTACTTCTATTAATAGTGGTGGATGGGATTTGAACCCAGGCCTGCCTGCCTCCACAGACTTAACCACTGAGCAGAGGGCTCAGTTATGTAACTACAATTTCCCACTTGCCTCACTCCAACCCTAAAGTGGGGAAATCTGTAGGAAACCCAAGTTCTGGTGGGGAATGAAGAGGCATGTTAGAGCGCTGTTTTACCGCTTCTCGGTTCCGAAATTCAGGATGGGCAACCCGACACTTCTCCCTCCCATGCTCAGCTCAGTCTGGCTTCCTCATCAATAGGTAAAGGAGGAAGTGTCAGCAGAGAGAGCAGAACCTGGAATCAGGACAGCTGCGTTCTAGCCTCAGATCTGGCACTTACTAATACAATGGTCACAATCCTGTCTCTGGGCCTCAGTTACCAAACTAGTGAAACGAGAGGGTTGGTTGGGGCCATCTCTAAGACCATTTCCAGTGAGTCAATCCATGATGTACTGTCTATGTCTTCAGGCAATTTGTTTCACCACTTGGAGTCCAAGTTTCCTCATTGGTAAAAAGAGGGTGATCACCCCTACAATACTGCAAAGGAAGTAATGGCCATGGAGGCAAAGCTTCTCAAGTGGGATTATTCTGGTGGCGACTTATTGCTTGCAGCTGTGCTGGAGCACCATGAATATAGGGGGATTTTTTTTTTTTGAGACACGGTGTCCCTTGGTAGTCCAGGCTGGAGTGCAATGTCACGATCATGGCTCACTGCAACCTCCACAACCTGGGCTCAAGCGATCCTCCCACCTCAGCCTCTTGAGACTGCAGGCATACACCACTACCTCCAGCATTTTTTTCCCCTATTTTTTGTAGAGACGGGGTTTTGCTACACACAGGCTGGTCTTGAACTGGGCTCAAGCGATCTGCCCACTTTGGCCTCCCAAAGTGCTGGGGTTACAGGCACGGGCCACTGCACCTGGCCATAGGGAAACTTTAAACAGCCAGCGGTTCCCACACCACCGCCACGGGCAGGAGGTTGAGTGGCAATTCCTAAATAGCTGCTCTCTGCTCAGGTTAAAAGGGCACCCCCCCTCCCAATGGGCAACTTCCTTCGGGTATTTCCTAGTGGCCCCAAAGACCAAGATTGGCCCATCCCAGTTCAGAGCTTGTAACAGTTTGCCCTAAAGGGAAAATGCAAGGCTCAAGGCAGGAGGGGGAGCAGTGAGGAGCTAGAGAGTATTGAAGCCCACCTCCACAGGTGACGACAAAAGGAGAAAACACAGGGTGCTTCTAAAAGCACCGGCCCTGGCCGGGATGGCAATTCCAGTTCTGTCTGCTGCTAGCTTGCTATGTACCCTGGGCCAGTTGCTTCCTCTCTGTGGAAGTGACAGTTGTTTCATCTGCAAGTGAGGGAGGGAGGTGAGAATTTCTGAGGGCCCCTTCTACCCTTAGAACATCACAGCCAGCCTCCCTTTCTCCCACTTTGAGACAGCAGCGGTTTGGGCTTCTGCTTTCTCTTTCCTTTTAGTTTTAAATTAGCCCCCATCACTTCTCCCGATTAAACTTTGGCCACAGAAGCAATCTCCAGTGTCATTTTGGAGAGAGCTGAGCAGGAGGGACACTCAGTGGAAGCTCCTTAAGCACCAGAACCACATTGGTTTGTATGTTTTGCACCTAGCACATGGCATGGAACGTAGGAGCCACTCATTAAGTGTAAACTGCATGCATGCGTGAATGGGGTGCTCTGGCTCAGAACAGTGGCTACTCTCCTCCTCTGCTACAACTCCAAGAAAAAAATGTGGTTTGTTCAGCCGGCACCTAGCTCTTAGTAGGACCGTTGCAAAAGGCTCCCAAATGGCACCCTGCCTTCCTACATTTGTCCTCAGAGCATAGCTAGACGCACACCTTCCCCACTCAAGAACTCCAAAGGCTTCCCCTAGGTTATCAGAGAAAATCCTGACATTTAAAGTCCTCCTTAATTGGAGACAAACTGTCACTTCTCATCTTGTCTACCTCACCTCACAAACTCTTAGGGTTTCCTTCCTGCTACCGACCAGTACCAGAATGCAACTACCTTAACTGAAAATTATGTGGAAAATGCATGCTGAGGCATTAGGGAGGCATTAGACAGCTAGTGCCCAATTTTAGCTGTCCTCATTCCTGGTTTCTAGGCCTCCTCTTCTGTGTTCCCCTCAGCTCCATGGGCTCTCCTCACTTCTATTCCCTGATTCCACTCTTCTTTCCTTTCTGCCCCAAGCCCATTTCCCTCAGTATATATTTTAAGGCACTTTTCTTTTTGGGTTCAAATGCCTTTGTGATCTGCAGCTGACGACTTCATGAAATCAAAGCCATAAAGCATCATGGGCTCCACCTTTCAGCCCCTACAACTGAGCCTGGTTCGGGGCAGGTAGTGAGACTGACTCCGAGCCAGGCACGCACCCTGCCGAGCACCTCCACGTGGTACCTGCTTTTATTCCCACAAGGCTACAGGATAGGTGGAATTGGAATGAGGAGCCCTGTTTTACAGAGAAGGAAACCGAAGCTCCCATGCTCACGGTCAGTTAGTTACAAAGGTCTTAATCCAAAACTCTGAACCATTTTGTTAATTTATCTTTCAGTAACAGTTCAATTAAGTTAGACAAATATCCCAAAAAGCTCTTAGCTGGCCCTCAGCTATGAGTTCATAGCCCAGAAGAAAGGAAGTAAAGACACGGTAAGGTAACTTTTCTTTGTTTCAGACTCATTATGTCAGAGATTAAGAGAGAGCTCTTCAAAATTGTTGGATCCAACCCCCCACTATAAAGATGGAGTAACTGAGGCCCAGTGAGGGCAATGGCTGGTCTGAAGTCACAAGTGAGGGAGGGACGAGACCAGACTCTCTCACCTGCCTGTTGCTGTCTTCACAGCTATGAAAACAAACACATGCGCCGCGCACGGTGGCTCACGCCTGTAATCCCAGCACTTTGGGAGGCCAAGGCGGGTGGATCACCTGAGATCGGGAGTTCGAGACCAGCCTGACCAACATGGAGAAACTCCATCTCTATTAAAAATACAGAATTAGCCAGGTGTGGTAGCACATGTCTGTAATCCCAGCTACTCGGGAAGCTGAGGCAGGAGAATCGCTTGAACCCGGGAGGCAGAGGTGGCAGTGAGCCAAATTCACGCCATTGCACTCCAGCCTAGGCAACAAGAGCGAAAGTCCATCTCAAAAAAAAAAAGAAAAGAAAAGGAAAAAGAAAAGAAAACAAACGCGTGCTAACCCGCAATAAACTAGTCTGGTCAGCCAGGGTAGGGAGCAGTGCCCTTTGGCCAGCAGCCAGCCCCATGCCATGGTCACTGGACAATCTTAGACCAAAGCCACAGACCGGAAGTAGGGCTGGGGGGAGGGAAGGCAGAGGAACTGCAGTTGCGCCTACTTGCTTATCAGTGACCTGCATGAAGGAAACTTTCCATGCACCTCTCCAGATCAAGATCACATCGGGCACCCTTGCATAGTTCAAAAGAGGAAGTTTGGGCTTGGTTGAAATGGATGAAGAGCATACAGAAATGTCCAGACAGCGAGAGGGGATGAGGGGGAATCTGAGGCCCAGAGCAGGGCTGGGCCAGCCTTCCCAGGCTTGCTGCAAACTCAGATTCTCCTGTGCGCTTCCCGGGAAACACCTTGCAAGAATTTAAAGACGTAACTCGCTCCTGGACAGACTTTACAACCTCAAGCTCTAATGAGGAAAATCCAGGCTGCAGGCTCTAGGTAGAAGACAGAGGCCCTCACTGGAAATGTGTTTATGTGTTTGTGCATCTCTTTTTATTTCTTCCTTAGAAATAAAAAGTGTCAAGGGAATGAATCGGAGGCATACTTTAGGATGTTAATGTTAGAAGGGAAGCCAAGATTTTTTTGTCCAACTCTCTCATTGTAGATAAGAAAATAGAGACTCAGGGAGGGAAAGGGGCTGGCCTAAGGTCAGAAACAAGTGCATGGCAGATGCAGATTTGAACCCAGGCATCCAAATTCCTGGTCCAGTACTCTAGCGCGGCCTGGATGGAGATGGGTGGTGAAATGGATGGGAAGATTTGTCAGTTTGCCCCAGCACATTTACTGTCCTTCCCACCACCCCGCCCAGCACATTCAACTGGCCCCTGCCACCAACCCCCTCATTCAAAGTACAGACACTACTCATTTTACAGACAGAGGTTCAGGATGTTTTTGGATCTGACATAGCCCAAACCAGGGCAGAGGCTGTAGCAAGGGGAGGAAGCTGGGAAAGCCTGAGGGTCAGAGGGGAGTGGAGGTGGACAGGATCTACGGCTACGGTTTTTCCGCCGCTCAGCCGTGCTGGGCCCTCGATGGCCCGTGGGAGTGGGAGCGTTTCCTAAGCTCCACTGAAGATAAGAGCCCAACCCAACCCCTCCCCCCACCCCTGCCCCTTCCTTAGGCTCTGGAGCTGGAACAATCAGGCTTGGCCATGGCGGCTGGTGCTGATAACCATTTCTTGGCAGAAGTGCCCGCCAAAGCTGTGGCCCTAGTCCTCACCACCACAGAGAGCCAGCAAGGCTTTCAGGAAGTCTCCGGAGGTGTCACCCTGGCAGAGGCAGAGAGCAGAGTGAGTGAAAACAGTCCTTCCAGTCTCAATGCCCCCTCCTCCCGGCTGCCCATCTGTCTGGACAACTCCCTCGGCTTCTCTCCGTGACCAACATAGGATCCCATGCCACATGTAGGCTACTGGGATCTCCCAGACACATAAATGTGACCATGTCCCTTTTGTTTATCCCCAGGAAGATACGCAAGCTCTCAGCCTGGCTTCAAGGCCCTTTGGGATCTGACCTGTGCAGAGCTCTGCAGCTTCACCTGTTCCTTTCCCCCAGGAGCATCTCAGTCCTCTCTCCACCTGTCACTCCCCCGTCCAGCATGCCCCTGTGCACCCCCAATCCCATTTGCCAGCAGGGCCCTCTCCTCTGTGAAGCACCCTGGCCACTCTCTTGCGTCAGGAGGCAGAGTGAACTCTGGCCTCCCTTGGTTCCCCTGGCACTCTGCTGATACCCTCCCCCACGGCCCTTGGCATATCGTGTTAGGTGATTTCTTATTTGAACAAACAACATTGAGTGCTAACTGCCAGGCCATTGCTGGGAATGGGTACAAACACCATCACGCTCACCACACATCACAATGGTCTGGCATACGTTCAGACTGGGGAGGCCAAACTTCCTGACCCATATGGTATGGATCTCCTTTCTGAGGGACTCCTATCATTGTTATGAGACATGGTTTTCGGGATTTTGTTTGTCCTTGTATTTTTTGATGTATGATTTTAAAACATAATATAGTATCAAAATGTGCCAACAATTTACTTACATTCCTACTAAGTCTGTAAGAGACTGCCTCTGAGATGCCCATAGTCTCATTAGCCAAGTAGAACCAAGCATCAGACTTTAAGATCTTGGCTGATCTCAAAGAGCAAAAATATAAGCTCCATATGTCAAAAAAGTCAGACACAGCCAGGTGTGGTGGTTCACACCTGTAATCCCAGCACTTTGGGAGGCCAAGGCAGGTGGATCACTTGAGGTCAGGAGCTAGCAACCAGCCTGGCCAACACAGTGAAACCCTGTCTCTACTAAAAATACAAAAATTAGCCAGGCATAGTGATGCATGCCTGCAGTCCCAGCTACTCGGGAGGCTGAGGCAGGAGAATTGCTTGAACCCAGGAGGTGGAGGTTGCAGTGAGATGAGATGGCACTGCTGCACTCCAGCCTGGGTGACAGAGCAAGACTCCATCTCAAAAACAAACAAACAAACAAACAAACAAAGTCAGATACAAAAGGTCACATATTAGGTGATTCCATTTATATGAAATATTCAGAAAAGGCAAATCTACAGAGACACAAAGTAGCTTGGTGGTTGCCTATGGCTGGGGATGGAACTAGATAAACAGGTATAAGAGAGCTTAGTGGGATGATAGAAGTGTTTGGAAACCAGCTGCATTATGGGAATGGTTGTACAACTCAGTAAATTTACTAAAAACTGTTGAATTGTACCCTTAAAACAGGTGAATTTTATGATATGTAAGTTTTTCATTTGTTTGTTTGTCTGTTTTTGAGATGGAGTCTTGCTCTGTTGCCCAGGCTGGAGTGCAGTGGCGTGATCTCAGCTCACTGCAACCTCTACCTCCTGGGTTCAAGCGATTCTCTTGCCTCAGCCTCCTGAGTAGCTGGGATTACAGGCATGAGCCAACACACCCGGCTAATTTTTGTATTTTTAGTAGAGACAGGGTTTCACTATGTTGGCCAGGCTGGTCTCGAACTCCTGACCTCAAGTGATCCACCTGCCTTGGCCTTCCAACGTGCTGTGATTACAGGTGTGAGCCACCACACCTGCCCATGATATGTAAGTTATACTTCCATAACATTGCTTTTAAAAAAGCAAAAAATGGGCTCTTGTTTTATTTGGAAATCTTTAATTATAAACCTTTGATTCTTTTGGAATTGATTTTGGTATAAACAATGCAATACAGACCCCCTTTCATTTCAATATCCTGGCTGTTCTAAGTGGTAACCCACTGGGAAAAAGTCCATGGGAATAAAGACTTCTAATCTTATATTAGGGATCTGACACTCACCCCCTTCCTGCTAACCTCTAGCCCCTCCCCTTACCTCAATGGCTTGGTGGAGAGACTTGTCATATTTCTCAATGAATTCCCTCCGGATGTTGAGCAGGTCAATCTCACTGCGGGATACCATGATCCTGGTCAGAGTCTTCTCATCTGTGCCAGCACCCTGGTGGAGCCAGGCAGGAGGGAGACACAGGCGGAAGGAGAGATAGAGCCCAGTCAGGCAAGAAAGAGTGGTATCCCATCTGCCTTTGTCCCTTGTTCCTTCCAAAAACAGGGCGGGTGTTCCACCTCTGTCTTCTGCAAACAGTCCTGACCAAAATCCCCCTGTGCCCAGGACTGGCCAGACTGACACGCAAAAAAGACGCGTGTGGGTTGAATAGTGTCCCCACATCCACCTGGAAACTCAGAACATGATGTAATTTGGAAATAAGGTATTTGCGCATGTAATTAGTTAAGATGAAGGCATACTGAATTAGATTGAAGCCGAAACCAATAACCAATATCTTTAGAAGAGGGAGGGCACAGACATACACACAGAAAAGTGACTAGGTGAGGACAGAGGCAGAGACTGGAGTGATGCATTCACAGCCAGGAAACACCAAGGACTTCTGGCAACCACCAGAAGCTAGGAGAGGCAGGGGAGTGCTTCTCCCCCAGAGCCTCCAGGAGGACCCAACCCAGGCGACACCTTGATTTTGGGCTTTTGGCCTCCAGAACTATGAGAGAATAAACTCCTGCTGTCACCCAATTTGTGGAATGTGTTACACCAGCCCTAGGAAACTACCACCGGGCCCAAGGAGCAGGCACAGGGTGTGGAATGTGTGGGCAGCCAGAGCTGCCTCTGCCCCCAGGGAGCGACAAGCACCAGCCCAGGAGTCAGAGCTAGGTTCGAGTCCCAGCTCTGCCTCTTAGGAGCTATGTAAATGTGGGCAACGTTTTACCCTACCTAGGCCTGAGTTTCCTCCTCTATCAAATGAGGATGCTACCACAGTTTCACAGGACTGCCATGAGGGTCAGCTGTGGTCAGAGAGATGAAGCCCTTGGCACAGGCTTGACACATAGTGAGTGCTCAATGAACGGCTGTCACATTTGGAGACTGTAGGGTGAGGGTCTCAGGTTCCTTCCTACCCTCCCACCTGCCCAGGCTGTCTGCAGTTGAGACTCCAGTGGCTGAGAGGGTGGCCAGTGTGGCTTGGGCTCTCCCGGAAGGGCAGGCCTAGACTCAGAGGGGAGCGCTTGTGACCTTTGATGACTATTTGTCATAGGAGACCCTGTGTCACCTGATAGATTGTGAGCTCTGAGAGGGCAGAGACTGTGTCCTACCCAGCCCTGTGTGCCTCCAGAGCACATTTCTCAACCTTGGCAATTGGGGCTGGATAATTCTTTGTTGCGCAAGCTTATCCTTTGCACTGAGGTTGTTTAACAGCATCCCTGTTCTCTCCCCACCAGATGCCGGTAGCAACAATCTCCAAGTTGTGATGACCAAAAATGTGTCTGGGTATTGCCAAATATCCTCTGGTAGGGGGGAAGGCGGGGGAAATCACCCCCAACTGGGAAATACCATCCTAGAGCCAGACAAGGGCAGATGCTAATAAATGTCAAATGGGAAGAAACAGCTGCCAGGAATCCTGATCTGGGGGATGGTGCACATCTGTTTGTTTGTGTGTGTATGTAAGTCAGTGCTTGAAGGGAAAGGAGCGCCAGCACATTTTCTTACCTTCATGGATTTGTAAAGTTTGTCAGCAAAGAAGAGAGGCTTGTTCTTGACACTTTGAACTGGTAGGAAGAGCAGAGAGATGCGGGGAACGTGGTCAGAGGCTGTGAACCCAGACTCTGGACTGGCCTCCCCCATCTCCCCACCTCGTCTATCCCTGCATGGGTCTGTAGATCATTGTCAACCCCAGGGTCATGCTCAGATGACACCTTTGCTCCCCTTCCCCATGCTTCCTCCTCTGGCCCATCCTTAGGCCTGGCTCTCAATTGGTTGCAACTCTCTTCCTTCTAAGGTGCTTACAGCTAACCAAGGTCAGGAGAGGATTCAAAGGTAATTAACTCCTCATGAACCCAAGGCACGGGGCCTCAAACTTTTAAATGCCTTGGAATCACCCAAGAAGCTTGTTTAAAACTCAGGGTTTAGGCTCCACCCTAAAGACTCAGATTTTGGAAAGATTTTGAGCAGTGGTTCTCAAAGTGTGGTTTCCAGACCAACAACATTAGCATCACTTGAAAACCTGGAAGAAAGGCAGATTCTCCTGCCTCAGATTCCAGATTCCAGAGATGCTGAATCTGAAACTCTGGAGGTGAGTGACCAGCTTGTCCTAGTTTGCCTGGGACACTCCAGGTTTTATTAGGTTGGTGCCAAAGTAATTGCAATTTTTGCCATCACTTTCAGTGGCAAAACTGCAATGACTTTTGCACCAACCTAACGCACTGAAAGCCTTGCCCAAATCAGGATGGTTGGCCACCCTACTCTGGTGCAGCCTAATGCTTGAGAGTTACTGATTTAGAGAAATACTGCTCCAAAGAATGACTGTCCGTTGGTAAAATTTAAGGGACCATGCAAATCCCTGGGGCTGAGTGTTTCCCCAGGGCCTGAACAATCTTGCAGGATTGGCAGCCCCTGCTCCCTACCCTGGCTGCAGATAATGCCTGCCTGGTTTCACCAACCCCGCCCTTTCTCAAAGCCTAGGGTTCTCTAGCCCTTCACAGCTGCTTGACTGCAAGGCTCCAAAGCCCACGCACAGGTGTCTCAGACAGCTTAAAAAGGAGGAACCAGACACCAGTACTATAGCTGGAATGACTCTGGATATAATGAGAACAGACGGCAAGAGGCTGGAGTTGCGTACCCCAGTGGCAGAGTCAAGCAAGACTCCTCTGCAACAGGCTCAGGAACCCCGTGGGAAAGATCACATCACACACCTCCTGTCTCCAGCTCCTTACATATCTCCCTACTACCTCCCAAACAAATCCCAAGCTCCTTGGCTTGAATGTCAAAGCTCCTTGCCTTCTTTGCAACCTCATGGCCCTTGCTCCCCCATTCCCAGAACAAACTGCAAATTCCTGTGTCTCTCTGTCCTTCCTGGATAGATGCATTTCCTATCTGCCCTTCACTACATTATCTCTCTAAATCAAATCCCATCCTTCAAGGCTGTACTTGATGTCCATGTCCCCAGTCATGACATCACCTCCAGGAAGCCTTCCCTGACTTCAGACCTAGGGCTTTATCAGTCTGGCTAAGAAGCACGCTGGGCAGAAACTTCTCTCCTCTGTAACCAACCCCACAAGCCTTCCTAAGAACTGAGCCTGTCCATCTGTCACAGGGGACCCCGATGCCTGCCACTGGATGGAGGAGTGTGAAATGGTGTGTTGTGGTGTGTGTTTGCATGTGTATACCTGTTCAAAGTGGGAGGAGAAAGGGAAGAGGGAAATACACGAGGAGGGTAGGAATCTGAAAGTGTCTCCAAAGGCTAATTATTCTGGTGTTAAGAACATGAGCTTTGGAGGTAGGCAGCCTGTGGTTTGAGTCCTGGTTCTACTGCTATAAGCCTCTCTGAACTCAGTGTCCTCTTTTGTAAAATAAGCTGGTTAAGAGCACCTGATGAGAATGTAACTAAACCTGCGTGCAACTAACTTTGCACAGGGCTTGGTGGGAAACAACAATACAAATACAAACTAACCCTTGTCCAGTGAGTATTACATGCCAAGAGGCACCGTTCCAAGTGCTTTACATATAATTAACTAATTTCAGCCTTACAAAATCCACCCTATGGGCTGGGCACTGTTGTTATCTCCACTTTACAAAGGAGGAAATTGAGACACAGAGGTTTTGTGACCTGCCCAAGGACATATAGTGAGTAAGTGGCAGAGCAGGGATTCAACCTGGATTCCATGCTTTTATTCACTGGGCTATCCCGCCTCCTTGATATTGCTCCTGGGTGGTAAAGGCCCATCACACACTAAACAACACCCCTACCACCACCTCTACTTCACCCAAATCTAACACATCTTTTCCCCACATTTTAGTGTCTCTGAAATCAAGATGTGTTTTATAATTGATGGCAATTATGTGAAAATCTTCCACGGACACCTCTTGGTAAGATTTTTTAAAAGTGCATTGATGCAATGTGTTTTATAGTAAATGAAACAAGATACCACTAATGATGAATATTAATGAGAATAACTTCAGCCCTAACCCATATCCACTCATCCATATTTATACACGGTGGAATTAAGATCCAAAAGGGAAAAACCTTTTCAAAGTCAAGAGCTCAAATTATATAAGCGTAACCAAAAAGCCAGGTACTGAGAGGAGACGAGGGTCTGTGTGTGTGTCATCTGCATCTAGTGTGTATGTGTCTTGTATGTGTGTGCATGTGTGCTGCGTATATGTGGTGTGCATGGGTCATGTGTGCATAGTGTGCAAGTGGTGTGTGTGTAGGTGTAGTGTCTTGTGGGGGTGTAGCATGTATGTGTATATATAATGTGTTCTGTGTGTGATGTGTGTATGTGTGGTGTGCACCTGTCACATGCATATGTAACGTGTTTTATGTATGAGTGTGTGTCACATGTGAGAATGTGTGTGTATAGTATGTGTCTTGTATATGTTAGGTGTGTGTGTCAAGTGTGTGTGTGGTGTGTGTGTACACACCCTAGTTGTGCAGGACAGCATGCCCCCTCCCCTGCCTGCCCCAGTCTTCCTGGTCCTTCCCCAGCGACAGTTATTTTCTCACCCTCTCCTGCAGCCTGGAACAGACCTCATGACATTCCTGCACAATCACACATTTGGCAGCACCCCTGGAGGCGAACTGTGACAGTGTTCACTTTCCAGTAGTAGCTTCGGAGGCCGCCAAGGTTCTATTCTTCCAGAGAATCTGTTCAAGTTCCCAGTGCCCCCAGCCCTTCCCTTAGTCCCTGCCAGTTACCAATGGCCACAAATGCGTCCCTGACATCCCCAGACATCTCCTTCTTGATGGTGTGCTCCACGTCATAGTTGGTCATCTTGATGAACTCCTGGAAGACTGGCCACAAGAGAAGCCCCAGAGGTGGGGGTGAGCTTCAGTGCAGGAGGAGGAGGACCCCTCCTCAGCCCCACCCAGTGCCTCCCACAGGCTATGCCTGAGAAAGTGGAAGGGCAGCAGATACGGCCACAGCCCAGGCCTAAATGCATTGGGCAAGATCATCCTGATAGAGAAGCTCTGACATCAAGGCTGAAGTGGGCTCAGAGCCAGATCTGTCCCACGTTAGTCCCCGTGCCTGGCCAATGGCCTTAGAACCTCGGCCAAGTTCTGGGAACCCAGGCTGGGGTAGTAAAAGGAGCACGGGTCCTAGTCATGCTTCTGCCCCAGCTCACTGAGGGACCTTGGGTGATCCCTCTCCTTTCTGGGCCTCCTCTTCCTCCTGTGTCCACTTGGGATAAAGACACAATGATAACACTCAGGAAACACTCACTGAGTCAGGCATTGCGCCAGTGCTTTATGTGTGTTATGTTTTTTGTATCTTCACAACAATCATCTGAGGTAGAGCTAAAACCCTGATTCCTACGTAAGAGAGCTCAGGCGCAGAGATTCGGTGACTTGCCTGAGGTCACATGGCTGTTAAGTGGGGGATTCAAATCAAGGCGGTCCAGTGCCCAAGTCCATTCTTTAGCCACTATGCTAAAGCACCTTAAATACTGAGAAGTGCCAGACAAATGCATGTTAAAATGTAAATGTCTCAGTGCAGGACACTTCATGATTACCGAGTGCCAGGGCCACTGCATAGAGGTGTGCCCTGAGCATGTGGCAGCCTGTGGTTCAAAGATGTCTATGTGGGTCTTGTGCCACCACCACCTCTCGCTGCCTTGCTCCTGGCAGGCATCGCCAGTGAATCATGACGCGGGACCCCAGAATCCTTCTTAACACAGCACTCTAGGCAGCTACTACCAATCAGAGTTGGCCTTTGAGGTGAAATCCAGTTGCTATACCTAATCCCGGGCATCCCACCTGCTTCCCTAAGGAGGAGAAAGAAGGTGAGGTATAAGTGGTAGAGCCAGGACTAGAACCCAGGGCTCCAGAGTCGCCGTCACCCATGACACGCTACTGCTGGGTTAAGGAGGAGGTGGGTGGGCAACGGGCTCCTCTTGCCACAGAGAGCTGAGAGGCTCTCATCAGATTCTGGGATCTTCCTGCTGAGCTGGGAAGGGAGGAGGTCAGGCCTCACCTCTCCGGAGGTGCGGATAGCTCCGGGTACACAGGATCGTCATGAAACGTGTCTCCAAGGAAGTTTTGTCTCCACTGGGTGTGTCTGCTATTTCCTGCAGAGCCCCAGTTGGAGCAAGGATTTGGGAGGGGAGACATGAGAAAGCCTTGGTTATTATTCACTTTCATGTCTTTGCCTGGGCTGAGGGCAGTCAGAAGCTGGGCTCACCCAGCCATCCAAGGGGGCCAAGACTGGTCCCCTCTTCCTTCCTCAAGCACAGTGGCTTCTATACTCCCCTCTCCAGTTCACAAGGACCCTGTGAACTGACAAAGATGGCCTTAGCACTGGGTACTTCCATCCTAGCCTCAGGACCGTGGGGCCGGGGCTCCTAGGAGGACCCACATAGACTCTGAGCATAGCAACTGGGAGTTCCCCTTCCATCCCTCAACCTTTCTGCAAGCCCCTCTGGGAAGTGTGTATGGGGTCATATGCAGAGAAGATGGCCTGGCCAGTGTTTCCCCAAGCGGGGTCAAGGGCAAACACACCCGATCACACTGCATATTAGTGTTTCCATGTTGTCTTCTAGCTAGCTACTAGTTCTATTTATACTGATAGTAAATTCCCCTTAACTCATTTTGGGTTTAAAAGTGAGTCGATTTAAAGATCAGTATTAATAGCTGGTGGTTACACAGCACAAATCATGCCAGAGATGATTAGCTGAAGTTTGGGAAACACTTGCCTGGCCTATCTTTTACCAAGCGGGGCCCTGAAGGGGAGAGAGAGAAGCCGCACAGCAAGCTCCCAAATCACTGCTCGATACTGCCCCGCTCGGCCCAGTAAAGGTGGTCGATACTGCCCCGCTCGGCCCAGTAAAGGTGGACTTTACTCAGAGGCCGTTAAAACCCAAATGAAGAACAGGACACTCACCAAGATCTCAGCAGCCACCTGAGAGCAGGGAGGGGAGAGAGGAGGGAGAGAAGGGAGGCAAGAGTCAGAGGAGGTTGGGGAGGCTGGTGCTGGGGCCCTGGGGTGCAGGGTGAGGGGCCTGGCTGGGAGTGGGAGAGGTCCCAAGAGACCTGAGAGAACCCGGGATGTGAAAGGAAGGGGGATAGGGACAAGATAAAAATACCTTCCTATGACCTTTTGGGCTGGAGCTCAGAATGCGGATAGGCCTGGCAATAACTAAAAACGTGTTCACTTGAAGGGTAAGAGAAAGACACAGAAATGGGGAACTCTGCCCTTCGCACCCCAAAACCCAGAGCAGATTCCAGGCCTGTTTCTTTGTCTGACAGTGGCAATAATCCCTGCCACTTCCTTACAGAACCACTGAGATGTAAATGTGAGCAGTGCAAAGTTCTCTGCACCCTTTAGCATATTCACAGTTCCAAGGCAAGAGACGTGTAATTTTAGCCTTCATGTTACAGACAGGAAAGACTGGCCAGCTGAGGCCTTAAGGGGAGCTGATCTGCCTGGGGGCACACAGCAAACAGTGATGGGAAAGTCATTTTACAAGGGTTACTTTTAATCACTGCACTATGCAGAACGCAAAATTCTGTGGTTAGGACACTATTTTGTTAGGCAAATAGCTGTGACTTAGAGAGCCTGGGAACAAAATACCCAGGCTCGTGTACCTAGGCTGCGTATTGCTTTCGCCGTTCCCCCAGAAACTCTGCTGACTTTATTCTATTGGATAGGCTGAACTCTTTATAAACTTCACAATAGCCTATACTCTGGAAACCTTCCTCTTCTTTTCATTGCATAATTGGCAATGTCCGTTAAAAGTTAAAAGGCATATGCCATTTGATCAAGCAATTATATTGCTAGGAATTTGCCCTATAGATATACTGGCAAAAGCCTTCCACGATAGAATACAAGACTGTTCACTGCAGCATTCTTTTTTCTTTTTGGAGACAGGGTCTTGATCTGTTGCCCAGGCTGGAGTACATTGGCACAATCTCGGCTCACTGCAACCTTGACCTCCTGGGCTCAAGCGATTCTCCTGCCTCAGCCTCCTGAGTAGCTGGGACTACAGGTGTGTGCCACCACATCCAGCTAATTTTTTTATTTTTTGTAGAGAAGGGGTCTCACTTTGTTGTCCAGTCTAGCCTCAAGCAATCCTCCTGCCTTGGCCTCCCAAAGAGTGCAGTGGTGCGATCTCAGCTCACTGCACCCTCCGCCTCCCAGGTTCAAGCGATTCTTCTGCCTCAGCCTCCTGAGTAGCTGGGATTACAGGTGCATGCCACCAGCCCAGTTATTTTTTTTTTTTTTTTTTTTTTTTGTATTTTTAGTAGAGATGGGGTATTGCCATGGTGGCCAGGCTGGTCTCGAACTCCTGACCTTAGGTAATCCACCCACCTCAGCCTCCCAAAGTGCTGGGATTACAGGCAATGCACCTGGTCAGCATTTTTCGTACTAGAGAAAAACTGTACACCATCCTGAGATTGACTTGTTAAACAGGCTATGACTTATCCAATCAATGGAAACAATCCATGCAGTTTTTACAAAGGATAAGATTATCTACAATGCTGATAAGGAGAGTTTCCATTTAAATTAAGTAAAGAAGTAAAGTATAACATATTTTTGTGTAATATAGTGTTTCTTTTATCTAGATTCAAAAAAAAATAGACACTCACTTTCTCATACTTCCTGGGAAGTACTTAAGAAACTGTTGAGACACCTTTGAGGAGAGGGACTATGAGGGAAAGCTTTCGCATTTTTTTTTTATTCTTCCTGAAAATTTCTTAAAGATGCAAATATATTATTTCATTTTAAATTTAAATGTTAAATAAGAATTATCAAGGCTACTAGGATTATGGGCTGCTTCTGGTTTTTAAAATATTTTTCTGTATTAAAAACAACCTATGCCAGGCACAGTAGCTCACACCTGTAATCCCAGGACATTGGGAAGCCAAGGTGGGAGGATCACTTGAGCCTATGAGTTTGAGACCAGCCGGGATAACATGGAGAAACCCTACTCTACCAAAAAATTAGCTGAGCATGGTGGCGCACGCCGTTAATCCCAGCTACTTGGGGGGCTGAAGTGGGAGGATTGCTTGGGCCTAGAAGGTGGAGGTTGCAGTGAGCCAAGATCGTGCCACTGCACTCCAACCTGGGTCTCAACCCTATCCCAAACATCACAAAACAAAAACCTAGTTGAACCCTGAGGACATCATACTAGGTAAAGAAAGCCAGTCATAAAAGCATAAATACTGTATAATTTCACTTACATGAAGTCCCCAGTCAAATTCACAGACATAGAAAGAATGGTGGTTGCCAGGGGCTGGGGGAAGGGAGAATGGGGAGTGACTGTTGAATGGGTCCAGAGTTTTGCTTTTGCATGACGAAAACAGTTTTGGAGGTGGCTGGTGGTGACAGCTGCCCAACAATGTGAATGTACTTAATGCCACTGAACTGTATACTTTAAAATGATTGGCCAGGCATGATGGCTCACGCCTGTAATCTCAGCACTTTGGGAGGCTGAGGCAGGTTGATCACCTGAGGTCAGGAGTTTGAGACCAGTCTGGCCAACATGGTGAAACCCTGTCTCTACTAAAAATACAAAAAATTAGCCGGGTGTGGTGGCAGGTGCCTGTAATCCCAGCTACTCAGGAGGGTGAGGCAGGAGAATCGCTTGAATCCGGGAGGTGGAGGTTGAAGTGAGCCAAATTGCAACACTGCACTCCAGCCTGGGCAACAAGAGGAAAACTCCATCTCAAAATAAATAAATATATAAAATGATTAATATGGTAAAGTTTATATGTATTTTATCAAAAATTTGTAAAAACTTATGCTAAATAAAACAGTATCATTTTTAAAAAGAGAGAGAGAGGGACATGTTTAAAAAATTTAACAGAAAAGAATCCAAAGTCCCAATTGTTCTCACTTACGCAGGTCAGAGAACCCTAGACATACTCGGTTTTTCAAAGCATCTTTAAGATAATAATATCTGTAATGTAAAAAAAAAAGTGGTGGGACACTAAATTAATATTCACCACAAAAGCTTGTTCTTATTAGCCTAGCTACTTCATGCAAAAATTAATCTGGACAGTTCCTCAAATGATTAAACTTAGAGTTCTCATATGACCCAGCAATTCTATCTAAGAGAAATGAAAACATATGTGCACACAAAAACTTGTACACAAATGTTTAGAGCAGCATTAGTCATAATAGCCAAAAGGTGGAAATAACCCAAATGTCCATCAGCTGATGAATGGATAATAGAATATTATTTGGCAATGAAAAGGGAGTACCAACATGCTACAACACGGATGACCCTTGAAAACACTGTTAAGTGTTTAACATAGTGTTTAAGTTAGTGTTTTCTTAAGTGAAGAAGCCAGTCCAAAAGGCCACGTATTAATATCACTGTATTGACATGAAGTGTTTGGAAGAGGCACATCTGGAGAGACAGAAAGTAGATTAGTGGTTGCTTAGGGCTGGGGGGTTAGTAGGATATGAGGAGTCACAGCTAATGTGTATGGAGTTTCTTTTGGGGGTGAAAAAATGTTCTAAAATTGATTGTAGTGATGGTTGCATTAAGTCTGTGAAGATATTAAAAACCACCAAATTGTACACTTTAAATGGGTCAATAGTGTGGTAAATGAATTCTATTTCAAGAAAGCTGTTATATTTTTAAAAGCCTGGGCCAGGCATGGTGGCTCACGCCTGTAATCCTAGCACTTTGGGAGGCTGAGGCGGGCGGATCACTTGAGGTCAGGAGTTCATAACCAGCCTGGCCAACATGATGAAATCCTGTCTCTACTAAAAATACAAAAAAATTAGCTGGGCATGGTGTTGGGAGCTTGTAATCCCAGCTACTTGGGAGTCTGAGGCAGGAGAATTGCTAGAACCCAGGAGGCAGACGTTGCAGTGAGCCAAGATTGCGCCACCGCACTCCAGCCTGGGCAACAGAGCGAGACTCTGTCTAAAAAAAAAAAAAAAAAAAAAAAAAAAAAGTCTGAGTATTGATTATCTAAAAATGACCACAATCCTTCATTTCATGGTGGGTCTATAATAATTATTTCTAATTTATTGCTCTAATTGGACAACAGAGTGAAAGGAGAAGCAATTAACAATCACTGTGGGGCCACAGTTGGAAACTGGACATATGTTCAACTGGTTAATAACAGTCCCAGACTTCTAAGAGCTTGAGGGTGTTCTAGACATCCAGAGTGAGAGACCGCCAGGGAGGCCATGTAAAACAGGCAAATACAAACTGCCAAGTACTCATGTGCGTTATCTAAGGGGGAGCTTGACTCGGCCCTATCAAATGCCCTTAATTTTTATATACATTTTGCTCCCACATTTCCATTTCATCTCTGGAAATTCATTCTAATGAATAATTCATGAATGTGATAAAAGAGTTTGCTACTAGGAAGAAGGCTGGTTAAATAACATGGTAGATTCAGATATGGAAGAGTATATAGCCATTAAATGATATCGTTGATTTAAAAATGCAACGATATTCACATAGTATTAATTTTTAACTGTCAGAAATAAAGAATCCACTTTTATATATACATAGAGAAGCAACTAGAATAATGTATGCCACAATACTGACAATGCTTATTACTATTAGGTTATGGAGTCTTTTTTGGCTTCTCCTTATTTTCTAGTTTCTATAAAAGAATGTACTGCTAGTTATAAGAAAATGAGCTTGGGTCTAGCATCCTAAATCTGGAGAAGCAGCCGAGTTGGGCAGGGATCTGGCTCAAGGGTCCCTTAGCTATTTCCACCCGGGTTCTCTCTCTCCACTTCTCTCCTTTTGCGAAGCAGCTGTCAGCAAGGCCCACCACTGCCCCCTGCTAGCGGCAATTGGAAGCACAGCCTCATTGGCAAACCAGGCACCAGGCAGAAGCATTCCCTGGAAGATCAATTCAGGGTTGGAGGATGGATTTGGGGTGAGAGCTGAGATTTTTAAAAAACTCTCAGCAGCACACGAGGCTGTTCACAGTAATACTTAATAAACGTCTGTTGAATGAGTGAATGAAATGTGGCCTCAGCAAGCCACCCTAGTGTCTGGCTGGGTTCTCAGCCTAACCCCCATCCATGTGCCCACAATGTAGCTGAAATGCCATACATTTAAATGTAACCCTGCAGCTTTTGACAACCATATTCCAAAGCAAGGGTTGGACAACTGGACAACAACAGCTATTTGATGTGGAAGCTGCAGGGGACCTTAACTCTACTGGGTCTTGGAAGATATTACTGTAAATGGAATTAAGCATAGACTCTGGCATCAGGCAAGCCTGAGTTCAAATAAAACCACCACCACTTAGAAACTCTTTCATTGAAGAGGTTAAGGAGCTTCATTTTCCTCTAGTAAAAAGGGGGAATATAAAAATGTATAGAATAATCTCGGCATCGTTCTCAATATATAGTATGCATTCTAATAATTATAATTACAGTTCTATAACTGTCAGGTTCCAGCTAAAGATTTTTCTAGCTCAGATGCTGTTGTAGCAAACCACACTTCTGTTATGGGACCTGGGAACAGAAAAGTTGGTTCCCTGACTCTCAATCCATCAGTGCTCTTTTCAACTCACCAACTATAAAATAAGGGGGCTGGATGTCTATAAAAGTCTGTGGTGTCTGTGCCCCACATCCCTGGACACAGCTTTTGGGGGCAGGAAAATGAGGCAGTCAGAAGAGATGGAGACATGGACCTGGGTCAGGCTACTGGGTGCTGGGATCAAGGTGCAGGTCAGTGGGGGACAATGCACTGGCCTCAGTAGGGACTGCCCAGCCACAGAACCCTCAGGGAAAATGAATTTGGGGTTGTCCAACCTCCAGAAGAAGCCATTTCCAGACCTCAAGCTCACTAGGCTAAGGAGCAGGGCTGAGGCAGAGCAGCCAAGAGACTCCTAGAGAACCCTTTTCCCTGCTATTCATTCAACAAATATTTATTGAGCACTGATCATGTGTTACTTTGGATATATCAGTGAACAAAATGAAGATTCCAGCCCTTGAGGAACTTACTTTCTAGGCTCGTCCCAGGACGCTCCCTCCAATCTCGGTCCCATTTTACAGATAATAAACCGAGGCCTTTAGCACTCAGGCCCTCTTCTCAGCAAGTTCCCAGACCAGCTCTCTAGGGGTCAATTCTACTGGGGCCACTGATTTGCTGTGTGACTTTCAGAAGTCATTTGCCCTTTCTGGACCTCCATTTTCCCACTGTAACATGAGGGCTTTGACCTGGGTGATCTGCAGGTCCCTGCCAGCTCTGAGGGTCCTGCTATTCACCTAGGAAATGCCAGTAATACCAGCACCACACTTCTAAACCTCATTTCTACAGTCTAAGTAACAACCAATCAAACCAACCACGCCCCTGCCAGGAGCCTTCACTCACAGACAGGGCCTGGCGTAGACACGCATAAGCTGGACCTACATCTCAGGGACACCCGGCAGAGGTGACTGGGGTGGGCTGGGGGTCTTACCTGGGCATCTTCCCGTGCCTGGTCCAGGTTTTCTCCTCCCTCCTCACGATTCCCCTGCAGCAGGAGCAGCAAGAAAATTCAGTCCCCAAACATCGACCCATCTCCATCTCTGTACCACCACACACCCTGCTCATTTTCACCTCTCTGAATACTCTTCCTCTTCAGTTACACAGGGACAAAAATCCTGCCTCTATAAGGTAGGCTGTTGTGGTCATTAACTGAGAATGTGTGCAAGGCACTTAGCACCAATGCCTGACACACAGCAAGCTCTTGGTAACTGTCAATGAGAGTCTGCCATTTCGGTTATGGGAATTCAAGAGATGGTGACAGAAGCTCCCAGGTAACAACACAGGAGAGGGTCACCCATATGGCTTTGTCCTGTGAGCTGGGGGCCCAAAAAGCCAGGACAAGGGCCACCAGGGAGGACTGTCTGGAGAAGGTGGTACCATGCCAACTTTGACAAGTGAACAACAGGGGTAGGCGGTGGGACTCTAAGGAGGCAAGTGGGGAGACACCCCCTCTCCATCAGGAGTGCACTTCTAACTCCCCTGTGCCCTCCACTCAGTAAACCTTCCCTTCCTCCCAGGCCTCCGATGGGCAAGCCGACCTGGGGCCCATGAATTCACTCACCGTGGCCAGAGAGACGAGGATCCTCCTGAAGTGGCCAGATGTGTCTGAGCTCAGAGCATCCTCCAGGGACTTGTGATAGTCTGAGGCAGAGAAAGGGGGTGTGGGTAGCTGCTGGCCAAGAAGGATTTGGTTGCGGGGAGGGAGGTCCAGGAAACTCAGGCTTGAGCCAGGGCAGTATTGGCAGGGGAGGTGGGGATGAAAGGGTTTGTAACTGGCTCATGGGGGCATCCAGCCATCCTCCTGCTGATTTTGTAAGACAATGGGCATTCCCATCAACCCATCACCTCCCCTCCATCACCCTCAGCTCTGTCCCGGTTGAGGTCCCATTGCATCTCGCCTTTAATATTTAACAGCCTCTTAAGTCACCTCCCTGTTGTCATTCTATCTTCTACCTTCCCTCCTGCATGGCAGTTGCTAAACCCGAAAGCAGAGCTCTGACTATGTCACTCCTGTACTCAAAAATTCTGCCATTTTTAAGCTGCTTATAACATAAAAAATGTAAACTTTTTTTTTTTTTTCAAGACAGGGTCTCACTGGGTCACCCAGGCTGGAGTGCAGTTGGCATGATCAAGGCTCACTACAGCCTCGACCTCCTTGGGCTCAGGTGATCCTCCCACCTCAGTCTCCTGAGTAGCTGGGACTATAGGCACATGCCACCACAGTTGGCTAATTTTTTTGTTTTTTGTTTTTTTTGAGATGGAGTCTCATTCTGTCTCCCAGGTTGGAGTGCAGTGGCATGATATCGGCTCACTGCAACCTCTGCTTCCCAGGTTCAAGTGATCCTCCTGCCTCAGCCTCCTGAGTAGCTGGGGCTACAGGCACACGCCACCACGCCTGGCTAATTTTTGCATTTTTAGTAGAGACGGGGTCTCACCATGTTAGCCAAGTTGGTCTTGAATTTCTGACCTCAAGTGATCCACCATCTCTGCCTCCCAAAGTGCTAGGATTACAGGGGTGAACCACCGCACCCAGCCAATTTTTATATTTTTTGTAGAGACGGGGTTTTGCCATGTCGCCCAGGCTGGTCTTGAACTCCTGGGCTCAAGCAATCCACCTGCCTCAGACTCCCAAAGTGCTGGGATTACAGGTGTGAGCCACTGCACCTAGCCAATTTAAACATTTTTGACTGGTACTCAAGATTCTTCAGAATGAAAATATGGGGCCAGTTGCTTAAAAATTAAGAATTTCTGGACAGTGATAGCATAGCTTGCAACCAAGTGTGGGGCCCTTCTGGCTGTGGGGCCCTGTAGAACTGCATGGACTACACACCCCTAAAGTCGCCCTCCCTCTCTCCAGCAGGCCAGAATGTTCTCTGTTCCCACTTCCAGCCAAGCCCTTTTCTACCTCCAGGCCTTTGTCTTACCAGGACACCTGTCTTTTCCCCAGACACAGGGATGGGCACACCCAAGAGGCTTATCAAATCCTCAAGGACTGAGGGAAAGGAGACAGGCCAGAGTCCTGGGCAGAGCTGTGGGCTGGGGTTGGAAGTTGGGGGGCCTGGCTGTTCTCCCAGCATCTGGGCCCAGGCCTCCCAAACTCACCCTCCTTATAGGCCTCATTGATGGCCCGGATTTCAGCATTGGTCCGAGTGGCCAGGATTTCAATAAGAGCCTTTTCATCTGTGCCGGCTCCCTGGAATGTCAAGGCAAAGATGATCTCAGCCATAGTTCTGACCTCCTGTGCAGAGGTCCATGGGGCCCGGGCGGCTAAAGCTCAGGCCAAGCATTCCTGGATTTTCTCCTCACCTCCAGACATGGCCCCCAGGCCCAAGACCTTGGCACAACCAAGGCTGATTATGCCAGCCTCTCAAGATCCCCAGAACCTCCCATGTGAACTGCTTTGCCTTCCAGCCCCCCAAAGTTGGAAAAGGTATATAGGCGTGTGTGTATAACACCACATATACACATGAACATCTGAATAGAAATTTCTACTTGTAAGTATTGGAAGAGAACAGAAGGACACGCACATGCCTCACAGTGTTAACTAGCAGTTTGGTCTCTGTGTGAGTGAAGGATCACAGATGATTGCTATCTTCTTCTTTTTTACTATATATTTCTTCAAGTCTTCACAGTGAACATGTATTATTTTGTTAGAATAAAAAAAGTTTTGTGCTTAAGATAAAATGCTAAATTTTTTTTTCTTTTGAGACAGAGTCTTGCTCTGTCGCCCAGGCTGGAGCGCAGTGGCATGATTATGGCTCACTGCAACCTCCGCCTCCCAGACTCAGGTGATCCTCCTACTTCAGCCTCCCAAGTAGCTGGGGCCACAGAAGCATGCCACCATACTTGGCTAATTTTTGTATTTTTTGTAGAGACAGGGCTTCACCATATTGTCCAGGCTGGTCTGGAACTCCTGGACTCAAGCCCAAAGTTTTAGGAATACAGACGTGAGCCATCATGGCTGGCTTACATTTGTTTATTCTTGGATTTGAGGAGTGATTTATGAACTGAGGCATTACATGCCCTGGACTAAGGCAGGCTGGGGACCTGTTATGCAAAGATCTGCACACAGGGAAGCAGGGAAACTATCAGGGAGGAGAAGAGGCAGGCAAGATTGATTGATTGATTGACTGAATGAGTCAATGACTAATTCACTCATTCAGGTACTTGTTAAGACACCTATTATGTGCTAGCCACTGTGCAAGGTGCTGGGGCTACAACTACAAAAAAAAAAAAAAAAGTCCGGGCGTGGTGGCTCACACCTGTAATCCCAGCACTTTAGGAAGCTGAAGCGGGTGGATCACTTGAGGTCAGGAGTTCAAGACCATGCTGGCAAACATGGTGAAACACCTTCTCTACTAGAAAGACAAAAAAATTAGCTGGTCGTGGTGGCGTGCACCTATAATCCCAGCTACTCAGGAGGCTGAGGCAGGAGAATCGCTTGAACCTGGGAGGTGGAGGTTGCAGTGAACCGAGATCACACCACTGCACTCCAGCCTGGGCGAAAGAGTGAGACTCCGTCTCAAAAAAAAAAAAAAGAAAAAGGCAAGAGGCAAGACATGTTCTCTGTCCTCAAAGAGGTTACTGCCTAGTGCTCTAATTGTCCTGCCTTCTCAGATCCTAGGAGATTCATCCTGATTGAGACCTTCAATCATTTCTTTGTTAGAAGCAGGTGTGTGGTGAGGCAATCAAGAAAGTCCTGAGACTGGGTCTAGCCCTAGTCTCCCCCTAACTCACTGACTCTCTGAGCCTCTCTCTTTCCCACTTGGAAACTTTGAAAATGGAAAGGATTGAGTTGGGTTAGCTCATTGATCTCTTCTATTTCTGAACCCCGTGTCTTTAGATCGTTTGCTTTTTGGCTTAGGTATTTTAAGAAACAATCATCTCAATCTGCTTAGCCTAGGCAATGTTTTTATAAAGTCCTCTAGCTCCCCATTGCTGCCCTCTTAATGTGCAAGGGGCCAAAAGCACTACTGGTTTTATGCGGTTGTCAAGACAGGCTCTAGAGTCAGAAAGACTGGTCTGAACCTCAGCTTTGCTACTTCATAGCTCTATGACCTTGACCAAGCAACTTAACCTCCAAGTCTCAGTTTCCTCATCTGTAAAATGGGGACAAAATAAGAGCCCTGCCTTGTGGCTTCAGGAGGCAACTAATTGAACTAATGTACCTAACCTGGGAGAGTTACCATATGCTCTTTATAAACAGTAGCCATTAGTACAATTGGTACCTTGGGAAGCAAAGCAGTTCTAGCAACTTTTGGGCCAGGACATAATGCCTTCTTGTTTAATGTAGGGTCAGGTCTTCGGAGTTAACAATGCCCTTCATACCTGTGACCTTGATTGACCTGTCCTAGTTTGAAGGGCAGAGGTGACCATTTCCATTTCCCAGATGAAGGCACAGAGGATTGGGAAGTGTAAGGAATGGCCCAGTCACACTGTGAGTGAGTGGCAGGTCTAGGATGGAGTACAGACTCCAACTGCTGGTGCTTTCGTTCGAGACCCACCCCACTTCCTCCAGCGGCTCCATGAGACCCTTCTGACACCAGTGGGCATGTGACTTAAGCTGAATCAACTTGGAGTAAATGCCAAGCCTGTTGTTGGAGCTCCTAGGAAGAAGGAACTCTTTCTGCTGGAGCCGCTAGCTGGCGGGATGGACATATGTCACCATGAGGAGAAAGGCTGCCTGAGAGTGAAGCCAGAAAAGAGGACAGCAGAGCCAAGACAGGGGAGAGCCAAGGGTCCACAGAACATCATTTGAGTCTCTGGACTCAGAGCTAGTCCTGTAGTTTTCAGTTATAGGAGCCAACATCTCCTTTTGTGTTTATGCCAGTTTGAACTGAGTATGGGAGGAGTTCTACCAAGAAGTTACAGCTAATCCACCTGGGTTTATGAGGATCACCTGTATCCCTACCGGCATCCGCAGACACTAGACCCCCTGGTGCCACACTGTACCTCCATGGCCTTCTTCAACTGCTTGGCATCATAATGGGCCGGTGGCATCATGAGCCCCAGAATCAGCCTTGCCAGGTCTCCAGAGATCTCAGACTTCAGGTCAGTCATTAAGTCCTGCAAAGGGCAGAGCCACAGTCATGCCAACATCAGCACTTGCCCACACATGACTCCGGATGGGGGAGATGGAAAGAGAAAACAGGGGTTCCACATGAGGGATCATGGAAGCTTGTGTCTGTCTTTGCTGATGTTGCACTTATTATTTAGATGAAGCCAAAGAGGGTAGGGAAAAAACAACCAGGAGGAAGACCCACTCTCCTTAACACAGGAGACAGGAACGGAAAGGCAGCGGAGCTGAAGGACACTGTTTCCACTCAGGGGGAAACGCATCAACCTAAGCCAGATGCCACCAATGTGCAATAATCCCTGACACTCAGCTGGGGCCTTGAAGCCAGCTCTGTCTGTGCAGAGGAACTGCAAGATGCCCAAAGCACACTGAAAGCAACTCATAGCCCTGATCTTGGCCCCATGCTGTGCCTCTGCGTCCACTGAGCATCTCACACAAGTGTTGCCCATCACAAGGAACTGGGGGCATGGAAAGATGTGTCTGCCCAAACCCAGTGCTGGAGACACTCTGAGATCATATGACCACACAGGGTCCCTCTGCCATGAAGACCCTGGTGCCCAACTGTGCAGAACCAATGGGGACAGGCTGAGCTCAATCAGGCAAGGTGCATGCATGTTGCACAGAGAGCCCAGGAGGAGGTCCTTACCCGGCCAAAGTGAGACTTGAAGGTCTGCCGGATCTGCTGCCGCTGGGCATTGCTGCGGTGCGTGATGATATCGATGATTGTGTCTTCGTCAGTCCCTGAGTCACCAAAGTCACATGCCTCAGAAGAAGGCCTGTGGCTCTTAGCTTTCCCCATGCACCGCCCACTGATGGCCCCTCGTCGATCTTTGTCAGGGTAGAAGCCTGGCTAGGCGGCCATGTGCTCCTGAGTCCCTGCAGTCCGCTTGCCTATGGCTCAGGCCACTGATTTCTGCTGGACTCCTCCCTCCCTTTCCTTTTGACACGCTGAGGAAAAAGGACAGCTGGGAGGTAGACGGCGCTGGGAGGTAGACAGCACTGGGTTGGGAGTCAGTGCCTCTGAGTTCTAGTTCTGGCTCTGGCAATGGCTGCCCACCCTGGGCAAGCCCCCTTCCCTTGATGGGACTTGGTTTCCACATCTGTAACATGAAGAGGCTGGAGTAGTCACCAAGGGATCCTTCCAACCCTGACAGTCCAAGTCCTGTTAGCGCCTCTATGTCCTTTCTCTTCAGCTCTCTGGAAGCTGGACCCTGAGTCCCTCTAACCACAGCAGGTTGACTCTGGAAGGCATTAGAATACCACTTCCTGCTTCTCAGATTAATGCCATCAACCACAGACCCAGCACAGGGGTCTTTCATGGCATTTTTACCTCTAGCATCCTACAGTCCCAGGCGAGCTTGGCAGGTATCATCATTCCCATGAGACACATGGAAAGGAGGCTCAGGAGGTGATGGACTTAACCTAAAGCCTCCTGGGAGTTGCTGTCAGACAGATGGGGCAGAAAGGCAAAGAAAGCCAAACCCTAGATGGCCTGTCCCAGGCTGGACTTTCGGAGCACAGGCCCAGCTGATCTGAACCTGTGGGTGCAGTACTCTTCCCATTGGTGCCAAATATAGGTCTGAAAGACCTGCCCAGCAGGGCACACTCCCACCACAGAACCAGGGCTCTTGGGTTCCAGGGTCCACAGCCCTGATTTTACACATAGGGAAATTCAGACCCAGAGTGGAGGAGAGGCTCACCCAGAGTCACACGGTGAGTCAGCAGCAGAGCCAGGGCACCATGCCAATTTTGTGACCTGGTACTTTCTTCAGTGCCAGGATACTGCTCCCAGGAGGCTGGGGGACACCTTGGTCCCTGGAAAGGGCTTCTGCCAAGTTCCTTATGAACCCTCTCCCGCCCCTCCTCTCTATACTCTGGGAGCTAGGAGGGTGGAAACTTGAGATCAAGCCTTCCTCATCCTGCAGACTCTAATTTGAAACCTCACTCCATCCCCTGCCAGCCCATGGCCAAACCCAACACACCTGTTGCCCTGGAGACCAACCCTGCTCCCTTCCCATCCCCCATACCGAGTCCCTTCATGGCTTTCCGCAGCGCTTTGGCATCTGCGTCAGGGTTGAAGTCATTGGCTGGGCGCACAGTTCCCTTCAGCTGTGAGAAGCAGAAAGAGACTCAGCAGGTGTCTGAAGGCCCCCCTGGGGACCAGGCTGAAAGACAGCATGCGAGGGTGGGAAGCTCACCCCATGAGCCCAAACCAAGCGGCGTGGGTGGGGAAAGAGGCAGAGGTGAAGCCACAGCAGACAGACCCTGCACGAGAGCTGAGAGAGAGAGAGAGAGAGAGAGAGAGAGAGAGAGAGAAAGATATAGAGAGAGGGAGAGTGGGACTCAGGGCTGGGAGCAGGGCAAGTCCTGATCAAGAGAAATTGGCTAGGCTCCCGCCTGCCACAGGATCTGCCTCGGTTCTAGTGCCCCTTGGCTGCTTATTCCACCGGGGCATCCCCATTTCTTCTGAATCCTACCCTGCCCCCGAGGCCCCCTCTGCCTCTTAAAGAGTCATTCCCCCTGAAAAGGCAGCAGAAAAGTTCTGAAATACCAGAACAGAGTTTCCCAAATTTCAGTCACTCCTAAAGGACTGTCACTATTCCAAATTAGCACACACACTATGCCATCTCTTAATGGTTTCATGTAATTCAACTTCTTTTCTGTCTACTTAAATGCATCAATTTTTGAAGTGCATTTAAAATTACTCCCAAAAGGCAAGGAATCATATCCGTTTTATCCTGTTACATATCCCAGGTGCCTACAACAGTGTCTGACATAATAGGCACACTCAAAAAATAATTGTTAAGTGGATTAGTGAGGCTTGGCACAATGGCTCATGCCTGTAATCTCAGCACTTTGGGAGGCCAAGGCAGGAGGATCGCTTGAGCCCATTGGTTCAAGATGAGCCCAGGCAACATGGTGAAACCCTGTCTCTACACAAATTAGCCAGGTGTGGTGGTGTCCACCTGAGGTCCCAGCTACTTGGGAAGCTAAGTGGAAGGATCACCTGAGCCTGGGGAGGCGGCAGTGAGCCATGATCATGCCACTGTACTCCAGCCTGGATAACAGAGTGGAGTCAAAAAAAAAAAAAGAATGGATGAAATTTATTTTATATAACTACCATGAATTAGGAAGTTGATACCATGTATCATAAACTGACAATTTACCACAAAAATCAACATAATAAAAACAAAAGAGGTGAAATACCATGAAATTTAACATGATGCCTCTACTTGCCAGAAGCTCTGAAACTTAAATCGAGCTCTCTCAGCTTTCTCTTTGTGAAAAAGGAAAATCAGCAAGTGTTGCAGAGACGGCGGCACCAAACTGAGACTTCCTCTTTGACGTAATCAGAAATGCTGATGAAATTGGAAAGGAGTGCCTTTCTCATTCACTCTGCGGAGTTCAGCATTATTCAACCCTGCCAAACTAAACCACTTCTCACATCACCTACAATCATCTGCAAAGATCTCTTGCCTTATCATTTGGGGAACACTGTCCTAGAACATCAGAGTTCAAGAGCCCTAAGAGATCACCGAGATTGCCATGTTAACCCCTCACTTTAAAGATGGAGACATAGAGGCCCAGAGGGAGGGGGCACCTTCCAAAGCTCACACAGCGAATAAGTAACAGAGAGCTCCAAGGTCCCATGCTTTTTTGTGTGGACCAAGTGTTGCAGTCTCTGGAATGGTTTGCCTAAAGTACTTTAGTGAAACCTTTCATTCCTGTCCTTTGTGGACCCCCAGTCTGAGGATGCTCAGGAGGACAACCTGAAATCCTCCAGTGCACCCAGGGATGCCCATCTGTTCTCAGCTTTCATGTCTCTGAGGCCAACTGTTTCGACTCCGGGCGGGACAGGCCCCTCCATGGAACCAGCCAGGTCTCCATTTCAGCAAGCCCTGTTAGTAAGTGGGCCAGAACCCTTTCCAGCATGTCAGAAGCTAATGCAGAAACCAGGTGCGCCCCTCCACCGGTTCACCACTCCAAGGGAGAAAAGGAAGCTTCAGATGTGAGAATCAACGTGTCGGGTTGGCCACCAGGGGGCAGCTGGGTGCCAACCAGAGCAGCAGGAAGGTGCAAGCAGAGAAGCTGCGGTCAAGAGGTCAAGCAGGAGGAGGGGAAGGTCTGACCTCTACTCGGGCCACTGCACTAAGTTCCCACATCTGATAGGCCACCTGCGCTGCCTCCGGGAAGAACTGGCCAGCAGCACTGGAATGGAGGGGTTTAGGGAGAGGACAGGAAGGAATGTCATCACGGGCAACACTCCACACACCAACACACACACACACACACCCCAACACATACACACACGTGCACACACCACACACACATTAAGCTTTCTTTCTCTCCAGCCTATGCCTCCTCCATTCGCCAGAGTCCTCCCTCCATTTCTGAGAACCTTCCATCTCTTGAGACCCCCTGCGATGCTGCCTTTTTTATTTTTTATTTTTATTTGAGACGGAGTTTTGCTCTTGTCACCCAGGCTGGGGTGCAGTGGCACGATCTCAGCTCACTGCAACCTCTGCCTCCCAAGTTCAAGCGATTCTCCTGCCTCAGTCTCCCAAGTAGCTAGGATTACAGGCACCCGCCATCATGCCTGGCTAATTCTTGTATTTTTAGTAGAGATGGGGTTTCGCCACGTTGGCCAGGCTGGTCTTGAACTCCTGACCTCAGGTGATCCGCCCGCCTCAGCCTCCCAAAGTGCTGGGATTACAGGCGTTGAGCCACCGCGTCCGGCCAATGTTGGCTTTTAAGGGCAGCCTTCCTGGCTGCAGAGTCCAAGCAGGATAGGATTTTTCCAATCCTTCAGCCTCCCCTTTCTTCCTTAGAATTTGAGTGGCTTCTATCCAACTCTCCCCTCTCAAAGAGGCCAATGAGCAAGCTATGGCCATGCCAGCCCTACATCTCCTCCTGCAAAGTGCCTGGATGCATCAGGAGCTCAGTAATATCTGCTGAACTGCATCAACCCCTATGGTCCTTACCAAAGGTTCACAGGAAATTCTTGCATCCCTTCTGTAATTGGATCTTTATAAGATCCAGAGAAAGGAAATCAGAGCACAGCCTGTTCCCTTTCTAGAACACAAATCTGGTCAAGTAATGTCCCAATTTAATATTCTGGGAAGAGGCCCCCAGGCCCTCCCACTTCTCTGCCTTATTTCTCTCTCTAGTACTCCATAAATGCATGACTTCAGACATATGAATGAATCAGGCCACTCCTTCTCACTCCTCGGCTTTTCTATAGGTGATTTCCTCCACCCAAACACTGTCCCCAGACCCTCTTCACCTGGCTCTTCCCCTTCCTCCTTGGGTCTCACCGTGTATCTCCAAAGAGTCTCCCCTTGGTCTGGGCTAGGGCATCTCTGTGTGCTTTTATATATGCTTTCTACGTGGCACAGCCAGTTCTCCCCAGCACAGGACTGCTCCCTTCTGGAAACTGGTCTATACCCTTCTGTGCTGTGGCCTTCATCAGGGGCTTCCTCACAGGGTCTGCACCCAGAAGGCACTTAACACAAATATGCTGCATAAATGAGTAGGCAGAGCAGGAATGTGTCCTTTTCCCATTTAACAGGTGATGAAACCGAGAAATGGCTATGAAATAGCAGGGATTGGATGCTCATATTCTGGTTCCTGGTCCACAACCCCAGACTGACTTTCCAAGTTCACAAGAGCAGACATCTCCATATACAGGAGACCACGCTCACGTTCAGACCCCCACACTCTCAGACACACAGACCCACAAGCACAGCAGCTACCAGCAAAAGCCGCCTTTCACTTGCGCGACACTCCTGGCTCAGGGGAATCCCCAGCTCATCCAATCCACCCATCAGGATGCGAGCCAGGAGAGTCCCCACCTGGCACCCCAAGGCCATGCCCTCCAGCCAGGGGCCAAGATGCCACTTACTCATCATCTCCCCCACACAGCTTCAGCAGAGTCTTCTTGTACTCGCCAGAGGTGTCATTCTGAAGAGAAAGAAAGAAAGGTTACCTCTCACCCAGCCCTGGGCTCCTCTCAGACAAGGAGGTGAAGGTTCTGCACAGCCTAAAAGAGGGGAAGGCTGAATGAACACTTATTCATAGCAGCCCTGGCCCTCCTGTGCTGGTTAATATTGAATAACCGGTTCTCAGCGGGCAGGTTGGAGGAAGCCCTAATTTATCGCATTTGCCAATTTCTGTGGTGTAAATACTTCTAGCAATGGACAATTTCAAGTTACCAATATGACTTTGCTACCAATATGCGGAGTTGAGAAGAGATGCTCGCTGCCCTTTCAAGCCAGTGCCCCAGCACAGCACTGCCACCAGACAGTCCCCAGCCCAGTCCTTCCACATGAAATATGCATGGAAATGGGGTTCCATGAGCAAAAATATTGGGAAATGCAAAAAAATCAAACAAATATATATTACACAGATGCGGATATCCGTATAGATGCATATTCCATATCCCTCTTGGGGCTTCATAATGGACTTCAAGATGTGAAAGGCTGTGAGAAGTTCTGAGGTAAAGAAACTGGCTTATTTATCTTTGCTTATTGTGGTTTGTTACAAACGTATTTTCCCATAGAACATTTTGCACATAACACCTAAAAAAATTACCCTTTGGAAACATACTTTGGAGAACACAACTTGGATCTCTTTCTCTGTCACCCCATAAAGCTTTATTTCAGTCATCCAAAAAAAAAAGGGAAAACCCCTAGCTTACATATGTCTCCTGATAAGGCCTCTGGGGCCGGATGTCCCAGAGTCACCACCAATCACCCGGCCCAGGCCAAAGGTTCCCCTTTAAGCCTCATTTGTGTTCTTCAGTGTTTCCCAGCCTTCTTCCAGGAGACTGAACTATCACTGCCCTTGGGGCAGAGTCCTCGCACTTAATTCAGCTTGCGTGTCCTTCATGACCCAGCCCCTGCCTCCTTCTGTAGCCTTACCACTCACAAACACCCCTAACACTTGCTTTTCTGTTGAATATCCTTAAATTCCTTGAATGAGCCACAAGGCAGGAGCTCCTGGAATGTCCAAGAGACTCCCACTTCCTAGGACATTTCCTTTTCCTGGGAATAGTCCCCAAGCCCTCTGTCTTGGCAAAAAGCTCTTTGCTCCCTTCTCTGCCCCTATGAGCTCTACTGACCTTGATCATGCTGTAGAGGGACTTCTCATACTTGGTCCGGAAGATCTCCCGAATGTCGAGCATGTCCAACTCACTACGGGAGACCATGATGCGGATCAGGGTGTTGTCCCGAGTCCCCAGGCCCTGCAAGACAAGTGGGTTTGGGGAACATGGACTTGAGAGGAGGCTAGAGTGCTGATAGCTCCCAGTTTAGTTGAAAATCCTATTTTCATAATAAGCTAAAATTTAGAGCAAAAGAAGCAGACATTGCCATTCCCATTGAAGCTCTCCCTATGCTCCTCTGTTTTGTTTGTTTGTTTGTTTGTTTCTGAGACAGTGTCTCACTCTTGTCCAGGCTGGAGTGCAGTGGTACGATCTCAGCTCACTACAACCTCTGCCTTCCAGACTCAAGCAATTCTCCTGCCTCAGCTTCCTGAGCAGCTGGGAGTACAGGTACCCACCACTACGCCTGGCTAATTTTTGTATTTTTAGTAGAGATAGGGTTTTGCCATGTTGGCCAGGCTGGTCTTGAACTCCTGGCCTCAAGGGCTGCCTTGGCCTCCCAAAATGCTACGATTACACACGTGAGCCACCATGCCCGGCCCTCTCACTGTTATAAACCTCTTCTCTCTTCATGTATAATTTCCACACTTGATTTTCCTTATAATTTTACCATAGCTTTGTAACTCTAAGCAATACACTTAGATTTACACATTTTGGAACTTTGCAAATATACCACTGTGCATTTAGTTTTTTGCCATACTATTCCTGATGGTCACTGGGTTGTTTCTAGCTTTTTCCTAATATAAGCAATACTGTTATAAGTTTTTTTTTTTCTTTTTCTTTTTTTTTTTTTGAAGAGACAGGGTCTCACTCTGTTGTCCAGGCTAGAGTACAGTGGCGTGATCACATAGCACTGTGTTCACTGAAGCCTCAAACCCATGGGCCCTGTGCTCAAGAAATCCTCCTGCCTCAGCCTCCCGAGTAGTTAGGACTACAGGTATGTGCCACAGTCCCTGACTAGTTCTATTTGTTATTTTTGTAGAGACAAGGGTCTTACTATGTTGCCCAGGCTGGTCTTGAACTTTGGGCCTCAAGTGATCCTCCCACTTTGGCCTCCCAGAGTGCTGGGATCATAGGTGTGAGCCACTGCATGCACTCAGCCTTGTGATGGGCATTCTTAATGAATTCATGCATACAGGCAAACATCTCTCCAGGGCTGAGCTGCCCAACCACATTATGGCACACTGGTGGGCAGAGAATGGCTGACAGTCTACTTTGTCCTTTCGGAATGGCCAACCAGGGCCAGGAAGGCCCAAGCTCCTGGGTCTCGGGCCTCAGGCCTCTGGCCTCTGGCCTCTGGCAGCAAATAACTGCATTCATTTCCTCCAGTGCATCACAAAAATACCAGTTTCTTTGTGCGACATATGTGTAAAAGCCTGGGAAGCTTTCTCAGAAACACACCCAGAGTGGAACTGTCACAGGGTGAGCATCATGAGTCTTAGCAGGCAAGGCCAAAGTGGTCTTGCCTACATACGCTGTATATAAACATTCTGGTTAATACTTCTTCGAAGTCCGAGCCGCCAACCCATTTGGCTGGAGGGATCAGGTGCAGGCTGCCACCCTAAGTTCATCTGTTGACTCATGACGTCAGGCAGGTATGCAGGTGGCAGGACATGTGACCAGCAGCATTCCTGGCTCTACAGCTCACCTGGGACAGAGCACCTTCACCAGGGTCAGTCCTGTGGCCATCCCTGAAGGGCTCTCTTTAGCCACTGGATCCCAAGGACTTGTCAAAGAGTCCCAATAGTCCTCTCCCCAAACCCCATTCACATCAGCCCCACCACGCACCTTCATAGCCTTGAAGAGCCTTTCAGCAAAATATTCCGGGGTGCTCCGGATACACTTCACTGTGAAGAGGGAGGAAGAGGTAGAGTGATTCTGGCTGCCTCAGAAGGGGGATGGGATGGCCTGACTCCCTCTTTGTTTCTATTCCTTGAGGGCCACCTAGCTCAATACAGGAAGAACCACAGTTCCTGATAGCTCACAGCCCCAGATCACCCCAGACCAACCCACTTTTACCGCACACCCAGGGAATAAACAGGAAATAATCTTGTTGAAATAATCCTTTTGAAGTTCATCACAAAGACCACCTTTATCTTTCTAGTCCTTTTGGTTTTAACAGGGAATTGAGCTGGGGTGGGGGTAGGGTCTGGGGCGAAGGAGGAAAAGGTGTTTTTTAGACCTGCTACACCAGAAAGGTACTGGCAGTTGAATCATTGTGAATCCCACTGAATCACCGTGAGTCCCACTGGCTGACTACTTCAAACAGGGAGGGCAGGGGATGGCTCTGGGAGGGACGATAAAGGAGCTGCAGGTTTCCCCCAAGAAATACAAACACACAACATATCCCTGACTCAGACATGCTAACTGCTGGAATGCCAGAATTGCAAGGGCTTCTGGGGAGGCAATTAAGGCAGTCCATCCTTCCTGCCCCCCACCCCGCACCCCACTTAACAGATGAGGAAACTGAGGTCCAGCAAGCAGAAGTGACTTGCTCCAAGCCCATTTGGGAGAAGCCCTGGTTTGACTCTTGGCTCCACCACTGACTAGCCAGCTCCTCACATGCTCACGTTCTCAGTACCCCCAACTCATTACAAAACTACCCCTCAGCAAATGATCAGCCTGGTGAGACTCAGTTTCCTCATCTGTGAAATAGAGATCATGGCAGTGGCCACTCCTGGGTCTTTTTTAAAGATTACACACTCAGCACAGTGCCTGGCACGCACTAGACGCTCCACAAAAGTCAACTATTATGATCATCATTATCCTCAACCCAAGTTCAGAGCTCTTTGTCCCCCTGCCAGTGGTGGAGAAGGGAGCTGGAGGAAGTCAGTACCTGAGGCTCAAACCCCCTTCCCTTCCCCAGCCTCAGCCATGCTGCCCTGGAGAAACCTTTAGAATTCATGGCCCACCTGGTTTTCTCCTTCCCAATTCTATACCATGTAATTCCCCTTTCCATTCTCAGCCGCTTGTTCCTAGGCCAGTGTTCCAGAATCTCCTAAAGCCCCCAGGAATGCAATGTCAGGACATACCTACGGCCAGCATTAGCTTCTCAAAGTCCCCAGACAGCTCCCCTCGGATGCTGGCTTCGATCGGCTTCCCTGTGGTCTTCAGATACTCATCGAACACTGCGTCAGACAGAGAGACAGGGAGGTTTGAGAGTGCCTCTGTACCCCCGAGAAGAAATGAGGACTTCAAGAGCAGGGGGGCACAGTGGCCAGGACCTGACTGTCCACCATGAAGCTAGGGCTGGTGCTCTGATGGAGGCGACTGGGAGGTCACGCACATCACCAGCGCTGTGCAGATGAGCTTCATAGCTGGTGAGAGACTGTGTCTCATCCCCTAACATGGAGACAGGACTGGCACTGAGATGGAAGGCCAAGCATCCTGTTAATGACTTTGCTGAGGGACTATACAAACTGCTGTCTGATATTAGGTTGGTGCAAAAGTAATTGCGGTTTTTGCCATTCCTTTAAAAACGGCAAAAACCGCAGTTACTTTTGCACCAACCTAATAAACTCAGGACTAAAGTTTGGGTTGGGAATGAAGTAGGTACCATGTTCCATTAGTGGTAAAGAAAAGAAAAGAGATAAAGAAAGGCATTATTGGCATCAACCCAAGGGAGCAGCTTCAGGTCTTCTCTGGAGCTTACCCAACCGAAGATGCTGCTTGCTGCGATTTCCCAAGATGTAAATGAACTGGGCTTCATCTGTTCCCCATTTCAGTTCCCCTGCCTCGTATAGGTCCTGAAGGGGAAGAGGTGGCACTTGACTGAAAGAGGAAACCTCAGGAGAAAGGACACACTGACCAAGCCACTCAGAACTGCTGCCTGATCCCTGAACACACGAGTAATTGGTAGCCTGAAGACCTTTGCATATAAAACAGTCATGCATCATTTAATGATGGGGATACATTCTGAGAACTGCCATTGTTAGGCGACTTTGCCATTGTGTGAAGATCATAGAGCACTTGCACACACCTAGACGGCATAGCCTACTACACACCCAGACTCCATGGCATAGCCTATTGCTCCTAGGCGGCACACCTGTTCAGCATGTTACCTTACCGAATACTGTAGGCAACTGCAACACAATGGCAAGAATTTGTGTATCCAAACATAAATAATCATAGAAAAGGCACAGGGAAAATATGGGGTTATAATCTTATAGGACTAGCATCACATATCTGGTCCATAATCTTATGGGACTAGCATCATATATGTGGTCCATCATTAACCAAAACATCATTATGTGGTACATGACTATACCTATATGTCTTTCTTCCTTTCTTTCTGGAGAAACTCCTACTCAACCTTCAAGGCCCAGATTAAGTATTCCATTTTTTCTCAAAGTACTTCCCGATGCCCCCAGGCACAGTTCTATTTCCCTCCTTTTCTCCCTCTCCTAGGCTCCCATAGCTTTCTACTTCTTTATCACTTTGATCTACTGTATATGATAATGATTTCTTCACATGTCTATCTCCACACTATTGCATGAGCTCCTCAACAACAGGGACTATGTCATAGCATTCTCTGTATCAGCCCCTGTAGTGCTGCTGGCATGTACTGGGTACTCAAAACACCTGCAATGTACAGTATATTGATAGAGAAGGTGTTTGTGTGATTAATGTATGCCTGTCTTTCCCGGTACCACTTGATTTTGTTCATTAGTGATTTCTAAATGCTTGGCAGAGTGCCTAGCACATGCTAGGTATTTTATTTCAATAATATCTAACAACTGAATGAATAAAGAAAGCTCCAAAGTACACCTCACCAATATACCAATATTACACATGGGATATACCTTTGAAAGATAACTTATATCTTTTCTTCAACAAAGCACCGGTATACATGACAGCTGTGGTTGGGTTATTTCTGGTATTTTATGCAAATGACTTCACCTCCAGCCCTTCCCAGGGCCCCAACCTCTCCCCTCCCAAGGCTCTTCTGCTGTGCCTCAGGGACTTTCAGTGGTGCTTGTTTACCTGGACATCCTGTTGTACCAGGTCCTCGCTCACTACGTCATCCTCCTCCCTGGTTCCCTGGGCAGAAAGACAAAGAATATGTGTTTCAAACACTGCAAAGTCAGGAGGGAGGCCTGGATGCCAGTGGTGGAGACAGGGAAAGCAGGAAAACCCTGGTGGCCCAGATGTGTCCAGAAGCAGTGACTGCTATTGCATGAAGACCACAGTATCTACTTTGTGAGCCAATCAAAAGGGACCCTCCCTCTGGCCTTTCCCTTCCTCGTCAGGGCTGGGTCCACACAGGAGAGTCCCAAGAACAACCAAGGTTCTTCCAGGTGTCCCCAGCCCAGAGGTAGGCAGAGCCTTGCCCTGAGGACCTCTCTGAGGACAGGGCCCCAGGTTCTCGAGGGTCCCTGCCACAGATCCTGCATGGCCCATGACACTCCTCCAGCAATGATTCCACAGGGGCAAAGGATCTGAACATTTGCATTCTATTAGGAGCTCTTATACCTTAACTTAAAGAATTCACCAATAAGGATTTGGGACTCAGGTCCCAAGATCTGAGCTCACAAGCTACAAAGTCACCAAATCCTAATGGTGCTTCTGTTGTTCTGCCCATGCCCTTTGCCTCATCTGATAGAGGAAGCTTACACATAGGAGGATGCACAAAGGGAAGAGGGGCGAGCAGTACTCAACTCCTTCTTATGTGGGCAGAGGTCTGCAGGTGGCCTGGAGAGGTCTATGGTCATCCCCTCTTCCCCCTGGATTGTGCATTCCAGGATCTCAAACCCCCAGGGTTCTCTTTGGGACTGAGCAGAAGACAGAGCTGGCAAGCTTACAATGTGTGCCGCGCTGCTGCTCAGTGTCAAACCTTGAGGATACAAAACGCTTGACTCCAAGATACAGGGATAGGACACTCCTCTCCAGAACAAGCAGCTTTGAAAATGGGGCACAGGGCACACTGTCCCACTCCTGAGGTTTCTCCTGATGATTCCCCAGCTGGTTAATATGGGATTGTTATGGCAATGAGAGGAACAGAGTTGGGAGGAGCTGGTATAAAAGGGAAATGGGGGAAAGAGGAAACATAGTGGTGGCTTAATTTATATATAAAGTTTCATAACCATTTGGTGCTTGGAGCTGAGCTTGAGACATCTCAATGCCTGTTCCCATCGTGCCTGTGGTCACAGAGATACCTACAGAGCCAGGTAGATAACATTCACGGTGAAACAGGCAGGATGCATATGCTCTCCAGCCCACTGCAGTCGTGCAGAATGCAGGTCTGCTGCTACCACAACTTTCAATACATTAAAATAATCCAGAAATCTGGTTTTTGAGCAAAATCTCACAATTTTTAAATGTTAGCAACTAACTCAAACTTGTTTTGCTTTCTTTCTTAAAACACATTTTATGGGAAAACAAACAAACAAAAAATCCAACTTGGCAGGTTGAATTCAGCCACAGACACCAATTTGTAGCCTCCTAATAGTCTCTTTGTGATATACTTTGGGCGGGCTGTGAGGAGGCAATAAGGCTCGGATGTGGGAGACTCCACACAGCAGCCACAGGAATGCTGGGGTCCAGAAATGCTGCATGTGCAGCTGCAGAAGCAATGGCAGGAAGGAGGCCCAGAGAGAAGCGGGAGGAGCGAGTGTGGAGAGAGGAAGAAAATCACAGCAGAAGACACTCCTGGGCACGAGAGGACTGTGTGCCAAAGGGAAAGAGGATTAGCCAAATACACCTGCCTGTGCAAACCAGGGGAAGCTGACCAGACCCTGGACATTCAGATCTACACCCAGATGAGCCAGACAAAAGCTATCCCAAGCTCCAGAGGAAAAAAATAGGCTGTGAACCAACCTGGAGCAGGACCACAAGCATCTTCTGGAAGTGGCCAGAGGTGTCGCCGATGATGTCAGCCTCCAGGTCCCGCTCGTAGGCTGCAGAAAGGAGCGCAAGCTCTAGTCTCATCCCCAGAGACCTCAGCGATCCAGGATAAAGGGCCCTGCTGCCCCCAAAATGATCAGATATTTTTAAGAATTCCAAAACCCAGTCTACACGTCCATCATGGCAAGACCCAGGGTATATTTTCACAGCTCTTCGTACTGACCATGATATGATGAAATGGAATCTGTTCATTCTCTCTAGCCCACCTATACCATGATGGCCCACCTGGACAGTGGCTACAGCTTTCTGATGGTTCTCTCCTCCTCTATTCTCAATTCCTTTCCAACCCACGGCAACAAGGGTGGCTGTCTTAAAACCCACATCTGATCATCATACTCCCCAACTTCTCATTAGACTCAGAATAAAACACCATCTCTCTCTTGGCCTGCAGGCCCTGTGTGATCCTGCCCTGTCCTCTACCTGTCTAGCCTTGTACTGGCTACCAGGCTCATTTCTATTTCAGGGCCTTTGCACTTGCCGTGACCTCTGTTGGAAGGATCTTCTCTCCATTCTTTATACGATTGGTTCCTCATTTCCTCCCAAGACCTCACTGGTAAAAGTTTGATTCTTGTTACCTTATTTCCTTTATAACACTTAGCTAAAATCCATCATCACTGTGTTTATCTGTTCACCTGTTTATTGTGTGTCTCCTTCATTATCTCATTATCTCATTGGTCTAAGAGAGAGGGACCCCTTTGGTTTTATCCCGAGAACCTATCACATCACCCAGCACAGAGCAAGTACTTATTGGGTAGATAAATGGGTGGACAAATGGATCAGAGGAAAGGAGGAGAGAAGGTACATGGCTAGAATCTTAGTGTCCCCACTGTTGCAATCATCCTCATTTTGTATCTGAAGATCCTAAGTGGCCCCTCCTGCCCATCTCACCATCTTTGTATGCTGCCACCAGCTGGTGCATCTGCTCATTGGTCCGGGAAGCCAAGATCTCAATGAGGCACTTCTCATCAGTGCCAATGCCCTGGGGGTAGAAAAAGAGCACATGAATTAAGGGCAGAGATGGGAGGTCACTGGACACAGGTTGGGATCAGGGAGTGGCCAGAGCTACGACACCCCAGGACTCAAGAGGTTCCTACCCACCTCTTAGGCACTGATTGGGAACTGCTGCCTTGAGACTCATAAGACATGGTCATATGATTTGGATGTGTTTCCCAACCAAATCTCATGTCGAATTGTAGACCTGAATGTTGGAAGTGGGGCCTGGTGAGAGGTGGATGGATTATGGGGGCGGTTTCTCATGAATAGTTAGCACCATCCCCTTGGTACTGTTCTCACGATCATAAGTTCTTATGAGATCTGGTTGTTTAAAAGTATGTAGCACTTCCCCACCTCCCACCTTGCTCCTGCTCCCACCATGTGAGATGCCTGCTCCCTCTTTGCCTTCTGCCAAGACTGGAAGCTTCTTGAGGCCTCCCCAGAAGCAGAAGCCACAATGCTTCCTGTTCAGCCTGCAGAACCATGAGCCAATTCAACCTCTTTTCTTTATAAATTACCCAATCTCAGGTGTTTCTTTATAGCGATGTGAGAATGGACTAAAACACAAAGGTTCTAGTTCTGCCTCCTCCAGCTTTGTGAATTCTCTTCAGAAACTATCATCTTTTGGGGCCTTAGTTTTCTCATCTGTAAAATGTAGGTGATATTAGTTGCTCTGCCAAACTCACAGGGAGATTGAGAAGATAATAATCTCACATTGCTAAGTGCATCAGTTTATAAAATGAATTCATGCTTAATAGCTCATAGAAGACAAAAATCATAGCACTTTATAGACTGTAAAGTGCTAGATACACTTAAAGGGCTTTGCCTCTCTTTTTCCTAGGGGGCAATTCTCTACCTCTACCTCAACCAGGCTGAACTACTCTTCATACCCTAAACACAGGTCCACAACTTCTCCTGCCATTTTTACACCCTGCAATGACCTTGACACTCCTATCCACCAAATCCTCTCTGGGATTTGGGGCTTAACTTGATCCTATTATCCTTTAAGATGCCCTCTCAAACAACCCTTGGCCCAGGGTCATGTTGATTACCTTTCGTGTGCCCTTGGCCTCAGGAGTGTTAGACACAATTTGTCTCCATGTCCCCATAACCTGTATCCTTGGACTACAAGCTCCTGGTAAGGGGGTCTGCATCATGTTGACATCTGCCTGCATCTCTCTGTGTGCGGATCGGGATGCTCCTCTGGGATAAATTTAGATGTGTCTTTGAAGCAGGACACATGTGCTGGGTGGGTATGGGGCTCACCAGTTGCTTTTGGAAGAGCCCAGAATCTTCCCATTAACCACATCCCCACCCCAACACACACATACACCCCCACTTCTTACCGAGATGGCATCTTTAATTTCTTTGGCATCGCAATAGGCAGGTGGCCTCATCAGGCCCACAATCAACCGTTCAAACTTGCCCGTCAATTCATACTTTAAATCAGCAATGAGGTCCTGGCGAGTGGGGAAGAAGAGGAGATAGAAGAGGAAAGAGGAAGAGTAGTTACAACGGTAAGAATTACACTTAATGAGCGCTTAATCTGGCAGGTGCTAGGCTAAGTAATCTCATTAAAGCATCACCCTTGGAGGTATGTACTGTTACCAACCCTAAGAGACAGGCTCAGAGACAACAGGGGTCTTACTCCAAGTCATGCTGCTAGCAAACGGCTATGCAGGGTCAGGTCCACAGCCCTGGGCCACTTCCCCACCACTGTCTGTTTCCTCGTTTACTGTGTATCTCTCTCACTATCTGGCAGTCCACAGAGTTGACACCTCACCCATCTTCTTCACTAGTGCAGCCCTAACACCTTGCACGAGCCCAGCATACAGCAGGTGCTGTGGGTGTATTAAAGGCTGAAAGACGCCCAGCTGATGAGAAGAAAAAGAGCAGGGTAAGGTGTCAGCCCACAGGCTAACCTGGAGTGCCATATCCAGGAAATAACCTGAACGAGCACACAGGTGAATGAAATCATTCTTCCACCCGCACCCCATGGGCCCTCCGGTTGCCGTGGTTACCTTGCCGTAGAGGGACTTGTAGCTCTGACAGACCTCCTGCCTCTGCCTGTTGCTCCGTGAGGTGATTATGTCCAGTATGGCCTCCTTGTCACTGCCTGGAATAGGGAAGAGCAATCATCATCCTACCCACCCTGCCTCCAGGAAGCCCACCAGGGCCACTTCCTTCCCTGGACACAGGCCTAGTAGCTCCCTGCAGGCCTCAGCATGAGCCTTCCACTCATCAGGTGCTGGTGTCAGGGCAGAGGGTCATGAGGATTTATTAAGTCACGACTGAAAGTGGACACAGCACACACAATATCTGTGCTCAGAAGGCCCCTGATCCAGCTCCTCACTGCACAAATCAGGAAATTAAGGCCCAGAGAGGGGCAAGAACTTGTCCAAGGTCTCACAATGAACCTGGCTTAGAAAACCCAGGTATCCTAACACCCAGTACAGGGTTCTTTCCACCACAAGACAAAGAAGAACATAAGCACCACATTCGGATTGTGGCTGCCTCTGAGCAAAGGCAGCAGGTGGCATTATCAGGAGGGGGATCTACCAAGGAAACTTCAACTATGCTAATGAAGCACTAGTTCTTAAATTTGGTGGTAAATCTATGGGTGAAATTTCCATTATTCTTTATACTTTTTTTTCTGAAACATTTTATTATAACACCATGAAAATTAATAAAAAGAGGAGACCAAAAAAATGAATAAGTGCACTTCACCATTTCACAGACCCTACCACCACCACCAGAAGGGCTCTGGGCTGTGTCTACATTTGGGGGATACCCCTCAAGCTCCCATGAAGCCTGGCACCCACCAAAGCCCTTCATGGCAGTGTACAGAGCCTCGGCATCCTGGTTGGGGTCAAAGCCTGGGAAGTCATGGATGGAGCCCCGGTACTTGGCACCCTGTGGAGAAAAAAGTAGAGGGTGAGCTGCCAACCCCGGACCGAGACCAAGCTCCCAGCCCCAACCTCAGGTCAGATGCCTACCCTGGTCCAGGCTGAGCTGCTTTCCCTGCAAAATCCAGTGCTGGCCACATACACCCTGGGGAGCGGTGTGGATGACTTTCCCATACCACCTGCTGCAACCCGCCCAAAGGACAGCGCCATTTCCCCAAGGGAGGGGGGCTTGGCCAAGGCCTGCAGCCCTGCACCACCTTCCAAAGCATCCAGGAGAGGGTAAAAAAGCCTGGCTGAGTATAGGAGATGAAAATGATCCCTGCAAGAATAGCAAGAGTCAAATATATATATAGAGAGAGAGAGAGAGAGAGAGATGGGGTCTCACTCTATTGCCCTGGCTAGTTTTGAATGCCTGGCCTCAAGCAGTCCTCCCACACTGGCCTCCCAAAGTGCTGGGATTACAGGCATGAACCAGTGCACCCAGCCAGCCCCTCATATTTTTATGGCATTTTATGTTTACACTTTCACCTCTGTGAATGTCATTAGTGTAGCCATTTGTAGACGCTCTTAAGATTATTTCTATCACGGAAGCCAAGCCCAAAGAAGAGCCACCTGTGGGAGGTCACACAGAACCCAGACCTTTTCCCTCTGCTCTCCAGCCCCGCTCTGCTCTCCAGCCCCGCTCTGCTCTCCAGCCCCGCTCTGCTCTCCAGCTACAGGAACCTTGCAGGTGCCAGCTACTGAGGGTGGGGTCCTGGGCACAGGGGGCCCAGAGACACTCTCATTTCAATGCCAAGACAAGGCGCTGCCCCTCTGGGCCCAGTAAACTGCGCTGTGAACTGGCATCTGAGGACAAGCTGGCTTGGTCTTTGAGGGGAAGGAGAGAAGCGGCAGAGAGCCAGGGGATCTTAGACATCGAACCTGAACCTGAATGCACAATGGGACTGGTTCACAGAGAAGTCAGATGTGGGTCAGTTACACAGCACTGAGAAGTGGGGGGTCTGGGAGAGCAGCCGAGAGCTGGCAGAGTGGAGGATGCCAGAGCCTGTCACCGAGCACACAGCACAGTGACAAGGCACTTCATTTGTGCTAGGCCCTACACTAATGGCTGAGGAACTGGGGAGAAAGGGGACCCAATTCCTGTCTTTCACGAGCTCCTGGCCCAGTGGCAGAGACAGACAAGCACATCAATTACTATAAAGCTTGTAGTAAATACATTAAGACAAAAATAAGGTAATGTGGGAAAACAGCAGAGGCTGATCCAGCTGCGGGGAATCAGGAAAGAATCCAAAAAAGAGGGAATTGAGGGTGGGCCACATAGATCTTGCCTTCAAGGAGTCAGAGGTGGAGCAGAGTGAGTCCTGGACCGCCTCCCCGTCTCCCCATCTCCGTGCCTCCCAATGTCTGCACTGCAGGACCCCGGCCAGGCCTCTGGATGCTCTCTGGTCTCTGTCTGCAGAGGCTGGCTCCTCTGAGGTATGCATGCGTTGGCGTGGAGTTACTATTTAAAGTTCTGACCAGAAAGGAACACAGCTCTCTTCCTGCCACCTGGGAATCCCCTGCAACCTGATCACGCCCCTGGGCAGAGACTTAAAGAGTAACACATGCCGAATACCCAGAGCAGGGCGCCTTGCAAGGAGCTCAGTGAGCGCAGGATGGGGGCTTTACCGCCAGCGCTCCCCTTGGCCTTACTTCAGACCTCACGGCCAGAGCCTGAGAAATTCCTGCTGCCTTCTCCACCCCGGCGGGCAGTTTGATCCAGAAACCTCTGCGAGCAGATACCAGATCCATCTGCCCACTGCACAGAGACTGACCAAAGGGGGCACTCAAGTATTTGCCACATGAATAAAATGAACAAGAACACGGAACAACTGGGGTCCTCCAGGAATTTCACTTCTAAATCCTTTTCTCTTTCTTTCTGGACACCTCCAGTCCAGCGATATCAAAAAAGCACAGCAGACGATATTAGCTACTGGGATGGATGGAGAAACGAGGTGCCTGGGCACAGTGGCTCATGCCTGTAATCCCAGCACTTTGGGAGGCTAGACGGGAGACCACTTGAGGTCGGGAGTTAGAGACCAGCCTGGCCAATGTAATGAAACCCTGTCTCAGCTAAAAATACAAAAATTAGTCAGGCATGGTGGCAGGCACCTGTAATCCCAGCTACTCAGGAGGCTGGGTCAGGAGAATCACTTGAACCTGGGAGGCAGAGGTTGTAGTGAGCTCAGATCGCATCACTGCATTCCAGCCTGGGCGACAGAATGAGACTGACTCTGTCTCAAAAAAAAAAAAAAAAAAGGAAACAAGAAGGTTCAGAGGCTCAAAATTATTTCTTTGCAAGGATCCTTAAAGACCTTTTAGTTCAGCTTCCCACTCAGTTATTGAGTCCATGGAGAATGGAGACTGTCGTGAATAAGACAAATCATTCTGCCTAAGAAGAACCGTGGAGCCCCAGCTCTAGCACAGGCTTGGCATACAGGCTGGAAGTAACTGTGACTGGGCTAAATGAATGGATGGAGACACCCATGATGGCCCAAGCTCTGAGATGGAGGACGCCGAAGGGGAAGACAGTGAAGGGAGACCTCCCTGGCACTGGATCCCTAGCAATGCTGTCTCCAATGCCAGGACTTCCTGGGACCAGTGTGGAAATATTAAGCTTTGAAAGATGCCACCAGGGGCAGGTCCTCCAGGGTCTGTTCGGGCCCTCTGCAGGCTAGCCTGTTGCCATGATTCATGGCTGTTTTTCCTTCCACCGGTCTGACCAACCTGTCCTAATCCGCAGCAGCACCAGCCTCCAATCCACTTCAGTCATAGGATGTCCCTCCCACGGCTCACTTGGAGTAAGAGAGGGAAAGGACTTTGAGAACCACAAGCTGAGAACTAAATGAGGAAGGTAGGTCTATTACCACCTGTGTCCCAGAAGACCCAGAACAGAGAGGGCAGGTGACATGTCAAGACCACACAGCAAGTCAGAGGCCCAGCTGGGAAGGGAATCCAAGGCTCTTTCTAACAGACCAATCTCTCCCTTCCCCTCAGATTCCGTCTGGGTGGGAGCTGGAGATAAGAAGGGACAACCACCACATAGCCCACTGCTTCCTCCTGGTCAACCATGCCAGCCTGCCCCTGTCCTTGAATACTGAAGCATTTGAGTTATTGCCCTGTGCTGTTTGCCTCTATGCCATTTCGACCCTATATTCAAGGCTATAAAAAGGCAGCAATGCTGTCCAATCCACAGCATCCTAAGTGCTTCTCACATTCAGATACTCACAATTCCAGGGCAGCTAGGGCTACCCTACCATCCATTCATTCAATCAAGCAAGCAAGCAACATTTACTGAGAGTCTACTAAGTAGATGCTTAGGACCAGGGACCACTAAGAGCTCAGAATCTGGTAGAGATACATGACAACTTCAACTACAAGACAGTGTGGCGGATACGATGCTAAGGGCAGCATGGGACCCAGGAAATATTTCCTTTCGAAGTTCCGGGAGGGCAGGGACTGTGTCTCTCTTGCTCACTGATGCATTTCTAGCACCAAGTACAGGGCCTGGAGCAATCAAGCACTCACTGAATATGTTTCATAAATGGATGGATGAATGACTGCGAATATATTCCAAGCAGATCAGAGAAGGCTTTCTGGAGGTGACGTCTAAGCTGAGTCCTGAGGGATGAGCAACAGGCTGGCCCCAACGAGTAGAGTAGGGAGGGGAAAGGCGAAGAGGAAGAAGGCATCACACAGAGGAGACACATGACAAAGACCTGGAGGGAAGCAAGGGGCATTCGGGAAAGCCAGCCCAGAGTCTGCAGGGCTCAGAGCAGATGCTGGCTGTCGCTAAGATCATCCACTAGAAGCGGGGAAGGCAAAGAGATGAGGCTGGAGAAGATGATGGGGATAAACAATTCAGACTCTTGTAATACTAGCAAGGGCAGCTGTAGCCCTGCTGGGCTGGCCTGGGCACAACACCTAAGTCAGGACCTGGGTAAGGGCAAGACTCTAACATCCTGGCGTGGTTTTCCTTATCCATTAAACTCAGCTGACCACTCACAACCCTGTCCCTAGTATTTGGCATTCTTTACTAGGTTGAACCATGTAACTTGCCTTGTATGTAGATTAAAAACAGTCAAATAGCAGCAGATTTCATATGGTTCATGTGACAGGTATTTCATACGAATACCTCTCCGGTTGATATGTGGGATCTAGAAACTATTTTAACTTGTCTGCTGGGGCAGGGGTGTGTGGGTGGTGACAAGTACTTAAGATAGAGTCTGATTCTTCAGAGCTCACACTTAGATGCCCAAAGTCGCTAGTCATGGGATTGCAAGCTGCCGGGAAGGGATGCGGAGAAGAGGGAAGCATGTCCCCAGGATGAAGGGTGGGGGATGAGGCAGCACGCAGACCCCAATTTCCTATTGCTGCTCCTCCCCCTCCACTGTTCTCCCCCTCATACAATGTGGGTGGTCACAGCAGTGTCTGGAGAAGGGGCTGAAGTGCCATGCTGGGGGAAGGGTGCCTAATGACCTACACAAGCCTTGATCCAAACGCTCACTTAGAGACAAGCTTCTTGAGCAGCAAGCTTGGGCTCCTGCACAGTTCTTTGCACGGGACTAATAAGATCTTCCAAGTGATGACCTACTAGATTAGTTGTCCTGGGACCCCACAGGATCATAGCCACTAGAAGCAAAGGTGGGGGGCTTAGCACTAGTCACATCTGGAGATACAGAGACAGCCCCTCAAATCATCCAGGCCCAGGCTTCCCACCTTGTCATTCTCACACCAACTTCATGAATTCTGCATCTCTAAGCGCCACCTGTGCAACCACACAGGCTTCTCCTCACCCAACCCACCCTGACTGCCTGTCACACCTCCGGCAGACAGGTTCCTGGCTGCGGGAACCCAGGATCAAGGCAGGGGACAGCAGAGAAGGGACTTTCCACCCTGAAATATTCAGCAGGTCCTGGTGCCAGCTGGTGAGCAGCCGGGCCCTGGGGCTCTGTGGGGCTGGGCCCCACCCAGGCTGCTGCTGGAGCAGGAGTCCTAGTGGCCTCTTGGGAGCAGAGGTGATGTCCCCAGAGAGACAGGTACATGGCCAGGACTCCAGCTGAGAGCTGCCTTGGCCGGTGCTGACCCAGATCTCACCTCCACAGCTCCCAGAAGTCCCAAGCACAAGCACCTGCCTATCCTGCCCTGTCCTCAAGGTGTTTTTATGTTCATTATTGCATTCAAACCCAGAACGTCCCTGTGAAATGGAGGCCACAGCGCCATGCCTCCTGGGTCTTCCATGGCACCATCCTACTTCTTCATGTCTTTGGGCCTCAAGTTCTCCTCTTCCAAAAGGAGAGATAGGGAGAACAGCACAATAACCACAGTGGAAGGAACTGGGGGGTGTCTAGGCCAGAGAAGAGGGAGCAGTTTGCTGTGTGCATGCACATGTGTGTATACATGCATGCATGTGTGCGTGTGTTGGAGTTTTGGAGGACACCAGATTCAAGCTAATAATTGAAAGCCGAGCTAATAACTGGAAGCAACAACTTCAGCTCAACGGCAGGGAGGCTTTTTTCACATTTCTCTGTTATTGTCTTCTGCAACCCTCACCTCTCCCCCAAACCACTGCATCCCAAGCATACCAAATTACTTTTACTCCCCTGAGCACGCTGCATTTGCTCTCCCTCTAGCCTCTGTCCCAGTTGTCCCTGCCTAGACCACTCTCAGCCCCCTTGTTCCTCCCCTGAGTAGCTCTCCCTAGGCAGCCTCCCCTCTCTCCTCAACCTAGGTGGGATGCCCTCCTGCATGCCCCAGAGCTCCTTTACTGCCCCACCAGAACACTGCGCATGGAGGGTGCCAACTCATCCCATAGAAGGAGGGTTCCCTAAGGCCCTGCCACCCTGGGACTCACTTGCAGGAGGTCTACTGAACCCTAGTCCATGGCAACAAGAAACCACAGATCAGCCAGGCAGAAGGCATGGCCCAGGAGCACTGGACCAAGGTCCAAAGATCTGCACCCTAGGTCCTGGCATCTCTGATCTTCCAGGGCCTGGCCTGTCCACTTGGATCATCTAGAATCCTGCAGTTCAAATGCCTCTCAGGAAGTAGCTCTAGTATGACTACACATAGGAAATGGGGAACAGTGAAAGTTCCACCTTGGATTTTTGCCCATAATCAGTAACATTTTCTCCTCCTGGTCAGAGAGGCCACTTGTACACACAGTATACTCCTCAGTGGCTGTGAGGAAGGCCACAGCTAGGACTTCTCTGAGGGTACTGATCCTATAACATCCTGTGCTCTTCAGAAACTGTGAATATCCTATAAGCCCAGGTTCACTGGGGGCAGTCATGATGTCAAGGATGGATGGAATTCAACCATTCCATAAGGGGAAGATGAGGCCCAAAGACCTCACAGACAGCTTCTGTCTGTGCATTCTGTGGCCAGTAGTTCTGGGTTGGAGTAAGGGACAACGGGGCCCAGTCCCATGATTTTCTTCAAGATCCCCAAGTTTCTTCTCCCTGCCAATCCCATCGTCACACTGACTGCATGGCTTTCTCCAATGCCAGCCAACAGACAGCACCCTCAGACAAACCCCAACAGAGTAGAGTGGGGTTTTTTGTTTTTTGAGACTTGCTCTGTAGCCCAGGCTGGAGTGCAGTGGCATGATATCAGCTCATCACAACCTCAATCTCCTGGGATCAGGTGAGTTTCCCACCTTAGCCTCCTAAGCAGCTGGGACTACGAGTACATGCCACCTTTGTATTTTTTCTAGAGATGGGGTTCTGCCATATTGTCCAGGCTGGTGTCGAAATCCTGCGCTCAAGTGATCTGCTCACTTCAGCCTCCCAAAGTGCTGGGATTATAGGTGAGAGTCACCGTGCCCAGCCTCAACAGAGCAGAGTCGAGGTCAGAATCCTACCTCTGACCATGGCCAGAACCTAGTCTTAGCCACATGGGAGTAAAAGTTCTGCCGGCAATTCTATTGCCCGGCAGAGTGGTCAGACATGAGAGACTGAGGTTAGAGTCTCCCAAGCCAAGGAAATTCAATCCCAAATGGGTGTGACAGAGAACATTTCTATATCCAGAGCAGAGAAGTCAACAAGGATGTCTTTTTGCCTGTCAAGTATCCATTTCCCTTCGTCAGGCCAAACAGTTCAGGTGGGACCAACTCCACCTCCTTGCTCCAAGAAAGAACAGGTTACTCAGGCACAGCCAATGAGAACCAGACCTGGGCCTTCCCCTGGAATCACTGGGCATGAGTTATGCTGTTTTCTCCCTGGGCTGCCAAGACAGCAGAATGGAAGCCTGGAGCTGCTGATGACTACCATGCCAATGCAAGGAAGAACCTACCCAAGAATGAAGCCACCAGAAAAAGCCCAGCTCACACAGGCAGAATCTTGACACTATCATTTGGAAACCCCTGGATTCAACCAGACCTGAAGCCCTGGGCCTCTCTGTCAGATAAGCCAATACACATCCTTTTCTGCTTAGGATATTGTGGGTTATATTACATTATGGTGACCTGCATCTGAAGAGCCATGACTTGTAACAGGAGCAAGCAAAGCCTAAGAACCTTTCCTCCTTTTTTCAAGCTGAAGGTACCAGGGGTTTCTGTAGCAGGCTTAGTGACTCCAGGAGGATCCCAGGCCCAGAGAAGGCTGAGTACCACCTTCAGGAAAGAGAGGCCCCTTACCTGTGCTGGTTTGGCCATGGTGTCCGGTTCTGCAGCAGAATCCACTGTAGAGAAGAAAGACAGCATGTGAGATTCCCCCCAACTCTAACCATCCCCTTTCTTTCCCTTACATTTCCTCCCTCTGCTGTTTTCCAGCTGCCCCCAGCCCTTCAGGTTAAATCAGACCCAATGACCCAGCTCAAGGCCAATCACATTTTTTTCAGAAGACAATGGACAGACTAGATGGTGTCCAGACATTCACAGCAGTATGGGAAAGGGACGCGGATCCCCAAGGGAGGGCGGGCATGGCACTGACCCACCACTGACCCCTTGACTCCTCCAGACTAGGCAGGGTACCTGTCTCAGCACCGTCTCAGTTAATACTCTCAGAAATCCTTCCACACATCAGATTCTCCTTTTTTGTAGAGAGGAAACTGAGGCTGGAGCATCACAATAAATGAGCCAAGATCACACAGCTTAGAACTGAATTCAACAATTTCTAGATCCCAGAGTCTATACTATCTGCACCATGCATGCCCCCTTTTCAAGTCAACAAGGATGGCTTCAGAACCCAGAGCTTGACCGCCTGCAGATAGGACTCAAAGTGCTTCCAACCACCTGCTGCAATATCTGAAGGACTGTCATTCCTGAACAAGTGAGTATGCACTCATTTAGCACCTACTCCTAGTCAGGCATTGCTCTGGGCACTGTGCATGCAGAAATATGAGCGATTTTTAAAATTCTGTTTCTCTAGAGCTTATGCTGTAATGGGAATGAATAACAAATGCACTCATCAGGCTGAGATAAGAACTACAGAGAAAAGACAAGGCTTGGTCAGGAAAGCGACAAGGGGTGTAGTCCCAGGTGGAGGGGTCAGAGGATCTCACGAATGCGACTGGGGCACACCACGGGGCAGTGCAAGTGAGGAACCACCACGAGCTCAGTGTGGCTGATGTGGTAGCAGGGAGTGGTGTGGTAGGATGTAGGATCTGGGACCGGTGCCTGAGGCCACTGTAAAGACTGGATTTTTCAGGCTGGTCATGGTAGCTCATGCCTATAATTCTGGCACTTTGGGAAGCTGAGGTGGGAGGATAATTTGAGCCCAGGAGTTCGAGACCAGCCTAGGTAACATAGTGAGACCCGATCTCTATTAAAAAAAAAATAACTGGACATGGTGGCACATGCCTATAGTCCGAGCTACTTGGGAGGCTGAGGCGAGAGGATTGCTTGAACTCAGGAGGTGGAGGCTGCAGTGAGCCAAGGTTGCACCACTGCACTCCAGCCTGGGTGACAGGGCAAGCCCTGTCTCAAAAAAAAAAAAAAAAAAAAAAAAGACAGGAACACACAGGAAAACAGGACACATATCTCACTGAAAATGGATAAGGAATGTGGGTGGAGGATATCAGGAGACAGGGTCTACAGTGAAGGAACAAAGATATGATACGTAACAATAAATGCAAAAAGAGAAGTAACTGATTTGGGAAGTATAAGAGAAGCAGGTAGGGAGCTGGCTAATGAGCACTCAGGAGGGCAGCAGATGAAAGTTTAACAATCTTCTTAAGAGAAGGAGAAGAGAAACAAAGGACCACTACTTTTCACTTTAAGCAGGTCTGGGCAATTTGATCTCTTTTTTTTGAGATGGAGTCTCGCTCTGTCACCCAGGCTGGAGTGCAGTGGTGCAATCTCAGCTCCCTGCAACCTCCACCTCCCGGGTTCAAGCGATTCTCCTGCCTCAGCCTCCTGAGTAGCTGGGATTACAGGTGCACGGCACCACACCTGGCTAATTTTCGTATTTTTAGTAGAGACGGGTTTCACCATGTTGGCCAGGCTGGTCTCAAACTCCTGCCCTTGTGATCTGCCCACCTCAGTCTCTCAAAGTGCTGGGATTATAGGCATGAGCCACCAAGCCCGGCCTGATCTCTTTTAACAATGTCTATATATTGCTTTTTAAAAGTGAACATAACAGAGGCCAGGAGCAGTGGCTCATGCCTGTAATCCCAGCACTTTGGAGGCCAAGCGGCGAGGACCACCTGGGGCCAGAAGTTTGAGACCAGCCTGGCCAACATGCGAAACCCCATCTCTATGAAAAAATACAAATATTAGCCAGGTGTGATGGTGTGCGCCTGTAGTCCCAGCTAGTCAGGAGGCCGAGGCAGGTGAATCGCTAGAGCTGGGAGGCAGAGGTTGCAGTGAGCAGAGATGGCACCACTGCACTCCAGGCTAGGCAACAGAGTGAGACTCTGACACACACACACACACACACACACACACACACACACACACACAAAAGTAAACATAACAAAGTCAATCAGATTTACCCAGTAAGACCTAAAAGGAACAGAACTAGGAGAGTAGAAATCATGGAGACATTTCAGCTCAATGCCTTCCAGTTCTCCACATATTCCCTGTTCCCCCAAGACTTAGGGAAAATCTTAGCCATGTGACCGTGGGCTTATTGCTCATTTTTGAGTTCAAGGTGATCTCAAGCACAAAACTGAAGCTTTCCCTTTTCTGCTTTGTAGGGTTGTTGGAGGATAAGACCTAAGTTATGTCAAAGGCAGCACGTAAGAGGCCGGGCACGAGACCTGTTCTTAGTAAATGGTGATATTCACTGTGCTGGTGGGAAGTTGAGGACAGGGCCTCTGTCATGTTTGCCTCTGTGTCTTCACTGGCTGATTATGAGTTCCCCAAGCTGCAGTCAGCAGAGGACAGTCATCATATGGGGTTGGGAGTGGAAGGCAGAGGACGGATCTGCCTGCAAATGCAGCTCAGCTCAGCTCAGCTTCAGGAAACCTTGCTGTTTCCCTGGCAACCAGGGGCCCCTTGGTACAACTGTGCAGCTCTCACCAGGAAATGGAAACTGTACCCCCTTTCCAGTGTGTGTTGGGGGGAGGAGGGGGCCCACATCTACCCCGGGATGAGGCTGGAGGCCAGCTCTCGGTTTCCTCTGACCTGGGGGATAGTAGGGGGAGACAGTGAAGGAAGCCCAAGGCTAGCAGAGAACCAGGGACTGAATGAGACCCAGGAAGTTAGTTGACACAGACAGAGGGAGGGCTGAGGCCTGTCACCTGCATCTCCAGCCTTGAAGCACTTTCCTCTGGGCTTGTTGCTGGCAATTTCAGCTGCTGGCTGCAGCCCAGGCCCATCTGGAGGAGCTCCCCTTTCCAAGGAGAGATGGCTCCAAGGAGGGGCCTCTTACTGTTTGGGAAAATATTCTCAGCTCTGAGAGCAGTTTCTGTGTGCCTTGTGTGAGTGCACAGTTCATATGTAAAAAGCAAGCTCCTTCCAGAACTAGATGTTCAGACTGCAGTTCTGAGGGCCAGTCCCCCTGCTGATTCCACAGCCCCGCCTCTGAGGGTTCTGGGAAGCTCCTGAGCTAATCATAAACACACCATTTACCCTGGCTTTAAGATGGCTTCTGATCCCTCCCAGAGCAACCTAGACCATACTGCTCAAATTGGCTGAATATTTTACATCTAGTGTTTCAGAATCCCAGAAGGGCCCTTAATAATCCATGACTCCAAGTCCCTCATTTTCTAGACGGGGTAAAGGCATCTCAGAAAGAGAAAGTGACTTGCCAGGGCCCAGGAAGCAGCCAACATCTCTGCCTAGCAGCCCTCGATCATAACAAGCCCCCACACAACTGTGGGTCTTGGCTGCAATGGGACACCAGGAAGAGTCCAAAGAATAAGACCCTGGTTCTTGTTCCCAGTCTGCCCCCATGTAACCTCAGGCAAGCCAGATCCCTCTCTCAGCCTTAGTTTCTTCATCTCTAAAGTGGGACAATACATCACTCCCTCTTTGGTAGGATCTATAGTTAGAGGCTTTTAGAGACTTCAACCCAGGATTTTCACAGCAGAATATCAGTCCTAGGAGGGTCATCTCCCAGGCCACAGGATTCCTCCCCATCTCCACCCGCCAATATGCAACATTCATCATCTTGGTTGAAAGAGCTGTTCAAGACTAGTAAACAGGGTCATTCCAGACCTGTGCCTCTTTCCTCCCAGGAACCCTGATTCTCTCAGATCTAGATGAGATACACTGTGACGACTTATCATGACTGATCATCCCTGAAACCCACACAGGAGCAGAATGAATGGCCTGGGTGGCTTTGTGCTGCTGTGGCCACCCCTTGCCTCATCCTTTTGCCTGCAATCAATCACGTTTTCCTCCTTCCCCTTCGAGAGCTCCAGGCTGACTCTAGAAGGAACGGCTCACCACTGCCCAACCACAGAGATGTGGATAGGGGAAGGGTTTTGTCCAAGTCATGTGAAGGCATGGGCCTTCAGGCACAGATGTTGCCCAGCAGTTTGTGATGAAAGTAAGTTACTTAAACTGATTCTCAATTTCCACATCTGCAAAATGCAGATAGAAATACCTATAGGTACTGAGAAATAAATGAAGTAACGGGGGGGAAAACACTTAGCACAGTGCGTGGCACACAGTAAAGTCTCAATAAATCGTGGCTTTTATTATGATAAGCCCAAACATTTACAATGGAGGCAATGTGGCATTAGAATCAATGCAGGGTTTGTGGTCGATGCCCAAGTTCAAATCCTGACCATACAAATTCCGAGCTCAGTAACTTGGGCAAGTTATGGAATTTCTCTGCCTCAGTTTCTTCATCCTGAAATGACCCTCTTGTAAGGTTTTTGTGAAGATTCAATGAAATAAGGCAGGTAAAATACTTAGCATGGCCAGGTACAGATTAAATGTTTAACCAACGGTGACTTCTGTTGCCACAATCGTCATTATTACAGCAGTAGTCTCCAAAGTGGGGTAATGGGTATGACAATCCACTGGGGTGCAGGACAAGAGTATCACCACTTTCCAAATGTTTTAATCTTGCCCTTTTATGTCCCATTTTTATTTGTTATACATGTATAAAGTTAAAGAAAATATTAGGGGTGCAGGCTGATAGAGGTGCACAGTCAAAATCTGGATTCAATGGAATGGAGGCAGGGGCATGCCAGGAAGAATAGTAACACCAGGGTAAGAAAAAGCATTTCTGTCATCGAAAAGTAGCTTGGGCTGTGGAGGAACAGAGTGCACTTTTGAGGGAAAGGAGATGTTGAGCGTAAGGGGGTGAAACCAGGTGTGGTGGGAGGGTGATTTAAGAAAAAAGAAATAATATGGAAAATCATGCAAAAAAACCCACCCAGACCTCTGCCTCAGGGGAGTGCCTGAGGGGCTACAGCCTGAGCCACAGCACTCCTCTGCTGACAAGTCTCCAATGGTGCCCCTTAATACTGGGCCTCTAAGCTCAGCAGTCGAGGCCATTCGTTCTCCTTCCTGACTTCTTTGCCATCACCACTTTCCTCTTTGCCCTGTCTTCCCTGCTAAACCAGGAACGCCTTCCACCAACATTTTTAATCCAGCTTTCCAGAATCTATACCAGTGCTTTTCAATTCTAGCTTCACTAACAGAACCTGGGGAATTTTTCAAAACTACCAAAGATTTAAGGTCAGCCCTTAGAGATTCTGACTCAACTGCTGGGGTGGGGCCTGGCCTTTGGTAATTTCTAAAAACTTTCCTAGGTGATTTTAATGGCAGCCAAGGAGGCTGAGAACCACTGTTATCTGCTGGATTCAAATGCCGCCTTTTCTAACAAGCCAGAAGGTATTCCTCCCTAGGGTGCTCTGAAACCACCTTGATTTGACTGGCTTTGGTCAACCACTGTGGATTTATCATTTCTCCATTACATAAGGGCTGCTAGCCTCCAAGGTATTATGGGAAAGAATCTGTACTTCAAAGGAAAACCCTCCAGGTTGTCTGACTCGAGACTTTCATTGTCTTTGAGTGATTTTACAGGTCAGTAAGTTGCAAATAATTGATGGTAACACAAAGTAATTCTAATATATACTCCTTGCCCTATTTTGTAAAGGTCCAATTGATTTCCCACCCCCTCAGGTAAAAAAAGAGTTTTGTCTCTAATTGCACATTTCTTTCAATACAAATATGTCTTTTGAGCTGGTTATAACACCGGCCTGGTGTGGTCATTGATTAATAAGTAGAACAGCACATGATCATTTTTGTATCTGTATGAGTCATAATTTTACACTTTTTAGAAAATTACTGCATATGCCTCTTTCCTGCACCCCCTCCCACAGGGCGTGGCTCCTATGGATGGTTGGGGGTAAAATGCACTAAGTGGCTTTCATGCTTTCTTTAGTGACCTCAGCAAATGGAACCATCTACTGTTGGTTTTCAAACTGTGCTTTACTCCTCTTTCTATAGCCAGGAGATAAACTAGAGAGGTTAAGTCACTTACCCAACATCAGAAGAAAATCAGTCATCAAGGAGGGGCATGTTTTTCCATAAACATTTATTTGAGCACCTCCTACAAACTAGGCCCACTGGTAGAAGTTGAGGGTCGAACAGAAAATGAGACAGACAAGGCTCCTGGCCCCACAAAACTGGTGATAAGGTGATGTCATATGGCAGTTTGCAGTATATATATATATATATTTTTTGATCCCATACACAACCCATAACCATAGAAAAATTGAGTATTTACCATGATAAACAGAAATATACTTTTAAAATATGACATTAAAAGTACATTTAATAAGGAGCCCAATAGTTTCTTCCTGTACCCCCAAAAGATCATCTTCAGTGCGTCCTGGGGTATATCCATCCAACTTAGAAGGCCCCTGGCCTATAAAATCTAGATCCTTCCCTCTTTGCCCTTTCTTGCTGGCTTTTCCCCGGTCTGCAGGAAGACACCCAGGACCCGCTCCATAACCCTCCAGGAGCCTTGATTCTGATGAAGCTGGGGTAAATGTCATCCCCGGCTCTGTGCTTGGGCACACCCCCCAGCTTGACGCACTGGGGTTTCTTAGAGAGCAGTGTCTTTTCCTCTCCTGACCCAGAACCATTGATCCTAGGACTGGACAAGGCCTCAGGAGATCATCTGTCTGCCTCAGGATTGGAACTAGTCTAGCCTAGGTTTGAACCCCAGCTTGGGTCACTTTTGTGAGAGGCAGCAAAGTAGTGTCTCACAGTATAGACGCTGGAGCCAGACTGCCTGAGATTGAAGCCTGAGGGTGATATTTAGTAGCTGTGTGGTGTTGTGCAAGTATTGAGCCTCTCTGTGCCTGTTTCATATTTAAAAAAAAATAATGGGATAAAAATAGCACCTCCCTCATAGGAGTTATGATGAGGATAAAAAAAATTAAGACAAGTCTAGAGCTTAGAAGAGGACCTGGCACACAGGAAGCACTATATTTTATAAGCATTTGTCATTATTATTTCTTCCTTAAACTGTTAAGGGCTGGAGTTTCCATGTCTGCAAAATAGGCATTAATAACAGCGTCTAACATAGCAAGGCTTCAGCCGGGGCCTGGCAAATTTAAGGGTTCGAGAGGTAATAGTGGTTACCATTTTATTGCTATTATTTAAGGACCACCAGGACATGGATTTTTCAGAAGAGGAACTTGAGGCTCAGGTCGCCTGCCTTCTCAAGCACCACACCCTTTTGAGATAACACAGCACTTTCATATCTGCCATCTTACAGCCTCACGAAGGTATCAATCTCATTCTCATTTTGCAGATAGGCAGGACATCCAAGGAACCTATAGACAGTCACTCCCCCACAGCCAGTCTCTGTTGGGGCTTCTCAACTCCAGGAGGAAAGGGAATGAGGCTGGATTCCAAGGCAAGTTTATAGGCATAAAGACACCCCTCCGACTTCCTCCCCTCTATTGGCAGGAGAAGGGGTGCATGCATGCTCAGGAATCATGGTAGAGACCACATCCTGTGCTTTGTCGTCACCCAGGAAGTAGAGGTGAGGCTGGGTGGGGTGAGGCTGGTGACTCCACTGGGCCTCCCCAGAAAATCCTAGAATGGTAGAGCAAAAGCCATTCAGACCCAACCCATTTTATTAATACCAGTGGGGTGTCCTGGGTATATGTCCTATCCCTGTAGAGAGGAAGGGGCTAAGCCCTAGAGGGGTAGTAGGTGTGCCCAGGGCGCCTAGCTGATTAGTGGCAGGGCAGGGGCTGGGTCTGAGGCTGGATTCTGGTGGCCCAGGGCTCCCTCTGGATGCTGCAGTGCGGATGAGCCAGTCACTGGCAGCTACCCAGCACTGCAGTCTCCCCCACTTCATCCCAGGAGTCAGTCTCAAGAGGCCAGGCCTTGGGCTTCCCTGGCCCCTCCTCTGCACACTCACATCTACATTTTGCCCCAGCAACAGCTGTGGCCCTTATCCAGAAACTGCAAATATTTTCTGTATCTCAGCAGATGCTGCCTTAGGAACAAAGGGTAGATAAGGCAAAGAAAGATGGATGAGTGATTGTCACAGCTGCAGAGGGGGATGAAAGCCTCTGCCTCCTGCCCTCCCCAGCCCCACCCAACTCCCAGAATCCTAAATCTTAGAACAGTTGAATCCTAGAATGTCTGCACTGGCAGTGGCAGCCAGTTCAGCAGACTTTGCTCCAGATGGGGCACAAAGGCTTAGAGAAAGGGCTTGCTCAAGAAGCCCCAGCACATTCGGACTGTAACCGGGCTTTCCTCTGACCCCAGGCCAGTGCCCTCGGCATGGCTCAGGGCCTGCCTGCTAGGTCAGGGTCCACAGGGGCTGAAACTGGGGCGGTCATTCACTTCACCATGAAGGGCTACACAGGTCAGGATATGCCATCTGGGTCAGTGGAAGCAATCCCAAGCATGTTTTGGGCAAGGGGGAAGGAATAATGGAGGGAAAAGGGCGGACTCTTGGGGGGAAACCAGAGTTCTTTCACAAACCCGGGAGCCATATGTCCAAATTTGGAATTGTCAGAGAAGACCCACCAGAATCTAGGGAAAGGAAGGAGGAGGCAGGAAGCCGTGGCCAGATTAGTTGTCCCAAAGGACTTCCTGCCCTTTCCCCTTGTAGGGCCTACAAGGGTTGTGCCAGGCTTCCCAAATCTATAATCAAGACTCCCAAACCTGCAATCATTCCATACAGCTGACAAATCAGTTTTCAAAGCCATTGTTTCCTTTGAAAGAGACTGGGTTTCTCAACTATGGACTTGGAGAAGGAAATCCAGGCTCAGAGAGGGAAAGCCACCGCCCAAAGTCACACTGCAACAGGGGCTGGGATTCCGATTCAGGGTATTTTGCTCCCATGCTGGTATATGGGGAATTATCTGAAGCCCCCAAACTTTGGGAAGGCCTAGACCGCTTAGGGGAAGCAGAAAGAAGCCTAGTGCCCCTGCCTCACCATAGGAGGCCTCGGAGCCCCGTTGGGAGACTGCATTCATAGACAAGCAGTAGCCCAAAGGGGATGGGGTCCAATGAGGCCCTGAGGTATGTACGGCCGGACGTTCAGCTCTCTGCACGCAGACAGCCCTCCCCCGACACCACACACAAGCCATTTTATAAGCAGCTGGAGGGTCCAACGCTCCTGCTCTCAGTCTTGGGCCTCAGCCACACCCTTCTCTGCGGGTCCTTTGACTGGCGTCCAGCTGACCCCAACCCCGGACCTTCAAAGTCTCTTGAGCCCCCCAAATTAAGGCCGGCAGGACCAGCCCCTGGCTCAGCTCCGGCGCCCAGGACCCTCAACCAGACCCTCTGCAGCGCCGGGACTCCCTCCCCTACCCCTAGCCAGGGCGCCCTCCGCCAGCGCCCCTCCGCCCCGAACCCAGATTTGCTCCGCTGCGCTCCCCAGACACACCCAGTCTGCGACACTCTCGGGTTACCGCGCCCTCCCGTCCCTGCTCCTGGCGGGGGGTACCCATCAGCCGATGACTGGGCGCTTATTTCTTGTGTCCCTGCAGCCCCCGGGAAGGGGTTCCCAGAGCGACTCCCCTCTCCAGCCTCAGCCCACTCACCGCGCAGCGGAGGCCTCGGGTCGCAGACGGACGCACGGGCGCAGGGACTCGAGGACGCAGCGCTCGCTGGATCGGAGCCCGTTAGCCCAGCAGCAACCGCAGCGCGGGGCGGACCGGGAGGACAGCCGTGGGCTCCGAGCCGGACACGTGGCGCGCAGAGGCCAATCCGGCGCGCCCGCCTCCCTCCTCCACCCCACCCCTCTAGCTCCTTAGCTCTTGGAATCTTAGAATGTCACTAGCCCGAGGGGCTTGCCGGGAGAACCTCCTCAGTTTCCAGCCCCCGGATCTGAGACTGAGAAGGATTAGGGACTTTGGCCAAGGTCACGCGGCCCTTCAGGGCTAGAAGTCAGGGCTCCTGACTCCCGGTTCTGGACACTTTCCCGCAAATCCTTATAAGTCGCCAAAGCTTTGTTGAGAAACAGAAAATTGAGGTTTGCCAGGGGCACTTTATCTGCCTGATCAGATTCCATGCCTCAACAGCCTCATTAGGTCGGTGACATTATTTACCCACTTTCAGGAGGAGAGCCCAGTCCAGTTCCTGGACCAAGGTCACACAAATAGTGGGTTGCGGAGGCAAGCTTCTTCGTGCTCTGGGAAGCAGGGGAAGGGAGGCAGGGAGACCAGCAGTTGTAATCCAGCTCTAGAACAGGAAAAATTGATAAACTGAGAATACAGAGGAAACTGAGAATTATTGTCCCCAGGGGACTGGTAAGGAGAAGATGAGGAAGTTAGAAGAATTGGGCAGATACCTGTGGAAAGTGTTCCAGGCAGAGGAAACTGCTGGAGCAAATGCTCCTAGCAGGAGGCCACCTGGCGCCTCCGAGGATCAGCAGGGGGGCCAGTGTGGCTGAAATGGAGTGAGTGGGAGGAAGAGGAGAGATAAGAGGGACCCAATCAGGTGGGACCTCCGGGGCCCTTGAAGGCACGCTGTCTTTTACTCTGAGTCAACTGGGGATCCATTGCAGGATATTGAGCAAAGAAAGGGTATTATTTTTGGGTAGATGAAATCCACACAACATAAAATTAACCATTTTAAAGTCAACAATTCAGTGGCATTTTGTACAGACACAATGTTGTGTATCCACCACCTCTATCTAGTTCCAAAATATTCTCTTTACGGAAAAATAAAACAGTATACCCACTGAGCAGTCACTCCTAACTTTCCCTTACCCCTCGTCTCTGGCAACCACCAATTTGCTTTCTGCTTCTGCGGATGTGCCTATTCTGGATATTTCATATACATGGAATCACATGAGATGCAACCTTTCTTGTCTGACTTCTTTCATGTGGCATTTTGTTTGTTTGTTTTTGTTGTTGTTTTTTCACTCTTGTCGCCCAGGCTGGAGTGCAGTGGCGTGATCTCGGCTTACCACAACTTCCGCCTCCTGGGTTCAAGCGATTCTCCTGCCTCAGCCTCCCGAGTAGCTGGGATTACAGGCATGAGCCACCACACCCAGCTAATTCTGTATTTTTAGTAGAGACAGGGTTTTTCCATGTTGGTCAGGCTGGTCTTGAACTCCCGACCTCAGGTGATCCACCTGCCTCGGCCTCCCAAAGTGCTGGGATTACAGGCATGACCCACCGTGCCTGGCCTCATGTGGCATGTTTTTGAAGTTCATCCACACTGTAGCATGTATCAGCACTCCATTCCTTTTTTTTTTTTTTTTTTTAAGTTTCAGTTGGAGTTTTGCTCTTGTTGCCAAGGCTGGAGTGCAATGGCGTGATCTCGGCTCACTGCAACCTCCACCTCTCAGATTCAAGGAATTCTCCTGCCTCAGCCTCCCGAGCAGCTGGGATTACAGGCATGCACCACCACGTGTGGCTAATTTATTTTTGTATTTAGTAGAGATGGGGTTTTACCATGTTAGTTAGGCTGGTCTCGAACTCCTGACCTCAGGTGATCCACCCGCCTTTGCCTCCCAAAGTGCTGAGATTACAGGCATGCACCACCGTGTCCGGTCCAGCACTCCATTCCTTTTAATGGCTGAATAATTTTCCGTTGTATAAGTACACCATAATTTGTTTATCCATCCATCTGTTGATGGATAGTGCATTGTTTCCCCCTTTTGCTGATTGTGAATAGTGCTGCTAATGAACATTTGCATACAAATACTTATTTGAGTACCTGTTTTCAATTGTGGTTGTGTATTTACCTAGGAATGAAACTGCTGGGTCATATAGTAATTCTACATTTAACTTTTTGAGGAACTGCCAAACATTTTTTCAGAGTGGCTGCAACATTTTATATTCCCATCAGCCATGTCATGTATGAGGCTTTTAATTTCTCCATGTCCTTGCCAACACTTGTATTTTATTTTTTAAAAATTTGTACCCGGCCAGGCCCAGTGGCTCATGCCTGTAATGCCAGTACTTTGGGAGGGCCGAGGGGGGTGAATTGTTGAGCCCACGAGTTTGAGACCAGCCTGGACAACATGACGAAACCTCATCTCTACAAAAAATTAGCCAGGGGTAGTGGCACATGCCTGCAATCCCAGCTACTGGAGAGGCTGAGGTGGGAGGATCCCTTGAAGCTGGAAGGTCGAGGCTGCAGTGAGCCGTGATCGCACCACTGCACTCCAGCCTGGGCGACAGAGTGAGAACTTGTCTCAAAAAAACAAAAGTACAAAAAACTTGTGCTCTAGTCATTATGAAATGGCATCTATAATTGTGTTTTTGATTTGCATTTCCCTTCTGACTAATGACGTGGAGTATCTTTTTTGTGTGCTCATTGGCCACTCTGTACATCTTCTTTGGAAAAATATCTAATCATGCCTTTTGCTCATTTTTAAATTGGATTGTTTGTCTTTTTTGTTGTTAAGTTATATGAGTTCTTTTTATATTCTGGATAAGACTTTTGTGTTTGTTTGAGACAGAGGCTCGTTCTGTTGCCCAGGCTGGAGTGCAGTGGTGCCATGTCGGCTCACTGCAACCTTTGCCTCGTGGGTTCAAGCAATTCTTTCTGCCTCAGCCTCCCAAATAGCTGGGATTACAGGCACCTGCCACCATGCCCAGTTAATTTTTGTATTTTTTTAGTAGAGACGGGGATTCACCATGTTGGCCAGGTTGGTCTTGAACTCCTGACCTCAGGTGATCCACCTGCCTTGGCCTCCCAAATTGCTGGGATTACAGGTGTGAGCCACCGCACCTGGCCAAGACATATTTTTTAAAGGGTCACTGAGGTCTCCTGTGTTGGAAATACTGAATACTGTTGGGGGAAGAGTAGAAGAAGGGGATCTGCTAGGAGATTTTGCGGTAATCCAGGCAAGAGACAGGCTGGTATAAATGCAGGTGGGGGAAGTGGTTGGAGATGGGATGTATTTGAAGGTTGAACATGATTTCCGAAGGATCAGTTGGGAGATGAGAAAGAGTCAAGAATGGCTTCAGGGATCCTGGCCTGAGCCGCTGGAAGGATGGAGTTACCATCAACTGAAATGAGCAAGACTGCAGGGAAAGCAATTTTGGGAATTAGAAGTGGGGAAAAGATCAGGAGTTCAGTTTTTGACCAGTTTGTTGAACATTTCTATTAGACACCCAACAGGAGATGTCAAGTACGCAGTTGGCTAGTCAAGTCTGGAGTTCAAGAGATGAGATCCTTAAGGGAAAAGAGAACTAAATATGGAGTCCTAATTCGGCAAAAGGAGTCAGGCTGGCAGGACCAAGGGAAAGCAAAAAGAGAAAGCAGATAAGCTATAAGTCTGCCTTTCTTCATGGCCCAGGATGCATAGCCCTCCTGTGCGAATAACTCACAATCTTATCTGTGCCCAGCTATTGCCAGACCCTCGCCTGATAGAAAAATGCACACAAGCTCCCTGCACCCTTGATGTTATCATTACTGCACAAAGCCCTCTTCAGCACACAGCACAAGCACCATCCTATAAAATCCTTAGCCAGATTTTGTTTTCTTGCAGTTAGCTTCTGTTTTGCTAACTTGCCCGTTGCACCCTTGCAACGTATTTTCTTTTCTTTTCTGTTTTTTTTTTTAGATGAAGTCTCACTCTGTCGCCCAGACTGTAGTGCAGTGGCACTATCTCGACTCACCACAACCTCCGCCTCCTGGGTTCAAGAGATTCTTCTGCCTTAGGCTCCTGAGTAGCTGGGATTACAGGTGCGTGCCACCACACCTGGCTAATATTTGTATTTTTAGTAGAGATGGGTTTTCACCATGTTGATCAGGCTGGTCTCGAACTCCTGACCTCATGATCCACCTCGGCTTCCCAAAGTGCTGGGATTATAGGCATGAGCCGCCACGCCTGGCAGCAACGTATTTTCATACTTTCTCTAATAAATCTGCCTTTCTTTACCTACAACTGCCTTGGTAAATTCTTCTTACTGCCTGTACCGCCAGCCCCAAATAGTTGCTGATCACCCACGATGCTAAGGACCAAGTCTGAGACACTCTTATGTTACCATTTGGGGAGAGGCCGGACCCGGTGGCTCATGCCTGTAATTCCAGCACTTTGGGAGGCTGAGGTGGGTGGATCACTTGAGGCCAGGAGTTCAAGACCAGCCTGACCAACATAGTTAAACCCCATCTCTACTAAAAATACAAAAAATTAGCTGGGCGTGGTGGTGCGTGCTGTAATCCCAGCTACTTGGGAGGCTGAGGCAGGAGAATCACTCCCAGGAGGTGGAGATTGCAGTGAGCTGAGATGGCACCATTGCACTCCAGCCTGAGAGACAGAGTGAGACTCTCAAAAAATAAAATAGAATAAAATAAAAGAGTTGGGGAGAAGAAAAGAATTCAGCAAAGGTGACTGGGAAGGAGATTGTAGTAAGATGGGAGGAAACTACCCCAGGAGAATGTGGCAGCAAAGTGAAAAATAAGGGAGTGATCAGGTGTGTCAAATGCTGCTTTTAGGTAAAGTAGGACAAGGTCTACAAATCTATCATTGGGTTTAGCAACGTGAAAGCCAACTTATCTCTTGCTGTGAATTGCAGAATATTGGGGGTAAAGGCCTGATGGGAACGGTGTAAGATAAAAAGCCTAAACTACTTATTCTGGGAGTTTTGCTGCGAAGGCCAGCAAGGGAATGGGGCAGTGTCTGGCAAGGGAATTGGTGTCAAGAGAAGGGCTTTTGTTTGATTTTTTTTTAAAGATTGAAGACATAACAGCATATTTATATGCTGGTGGGAGTTATCATATAGAAGGTAAAAAAACTGTTGGAGGACAGAGAAGGGAGAATTCCTGCAGCAATGTTTGGAGACAGAATGGGCTGTACTGTACAAATGTCAGGGCTATTTGTATTCTTAATTTGCAATAAAAGTAACTGAAAGTTTTGGTCTTTGCCCAAATTCAGCCCACATGACTGAGGCAGGATTGAAAGCCAGATTCCCTTGACTGCAGAGCCCAGGGCCTTAATTCCTGAGCTACAGCAGCAAGTAGGAGTAAACACTAATATACTGTTCATTCTCTTTGAGCTAATCATCACTTACAGGAATCAATCCTAAGAAAATTATCTAAAATACAGAGGAAGCTGTAGGCCCAACACTGTTTTATTGTTGTTGTTGGAGACAGGGTCTCACTCTGTCACTCAGGCTGGACTGCAGTGGTGTGATCATGGCTCAACTGCAGCCTTGACCTCCCCAGGATCAGGTGATCCCCTCACCTCAGCCTCCCAAGTAGCTGAGACTACAGGTGTATGCCACCTGCCCAGCTAATTTTTGTATTTTTTGTAAAGATGGCGTGTCACCATCTTGCCTAGGCTGGTCTCCTATGCTCAAGCCATCCTCCTGCCTCAGCCTCCCAAAATGCTGGGATTACATCAGCATAGGTATAATGTGAGCCACCATGCCCAACTTTTTTTTTTTCATTCTTTTTTTTTTTTTGAGACAGGGTCTCATTCTGTACCCCAGGCTGGAGCAGTAGCACAATCTCAGCTCACTTCAGCCTCAACCTCCTGGGCTCAAGCTATCCTGATGCTTCAGCCTACGGAGTAGCTGGGACTACAGGTGTGTACCACCACGTCCAGCTAATTTTTTTCATTTTTTGGTAGAGACGAGGTTTCACTGTCCAACACTGTATTTTTAAAATTGTTTTTTATTTCAATGGTTTTGGGGAATAAGTAGTTTTTCATTACATGGATAAGTTCTTTAGTGGTAATTTCTGAGATTTTAGTGCACCTGTCACCCAAGCAGTGTACACTGCACCTAATGTGTAGTCTTTTATCTCTCCCCACTCACCCCAGAGTCCCCAAAGTCCATTATATATCATTATTATGTATTCGTGTCCTCATAGCTTAGCTCCCACTTGTAAGTGAGAACATATGATATTTGGTTTTCCATTCCTGAGTTGCTTCACTTAGAATAATGGTCTCCAACTCCAGTGCAGGTTGTTGTGAATGCCATTATTTCATTCCTTTTTATGGCTGAGTAGTATTCCATGGTGTATATATACCACATTTTCTTTTTTTTTTCTTTGAGATGGAGTCTTGCTGTGTTGCCCAGGCTGGAGTGCAGTGGCACAATCTTGGCTCACTGCAACCTCCGCCTCCCGGGTTCAAGTGATTCTCATGCCTCATCCTCTGAGTAGCTGGGATTACAGGCACCTGCCACCACTCCCAGCTAATTTTTGTATTTTTTTATTAGAGGCAGGGTTTCACCTGTTGGCCAGGCTGGTCTTGAACTCCTGACCTCAGGTGATCCGCCTGCCTTGGCCTCCCAAAGTGCTGGGATTACAGGCATGAGCCACCATTCCTGGCCCACATTTTCTTTATTTACTCGTTGATCGATGGACATTTAGACTGGTTCCATATTTTTGCAATTGCGAATTGTGCTGCTAGAAACGTGTGTGCAAGTGTCTTTTACATATAATGACTTGTTTTCCTCTAAGTAGATACCCATAGTGGGATTCCTGGATCAAATGGTAGTTCTATTTTTAGTTCTTTAAGGAATCTCCATACTGTTTTCCATAGTGGTTGTACTAGTTTACCTTCCCCCACCAGCAGCAACACTGTATTTTTTAAGTGCAAAAGGGAAACAACCTACACATCCAGGAGCTGTGGAATTGCAAGCAAGCCGGGGTCACGCAGCCTTGCTTCCAGGTGGAAACAAACCCTGGAAGGAAGCATACATGGGTTGGAAACACGTGAAGATGACATCATCTTTTTGGCACTTCCCAGGCCCCTTCCTCTGTGGAGTGGCCTGTCTACAGGTGTCTATAAAGGAGACGGCATGATGTTGTGATATGGGCTGGAACAATGGACTGAGATTCCAGATTTTCTCATGTCCCTTGTCAGGGCTGTAGTTTCTCCGATTATAGGAGAAGAAAGTTCAAGATCTCCCAGTTGCCCCCTGAGGAAGCTGGAAATGGTCAAATATTGCCACCTGCTGGCAAGTGCCAGCTCTGCCTGGCTTCCATCAGAAGAGGGTGTATGTTCCCAGAGACAGGTCTTACTTCAAGCTCACTAGAGGAAGGGGCTCCAAGGGATACTGTACAAATGACTACCTGGAACACCCCCTTCCTCCACAAAAAGTCCCCTTAAGACCTCTCTCAGTGTCTGGAATTCCTCTATAAGGGTTGAGGATTGTTTGTTTTTATACGAGAGAAAATAAGGAGATTTTAACCACTTGGCATGAAACAGATTATTTTCTACTATGAGGTCTCAGCAATGGGAGGCCGAGTTGTAGGATGGCAGGGGCCCGTGTGAGAAGCATAGGCCTGAAAACAACTGAATTAGAAAAATCAGGGTAGTACAGTGCTTTCCAGTACAGCCTTTACATTTAAAAGAAAATGAACGAAAAAGCCCTGGGCTTCTGGTTCCACCGTATTCTAGCTCAGTGACTGTGAACCATTTATTTATTTTTTTGTCTGAGTTTCTGTTAGCTTAGTTATAATAATGAGTATTATAAAAGTATCCACCTTGCAAGATTGTTATGGAATGCACTGATATGACAACAGATCATTTAGTAGCAACTAGCACATAATAATGAGAATAAATATAAGCATTACTACTACTATTAATTTAATGGATGAAGTCCTGGCCTGTTCATCATAAGAGGTGAGAGCTAGTTCTAGCTGGGTTCTATTACCTTGTTCTTGAGTTTTGTTTGTTTCTATATGTACAGAGAGGGGAATGAGAATGAATTATGTCTTAAGATTCTTTTTGTGTTCACATGTGATGATTCTGAGTCTCTAACCATCTAAGAGTCCATTTCCTGGTTGAAGGGTCTGTTTCAAGATTCCATGACTCTGAGATCCTCTTTCTGGAATTCCAGAGTTCTATAACTCACTCAGAATTCTACCAAAAGGTTCCATTTGCACAAGTTATTCCCTCTGCATGGAATGAAAGTTCTTCCAAGCCTGGAAGAGCTTGCCTCACTAGCTCTTACTGCATATTTCACCTTAAACAGCACTTCTCAGAAATTCCTTTTTAATTCATCCTCCAATGTTTTTTATTTTTATTTTATTCTGTTTCATTTTTTGTGAGACAGAGTCTCATTCTGTTGCCCAGTCTGGAGAGCAGTGGCATGATCAACCTCCATCTCCTGGGCTCAAACCATCCTCCTACCTCAGCCTCCTGAGGAGCTGGGACTATAGGCGTATGCCACCACACCCAACTAATTTTTATATTTTTTGTAGAGATGAGGTTTTGCCATGTTGCCCAGGATGGTCTTGACCTCAGGGGCTCAAATAATCTGCCTGCCTCGGCCTCACAAAGCGCTGGGATTATAGGTGTGAGTCACTGTGCCCAGCCCTCCACTGTCCTTTTTATTTATTTAATTTTTGTTTATTTATTTATTGGTAGAGATGGGGTTTTGCCATGTTGCCCAGGCTGGTCTTGAACTCCTGAGCTCAAGCGACCCGCCCACCTTGTCCTCCCAAAGTGTTAGGATTACAGGCGTGAGCCACCACGCTCGGCCTCTCGATGGTCCTTTACACATCCCTTCCCATCGTCTGTCCTAAAATTCTGCTTTTTTCCATGATCATACAGATCTTAATTGGTAATTATATTTTTATTTATATGATTTTGGTTAATGCTTGTCTTCTTTACGTTCCCATTGCTTGGTAAGGTAGATAATAACTATTAGATGAATGAAAATTAAATGAATGAATGAATTCTACAATTCAAAGATTCCATGAGTGTTTATTCCCAAGGTCTTCTATTTCAAACACTCCATACCACCTGCCCCACCTCAAGGTTGACACCTGAGAAGGGAGTGACCTTTCCAATTTCATAATGTTGCCTGGACCGTGCGTGCCCTGCCCGCTTGGTTTCCTACTCCTCCGTTATTGGCCTCTTTGGGATGCCTTGGATTAGAAGAGAAGGCTGAGCCATGTCTCTGCTATTGAAACCAGCCTGTATCAGCTATTCATTCACAGCATGTATTTGTCTAGTGCCCACAAAGTGCCAGGTGCTGTGCTAAGGTACTGGGGACAAAGCATGAGCAAAGCAGACCTGGTCCCAGCTTTTGGAGAGCTCAGAGCCTATGAGCCCAGAGACAGACATTCACGACTCAATTACACAAATTCCATAAAATTACAAACCATGATAAGTGCTGGGGGACGGAGAGGAACAGGGCACTCTGAGAGCGTACAACAGTTCACAGTCTAGACCCAGGACCTTGGGCTCAAGGGCACAACGGGGCCTTGGGCGGGTCCTGCATGAGCGTTATCTGGGACACGTGGATACTCTTTTTTGTGGAATCTCTGCCCTGGGAAACCATCAGCTAGAACTTGGGTTCAAGGTGGTGGCCTGCCAAGCTCCCAGCACTTTCCTTGAGATTCATAAGCCTGTGAGGCTGGAAGCTAAGCAATCACCTCTCAAAGCCCTTCCCCTCCTTTTCAGTGGACTTGGTCACTGAAAAGAGAATGGTAAAGCCCTGGAAGGCCAGAACTCTAGGCGTCCGACACCCTCCTTGAACAGGCCGGGAAACTGGGGCCTAATGAGAAGAGGCTGTGCAAGGTCACACAGCAAGGAGCAAAGCGATAACGAGAACCCAAGCTCCCCAGCGTCCCATTCTCTGCTGCTTTCTACCCTACCTCCCTAGTTCCAAGAATGGTCATTGATTTTATAGAGGGAATACTGTTTCAACCAGAACCTGGGAGGGTTTCCACTGGCTACAAGCAATAGTTAGGACATAGACAAAATTCTGCAGGAGAGCAAGAATCTTACAGCTACGTTTGGAGAGGTTTGCCCTGTGGTGGTTACTTAGGACACAAACACACATGAGGGAAAATACATCAGGTGACATGTTTGGATTGAATAGCATTCTTTCATTTTCTTGAAGGAAAATGTAGCTATTTGAGCCTTGAAATGCTAGTTCTTGCATTTTGCAGTGTTGTTTCCAGTAGCAAAAAACTGAAACAATCTAAATTTCCTTTGGCAAAGGAATGGATAAACTGTGGTAAAGCTCAACCTTAGAGTACAATGCAGCATTTAAAAAATAATGAAGGTTGAGACTAGGAGCTTGAGACCAGCATGGGCAACAGCCTGGGCAACATAGTGAGACTCAGTTGCTCCAAAAAAAAAAAAAAAAAATCCAGGCCTAGTGGCATGCACTTATGGTCCCAATACTCAGGAAGCTGAAGTGGGAGGATTGCTTGAACCCCAGAGATTGGGGCTGCAGTGAGCTGGGATTGCACCACTGTACTCCAGCCTGGGTAGCATGGTGAAACCCTGTTCAAAAAGAAAAAAAAAGGCAGGAGGTCGGGGGGAGCAAAGGTAGGTCTGTATAGGGCACTAAAGCACATTATTGAGTAAAAAAATGCAAATTTTAAAAAACGTATATATAGTATAAAGCCATTTACAGAAAAAAGAACTCATGAAAATACTGTATTTTTCTATAGATACACATATAAGTACATAAATGCAGAGAAAGGTCTGAAAGGAAACACACCAAGGCGCTAACCTCTGAGGAAAGGTGGGGATGGCCATGTGTGTTGGGAGGGGGGCTGATGGGTTGGTCAAATGGAACTTAAACTTTATCTGTATTTTTTTGAGAGTGAATTTTATTTCTGTATTATTTAAGTGAGACTGTTTTCTAGAAATACCATACTTTAGCGCAAGTGCCAACAAACACTTTCTGTAACAATGTAGACAATGAATATTTTAGACTTGGTGGGCCGCACTGTCTCCGCCCCAACTCTTCCATTCTGCTGTTGTAGTGCAAAAACAGCCATAGACGGGACGTGCAGGAATGAGTGTGGCTGTGTTCCAATAAAACTTTATTTACACACATTGAAACCTGAATTTCATACAATTTTCACATGTTACCAAATTTTAATTTTTTTTCAACTATTTAAAAATGTTAAAACCATTCTTAGCTCACAGGCTATGCGAAAGCAGACAACCAGCCAGATTCGGCCCACGGCTTTAAGGCCGGTTTAAGCCTCACCACCTTCCTAGCCCCACTCACCTATTTTTGTCCTCTCATCTTCCTGTCCTTCAGCACCCCCATGACCTTCCTGTGACCTTCAATGGCCCCTCCAGCTGCCGCCCAGCCCTGTCTGTCTGCCCTTGGGGACCCTCTCCTCCTGGCTGCAGGACTGTTTTTTCCTGAGCAGGTCTCTAAATAGCTCCATTCGCCTTGGCAGGGGGAATCCAGAGAAAGGAATTTTGTTTGGAGTCCTGAGAAGCCAGGACTCAGGACTTTGATTTGCTTTTGAAATTAGGTCCCCTTCCCTCCCATGGACAGGGGTCCCTGGCCACTTCCCTGAGCATGCCCCAACAGTCTCTCTCCTGCATTCCCTGCTACGAACATTTGCATCTTGGCTCCTGGTTGCTCCGCCATGGACCCCAGAGTTCTCTGCTTCTTGGCCTGTTGCCTGCTCATCTAGGTCATTTCAAGTATGGGCATCTTCCATCTCAGCAAATCTTTTTACTCCCCTGCAGTGTCCTGAGATCTGTCTCTTCACTTCCTGGGAGCACTCCAGGCTGGAGTGCAGTGGTGCAATCACATTTCCCTGCAGGAGCAGAAGGAAGGGTGATGAGCACCGGAACCTTGATGTCAGGAGGCTGAGTTCCCCGCTCAGCTCCTTTGCTCACAGTGCTGCTTTGGCCAAATCACCTCTCTGAGCTCAGCTTCTTCATCTATGCAAAGACAAGGTTGAACTGTGTGCTCTTCCAGGTCTTTTCCAGATCTAACGGTCCCCTCTGATCTGAAAGATCATTTTTAGTCTAGCAATCTGGAACTCATGTCATGGTTTGGAGAGCATGGAACTCTGGAATCTGATGGAACTAATTCTGGCTCCTCCACTAACTGGCAAGATTTAATGAGACTGAGTCTCTAAGACAGTTTACTTAGGAACATAATGGGAATAACAATAACCTCAAAATTACAGGGTGGTTTTAAAGTTAAACGGTGTATATAAATGCTTAGCCTACAGCCTAGTACATAAACACTCAATAAATAATAGCAATATTATTTTAATTTTAAATACCCTGAGTCTAGCCAGGCATGGTGGTATGCACCTGTAGTCCTAGCTACTCAGGAGGTTGAAGCAGGAAGATCACTTGAGCCCAGAGGTTCGAGGCTGCAGTGAGCTATGGTTGTGCTACTGCACTCCAGCTTGGGTGACGGAGAGAGACCCTGTCTCTAAAAAAAAAACAAAAAACAAAAAACAAGCAAACAAGTGAAAAAAAACCAGAAAACACCCTGATTTCATCATACTAAGATTATATAATCCTACGATCCTAAGTGTTTACTCCTAGCTTCTTTGAATCTAAGCATCTATAATTTTGTTCACAAAGACCAACAGTTTTAGGGCTTTATCGAGGGCAGGGCCTGAAGAATTTATAGCCCAGAACTTGATAGCAGATAGATCCCCAGGAGAGGCTGAGGCCTCAGAGAACTATCACCTCTGTCTCTCAGCTTCCAGACATTCTAGGAAGAGGTTGGGGACATAATAATCTCTGCAAAAGCGTGGCTGTGCTCAGAACAGGATTTAGAGGGATGTTGTCATCCCAGATTTCCTCTTCCAGATACTGCTTGGCTGTCGGATGCTCCTCAAGGAGCCTCATATGGAAGGAAAGGGGCAGGCACCTTCATGGTAAGAAAGTAGCAGTTTAGCAAAGGGCTGATGGTTGGGGTTGGTGGGTTTGTTGGAAGGAGAAGGAACTGGAGAATGGGGGTGCCGGGAGTGAGGTGAGCTCAGACAGATAGGTCATGAGCAGTGAGAAGGAGCCCTGAGAGATCATGTAGTCGAAGGATTTAAAACCATGTTCTGAGGAATTCTGCTGCCTTACTGCCTGCCTTAGAGTAAGGGTGGGTGGTGACTGAGAAGCTGATGGGTAGGTCTCCAGCTCCCACCCTCTCCAATCAGAGTAACCTGATTATTTGTTTTTTAACATTGACCTTTCAGTATTTCAAGGAATTGTTCTTTTATCTATAATCAACCTATCGATTGTTTTGTTTTTAAACCTGAAAACCTCGGGTTTAGTCTTATCTCTTTATCTCAAAGAGGAGGGCTGGATATGGTGGCTCATGCCTGTAGTCCTAGTGCTTTGGGAGGCCAAGGCGGGAGGATCGTTTGAGGCCAGGAGTTTGAGACCAGCCTAGACAAAAAAGCAAGACCCTGTCTCTATTTAAAAAAAAAAAAAAAAGGCCGGGCGCAGTAGCTCACACCTGTAATCCCAACACTTTGGGAGGCCAAGGCAGGCGGATTGTCTGAGGCCAGAAGTTTGAGACCAGCCTGGCCAATGTGGTGAAACCCTGTCTCTATTAAAAATACAAAAATTAGCCAGGCGAGGTGGCGGGTCCCTGTAATCCCAGCTACTCGGGAGACTGAGGCAGGAGAAACACTTGAACCAGAGATGGGGAAGTTGCAGTGAGCTGAGATCTCACCATTGCACTCTAGCCTGGGCGACAAGAGTGAAACTCCATCTCAAAAAAAAAAAAAAAAGATGTATGTGATATTGTGTGTAAGGCAGGTTAGAGGCCAGGTGACAAACAGGGGGCTAACATAATAGTCCAGATGTGATCTGACCAGGGCTTGCACAGATGGTGTTAGCAGTAATGATGGAGAGAAAAGGATGCCTCTGTGAACTATTAGGAAGGACAAGAAAGAGCTTCAGGACTTGGCACAAGTTGTGCAACCTTCTCTGTATGCAGAGATGATTTGGGGCTGGGTGGCAGAGAGGCACATGGAACAGTATTGCTTCCTCCTCCATGAGGAAGAAAAATGAGATCAGTGGGTAAAAGTTAAAGACAATTTTTCTTCCTCTTCCACAAGGAAGAAAAATGAGATCAGTAGGTCGATATCTAAAAGGGCTTCCTAGCAGTTGGATCCATTCTGCACTAAGGCCACAGGTGGGACTACAATGGGCTCTGGAGTTAGGCTGGCCTGGGTTTGAGTCTGGGTCTCCTTCTTGGCACAGTACAAGAGAATTTGGAAAAGTTAGTCTCTGTAAGCCTCACGGGCCTCACCTGTAAAATCAGAATACCTTCTTTGCAGTCATTAAGAGAGTGAAATAAGAAAATGTATTTTAAGGGGCTAGTACTGTTCCAGAAATACTGTAGGCTCTGCCAGTGATAGCTATTGGTGCTGAGTTCCCTATCATTAGGCATATTTAACCTCACGTTGAATGACCTCTTTTGTAGCATATTCTAGAAGGTTTTGAAATCTTGGTACAAGCTTGGAAAAAACAATGTGTAAAATCCCTTCCAGGGCCTACCAGCAGTTCTCCTTCTAAGGAATTCATTCTAAGGAAGTGATCTATTCAAAGGTGCATGTACAAGATGTTTATTCCAGAATTGTTTATTTCGGTTAAGAATATGAAATAACCTAAATACTCAACAATGAAGAAATAAATCATGATACATCCCTACCATAAAATACCATGCATGTCATTTAAAATGTTGGTGCAGGGCCAGGCGTGGTGGCTCATGCCTGTAATCCCAGCACTTTGGGAGGCTGACGTGGGCGGATCACCTGAGGTCAGGAGTTTGAGATCAGCCTGACCAACATGGCGAAACCCCGTTTCTACTAAAAATACAAAAATTAGCTGGGCACGGTAGTGCACACCTATAGTCCCAGCTACTTGGGAGATTGAGGCATGAGAATTGTTTGAACCTGAAAGGCAGGGGTTGCAGTGAGCCAAGATGGTGCCACTGCACTCCAGCCTGGGTGACAGAGCGAAACTCTGTCTCAAAAAAAAAAAAAAAAAAGTTGGTGTAGGCAGGGTGCGGTGGCTCACACCTGTAATCCCAGCACTTTGGAAGGCTGAGGTGGGCGGACCACTTGAGGTCAGGAGTTTGAGACCAGCCTGGTGAAATCCCGTCTCTACAAAAAAAACAAAAATTAGCTGGGTGTGGTGGCATGAGCCTGTAATTCCAGCTACTTGGGAGGCTGAGGCATGAGACTCACTTGAACAGGAGGCGGAGGTTGCAGTGAGCCAAGATCGTGCCACTGCACTCCAGCCTAGGCAACAGAGTGAGACTCTGTCTCAAAAAATAAAATAAAATGTTGGTGCACATGTATTTCTTGACATAGAATGATAATAACATATTCCTAAGTGAAAATGCAGATTAACAATATGTCTTACATTTTCCATTTTATTTTTTAACAAAATATTTAAAATATTTGCATTTAAAAGCCTTGGAAAAATATGCTTCAAAATATTAACAGTGGTTATCTCTAGATGATAAGCTTCAGAGCAAATTTAATCCTTTGTTTGGTTTGGCTGTATAATTTATTTTTTATTTATTTATTTTTTTTCTGAGATGGAGTCTTTCTCTGTCACTCAGGCTAGATCATGCAGTGGTAGGATCTCAGCTCACTGCAACCTCCGCCTCCTGGGTGCAAACGATTCTCCTGCCTCAGCCTCCTGAGTAGCTGGGATTACAGGCATGAGCCAACACACCCGGCTAATTTTTGTATTTTTAGTAGAAATGGGGTTTCACCATGTTGGCCAGGCTGGTCTCGAACTCCTGACCTCATGATCCGCCCACCTCGGCCTCCCAAAGTGCTGGGATTACAGGCGTGAGCCACTGCCCCTGGCCAGCTGTATAATTTTTTCTCTGAGTAAGAATTATTTGTGGTAGTAATAAATGTAAAAATTGACAGAACTCTGAGGTTCCACTGAGGCGAGTGAAGGCTGGTGATCCCAGACCCACCCTGTCTTCTCTGCAGGTGAAATCCCGGAGCATGGCAGAACTCCAAAGGCTCAGAAAATGAGGGGCTCCAAAGCAGCTGGCCCCAGTGAGGTGAAGCTTTCATGAGCCCCCTGCCAGAGAAAACACAAAGCAGATGGGAGCCAGAAGCCCATGCAGATGAAGACCCCCATGGAGGCTATAGCCTCTGCAACCCCAAGGCCCCCACCTGACCCAGGTGTAGGGAAGGCCCGATTCCCGAAGGTGGGGGACTCTTTGAGCCCCTGGAACAGCACTGCAGGGGGAAGGTGGTTCACTGGAGGGTGCCTGTATATCTGGAGGAGGAGGGGCGAAGGACGCCTGAGGTATGGGGTGGAAGAACTCTGGCAAAATTTTAATGGGTCTAGGAGTGTGTCAGAGGATGTTGGGCAGCAGTTCACAAGCACAGTGACAACAGTTTACAGGGATTAAGATGGCTCAGGACCCACACTGGGCATCCTGTTATGTACAACCATAGGCACCTAAAAGAAACAGTAAGATGGGCCCGCGAGCTCCATCAGATGCATAGTGATTGAACAGAGTAGGAGACAAGCAACCTTCCCACAATCCTGGGCTGCTTAAATGGGGGTAGGGGGTGGGCCACAAATAGTGCCTCTAGGGAGAGAGGTGGCAATGGAAAAGCAAGAGGCTGCCTGTCTGTCTGACCTATCTGTGGCGGATGGCAGGCTGGATACCACTCTTCTGCCAAGGACACCATAATAGGGAGGCCAAAAATGAAAGCAAAGTTGACCCCACCAGCATTTCCCTCTGCCAATCCAGAAGGAAATCAGGCAGAGGCTGGGATAGAAAACTGGGTTCCAAAGATTCGCCTATCCTCTCTCACTTCAGCCTCTTAAGATGGCTCTGGGACTCTGCCTCCTTTGTGGGTGGAAGTGCATGGAAAGCATTTGCAGGCTTGCACCAAGAGACATAAGGAAGGTGCCGAGGAGCACAAAGACGCTTGTGGCATTCCATTCGTGAAGTGCAAAGTCAAAGGGAAGGAGGGTTAGGCGAGCCAATCAGAAACTACGGGTGGGGCCAATGCAAATCCTAACAGATCCATTGAGAAAGGGGGAAAGATTGGGTGGGTGGGTGGGTGGGTGATGAAAGTTGGTGATGGGAGGGAGGACTGTCAGTAGACCAAATGCTGCTCACTAGGAGTCTCGGGCCATCCCCATCGCCTGCCCGTCCCGCCCCTACCATCTGTCTTTCAGAATCAAGCACTTCAGCCAGTGCAGCCAGCTGCTGCTGGTGAACTCCTCTGGCGCTGACACCGGGGAATACAGCTGTTGGGCTCCGCACTGTCAGGACGGCGCATGCGCTGAATGCCTGGCCTACCAGAGAAAGACTTTCATCTTTTTCACAGGTGCCCTGGAGTCAGGGTCTCCAAGAACCTGCATCCAGGAAAGTCCTCCAAACATAACCTTCTTTGGGCTTTCTCTTTAGACTCACCTGTAAGATGAGGGGAGTGTACTAGTCCTCCAAGATCCTTCACGGACATTCTAAGATTCTATGGCTAGTTCCATGGAGAACTGAGTAGTCACAGAGTCCAGCTTTGTCCAACAGAGGAAACACAGGACTCTTCATAGTCAGCAATGTCTCTTACTCCAATGCAACCAAAACAGTAACAATTATCCAATCTAGAGGTTATTGCTTTTGTTTTGTTTTATGAGACTGGGTCTTACGGTCTTGCCTAGGCTGGAGTGCAGTGGCATGATCACAGCTCACTGCAGCCTTGACCTCCTGGGCACAGGTGATTCTCCCACCTCAGCCTCCCAAGTAACTGGGACTACAGGTATATACCACTATACCTAGTTAATTTTTGTATTTTTTGTAGAGATGGGATTTCACTATGTTGCCCAGGCTGGTCTTGAACTCCTGGACTCAAGCTATCTTCCTACCTTGGCCTCCCAAAGTGCTAGGATTACAGGCATGAGCCACTGCGCCCAGCCCTATCTAGAGGTTCATGACCCCTACTACCAAGCATCACCTGGGAGCCTGTTGAAAACACAGATTCCTGGGCCTCACTCCCATTAAGACTGTGTGGAGTCTGGGCACCTGCCATGTCAACAAACCCTACAGGTGATTCCAATCTTCAGACAGCGGTGGGAACCCATAGTCAGCGCTTCTCAACTCTGGCTGCTAATTAGGGTCACCTGTAGAACTTTAAAGCACAGACACCAATCCCCTTTTCCGCAAGGCAAGTTCTAATTCACTTGGTCTGGGGGTCAGGAATTGGTCATTTTAAAAGCACCTCAGGTGATTCCAACTTCACCTAATACAGAAGCCACAAAACAGATGTGGCTATTTAAGTTAATTAGCGTTAAAGAAAGTTAATTATTCAGTTCTCCAGCTGCACTAACTGTATTTCAAGTGTCCAGGAGCCACATATGCTGAGTGGTTACATATTGGGCAACATAAATACAGAACATTTTCATCAACATATAAAGTTCCATTGGACAGCACCGCTCTTAAAAGCTGGTCCCCAGACCATTCCTGCTCGTTACATCATAGTGCACCCAAGAATCTGACCTGAGATTGTGGTGTTAAAAAGTACTTTGAAGGCCGGGCGTCGTGGCTTATGCCTGTAATCTCAGCACTCTGGGAGGCCGAGGCAGGCGGATCACCTGAGGTCAAGATTTCGAGACCAGGCTGGCCAACATGGTGAAACCTCGTCTCTACTAAAAATACAAAATTAGCTAGGCATGGTGGTGTACGCCTGTAATCCCAGCTGCTCAGGTGGCTGAGGAACAAGAATTGCTTGAACCTGAGAGGCAGAGGTTGCAGTGAGCCGAGATGGCACCACTGCACTCCAGCCTGGATGACAGAGCAAGACTCTTTCTCAAAAAAATAAAATAAAAAGTCTCTTGATGGAGTTTGATGAATGTTTTTGTCCCATGGGCCTCATGCTCATAGCCAATATCTCATTTGCTTCTTATCAGTTCTACGAAGTAAGCTGGGGTGGGATTATTGCTCCCAATTGACATTTGAGAACCAAGGTCCTACAGCTAGCAGGTGGTAGGATTGGGAATCAAACTTTGACTTCAAGAAGTTCAGTATTTCCTGTAATCTTTTTTTCTTTTTCTTTTTTTTTTTCTTTAAGACAGAGTCTCACTCTGTTGCCTAGGCTGGAGTGCAGTGGCGTGATCTCAGCTCGTCACAACCTCCGCCTCCTGGGTTCAAGCAATTCTCCTGCTTCAGCCTCCCAAGTAGCTGGGACTACAGGCACGCACCATCATGCCTGGCTAATTTTTGTATCTTTAGTAGAGACGGGGTTTCACTATGTTGTCCAGGCTAGTCTCAAACTCCTGACCTCATGATCCGCCTGCTTCGGCCTCTGAAAGTGCTAGGATTACAGGCATGAGCCACCGTGCCCGGCCATCCTATAACCTTTTTTGCATTTTTTACATTGAAGGGCCCTTAAAGATCAAGCAGTCTGAATCCTTGCATTGTGCATGATTGCATGTGCAGAGAGGGAAAGATTTCTTTAATACACACAGCAAGCTAATGACAGATCCGGAACTAGGAGGTTTGTCTTCAGCATCCTCAGTTCAGGACCCCTTCCTTATGAGACAGGAAGGAGCATAGAGAATGGGGATGGGAAGAGATAGTGAGGTTTCAGGTCCCCAAGAAAGACCTCATGCTCCTGGGTGGTAATAGCGCCACTGGGAAGCAACAAATCTTTTTCCCTACATTCCCAGACCCTGAGGAGCTCTTTGTCCCTACAGATAACTACTATGAGGTGGTACAGCTGCGCACTCATCATCCAGCCTTGCTTCCCTTCCAAGTTAAAAACCCCCTGGCCCAGATGACACTACACTGGGAGCTCCCCCCTGAGGAGGTCCCAGGGGGAGACAGACATCTCCTTTGATGTGAAGAAGGGCTTCACTATCCACCAGGCCCAGGCTTCCTTGGCTGGCTCCCTCTTCTGCATGGCCAGCCTAGGCGGCATGAGACAAATCTCTACCAAGTACATGCTGGTCTATATCAATTGCACACGGGTCTAGGGCTCTGGGTGGGCAGGGAAGGGGAGGATATGGGGAGATATACCTTCTTCAGGAACCTCTGGTTTCAGCTCTGTGGATTATGGAGCTCTAAACAACATCAGCTTTCGATGACTCTCCATGTAGTCAGCCGTTTTGTCCAGCCAGCCGATCAGCCATGGAACCAGCTGATACCAGCTCAGCCTTTCTATCCATTGACCTATTCACAATCAAGTCAAACTGTTCCATGCATGAATCCTCCATCAGTCAATCATTCCATCACCTACCCATACTCCATTAATTCATTTTACCCATTCATACATCTACACATCCTCTATCAATTCAACCACCTCAACCATTCACCCTCTACCCACTTAGCCATTCTGCCCATTCATTCTATTCATCCATCTCTCCATCCCTCTATCTACCATCAGTTCAATAATTCTAGCAATCAAGTCAACATGTTTGTCTCTAACTTCTCTACCCTCTTAACCATGGCAGACCCATCTTCCTCCCCAAAACCCACCATCCAAGCTTCAGCAACATCAGTATAACTAGGAGAAAACTTCAGTGTGACCTGCATGGTTCTGGGCGAGCCAGAGATTGCTGTGGACCTTAGCAAGGGATATTCAGGGCAGAAGGTAAGCAGCGGGTAATGGAGGCCGTGTGTATGTGTGTACATGGTGGTGGAGTGTTGGGGCAGGGAGGTGGGAGTGAAGGATTAGTTAGGACCAAGAGCAATCATGGTGGGATGGAGCTACTGCTTGACTGGGAATCTGATGAACCTGGATTCTGGTCCCAACTCTGATTCTGCTTCTCCGAGTTACCTAGGGCAAATCACTTCCCTTTTCTGGGCCCCAGTTTTCTCATCTTTCAAATAGTAACTTCTCAGATTACTGCGTAAGAATGCATAATTTGTTCCTTTCTTAATTTAACCAAAAATGAGCACTTGCCACATGCCAGACACTGGACTAGGTACTAAGGTTATGAGGATGAGTCTAAAAGAGATGGCTTCTGCTATCTGCAAGTTTATCATCTAAGCAGGGAGAAGTGAAATATGTACAAAAGTGACCATGCAGACAATGCCAAATGATACAATGAGCATAAAACAGGGCAATGCGATAGGGTCTACCTAAGATATAGTGGTTAGGGAGTCATCTCCAAGGTGACATTCAAGCTGAGACCAGACTGGCCTCAGCCACACAAAGATGGTGCTGGAGCAAATGCTCAGGCTCTGTGGCTGGGTGTGTATGTGTAACAGGAGATGAACGTTAGCAACTGTTTCCTTGGCATCTGCTGTGAGATCAGACCTTCCCAAGTGGTGTTGGAGAGGTAGTGTTTCTTTCTTCTCAAAGAACTTACTCCCATGAAATTCAAACATCTGGAGAACAGCTGTGCTAAAAGGTGTATTACCAACATGGAGGACCTGAGGCATTTGTAAGAGGACTTCCTGGAAGAGCTGGAATTTGATAGGAGCCTTGTGGGGAGGGAGGGGGAAGATCCAGACCTGTGGTACTAGGAGAAAGAATAAGGGCGAACATGTCACACCCACATGAGACCCAGAGACTCATCTGTCCCACCACTGCCACCTGTGGAGAATGCAGGGGAGCATGTGGGCCCAGGAACTCAAGCATCATTCTTGAGACTCCCAGGAGCCATCAATGACATCTGAGCAGTGAGCTGATCTTGTATGGGTCCCAGGGAAAGAGTGGCTCAGAAAGACCCATGAGGGGCTATCACCCAGCTGGAGGCCATTTAAGAACAGTATAGGACAGGGAAACAAGGTGCTCTACAAGCTGTGATTTGACAAGATCACCACTTTCAGTAGCCCTGAAAAGGAGGCCAGTGGCACCCAGTGAGGGTGCCCTGTGGAACCCAGTGAGGGTGCCCTGTTCCCCCCGAACTTAAAACACTCTGGCTCCACCTCGCTCCAGTCATTTGTGTAGCCTGAGCTGGCACACAGCGACTTCCCGAGTTCATCTCTCCATTCCCTGCAGTGGCTGCAAGGATGTGATAAAGGTGAACTCCACAGAGGCCTTAGGCATTGGAAAGGGTAAAGGATCATTCTCCCACTTGTCAGAAGAGGAAACTGAGACCCAAGAAGGGGAAAGGAGCATACAGATGGTCAGGAGACACTGGCTTGGCTTTACCAGCATTTCCCCAACATGTTCTTTAGAAGGGTGGAATACCAGAAAGTTCCCTCCCACCCTACCTCACTTCCTCTTATAACCATTACCTGTCTTGGAGATTCAAAATACACAGGTACATGTAACAGACTCAGTGGTCGGAGTCTACCCAATTTCACTTTGCTTTTCTTAATGTTTCCGAAACACTTTTGGTAGTAAAATTCTTCCCCTTCCTCTCCTTTGAGGAGGTAGCATCCCTACAGAAGCAGAGGGCCACAAAACCCACATTGGGAAGTACTTCCCTGGACTGAGTTACCTCTGGACACTCTTTGAGTAGAGGAGGGAAACCCAGCTTTTCTCTGCAGACTTGAGAAGCTTAACGTTTTTCACAAAGAACCTGGCCTTTAAGGTGCTCTGACACCAAGCTGAAGTGTGACCCTGGGCAAGTCACTTCTCCTTTCCCCAAAGAGATAAATGGTGCCTCTTACCTGACCCTGGTGTGTGAGTCAGAGATGCACCTGGGGCAGCTGATGGACAGTCGGTTTTTATCCCCTACCATTGGGCCAACCACTCTACATCAGTGAACGGGCCCATGTGGTACACGGGGAGAGCCAGGTACAGCAGGAGGCAGAGGGCACCCTGTATGTGGAGGAGACCTGGGCTAGGGATGCTGGTGTCTACACCTGCTGGGCCACCAACCTTCAGGGCACTGGTTTGGCCACCACCGATGTCCACGTGACTCGAGGTCCTCGTGTCTCCTCTACCCCTTCCTAGCTCCCTCCCTGGCCGCAGGCATCTGGATGTGGAGCAATAGGCAGAATCAGGGGTAGGTACCTGTGGGAACATCAGTGTTTCTGATGCCAAAGAGGGGTCCTGCAGTGCAGAAGGTGCCTTCTCATTCATTCCTCGCACTCTCTCCCACCCCATCCCTCTGTTTTCACCACTTACTTCAACCTCAGCCTCACTCCAAGCCTTGGTCTATTTTGAAGGCCATCCTTTAATCCAGGCTTCACCCTAGCCCCAGGCCCCACATCCACAATTAGGGCAAAGCAAGGGCCAGTGGGGCTTTAGTGCTTGAGGAGAGTGCCCAGAACCACGAGTGGGCTACCCAGGCCCCAGATTTATTCTTCAGAGATCCCCACCATTGGCAGAAGTCCTTGTGAAGGCCCACCTCCCCACCCTCCCAGAAAAACACAAAAGTCACATAAATAAGGTGCTGCATGTTCTTTTTAGTTTCCATACATCGTCTGTCCCAGAGTGAGGAGAAGTTGATCTCCTTCCCACATCCACCACAGGCTGCATGAGGGAAGCCTGGCTCCCCACAACTTGCTCCTTCTCCAGCCCTGCCCCTCTCAATTAAAACAATGCTTTCTTTTTTCTTTTCTTTTTTTGAGACGGAGTCTCGCTCTGTCACCCGGGCTGGAGTGCAGTGGCGCGATCTTGGCTCACTGCAAGCTCCGCCTCCTGGGTTCACACCATTCTCCAGCCTCAGCCTCCCAAGCTGCTGGGACTACAGGCACCCACCACCATGCCAAGCTAATTTTTTGTATTTTTTTAGTAGAGACAGGGTTTCACCGTGTTAGCCAGGATGGTCTCAATCTCCCAACCTTGTGATCCACCCACCTCGGCCTCCCAAAGTACTGGGATTACAGGCATGAGCCACCGCGCCTGGACTAAAACAATGCTTTCTAAAGCACATTCTGCAGCCTGATGTGCCTGTGAGGTGAGAGGTGTGGGAGGGACAGAAGCTTTGTTCAAAGAGGTTTGGGAGAGGCTGGATACTTAGCTCCCTTCTTGTAAGTTTGCCACACACATTGGCATATTAAAGGTTCTGAGAAGTCATTCAGGTCACTGATCTGTTTAGGTGTCCCCAAATAACTTGGCCACCAATCATGTCTACTCCTGGACATTAGTTCAATAAACTAGTGTATCGCAGATGTGCTTTGCAAAAAGCTTCATGAAAAAGTACACATGTGATTCCCTCCAGGGCTTTCCTCGAGGCTCCTGGGTGACCTGTCTGACCATGGCTGGAGAATCAGCACAGCACTCCCCTAGCCTCACCTCTTCCCCCATTTGGCTGTGGAAATGGAGAAACACAGTCACCTCTGAACTTCTAAACCTAGAAACAGAAGGAGACTGTACACAGGGGAATACAGAAGGCAATCTGGGATGATGTCACTATAGAATGACTGACGAAAAATGCAGATTGACTGTTCTGACGCTGGCTTAGGGCCTGGGGCTGAAGCTGGGGACCTTGAGCAAGGCCCTTTGACTCCTGTGATCTGTTTGCCGTGTTGCCAATGAGGAATAGGAACCTGCTTCAAGGATCTTATGAGGACCAGGGGAGGGAGGGGTATGGAAACCCTTTGATGCAAATGCTCTATGCAGAACAGGAGTTATAATTATAGTCTCCATTAGACATGAAGCTTCCTGAGAAGGATCCGAAATCCACAGACTATCAGGACTGGATGGCCTGCTGAGGTTAGTTACTCTAGCCACCCCTTTTCACTTATGGGGAAGCTGAGCACCAGGTTGTAAAAGCCTGGGCCTGGGATCAGGGGCAGTGGGAGGAGGAGTTAAGGCAGGGAGCAGGAGTGAAAAAGAAACTAAGTGGGTGAGGGTCAGGGAGAGGAAGATTAAGTCACAGATCTGATTTTCCAGAGCCTGAAGAGAAAAACAGAGCAAAGGATAAGACCCGGATGACAGATGAGATCTAGATCTGACTCTGGGAACTGCTCCATGCCTTGGTTTCCTCATCTGTGCAGGGATGAGGTTCCAGCTCTGATAGATGAATGGACTCACAACCACCAAGCTTGCCCCTGTGCCCAGGTGGCACCAAGACTGAAGGGCCAGGAGGGCTGAGGGGATGCGCCTTGCCTGGTAAAGGAAGAGGAGCTCTGGCTACTGTCCCTTGGTGGACACGACTCTGGCCCAGGAATGATGCCTCAGCTGGGGAGGCTGCCTGGCCCTGTCAGCCCCAAGGGCCTTCAGAGACCCCCTCTCCACCACTCACCTTCCCCACTCTGATTTGCAGGGTTTGTCCACACTCCCCCCAACCCCTACTCTGGCCTTCAGACAATCCTAGAATGGGACACTGCAGTGACATAAGAGTCCTTTGACCAGTCCCCCCACCATTTTAATGCAGGGGTAAACTGAGGCTCTGAGTAGGCCAGGGTGGAGTGGAAACACCTAGAGGAAGTTGACAAGTCAGCAAGTTGGCAGCAGAGCTGACAAGCTGGGACCAGGGGCTGTCTCCTTTATGTCAAATGGCCAGCGTGACACAGACTGCCCCTGGGAAAGCCTCGGAACTTCTCGGATTGGGACAGAGTGCCAGGGGAGGGAGGACATGTCTCCTCTTGCTTATTCCCTTGGCCAACTCAAGGGAAGACGCTTCTCGGGGCCTCCAAAACCCTGTGGGTGATTCCATGTAACTCAAGGCCCCAGGGCTCACTGGGCACACACCCAGGATCCCCATCTCGCTCCCACCCTCGTTCCTTCCTGGAAAAGAACTGAGAGGCTCCTGCTGTCTTCTCCAGAAAAACCTTGGAAGGAGCTGTGACTTCAGGCGTCGTGGTGGGCCCAGGCCCTGCACCCTATGTGGCGAGGAAGGAGACCTCAGTGGGAGTGACAGGGGCCAGAGGGAAGGCAGGCGAGGCATTGGCCCCAAGGACCCGGTACAACAGCTCCTCCTTCTCCTGCTGGAGCTGTCGCCGCAGCTGCACCTCCTTCTCCAGGGCCTCACGCGTGAGAAGCAGGTCTTCTGAGAGCTGCCTGTGGATGCACACAGAGCCCAGGGTTGCCTACTGGGAGCAGCTGCCACAGAGACCAACCCATTCCCCCAGGAAGCCTTCGTTAGATGGACCAGCAGCCTGCTGCAGGGTCCTCACTGCCCTCCTTGTTGGCCTGTATACAAGAGGCAATTCAATCTGTTGACCAAGGAGCGGGGGCCTCACAGACAGGCAGGCAGTTCTGAGCTGCTCCAAATCTCTGCTCTACCACTTAGCTATATAATCTTGAATAAGTTATTCATTCTTCTTAAATTTCAGTCTTCTCATTTGTAAAATGGGAAGAAGAAGAATAGGACCCAGCTCTTAGAGTAATTATGAGGATTAGATGAGAAAATATGTACAGTATTCAATAAATTATGTCTGACACATGATACTAGCTCTTATTTACTAAGCCCTAAGAACTGATTCATTCCACTTAGGCCTGGTGCACTATAAATTTCCTGTTTCCTCCTCCCTATATTGGGCTTTCCCACAGAGTACACTCAGCCAGGACAGAGACAAACAGATACTAATCAAGGCATTGGGACTTTGGTTTCTGAGCAGAGCTGCCCCCTTGGGTTTCTTGACTCCCAGGGAAAGAGGAGCCACATTTCCTAAATAGGCCCTGGGCCCACCTGTCAGTCCATTCCTCAGGCCCCTCTAAGACTCTCCCAGCTGGGAATTTTGGCAAAAAGGGTGGGGATGGGAGTAAAGGAGGCAGGAAGACAGCTACCTTGACAGGACCACCTGGTTGCGGCTTCGGACATGGAGGTCCTCATTTTCCTGTTGCAGGGTTGTAATTTTTTCCTCCAATATCAGATTTTTCTCTTTCTATAACAATGAGAATGAGCTCAGAAAGCTGCCAAACTCACGGTGCACGATGTGTGCTGTCACCTCCCTCTTATCTGTGGTCACTGAAAGCACTGATTCATTCTAGACTAGATGTTACATTTCATGGAGCAATAAGGTAACTTAGAAAAAAATAAAACTAAAAAGTTAACAAAGGGCTGCTGGCTTTTTGCCACAGGAGAATGGTAAAAAAAATTACAGGCCCTACCATCTCATTTCATCATGAGTTCATGGAAGGAAGAATATGTTTTGTTCTCCAAAAGTCAGAAGGATATGATCTATATAAATAAAATTAAGTTTGTCTGTTATGTGTTTCCACAAAAATGCGCGAACAAAATCTATACAGAATGTTTGAAATGATCTGATTAAAATAAAGCCCTGTGGGTGATTCCATGTCATGTGACTCAAGCCCCCAGGGCTCCCTGGGCACACACCCTGGCTCCCCATCTCCCTCCCACCCTCTTTCCTTCCTGAGAAAAGAACAGATGGTGATATGAGATGGTAGTGCCTGTAAGACTTTTTTTTAAGACATTCTCTTGTGGCAAAATTAAAAGTCAGCAGCTTTTTGTTAACTCCTTAGTTTTATTTTTTTAATTATAAGTTGTATGGCACACAGGAGGCCAGGGAGACTTCTTCTACAGCAACATAATCTCTGCTTAGATTCAACCCTAGGGTTTCTGAGGCTTCTGTCCTCCCGTGTTCTCAATGCTACCTGCCCTAGTGTCACCCAAGCTACAGCAACATCAGTAGCCTCAAAAGGCACAGGACTCAGATGATAAGGAGCCACTGCTTGACCCAGCCTGGCCACAGACCATGCTCAGTGGTCAGCACAGGTGGCAGGTCAAAGCTGGAGTGAACTAGGCTGGGACCTCCTCAAACCACCTCCCCTCTGCATGCTTTACAAAGGAAACACCCAGAAAGTGGGAGCCTGAGGCTGCATCCCCCAGCCACTCCCAGCCACAGACCACTGTTTCCATGAGGATCAGCCGCTTGTCCAGCTCATGAATACGCTCATTCTTCATCTCGATGACAAAGTGTAAGCTCTCCAGCTCCTGCTCCCAGAACTGGCTGGGGCTCCCATAATCCTAGACAGGGACAGAGTGACCTCATTAGGCCAGTAGGCTACCTCCCTCCTTCCCATTCTGCCAGCAACTCATTGTTGGACTTTCACAAGTCACCCACCTTCCTCTCTCAGCCCATGTTAAGTGTTTAATATGCTTTATCTCCCTGTATCCGAATGTCACCTTTTGAGACATGTACTAGCACTACAGATGAGGAGACTGGTTCGGACAGGTTGAGTCACGTGTGCTAAGTGGCAGGTTTGCTATGTACACCTAGTTCTCTCTGAATCCAGAACGTGAGCACTTTACTATTCCAGATGCTGCTCTCTGGGCCTTAATTTTCCCATCGGTGAAATGGGAACTCTTTTATTTCCAGGCCCTTGTGTAGGTAAGAGTGCCAGGTCTGAGTCTTGTCCTTGAAGAGGGGTTGGTCTTTCCTGTTGCCCGGCCCTGACCTCCCTGGAGATTCAAGGAGGAAAAGCGCCCAGGGTGCTGCCACCTACCTGGATATGTTTCTTATAGTTTCGGCTTAGAATGGACTCCTCCACCCTCTTCATTTTGGCCTGGAAAGCCTCCAGCTGTGAGGTCAGTCTGTCTATGGTCTCCTGGAGCAGGGAGTGGGATGGCGACAATCAAAGCCTGCCTCATAAATGCTGTAGGTGAACTTCGCCACATCCCAGAGGGAGAACAGTTTTAGGTTCTTCAATGTGTCTTTGGGCTACCCTACATGACAATGCAAGATCAACATACTTCGACCACTGCTTGAGATCTACCAGCCCTTACAGTGCAGAATTGCATGCTGGGAAGAGAAAGAAAGAAGAGAAAAGAAAAGAGGAAAGAAAAGAAGACGGGAGGGGAGGGGAGGGGGACGGGAGGGGGAGGGAGATAGGGAGGGGGAGGGAGGGGGACAGAGAGGGAGAAGGAGAGGGAGGGAGAAGGAGAAGGAGAGGGAGAAGGAGAGGAGATGAAAGGAACATACCAACCCCACCTCTTGCTTTAACGCCTTTAACGGCTCCCCGGCTCCCCGTACTGCAGGGAACAATGTCCTGCTATAAAAGATGATTGTTAGCCTGGCATTCAAAACCCATCCAAACCAGGCTCAATGAATTTTTCCAAGCGCGCCTCTCACTGCTCCTTCTATACATCCTCTCCTGCAGCCAAACATCACAATACTCCCCCAGCTGCAGGGTACATTCTTTCCTCCAAACTGTTTCACTGCCAAGAACTTTCTCTACTTGAACCGTGACCACTACCGTTAGGCTAGAGCACAACCCCTTAAGGTGGCTCACTGGCTCCCACTCTGGCCCTGGCTCACGTTCTCAGCCTTAGTCCCCTCTCCCACTGAAACTCATACCCCAGGCATCCTGGACATCTTTCGGTTCCTCAGGTATTCCATATTTTTCCTTTTTCCTCCATGTCTTTGAACACATTGCTTTTTTTCTGCCTGAGGCACCCTTCCTACCCTTCTTTACCAAAGAATTCCAACCCATCCTTCAGACTCCAGCTTAGATCTCACTCCCTCTAGGAAATCTTTCCTGCACAGCCACATTGAGTCAGATGCTTCCCTGCATCCTTCCACAGGTCCCTGTGCATCCACCCATGAATCCAATCACACTGTGGCACTTGGCCCATGCCTCTCCAAGATCTCCCCAGCAGTCCCTGGAAGAATAGGCCCAACTCAATTTCACACTCAGTCCTCTTGAGGTAATAGCCTGGTTACCACATCAAGGGGCCTGGATACACAGAAGGCAATCACCTCAGCCCCTCACTCCTAGGCACACGTAATCAGTTTTGGCTGCCTTGGGGCTCCAGGCTGCTTTCCCATTGGTCCTCGCTTACCCTCATCCAAGACTGACACGACCCAGCCCCTCTCACCTGCTGGGTAGAACTGGCCTTGCGGAAAGAGTGGGTAAGCGCTTCTTTCTCCTGTTCATATGAGGCCCGGAGGACTGTAGGGAAAGGAGAACTCCATAAGCTCAGACACTTCTCCCCAAAGCCTTCTGGCAGGCCCCTTGGTGGCCAGGAAGGTCCAGATATTTAACTGGGGCCCATAGAGGCCAGGAGTCTAGGAACGGTCTTATTCATCCTTCTGTCTCCTAGGCTTGCTTGGGGGCTGTGCCAGAAATGTACTAGGTATTTAATAAAACCTCAAGGAAATTGAAATAAACTATAGCCTGGGAGGAACGCTACCAGATTGTGGGTGCCATCCACACCTCACTAAGGCTAAGATCCAAAGATCTTGCAGGAAGCACGTTCACCTAAGACCACCTCGGGCCACGGAAAATGCATAGGACAATGCTTTGTAAACTGGATTAGCCAAATCACAAAATCATTAAATCCTTAGTTGTCAAACTAAAGCACAAAACTGCAGTAAGTACATTGGATTTGTGGCTAGGAAATCCACCTGGTCCTGGCTCTGCCTTTCCGAAACTGAGAGACCTTGAGAAGATCATATCAGACATCTAAAAGTCCAGTTACCTCAACTGTGAAATGGGATCAATAAACTGGATCTGATTGTCTCAAAGGGGTCATTTGAGGATCACATGAGAAGGACGTGCAAGGGCTTTACAGACAGGGCGGTGCTGTACACAGCTGAAATTATCGTCATTCCCCAAATCAATACAGTTGTATGTATCATCCCATCTCCTTCATAAAGTTCCTTTTGGAAAATTCCAACCTTGTCTCAGCTGAAAAAAGACAATGGGCAACTGACAATCAACGGGCAGAATGGGAAATAGAACAGAGGAGACAGGAAAGTTTAATACAGCCAAAGAGCCAGGTATCTGGCAGTGATGAAAAAAATAAAGTTCAAGGCCGGGTGCGGTGGCTCATGCCTATTATCCCAGCACTTTGGGAGGCTGAGGTGGAAGGATCACTTGAGGCCAGGAGTTTGAGACCAGCCTGGCCGACATGGCAAAACTCTGTCTCTACTAAAAATACAAAAATTAGCTTGGCATGGTGGCGCAAGCCTGTAGTCCCAGCTACTCAGGATGCTGAGGCAGGAGAATGGCTTCAACCCGGGAGGCAGAAGTTGCAGTGAGCTGAGATCACGCCACTGCACTCCAGCCTGGGCAACAGAGACTCTGTCTCCAAAAAAAAAAGAAGAAAAAAATAATGTTCAGTAATATAACTGTGGTAGAGTAGTAAAAAATTTATAAGAATTTATCAATATATAATATTTATCAATATATAATATCAATTTATCACATAAAAATTACAGCCTTAACTTTTTAAAATTATTGGCCTAATTTGTTAATTTGCCTATCAAGACAGGTTCTGGTTTCAGGTAAGATGAAGGAAGCACACTCCATCCAGTTTTTCCTACTGAATGTAGCTATAAAACCTGGACAGAATGAATTCTGCAGTTATTTGCAGACTGAAAAGTAAATGGTAGCAGCAGACTGAGCAAGAAGACCAGAATTTGAAGTACCACTGACCCAACAGATTTAGACAAACCCAGAATCTCACGTATTTAGATATTTTAAATGTCCAGGATACAACCCCAAATTTCTCAGCATACAATACAAAATTACTCAACCTAAAAAGAAGCAGAAGAAAAACTCCCTTGAGGAAAGATATTCAACAGATGCCTAAACTGAGATCCTATAGATGTAGGAATTATCAACAGAGTTTTTACGGTAGTCAGTGTAAAAAGACTCCAAGAAGTATGGGTGTTCTGCCACTGACGGCAAGAAGGAAAAAGAGAAAAGGAAAGTAAGAGTGAATATACTTTTAGGAATAATAGAAAAACAGAAAGTCTTAGCAAATAAATGAGTTATTAAGAAGAACCAAAAGGAAATTTTTAGAACTAAAAAGTATAATAAGTGAAATAAAAACTCACTAGGTGAAATCAATAGCAGAATGGAGATGAGATGATAAGAAAGAGCCAGTGAACTTCAAGATAGATCAATAGAAATTATCTGATCTGGACAATAGAGGAGAAAAAAAGATTAGAAAAAAAAATGAACAGAGCTTCAGAGACCTGTAAGATAATGCCCAAATAGCTAACATTTCTATCATCACAGCCAAAGAATTAGAGGAAAAAGGGCGCAGTGCAAAAAAAAATAATAATAATAATTGAAGAAAGAATGATTGAATATTCCACAAACTTGCCAAAACATAAACCTACAGATTAAAGAAGATCACTGAACTCCAAAGTAAGCCCAAAGAAATCCACACCCAGACAACATCATTTCCAAAAGCTAATGACACAGAAAAGGTGTAGAATGGAACCAGATAAAAATGGTACACTACGTATAGGGAACAACAGCTTGAATAACTGTGTGTTTCTCATTAGAAACCTTAGAGACCAGAAGAAAAAAATTTAAAAACTGCTGGAAAATGTTGATGTTCATAATGTTGGGTTGAGGTCTACCATTTTAGGATGTGTTTTCTGTTTGTTCTCGCTGATCTTTATCCTCTGTTTTCTCTTTCCTGCTTTCTTTTGGAGTACAAAACCATAACAAAAAGCTCAGAATCCCATATGCAGTGAAAATATCCTTCAGGAAAGAAGATTAAATCGAGACATTCTCAGATGAAGGACACTTAGAATTCATTACCAGCAAACCTGCTCTAAAAGAATTGCTAAAGGAAATTCTTCAAATGAAACCAGAGGGAAACTTGAAACTTGAAACTTCAAGAATGTAGGAAGAGTAACAGAACTGGTAAAGACCTAAGTAAATACAATAGACTGTTCTTCCCTTGAGCTCTTTAAAATATGATTGATGATTAAATGCAAAAATTATAACCTTGTCTGATGGGGCATTAGATATATGTAGATGTAATACATGAGATAAATGTAACAAAAATGGGAGAGTGGAGGAACCTACATGATGGTAAGCTTTCTACATTCCATTAGATGTGGTAAAATAGCAATTCCAGGCCGGGCGTGGTGGCTCACACTTGTAATCCCTGCACTTTGGGAGGCCAAGGTGGGTGGATCATCTGAGGTCAGGAGTTCCAGACCAGACTGGCCAACATGGTGAAACCCGGTCTCTACCAAAAATACAAAAATTAGCTGGGCCTGGTGGTGGGTGCCTGTAATTTCAACTACTTGGGAGGCTGAGGTAGGAGAATCGCTTGAACCCAGGAGGCAGAGTTTGCAATGAGCCCAGCTCATGCCATTGCACTCCAGCCTGGGTGACAGAGCAAGACTCTGTCTCAAAAAAAAAAAAAGGAATTCTAAGTAGATTGTTAAGTATATTGTAATTCTTAGAGTAACCATTAAAAAAAATACAGAGATACAGTAAGAAAGACAATAAATAAGTTAAAATGGAATACTAAAAAATGTTCAAATACTCAAAAAAAAAAGCAGGAAAGGGAAAACAGAGGATAAAGATCAGTGAGAACAAACAGAAAACACATCCTAAAATGGTAGACCTCAACCCAACATTATGAACATCAACATTATCAATAACAACAGTAAATTAAATGGCTTAAACATACCAAATAAAACACAGAGTATGTCAGAATGGGTTTTTAAAAACCCACCTGATGGGATCATTCATACCCCAAACCTCAGCATCATGTACTATACCCGTGTAACAAACCTGCATGTGTGTCCTGAATCTAAAATTAAAGTTGAAATTAAAAAAAAAACACCCTCCAACTAACTACGTGCTATTTACAAGAAACCCACTTTAAATAGATGTTATAGGTAGGTAATAAGTAAAAGGGTGGAAAAAGAAACACTAATCAAAACAAAGTCATAGTAGCTATATGATTTGCAGATAAAGAACTGAAAGGAGACATAGACAAATATGCATTATAATTGGAGACTTCAACACTCCTCAGCATTCCACATAAAACAGCCTGAAAATCAGCAAGAATATAGAACTGAATACTACCATTAACCAAACTTTATCTAATTGATTTATTTCTAAAATACTCAACCCAACAATAGCAGAATACACATTCCTTTCAAGTATACATGAAACAAGATCGACCATACCCTGAGTCATAAAACAAACCTTAACAAACTATAAAAGCAGCAAAATACAAACTATGTTCTCTGACTGTAATGCAATCAAACTGGGAATCAAATAACAGAAAGAGAACCAGAAAATCTCCCAACACTTGGAAATACATTTCCACATATTCAATGCCAGAGAGGAAGTCTCAAGGAAAATAAGACTGAAAATATTTTGAACTCAACAAAATGAAAATAAAACCATCAATATGCAGGATGCAGGTAAAGCAGAGTTTAGGAGAAAATTTATAGCTTAAATGTTTATATTAGAAAAGGAGAAAGGTCTCAAATCAATAGTCTAAGCTGAAGAAATCAGGAAAAGGTAACAGGCCCAGTGACTCACACCTGTAATCCCAGCACTTTGAGAGACTGAGTCAGGAGGACTGCTGAGACCAGCCTGGGTAACATAGAGAGACCTGCCTCTATTAAAAATTTAGAAATTAGCTGGCTAGGTGTGGTGGGGTACCTATAGTCTCAACTACTCAGGAGGCTGAGGTGGGAAGATTGCTTGAGTCCAGGAGTTTGAGGCTGCCCTGAGCTATGATCATGACACTTTACTCCAGCCTGGGAGACAGAGCAAAACCCTGTCTCAGGGAAAAAAAAAAAAAAAAAAAGAAGAAGAATGAAAAGAAATAAAAAAAAAAAAAAAGAAAAGCTAACCAAATATAAAGCAAGCACACAGAAGGAAGGAAATAAAAATAACAGAAACCAGTGAGATGGAAAATGGTAAAATAAGGGGGGTGGGGTGGGGAAATCAATGAAACCAAAAGCTGGTTCTTTGAAATAATTAATAAAATTGATAATCTCAAGCAAGACTGACAAAGAAAAAAGAGAACACACACATGACCAATATCAGGAATGAAATATCACTACAGACACAGCAGATATATGAAATGATATTAAGGAAATATGCTGAACAATCCTATGCACCTAGATTCAACAACTTAGATGAATGTAACAATTCTTCAAAAAAAAAAAATGACCAAAACTCACCCAAGGTGAAGTACATAACCTGAAATTCCTTTAAATATTAAAAAGAAATTGAATTTGTTGTTAAACACTTTGAAAGACATGCCCAAGCACAGATTATTTCATTGAAAAATTCTATTAAACATTTAAAAACGATATAACACCAATTCTATATAATCTCTCCCAGAAAGAGAAGATGAGGGGACATTACTACATGGGGCAAGCTTTATCCTGATACTAAAACCAGATAGTGTAAGAAAACTACAGGCCAATATTCCTCATGAACATAGACACAAACATTCTCAGTAAAACATTAGAGGATCAAATTCAGCAATACATAAAAAGAGTAATATAACACAACCAAGTGGAGCTTATGCCAGGAATGCAAGGCTAGTTCAATGCAGTCAGCCTTCTCTATTTGCAGGTTTCTCATCCTCAGATTCAACCAAGTGTGGATAAAAAAATATTTGAAAAAATAAAAATAAAAAATACCAAACAACAATAAAAGATAATACAAATAAAAATACAGTCTAACAACTATTCACCTTACTTTTATATTGTATTAGGTATTATAAGGAATCTAGAGATGATTTAAAACATATGGAAGGATGTACATAGGTTATATGCAAATAATACACCATTTTATATAAGTGACTGGAGAATTTGCAGATTTTGGTATCCAAAGTGGGTCCCAGAATCAATTCCCCATGGATACCTAGGGATAACTATATTTGAAAACTCAAACAAATGTAATCCACTATATTAACCATCTAAAGAAAAACCAGGCCAGATGCGGTGGCTCACGCCTGCAATCCCAGCACTTTGGGAGGGAAAGGCCAGTGGTTCATTTGAGTTTGAGACCAGGCTGGGCAACATGGCAAAAACTCATTTCTACAAAAAAAAAAAAAAAAAAAAAAAAAAAAAAAAAATTAGCTAGGCATGGTGATGTGCACTATAGTCCCAACTACTTGGGAGGCTGTAGTGGGAGGATCACCTGAGCCCCAGAGGTGGAGGCTGCAGTGAACCAAGATAGCACCACTGCACTCCAGCCTGGGCATCAGAGTGACATCCTGTTGGAAAGAAAAGAAAAGAAAAAAGAAGACAGGAGAAGAGAGGAGAGGGAAAAAAGAGGAAGAAAGAGAGAGAGAAAGACCACATGATTATATGGATCTTAGATCTAAATATAAAACCATAAGGCTTTGGAAGAAAACATTGAAGAAAATCTTTGTTACCTGGGATTTAGCAAAGAGTTCACAGACATGACATAAGAAGTATAATCAAAGAAAAAAATAAATTGGACTTTATCAAAATTAAAAGCTTGGCTTTGTGAAAGACATTATTAAGAGAATGAAAAAAATCACCCCACTGGCTAGGAGAAAATATGTGCAAATACAAAGAACTCTTGTCCAAAATATGTAAAGATATCTCAAAACTCCACAGTAAGGACAAGCAAGTTAATTTAAATGGGAAAAAGACCTGAACACACATTTGACCAAAGAGGATATGTAGACAGCAAATAAGCACATGAGTTGTTACTGAAATGTAAATTAAACCTATGGTGAAGATTACTGCACACCTATTAGAACAGCTAAAATAAAAAACCAGCAACAACAAGTATTGGCATGAAGTAGCAACGGTATAACTCATACATCACAGATGGTGATATAAAATAGTGGTCACTCTGGAAGACAGTTTAGCTGTTTCTCATAAAGCTAAACATACATTTATCATATGACCTATCCCACTCCTGTGTATTCGCCCAAGATAAATGAAAACCTATGTCCACACAAAGCCTGCACATGAATGTTAGAACAACTCTATTCATAATTGCCTCAAATGTCCTGCAACAGTGAATGAGTAAACAATGGAATATAACTCCACAATGAAAATGTATGAATTACTGAGATATGCAACAATTGGAATGAATGTCAAAGGCATCGTGATGCGTGAAGGAAGCCAATATAAAAAAATCATATTTTATTATTTCATTTAATAGCCTAGAAAAGACAAAGCTACAGAGATGGAGAACAGATCAGTAATTGCCAGGGGTTAGGGTGGGAGAAGGATGTGAACACAAGGGCAGTTTGAGACAGCTTTTTGGGGGTGATAAAACTGTTGCCCAGCCTGGTTTCAGGGGTTGAAAAATCCTGATTGTGGCGATGGTTACAAGAATCTATACATGCGGCAGGGCGCGGTGGCTTACGCCTGTAATCCCAGTACTTTGGGAGGCCAAGGCGGGTGGATCACGAGGTCAGGAGTTGAAGACCAGCCTGACCAAGATGGCGAAACACTGTCTCTACTAAAAATACAAAAATTAGCTGGGCATAGTGGCACGTGCCTGTAATCCCAGCTACTCGGGAGGCTCAGGCAAAGAATTGCTTGAACCCAGGAGGCGGAGGTTGCAGTGAGCCGAGATCGCGCCACTGCACTCCAGCCTGGGTGACAGAGCGAGCCTCCATCTCAAAAAAAAAAAAAAAAAAAAAAAGAATCTATACATGCATTAGAATTTATGAAAATGCACATCCCCTCAAAAAGAGTCAATTTTACTATATGATAATTTAAAAAATAAAAAAAAGACAACAAAGGGTCATCGAATGTGGAAAATCACCACTAGTCTCTCCTGGTTATCTGTGTACCTCTCCCCATACATATAAAATCTCATATATTTCCACCATCCTGTGCTTTCATTCATTCATTATAGACTTATGTAGCACTTAGTATGTGCCAAGCAATTTAAAAATAACTAGAGAAGAATTCTGACTGATGGGAAGAACTCAAGACAGGCAATCTCTTCTCCCCTGGGTTTTACAGTAGGAAATTCTTCTTATTAATATATTTGTAACACTAAAAATAATATCAAAGCAATGCTTGGAGAATAAAGTTGTTTTCCCATAAAGTCTTGTGAGGTACAGAAGGTAGATTTTAGAGATAGAGAAACTGAACCAAGATTCAAGGAGGTTGAGTGATAGCCCCAGTTCAACAGGGTATGGTATTATTAAAACACAATTCTTCGGCTGGGCGAGGTGGCTCATGCCTGTAATCTCAGCACTTTAGGAGGCCGAGGCAGGCGGATTATGAGGTCAGGAATTCGGGACCAGCCTGGCCAACATGGTGAAACCCTGTTGTACTAAAAATACAAAAATTAGCCAGGCGTGGTTGCAGGTGCCTGTAATCCCAGCTACTCAGGAGGCTGAGGTAGAAGAATCACTTGAACCCGGGAGGCAGAGGTTACAATGAACCAAGATAATGCCACTGCACTCCAGCCTGGGGGACAGAGTGAGACTCCGTCTCAAAAAAAAAAAACAAAAAAAAAACACGCACACTCACACCCACACACACACCCACACACACCCACACCCACAAAACCACAATTCTTCAATTTCCAGGCAAGGACTTTAATTCCATTTCACAATGTTTGCAATAATGTGTGCTAATGTTGCAATATGTTTCAAGATTCTTAAAATCATTCAGACCTCTGTTCTAGTTATTCCATCTGGGTAAATCTAAGGACATAATGTGAAATACGGGCAACATTATGCAAAAGCTGTTTTGAGATCTAGAGGTCTAGACTCACAAGAGATAAGGAAAGCCATGTACTTTATGGTCTTGCCTTTATAAACATTTTAGTAGCAGCATAATTACTTGGAAACATATTTGATACAATGTTAAATGAAAAGAACAGGATATACACTTTTACATACAAAATAATCACAACCATGTGTTTTGTTGTTTTGTTTTGTTTTTTAGATGGAGTCTTGCTCTGTCACCCAGGCTGGAGTACAATGGTGAGATCTTGGCTCACTGCAACCTCTGCCTCCCGGGTTCAAGCAATTCTCCTGCCTCAGCTTCCTCAGTATCCCGAGTAGCTGGGATTACAGGTGCACACCACCACACCAGACTAATTTTTTTTTTATTTTTAATAGAGACGGGGTTTCATCATGTTCGCCAGGCTGGTCTCGAACTCCTGACCTTGTGATCCACCTGCCTCGGCCTCCCAAAGTGCTGGGATTACAGGCGTGAGCCACTGCACCCAGCCACGGCCATGTTTTAAGAAGATAAATAATTCTGGGGAAAGGCCATGCGAATACTGATGATGAAAGGAAAAATCAGTAAAGCATTTTCAAGGTCAATTTCAGTAACATCAGTAACATACATAACCTTCTCCAAAGAAGATACACAAGTCACCAAGAAGCACATGAAAAGATGCTCAACAGAATTAGGCATTAGGGAAATGCAAATCACAACCACAATGCGAAACCACTTTATGTGCACTAGGATAGCAACAGGTGTTGCAGAAAATAACAAGTGTTGAAAAGGATGTGCCACCATTGGAACTCTTGTGGGTTGCTGATGGGAACATAAAGTGGTACAGCCCCTGTGGAAAACAGTTTGGCAGTTGTTCAAAAAGTTAAGCACAGAATGATCGTATGACCCAGCAATTCTCCTGGGTGTACACCCAGGGGGAACTGAAAACAGCTGTTCAAGTAGGTGCTTGTACTAGTGGCACTATTTACAGTGGCTAAATGGTGGAGGCAGCCTAGGTGTCCATCAACTGATGATGAATGGGTAGAGTGTGGTGTGTCTGTGCAATGGCAAATTACCCAGCCGTAAAAAGAAACAAAGTGTAGATGCATGCTGCAACACAGATGAGCCCTGGAAACATTTCAAGGTGAAAACATTCCAAGGTGAAAGAAGTCAGATGTGGGTGATCATGTGGGTTATACAATCCCGTTTATATGCGTGTCCAGAATGGACAAGGCCATAGAGACAGACAGTGGATTGGTGGTTGCCAGGGGCTAGTGGTAAGATAAGAAGTGACTGCTTAGGCTGGGCACAGTGGCTCATGCCTGTAATCCCAGCACTTTGGGAGGCCGAGGTGGGCGGATCACTTGAGCCCAGGAGTTTGAGATCTGCCTGGGAAACATGGCAAAACCCCATCCCTACAAAAAAATATAAAAATTAGCTGGGCATGGTGGCATGCACCTGTAGCTACTCAGAAGGCTGAGGGACAAGGACTGCTTGAGCCCAAGAGGCGGAGGTTGAAGTGAGCCGAGATCGTGCCACTGTACTCCAGCCTGGGCAACAGAGCGAGACCCTGTCTCAAACAAACAAACAAACAAACAAAACAAAAAAACAAAAACAAAACAAACAAAAAAAGTGCCTGCTCGGTGGGTGGGAGTTTCCTTTTGGAGTGATGGCACTGTGGATGTACTAAATGTCACTAATGGTAAATCTTATGTCTATTTTACCAAAATAAAAAATATGTATACATAAACTTTACCACACCAATTCTATTAGGATGTTATTCTAACGCTGAAATCATGAATGTGACAAAGATTTTATAAAACCGGGGTTGATTATGTAAGTATCATTGCTGTTATAGACAATGAGAAAAATCTTGAAATTACCTAAATGCCTAACAAAGGGACTCAGTTAAATGAACAAGGGTGCATATTGGAATGCTATGTAGTTACTAAAACTCTTGGTATAGAAGAGTTTAATGACAGGATGCTAATGCAACACAAAGTGGAAAAAATAATTCACTTCCTCTCCCCAAAGTGTGTGTGTATAGATGTATATTCTATGTATATATACAGAAAAAGAAATGGAAGGAATCTATTTCAAAGGGGTAACAGTGGCTAACTCTGGGTGGAATTATGATTTAAATTTTCTCAATACTAAAATCAGTGCTATGAATTATTGCTAAGTATCTTGCACTGTTCTAAATTCTATCTCTGTCTATCTATCATTAAATTGTTTAATTCTTACAAACAACCTATTAGGGAGGTAAAGTAACTTCTCCAAGGTTACAGAGCTGGTAAACAGTGGAGCTGAAGTTTAGACCCAGGGACTGGAGCTCTAGAGAATGAGATTGATCTATCTATCTATCTATCTATCTATCTATCTATCTATCTATCTATCTATCTATCTATCTATCTTACCAAACTGGAAAGTTTGATATCTATCTATCTGTCTATTTATTTTTAATAGTGACAGCATCTTGCTATGTTGCCCAGGTTGGTCTTGAACTCCTGGGCTCAAGCAATCTATCCACCCTGGACTCTCAAAGTGCTAGGAATACAGGCGTGAGCCACAATGCCCAGCCAAGAATGAGACGTTAACCACTGTGCTGTAAGATCTTTTTGTCTAATCTACAGTTTCCAAATTTTCTATGATGATCACCTTTGGTGATATAAGAGGAAAGAAAGTCATTTTTCAAAATAATCTATCTAACAATAAATAAGAGCTACCATCATCGTGGGGATGGAATATGTGTATTTAAAAATTCTTCTATTTGTCTGGGTTTTCCAAATTTCCCTTAATAAATATGGATTGCTTTTTAAATGGAAAGAAAAAAATACCTCTCAAATAAGGAAAAAGAAAGGTTGATGCCAGCCTCTTAAATCCATGCCCCAAAGGAAAAGTCCATCACCCCTCTAGGGCCAAGGATCCTGTAGATTTGAGTCAATTGCTTGTGGATCAGACAGACAGGGAGGGAACAGTGGGAGTGCCCAGGTGAACTGGGCAGGTGGGGCCAGAAGGAAGCACCCCCCACACCTTGGCCAGTGGAACATCTCTACCCTTACCTTGCAGGGCCTCTTCATTCTTTCCTTCCAGGACCCTTTGCTGCTCATTCAGTCTGTCTCGAAGCTCTAGCTCCCTTTCCTTCTCCACCTGGGGGCAGAGAGTCCCGGGCAGGACTGAGGTTGAGCAGGATCAGCACAGCATCTCTTATCCCCTCACCTGGGCCTGCGTGGAACTTGGTGACCAGAGTCCTAACCCTTCCTCTGAGGGATGGGAATGCCACACCCAGAAAGGACACAAGACTTCCAAGACATAGCAAGCGTGGCAGAATTTGCCTTCTTTAGGGTTTAGCAGGGGGTTCCCATGTAATTATCCACATGGAAAAGGATTTAGGAGTATTCTAATCCTGATGCTTACTCAAGGCAGGAAGCCTCCCATGGTGTTTCTCTGCTTGCGTAAGGCTTACTGTTGCAAGTGACCTCCAACTTCTACCATCAGGTCCCAGAGCTGCCCTCTGGGGTCACACAGAGCCAGACTGTTCCCTCAACCCAGGCAGCCCCTCAGAGATCTGAGCATAGTGGCCCGTATTCCCAACATTTCTCTTCCCCAGGCTGAACCCTCCCAGCCATTCTCATTGTCCTGCACTTGAGATGTTTTCCAGTCCCTTTGCCACCTGTAAGGTACAGCTGATGGGGCATATCCAGAGGCAAGGCATGACTTAAAGGCGTTCTAGCCCCAGCATACCACTGAGTTCCTGGGTAATGAGCTCCCTCCACTGTATAATGAAGGGACTCAACTTGACAATACCTGGGGCCCTTACAAGTCTCAAGGTTAAGGATTCCACAGGTAATGGTCAGGGCCAAATGACATTACCATGGTAACTCTACCAAAACAAACTAAAGACTGGCAGCTGCATACAGTTAACTTACCTTTCATAAAAGTTGTGTTTCTGAAAAATGCGTCTAAGCTAAAACCATTTTAATGTGTGTGGGGGCACTCACCGCAGCCTTCCACCCAGCGAACACCTGAGGGCAGGGTCTGGACCCGATTTCTCCCTGTACCCCTGGCAGTGCCGAGGCCGCACCCTCCCCGCACATAGTAATCTCCCCCAGCAAGTCGACTGGGTGAATAAAATCTAGCAGAAAATCTTTCAGTAAAAAATAACCATGCGATTTAATAGAGTGATTAGTTTATAACTACGGAGGCTTTTTTTTTTTTTTGAGATGGATTCTTTCTCTGCCACCCGGGCAAGAGTGCAGTGGTGTGATCTCAGCTCACTGCAACCTCTGCCTCCCAGGTTCAAGCGATTCTCCTGCCTCAGCTTCCCAAGTAGCTGGGATTACAGGCATGTGCCACCAGGCTGGGCTAATTTTTGTATTTTTGTAGAGACGGTGGTCTCGCCATGTTGCCCAGGCTGTTCTCGAACTCCTGACGTCAGGTGATCTGCCTGCCTCGGCCTCCCAAAGTGCTAGGATTACAGGCATGCCTGGCCCAGATCCATCTTAAAGGAGTGACTTTAAATTTCAGAATTTTGAATATTTACCCTGAACATATTTCATATTTATAATTTAAACTAAAGAAAATTTAGAGAAAACTTGTGTACACCACCAAATCTTTCCTGCTGCTCTACCCATTCCCTCTGGTAAAGGAAGAAATGGAGGCAAAGAGAGGCGAAGGGTGAGTGACCAAGTTAGAATGAGGAAAAGGAAATCCTGGGCTGCAGGTTACATTCAGTCATCCCATCACTTTAGTGTCCTTCAATCTAGAATTGTTCCCCAGTCTTTCTTCATGTTTCATGGCCTTGACATTTAACTAATATAGGCTGGAAATTCTGTAGAATGTCCCTCAATTTTCATTTCTGGGTAATTTTAAAGCCTCAGTGTCATCCCTTTAGAGAAGCCTTCTCTGATCCCACAGTCTTGGTTAAGGGTTCTATTACGTCCTTTCACGGCACTGTAAACTTTTCATAGCACTTATATTTGCAGTAAGTATTTCTGTGTAATTGCGTTTAGCATCTGATGTCCCATCTCAGTCAGGATAAGCTAAATTATGCTGCCATAACAAACAATGGCGAAGTCTCAGTGGCTTAAGACAAAATGTTTACTTTGCCCTCACTACCTACCCATTTTGTGTGGCAGGGAGCTCTGCTGCCAGGGATTATCCAGGATTATCCAGGGATAATCATCCAGAGATCAGGCTGATAGAGTGGCCATTACAGCAGTCCCGTCACTTAGCTAGACAGAAAGACCTTGGGGGTCTTGAACTGGCAACTAAATGCTTGCCCTAGAAGTGACACTGGTTCTTCTTCCTATAACGCATCAGCCAGAACGAGTTCCGTGGTCCCACCCAACCATGAGGTGGGCCCAGAAAGGCAATTAATCTAGCGGCATCAACAGCTTTTACTCTTCCCAAATAGACTCTCAGCTTCGTGAAAGCAGCTGCCAGCTCTGCTTGTTTTAACCAATGTGCCCAGCACACAGTGCCCTGATAAAAATATGTGTTTAACAGATAAAGGACTCCCTTCCTGGTAAAATGAGTAAGGGACTCTTACAACAGCAACAAAAACCTAAGGTGGGCACTCACTCTGGGATTCACCAAAGTTAGCTGAGCATGAGAAAGACAGGGGGTGGGGGCACCTGGACTTACCTGTTGTGCCCATTTCTTCTTTTCCTCCTCATGTTGCTGGAGAATTCTGGTTATATCCTTCTGGTGCCGCTCAGCCTCCTCTGATGCACAGAGCTGGACAGTTATAGCTAGAGATGAAAAAGCAAAAAAAAAAAAAAAAAAAAAAACTCACAGAGTGGAAGTATAGTCAGAGCTGGCAGAGAGAGTGTGGGAAATGGGGCTAAGGGATGAGCTGGTCTCTGCCTCAAGAATGATTTCGGGTGGGACCAGTCTCCAGAGACAGCCCCTCGAGTCTCTTTGGACTTGGAGATCCTCTTTCAAGGAATAAGCCAATGGTCTCATTTTGTCCTCTGGTCTCCCTGTTCTACCCCATTTTTTAAAAAATTAGTTGCTGGCCAGACATGGTGGCGTACACCCGTACTCCCAGCACTTTGGGAGGCTGAGGTGGGAGGAGCACTTGAGACCAGAAGTTGGAGACCAGACTAGGAAACATAGTGAGACCCTATCTCTAAAAAAAAAAGCTGGGCATGATGGCATGCACCTGCAGTCCCAGCTACTAGGGAGACCAAAGCAGGAGGATGGTTTGAGCACAGGAGTTCAAGGCTGCAGTAAGCTATGACTGCATCACTGCACTCCAGTCTGCGCAACAGAGCGAGACCCTGTCTCTAAAATAATAATAATAATTTAAAAATTAGTTGTTGATACTTAATAACTGGGAAGCTTTTACTTAATAATTCTGATTTCCAATTTTTCTTGAAGAATCCAAAGAAGAACTGGCAATGTATGCCTTCATGTCAACCAGGGGCTGGAGCCAGAAGCAGCTGCCTCCTCTTTGGCCGGCCAGGATAGGGTTCTGCAGTTGGCTACAGTCTTCACCTCCTGCTGTTATTAAAAATGTATACAAAGGGCCACATGTCATTTGCTTTACCTGCTGGGGCCCATGAGCATCTGAGTTTGTGGCCCCTCACGTTTAGCGTCTCCTCAGCTGGTAGTAGAGGGTGCTACTTGAGAGCAGGAAGGAAACACAAACAGGAAGTCTAGCCCCTGCTTCGGGAAACTCCAAAACAGGCCCTGCCAATGCCACACTGAGTCTATCAGATACTAGGTATGACCTAAGGCAGTGGCCATCCTCTCTGTGCCTCAGTTACCTAATACATGGGATCAGGATAATTATGGCACCTACCACATGAGTGAGGCTGAGATGATTAAATCAGGAAACAATGGCAATAAAAATAATAAAAGCACGATAGGAGGACTGAGAGCTTACCATGCCTGCAACATGTCCAGCACTGTTCAAGTGCCTCAGAGGGATGACTCACCTGCTCCTCACAGCTACCCTATAGTCGTGAGTAATATTATTACCCTCATCCTACAGACGAGGAAGCTGAGGCTCAGATGAGTCATGCAACTTGTTCAAGGTCACCCAGTTCAAAATTAAGGGAGCAGGGATATGAACCTACACAATCTGTTTCCACAGCAAATACTCCTAACTACCACCTTATCCTGCTTGCTTGTGCACAAAAGGAAATATAGGCCAGGCGCAATGGCTCACACCTGTAATCCCAGCACTTTGGGAGGCCGAGGTGAGCGGATCACTTAAGGTCAGGAGTTCGAGACCAGCCTGGCCATGGTGAAGCCCCGTCTCTACCAAAAATACAAAAAAATTTAGGTGGGCATGGTGGCAGGCGCCTGTAATCCCAGCTACTCGGGAGGCTGAAGCAGGAGAATTGCTTGAACCTGGGAGGCAGAGGTTGCAGTGAGTCAAGATCCTGCCACTGCACTCCAGCCTGGCAACAAGAGTGAAACTCCTTCTCAAAAAAATAAAAATAAAAAAAATATATATATATATTTAGTAAATATATATATTTACTATATAGTAAATATATATATTTAGTAATATATATATTTACTATATATAAAATATATATATTTACTAAATATATATATTTACTATATAGTAAATATATATATTTACTATATATAAAATATATATATTTACTAAATATATATATATTTATATATAGTAAATATATATATTTAGTTATATATATGTACTAAATATGCAGCTTCTGCATATTTAGTATATATAAAAAATAGTATATATAATAAAATATATATAGTATATATATTATATATACTAATAAAATATATAGTATATATATAAAATATATATAGTATATATACTAATAAATAAAATATATATACTATATATATATAATAAAAATCTGAGATTTTTATTTAGTTGGTCTGTGGTAGGTCCCTAGAATCTTCATCTTTGAAGTTCTTCAGGTAATTTTTCTTTTTCTGAGACAGGGTCTTGCTCTGTTGCCCAGGTTGGAGTGCAGTGGTACGATCACAGCTCACCACAGCCTCAACCTCCTTGGCTCAGGTGATCCTCCCTCTTCAGCTTCCCAAGTAGCTGGGACTACAGGCACACCGCCACTCCCGGCTAATTTTTTGTGTGTGTATTTTTGGTAGAGATGGGGTTTCACCATATTGCCCAGTCTGATCTTGAACTCTTGGGCTCAAGCATTCCATCCACCTTGGCCTCCCAAAGTGCTGGGATTATAGGCAAGAGCCACCGCACCTGGCCTGGATAATTCTTATATATAATCAGATTGGATTTTGTGGTCCAATTACTTATGCGGTACTTGAACTTCACCTACAATATTCCCAACAGCCTCTAGGCTGTAACTAAACACCTTCAGAGATAGGGAGCTCCTCCTATTACCAGGTAGCTCTGATGATTTTAAATCAACAACCACACAAAAAATTCTTTGAGATTGTGCTGAATTCTGCCTGCATGTTGCTGCTACCCTGAGGCCTTAATACTGACCTCTGTATCACACTAAACAAGGCTCATCTTTCTTCTCCATTAGGACACTTCAGACATGTGGAGAAAACTGTTGTTTTATGGCAACATATATTTTTTTTCTGGATGTAGTGATTTTTATTTTCGTACCATGGACATTTCAAAGAAAAGAAAACAAAATAAATATTATTTCATTGTATTTAGCTCTACTCATTTGAAAAAGAAAATTAGATATTCAAGTTAGAAGGTTCCCACATGATCCATTACAAATTAAAATTGATTTTAACTTATTTTATATATATATATTTTCTTTTCTTTTTCAACTTTTGTTTAGATTTAGGGGTACGCATGCAGATTCGTTACCTGGGTATATTGGGTGATGCTGAGTTTTGGGATACAAATGATCCTGTCACCCAGGTACTAAGCATAGCACCCAACAGTTTTGCAACCCTTGCTCCCATCCCTCCCTCCCTCCCTCCCTATAGTGACATCTTCTTTCCAGATGAACATTCTCTGTTTCTTTAACTGTTCCTTATAGGACATGTTTTCCATATTCTTCACCAGTCTGATCTTGTTCCATTGTACTCCCTCCAATTTTTTTCTGGATCCCTCTAAAAATGTATTTTCCAGAAACATATATAGCACTCTAGGTGTGGTATCAACAGCCTAGAATAGGGAAGCACAGGTCAGGACTATTAATTACCTCCCTGATTTTAGACACGATACTCCTATTAAGGTAACCTATCTGAGATCTCATGAGATATTTCAGCAGCTATATCATCTGTGTTGATTATAAGGTAGGAACCTCATAGATGGCAGTTGGGGCCTTTGTGGGGCTGGCTACTCACCTGTGTCCCCATTGAGGGGACCTAATTCATGGGGCTCTGGTCTGGGTGGCTGTTCTGGTTCTGGTTCTTGGCGCTTCTGGAAGAAATGAGACAACAGCGAGGCGTGGGTAGAGGGTGGGAGGTCAATGCGAGGACAGGCTGCTACAGTGGGACTCTTCCAAAGGCAAGGCAGGACCTTCAGTTACACCAGACCCTGCCCCACGCCTGCGCATTAGGCTGCCTCGCAGCCCCAGGCAGCAGACCCTGTACCGGGGGAGGGGCCCCAGAACAGGACTTCTCATCCCTGTCAGGGAAACCCTCAGGGGAGTTTGACACTGCTTGACCTGTCCCTAGATCCTTGCAGTCTGGCTCCTGCTGCCACCCCTGGGGGCCTCTCAGGCCACCTCTTTCTTCTCCCGGGATCTGGCCGGACCTGCTATTACCCTCACTCCAGCTATGCACTTGAGGTGCCCTAAAAACCTCCCAACCCCCAATTCAGAGATGATTTTTGTTTGGAGAAAACTCAAACCATTTTTTCTCTGCTCTCACACCACAATAATCATCCACACAGAAGAAGACTTCCGTGTGTGTGGGAGGGGCTCTCCCCATCAGCGCTGCAGCAGACATCAGCTGGGTGTCCTCTAATTCAATTCTGACACTATCTACCTGGAGATAGTGTCACAAGTCTGGGCCTCCAGAACTTTTGACAGATGGGCTTCAAGTTGAGGTTTCCTTGACCTCCTCTTTGGGTTTGATTAATTTGCTGGAGTGGCTCACAGAACTTGGGAAAACACTTACTTATAATGACTGGTTTATTATAAAGGATAGTACAAAGGATGCAGATGATGAGCTGCATAGCACAAGGTATGGGAGAAAGGCAGGGAGCTTCCATGCCCTCCTTGGGGGCCACCATCCAGGAACCTCCATGTGTTCAGCTATGCGGAAGCTCTCCAAACCCAATCCTCTCGGGTTTTTCATGGAGGCTTCATTATGTAGGCATGATTGATTAAACTATTGACCACTGGTGACCAATTTGACATTCTAGTCCCTCTCCCCTCCCCAGAGGTTGTTGGGTGGGGGTGAAAGTCCCAAACCTCTAAGAGGAATAAGTAATACAAAAGGGCTTTCTGCCTCACAAAGCAGTGTCAGTGGCTCCCAGATTTCATAAATAATTTTTTAAAATTTTAATTAATTAACTAATTAATGTATTTATTTTGAGACTGAGTCTTGCTCTGTCGCCCAGGCTGGAGCACGGTGGTGTGATCTCGGCTCACTGCAACCTCCACCTCTCAGTCTGGAGTACAGTGGTGCGATCTCGGCTCACTGTAACCTCCACTTCCTGGGTTCAAGTGATTCTCCTGCCTCAGCCTCCTGAGTAGCTGGGACTACAGGTGCATGCCACCATGCCCGGCTAATTTCTTGTATTTTTAGTAGAGATGGGGTGGCACTGTGTTAGCCAGGATGGTCTCAATCTCCTGACCTTGTGATCCACCCGCCTCAGCCTCCCAATGTGCTGGGATTACAGGTGTGAGCCACCGCACTCGACCTTTTTTTACTTTTTGAGACAGAGTCTTGCTCTGTTGCCCAGGCTGGAGTGCAATTGCGTGATTCTGGCTCACTGCAACCTCCACCTCCTGGGTTCAAGTGATCCTCAGCCTCCAGAGTGGCTGAGACTACAGGCATGTGCCACCACACCTGGCTAATTTTTATATTTTTAGTAGAGATGGGGTTTTGCCATGTTGGCCAGGCTGGTTTTGAACTCCTGGCCTCAAGTGATCTGCCCACCTTGGCATCCCAAAGTGCTGGGATTAGAGGCCTGAGCCACTGTACCTGGCCAAATGAGTAATATTTTTTAAAGGGAGAGTTGATATGGGCTGATAAGGATGCTGAAAAAAACTATTTGTAGACTATTATTATTATTATTATTTTAGATGGAGTCTCGCTCTGTCACCCAGGCTGGAGTGTAGTGGCGCAATCTCAGCTCACTGCAAGTTCCACCTTCTGGGTTCATGCCATTCTCCTGCCTCAGCCTCTCGAGTAGCTGGGACTACAGGCGCCCGCCACCACGCCCGGCTAATTTTTTGTATTTTTAGTAGAGATGGAGTTTCACCGTGTTGGCCAGGATGGTCTCGATCTCCTGGCCTCAAGTGATCTGCCCACCTTGGCCTCCCAAAGTGCTGGGATTACAGGCATGAGCCACTGTACCCGGCCTAACTATTTATAGATTATTACTATCATTATATAAAATAAAGGACATTTTAGTCTTCCAAAATATAGTAAGGAAAAGCTTAAGAACAGTCTTCCAGGAAAGGAGAACTGACATGCTTACTGAACATTACACACTCGCTCACACCATCATTTTCTCATCTCATGTTGGAGAGGTGAAAAGTTGGTTGAAGTCTGGCGGTGGTCACCAGACCAGGATTTGGGTAAAAAAATTTAAGCCCTTTTGTATGCTTTTCAAGATGCTCTTACAAAGAAGAGAAAGAAAGAGAGAAGGAAGGGAAAGGGCAGAAAGGAAGGAAAAAAGGAAGGAAGGAAGAGGATGTTCTAGATTCAATTTTAAGAAACACTTTAAAAAACAAGTCAGGCCTGGGCACAGTGGCTCATGCCTATAATCTTGGCACTCTGGGAGGCTGAAGTGGGCAGATCATTTGCAGTCAGGAGTTCGAGATCAACCTGACCAACATGGCAAAAACCCCTCTCTAATAAAAATACAAAAATTAGGCAGGTGTGGTGGCGCACACCTGTAATCCCAACTACTCAGGAGGCTGAGGCATGAGAATTGCTTGAACCCAGGAGGTGGAGGTTGCAGTGAGCCAAGATCTCGCCACTGCACTCCAGCCTGGGCAATAGAGTGAGACTCTGTCTCAAAAAACAAACAAACAAAAACACAAGTCAAACTATGAAGAGGCTATGAAAATGTTCGACAAAAATTATTAAAAATGTCCTAAACTGAAGAACCACTGAAATACTTCTAGAAAGCGTGCTTCTCACTGGGGAGGGAAGATGTATCAACGGAAGTCTTCTAGAATAGCCTGCTTCTCCCCCATGGTGCTGGGCACAGAGCCTGGCATGTGTAAGCCCCTGGAGGACTGAGGGAGTCATGGGGCCTCCCCCAGGTCCTCGTGCCCCAAATCTGCTGAGTGGCTGGGCAGACCTGACAATTTAGCTCCCCCACCACCCTGGTGAAGACTCAATCCTCCCTTTCCAGGGAAGAGGAGGAAGCCTGGTCCAGGCACGACTCAGAGAAGCTGTCAACGCCGGAATCTGGGGAAGTGACAGCAGCCAGCCTCCCCACCCTGGGCTGGAGGAAGAAGGGAGATAAACATAAATGGTTGTCTCTTCCTTGTTGCCACGACTGATTAGCTGAACTCAGACAATGTTTTTATGGGAGCCAGAAGGCCCAGATTCCAGTGCCAGCTCTGTTACAAACTTGGGCAAATCCCTTCCCACTCTGGCTTCTGCTTCCTCCTCTGTGAAGTGGGGATGAGGGCGTCTGGTGGTTTAACTGGATGATCCCATAGTGTTCAGACTCTAAGCTCTCATCTCAGCTCCTCTCAACAGCACTGTGAGGCAAAGGTCACTACACGCGAGGAAACTGAGGCTCAGGGAGGCTTAAGACACTGTCACACTGTGCCATAATGTTCAAATCAGCATTAGAACCAGGTGTCAGAATATTAGAGACTGCAGAGCAGAGTGGTTAAGAACTCCAGAATTCTAGAATCACACAGATCTGGGTTCAAATACTAAATCCAACACCGTGTGACTGTATGACCTCTCCATGCCTCGGATTTCTCATGAGGCTCTTTTAGGATGAGATGAAATAATGCAACTGCAGTGTCTGGCACATACTAAGAGCTCAAATATTGCATAAGACGATTGCCATGTTTCACAAACATGGCAAGAACAAAGATCCCAGGTCATCTGCTTTGGCAGACCTCTTGGGCTGCCCCTGGGTCTCAGTTTTGTCATCTGAAATAAGGTCATAAGCTCATGAAATGCTGCCTTCTTTCAGATAACCACCACCAGAGAATGGTGAACTTTTTTCCACAAACAGCTTTCAGACCACAGGCAGCACGTGGCCTTGTACTTGAGTCCCCAGCTCTTGACAAAACAAGATAACTCCTTCAGAATGGCAGTTAAGGCTATCACCATCTGTCCCCAGTCTACCCCCATTCCAATTTCTTTCTTTTTTTTCTGTCTTTTTTTTTTTTTTTGAGATGGGGTCTTGCTCTGTTGCTCAGGCTGGAGTGCAGTGGTGTGATCAGGGCTCACTGCAACCTCCGCCTCCCAGGCTCAAGCAATTCTCCTGCCTCAGCCTCCCAAGTAGCTGGGACTACAGGCGTCTGCTACCACACCTGGCTAATTTTTGTATTTTTGGTAGAGACGGAATTTTGCCATGCTGCTCAGGATGGTCTCGGACTCCTAGGCTCAAGTGATTTGCCTGCCTTGGCCTTCCAAAGTACTGGGATTACAGGCATGAGCCAAGGTACCCAGCCTCAATTTCTTAATACTTAAATTATTTATAAACATCTTCTTCCAGTTACAGTACTAGTAGGCATTTGTTGTAGAAAGTACAGAAAATACATGAAAATATAGAAAGAAAATCTCACGACCCAGAGAGAACCCCATAACCTGGTGGCATATATTGTTCATCTACATCTACATATTCAATGATATTACATATACTTCCTCATATCTTACTTTTTCAAATATATTATGAGCATTTACTACACAGCATTAACTATTCTGCAAATGTGTTAATTTTATTGATGAGCAGAACATCCCTATGGATGAATTTAGTCATTCACTGTTGAGTGTTTAAATTGTTTCCACTTTTTAATTTGCAGATTATGCTTTAATAAATATATTGATTTAGGCCAGGTGTGGTGGCTCATGCCTATAATCCTAGCACTTTGGGAGGCAGAGGTGGGTGGATCATTTGAGGTCAGGAGTTCGAGACTAGCCTGGCCAACCTGGTGAAACCCCGTCTCTACTAAAAATACAAAAATTAGCCAGGCAGTAGTGGCATGCGCCTCTAATCCCAGCTACTTGGGAAGCTGAGGCAGGAGAATCGCTTGAACCCAGGAGGTGGAGGTCGCAGTGAGCCAAGATCGCACCACTGCACTCCAGTCTGGGCGACAGAGTGAGACCCTGTCCCAAAAAATAAAAAATTAAAATTAAAATTAAAAAATAAACATATTGATTTGTAAAATTTTATACACATCTAATATTACATGTCTAATATTGGAAGGTTCGACCAATTTACTCACCTTCAAATGGCACGCAAGAAGATCAGTTTCAGCTAGGTGTGGTAGCTCACACCTGTAATCCTAGCACTTTAGGAGGCCGAGGCGGGAGGATCACTTGAAGCCAGGAGTTTGAGACCAGCCTGCCCAACATGACAAAACCCCATCTCTACTAAAAATACAAATATTAGCCAGGTGTGGTGGCACGTGCCTGTAATCCCAGCTACTTGGGATGCTGAGGCACGAGATTTGTTTGAACCTGGGAGGCGGAGGTTGCAGTGAACTGAGATTGGGCCACTGCACTCCACCCTGGGTGACAGAGCAAGACTGTCTTAAGAAAAAAAAAAAAGACCAGTTTCACTGCAACCTTGCCAACGTGGAATATTATCACTTTTTAAAAAAATGTTGGCAAATTCGCTAGGTCAAAACCCAACCAAAATAACCTAGTGCTACCTATTACATGCCTGCCCCCAACACAGGCATCTGTATGTTCGAGACATCTTACATGCTCAAGACCATCCCACCGTGACACGTGGTTAGGTCTACCTTGGGCCCCCAGGCTCAGTGCACACACTATTTCTCTGCTTCTCTCCTGCCCTGCCCTGGGGCGGAGTTAGTTCCTGTTTTCTCCATGTTCCAGGCACCCCTGAGAGTATCTACATCTGGTTAGCTGTCTGTCTCTCCTGCTAGCCCAAAGGGCTCCATAAGGACAGGATTTTGAAATCTGTATTGGACTTGCCCCAGTATGTTATGATGCCCAGAACAGTATTTCTTAGGAGTGTGGTCTATGGACCTCCTGTACTAGAGCCACCTGGAAAGCTTGCTTAACACGAATGTCCAGGCTGCATTCTAGACCTACAGTATGTGTGCTGGGAATTTGCATCTGCTTTTTTTTTTTTGAGATGGAGTCTGGCTCTGTTGCCCAGGCTGGAGTGCAGTGGCACGATCTTAGCTCAATTGCAACCTCTGCCTCCCAAGCTCAAGCAATTCTCCTGCCTCAGCCTCCAGAGTAGCTGGGATTACAGGCACATACCACCACACCAGGCTAATTTTTGTATTTTTAGTAGAGACGGGGTTTCACCATGTTGGCCAGGCAGGTCTCAAACTCCTGACTTCAAGTGATTCACCCACCTCAGCCTCCCAAAGTGCTGAGATTACAGGCATGAGCCACCACACCTGGCCAGAATCTCCATCTTTAGCAGTCTAGCCAGATGATCCTAGTGCACGCAAAAGCCTGAGGACACATGACCCTGAGCTAGGTAGGTCTCAACAAGTAACTACTGAGTGGAAAATCCCCAGGTTGGGGTCCTGACCACTTCCTCCTCAGAGGTCATGGAGCAGACGGCACCTGCAGTGTGTGTGTGTGGGTGGTGGGGGGGGGGGGGAGTTGGGAGGGGGACATAAGAATTTTCCCTTCCAAAAGAGGGGTGGGGAGCATAGGGCTGGGGTGGGGTATCCGGACTACACTCTGGAAGAGGGATGACAGCTTCCTGAGTCAACGGAAACTTGGTAGCAAGAAAGCTGCAGAGGAGGCTGCCGGCAGTACAGGATGCAGGGAGAACCCAGGCCTGGGGTTGAGGCCAGGAGACTCAATTCCAGCTTTACTGTGTTCCTTTAGGTAAGTCATGTTCCTTCTCAGTTTCCCCATCTGTGAAGGGTCAGGGCTGGAATAGATGCTCTCTTCAGTCCTCCTGAGCTCCAGGGCAGCCCTTCTCCTAAGAAGGCTGGAAATAGAGCCCCTATACCCAGGTGACACTCACAGCTTTGGGGCCCAGATCCTTGCTGTCAAGCAGACCAGAGCCCTGCAGTAGGTTCAACCTGAAGCAAACCTGAGATAGTAGGACACAGCTGTCAAAAGCAGACACAGTCAGGGTAGAATGAGAAGACAGTGTCCAGAGCCATGGAGAGCCACATGAGCTCAGATTGGGGCTGGTGAGATGCTCTAGAGTATACTCTCATTTTAGAGGGTAAACTGACACACTGGAAGGCGTCCCAAAGAAACCGACAGGATGTAGGAGGTGGCTCAAAACCAAATTATAGGAGGGGCTGTTAACAGAACAAGAGTTGGTCAGCCTTGAGAACAGGCAGGAAGACCTGATATTGTCTTCAAATCTCAGCAGGAATGTCATGGGTAGAAGCTGCTGGTGTGTCATCTACAGCCTTGGAGGACAGGACTGTGGCCAAGCATGAGGAGGTTCCAGAAGTTTCAGTTCAGTATGAAGAAAAATTTCAGAACCATCACAAACTGGTAGGCTGCCTCATTGGAGGGTGGGGAATCGTGGTGGAAGTGAGCGCTCCATCATTAGTAGCATGCAAGAAGAGGTTGGAGAGTCAAACTTCATGCTGTAGATTGGACTGGTGATCTTTGAGAACCCTGAACTCTAACAGTCTATAATTCTAAAAAGCATCACTGATGTTTGGCAAGTGAAAGCCTCTGGTAAGCATAAAGAATTATCTACTACATGGCATGTAAAGACCACCAGCATTAATGGAACCTCAGGGAGCTCTGTTGAATGCTATTCAGGGAGCAGCATTTTGGGGTGAATGGCTGTAGTCACATACTCAAGCCTTTGGGATAGACCCCTAAACTTCCCTCAAATTATTTTTTATTTTTTATTTTTTGAGACGGAGTCTTGCTCAGTTGCCCAGGCTAGAGTGCAGTGGCGTGATCTCGGCTCACTGCAAGCTCTGCCTCCCGGGTTCACGCCATTCTCCTGTCTCAGCCTCCTGAGTAACTGGGACTACAGGTGCCCACCACCACGTCCGGCTATTTTTTTTTTTTTTTTGTATTTTTTGTGAAGACGGGGTTTCACCATGTTAGCCAGGATGGTCTCAATCTCCTGACCTCGTGATCCACCCGCCTCAGCCTCCCAAAGTGCTGGGATTATAGGCGTGAGCCACCATGCCCGGCCAACTACCCTCAAATTCTGAGCCTCACCAGGCAAGAGTGAATTAGGCAGAAGCAACTTGGATAGAAGCCGCCCAGCTATTCCCTACCTTGGGAATCCTAGTAGGATGGAAGGTAAGAGTAGCCCTGAGGGAGGTTCGGCCTGTCCTGCAGAGACTTGAGCTAGCCCTCTTTGGGAGCCATCACTCCATTCTGTTTGTCAGCCTTCAAGGCTTGTGTATTTCTGATTAAGTGCTTTGTGTCCTCATTGTTCCTGCTTAACTTAGAGAATTTAGTAATTAAAGAAGACTCCTTAAGAGATCACCCAGCTCCTCCGTGTTCCATACATCACAGGCCTGGCTTCCTCTGAGCATGTAGTTCTATCACACCTATCCTGGCTGAGGAAGGCTTACAGGGACCCAGAGCAGGGTTGGAAGGGCCCCAGGAGGCCGCTGACTCCAATCCCCACCTCCTTTTTCCAGATAGAAAAGCTGAGGCCCAGAGGTGGGTGGGCAGATAATTTGTCAGAAGCTGCAAAGCAGAGAAGCAGAGCCCTGGGGAGAATCCAGACTCACAGCTGAGGCTGGAGTCCTTTCCGTCCCCCTGATGCCAGGGTCAGCTTTATCCGAGTAGCTGAGCCTGTAGGGGAGAGGTGATTCTAAGTCTCAAGGGGCTCAGGTCACACCCTCCTCAATATCAGAGCTGCCTTTCCGGTGTCTGGCCCAGCACCACTAGTTTTGGGATCTAAGTAACCACAGTCAGAGCCTATTGGCCGAGGGTAGAGGCAGGAAGGAGGTGGGGGGTGTGGCCCAAGGGGCCCCACTCCAGGGCCTTCGGGGAGGAAGGGCGGGGCCTAAATGTTCAGGGCTGTTGAGAAATGTTAGTGTTCACACCCGAATTACAGAAGCTCAGACAGAAGAACACCATAAATATAGGCCTTAGCCTCCCCATCTCTAAGATGGGCAGAGATATTCTGCCAAAGTAATGCCTGAATTTGATGTCATTGAAAATCAAACACTGCCAGGGACATTAAAGATTTAATTCATCCCCTTCATATCATATAGTGTGTGGTCAACATTTCCTCACTGGCTGGAGGACAGTCCAATGTGACTGTACAACCAACTTAAAGTTAGAAGTGCCAGGCTGCACCACTCCGCTGCACCGGGGACTCGGCCTACGCTCTGAACACCTGCAGGACCCCCAGAGCACACAAGTCGGGGCGGATGTGGTCTCCACTGCTCCTAGCTGACCAACTGATGAGGTGTCTCAGGGGAGGAAAGGACCACTTCCTTCTTAAATACCCCTGCACCTGGTGAGCCAGACCACGGCAGACAAGCATCAGAAGGGCCTTGAGTGCAAGGCCTCACTTCGCAGACGATGACACTGAGGCCTAGAGAAAGCCTTTCTAATACACATTATTTATTTTCTTCCTCCCTAGGGCTCCCGTTTTCTTGTCCCATATCACCTTCCCAGGGTGTCTGCTAGTTCTGGTTGCCTCAGAGGGCCTAGAGCTGGCAAAAGCACTAGACATTATTTCTAGCATTTGGGTCAGCCTGGCAGGCAGGACCCTGAAGGAGCTGGACAGAAAATGGTGTCAGTAGCTGGATGGGGGTGGGGAAAGAGACAGGCTGAGGGCCCAGATACCTGTCTCCCAGTCCAATGGCAAACTGGAAGGCCAGAGCCAAGGTCCTAGCTTGCCGTCTGAGGCTGAGCGCCCGGATACCTGTCTCACAGTCCAATGGCAAATTGAGAGTCCAGAGCCAAGGTACTAGCTTGCCATCTGCTTGCTGTGTGGCCTTGAGTGGACACTCTTCCTTTTCTGTGCTTCTGTACCCTCTTCTGCATGGCATGGAATTGTGCAATGGGATACGTAAGAGCCCTTCTGGTTTTGACATGCTGTGGATGGGGAAAAAGGGGCAGAATGAGGTCATCTTGCTATCTCATCTTCTGTCGATCCTGTCCGGCTTGTTTGCTCTGCGCAGGGCAGGGGCAGTTTGACACACTCAGCTGTTAGCTCTGGTCATGGAGGGGGCTTCTCTGGAGAGCAGGAAAGGAGGGTCCCTTGCTCAGGAGGCCTGGGTGAGAACCTGGAGCCCTCCACACCATCCCCTGTTCTTCAGCAGACAGTGTAAGGGTGGTTGTAAAAGAGAGGGCAGGATTGCCTGAAAGCAGAGAATGACAGAGCTCAGCCACCTCCCAAGTTGCATGCAGCATGCTCCCAATTCTACAGTGGCACTGTGAGCAGAAATAAGTACCCATTAGTGAGGACAAGGAGGATGCACAGGATGCTCAGGGCAGGACCATTTGCAGTAGGGAAACGCTGTAAACTGAGGACTGGCTGGATATACTCAGGGACATAATACTATGTCATTTCATTCATATGTTTAAGAGAGTGAAGTAGACCTTTATGTACAAAGATGGAAAGGCATTTGGTAAAATGCCAATATCCAAACTAAACTATTTCTTTTCTGTCACCCAGGCTGGAGTGCAGTGGTGTATTCTTGGCTCACTGCAACCTCCGCCTCCCAGGTTCAAGCAATTCTCCTGCCTCAGCCTCCCCAGTAACTGGGACTGCAGGCGTGTGCCACCATGCCCAGCTAATTTTTGTATTTTTAGTAGAGACAGGGTTTTACCATGTTGACCAAGCTGATCTTGAACTCCTGACCTCAGGTGATCTGCCCGCCTTAGCCTCCCAAAGTGCTGGGATTACAGGTGTGAGCCACCGTGCCTGGCCAACTATTACTAATGATAAAAAAAATGCACAGGAAAAAGTACCTAGAAAAGCACAAACTGATAACAGTTGTCATCTCCAGAGAATGGACTAAAATTACTGTGGTCAAGGAAGGGTAGCTTCCATTTTACCTAAATTCTTAGGATTTTTTTCTTTTTTTTTTTTTTTTTTGAGACTGAGTCTTGCTCTGTCACCTAGAGCGAGTGGTGTGCAGTGGTGCGATCTCGGCTCACTGCAGCCTCTGCCTCCCAGGTTCCAGCGATTCTCCTGCCTCAGCCTCCTGGGTAGCTGAGATTACAGGCACGTGCCACACGCCCGGCTAATTTTTGTATTTTTAGTAGAGACGGGGTTTCACCATGTTGGTCAGGCTGGTCTCAAACTCCTGACCTCAGGTGATCCACCCGCCTCATCTCCCAAAGTGCAGGGATTACAGGCGTGAGCCACCATGCCTGGCCAATTCTTAGGATTTTTAAAGCAACAACGCATTCAAGAATTACTTGTATACAAAGAAATTAACAACAACAAGAAAAAGGTACCCCTCTTGGAACCTGAAAGCCTCCCCCAGAGTCATGGTACAGACAGAGAAATCAAGGCTGGGGAAGAGAATAGTTAGCAAAAGAGGCAGAAGTGGACCCATTGTTAGAATGATGAATACCGGAGGTTGGGAAGGACGTGTGTATGGGGTGCGGGGAATGAAGAAAGGCTGGTCAAACGATACAAACATACAGCCAGATGGAAGGACTACATTCTAATGTTCCATAGCAACCATGAACTGTATACTTTAAAATAGCTAGAAGAGAGGACTTGAAACGTTCCCAACACATAGAAATGATAAATACTCGAGGTGATGAAACTCCAAATACCCTGACTTGATCATTACACAGTCTATGCACCTAACAAAATATCATATGTACCTGAGAAGTATGTAAAATATTATATATCAATAAAAAATATAAAGAAGTAGGCCCATTCTTGACTCCCAGTCCAGTGCTCTTTCCTCTACAGATGCAGCTGCTGGTGTCCAAAAGCAATGGGCCCTGTCCAGGCACCTCCTTGTTTACAGTGCTGCCTCTTCTGCTGCCAAGATGGGTTCCAAAGGGAGGCACTGGGTTCTTGCTGTCATTTTTGATTGCTGGCAACTTGGGGCTGGGGGTGAGAGGGTGGGTAAGGAGCAATTAACCTTGCGATATGAAAGTTTCCTAAAGCTGCTGTAACAAATTACCACACACTTGGTGGCTGAAAACAACAGAAATGTATTCTTTCACAGTTCTGGAAGTTAGAAGTGTAAATTCAAGGTATCAGCCGAGCTGGCTCTTCTGGAGGCTCTGAGGGAGGATCTGTTACCTCCCTCTCTCCCAGATCCTGGTGGGTGCCGGCAATCCTTCGTTCTCTGGCTTGGGAGATGCGTCACTTCATTCCCTGCCCTTCTCCCTGTGTATCTGTGTCCAAATTTCCCTCTTCTTGTTGGGACACTAGTCACTGGATTAGGGCCCATCCAGTGTGACCTCATTTTAACTCAATTGCCCCTGCAAAGACCCTATTTCAAATAATGTCGCATTTACAGGTTCTGGGTGAATGTAAATGTAGGAGGGGACATTACTGAATCCAGTAAAGGTAACAGCTTTTCTGATGTCCAGGCCATTTCCTTAAGGAAGGCACAGGGGCAGGGTCACATGGGGCAGTGGAAAATGGCGAGGAAAGCCATAAAGGTCGTTGTACACTCAGTGAAAAAAAACTCCATTGCAGAGAGAGGAGGAAATCTGGAAGTAGGTCAGACTGCATATCACTTGTCTTGGGGGGATGCATGGATGTGGATGGCTGTTTTAGGTATAGTACAGTGTTTGGCCTAGATGTTCTGGAAGGTTCAGATTTGAAAATAAGGTGACACAAGATAAACTATTTTTAGGGATTAAGATTCACCTGGCAAGACAAATAGGATGGCTTGTCTTCAGGTAATGGATGGGTTTAGATCTGCTAAAGATGGATGGATCTTCTCTTGCTCCTTCTCTCTGCCAAGGTGGGGCAGCAGGAGCTTCCTCCCCACTGCCAGTCCTGCTGCAGTGGGGCTCCCAGTCTGGCCCTCTCCCCTGGTCACTGGGGACAGCTCACAGTGCTGAGGGAGGAGGATGCAGAGGACCGAGTGCCAGCCGTGCGGACGGAAGCCCAAGTACACCCTGAGGTGTCAGAGCCAGAACTATGGTCATCTGAGAGGCTCTTCCTTTCGTTGGGAGGGTACTTACACTCTTCAAGTTTATTTTTTGAATATGAACATTCATGAATTTCATACTGAGACCCCTTAGAGCTCCTTTTCCAGGCAGATCTCAGACTTTTGTTCACTGGCTGATCTATGCACCCTGAGATGTCAGGGGGCAGCCCCTCCTAACCAGAGTTTCACTGTCTTGATTTATATAGCAGCCTGTTTCTGTGCAATTAATTTAAAATTTCATCTTTTCTGCCCTTTTTATGACGAAAAAGAAACACAGTGCTGACATGAAGCACAGGTCCCAAGCCTAACAGCCAACTGAAGCAAAAATGGGAGGCCTTAGGTGTCTGGGAACTCGTCAGGCTCTCAGGGGACCTACATTAGCTACCCATGAATTCCATAGAGGAAAAGAATTAAAAACATGTACATGTGCAGAAAATATATCACCAAAGGTTGTATCTCAAAGGCAGAGAGTATTGGGAATTATTTTAGTGTGTTTTAGGTTGCCAAACGCAGAAATCTGGTATTTAATCTCACAGGTCTTCCAGAGTGCCTCGTGCATGGAAGCCTGCACTGGCTTTAGCTAGGAAGATTGGTGGGCATTAGTTTCTAGGTTGGGCAAAATCACCAGCTTGGAGGCCATGTACATGCCAACATCTCCATGATGGTTGGGGCAGGGGGCTGAGTGCTGCAGAGGCAGCTTTCTTTCACGCTCCTCAACTGTCCTGCCCTTACCAACCGAGCTAGAAGATCAGATTTGCCCACTCCTCCTGACCAGGTGTCAAGGGCTGCTCCCATATTCCTTCTGCCTAGCATGCCCTCCTGAGTAACTCGCCTGCCCCATAAGTGCCTAACCCCCGCCCCCCTTCTAAACCCAGCCAAGATGCTGTCTGTCTAAGGGGCCTTCCTTGACCCCCCTGAGTCCAAAGCCACACTGGCCCCAGGTAGGAGGAAAACACAAGGGATGTTCATCGATTACCAGGGTCGGAGTGCAGACTGCAAAGAACCACGTGTCCAAACTGGTTAAATAAGCTACGGAACAGCCACAGGACATTAGGTAGCCATTAAAAAGTCCATGTTTCCATGGACTACTTAACATGGGAAAATGCCCCCAGAAGAATATTAAGTAACTGGAATATAACCATATAAAACATACTCTTAGCTTTATACAGATAGTCATACTCACACCTATAATATACATAGGAAAAAATAGTACAAAGAATGACACTGAAATGTACACAGTGGCTATCTCTTAATTGTGAGATTAAAAGATTTTTAAATTTCTTATACTTTCCCACATTTTGAAATTTTGACTCAAAATAATAATCAGAACAATTCCATTTTTTAATGGAATCGTAAATATTTGCTAGTCATAGGTTTGCATCCCCTCTAATATTCTTGCCAAAATGCCACCTGACCCCTGCTTGAACCCTCCAGTGACAGGAACTCACTACCCTTTGAGGCCTTTTTTTGGCCAGTTATTCCTCATGAGTAGAAATCTGCTCGATTTAGCCTCCCCTACTGGCCACTGTGCTGCCTTCTGGAACAACAGAGAAAAAAGCTGCTTTCCATGCCCCTTGACAAGACTTCAGAGATTTGAAGGAAGAGGCCAGACGCTAGCCTGCATCCTCCCACCCTGCCCACGTCAGCCTTCCAAGAACACTAATGTCCTTTACTTCCCACGTCCCGGGGTACTTTCCTTGGGTACAATCTAGGCAGTGATGTCCTTAAAGCATAACATTAAGTCTGTGCCTCCTTATCTCTTTCAAAGGCATCCTTCTTGCTAGTCAGGGTGTCAGAGACTCTGTCACATACAGTCTTTCATCTAATCTTTAGAACAACCCTATGGCACAGGAGCTAATACCACGCCTATCTTACAGATGAGGAAACTGAGGCATGGAGAAGCCAAGCCACTCTTAAGGTCACTTAATGGATCTTCCATGTAGTCAGGACTGAACCAGCATCCAACCCAGAGCCCGGTGTGGTCGACCCACAAATGTTTGCCAAGTTAGCCATGCCCTTGTTGTCTACTGGTTGATTTCAGAATTACCCAAGCCTGCACCAGCCTCTTATCATTCACTTCTGTCACCTGGCTTGCTACATGGACGTGCTCATGAAGGGCTGCTGAATGACTGACCCACCAAGTACCTGTCACCTGAGGCCCAGCTTTGGCAGCTGTGCTGAGCCCCTTCTCAGAGGTCCTGCTTGGAACTATGGAGCTATAGCCACAGCCTTCAGGAATGGAGAGTTCAGACATCATTCCTGGTACTCTGCAGTGTCACACAAAGGGGGTTGGCCACGAGGTGCCTCCTGCACCAGTCCCCACCCCTCCTCCGCTTCCTACGCTATTCCAAGGGAGGCTGGTAACCTGTTGGGGATAGGAAGGCCCCTCCTTACCACTGTGGCTGGCAAGTCCCCAGAAGGCTTGTTTCCTTGACCCCTACCCACTCTGCCTGGCCTTCTCCTGAGTCCTCCTGGGGGATGTGACCATATTAGCCATGGTCTTTGCCAAGAAGAAGGGTTTAGGCAGGACCACACAATCCAGATGGTTCCTCAGCACCCACCCCCAGCCTGCCAGGAACCCTATTCATTCATTCCCAGCATTTCAACTTATCCCAATAAGGCAGTGACCTAGTCCCAGGCCAGGCCTCTCAGGGTGGTCTAGAACATCTAGTCAGCCAAGCCCAACAGGCACCATAGAACACAGAACTCAGCAGACCCCCAGATCCTTGAACCTGGAGGGACATGAGAAGGCCTCATGGTCAAGCTCCTGTCCCTAGCCAGGATAATCCTTGCTAAAAGTGCCTGCCTCATTCCTTGCTGCCTGCCACCTCCATTCTCCACAAAGAACCCCCTCACGCTGTGCTTTCAGTGGCTCAGCCTTTGCTTAGGCCTTGGCCATGAGTGGGTAACTCCTGCCATACCTTCCAAACCACCCTTCCTCAAAAACCCTTCCTGCATCTCTCAAGGCTAGATGGTGATGCTCCTACTGCTCCCTGGGCTAACCCCTAGCATGGTTCTTATTTGTCCCTCATTCACTCAAATATCTACTTAAGCACCTGCTCCATGATCTGTATAAGGCAATGAGCACCAGATGGGGAGTGCAGAAAGCCAGGCTCAACTGCACAGCTTTGCCACCAACTGGCTATGTGACTTTGGACCCATCGTTCCTCACTGAGCCTCAGCTTCCCCAGTAAAGTGGGAAAGATTCTGCAGCTCAGCCTAACTTCCAGGGCTTCTGTGAGACTGGGCAGGATGTGAAAGCATGCTGTAAACACTCAGGGTGAGTCATGGTTATCAGAACCTAACCCCTCTGTAGCCTGAGCTCATTTTTGTCCATCCCATCCCTGGAGTCCCCCTCTCTCCCAGGGGGCTGGTAGCCTGTTGGGGATGAACTTGGGAGCTCATGTCTTCCAAGGGGTTGGCACCTGGGTGAGAAATTGGGCAGGAGCACAGCCTACAGGGATGAGAACTTTAAACAAAAACAGCCAATAAATCTTGCCATATAGGGGCAGGGGCCTGGCATGGCTGGGGCCAAGAAGGCATGCCAGGCTGTTCTCTGAGGCAACAGGAGTAAAAGATTTTATGCTAAAGTCATCAAGAAGCCACTGGAAGCACAGCGGGAGGAGGTGGAGACAAAGAACATGGAGCTAGGGGACTACATACCTGCGTTCTGCTCTGTGTTGCTCTGTGACCTCAGTCATGCTCCTTCCCTTTTCTAGGCCTTAACCTCCTATCTGTATAGTGGGTGCGTCAGCCCAGGTAGTACCCAAAGGCCCTTTCCAACTCAGACATGCTGTGCCAGCTTTACTTGCCCTTCAGAGCTTTGGCTGTGCCAGGGACAGGCAGGAACAGCTGGTAAGTCTCTCGGAAGGAGCAGGAGCCAAAGAACCTGTGCTTACTGTAACCTCCTCTTCCAGCTTGTGGAAGGGTCAGGCTCTTCCCCATTTCCTCCACCTCTAGGTAGATGGAATTCACCCTTGGTCCACTTTGCAAGATACAAGGTTGACACAGGTGCAGAGAACACAGATTCTCAGACGCTTAGGGATCATCCTGCTCATCACTCCCCATACAGGGAGAAACTGAGACCCAGGGAGACACAAGGGCTTGCTTGGGGTCACCCAGTATGTTTGTGGCACCACCAGGACTTACACCCAGGGCTAATGTCTGCCTACCACTTGCTCAGTTACAAGCCTCAGCCAAGGCTCAGGTCTCTCCGCCTTGTCATCCCTGTCACCCAGCCCCTTCCTTCTACCGATAGAGCCAAGCCTCAGTTACCCTGTTGGAGTGAGTAAAGACATGAGGGTTTCTAGGTCAGGAGTTGGTGAGAATTTCGATCTGGTAATAAAGGGAGAGCAAGGAAAGCCAGGAGGTGTCAGAGAAGGGAGAAGAATCCTCCAGGCTAGGACTACTGTTAGGCAGAAAAACCTGTACTCAGGGCACAAGCAAAGCAGGAGCAGAGGGAGGACTAAAGTTCATTGCAAAACTATTAAACACTGTCACAGTTTGGGGCCTCTCAGGGTCTCAAGGGGGAATGATGATAAAGTTTATGGGATCACCTAGTCCCATCTGGCTAGGGGGCAGGCAGTGGTAAGAAAGGGGGCCAGAATTTGAGGGTCCTTCCTCCCCTCTGCCTCACAGTGTCCCCTGAGGAGGCTATCTTTCTAGCTCCAGGCTCTGACCTTCTGGGCTCGTCAGACCCCAAGGGGCAGCTGGTCTCACTGCAAGAAACCTGAGAATTGTCCCCTGGGCCCTGACCCAGCTCCAAGGCCCCTTGGGGGAAGGACAGGAAGGGAGGAGAGGGCCGCAGAACGCAGTAGATCTCCTCCCTCTTTGGCCCCTCCCAGCTACCCCAAGAGCAGCCCACACTCACCAGCTCTGGGGCCTGCAAGAGCCCTAAGACCAGCGCCTCAAACTTTAAAGCGTCATCACCTGGGCATATTGTTAAAACGCAGCTTCTGTCTTGGCAAGACTGGGCCTGAGCCTGAGATTCTGCATTTCTGACAGGTCCCCAGGGATGCTGATACTGCGAGTCTGTGGAACACTCTTCGAGCAGCCCTGAGATTATCAGCCTTTAACCCCCGGGGGGAGGAAGCCGAAGGCCCAGAGAGGTCAAGTCACTTGTCCATGGCCACACAGCGAACAGCCCCAGACCGAAAGCAGAGGGCACCTGCCACAGACACACGACATCTCCCCACCCGAGGCAGCGGGAATCAGCTGCCGTTCCCTGGCCCGGGTGCCGTGTTTGTAAACTCGGCTGCTTGGTGCGGCTCGGGCCGGGGTAAAGGGCGCTTCCCAGCAGAGCCTCCCTCGTCTCTGAGCTGGCCTCTCCAGGTTCTCCGTCCGGTATCCCGGGCCGACCAGAGAGAGCCCGGGGCGCCGAGTCCCCTGCGGCGGAGCGATTCCGCACTCCCCTCTCCTCTGAAAGCAAACTTCTCCGCCGGCGTCCTTTACCTTTTTCGGGGGTTTGCAGCTGCTCAGCCTGCTGTGTCTGCAGCCCATCCTCCTCCGGGGGCTCCCGGACGCCGCTTCCCAACTCCGGGGCCCCCAGAGGAGCCTGCGGTCCGGGCCCCGCTGCCCGCTCCGCGCCCGCCGGCTGGGGCTGCCGGCGAGACCCTGAAACTGAACCTGGAAGCGCTGTCTTGAGCCTGAGCTGGGGCGGCCGCCCGCCGTAAATACCCGAAGAGCGGGGCCTCAGTGTAGCCCGCAGGGCCAGCGGCGCCGCCACCAGAGGCAGGTGACCAGAATCCTTCTAAATAATAGGAAGCTCTGGTCAGGGCAGAAGAAAAGAAAACCTCAAGGAGCAACAGACGCTTTTCCGAACCCTCAGCTAAGAAAGGGCCAGGGGAAAAAATAATTAAAACAATTATTTGATAAACTAACAACTATCATTCGTTGAGGGCTGTTTTTGTCCCAGTTGTTTTATACATTTTATTTCTATTTCTTGCCATATCAGTGCAACAAAGGTATTACTTCCTCCATTTTACAGGTGAGGAAAATGGTGTTCAGAGATGCAACATGATTTGCCTAAGGTCACATGGCTAGTAAGTTACCACAGCCCAGATAGAATCCAGTTCCTTTTTTTTTTTTTTTTTGCCGCTATCATAGTTCACTGCAGCCTCAAACTCCTGGGCTCAAGCGAGCCTCCCAGCTCAGCCTCCTGAGTAGCTGGGACTACAGAGGCTCACCACCATACCCAACCAATTTCTTTTCTTTTTTCCAGTCTGATTTTGAACGACCGCCCTCAAGCGATCCTCCCACCCTGGCCTCCCAAAGCGTTGGGATTACAGGCATGAGCCACTGCACAGAATACAGTTCTAACTCCAGAACCTAAACTTTGACTCAATGGCCTACAAATAAATAATAATACTAAGTTTATTGTATTTATTTATTTTTGAGACAGAGTCTCGCTCTATTGCCCAGGCTAGAGTGCAGTGGCATGATCTTGGCTCACTGCAACCTCTGCCTCCCAGGTTCAAGTGATTCTCCTGCCTCAGCCTCCCCAGTAGCTGGGATTACAGGCATGCACCACAACACCCAACTAATTTTTGTATTTTTAGTAGAGACAGAGTTTCACCATTTTGACCAGGCTGATCTCAAACTCCCAACCTCAGGTAATCCGCCCGCTTCGGCCTCCCAAAGTCCTGGGATCCCACACCTGGCCAATAATACTAAGTTTAATTTTAATGCCTCCTCAATTCTTGGCTGATAGTTTTTTCCACCTCACAAGCATCTGTAACATTTGACTCTATCCATCTTGGATAGATGTTATTCGTCACAACAACCTCTTGAGGCAGGCCAGGTATGGTGACTATGGGACATAAAATGTCAGTGTCTAGGAAAAGGAGCTTTTGTTTATCTTCTCTTTGTTATTAGCTGAGGTTTCTGAAATGGCAATGCAGGAAAAAGATAACCAGTTTTGAAAATCAGTGTGTATGCCTATTTGCGTGTATATTGGAATATTAAAGTCAGGCCCAAAACTCTTGGAAAGGTGTGCTGTGAAAACGGCTTAGAGTCATGAATGGGGAAAGAATATGAGACCTCAAAAAAATTGCTCCCTCCATAGGGTACAAAACCAATTGCAAAAGTGTGTAGGAAAGGAAACTAAGGAAACGTGATATTAGGTTCTCAAAAGCAAGTATAATAGAGAATGGTGGCTCACAAAGTGTGATTCCCAAATCAGCAGTGTCAGCACTACCAGCCGCCTTTGTTGGAAATGCAAATTCTCAGGCCCCACCCCTGGCCTAAACTCTGGGGATGGGGCTTAGGAATCTATGGCTTCATAAGCACTCCACTCATGTCTGGCCTGGACTAAAGTTTGAGAACCCTTGCCATAGGACGTGCTCCACAGGTACTGAAGAAACAGGATATACTTAAATTATACTAAAATTAACAATGTTTATTGGAACAGTGCTCGTGATTAAAAACAAAGAACCCAAAACAACCTAAACAGCCAAGAAAAGAAGGTTGGTTAAATACATTATGCTATATCCATAAAAATAGAATGCCACATAACCAGCAAAAATACTGATGAAGATGAATTTTTTGTGTTACAAAACATAACAAACTCATTTTCATTAAAAAAAAATATTGAGTGACTACCACTGTATTGGTGAGATTTTGAAATTTTAAAACGGTTTTTTTTTTTTTTTGAGACAGGATCTTGCAATATCACCCAGGCTGGAGGGCAGTGGAGTGATCACGGCTCACTGCAGCCTCAGTCTTCCAGGCTTAAGTGATCCTCCCACCTGAGCCTCCCGAGTAGCTGGGACCACAAGTGCCTGCCACCAAGCCTAGCTAATTTTTTAAAAAAAATTTTTGTAGGCCAGGCACAGTGGCTCATGCCTGTAATCCCAGCACCTTGGGAGGCTGAGGTGGATGGATCACCTGAGGTCAGGAGTTCGAGACCAGCCTGACCAATATGGTGAAACCCTGTCTTTACTAAAAATACAAAAATTAGCCAGATGTGGCGACGTGTGCCTGTAGTTTCAGCTACTCGGGAGGCTGAGACAGGAGAATTGCTTGAACCCGGGAGGCAGAGGTTGCAATGAGCCTAGATTGTGCCATTGAACTCCAGCCTGGGCAACAGAGCAAGACTCCCTCTCAAAGAAAAAAAAAATTTTTTTTTGTAGGCCAGACACAGTGGCTTATGCCTGTAATCCCAGCACCTTGGGAGGCTGAGGCGGGTGGATCACCTGAGGTCAGGAGTTCAAGACCAGCCTAGCCAACTTGGTGAAATGCCGTCTCTACTAAAAATTAGCCGAGCATGGTGGTTCATGCCTGTGATTCCAGCTACTAGGGAGGCTGAGGCAGGAGAATCACTTGAACTCGGGAGGCAGAGGTTGCAGTAAGCAGAGATCATGCCACTGCACTCCAGCCTGGGCAACAGAGTGAGATTCCATCTCAAAAAAACAAACAAACGAAATTTATAGAGAGTCTCACTATATTGCCCAGGCTGGTCTCGAACTCCTAGCCTCAAGCAGTTCTCCCACCTCAGCCTCCCAAAGTGCTGGGATTACAGGCATGAGCCATTGAGCCTGGCTTCATTTTCTTATATTAAAAAATGAGGGCCGGGCACACTGGCTTACGCCTGTAATCCCAGCACTTTGGGAGGCTGAGGTGGGAGAATTGCTTGAGGCTAGCAGTTCGGGACCTGCCTGGCTAACACGGTGAAACCCTTGTCTACTAAAATACAGAAAATTTGCTTGGGCGTGGTGTCGGGTGCCTGTAGTCCCAGCTACTTGGGAGGCTGAGGCAGGAAAATGGCGTGAACCTGGGAGGCAGAGCTTGCAGTGAGCCAAGATTGCGCCACTGCACTCCAGCCTGGGTGACAGAGCGTCTCAAAAAAAAAAAAAAAAAAAGCATGCACTTATTACTATTGTAATAAACAATATTATTTTAATATGAAAAAGTTTTCTTTTAATATGTTTTTAAACCCATACATGAAACTATCATTAGTTTTTCATCATCAAGACATGGGCAGTTCTGTGAAATCCTAAAGAAATGGACAATGACTGTGATTAATTAGGTAGAAAAGCAACATAAAGGGCAAAGATGGCTAAACTGTGAGCATGAGATCCAAACCCGTAAAGTGATCCCGAACCAGCAATTTCTCCTTTCTGAGAGTTTCTCATCTATATGTTGAAGAGTCGAACTCTCCAAAATTGACCCCAAATTTTAATGTCAACAATTGAAATTAATAACTTGGGGCCAGGCATGGTGGCTCACACTTGTAATCCCAGCATTTTGAGAGGCCTAGACAGGGGGAGCACTTGAGGCAAGGAGTTTGAGACCAGCCTGGACAACATAATGAGACCCCGTAAAAAAGAAAAAATTTTTTTTAATTAGCTGGGCATAGTAGCGTGAGCCTGTTGTCCCAGCTACTCAGGAGGCAGAGGCCAAAGAATTATTTGAGCCCAGGAGTTTGTCATTACAGTGAGCTACGATCATGCCACTACACCCCAGCCTGGGTAACAGAGGAAGACACTGTCTCTAAAAATAAATAAAGCAGAAGAAAATAAAATGAATAGCTTGGAGTGGTGGGTAGGAACTAGGAGGCAAGTTCTTTCCCTGGAGCCTCAGCTCTCAAGATGTCTTGCCTCCAGCCTCTTTGAGCCTCCTGGGAGAGCAGGTTCAGATTTCACAATTTCCCACTGCTGGATTTTTGGTCATGTGTTTTGAAGTTCATGCCTGAGAAATTTGAGCAGCATGAGTTTGATAAAGTTGCCAATGAGATTTTTGATGGTTGGTGTACCAGTCAGGTTAGGTTAGGTTTTGCTGAGATAATAAAAAGCATAACACAAGACTTTGTGACTTAACACAAGAGAAGCTAAGTTTTTGCTCACACTACGTGTCCAGAACGGGCAGGCAGTGGGCTCTGCTTCACAGAGAAGTTCCACATCGTCATATAACACAGCCTTCTCAACATGACGGCTTTAGGATTTGCTGCGCAAAGAGAAGGGAGTGTACCGAGAATAGTGCATAGGGCCTTAACTGCTTCCACTTGGAGGAGACGCACATTAGGTCCACTCACATTTCATTGGCCAAAGCAAGTCAAGCAATCATGCCCAACTTTAAGAGGATGGGAAAGTGCAATGTGTGTGCAGAAGGAGGGGAGAATCAGAAATATTGGCAAATAGCATAATGTCTACCATAGTTAGCGATCAATAAGTAGCTACTACTTCTTGGGCAAGTAGGGTGACTTATCCTGATTTGCCTAGGATTTTCCCACTCTTAGCCCTGGAAGTCCCATATCTCCAGAGACTCTTCAGTCCCAGGCATGTTGGGATGGTTGGTCACCCTGTGGCCAAGGCATAGTCAAGGTGCAAGAGAAGACTCAGTTCTTGTTCCTGAATTAGTTATAATCTGGGGTGCTTTTGTTTGACATTTGATCTATACGTAATAAAAAATGGGAAACAATACAAAATAGGTTTTATAAAGCTAATGCCAAGTCATGTACTTCCTGCAGGAGATATTAGCATTAAACGGAAATAAGATACCAAGGTGGGTGGGGATAGTCAAGGAGGACTTCACGGGGGAATACTACAGCCAAAGGATATTCATACCAAAAGGAATTCTAGAACGTCAGGTTGGGTTGGAATTTGATGCTTGTCTTCTACTGCTTGCAATGAAGAACACTGACTAATATAAATCTTTGTTATCATTTCCTTTCTAGGTGCTTGTGCAGCCTGTGTTTAATACTTTCAGTGATGGGGAAATCACTACCCATCTTTTCATATCTTGCGGGAGGGGAGAAGCAAGGAGGAATGATTATAAGAGGGAAGAACAGCATGAGTCAAGTCAGGTTAGAGCATGGAGGCTGGCAAGTTAGGCAATGAGGGATTCATGTTGGTAGCTAGGTTGTGTGTAAAAGAACAAAAGTTGATGTGTGGGCTCTTTGGGGGAAATATTGGAAACAACAATACGAGGATTATTCTGAGCATCTTTCTTTCTTTCTTTTTGAGATGGAGTTTTGCTCTTGTTGCCCAGGCTGGAGTGCAATGGTGCAATCCCGGCTCACCGTAACCTCTGCCCCCTGGGTTCTAGTGATTCTCCTGCCTCAGCCTCCCAAGTAGCTGGGATTACAGGCATGTGCCACCACGCCTGGCTAATTTTTTGTATTTTTAGTAGAGACAGGGTTTCTCCATGTTGGTCAGGCTGGTCTCGAACTCCCAACCTCAGGTGATTCTCCTGCTTCAGCTTCCCAGAGTGCTGGGATTACAGGTGTGAGCCACCACACCCAGCTTATTCTGAGCATCTTTCATGAGAAAAATTTAATATACCCATATGTAAAAAGTTTTGCCTAGAATTTCAGGCAATTCAGGAACCCCACACAGCCCATGCAGTGGGGCTATGCGTGGATCCCAGGTGAAGAACCTCTCAGCTCAGTGGTCCCAATTACCCTGATTTGATCATTACCCATTGTGTACATGCATGAAATATCACACATATGCCCCAAATATGTACAACTATTAAAGGTCTTTCTAGCCCTAAAGCTTTTTCTGTATAGGTTCTTCTGATTGGGCCCAAATATTCCCCAAGCACATGTCCTCTGACCAGAGTGACTTTCTTCACAATCCACCTCTGTGGGTTATAATTCTATCCATACATCGAGGAGCAGCTCCAATGCCTCTCCTTCTGAGAGCCTGGCAGCACTTGTTCTCTGGCTCTCTGAGCACACGTGGCAGTTTTCCTCTGAGCTTCACTTGTTTGTGTGCTCTGGGTGTCCTCCCTAATGGATGAAGGATTATACAGCTCTGTCTCCTCCCTCCTCACCCGATCCCATCCCACTGAGAGATTGCCAGTCACCTTACTCAACTTCCATTCTTCTCTCTTCCGTAATTACAGAATCCTGATCATTCTTTGGGCCAGCAAAGTACTGGGCTAACAGGCTACTTACGCAGCTTTCCTTGCATCTAGGGGTGGCCAGGGATATGTAAGGGGAAATTATGGGTTAAGGCTTCCAGGAAAACTTTTAATGGGAGGATGACTCAGCTGGGAGCAGGGCTCCCCTGTTTTGTGCTCCCCCTTTTCCTGCCTGGAATACAGACTGGATGGCTGAATCCTGGCACCCATCTTATTACCTGGCGCCAAAATAAGGAAGGAGTCTTGATCTCTGATTAATTTATGGTGTCCCAAGACCAGCCTTGATCAACTACTTCCAAACCTTTACACATAATAAACAAAATAGTTTAAGCCAGTAGGGAAATTATAGTTAACAATAATTAATTGTATTTTTCAAAATAGCTGGAAGAGAATTGTAATGTTCCCAACACAAAGAAAAGATAAATGTTTGAGGGGATGAATATCTAAATTACCCTGATTTGATCATTACACGTTGTGTACATGTATGAAATAGCACATGTATCACATGTATGCCCTGAATATGTACAACTATTATATATCAACTTACAAAATTTTTAAAAAATTTGTTTTAGTCAGTGCTGTTGAGATTTTGTTACTTATAGCAGAGTGCATTTCTAACCAATACATAGGTCACTAATTAAGTTTGATTATATTGAATTTAATTAGAATAATTTACTCTTAGGGACACTCTGTAAAGCCCCAGCTTCAGTTCTGGAGATGGGAAATGAGGCTGTGTTGATTAAGGTTCCCTGGGTTTTCTGGACTCTGGATAGAAAGGCTGGTTTTGGCCAGGCACGGTGGCTCATGCTGGTAATCCCAGCCCTTTGTGAGGCTGAGGCAAGTGGATCACTAGAGGTCAGGAGTTCGAGACCAGCCTCGCCAACATGGCAAACCCTGTCTCTACCAAAAATACAAAAATTAGCCAGGCATGGTGGCATGTGCCTGTAATCCCAGCTACTCGGGAGGCTGAGGCATGAGAATCTCTTGAACTCAGGAGGCAGAAGTTGCAGTGAACTAAGATTGCACCACTGCACTCCAGCCTAAAAAGAAAGGTTGGTTTTGACAGGCTCCTCTTGAAGAATGAAAACACCTAAAATTGTTGAGTCCTTAGAATTCTATTGGAGTATTTCTCAAGATATGGGCAGGCTCATTTGCTTCAGAAGCATCAGGGATTGGTTAAAGTGCAGTTTCTCTGCACTTCTCTCTCTTTTCGCCATCCACTGCATCAGGACTGAGAGGACTGAGTCAGAGGAATCTTCACACTCAAGGTTGAGCTTTACTGCCCCAAAGCTTGTGTGGGTCTCCTTGCCAGGGAACTGAATTGCTACATGGATTGGATTGGATCGTGTTGAATTGAATGAAAGGGTAAGTCCTTGGAAAGGAGAATTGAATCTGAGTAACACTAATTAGCAAGAAGCCATCCCTGCCTATTTTCCCAGGAGAGCTGTAGTTTGGGATTTGGGCTGCCTTGGGAGAGGCATCAAAAGATTCACTTTACCACTTTCTTTACCAAGAGTCAATTTATGTAAATCATGGTCGGCCAGTGCTTTCTCTGTTCAGTGAAGTTCAGATAAAGATCCTTAAGGAGCTTGGATGGTAAGAGTAGGAGGAGCACAGAACATCACCAAAATACTCTCCTTTTTTTTTTTTTTTTGAGACAAAGTCTCGCCCTGTTGCCCAGGCTGGAGTGCAGTGATGCAATCATGGCTCACTGCAGCCTCGACCTCTGGGGTTCAGGTGATCCTCCCACCTCAGCCTCCTGAGTAGCTGGGACTATGGGCATGTGCCACCATGCTTGGCTAATTTTTGTATTTTTTTGTAGAGACAGGGTTTTGCCATGTTGCCCAGTATTGTCTTGAATTCCTGGCCTCAAGTGATCCTCCCGTCTTGGCCTCCCAAAGTGCTGGGATTACAGGTGTAAGCCACCATGTCCAGCTGCCTGGGAATATTCTCTAGGGAAAACTGCACATGCTCTCCTTAAGTAAGCTGCGGGGTCTGGAGGCCGCTAGGAATGAACAATAGTGAACATTTCATTGCATCAGTGGCCCTCAAAATGTGGACCAGGCTTTAACAGGATCAGCATCTCTTGGGAAATTGTTAGAAAGCATCAGACATCCTGGGTGTGGGCCTCAGCAATCTGTGTTTTAACATCTCCTCCCCATAATTGTGATGTGTGCTTATGTTTAAGAACCACTGCTTTAGACCTTCATGTCCTCCTCATGTCTGATAGATGTCTGATAGACTTAAAAAAAATGGACACAGAGATGAGGGACAAAGTAGGGTCCAGGGCTCAGTGAGTCGATGGGTAAGCACTGTTTTCTGGGTTTGAGACATCCTTGGCAACACTGGGTGTCTAGTGTCTAGACCACCCCTACCCACATCCTTCGTGTGAAACATGGTGGACTGTTCCATGGGCTACATGAGCCAGGCCCTGAACCACCCCACATCTAGAGACCTTAGGAGAATCCTTCCTTGCTTTGGAGGTTCTGAGGCTGCCTTTTGGATACAGTCTTCTGATGAGCAGCATGTTGATTTATATGTAATTGACTGAGCAGGACTCCAGCATTAGCTTGGGTCTTTCCAGGCTCAGAGCAGAGCTGGGTATTCACTTGCCCGGCTGCACGCAGACAGTAAACTCCCTACCCCTCTACCTTGCCTCCCCCGATATACATCTCATCAGGGGACCGTCTGCACCTTCTGCATATTCCCACTGACATCATGCTCTCAATTCTATCCAACTGCAAACACATTAACTGTATAGCCTTGTTCAGTGGATCCTCATTTCCAGCAGCCCACTTCATTCTTTGATTTGAAAAGTGAATATTTTTCAAATATTCAAATATTACATAGCAGGCTATGTAATCATATGTAATCATAACTTAAGCAACCGTTTTCCAACAGACGACTATGCCTTGACCCCTCCTTCTGGGAAACCTGGCATTTCCTGGTCCTGGGTCCTGATGCATCTTCCTTGTTCTACCCTAGTGGGAGGGTCTTACCCACATAAAACAATGGGAATGAGAGTTGGAGGATGGTGAGGTCAGCAACTGGGCTTTCCAAACTGAAAATTGGACCGCATGAGGTAGCAAAGAAATTTTGTGACTTATGTATATTTTTATTGATCTGATTCTATTCATGCATTACTGTTCGCCAAAATATTGGAATTTCTGGGACATTTAGAGGGACAAGGAGGTAGAATAATATTTGTAAATCAGAGTGGCCCAGAATATATGGGAGATATACCTAGGTCTGCAGGTTAAAACCCAAATGTCTATAGGGCTAGGTAGGTACCTAAATTAGAAAAAGGCTAGTATAAGTTGGGGACAGGTGCAAACTGGGGGCCATATACCAAGCCAAAAGGAGCACAGGTGGCTGCACTGCAGTGGATTGGTGTTAGAAGGAAATGGAGGCCCTGATTGGCCTGACCTTCTAATTTTCTAAGTGAAACTGAAAATCTTTTTTCTTTTTTTTTAAGAGATAGGGTTTTGATGTGTTGCCCAGGCTAGAGCGCAGTGGCTATTCACAGGCACGATCATGGTGCACTGCAGCCTCAAACTCCAGGGCTCAAGCGATCTTCTGCCTCAGCCTCCCAAGTAGCTGGGACTATAGGTGCATACCACCATGCCCAGCTCAATTTTTTTATTTTTATTTTTGGCAAGGTCTCGCTTTGTTGCCCAAGCTGGAGTGCAGCAGCACAATCATGGCTCACTGTAATCTCAGCCTGCTAGGCTCAAGTGATCCTCTCGTCTCAGCTTCCTGAATAGCTGGAACTACAGGTGCATGCTACCACACCCAGATAATTTTTGTATTTTTTGTAGAGATATGGTTTTTCCATGTTGGCCAGGCTGGTCTCGAACCCCTGGGCTCAAACAATCCTCCTGCCTCAGCCTCCCAAAGTGCTGGAATTACACGTGTGAGCCACTTTGTCCAGCAACCCCCCCCGACCTTTTTAAATGTAAAATCTCTCTTTCTCTTTTACACAAACACATGCACACAAATCACCATGCAAGCTAAACAAAATATTTGCAGGAGGTTACATTGCCTGTATTCCAGGTAGACAAATAATGCAACAAGGGTTATGGAAAAATATCATGGAAGCAAAAGCAGTGATTAACTCTGTCTGGGAGAGTGAAGGTCAGGGCAGCTTCTCCAAGGATGTGATGTCTGAGCTGAGCTGTGTAGATTAAGCAGGGGTTCTGCTTGTCCACAAAGTGGGAAGAACATTTTATGCCCAGTGGCACTTTCAGGGGGGCCTCGGAGGCTCAGTGCAGCTGGAATGCTGGGGGAATGCAGAGAGCGAGGAAGATACAGATAGGCAGAGGCCTTGAAGGCCTGGCAAAGACATTTTTCCTTTATCCCGTAGGAGTGGGAGTGGTGTGGTCAGATTGGTGGTATCCAAGGTCACTCTGGGGCTCACGTGGAGAATGGCGAGGAAGCGCTGTGCTGAAGCAGTCAAGTATCTACTGGAATAGTTCATGGGAGTGTGGGTGAGGATCCCAAAGGCACTTTGGTGCGAAAGGATTGCAGCCTTGAGGGCCAGCTCAGGCCCTGTCCTCACAGAGCTCCTGGACTGATATAATAAGGTAACTACGGTGCGCAGCAGTGTGGGGTGCCTTTGGGTAGGCGGAGAGCAGTTTCCTCTACTCTTAGCCTGGGAGGCGGCAGCTAGCGGCCGGCAGTGTTGTGGTTACCAGGGCCTTGGGTTACAACACATGTTTGTTTTTTAAAAACGTTGCGATACCTTTTAAATCAGGGCCCTGGACAGGATCCAAGGACAGTAGCAAGGACCAGCCCCCATGGTGCTTCTTAAAGAAGCAGCTGCAGAGGAGGGAGGGAACCTTGGGAACCTGGATTTCTGGGGGAGCCCAAGTTCAGTCAGGGCTTGGAAGCTGGGCAAGGCTGGACGCAGCCTCCAGTTCACCCCATTCCTCCTCTTCCTTCCTCAAGGCTCTTTTGGCTCAGGAGCACTTGGAGAAGATGAACTGTCTTCCAAGCTGTCTTGGAAAGCTACGAGTGGTAGGCAGAGGCACCCAGGAATGTAGAGTCCAACTCCTCGAAAGAAAGGAAGACCAGGCCGGGCATGGTGGCTCACACCTGTAATCCCAGCACTTTGGGAGGCTGAGGCGGGTGGATCACAAGATCAGGAGTTCAAGACCAGCCTGGCCAAGATGGCGAAACCCCGTCTCCACTAAAACTACAAAAATTAGCCGGGTGCGGTGGCAGGTGCCTGTAATCCTGACTATTCAGGAGGTTGAGGCAGGAGAATTGCTTGAACCTGGGTGGCAGAGGTTGCAGTGAGCTGAGATCACGCCACTGCATACTAGCCTGGGTGACAGAGCAAGACTCTCTCTGAAAAAGGAAGGAAGGCAGGCAGGCAGGCAGGCAGGCAGGCAGGCCTTCCAACTGGTCAAAGATTCAGGGGTCTGGCTTGACAGGGAGTGAGTGCCCCATTGTGGGAGATGTTCAAGCAGAAGCTAACATTGGTCAAGTGTGTTGGAGAAAGCGTACAAGGGTCTGCTGGAGGAGGGGTCTGGAGGGAATGGACTCTTAGATTTGATTGGGACTGGAAGAGATCTTCGTTGTAGTCCCTTTTCAGAGGCAAAAGGTATTCTTTTCTTTCTTTTTTTTTTTTTTTGGTCTGAGATGGAGTCTTGTTCTGCCGCCAGGCTGGAGTGCAGTGGTGCGATCTCGGCTCACTGCAACCTCTGCCCCCTGGGTTCAAGCGATTCTCCTGCCTTAGCCTCCCAAGTAGCTGGGACTACGGGTGGGCACCACCACACCAGGCTAATTTTTGTATTTTTAGTAGAAACAGGGTTTCACCATGTTGGCCAGGATGGTCTCGATCTCCTGACCTCGTGATCCTCCCACCTCAGCCTCCCAAAGTGCTAGGATTACAGGCATACACATAGGACGAAATTGTATTCAGGCTGGGCACGGTGGCTCACACCTGTAATTCCAGCACTTTGGGAGGCCAATCCTCAGGTGGATTACCTGAGGTCGGGAGTTTGAGACCAGCCTGGCCAACATGGTGAAACCTCGTCTCTGCTAAAAATACAAAATTAGCCAGGTGTGGTGGCATGGGCCTGTAATCCCAGCTACCCGGGAGGCTGAGGCAGGAGAATTGCTGGAAACTGGGAGGTGGAGGCTGCAGTGAGCCAAGATTACACCACTGCACTCCAGCCTGGGTGACAGAACGAGACTCTGTCTCAAAAAAAAAAAAAAAAAAAGAAAAGAAAAGAAACAGTATTCAGCCTTAAAAAGAAGGAAATCTTGCCTTTTGTGACAACATGGATGAAACTGGCGGACATCATGCTAAGTGAAATGAGCCAGTCATGATGCCATTTATAAGAAATATCTAAAATCATCAAACTCCTAGAAGCAGAGAATTGGATGGTGGTTGTCAGGAGCTGATGGGGGAGGGTACCGGGGAGTTGTTGCTCAGTGGGTATAAAGTTTCTGTTATGCAAGATGAATAAGTGCTAGACATCTGCTGTGCAGCAGAGTGCCTATGGTTAATAATACTTTATTACACACTTAAGAATTTAAGAGGGTAGATCTCATGTTAAGTGTTCTTACCATAAAAAAAAACAAATGAAAACAAACAAACAAACAAAAACCAAAGGGGCACAGGAAACTTTTGGAAGTGATGGATATGTCTATTACCTTCATTGTGGTGATGTTTCATGGGTGTATGCATATGTCCAAACTCATCAAATTATTCACATTAACTATGTGCAGTTTTTTTGTATATCACTTATACCTCAATAAAGCTGTTTTTGTTTTTTTGTTTTGTTTTTTGAGACGGAGTCTTGCTTTGTCGCCCAGGCTGGAGTGCAGTGGCCCTACCTCGGCTCACTGCAAGCTCCGCCTCCCAGGTTCACGCCATTCTCCTGCCTCAGCCTCCGGAGTAGCTGGAACTACAGGCACCTGCCACCACGCCAGGCTAATTTTTTTGTATTTTTAGTAGGGACGGAGTTTCACCGTGTTAGCCAGGATGGTCTTGATCTCCTGACCTCGTGATCTGCCCGCCTCGGCCTCCCAAAGTGCTGGGATTACAGGCTTGAGCCACCGCGCCCGGCCAATGAAGCTGTTTTTTAAAAAAATAGAGACTTCCATTCTGATGCTTGGTTTGCTATTGACTTGCACCGTGACTCTGGATAATTCACATACATTCACATTCCCCACCCCACTCTTTGCTCAATTCCTGGCTTCCAGTAAGCACTGCAAAGATTTGTTGAACAAATGGGTGAATGAATGAATTAGTTGGACTGAGCATGAAGTTTACATTCACACTTGTGCATGTATGAGTAATTTCATTTTTTTTTCTGGGTAAAGGCCTATATTTTGAATTGCCATCACCATCATTTATTGAGAATTTACTATGATATGCTAAGGGCTTCGTATACTTATCACATTTAATCATCAGAACCCGGAAGGGAGACCGGACGGGCTACCACTTCCACTGTATTAATGAGAAAGCTCAGGTTTGGGGAGGGCAAGTCTCTTGCCTAGGGTCCTACTCTGGTATTTGGACCTAGGTCTACCAGACTCCACAACCGGAGCTCTAAAGCCCCATGATAAATTACTTCAGCTTCTCAAAGAGATCTGTGACCCCAGAAGGATGAAGAGAAAATGCCCTACTGCCCTAGATTCTAATTATCCGAGAGTCTTTGGGGGAACGGGTCGGGTGGTTGCTGGGGCGGGAATGGAGGAGAAAGCAAGTAAGCAAGAGCACAGGAGGGCAGAGCCCAAGCCAGCAAGGGCTGCTATCTACAGTAGCCCCAGAGCCCCCAGAGAGGATGATAAGGGGGCGGACTGGGAAGAGCAGTTGTAAGAGGAGCCAGGGAGCGGGAGGGGGTGATCTCCTCCCCCGGGCCCTGCTGCCTCCAGCTCACCCTGTCGCCTGATGTCTAAATAAGGCGCAGAAGCACACTCCCAGCAGCTAAAAATAAACTTCCGCTCCCCCTCCTGCCCTTGGGCTCTGGCGACCTCCTCAGCCCATCGGGACTCCCCCTTGGCCCGACCGGCTCCCCCTTGGCCCCAAAGCATGCCCTTGCCCGAGCTATAGAATCGTCTCCCCTGAACCCCGACTGCAAGAACATCTGGACCAGAAGGCAGGGGGCATGGGTCTCACACTTGGCTCTGCCTTAAACCTGGGCAAATCTCTTTTCTTCTCCGGACCTCAGTCTCCCCACACGTAAAATGAAGGCATTAGAATAATGACGTAAAGCTCTAGCATTTTTGAATGAAGCCAAGATCCCACACTCTGGGGTCACATTTCACCAGTTTGCCCACTGCAGTTTTGTAGGTTCGGCAGATCCACGCAGAGTTTTTTTGTTTTTGTTTTTGTTGTTTTTTGTTTTTGTTTGTTTTGTTGAGACAGAGGCGGAGTCTCTCTCTGTCGCCCAGGCTGGAGTGCAGTGGCACGATCTCGGCTCACTGCAACGTCCGCCTCCCAGGTTCAAGCAATTCTTCTGCCTCAGCCTCCCGAGTATCTGGGATTACAGGTGCACGCCACCATGCCCAGCTAATTTTTTATACTTTTTGGTAGAGACGGGGTTTTGCCATTTTGGCCAGGCTAGTCTCAGACTCCTGACCTCAAGTGATACACCCTCCTCGGCCTCCCAAAGTGCTGGAATGACAGGCGTGAACCACCACACCCAGTTCCACGCAGTTTTTTTTTTTTTTAATAAATATCGGAATTATCTGCCCTCCATTAAGTATTTGGAGAGTTCACATGAAAGTGGATTTCCAGCTTATCTTGAAAAATCTGGCCACATTTGGCCGGCGTGTGTCCAGCAACAATGAGCCTGAGTTGGGTAGCGGCCGCCCCCTCTTGGCGACATGGATGTACTACAGGTGGTTGGAGGCATTCTAAACGTTTCTTCCATCCCTGCAGTCAACGGTGTGTGAGGCGCCGGGAGCGATTACAGTGAGTATTCTGAGTGCAGGCAGATTCTGTTTGCATCCCAGAGCCCGGGACACTGGTATTGCTCTGCCTGGCAAATGTTTGCTGAAATAGCCGGCTAATGGAATGCTTTGGAAACTGTAAAGGATCCATGATGATGGTGCCTCCTGCCTAAAATTTGGTGCCAGAGTACTGCTAGTCCCTGTACTGGAATCCAGGTCCCAAGCCCTAAGGGACAAGGTCCTCATACCCTCACCCCAAACCCAACCCAATCCCTCCTTGGGAGGCATTAGACAATTAAGACTCTTTTAGGTACTGCCTGGACCTTCCAAGACATCGGTGGGATTACTCTTCGTTGGAAAACTGCTGGCACAAACAGCCAGGGTCTGCTAAACTCAAATAATCCTTGACAGCCCCTTTGGAGGGGCAAAAGAAAGAGGGTAGGAGGGGAGGTAGGAAGAGTAGAGCAGAACTGTTTAGAGAACAGATTTCTGGTCAGCCTGCTTGGATTCACCCACCTTCTCTTGGGCAACTCATCTGAGATAAACACTTCACTGAATTAAAGAGTACTGAATTTGGATTGGGTATGGTGGCTCACGCTTGTTATCCCCTTCTGTACTAAAAATAGAAAAATTAGCTGGGTGTGGTGGTGGGCGCCTGTAATCCAGCTACCCAGGAGGCTGAGGCAGGAGAACCGCTTGAATGGGGGTTGGCGGGGGCAGAGGTTGCAGTGAGCTGAGATCACGCCACTTCACTCCAGCCTGGGCGAAAGAGCATAGCTCTGTCTCAAAAAAAAAAAAAAAAAAAAAAAAAAATTACTAAATTTGGACTGGTCCTCAGACATCACAGAATCAGCCAATCTCAATGTAGCAGGACGAGCCCACAGACAAAACTCCTCAGACACTGAGTTAAAGAAGGAAAGGGTTTATTCGGCCGGGAGCATCAGCAAGACTCCTCTCTCAAGAGCCGAGCTCCCCGAGTGAGCAATTTCTGTCCCTTTTAAGGGCTCACAACTCTAAGGGGGTCCACGTGGGAGGGTCGTGATCAATTGAGCAAGCAGGTGGTACTTGACTGGGGGCTGCATGCACCAGTAATCAGAGCGAAACAGAACAGGACAGGGATTTTTACATTGCTTTTCCATACAATGTCTGGAATCTATAGATAATATAACCGGTTAGGTCAGGGGTCGATCTTTAACTACCAGGCCCTGGGCGCGCGCTGGGCTGTCTGCCTGTGGATTTCATTTCTGCCTTTTAGTTTTTACTTCTTCTTTCTTTGGAGGCAGAAATTGGGCATAAGACAATATGAGGGGTGGTCTCCTCCCTTATCAACATACAGTGTTGAGTGATAGGGCATAAGGAAGAGAATCTAGGAACAACTGAGGCTCTGTCCTTCCTGTCTTGTTTCAGTAAGAAGAAGGGGTGGGGAAAGTTCCCCAGACACCTTCCTTAGGGGGATATAGTGACTCTATCTGTATCCCACTCCTACCACCCAGTGGTGGAGAAAGCCAGTCTAATCTGGACCCTAGCTATTCAAACTGTGGGGCTCAGACCAGCAGCGTTGGTGTCATGGGGAGCTAGTTAGAAATGCAAATTCTCAGGCTCCACTCCAGACTTGCTGAATCATAATCTGCATTTTAGTGAGATCTCAGTTATTTTGCAGGCATGCTACTGTTAGGGAGGCCTTTAGAACAGTGGTTCTCAATGTCGGCAGCATATTGGAATCCTCTGAGGGACTTTAGAAAATGTAATACATAGGTCCCACCCTGGTGTGTAACCTGAGCGTGGGGAGGGTTTCAAGCTCCCTGGTGACTCCAATGTGTAGCCAGCATTGATCATCACAGCTCTAGAGAAAAGCTCTACTGAGATGAAAATCTTTGGGAATCAAAGCGATGTCTGCCTACACAGAAGCCTCCCATCTTGGGTCCTCAGACTGAGGCTGGTGAGGATGCTGCTCCCAAGCCTGCCTTCCCTAGCCCTGCCCAGCCTGCTTGACGAGCCCAATCCCTGCTCCCCATTGTCCAGCCTCTAAGTGCTCTCCAGATTCAGACTGGTGAGGTGAGAAGGGGGTGGTTCTCTTATCAGCTCTGCAATCTTGCCTAGAGGTGTGGCCCTGAGCTGGGAGACTGGAAACCTGAGTACTTACCCTAGCTCTGCTGAGTGGTCTTGGGCAAGGTAATTTCTGTCTCTCAGTGACACCTTCAATGAACTGTTGCCCTGGGGGAAAAAAGCCGGTGTTTCCAAATTGTCTGATTTTTCAGAAAAAGCTGGAAATCTATAGTTTAATGAGAAATCACTTCTGCTTCTTTTTTTTCTTTTTTGAGATGGAGTCTCACTCCGTCGCCCAGACTGGTGTGCAATGGTGCAATCTCGGCTCACTGCAACCTCCGCCTCCCCGGTTCAAATGATTCTTCTCCTGCCTCAGCCTCCCCAGTAGCTGGGATTACAGGCTCCCGCGGATTACAAGTTCCTGCCACCATGCCCAACTAATTTTTGTATTTTTTAGTAGAGACGGGGTTTCACCATGTTAGTCAGGCTGGTCTCGAACTCCTGACCTGATCCACCCGCCTCGGCCTCCCAAAGTGCTGGGATTACACACGTGAACCACCACGCCAGCCAAAATCACCTTTTAAAATTGTTCATTAGCAATTAAGTAATATTTTCTAAGAAACACCATGCAGACAAACAAATCATGTTTGAGGCTGGCATCACCTGTCTGTGATCTCTACATCTGACCCACATGACTGCCACACACATATCTGAGGTGTAAGTGTTACTGATTGAGGGTGTCCAGGTTTTTGGCATTTTGAACAAAGAATCGGACAAAACGCACAAAGCAAGGAAAGACTGAAGCAACAAAAGCAGAGATTTATTGAAAATGAAAGCTCACTCCACAGGGTGGGAGGGGGCCCAAGCAAGCGGCTCAAGGGCCCGGTTACAGAATTTTCTGGGGTTTAAATACCCTCTAGAGGTTTCCATTGGTTATGTGGTGTATGGCTAGAATGAAGAGGTTAAACTGAAGTGACAAAGTTATTTACTTGGTGTACACTCTATGTAAATGAAGAGGATGAAGTAAAGTTACAAAGTCATTTACCATGTAAATAAAGAGGATATTTCTTGTCATAGCCAAAGTGTTTCAGTTTGATTGAGTTCTGGGAAGTCTTTAGGTTCCCTGCCTCCAGGCCCTATTCTCCTGCCTCATATGCACTTTTAACACTCAGGGCACACACACACACACACACCCCAGGCTTTAGATACACGGCTGGTCCCCAACAACACCCATACCCACCACACACAAGCAAGACTGGTAGGTTGTACTGGGCCATATTATTTCAAGGCCCAGATCCTTGCCGTTAATAGTAAGCTGGTAATAATTTCTAGTTTTTATTTTACTTTTTTTTTGAGACGGGGTCTCGCTCTGTCGCCCAGGCTGAAGTGCAGCGGCGCGATCACAGCTCACTGCAACCTCCACCTCCTGGGCTATGGCAGTCCTCCCATCTCAGCCTCCTGAGTAGCTTGAAATACAGATGTGCGCCAGATAATATTTGGTATTTTTTGTAGAGATGGGATCTCACCATGTTGCCCAGGCTGGTCTCAAACTCCTGGGCTCAAGTAAGCGAGCACCTACCTCTGCCCCCCAAAGTGCTGGGATTACAGGTATGAGCCACTGCACCCAGCCTAATTTCCAGTATTCTAACCAATCACTCTTAGAAGGTGAGTTCTTCAAGGACAGAAGCCTTGTTTTAATAATTGTCACTTCTATGTATGTGTGCACTTATTATATGTACGTCAGATACTTTACATCACTGTATGTCAACCTTGGCTGCACATTTTAGTCACCTGGGTTTTTTTTTTTTTTTTTTTAAGTACCAATGGTTAGGTCCCATCTCAAGAGATTTAGATGTCTAGAGTGTGGGCTGGGGGTTGGGATTTTTAAAAGCTGGCAGAGGACTGCAATGTGAGGCCCCGGCTGGGAAGCATGGCCTGATGGTCTTGACCGTGTTTAATTTTTCCATCAGCTCTTTCCCCAAGTGTTGTCATTTCTCCCGGGGAGAGTCAAAGCCCACCTCCTCAGAGAGTTCTTATCAGACCCCTAAAGGCAACCCACCCCAATTTGTGTTACCTTAACCTGATTTTTTTTGTCATCTAGTATTATTACTTGATGCTATCATCTTGTTTATTTCTTTCTTTGCTGATTGCCCTTTACTCTAGTCATAGGCAGATGGGGTGTGCCTGTGGGGGTAGGGGCAGGGCCTTTATCTTGTTCAGCAGTTGAATCGATGAGTCAATGAGTGAATAGTTTATCACTGAGAGGTAGTTTCATTATTATCATCTTGAATCTTCATTTTGCAAATGAGAAAACTGAGGCCAGAGAGGTTAAGGCCCTGCCCAGGTTCTCTCAGCAGGAGGTGGCAGGGCCAGGGTGCAAGCTGGGGTCTACCTGATTGGGAACATGTCCCTTCCCTTCTTCCATCTTGTTTATGGTTTGGTTTCCAGTCACTGTGTCTGTGACCTTCCAGAATTTCATCCAAATTCCTTTATGTGGAGATGCCAGGTACTCTCATCTGAAAGGAATATGCCACTGAGGTGGCTGGGAGAGTTAACCTTTCACTGACTAAGGGTGTTGACCTCTTGTGTTATGGTGGAGTGTGTCTGTAGGAGTCAAAAGGAGGTGGGTAATGGGGTTGAGGGGACTTGGTTGCTAGAAAGATAGACAAGGAATGATGCTGGAAGGGTCTATGCAGCCCCTTCCTATTTTGATGCTGCAGGGCATACCATGCTGGCATTGTGGTTACCCTGAGCAACCACACAAACCTCCACCAAGGAGCAGAGCCACAGGGGCATCTCTCACCCACATGTACCAAGGAGCGGAGCCACAGGGGCATCCATCACCTACACACCCACCAAGGACCAGAGCCACGTGGGCATCTCTTATCTACACATGTACCAAGGAGCAGAGCTACATGAGCATCTCTCACCCATATCCACCAAGGAGCAGAGCCACAGCGGCATCTGTCACCCATGTCCACCTGGAGCAGAGCCACATGGCCATCTCTCATATAATCTGTAGGTTCAGCCTTAGGAGAAGTGATGTCTAGTTTCACTTCTTCTGTGTACCACTGGGCAAGTCCTCTTCCTCATGGATCTCATGAAGAGGTTGTGTTACTGGTAGAGGGTCTTGACTGCAAGTTGTCCAGATTCTTGGCATTTTGAACAAAGAAATGAACAAAACGCACAGCAAAGCAAGAAAAGAATGAAGCAATGAAAGAATGCAGCCGGGCACAGTGGCTCCAGCCTGTAATCCCAGCACTTTGGGAGGCTAAGCGGGTGGATCACCTGAGGTCAGGAGTTCAAGGCCAGCCTGGCCAACTTGGCAAAACCCCATCTCCACTAAACATTACAAAAAATTAGCCAGGCGTGGTGGTGAATGCCTATAATCCCAGTGACTTATGAGGCTGAGGCAGGAGAATCGCTTGAACCCAGGAGGTGGAGGTTGCAGTGAGTGGAGATGGCGCCACTGCACTCCAGGCTGGGCAACAGAGAGAGCATCCGTCTCAAAAAAAAAAAAAAAGAATGAAAGTGGGGATTTATTGAAAATGAAAATACACTCCACAGTGTGGGAGCAGCCTGAGCAGCAGCTCAAGGGCCCCTGATACAGAATCTTCTGGGGTCCAGATACCCTCTAGAGGTTTCCTATTGGCTACTTGGTGCTCCCTTCATGTAAATGAAGTGTTGGCCCACAATCAGTCTGATTGGTTGCAGAAAACAACCAATAGGAGGCTGAAATGTCAAAGGTCACACTCCTGTGAAAACATCTGATTGGCTGCATAAAGCAACCAGTCGGCTAGGCACAGTGGCTCAAGCACTTTGGGAGGCTGGAGATGGGCGGATCTCCTGAGGCCAAGAGTTTGAGACCAGCCTGGCCAACATGGCAAAACCCGTCTCTACTGAAAATATTTTAAAAATTAGCCAGCTGTGGTGGCAGGTGCCTGTAATTCCAGCTACTCGGGAGGCTGAGGCAGAATTGCTTGAAACCGAGAGGCAGAGGCTGCAGTGATCTGAGATTGTGCCATTGCACTCCAATCTGGGTAACAGAGCAAGACTCCATCTCAAAAAAAAAAAAAAAAAAAAAAGCAACCAATCAGAGGTACTTTTAATTTCCCATCTGCTGTACAGACAAGGTGAGGGTTTGCAAAGGCAGTAGTCTCTGGTCCTTTTGTTACTTAGGTGTGGAAAGTTAGGGTTTTCGTTTCAGTTTAGTTCTAGGAAGTCATTGTGAAACAACCTTAGGTTCCCTGCCTCCAGACCTGTTCTCCTGCCTCATCTCATCCCTGAGAGACATGATCCCCATAAATCTTTATGGGAGGCAGAGGGACTGATGGACTTTCCTCTGTAACTGCTTCATGCTGACTTGGGAGTAGTCCTTATCTGTTGGAGATCATGGAACTCTCTCCCTACTCTGTCTAGTGAAGATAGGGTGGCTTCTTGATGGCTAGGGGTGGTGTCTTCACTTGGAACTGGCTGGAAACCTTGTTGCATGATCATCTGAAGCTTGATAGTCTCTGTGCGAGAGGAAATGAATTCGGTTAAAAGACTTAATGGGAACTTTGGGCGTGGATACCTATGCTGTCAGGAATGTTTGTTATAAAAATGTATTAAAACATTCAACTTAATTACTACAAAGGAAGTGATTCTATCCATTTGGAAGAAGGCAATTAAACTGCAAAAATAAAATAAATGACTACTATTATCCAGCCTACGGTAATTATGCAACAAAGACACCAAGGAAAATTGGTAGGCATTTACTCATCTTTTGGCTGTCTTTTAAACAGGAATTTCAGGGCTTCCACAGGTTCACAGGTGTAGTGGCTGATGGAAACTTCAGGTTCCTGGTCCGGATCTTCTGGTATTGCTGGCTTGATCCTTGAAAGATGTACCCAATCTAATCCTTGTACTTTGATGGCAGAAGGCATAGCCAGTATTACTGAACATGGTCCCTTCCATTTGGGTTGTAATTGTTGAACAGTTGATCCCTCCTTTCATGTTTTAACAAGTACCTTATCTCCTGGCCTGATTTGGGGTCGCTAGTTAGTTCCCAGTATGGGGAGCCTTTGAATTCCACACTTTTGTAAAGCCTGCTGAAATTGTCCTCGGTTGACTAGGTATTTTACTGGCTGTTTCTGGATCAGTAATTATTAGTTAAGAATGGCCTTCTGTATAACATTTCGTTATATTCGCTTATATTAATTTTTGCTCTGGGGTATTATGGATCCTTAAGAGGGCAATGGGCAGTAAGCTGACCCAAGTTTCTGATGCTTCCTGACATAGCTTAGCTAACACCTGTTTTAGAGTTTGGTTACCTGTTTCTGCTTTCCTGGAGGATTGAGGCCTCCATGCTGAATATAAATGGTATTTGATTCCAAGAGCCTTAGCAACCACTCAAGTTATTTGGAGATAAAGGACAGGACATTATCACTTTGGAGGCTCTGAGGTAACCCAAACCAGGGGATTATTTCTTTTAAGAGAACCTTTATAATCTCATTAGCCTTCTGTGTTCTGGTAGGATAAGCTTCAACCCAACCAGTAAAGGTATCTACTAGTACTCACAAAAACTTGTACCCTCTGCAAGCTGGCATATAGGTGAAGTCTAATTGCCAGTCTTCCCCTGGAAACTTTCCTCTCCTCTGGACTGGTTCCATTAGAGGAGGATTTTGTTTCCTGGGTTGTTAAGTGCACAGAGTTAGCAGGCTTGGTAGACCTGCTTAGCCACTGAAGTTAGACCCAGTAAAGAGCTTGTTTACCATAATCAGAGTTGCATCCCTCCCAACATGGAAAGAATCAGGCAGGGCTTTTATAACTTTCCACTGGGCTGTCTGAGGGAGCCCAGTATATTTTTGACCCCATATACTAAGAGGATCCTTCTTTTTGTCCTCCTTGATTCTTTATTAACTGTTCTTACTAACCAGTATTCCCCTGAAGGCTTTAGAACAGGTAAGATGGGGGTATTGCAGGGAGAATTACAGGGTTTTAAGAGCCCATGGGTAAGTAATACCTCAACTATGGGTGCTAGGTCATTTCTTACTTCCTGCTTAATTGGGTGTTATTTTTGACTAGGAAAACAGCTGGGGTCTTCAAGCTGTATTTTGACTGGCACTGCTGTTTTAGCCTTCCCCGGTTTTCTAGTATACAATGCCAGCAGGTTAACCTGTTTATTAATGTGGTCTTGGACATTGTCTGTATTTTTGACTATTAGCAATTTCACTGGGTGATGCTTAAATTGTAGTAGTGCCCTTATTTCAGCCATAATCTCTCTTCCCAGCAGGGGGATTGCGTAGCTTGATACTACTAGGCACTCCTGTTGGAAGATTTGTTTCTCAAATTGACAAATCAAAGGAGGAGTAAAAAATCTGGTTTGTGGCTTCCCTTCCATTCCCATAACACTCATGGACCAGGCGGGAAGTTTCCCTGCATAAGCAGTAAGGACCGTGTAATTTGCCCCTGTATCAAAAAGAAACTGAATTTGGGTGCCCATGACATCCAGAGTCACTCCGGGCTCCCCAGTAGTAATTACAATGTTCCTGGACAGGGGCAGTGAGGAAGACCCTGGGCCCCTTCAGTCTTCATCTGATTCCTCCTTTCGCACTGCTAGAGTTTTGCCTAACCCAGCCCCTCAGTGGGAGCAGGGGCAATCAATTCTCCAGTGTCAGGGTTCATGACTGGTGCCTTTGCATTGACAGCAGGGGCCTGAGGGGAGCTGGAGGGTGGGGGCTTAGTACATTCCTTTGCCCAGTGCCCGCTTTTCTTGCATTTGAAGCAAGACTTGCCTTTGCTGGTATTATCTTTATAGTCCTTCGGGTTTCCCTTAGATGCTCTTTGGGCATTCAGGGCATCACCAATGATGGCTGCCATAATTTTGGCTTGCCGTCTTTCTTTACTCTGTTCTCTTTTTCCTTCCTCCAGGTCATGATTGTTATACACCATAAAGGCAGTATCAAGAAGCTGATTTTGATTAGTTTGCGGCCCCATCTGTAGCTTTTGGAGTTTACGTCTGATATCTGGGGCAGATTGGCTAATGAAATGCTGTGCCATTAATATTTTGCCTTCGGGAGAAGAAGGGTCCAGATTAGTATATATTTAAAGGCTTCCTCCAGCCTACCATAAAACATGGCTGGATTTTCCTCCTTGCCTTATGTAACCTCCCTTACTTTATCATAATTTACTGCCTTAGTTAATCCCTTTCTCATTCCTCCAAGGACAGCCTCAAGAAATTTAGCCAGGTGGTTCATTCCCACGGGGGCATTATAGTCTCAATTAGGATCAGTAGTGGGAACTGTGCCTGGGCCTCGGTAATTGCCCTGAGGGTTTCAGGTGGATAATTCATCCACTTCCCTGCTGGCAGCCTCAAAGATTTGTTCCTTTCCTGAGGGAGTGCCAACAGGTTGCTAGAATGAATTGACCATCTCTCCATGAGAGATCAAAGGCTAAGGTCAAAGTTTGGAACTCATCTGCAAATTTCCTAGGATTCTCAGAACAGCTTCCTAGCTTTTCCTTACATTGTTGTATATTAGTTATAGAGAAGGGGGCCTGCACTAGGACTGGCCCCTCAACTCCTGCTACTTCCCTAAGGTGTAGCAGGGCTGGAAGGAGAGCTGAATACAGGGTTCCCCTCCGAATGTGAGGGGGACTTAGTAGGGTCTCTGGTGTTTGCTCCTGGGGTTTAGCCTCAGGAGCACTTGCAAGGGGCTATATGGGGGTGGTCACTGTTCACTCTGAGAGACAGGTGGCCCTTGTAAGAGGGGTCATCTATAATATGTAGTTCTCCCTTAGAACTTTCCTTTGTGGGGTGGGTTCTGGGAGTTTCACAGATTGTTAGGTTTTGGTAAAGGGTCATGGAAGTCTGCATGTACAAGATTTCTGACCATGTGCTCTGTCTCTTGCAAAATAGGTCTAATTGCAGGATGATGTAATAATTAAGGCTACCATCGACTACCCATTTTTTCCAGGCCGGGCAGCTCATAATGGAGCCAGACAGTACTGCAGAAAAAAATTATATGTTTTCTCTTTAGATTGTCAGGGTCAAATTGATTCCAATGGTGGAGGATGTAGCCGAGCGGGGAATCAGGTGGAATAGGTAGAGAGTTGCCCACAGTGGTCTGGAAAAGAGAAGAGGACTTTGAAAAGTGGAGGGCTGACCAGGTGACCCAAATTTTACCTGAGGCATCCTCCTGGAAAAATTCTGAGCCCAGACTGGGGTCCCTGGGAGCATCTCCCCATTAGGGCCCTGACTTAGCCTGTTAGACGTCTCTGACCTTAGATAGGTGCAGGCACTGCTTTGGAATGGTTCCCTCCACCACTGAAGACCTACTGTGAACTTTCCTTAAGGTTTTCCCATGCCACTTAAAGCAACTTTTTTTTTTTTTTTGAGACAGAGTCTTGCTCTGTTGCCCAGGCTGGAGTGCAGTGGCATGATCTCGGCTCGCTGCAAGCTCCGCCTCCCCGGTTCATGCCATTCTCCTGCCTCAGCCTCCGAGTAGCTGGGACTACAGGCGCCCGCCACCACGCCTGGCTAATTTTTTGTATTTTTAGTAGAGATGGCGTTTCACCGTGTTAGCCAGGATGGTCTCAATCTCCTGACCTCGTGATCCACCCGCCTCGGCCTCCCAAAGTGCTGGGATTACAGGCGTGAGCCACCGCGGCCGGCAAAGCAACCCTTTAACTCTCTCAATTTAGGCAATAATAGATTACCTTTCATGAATTCCCCCCACTCCCCATGCATCACACAGACCACTTACGACATGCCTGGACCCTCTGACTCATATAACCTTTTTGCATAGCTAGGTGGGTTTTCTGTCCTTAGCCAGTCAAGTGGGGGAAGGGAAGGGAAGAATTTAGCATAAGGTTTAAGTCACCTGAAACGTGTGAGTTTGCCCTGGATGAGCTGCTGCTGCTGCCAACCCAGACACAGGTAGGGATCAGGAACTATAATCAGAAAGGACAGAAAAGAGTCTTTCACCCTTCTGGGCAGGGCAGCCATCCCTGTTCACTCTTTGGCCTTCAGAGAACACTGGAGAGTGGCCCCGGCCAGTTTCCCTCAATTACCAAGGAGCTACTAGGAAACAACCAGTGAAAGACTGAAAAAGCAAAAAAAAAAAAAAAAAAAAAAAAAAAGGAATAGAACTTAGAAAAAAGAAAAAAAGAAAAGGAATAGGACTCAGAAAAATGAAAACAAGGAAAAAGACTTCTCAGTGACCAGGCAGTGGCGGTCAAGTGCTTTGACACGGAAGCCTTTCAGTCTCACCAGAGAGTGGCCCTGGCCAGAAACTTGCAATTTCCTCTGTGCTTAGGCGCTGTCCACCGAGTTGGGTTCCGAGTTGGAAAGGAAAAGAGAGAGGGAGAGAAAAATTCCCCTGCATTAAAAGGGAAAAGGAGAAAAATAAATCCCAAGCTTTGGGCCTACCTTCTCTCCTGGCTGGCTTGCCAAAATATGTTACCAGTAGAAGGTTTTGACTGAAAGTTGTCTAGGTTCTTGGCGTTTTTGAACAAAGAATTGGAGAAAACACACAGAAAAGCAAGGGAAAAAATGAGCAATGAAAGAACAAAAGCAAGGGTTTATTAAAAATGAAAGTACACTCAACAGTGTGGGAGCGGGCCAAGCAGCAGCTCAAGGGCCCAGATACAGAATCTTCTTGGGTCCAAATACCCCCTAGAGGTTTCCCATTGGCCACTTGGTGCTCACCTCATGTAAATGAAGTGGTGGCCCACAATCAATCTGACTGGTTAATCAGAGGCCGAAGTGAAGTTACAAAGGTCATGCTCCTGTGCAAACATCTGATTGGCTGTGGAAAGCAACCAATCAGGCTGAAGTGAAGTTACAAAGTTGCACTTCTATGCAATTTTAACATATAAACTGAAATGTATCATAGAAATCGAAATGTACTTTCAATTTCCCATCTGCTGCACACAAAAGGTGGGGGGTTGTAAAGAGAGTAGCCTCTGGTCCTCTTGTTACTTAGGTGTGGAAAGTTAGGGTTTTCCTTTCGATTTAGTTCTAGGAAGTCAGCGTGAAATGGCCTTAGGCTCCCTGCCTGCAGACTCTATTCTCCTACCTCAGTTGGGCTAGGTGAAAGGGAAGAGTTGATCAGAATGGGAGGATCATTATGTAAAGTATGGAGCTTAGTTAATAATAGCGTACCAATGTCATGCCCTCAGATTTAAAAAAAAATTTTTAATTTTTTATTCTTTTGCCACCTCCTTGTCGCTGGCAGTGCCCCCCAGTTATGCACAAGCACAAACTCTGGGTCTGCAGTCTGAACCCCCGGCCAGGCCACGGGTGTCTTATCAACAATAGAGGAAACGAACAGAACTTTGTACTATTTTTGCAACTTTTCTGTAAACCAAAATAAAAAGTTTACTTTAAAAAAGATGATCAGGTGGGTTTTAAATTCTACACATGCATTCTTGTACTCAACAGATTGTCTATTATGCATCAGGCACTGGGTATAAATGAGTGCCTGCATCATGATGCCACCCCTTGTGTAGTTTACAATCCTGTGGTAAATTGGCGGTATCGGTAACAACATCCCTGTTTTTTCTAAAAGCAAATCTCCAACTAGTATATTAACCTGACAAAATCTTGGCTGATGGGGTGTCTAAAAAGAAGTCTTGCTCTATTCCTTCCTAGCTGTGCGACCTTGGCAGAGCTAACCTCACTGTGTATCTGTGTCCTCAGTGCTAAAATTGGGGAAGAAAAAAAAAAAAAAAGCATTCCCTTGTGCGTCCTTAGCATGCTTTCAAGCAGTTACTAAATGTTAGTTTTTATAACGGTTATAATTATTAAAAAGACACGGATTCGTGAAGTCAAGAGATCAAGACCATCCTGGACAACATGGTGAAACCCCGTTTCTACTAAAAACACAAAAATTAGCTGGGCGTGTGGCGCGTGCCTGTAGTCCCAGCTAGTCGGGAGGCTGAGGCGGAAGAATCGCTTGAACCTGGGAGGCAGAGGTTGCAGTGAGCCGAGATCGCGCCACTGCACTCCAGCTCGGGCGACAGAGCGAGACTCCGTCTCAAAGCAAAAAAAAAAAAAAAAGACACAGATATGGGGAAGCGTAACATGGCAGAGAGCCTGACATTTTTGTCAGGAAGGACTTGGGGATGAAAACACTGAATCCGCGGTTTCCCAAAGGTCCTTCCAAAGGTGACGGCCCCGGCACGAGTTCACAAACCACAGCTCCGCCCCATCCCCTGCCCGGCCCCGCCCTTCCCAGGAGCTCGGCTCCGCCCCGCCCCCGACTCCGCTGGGCCCCTCCTCGCGCCACGGCCCCGCCCCTCCCGCGCTCGCAGCTCCGCCCCGCCCTCGTGATCCCGCCCCAACCTCATGCTAAGCTCCCTTCCGTTCCAGCCGCCTTCAGCTCAGCCGCACTCAGTTCCGCCCCTTTCTCTTCCAACTCCGCCTACGGCCCGCAGAGGGAAGGCCTTGACACCTACGCTAGAGAGACAGGCTCCAATGAAAAGAGCGAGGGGGCGGAGCCGGGAGGAATCGGTCCAATTCTCGGCCGGGAAGTCTCTGGCCGGGACGGGTCAGGGCGAACCTGCCAGTGACTGGACTCAGCTTCTTTGCGTAACCAATACTGGAAGGCATTTAAAGGCGCCTCTGCCGCCACAGACCTTGCAGTTAACTCCGCCCTGACCCACCCTTTCCGATGCAGTCCCTGATGCAGTCTCCCCTCCTGATCGCCCTGGGCTTGCTTCTCGCGGCCCCTGCGCAAGCCCACCTGAAAAAGGTGAGTGCACCCTCTTTTAAGAGTCTGTTTGCAGCCTCCTGGCCCAGCTACGGGTGTACGGGTCTGGCTGAGATATGGGGGTGGCCACTCCGTTCTCTAGAATTTGTTCTCTGCACTAGAGCCTTTCAAAGTAACTAATTATGGGATTCTGGTCTGTACAGTGAGGGTGGCCTCTAAAGACTTGTTCTGCTCCAGGCCCTTTTTGGAGAGATTAATCTCACGTCTGCACTCTCCTGCCCTCCCTCCAAGCGCCGGAGTGAAAATGCAGACAGCCTTAAAACTAAGTCATTGCCCCCAGAGATTCAGTCCTGTTAACCCTGCACCTTACTCCTGACCCCCACTCCTTATGTCCCCCATGATAAGGCCTGCTGCCTCATCTCTTCCCCTGCTCGAATGCCCTGAGGTCTTCCTGAGAGGTGGGAGGGTTTGAGAGCTTTTCCAGGCCAGAGGATCCAGATTTGCCCATCTGGTGACAAATACCCAGGCCTGTGACCCCGCTGCCCTTGGTTATGAGCCACTGAGACAACAGTCCCCGTACCCTCCAAGCTTCCTCCTTCACTTCTTATTCACACCGCTTCTTCCTTCACTTCTCATTCACACCGTGCTGCAGATCCCTGGGAAAGGGAAGTTCTGTAATCCCTTGACCTGAAAAAGCCTCGTTCCTGGCTTATTGCAGCTAGTCCAATGTCTTTCAGATTCAATCTATGTTGTTGCAAATGACAAGATGTTCCCCCTTTTAAAGGCTGAATAGTATTCTGTTGTGTATATATGCCACATTTTCTTTATGCATTCAATTTGATGGATAATTTCTTCATCAAGTGTCTGTTGATGGATAATTTCTTTATCCATCAAGTGTCTGTTGATGGACACTTACGTTATTTCCATATCTTAGCTATTGTGAGTAATGCTGCAATGAATATGGGAGTGCAGATAGCCCTTCGAAATGTTGATTTCAGTTCCTTTGGATATATACCCAGAAGTGGGTTAATGGCTCTTATGGTAGTTCTGTTTTATTATCTCATTTATATGCGGATTCTAACCAAGTTGAACTTACAGAAGTTGAGAGTAGAGGTGGGGTCTCACTCTGTCACCCAGGCTGGAGTGCAGTGGGGCGATTTTAGCTCACTGCAGCCTTGAACTCCTGGGCTCAAGCAGTCCTCCCACCTCAGTCTCCTGAGTAGCTGGGACTGCAGGTGTGGGCCACCAAGTTCTGCTAAGGAATAGGCTTTGAGATTTATTGCACACCAGGGTGACTATCGTCAGTAATGTATTATATACAGAAGCTCCTTAACTTTCCATGAGGTTATGTTCTGATAAACCCATCGTAAGTTGAAAATGCATTTAATGCAGCTAACCTGAGAATCATAGCCTAGCCTACCTTAAACATGCCTAGCCTAGCCTACCTTAAACATGCCCAGAACATTTACATTAGCCTACAGTTGGGCAATATCATCTAACACAAAGCCTATTTCATAATAAAGTGTTGAATGTCTCATGTGATTTATTGAAGACTGTACTGAAAGCGAAAAACAGTATGGATACTAAAAGTACAGTTTCTACTGAATATTTATCACTTAGGCACGATTGTAAAGTTGAAAAATGGTATGTCAAACCATTGTAAGTCAGGAACTGTGTGCATTTCAAAACAACTAAGAGAATACATTTCACATTGCAGTGTACCCCATAAATGTATACAACTATGGTTTGTCAATTTAAAAAAAACCCAAGATCAGGTGCGGTGGTGCACACCTGTAATCCCAGCACTTTGGGAGGCTGAGGTGGACAGATGGCTCGAGCTCAGGAGTTCAAGACCAGCCTGGGCAACATGGTGAAGCCCCATCTCTGCAAAAATACAAAAATTAGCTGGGCGTGGTGGTGTGCAACAGTATTCCCAGCTACTTTAGAGGCTAAGGTGAGAGGCCCAGCTACGCCTGAGCCTGGGAGGTCATGGCTACAGCTGAGATTGCACCACTGCATTCCAGCCTGGGTGACAGAGTGAGACCCTATCTCACAAAAAAAAACCCAAAAACAAAAACCCGATTCCATTGCCTCTTGGCTGCTAGCTGTGGTCAAGACATCACACATTTCTGGTAGCAAAGGGATAGGTCCAACCCTGATCCCCTCCTTTCTACCATCTTGGAAGTGTTTGAGAGTGAGGAACAGTGCTGTGTAGGGGAAAGCGGGTGGTACTGAAAGCAGGGAGGCTTGGCTTCTGATCATTCCCCTGTCTCAATCCATGGATTTCCTGAGTCTTGGTCTCCTCATCTGTAAGATGGGTGTGATGGTGCCAACCTGCATCTCGGAGAGTTGTCGGTGAAGGGAAATGCATTCATTGATGGAAAATTTCTAAAATCAGAAACAAATAAAGCCATATAAATCTGTGGGCTTGGCCTCACTCTGCCCCCCAGAAAGTCTGTTTTGCTTGTTGAATGAAGGAACGTGGACCTTTTGACTTCATTTGCCTGGAGAATTTATACCTTGTTCCTGAATGTTGGCTGAGAATGCTTCTCTTGGCTCCAGGGCTGGCCGCTATGAGGTGGAGTCTGGCTAGAGGTTGCTAGCTCACCCTACAAACTTGTTATATATGCTGTGGGTATGGATGCCATCTCAGACTAGGTCTTAGATCGGCAGTTTTGAAGAGGCCCTGAGACATTATAAAGGTCACTCAGAATCACACAGCACCTATGTCTTCTTGGGGCTCATGTGATTCAGAGCCCTGACCTTGAGTCCCTGGGCCAGATAAAGATGGGGGTGGGGGGTGACAGTGAATAAACATCAGGAAACCTGAATTTCAGTTCCTCTTCTAGCATAACTGATCTTGTGACTACAGGCTGTGATGGGTGTTAGATAACAGGGGAGGATATCTAGCCCCATGCTAGTCATATAGTAGGTGCTGAATAGACTCTATAGTGCTGTATAGTGGCTGTCATTTGTTGTACCCATACTATGTGCTATGTACTGGGCTATGTGCTTTTTTCCTAAAAAAAAATTTGGAATAATTTTAGGTTTATAGAATAGTTGCAGCAGGGCGTGGTGGTTCACCCCTATAATCCAGCACTGTGGGAGACCAAGGCAGGCAAATCACTTGAGGCCAGGAGTTCGAGACCAACCTGAACCTGGCCAACATGGTGAAACCCTGTCCATACTAAAAATACAAAAATTAGCCAGGCATGGTGGTGTACACCTGTAGTCCCAGCTACTTGGGAGGCTGAGGCAGGAGAAATCACTTGAACCTAGGAGGCAGAGGTTGCAGTGAGCTGAGATCACGCTGCTGCACTCCAGCCTGGATGACAGAGTGAGACTCTGTCTCAAGAAAAAAAAAAAAAAAAAAGAAAAGCTACAGAGATAATATAGAGTTTCTTTATACTCCTGACTCAGTTTTCCCTGTTAGCATCTTATATGTACATATCTCCAACACTAAGAAACCAACATTAGTACATTACTGTTAACTGAATTCTAGACTTTATTTGGATTTCACCAGTTTTCCCATTAATGCCCTCTTTCTGAGCCAGAATCCAATCCAGGGTACTGCACTGCCATTGTTGTCATGACACATATAATTGTAGTCCCCCCTCTCCTCCAGCCTATGACAGCTTCTTAGTCTTTCCTTGTTTATTCATGAGTTTGGCAGTCTTGAGGAGTTGCGCCCTGTGCTTTCTGTATACAAACATCTTACCCTCACAATAGCCCTGTGAGAAGATATCATTATGTCCACATAATAAATGAGGAAATTTTGAACCCCTAGGGGGTTAACTTACCCATGGTCTTAGCTAGTAAGACTGGCTGAGCTGGGTTTTAACTCATACCTGTAGTACCCATATCTCTGCCTCCAGAGCTGTGCCTTTCCCCTCCGTCTTGTACCACCCCTTCCCACTAGTTGGCCTAGGCTGGAATGGCAGATATCTGGTGACCAGCCTGGCCTTGGTGGGCACTGCTCATCCATTACACCTCCCTTCCCTGATGAGCCTGGACTCAGCAGCAGAATTTGTCACTACAGAGACAGCTAGCCGGGCACTACCCTCAGGAAGCCATCTTGTTATGTCTCCCCCAGGGCCTGGGGAAAGAAGAGCTTAGGAGAGGGAAGGGATTATTCTCCGGTAGGTACTCTGGATACCCTACCCCCACCCCCAGCCCGGAATCAATTCTCTGTGTGGATCAGGCTGCCTTAGAATCTATGAAAGCAGCCCCACCCAGAAAGCTAGTCCTGCTCCTATGTTGCCCTCCAGCCTGGCTCTTAATTCCAGGCAATCTTTCCCTTGACCACTTTCAATCTGTTCACAACCACAAATCACAGTGTAGTACTGTCCTTCAGTGGGGTTCCACTGCCCCTATAGTAAATGCAACCTCCCGATTATAGCTTGTGGGGTCCTGCATTAAATGACCCTCCTACCCCTCCAACCTCATCTGGGTCCCTCATCTACTACATTTAGCCCATGGCCTTCTCCCAGTGCCTGGAGCAGCCAAGCTTCTTTGTGCCTCGGGGCCTTTGCCTGAGTTCCCTGGGCCTGCACTTACATGTCTGACTCCGCATCCTGCAAGAGTCCGGCTTAAGTATCACTTCCCCACCACCCTATGTAAGTGAGTCCTTTGTTGCTGTCAGCATTACCTTCTGCTCTTCCTTTGTGGCACTCACAAATCATAGTGGGTGATATTTATTTGCATTAGACGGTAAGCTCCTCAAGGCAGGGCAGGAGCCAGGTCTGATTGTTTACCACTCTTGCCACAGCACTTAGCCCAGGGCCTATCATCATTGCTCCATAAATATTTGTGGAATGAATGTTGAAGGAAACATTTAGTGGCAACTATCCTGTCCTGCCTTTCTTAGTCATGACATGACCTTTCATTCCAAGGGGTAGGAACCCATTCCTAAAAGCTCAGGTAAAGGGGAAGTTTATTACAGAGCTGCAAGACATCTCTTGGAGCTGCCGGCAGGAAGTGGAGGCTAGGATGCTAATGGCTCCTTTAGTGAGCCGGCTCCCATGTTGTACCTGGCATTGGGTTATGAGCTTTACATACATGCTCTCGCCCTTGCAACATCCTGGAGAGGAAGGTAGAAATGCCTCCAGTTAAAAGATGTGGAAATTTAGACTCCAAAGGGGAAACTGGCCTATAAAATCACATGGTAAGTGTGGCAGAGCTATGATTTCCACCCAGGGCTGTTTGGTTAAAGCTGTCATTCACCCATGTCTCTCCAAAGCCATGCCCTTCACTGCTACTCCATACTGCTTTTATAGATAGGGAAGTGGGACTTGATCTGTTCCCTTTTCCACAGACCAACAGAGCCCTTAGCCCTTAGCCCTAACTTCTGCTTGGTCATGGATCACAGATCTAGATGGTCTGGCCTCAACCCAAAACTTAGGATCCAGTGACAGCACAAAACCCCCATATCCCCAGCCTTTTATGCCTTAATTCCAAAATTGGGCAGAGACAATCTGTCAGCCTAGCTGGGGTTAGGTGATCCCTGTTGAAAGAGTCAGTGATGGGAGTGTTGAAGGTGGGCATCAGCTTGGGGGTGTGGGACTGGCAGGTTTTCTCTCTGAGACAGGGTGTGGATGGAGGGCATGCCAACAGTCTCTCATAGGTGGCCTCCAGGGGGCTGGGAGAGGTGAGAGTGGGTGGGCAGAGAGTCTTCACAGTGTGGGAGGTGTTCAAGATCATCAGACAGGGTCCTGTTGGAGTGCGGAGTGGTGGTCACATGCAGTCACATGCAGATGTAGTGGTGGTGGAATCAGGAGACCTGGGGGATGTGGAGGAGGAACAGGAGGAGCAGCTCAGCACAGGGGTGGTGAGTGATCCAAGTGGGCATGTGGCATGAGAAGTGGGATGGGAAGAAGACACTGGTTAGGACTGGGGAAGTCCACTGGGGATTATTCATCAGCAAGTGATCCACTGGGGATCTTTTCACGAGTGTCCTATTCCTTTCTGAGTTAATCACCTGCCCCTTGAGAGTGGGATTTCAGATGCTGTTAGATTTCCCATTGTGTTTTGTGTTTCCCATTGCTCCTGGCTCTGGGTTGGGCATGGGGTGTGACATGAACAAGGTCCTGGGTGTGGGCTGCAGAGGTGAATCCTCTAGGAGCTTGCCCTCTGCTGGGATTCCAAGGCTGGCTGGAGAGGAGTGGGCAGCAGGGAGGTGGGAAGTCAGAGAAGGTGCCCACCAAAGGCCAATTAGGTCAGTCTCCTGTTTTGAAGTTCCAGGTCTATCATATCCTGCCTTATAGTTTACAATACACTTTTGGGAGATTATGTCTTTTGAGTCTTTTAGTTTAGTCTTGCCTATAAAATGAGTAGGATAAGTGTTATCCCAGGTTCATAGGTATGGAGTCTCATAGATGAGGCTCAGGGACGGGGGTGCCTCACCCAAGGTCACACTGCCAGGAGCTCGTTTTTCCTGTGATCTGTGATAGTTTCTTTTGTCAGCCTTTTTCTTCTTCTCCTTCCTTGCTGCCTGATTGTCCCCAACCATCCCAGCTCAGTAGCTTTTCCTGGGATAACTGTGATGAAGGGAAGGACCCTGCGGTGATCAGAAGCCTGACTCTGGAGCCTGACCCCATCATCGTTCCTGGGAATGTGACCCTCAGTGTTGTGGGCAGCACCAGTGTCCCCCTGAGTTCTCCTCTGAAGGTGAGCCTGGGGGTGGGTGGGGAAGGGGAGGTGCCAGGGTCTGGCCAGCAGGGGCACTGGGGCATGTATGCTTGGGGAAGTGTGAAGAATTTCAGAATCCTGGATTCCCAGAGAATAGTACAGGACATGTAGATTCAGCCACTCTTTCACAGGTTCATGGAATCTCAGGATCATAAGATTAAAAGGAATCTCCGATGTCAGCGCCAGCAACTTCCTGGTGAGGGCAGGAGTGACGGATACAGGAGTGACGGATACCTTGCACCTGGCAGAAGCGTCCTGGCCTTCTCTGGGCCTGGTGGCCAACTGCTCATTATTGTCTGACAGCTCTGGTTGGCCAATTTGGTTTTGTTGTTAATTATAAAATGGATATACCAATTAGCCAGTAATATATAGTCACTTTAGAAAACACAAGTGGTCAAAAAATAAATAAAATAGGCCAGGTGTGTTGGCTCATGCCTGTAATCCCAACACTTTGGGAGGCTGAGGTGGGTGGATCTTTTGAGGTCAGGAGTTTGAGACCAGCCTGGCCAACATAGTGAAACCCCATCTCTACTAAAAGTACAAAAATTAGCTGGGTGTGGTGGCATGTGCCTGTAATCCCAGCTACTCAGGAGGCTGAGGTAGGAGAATTGCTGGAACCCAAGAGGCAGAGGTTGCAGAAAGCCAGGATCGCACCACTGCACTCCAGCCTGGGTGACAGAGTGAAACTCTGTCCCAAAATAAATAAATAAATAAAATAAATCACTTGAAATCTCACTACCTAGTGATAAGGGATAAGCACTTTTAACATCTTATAGGATATTCTTTGCAACTTTCCCCCATACAATTACATACATAACACACATATTTATTTTTAATGGATATGTATAATAATAGGCAGTGCTCATTGTAAATGCCCTCCAGTAATCTAAATCCTGGAGATAGTCAGTGTTTGCTCTTTATATATCCCATCAGAATTTTTATGTGTTTGTAAATACATACACACTTATACTCATGGGATTATATGATATGTGCTATTATACTTGCTATTTTTTTTTGCATCATACTATATGTCCATATCTTTCCAAGGATTAGGTGGCTCTACTTATTCAATTTTTTTTTTACCCAATCATTATTTTATTATTTTAATGTATTGTAATTTTAGAGACAGTGTCTCACTCTGTTGTTCAGGCTGGAGTGCAGTAGTGTGATCACGGCTTACTGCAGCCTTGACCTCCTGGGCTTAAGGGATCCTCCCACCTCAGCCTCCTGAGTAGCTGGGACCGCAGGTGCATGTCACCATGCTTACCTAATTTTTTTATTTTTTGTGGAGACGGAGCCTCCCTGTGTTGCCCAGGCTGGTCTCAAACTCCTGAGTTCAAGCAATCCTCCTGCCTCAGACTCTCAAAACGTTGGGATTATAGGCGTGAGCCACCTTGCTCAGCCCACCCAATCATTTTTAATGGCAGAAATATTCTGATGTGGATCTTTCATAATTTATATAACAAGTCTATTGTTGAACATTTAGTTTGTTTCCAGGATAGTTTTTATTTGTTTGTTTGTTTATTTGTTTGTTATGAGACAGGTTCTTACTCTGCTGCCTAGGCTGGAGTGCAGTAGCGCAATCTCAGCTCCCTGCAACCTCCGCTTCCCGGGTTCAAGCGATTTTCCTGCCTCAGCCTCCCAAAGTGCTGGGACTACAGGCATCTGCCATTGCGCCCCACTAATTTTTGTATTTTTAGTAGAGATGGGGTTTCACCATGTTGGCCAGGCTGGTCTTGAACTCCTGACCTCAGGCAGTGTGCCTGCCTCGGCCTCCCAAAGTGCTGGGATTACAGACACCTGCCACCATGCCCAGCTACTTTTTGTATTTTTAGTAGAGATGGGGTTTCACCATGTTATCCAGGCTGGTCTTGAACTCCTGACCTCAGGCAATCCACCTGCCTCAGCCTCCCAAAGTGCTGGGATTATAGGCTTGAGCCACTGTACCTGGCCAGAGGGTTTTGTTTGTTTGTTTGTGTTTTGTTTTGCTGTAATAACCACCTTTGTAGAAATTATTCTTACAGTACATCTTTTTATAATTTTCTGATTATCTAGATACACACTTTTTAGGTCTTTTGATACATTTTGCCAAAGTGCCTCCCAATGTTTGAACAAACCTGCATCATTCCTAGTGAGCGCAGATGTCTATTCATAAGTTTATTTGCCTTTTGTATTTACTTTGGGAATAACCTGTTTGTTTCCATCCATTGACTATTTTAGGGGTGTATGTTTTTATATTTTCTTAGAAAACAATGAAGACTTTTCATATATCCATTGCAACACCATTTATTATGGTCCTTTCCTCTCTAGCTAAAATTGCTACCTTTATATGATGTTCCTCTATGCCCTTCAGTCTGTTCCTGATCCAGATCTATTCTAGTACCAGTTTTGTCTTAATTATTTAGAAGATTCCTGATTTGGAATCTGTGTTTCTATCATTATCCTTAGACCTGTCTTAATCACAGCTCCTACGTTATGGGCTTTCCTTGAGCAATACCTGAGTTAGAAAATCATGTAGAAAGTGCTTTGCACAGGGCCTGGCACCCAGGACATGCTCAGTACATTTTATATCTTGTGAACATTTCGATTAGTATCTGTCTTATCCTGCAGCCTCTTGACCCAGACACAAGTCCTGGATATGTGGCAGCTTTCAGCTCCCCTGCACCTCCTACCAAGTCTTTTCCTAGCAGAGTCATTGTGTTTCCATTACTGTTCCTCAAGTGATAGGGGGTCAAGCCCTGTACCCTTGGATCTGGGCCAAGGGATGGAATCATTCCCTATGTATGGACACTGGACTGTTTCTCTGCCAGGGTCACACACATTTATTTGTGTGCTCCCTCTGCTGATCTGGAGTGTGGGCTCTCCTGATAGGCCGTCCGCCATGCTCCCTCTGCTGCCATCACCATGCAGCCACTGGTGTTTCCAGGGAGGGGGCTATACAGCTGACTTGGAAACAAGAAGCTGGCAAACCCGCTCTTCTGCCCTCAGCCTGCTTTTCCTGGCTTCTTCACAAACCATTAAGATGGGTTTTACTCCCTATTCTCCTTTTCCATTGCTTTATTACCAGTCATAAATTTGGGCCTACATAATCTCCTCTGTCTTTACTGTCACTTGTGCTTAGGAAAAATTAGGCTCAGATCCCCTCTGCTCCTTCTTTTTCCCCAATTTTTTTTTTTTTTGAGATGGAGTTTCACTCTGTTGCCTAGACTGGAGTGTAGTCGTGCGATCATGGCTCATTGCAACCTCTGCCTCCTGGGTTCAAGGGATTCTCCTGCGTCAACCTCCAGAGTAGCTGGGATTATAGGCGTGCACTTTTTTAGTAGAGATGGGGTTTTGTCACATTGGCCAGGCTGGTCTCAAACTCCTGACCTCAGGTGATCTGCCCACCTTGGCCTCCCAAAGTGCTGGGATTACAGGCGTGAGCCACCAGGCCCGGCTCCCAATATTTCTCATACATATATATATATATATTTGGTTCAGTTCTTTTTTCAGGATATGTGCATATCAACTATTAGATGAAAGCTCTTCTGACCACTTGCTAGGGAGAAGAGATGATGAGGGACAAAGGGTCTCAGGAAAGGTTGCAACTTGACCCAGGTCACAAAGCTAGTTGTTAGCATGGACAAGGCTGGTATGTTTCTCTTGGGGTTTGGTTCCTGAGCTTTTACTGGCAGGGAGGTAGACTTGGTGCTTGGTGTATTTGCAGGGGAAGGGAGAGGAGTGCTGCAGATTCAGTTCCAGAACTCTCCCCTTGCCCAGCAGACCTGCTTATGAGAGCTGCCCAGAACTAAGCTCTGGATGAGCCTGGAGCACTCTTGGGGTCCATGGGGCTTCAACCCCTTGTTACACTGAGGCCCAGAGGAGAGTGACTGCCCAAACCCAAGAAAGCAACTGCCATCCTCTCTTTCTCTGATCTTGCTGTAGTGAAATTTCTTTAATCAAAAGTCAAATCTGAGACCTGGCTGGATTTGACTCCAGCTGCAATTTTTAAAAGTTAAATGTCCCGGATTCCATGGCCTTGGGTAAGACTGGGGCCTGCTCAGGAGCTCCCTTTTCTCTTTTGACTTGCTCCATGGGATCTGGCATAGTTAATAACTCCGAATGCCCAGCCCTCCCTCAAGTTCCAGCCTGTGGGACCCTGGTTTTCCCATCCTCAAGAATTGTAAATTGTCACTGTATTTGTCATATGTACTTATTCCAGCCTTTCAGGCCTGGTAACTTGGCTCCCCCAGCACCCAAAGTCATATACATGCCTGGGCTCATTACTCCGCCCTGCTTCCTTTTCTGAGTCATAGTAGCAAATAGATTGAGAATAAGAAATGAGCCATCATTTGTAATTTCCAAATGGTAGGTGTGGCTACTGCCTTAGAACCCTCTGTTGACTTCAGTTCAGTACACTTCTTGTGTTGTGCTGGTCCTGTGCTGGGGGTAGGAGTAGAGATGAGGGAGCCACTACCCCTTCTGGTAGATGCAGCCCTACAGGTTCCAGCCTGGTGGGAGGAGGCCTGGCAGGACTTGTCCCCCTGCTGGCCTCCTCCACTGCGTGTTCTCACTCAGGGCATAACTGGCTCAAACATTTTCATTAGGGTATTGGCGACACAAGGAGAGAGTATTGGCTAAGGAAAAAGGCAGGGCAGAAGTCATGGAGGAGGAAGCTTTTGATTTCAGGCACTGTGCGAAGTGCTGGTATTTCCCTCCGAATGGGACCTGTGAGAGACGTAGGCACTCTAAAATATCCCACTTTTGAAGATGAGTTGAGGCCGGGTACAGTGGTTCATGCCTGTAATCCCAGGACCTTGGGAGGCTGAGGCGGGTGGATCATTTGAAGTCAGGAGTTTGAGACCAGCCTGACCAACATGGTGAAACCCCATCTCTACTAAAAATACAAAAACATTAGCCAGGCATGGTAGCTCATGCCTGTAATCTCAGCTACTCAGGAGGCTGAGACAGGAGAATCGCTTGAACCCAGGAAGCAGAGTTTGTAGTGAGCCAAAATTGCACCACTATACTCCAGCCTGGGTGACAGAGTGAGACTCTGTCTCAAAAAAAAAAAAAAGAAGGTGAGGGAATGGCCACTGAGAGAGATTAAGTAACTCACCCAAGGGCACAATAAAACTAGGAAGTGGCAGAACTAGCATTCCAACCTAGGCCCTCTGACTTTTCCTAGGCAGCGGGGTAGAAGCAGGTTTGATGAGAGAGAGGAGGGCTGAGAGGGTGCTGTGTGGCCAGTGGTGGAGATAATGGGTATGTCTTAGGCGCAGATGAGGCCAGTGAGAGGAGCAATTAGAATTTGTCCACTCAGAACACAGGATGTGCTAACTTCTTTGTTCTTTCTGGGCCTGGAGGAAGGCAGCTAATATCTCGACATCTGGGGCATCTGGAAGACTTGAGTCCGTGGCCTGGGAACCAGCCTGAGCCCAGCAGCCTCTTAGGACATAAGTGCCCATCCAGGATTTAATCTCTTAGAAACAGAGCCCCAAATAAAGTGAGCCTACAGGCTGGGATTCCTAGAATGCTAGAATGTCAGAGCTGAAAGGGATCCTAAAAATGTGATTTCCTGCCATAACACGCACAAGGAATCAGATATTTGAGAAAGCTAATTTCCTGGTGCTCTTTCCTGAGAGTTTTCCCTTGATACCTTTGGTGGGTGATGGACATGGTTCTGAAGCCAACTCATTTGGCACTAGAGGCAACTAATACATGGTGACTGTTCAGCACGTGCCCGGCACAACTGGGATGTCCACCACGAAATTCTGGCCACTTCCTCCTGGTCAGCTTCAGCCTCCAAAACGGGAGCAAAGTCATGACAGTATGGAGGTGTGAAGTGTGTTCTAGAGCTTCTCACCCAGCCCTACTCCAGGCACAAGAGTCTTTTGTAGCTTTCCTGGCTGAGTCAGGGAGCCCATACTCCTTGAGGCAGCTCCATCTGTTGTAACCTAGCTATGATTTTATACCAGTCTCAAGGTGATCTTTCTATACATTCCTGTTGTTCTTAATTCTGTCTTCTGTGGCTGTACGGAGAAAATGTGACCCAAGAGCAGCCAGTTGGGTTCATTTTGGTAACCAGCTCATCAGTTGGTAGTAACTACCTGAAGTCCTATGCAGAAAAGGATTTTGGGGCCACGACTGGGCTCAGAAGGAAAACCCAGGAAACAATGCCACAGTTAACCAGTTAGCAGTTAGATGACAAGTGCATTTCAATGCAAGTGTTAGAGCCAATCAATGGGTAGTGACTACCTAAAGAATTCTAAGACTATGGACTGAGCATGATGGCTTACGCCTGTAATCCCAGCACTTTGGGAGGTGGAGGTGGAAGGATTGCTTGAGGCCAGGAGTTCCAGACCAGCCTGGGCAACAAAGTGAGACCCCATCTCTACAAAAAATACAAAATTAGCTGGGTGTGGTGGCATGTGCCTGTCTATGTTTCCCACCTACATGGGAGGCTGAGGCAGGAGGATCATCTGAGCCCAGGAGTTTGAGGCTGCAGTGAGTGCAGTGAGCCATGATACAAAAAAAAAAAAAAAAAAAGAATTCTAAGTCTATGTATAGTTCAGTGTAGGGGGAAAATTCACATTTGATTATTAATGTCTGCCATGGGCACAATAATACACTATACTCACACATGGGCCACAATGTTGCCATTCGTAGAACAGACTGTCTCTAAGATCTCATCCAGTTAAAAATTCTATGATTAAAATATATTGCTGCTTTTTTGAAGACAGAAGAGCTGGTATGTTTGCCCTGGAATTTACACTTATAACCTTTTTCAAACCTTTGTTTTATTTTTTTTTACCAGGTGGATTTAGTTTTGGAGAAGGAGGTGGCTGGCCTCTGGATCAAGATCCCATGCACAGACTACATTGGCAGCTGTACCTTTGAACACTTCTGTGATGTGCTTGACATGTTAATTCCTACTGGGGAGCCCTGCCCAGAGCCCCTGCGTACCTATGGGCTTCCTTGCCACTGTCCCTTCAAAGAAGTAAGTACTTAGGGAGGAGAGAGCGTTACCCCTGTGGCTAAAGAGATGGGGTTTGGAGAGAAGGGTCTTTGCATTCTCCTTCTGCAGATCTGCATGTCTCTGGATTTGTAAGCCAATGTGTCCTATCAGGAATCACTTATCTTCCGGGAGCCTCAGTTATCCATCTACGAAATGGGAGACTTGAACTTAGATGTGATCTTCAGGGCCCTTTATCCATAATAATCCATGCTCTACAGTGCTATGGCCATCTCTCATCTTGTGCGGCCGTTTTGAGAATGGGAAGAGGGGTGGTAGTTCACGGCTACAATCCTAGCAGTGGCTCTAGGAGAAAGACCCCATCAGTAGGCTCCCACTGACTGGTGGCCCACTGGCTTTCCCGCAGGGAACCTACTCACTGCCCAAGAGCGAATTCGTTGTGCCTGACCTGGAGCTGCCCAGTTGGCTCACCACCGGGAACTACCGCATAGAGAGCGTCCTGAGCAGCGGTGGGAAGCGTCTGGGCTGCATCAAGATCGCTGCCTCTCTAAAGGGCATATAACATGGCATCTGCCACAGCAGAATGGAGCGGTGTGAGGAAGGTCCCTTTTCCTCTGTTTTGTGTTTGCCAAGGCCAAACTCCCACTCTCTGCCCCCCTTTAATCCCCTTTCTACAATGAGTCCACTACCGTCACTGAAAATCATTTTGTACCACTTATATTTTAGGCTGGGGCAAGCAGCCCTGACCTAAGGGAGAATGAGTTGGACAGTTCTTGATAGCCCAGGGCGTCTGCTGGGCTGACCACGTTACTCATCGCCGTTAACATTCTCTCTAAAGAGCCTAGTTCATTTCCAAAGTAGTTAAGGAATGGGAACCAGAGTGTTTTAGGACCTGAAGAATCTTTATGACTCTCTCTCTCTCACTCTTTTTTTTTTTTTGTCACTAAGTTAAAAGCGAAGTGAGAGTATTAACGTTTTTGTTCTCCTCCGGCCCCCTGTTACAATGAAGGGGCAAAAGTATTTGCTCTTAGTCTATTCCTCCCTTAACTTCTGTGACTAATTTTTATTTCCTTTCTAGATTTGCCCAGTTAATACTAGGGTGCAGTGTATCCTGGAGAGGTAGGGTGTGTGGGGGAGGAATCCCTTGGGGGAGATATTAGGAGAGCTCTGTTGTTTACAAACTCAGGTACCCACAGGGCCTAGCAAGAGACTTAAATGACTGATAAGAACGTGAGAAACATGTTGCTTCCAGGCTTGATTTCGATTTTTCCCTTTTTTTTTTTGAGACAGAATCTCACTTTGTCACCAGGCTAGAGTGCAGTGCTGCACTCTCAGCTCACTGCAACCTCCACCTCCCGGGTTCAAGCAATTCTCCTGCCTCAGCCTCCCAAGTAGCTTGGACTACAGGCCCTGCCACCATGCCCGACTAATTTGTGTATTTTTAGTAGAGATGGGGTTTCACCATGTTGGCCAGGATGGTCTCGATCTCTTGACCTCGTGATCCGCCCACCTTGGCCTTGCAAAGCGCTGGATTACAGGCATGAGCCACTACGCCCAGCCAATTTTTCCTTTTTGATTAAAGATACTATTACAATGTAAATATTTCTTACACAGAAAGTCACAGCACACGTGCCCATTGATACAAGGCTGCTGAGGCCTGGTCTCCAGTTGGAAATATAATTAAGGGTGGCAAGGACTGGAGTCAGTTGGAGAGTGCAGAGCCAGTCTGTGAAGACAACTGCCAGATACTGGCAATACTCCAGCCTGGTGACAGAGTGAGACTCTGTCTCAAAAAAAAAGTTTCAATGTTTACTCCTAGAGAAGCCAAAAATCCAGATTTGTATATGAAATCTTACCATTTTAAAAGATTGGCAGCTAATTATTTTTTTAAAAAGCTGTGCAGTGTGATGTGTCCCAAACGGACTGGCTCATGGATGGCCACGTCACAACCTCTGATCTCAGACCGTGCATGCCTTGTCCTCTTAAGACAACTCCTGTGGCACCGTTTCTCCCTCCACAGGGCCAAAGCCATAGTGTCCGGTCCCAAAGACAAGGCTTTTCCAGTGCTAGGAGAGGTATGAGCAGCCTCTCACCTGTGAGCTGTGGGGATCACAAGGCTGCCTGCCTCAGTCTTGGAGTCCTGTTGGGTGAATGAGGCAGATGGGAAAGAGCCTCACCAGCAGCTGCTGTTGGAGCAGGGGTCCAAGGAAGAGAGGGTGGCCTCGACATCAAACTGCCTGGATTTTTCTACCACCCTGTTACATCATAACAACTTCTGAAACACACACCAGCCCTGAGTTCTGGGCTCATTTGAAGCCTGGAATAGCAATAAATCTTTTTAACTTGCTGACAGTTTCTCCCTTGCCTTGGCTGCAGATTTCATTGATCACATCTCAGGATTTCAAAAGCGTTTTTGGGGTGGGGCTCTTTTGGTTGGAAGGGTTTGTTGGAACGGTACAGGTGAGCCGAGGCGATTCCAGGGACGGACCCTTCTGCAGGAGCTTGAGCTTGCTTGTTGTCTCTGCTTCATCGCCATCCAGCTCCCTTGTTTGCTATTTTGCTTTCCATCACATCATGACTGCGGAGAGCGAAAATCACCTAGTGACCATTGAACAGGCCCCAGTGACAAAATCTTTTTATCTGAGGAATTTAAAAGGGAGCAAAGACCACCTGGTGACTATCAGGCCATGCAGAGGCAAAACGCCTTATTTGGGGAAAATTAGAAGTAATTAGACTTTTCTATTATCTAAAGCAGGCATCTGGTTCCAGATTTCTTTTCCCCGAAAAAAACCTTAGAAGTAACTAAAATTTCTGTACATCTCCGGAATGCCATGCTGAAACTCACTGCAACCCCACGGTCCTGCTTTAAGGTCCATAAATATCCCTAAGGAAAAATCCACTGTGGTACGTTCAGTCCTCTCACCGAGGTGCCCCACGGCAGTCTTCTGCAGCATTCTTCTAATACCTTTCCTTTTTCAAACCTATACTGTTGTTGGTGAATTCTTTTTACCAACCCACGAGTTGACCACTTCCCAATGCTGGGGCTCTGACACCTCACCTGGCAATGACCTCCACAGCCGTTTCCCTCTGTTGGATCTTCCAGCCTTATTCTCAACAGTTCCTTTTTAGTTCACATTCTTGACTGAATCTCAGTAGCTCAGTTAATCTTTTTATGTCTGCTCTGCTCTTGGGTCATATGTTCCTTGAGGTTTCTTAGGGGTGGGGGATGAGGAGTTAAAGTTGGCATCTTCAATCGCAGGTCAAAGCAGACTTTAATAAATGGTGCTGAGCCAACTGGAAAGCCCCTTGGAGAAAGTTGAAGTTAGACCTGTACTTCACACCATATGCAAGAATGAACTCCATCTGGATCCATGATCCAAATGTAAGAAAATGAAGCCATATAAATACAGAAGGAAACGTGGTGGAAATATCCAGTGGCAACAAAATATTGACACATTTGACCACATGAAGATAATAAAAATGCTTAGTAAAAACACAATAAAATCAAATGAGTGGGAGAAAAATTTATCCAGCCTATATCATAGACAAACAGTTAGTGTTCTTACTATATAAGGAATTAAAAATTAAGGGACAAAGGACCAAAAACTTGATAGAAAAACTGGGAAAAGACATGAACATACTCACGTAAAGATATAAAAATGGCTCTTTAAAATGAAATATTCAAACTAACTCATTAGAGAAATGTAAATTGAGATAATACTGAGATACCATTTATCATCTCTAAGACTGGTGAAAGAAAGAACAACACATTTCTGTTAGGCAAGGCTATAGGGATACACACTGTCATCACTGTTGGTAGGAATGCAAGCTAGTATGACTTCTGGAGGGGAATTTGTCAGTACTTAACAAATTGCAGAAGCATTTACCCTTTGACACAACCATTTCCACTGTGGGAATTTCCCGTGACGATGCACCTCCAACAGTACAAACATACGGATGCACAAGATTACTCATTGCAGCGATGAGACTGCAAATATTGGAAGCAAAGTCATGTTCATATACACGAGAAAGCGTGAGTAAACCATGGCACCAATGGCATACCCACATGATGGAATATTATTGAGCTATAAAAAAAAAGAGGAAGATCTCTATGAATCGGTATAGTTATTTTCAAGATATATTAAATGCAAAAAGCAAAGTACAAAAAGTAGAAAGTGGTACTTTGTATGTAAGAAAGAAGGAGATGTAACAAAGCACATGTATCTGTTTGTTTATGCAAAGTAAATAAGGAAAGATTGGCCAGAAAGTAATGAGCTTTCTATGGATGGTAGGTGGGTTTAGAGTAGAAAGAAGGGAGAAATCATAACGGTATAAAGGAGGAAGGGATGGAACACTGCCGAGTGTATCTGAGTATATTTTGTGTAACTGTGACTCTTGGAGCCATAGTAATGTTTCTCATGCCCCCCAAAATAATTAAAGTCAACCAGGATATGAGGAGAGTTCAAAATGAAATACAAACAGTAACAAATGAACTTAACTGTACTTCAGGTACATAATACAACCACATTGAAGGAGGTGGGCAAGAAAAATAAGAAGTTATTGCATTTTGATGGGATGCTAGAAAGAGAAAAGGAACTGTACAGAAATACCAGAGTCTAGTTAGCAAATTTTTCACAGAAGCAGAAGTTAGTAATTCAGGAAGTATTTTATGTATATATTAGGATTGGGAAAACAAATATATGGTAGGTAATGAGAACATGGGGGACATATTGAAAGGACACAGGAACCAAATTGAATGTCCCTCAGTGGCCAAATCTTGGGCAATTTGAGCAATAAAATAATGACAATAATGGGTTATAGTCCACTGACTAAAAATACACTATAGAATCCCATACACAATGGAATCACAAATGTAGAAGGAACGATAGAAATAGAAAAAATGGCTGGGTGCAGTGGCTCACGCCTGTAGTCCCAGCACTTTGGGAGGCCAAGGCGGGTGGATCATCTGGGGTCAGGAGTTCAAGACCAGCCTGGCCAACATGATGAAACCCTGTCTCTACTAAAAATACACAAAGTTAGCCAGGCGTGGTGGCGCGCGCCTGTAATCCCAGCTACTCCGGAGGCTGAGGCAGGAGAATCGCTTGAACTGGGAGGTGGAGGTTGCAGTGATCCGGGACTGTGCCACTGCCCTCTAGCCTGGGTGACAGAGTAAGACTCCATCTCAAAAACAAACCCACAAACAAAAAAACACCATTAGGCAAACACCATAGGAATAGTTGTTGCAGACAAGAAACACCTATGAATGCTGAATTAGTGAACAGAAGTATGATGGGAAACACGATTTTGCATGGTTTTAAGATCCCTTCACAAGATACTAATTACAAAGGGAAAAACAGTCATTATAGTGAATAAGCCTGACACAAACCACCTTAACCCAGTGATCAAGTTAACATCACCACTAATAAGACATACTGATACCATGTACCTTCCAATATGATGCACTGAGAAGGGCCCAATGTCACTTCTGTGGTGTTGTCAGAAATGTGCAATCTCAGTGCAATCAGGAGAAAAGATCGGACAAGCCCAAACTGAGAGACACTCTACAAAATAACCTGCCAGTACGTTTTGAAAGTGCCAAGGCCGTGAACAATAAGGAAAGACTGAGGAACAGTCATGGACTGGAAGAGAATAAAGAAATATGATAACTAACTGCATTGTGAGATACCGATTTAGATGTTGGATTAGAAAAAGGACCAGAAATAAGATTTCACCAATGTCAATTATTTGGTTTTGATAATTGTACTGTGGTTATGTAAGATGTTAACATTAGTAAGAGCTGGGTGAAGAGTACATGGAAACTATTATTTTTGCCACCCTTTGAAAGTCTAATTTTTTTCAAAATTAAAAATAGTTTGCTGAAGTTTTCATTTTGAGAAAAAAAAGATATGAACCTTGTATTACTTAGGGTTCTGTACAGGTACAGAACTAATGGAACTAATAGAAATATATACAAAGGGGAGTTTATTAAGTATTAACTGACTTGATCACAAGGTCCCACAATAGGCCATCTGCAGGCTGAAGAGCAAGGAGAGCCAGCCCGAGTTCTAAAACTGAAGACCTTGGAGTCCAATGTTCGAGGGTAGGAAGCATTCAGCATGGGAGAAAGATGTAGGCTGGGAGGCTAGGCCAGTCTCTCTTTTCACATTTTTCTGCTTGCTTATATTCTAGCTGTGCTGGCAGCTGATTAGATTGTGCCCACCCAGGTTAATAGTGGGTCTGCCTTTCCCAGCCCACTGACTCAAATGTTAATCTCCTTTGGCAACATCCTCACAGACACACCCAGGATCAATACTTTGTATCCAATCAAGTTGACACTCAGTATTAACCAACACAAACCTGCCATCATGTAACTGCAGTACAGGAGAAGGGGGTGAACATTTATGCACAATCTGGGTTAGTGGCTGAGGTCAGAAAGGGTTTTCCTGAGGAAGTGATAGCTGAGATCTGGAAAATGAGGAGGAATTAAGCAGGTGAAGAGATGGGAGAAGAGCGTAGATGGAGGCCCAGCAGCAACGGGAAGCATGGTGCATTTGCGGAACTGGACAAAGGCTGGTTGGTGTGGCTGGAAGGAAAAGGTGTAATTGGGGCAAGAAGAAGCTGGAGAGGTGGGGAGAAGCCTTTCTTTTTTCTTTTTTCTTTTTTTTTTTTTTTTGAGATGGAGTCTCACTCTGTCACCCAGGCTGGAGAGCACTGGAGTGATCTCGGCTCACTGCAAGCTCTGCCTCCCGGGTTCACACCATTCTCCTCTCAGCCTCCCGAGTAGCTGGGACTACAGGTGCCTACCACCATGCCTGGCTAACTTTTTGTGTTTTTAGTAGAGACGGGGTTTCACCGTGGTCTCGACCTCCTGACCTCATGATCTGCCCGCCTCGGCCTCCCGGGAGAAGTCTTTTGGTTCACCCATGTCTCCCTGACCAGGAAGCCAACTTCCTAAGTTTGAGTCCACCTGAGAATTTTCCCTTTAGAGAGTCTATCTTGCCAAATAAATTTCACTTGCAATTGGGGTTGGCATGCCAGGGAGGTGTTCTGCTCCCCACCCCCTTTTTCTTCCCTTTTGAACTCAGATCTGGGAATTGCTTAAGGAGCTCCTTTGTGGGTTTGAGACAGGCACAACCTGGACTTGGCGGATAACAAGTCTTATAGATCCTTAGATTGCTGCCTGTCAGTTCCATTCCCAGGGCACTGTGGCTTATAAACCACTGCACTTGTGCACTGACTTATATCACTTTCTGGCTATCTCTTAAGGCTTCACCTTCACGTGGGTGACTTCCCCAGCCCCACACATGTAGGGCTTACGTGCTTAGCAATCTCAGTTTGTGTTCCTTAGCAATCTCAACTCTCCCATTTCTTTTTTTTCCCAATGGCCTTGTTTTCTGTTTTTTTTTGAGATGGAGTCTCACTCTTGTTGCCTAGGCTGGAGTACAATGGCATGATCTTGGCTCACTGCACGCTCTGCCTCCTGTGTTCAAACGATTCTCCTGCCTCAGCCTCCCGACTATCTGGGACTACAGGTGCCTGCCACCACACCTGGCTAATTTTTGTATTTTTAGTAGAGACGGTGTTTCACCATGTTGGCCAGGCTGGTCTCAAACTCCTGACCTCAGGTGATCCACCCACCTCAGCCTCCCAAAGCACTGGGATTACAGGCGTGAGCCACTGTGCCTGGCCTCCAATGGCCTTGTTGAAGATCTGAATTCAGCTTCTTCTTAAACTGATTGATTTTATATATCATTTCCCTTTATGCCCCAACCATTGTCCAGCTCAGTCATGTCAAGATAAATCATATTTGTCCAGTAGAGAAGTACAGTGGCAAATGATTCTGAAGGTCCTGAGGGACCTTCCCACATTCTTTGTATCCTTCTAGATCTCTCTGTTTCAACTCTTAAGTCCCAGTTTTTGCCAAAGAAGCATGTGGCAGCAGAGAATTCAGCCTGTGTTGCACAACTGGAATGACCAATTTGGGTCCTATCAGTGCTGACTGCCATCAGAAAGTGTTTTCTATACCAGG